>NC_140582.1:423759650-425009650 GCF_964204655.1 Triturus cristatus | reverse complement strand
GCACTGTCCACAAAATTACAATGCTGGCCGTAGCCAGCCATTGAAAGGTTGACAGGGATTGGTTTCGGGGGCCCATTGCGGGGTCCTCCTTGGGTTGGGGGAGGTGGTGGTGCCCTATGGGGGTACCCATGGTACCCCCTACATTACCCTGCACTACGTGGCAGGCACTGAATGGTGCCTGCCACGTAGTGCAGGGAAATGCACTACATGCTGTTTAGCATTGAGGTGGGTGCTGCAGCGAGCAGCACCAACTGCAATGCTAACATAGCATGATGCGAGCACCACGTGGTCGTCACATCATAATACGTGGTAGGGGACTGCCGCCTTACTGGAGGGCGGTCCCAGGCACCGCTACGATGGTGGGCGGAGTCAAGTCCGTCCGCCATCGTAATCACTCCCTAAGTATCATAGATAAGAAAGAGAAAACCGTGATTCCAAAACCTTCAGTTTAACAAACTGTAGCAAATCTGCCTTTTTGCATGGCCATCCCCGAATTTTCTTTTTTTTCTGAACCCTATTTCTGCTGCTGCAGTACTCTGTGTATTTTACCACTGCTAAACAGTAGTGGCATTCCTGTGCTTCCTCTCTAAAATGGTCTGTACATTGGAACTTTATATTTTGACAGTTACATATCCCTACAAGTCCATTGTAAATGGTGCCTTAAGTGCACCTAAGTAATGGAAAGTTAAATGTCATATGTGGACTGCAGTATGTATTCACACAACCTACATACATTTGACCTTGACCTAAAGCTTCCGATTGTTGCCTCTCCTTTTGTTTTTAACAAATGACCCTCTCCTTATTTTTCTTGCTCTGCATGTCCCCTCTCCTGGAGTACAGTCTACATGAACCTGCATGCATATTTGCCTTACTCTTTATTATCGTATTTCTACTAATTTCCTATCATTTAAAAATCATATTTACCTTCTTTGAAAGTCATACCACTGCACTTAACAATTTCTAATCTTTGGTAGCTCATCTAATAATCCCACAAACAATCTGCAAAAACTCACATACCCCTCACAACCAATGATCACACCTAGCCCTTATTAATTAAGCCTTCACAAAGGAACTGAAGAACAGGCGTCGAAGGGTTCCTTGACAGCAAAAGACTAGTGCCAATAACCAACAATACCTGCTACATTTATTATAATCCTTAAGCGTCCTACCTGACATACAATTCTTTAACGTCTCATCTAGGGTAGGAAACACCATGTAATCTATTACAAAGACACTGGAACAAATGCATGGAATGGTTTTCCAGAGAGCATAATGCTAATTCCAATAACCAACACCAACCAACCACTGAATTAACCTCAATCCTTGGTTTCTTGAGCATCGTGCTGCCCAGCATAAAAAGATTCAACATCTCATTCGGGGTAGTGAGCACTATACACATGGCACTATAATTACAAAAATATACCTTCACAGAGCACCATTCTGCTCTGGCTGGGCTGCACTTTAAATGAAAAAAGTAGGGGTGGGCGGAATTTGCGTAATCGCGTTACGCAAATCTCCGCGAAACGGTAAAAAATCTCCGCGAACACGCAGAAATTCCGCGAACACGCGGAATTGCTTGTTCGCGATACTTTTTGCCTGTTCGCGATCGCTGTTTGCGTGCTCGGGGCGAAATATCTCGCGAACACGCATATTGAGAACGCGAACAAGCAAAAAATTTCGCGAAGTCGCGGAACGCAGATTTTTGGGCAATTTCGCGTTCTCCGCGGAACGCGAAATTACCCAAATTCCGCAAATTCCGCGAACGGAACGGAATTTACCGCCCAGGCCTAGAAAAAAGGCATTAGTCATGTAGAAAAACTGATATTTATAGTTTCATCAGTCCCCCCTAAAGTGAGACCTATAAGCCCACAGGGAATGTGCTAATATATAAAAATTATAGAGCAGGAGTATACATCTTTGGCCAGGATAGTTACTAACCCTGCTTCAGAGGACAGTGCCTCCCTCTGAGACCAGGAAAGGCCAATAGGAGTTAACTGCTGAACGCGTAGAAGGGATTAGCTGTCTGGAGATGAATAGGAACAACTGGAAGTACAACAAACAGCTTTGACACTACTTTATTTTACATCTCCTATTCATTCTCAGGACCCTGAGATTGCCAGGATCCAGTCACAGTAGGGTGGGAGCAGAGCTCATCTGAATAGGTGAGTGGTTTTGTGGCTGAAGATTGGCCTGCCTGGTGGCATCCTGGTTTTGACATCTTGAAACAGGGGCTTCTGAGTAATTTTATAGTGAGGCAAATAGGAAGTGATGCAGAAAGAGTTGGGGGACTGTGAGAAAATAGCACTGGCTAGTGCACAAGATAAATCAGGCACCTCAACCACCAGCTCTTGAGAACATTTCTGGACCTGGATCTTATGAAGAATGCTTTTCTGGTGGAAGAACTTCATGTTGGAAGAAGACTCACACAAGGGTTCTGGGACTCCTGGCTCTTCCTAGTGCAGAAGATTTGAAAAGTGCTCTCCAATGGTCAAGTGGTTAGCCTCTTGTTCTCTTGCTTCAGAGACACAAAAAGCAGATGGATTCCTGATCTGAAGAAGGTCCTGTTAACCACTAAGTATTGGAACCTTCAGGAGACCTGGTTGGAGAGAGACCTGGGGCTTAGAAGACTGCCATGAGGATCTGAGGGCTACAAGACTGACCAGGAAGATATTTTCTAAAACTTTCAAAAAGTTGGGACTTTGTGATTTTTTCCACCTTTGGAGGACCCTATGTTGCACCCAAGGTGGGCAAAAAAAACAGCTTTGTCCCTCTCTTTTTGCAGCATTGAAAACCGAATCACTGGCACCTTGTAATGAAGGTATCCAGCCTTGTGGAACTCTGCCTTGCTACAGCTTCCAGCCTTACTACACAAAAGGATATCCAGTTCCCCAAAAAGTGACAAAGGGCCTGATTACAATCTTGGTGGATGGGATACTCTGTCACAAACGCGATGGATAGCCCGTGAGGTTCTGGACTTTTAAGAGTCCAGAGGTGTCAGGGAAACAACACCCAAAGACCCCTGAGTTCCTCCTGTCTCGGTGCACAAATAAACAGAGACACGGGCTTCTCGATGGTGGCGTCAAAGACCAAGGTTTATTTACTGCAGGGACACAGAAGTCATAGGAACCACACAGAGGCAGAATCTACGAGACTGTTCAAATTGCATTAAGTGGGTTACTCTTTAAATACACGCAAAATGTCTTTAGGCTACATTACACGAATATTTCTCATGCCCAACCCGGTATCCCAAACAAACAGTAAATTTGACATCAAACAATAATTAGTCGTAGGTTTTCGGTATTCGATCAGGTCCTCTCGACAGTATTCCATTCTTTACCCGATCCTCCCCATCATAAAAATCGTAACCTCCCCATTGTAAAAGCCCAGAAGGAGAGGAGCAGAGCCAGGTGCAAAGGATTGAAAAGTAGGATAAGAGGTGTTTATGGATAATAAACGGGCATGGCTACCGTCTTCGGCCTTTCAGTCAGGACAATGGACACGAGAACCAGTATAGCAGGACTGGCCTCAGGCAGGGGAGGCAGCTTGATTCTGCCTAGTCATGTAGCGTCAGCCTTTCTCGGGGCTCGGCTTACGTGTCCTTAACAAGGTGACTCTGCCGGGGTCATCGCCCGTTCATTGACTATGTGAGGGCAAGAAACAAAATGGATGCCGTAACTAAAATGGATGCCACGACTTTACAACAGAATGCCCTATTTCTCAGTGAATTCATGCTAGTTGCGTAGCGAAAACACTGTCATGCATGTAATGGATCATTTGCGGTTCATTGGTACCAAAATCGTGTCAGTACTACGATACCGAATTCACGGGTTCGGATCGCTACAGAACCTCAGACCGTCCTTTTGCCCTTACATAGGCAATAACTCACTCTATGTCAGAATCCATTTCTATGTTCATCAGGTCACTGATATGTTATTGGAGCATTACTCTATCCCGTGGCGTATCTCTAAAAACAGGTGGTCTTCTTACGCATGTTGAAATGCAGACGTTACATAAGGCAGGACCACACTGAACAATGAGACAGCACGAAAATAAAAATACTAATGCAACACCAGTGACTATCAGAACCTTCCATCCCCACGCAGACAACAGGCTCCAGAACCATCCCATTAATGACCAGTCACCTTCCTCTACATGAATAGAGTCAGAGATCTTATGTAACTTAGAGATGGCCTTGTATACCGTTGGCGCATTATCTGGGATAAAAACACAGCAACTCGATTGGATCATCTTACACACTCCACCTCGATCTGCAAGTAAAACATCAAGAACCATACGGTTCTGTAACGTCATGAGGCGATCCGCTTGAAGCTCAGCTGTCAGGTTACTAAGGGCACCCGCAGTTTCGGTGATAGTGGATTCAACTACCCGTGTTAGTTGACGTAAGTTTCTACTGTTGGCCATAGGCCCCCAGAACGGAAGGAAACCTTTGAAGAAGTCTCCTGCTTCTTGGCCAGCAGTATCTTCCTTACTGAAAACACCTCTCACAACTCTAGTTTTGTGATAATCCGGTTTAGCAGTGTATGTCGGAGGTAGCAGTTGAGCGATATAACATGAGCCTGAGAAGTCAGCAGGCAGCCATGTGTATGCTCTGTCTTGGCAAACAAAATAAGTACCCTTAGCAGCTAAGAATGCAGGGGAAGACTGTGACGGGAAAACATATGTTTCGATACAGTCACTCTTCCCTAGTCGAGCTTTCGGATTCCTCCCATTTCCTTGCAAACAGACCTGACCTTGGTGGGGTACGACCCAGATCGGAGTCGAGCTTTTACGTTTGTTCTCACCCAGAGTAATGCCATATTCCGTAACATTCCAACCCATGTAAACTCGCAATTCATCCTTGGGAATGAACGGAGTATTATTGACATCTCTAACCATGTCAGTGATTCCTTTTACCAAGGCTCTATTAGCAGAGTTATACCGAGTGGAACGCGGAGGTCGTGGAGGATAGGTTTCTAGGGCATAAGCGAACATGGTCTGAAATGCCCAGAATGATCCATTATAGCTAAAGGGCAGAACCAGGGAAGGGATGCCCTTGTCCATGGTATGTGGTATCAAGCCACACACCCAGCAGTTTGTTGTGTTAACTACTAGTTGATGTTGGTGCAAGAGCTGAATGAAAGTGTTATTTATAAACTCAGAGCGTCGAGCTTGCTCGTGGGCAGGAAAAGGGTGGAAAGAATGAAGAGAAACAACAGTCGGAGAAACAGGAACATGGGGAGATACTGTAGATGTAACAGGTGTAAAGATCAACTGAATACCAAAAATAATTCCACCTACCAAAGTTATCAAAACAATTAGAGGTGTCAGAGTACATTGCATTAGAAAACATTTGCTATACAATATGTCATATAGCTTGGTCTTGTGCACATTTATGACATTAACCTGTCGCAGCTCAGGAAGCTCCATCTTCTACAACCGTTCGCAACGGATGGTTTGTACCTGTTAAAAACTTGCCTCTGTTTACCCTGGGAGTTCCCAAGATAGACAGAAGAAACCGACCTTATGTCTGATTCCCTGCAAATTAAAACAAGGCACACGTTACGACCCTACGGTAACCCAGATGGCAAGGTGAGAGAAACAATAAAAAACAAAAAGATAAAAATTTTGAGCAAACTTCCTGACTGAATGGAATGCAGTAAGATCAAAACAGTTTTCAAACAGAAAGGTAATTATGCAATGTCATTAGTTCATTACCTGAGAACGTAGATTATATCTATATTTTCCAGGTCTTGTCTGATCTTGAAATAGCTGGTCTACAGGTGCGGAAATGTTCGACTCCACAGGTGGCAAATGTTCACTTTGTACAATACTCGATCCAAGATTCAAAGGAGCGGTTCCTGCTGAAATGTCAAAGTTCTGTGTTTCAGTTCGTGGGTGGTCCGTTATGTACTCTGCATCACTGAAAGGGATGTGCCTAGGAACAGGTTCTGTCTCGGATACACCAAATCCCTGTCTAACCCAATTGTCATAGGGGAGTGGGAGAGGGACACGCTTCGTATGGCTGGCGTGTACCCAATTTTTCCTTCCAGCTAGGCGTACTGCAGTTCTTGTTGTGAGGAGGACCTGAAACGGACCCACGAATCTTGGCTGGAGGTTCCGAGTACGGTCAAAGTTCCGAACTACCACTTGGTCGCCTGGTTTCAACGTGTGGCCTGGACTCTCCGGCAGTTTAGGCAAGGATTCGAATACCTGTTGATGAATAAGGCTCAATTTAGCAGTCAGATCATGAAGGTAATCAATCAACATTGGGTATTCAATCTGTTTGAATTCCTTTGGCCTAGGGACTCCCCAGACGTTAGCAGGACGACCGAACACAATCTCGTATGGGCTAAGCCCTACTCAAGAGTGTACAGTCGCTCTGGTGGACAGTAGAGCTAAAGGCAGTGCGTCTGGCCAAGAGAGACCAGTGGAAGCTTGAATTTTAGCAAGTTTCAGCTTCAGGGTGCCATTGTACCCTTCAACCAAACCCGCTGACTGTGGGTGATTCGCACTGTGGTATTTTTGATTAATACCCAGACCCGCACACACACTCTTCATAACTTTCCCTACAAACTCACTTCCATTGTCCGACCAAACAATCCGTGGCATACCATACCTGGGGAAGTATTCTTTGAGGAGGATTTTGGCAGTGGACATAGCAGTGTTATCCTTCAACGGATATGCCTCAATCCATCTTGAAAAGGCACAGACTACCACTAGGACGTATTTAAGATTGTTACACCTATCCATGTGGATATAATCCAACTGAATCACTTCAAAGGGACAAGAAGGGGGAGCAAAATGACCAGTTGGGGTTGGGGTTCCCTTGCCAGGATTATGCATCAGGCATATCATGCAGTTTTTCACCACTCTTTCCGCACACTTAGTAATTCCATCGTTCTTCCATACTGGAGCTAACATTTTACAGATCCCTTTCGAACTGATGTGCGCCGCTCCATGCGCCATCGTGACTACCGCAAGTACATACGCATCAGGTAACATCCAACGTTGCTGTTCAGACAAATCAACCCAACATCCACTTGAATCCATTTTACCAGTTTTCTCCTTCCATTCATTCTTCTCATTCTCAGTTGCTTCATTCTGGATTGCCTTCACACTTTCAATCGTATTCTCACACATCCCTGATTCAGCAATCCATCTTGCAGACGTTGCAACATACATTCGGCTCGTCATGTTCTTGGCCGTCTCTTTGGCGACCTCATCAGCAAACGCATTTCCACGGCCAACATCATCCGTAATCTTCCGATGTGCACTGCATTTCACAATCGCAACTTCATTCGGTAGGGTCAGAGATTCCAATAGATCACTGACTAACTGTCCATGTTGGATTTTAGTCCCATGGGATGTGAGAAAACCTCTTTCTCTCCAGAGACGTCCAAAGTTATGTGATACGCCGAAGGCGTATTGGCTGTCAGTAAACACATTCACTCTCTTTCCCTCAGCTAAAACACACGCTCTTGTTAGTGCAATTAATTCTGCAGCTTGGGCAGAATTCTGACTTACTCTTGCAGTCTCAACAATCGTACTCAAAGTCGTAACTGCATACGCGGCCGTCACATCACCATTCTGTAACTTAAAACAAGACCCATCGACATATAAAGTGCCGTCTGGATCTGGCAACGGAGTGTCTTTTAAATCAATCCGACCTTTTGTCTCTTCCTCAGTTCTGAAACAACAATCATGGGGCTCTGAATCACTTGACTTCTGAGTAGTCGGCAACAACGTTGCTGGATTCAGTATGTTGCATCGCTTGATCTGAATGTGACTTGCCAAAAGTGTCAGCTCGTAGCCTGATAGTCTAGCACTGGTGAGGTGCTGAGTTTTCGTTCGATTCATGAGTGTATCCACGGCATGTGGAACCATGACTACTAACATGTTGTTCATGACTAGTCCAGCAGACTGTCTAATAGACACTGCAGCTGCTGCTGTAGCTCTCAAACAACTCGGCAATGCTCTGGCTACCGGATCTAATGTGGATGAGAAATATGCACAAGGCCGCTGTTTGTCACCAAATTGTTGCGTTAAAACACTCAACGCACAACCTTCTCTTTCATGGACATATAGAGTAAACGGCTTACTGTAGTCAGGAGTACCTAACACAGGAGCTGAACATAACGCATCACGCAATTCCGAGAAGCTTTGTTGACATTCATCAGTCCATGGCAAAGGACTCGGAACACCTTTTCCAGTCAGAGCCACCAATGGTTTTGCCATGAGAGAAAAATTTGGGATCCATTGCCTACAGTATGACGTAATACCCAAAAACGCACGCACTTCTCTCTGTGTGCTTGGTACAGTCATCTGCGAGATTGCTTTGATTCTCTCTGGGGTCAACCTTCTTCCCTCCTTTGACAACAGATGACCTAAGTAGGTCACTTCTTGGCAACAATATTGCAGTTTAGAAGGTGACACCTTGTGATGTAAGTCTGACAAATGACGTAATAGAGAAATTGTAGCTGCTTTGCAAGTTTCCTTGTCATCAGCAGCCAGTAGAAGATCATCTACGTATTGGATCAGGGCAACACCAGGAGGAAGTACAAGAGCATCTAATTGACTTTTTAATGCTTGGCTGTAAATTGAAGGGCTCTCGCAATAACCTTGTGGAGCGCGCTTGAATCTGAAACTGCGACCTCCTAAGGAGAAACCAAAAATGTCTCTACTTTCCTCGGCTATGGGAATGCTGAAAAATGCATTTTTCAAGTCGATAACCGTAAACCATGAGGCTGAGGCAGGAATCAACGTCAATAATGCAGTGATATCTGGGACCACAGGAAACTGTGGAATCACTATTTTATTAACTTCTCTGAGGTCAATCACAAATCTGTAGATTGGAGGTTTGGATGGGTCAGTACGTTTCAAAATCGGCAAAACAGGACTATTGCAGACATTTCCTCTAGTTTCCTCAATCACATCTTTCTGTATTAAGTCTTTTACAATCAGTAAGAGTGCTCGTTCCCCTTCATTTGAAATCCGATACTGTGGGATTCGTGGGAATTTAACATTCGTTTTCAAACTTACCACATAAGGGGGAATTTCCAAGAGACCTACATCGTTAGGACCAGTTGCCCAAAGAGTATCAGGGAGAGAACGCAGCTCCGGTGGGAGCTTATCCATCGACATATACATTGGAGAGATGACTCTCTTGCCTAATGTGAGCTGTACTCCCGAAGGAGAACAGTACAGTGTCGCATGTAGGCGTTTCAACAGATCTAAACCAAGCAGATTCTCATTACAACCGGTTGTTAGAATAAGGGGTGCTTCTAGTTCGCATGGCCCAACAGATATTGATAAAGGACTAGAAACAGGATTGTGAACAGGGGCGCCGGAGAAGCCTACTGAAGTGTTCGTTAAGCCAGACAAAGGTGCGCCAGGGAGTTTCGCATGCATAATTGAACTTTTTGCCGCGCCAGTATCCAACAGAAACGGTTCGACCACGCCTGAGGTAACCACTGCGACATAAGGTCCACTCTGATCAACTGGAACTGATACTACTCCCTTTCTTTGCCTGTGGCTGTCCTAGTACTCGCTTCTCTGAATCTCCTCATTATGATCATAGTAATCTTCAACATGATACTGTGGAGATCTACCTGTTTGCGCAGATTGTGCATTTCGCTGATCGAAATAATTCGATTGGCGATCGGCCTGTGGTGTCATAGTACCACGTCCTCTACCTCTAGGAGCTTGCGTAAATCCAATAGTACTTCTCTGAGCTGGGACACCACTAGTCTGTGCGTGCAGTACCGGACACTCATTCTTATAATGACCCTCCTTTTTACAATAGGCACACTGATTCCATGCTAACTGTTGTCGAGAAAAACCATAATTAGATCTTTGGGACGTCCCTTGCTGGAATTGTGGCTGTTGCTGAAACTGGGGTCGCTGCTGTGAATCTGACTGATTCGAGCGAGGCGGATACGCCTGTTGCAAAAGAACTTTAGTCTTTAAATCTTTTGTTTTCTTTTCTGACTTTTCCTTCTCTTCTTTCTCTCTATTCTCGTAATACTGAGCAGTTGCAAGTATCTGTGCTGTCGTCGACACTGCCCATGCACTTTCAGAATCCTTTAACTTGTTACTAAGTTCAGGTAGTAAATTAAACACGAACTTGTCGACAAACAACCTTTGGCCTCCTTCAGTACTCATATCTTGCCCACTGTGGTCTACGAAGGTCTCTTCAAATCTAGTGAAGAAGTCAGAGACGCTTTCATCCTTCTTTTGTTTGCATGCCGATAGTTTATCCCAATTGACACGTAATGCTGGCATCAGCGTTTTCATCGGATTAATTATTCTGCCAGGTAGGGCAGCAATCAGAGGTTCAGGTTTAGCACCGCCAACTTGTTGCGCATCTGCTGCTACAATAGCTGGCCAATCACCTCCTAAGGCGACTGGGTGGTTCTCTTGCCGAATTTTGGCCCATATAGGCTGTGGCACTACATTACCAAATAACATTTCAATGTCTGCCAAATTCATGAGGCACGCTTGAACTGTTTGCGTTAACTCTTTGTAATAACCAGCAGGATTTTTACGTGGGTCTGGTAACGCTTGTTTTACTGCTAATACTTCAGCCCGTTTCCAAGGGATGTGTATCCACACTCTCTGGAAATGTGCCGGGGCAGCTACAATATTATTAGCCGCATCAGCTTGAACTGCATCACGCCATATCGGCGGAACTTCCCTCATCGGATATTGACCTTGTTTTTTCCTAGTAGTAATCGGTGAACCATCAGGGTCTCTTGTCGCTCGAAGAGGGGAATCATCCCTATGAGCTAAAATCAGTTCTATCGCTCCCCTTACTCCTGAACCTATCACCATTCCTGCGGCAAACTTCTGTTGAATATTTATCAAATCAGAGGGGATGGAATCTAAGTCATCATCTTCCCATTCTTCACGCACAAGAGAACACATCACGTCAAAAACATAACGTTGAGTAGGTTCATTCCATTGCATAAAAGTATCTAACACTCTTTGTGCATCATACTTCGCAGCTTTCGACATCCACCTAAGAGCTGTCGAATCTAACATTTCTCGTTCCTGAGGACCAGGAAGCTGGCTACGTCTCTGTATAGAGTCAGAAACGGGGGTCCCAATTAAAGACCTGTAGAGAGGAGTTAAAATATTAGTTACAGAGTCGGTTATTTTCCGACGAACGGAAAGCGGAGTCAGAATGTTCACAGGGTTCGGGAGCAGGGCAGCTGGAGCAGATGAAACAGTAAGGGAAGGAGTAGCAGGTAAAGCAGTTTGCGAAACGACAGGCAAAGGCAGAACAGGCGACCCAGGAAGAGGGGGTGCCGAAGGAACATTAACCACGGGAAAGACAGGAGCTGGAATCAAAGGAAGTGGAGCAACTATTCCAGGCTGACCAGCAGCTGGCTGTACAACAGGTAGTAACTGTGGTACTGTAATACCCTGTGCATACGGTGGAGGTGAATTCAACAGGTAAGACAACAGAGGATCCTTCTCATGATCCTCCATCAGCTTACTAGGACAAGATGGCAATACAGGGTAACATTTATCAATTGCCAAATTATATTTTCTATTCGCCATCTCCATTGCTTTCTCAGTCTCGTTGACATGCAGCTGCCTAGCAGACTCCATTAAAGTCAATCCTTTCTCTTTCTGTTCTTTCTTCGTCTTCCTAATTTCTCTCTGTTTGGCTTCTTTACGCCATACGCGAAAAGAATCAAACATTGCCGGCCGGGCTTTTCTCTTAAACAACTTCTTTTCTAGATTGTCTAGTATTTCCGTTTCGAAGCTACCATGCGGTGGCCAACTAAGGACACCATCTTTTCTGGTATACCGGACCCATACTTCATTATACGTAATAGGACCAACACCATGTTTACAATAGAGCTCATATGTAGGAGTTCCAATCGGAGGAACCGAACACGAATCCTCTAACCGGGAATCCTCGTTGCAACGTAACCAGGACAGGAAACAATTACTACTGGTAGTCATGACAAACAAAGACAAATTCCAACCAAAATGCGCAAAGAACTTAGGCCTACCAAAATGAACTAATACCAAACAAAGATTATCTAAACAAGAGCAACCAATGATAATCTACGAATTAAACCAGAGCAACAAGGAACAACCAAACTTGAGCGTAGCCCTCTTAATACTTAACTGAAATGTGGAAGACGTCACCAAGGAGAACCCGTCTACGTCTCGCCGTACTAAGGTCTGCACCTCGGGTCCAAGACAGGGTGACAGTCAGGGCAGCGGTCCTCTGTAGCCGTCTGGGAACGGGAACCCTCGTGGAAGAGATCGTCGGGCCACTTTTACGACATGCAGGGATCGATGAAGCGGGGTACCTCCCTCCGGAATCTTCACACAAAACTTCTCGAACTTTTCAGGCTTTGGACCAGTACCGGATGACGTCGCCCCACGTGGGCGCCAATTTGAGGTTCTGGACTTTTAAGAGTCCAGAGGTGTCAGGGAAACAACACCCAAAGACCCCTGAGTTCCTCCTGTCTCGGTGCACAAATAAACAGAGACACGGGCTTCTCGATGGTGGCGTCAAAGACCAAGGTTTATTTACTGCAGGGACACAGAAGTCATAGGAACCACACAGAGGCAGAATCTACGAGACTGTTCAAATTGCATTAAGTGGGTTACTCTTTAAATACACGCAAAATGTCTTTAGGCTACATTACACGAATATTTCTCATGCCCAACCCGGTATCCCAAACAAACAGTAAATTTGACATCAAACAATAATTAGTCGTAGGTTTTCGGTATTCGATCAGGTCCTCTCGACAGTATTCCATTCTTTACCCGATCCTCCCCATCATAAAAATCGTAACCTCCCCATTGTAAAAGCCCAGAAGGAGAGGAGCAGAGCCAGGTGCAAAGGATTGAAAAGTAGGATAAGAGGTGTTTATGGATCATAAACGGGCATGGCTACCGTCTTCGGCCTTTCAGTCAGGACAACGGACACGAGAACCAGTATAGCAGGACTGGCCTCAGGCAGGGGAGGCAGCTTGATTCTGCCTAGTCATGTAGCGTCAGCCTTTCTCGGGGCTCGGCTTACGTGTCCTTAACAAGGTGACTCTGCCGGGGTCATCGCCCGTTCATTGACTATGTGAGGGCAAGAAACAAAATGGATGCCGTAACTAAAATGGATGCCACGACTTTACAACAGAATGCCCTATTTCTCAGTGAATTCATGCTAGTTGCGTAGCGAAAACACTGTCATGCATGTAATGGATCATTTGCGGTTCATTGGTACCAAAATCGTGTCAGTACTACGATACCGAATTCACGGGTTCGGATCGCTACAGAACCTCACCCGTCCGCCGTATCATGTTTTCTCTGGGATATAATGGAATTGCTATCCGTCTCACTTGTCACAGAGTATCCCATCTACCAAGATCATAATCAGGCCTAAAGGTTTAAGGTAAACCCTTGAACTAAGAGAAGGTGTAAATCTATCAGTCTGGAGACGCTCTCTCCGTGGTTATGAAACTCAGATTTGTCTTGCACTGAGCTTTTTACACTAAAACCAGAAGCTTCAGCTGGAGTTCAACTAGGATATATCAACTTTCAAGGGACTTCAGCGAGCCACAGCTTCAGACCTTACCCGCTGGAAGATTTGGACTTTTATTTTAGAGACTAAGACAGAAGGCAACATGATTGACTGGGACAACCCGCTTTGAGAAACTAATCCTTTGAGGTCAGCTTAAATTTGTGCCAAAGTCTTTGTCAACCACAAACATTGAGGGTGATTGTTGGCCTAAAGCTTCATATCTCTGGTTCCCCTTAACCTTTTTTGATGATCTTGTTGCCTTATTGCTCAATATATTTTTCCCTATTTTAGTAAATAGGCTTTGGAATTTCATTGTGTTGTCTTCGTTACTTTACAATTGTTGATACTACTTGAATGTAGCACATACGTCTCTGGGGATTGCCTTATTCTTATGGAAGAGTTACCAGGGGTTGAGCAGAGATTTTCTCAGGACAGTGTTTTGAGCTAACCAGGGCAATTTACTGAGTTGGAGGGGGGCCCCCTCTCCCAAATTAATTGCCATATTTCTGACACAACTTATTTTTATTATATAGTTACAGGGAATGCCATACATCATTGTAGGACCTGGTCCTCTCTGTGGGGTCACCCAAAGCATTTTTGCTTTACACCTCCTATGTTCTGAACCCATTTTCTGTTGTCTGTGGGTCTCTGCACACTGTACCACTGCTACCAGTGTTAAAGTGCTTGTGCTCTCACCTTTAAAATGGTAAAAGTGTCTCACACCCAATGGGCACATTTAATTTACTTGTAAGTCCCTAGTATAGTGGTGCTATGGGTATCCTGGGCATATAAATTAAATGCTACTAGTGGGCCTGTGGCATTTATTGTGCCGTCCACTAAAGGAGCCCTTTTAAACATGTCTGAGGTCTGCCATTGCAACCCCTGTGTGCAGTTGTAAACTACCATTTTGACCTGGCCAGATAAACCTTTTTCCAGTTTTAAAACTTCCTTTTTAATTCTTAAGAGTCTCCACTAGGGTAGACCTTAGGCTACCCATAGGGTGGGGTAGATATTATTTAAAAAGTTGACTTTTATGTTTTACATACCCTGGAAGTGAAAAACTCACAAATCAGTTTTTCACTATTGGGAGCAGATAGAAAATCCATGTTTGGTGTCTGATGAATTGTAATTTAAAACCGTCTTTAATGGTAAAGTCAGATTTTACATCACAATTCTGAAAAGGCCACTTTTAGAAAGTTGCCATCTTCTTGTTCTGATCATTTGGTGCCTGAAGCCTGTTCCTGCGTCACATAACCATGTGCAGTTGGCAGTTGTCCTTTGTGTATTCCTCCCAGACAGTATCGCGAAAATGGGTTTAGTTACTGGCAGGATGGGCCACCTCTGGCAGGATAGGGGGTGGAGCTGTCACCTACTTCACTTGCATTTCAAAGGCACTGGCTCAGCTCCCACACAAATGACTTCACAACAGCCTATTTTGCCCCAGACAGAATGGGAAACCACAACTTTTCTCCCACTTCAATGTGGGCACCAGGTATAAAGAGAGGACTCTTAGACCAACCCTTAAGATCACATCTGTACCTCTTTAATACTCAGAAGAAGGCCTGCTCTGCTGCAAGAAGGGATGCTCAGCTGCTCTGCTTCCCTGTTGCTCTGCCTGCAAGAGGAACTGCTCTGCTGCCCTTCTGTCTGAGAAAGTAGGACTTGACATTCACTTTGAACCCAGGACCAGCAGAGTGACTACAAGGGCAGGTTGGCTGGCCTCCTGTTCTGAGCTACAGGGACAAAAAAAGCTCCAACACCCTTAAAACATGCACCTGGTCTCTGTTTGCTGTGAGTCCTAATCCCCCAAGTGGTACCTCCCAAGTCCTGGAGCCTTGGAGTTGGATGTAAAGGTGCTCTGCCAGCCCAGCTGTGGTCCCCATCAGAACCGACAGATGATGACACAACCTGATGCGGCCCTCTCAGCTCCTCATTGGAACCCGCGCAGCATGACAGCACTCGATAGAGACCCGTGCATCGCTCACTGGAAACAATGATATGAGCTGCAACACCCTACATGAAAGACATACTGTGCAATTTTCAGTGGGCCTAACCTGGTGCCAGTATCCTTCACATGAACCGTCACAGTCAGCCGGAACTTGTGACTTTTTCCCAGTGCAATCAGATAACAATAGTTGGCACGTTGTGCTTTCAAGCACTTTTTTTTACCTAAACCTTCATAATTTCATATCTCTGGTTCTATGAAATGGATTTTTGTCATTTTGGTGCTAAATAATGTATTCCGTTCTGTTCTTTTTTCTGAATTGGTGTGGCATTTTTCTTGTGTTGTGTTTTTCACTTTATTACTATTATGTGCTGTATAAATATTTTAAGTTAAGCCTGACTGCTTTTGTGCCAAGCTACCAGAGTGTTAAGTGTAGGTTAATTAAGTGACTTTTTGTGGTTCACTCTGAGAATAATTGTGGCTAGTGCTTGAATGGGGTTTCCCTCTCTCCTCAACAACAACCCAATTTCTCAATCATGTTCATGATTACAGTAAAAAAAAAAATCAGTCTGTCAAATATTCTTTATTTATTTAATTAAAACCATAAAAGACACAAACAATATTAATATTATATGATACCCAATTCTTTTACAAAATGCTTCTAGTGTTTCATTAAAAGTGCGTTAAAAGATATTGTTAGAAAACAAATAAAAAGGTTAAAAATCCAATTCATGTTCTCCATAGAAATATTACAGGACCTAAACCACAGAGAATCAATTTATCACACGACCTGAGCCTAGTGCAAGTCATCTCTTTCTAGATCTGACAGTCCTACTAAAAAGCTAGCTACACTAAAACACACAATTGCACTCAACAGCATCTGTAGATATATTAGGGCAGGTCTTACTTGTAAACAGCATTTCTCTCCTAAAAGTGGTGATATGTATTGCTGTCTTAATAAACAATAATGATCACAAAAAAAAAATGCATTGTGTCTTGGACTGAAAGATTGTTACAAGTACAGGGCCACACATTTTCAACATTATCCACCCCTGCAGTTCTGCAAGCAGCCAATGCAGAAGAATTAACCTAAGTCTTTTTAGGAGGAAAGGATGATGAGGAATTGTGAACACTGCTAGGTAAGGCTCAGTTGAGATTCAAGACTTTTATGAAATGTATGCACAAACTGAAGATTTACAGAGCTCTTTAGCTTCTCTCTCAGACTGCACCACAGAGAGGAAATGTTTCTTGACCAAGCCCAAATCCTTCCTTGTCATCCTTCCTGAGTATCTATACAATTCTGAATGTCCCATCTTTCCCACTGTAGACTTAATGTAGCTAAGCCATGGAATGCTATTACCGGTCTACAAAGACAGACAATCTTTAAAAATTATCTTGTTTAGTTAAAGGCCAGGGTTATTCAAGATTTTAATCCTCCTTAATAGTGGACAACATGCCAATAGATGTGAGGTATACTCAACACCTAGACCTTCATGGACTATAAAGGAAGCTGTGGATTGTGGAACTGACTCATGCTGTCCGAAAAAAAAATATTTTCAACTGTCTGTTACTCAGTGGACTCCTTATATCCCCAGATATCTCACCCATACTGGCTTTGGAGATACATTTTGATTGGTAAACTTTAACAAGCACATGCACAAGTTTAGCACCCAGTCTGCTTGCAATGTCAAAATCAGCCACTATGGCTCTAGCCATTGCATTCTTTTTAGCCCTCATTAACGGGGCCCAAGAGCCCCTCCCCCAGATCTGAAAAAGGTATTAACCCTGGTCATTTCTATACCTTCCCCAAAACATTTCCAAAGACTTTTGTTTTTGGGGTCGATGTCCATGATATGGGATTTTGTGTAATTAGTGCTCAGATTTAGAGAGTTCATAAAATCTACAAAAGCATTACAAAGGTGCTGTAGCCCCACAGCCTTTGTAGTTAGCAGTATGGCATCGTCCGCGTATAAAAGTCCTGGGATTAACTGTGTACCAGCCCGGGATGTCTCTACAAGATGAACATAACATTGGTCCTAAATGATTAATATAAATTGTCAACAGTAGTGGGGCTAAGATATAGCCTTGTCTTACCCCACTAAGACATCTTCTGTGTGAAGAAAGACTCCCAGTCTGATTGTACCTCACAACTGCTGAAAGATCCAAATGTAACTCATGCAAAAAGTTGACAATGCTTAGGTTCACTCCCATATTAATATTAAGAAGCCATAGTTTCAACCTTTTAACTCTATTGAATGCTGATGTTAAATCCGTAAAGGCAAGGTGTAACATACCTCCCTTGTTTATTGTGTATTTTCTAATGATCAGCTGTAACTTTAGATATTGGTCTAAGTTGCTTTTCTCTGGCTGAACCTATGCTGAAGATTTGAGATGATGTTATTTTGATTCAGCCAGGATGTTAACCTGGAGAGAATCACTATCCCCATAACTTTGACTACGGAATCTATAAGGGATATAGGTCTATAACATTGAGGGTCAGTTCTTGCTCCTTTCTTAAAAAACGGAATACTTATAGACCAGGAGGATGAAAGACCTGTATGACAAGCAGCATTCAGGACGTTAATATTTGGGCCAAATTTTGGCATTCGGCTTACATAAGTCAGTTATAACCCTGTCATAGCCCAGTGCCTTGTCCTTCGATATGGTTGAAATTGCCTCTGTTACTTCCTCATCAGTGAAAGTCAGATCAGATTTGCCTCTAGGCTTTACTGGGGTACAGTTGAAGGTATCCGCAGTCATACACCCACAGATTTCCTTGAAAATGGGGCACCCATATATTTGGAGTTATAATACAATCTAAAACACTATTGGACACCCTATTAAAAATGGGGCAATTTCCCCAAAACTACGACTATGTTTTAAAACGTTGATCTGAACTATTTGATCCCAAGCTTCCTCTATAATTTATTTTTTCAGTTTACTAAGGCCTGTTTGTGTCTCTTCCTGCAAATAGTTATCTCACCCTTGTTCCTGTGGTTTTTTTTCAAGCTAAAATTCGATTTTAGTGTGCCTTTAGTGAACCACTACTCTTGCTCAAGCTTAGGTTTACCCTCCACTCTCTCAAGACTATTCACAATATGCGCACAGATTCCATTAAAGGGGCTCTATAAGAGATCTGGATTCATACCGCCCTCTAGACACAAACTAATAACACGATCAAATTTGGTATAGAGATTATTTAAAAAAAGGATCCAGAAGGGAGCTTGCTTCATTTTAATCTACACGCTTCTTCCTGAGGTAAAATATCAGTGTTCCTGAGTCCTACTATAGGACCGACCACATCTCCCGTTCTCCATTCCAAGACAAACGTAAATGGTTGTGGTCACTACACTGATTCAGATTGACCTTGAAAAGCGAAACAAACTGAACTAGGAATACAGAAAATAATATATAGTCAATGATGGAATTGGAGCATCTATCAATAGAAGTTGGAATGTCGTCTTCCTCTCTACATTGCTCCAAGAGTCCAAAATTAAAATTGGCTGCAATAACATCAAGCACATCCCCTTGACCAGTATGCTTAAAGTGGCCTTTACTGAGTTCATCTATGCAGGACATTTTATATATATGACACATTGGTTGGCAAAGGTAAACATTAAAATCTCCAACTAATATTGCCAAATATGGTGAATAGTGCCTTTCCTGCTTAGAACCCCTAAAAAAGACTTTAAGGCCAGCAAATGTTCCACCGATGTGGACTATACAAAGGAATTATAAAAATGTATAACCAATAGAGTAGTTGAATTTTTAAAATCTAGTTGAACCACCAGCAGAAGGGTAGAGCCTGTTTCTCCCTGTGTAGAGTTACACAGGATGTTTAGGGATACTAGGGTTACCGAGCCCCACATGGCTCTACCTGATTGTGATGGTAGAGCAGTAGAAAAATAGGAGTCATACCCATCCATGTGAAAGTAATTATTCCTGTCCCATTTTTCTTGTAGGCCCACTTTATGCTGTTCTGATAACAGGTTAAGCCACCTCTCATTTTCCCTTGTATTACCCAATCCTTCTACATTCCATCTATTCATCTTCAAGTGTGAGCATTGTGTGGGTACTAATTTGGCAGAGTGGTTAACTCTCTCAATCCCTGTTAGAAATGGGGGTCTCTAGTTGACAGAGGTAGGTACCGTTGTCCAAGTAGAGACCCGTCTTCCTAGTCAGTGTAAGGGAGTTACACTCCTAAAAAAACCTTGCTCACCCCCTTGGTAGCTTGGCAGTCAGGCTTATCTCAGAGGCATTGTGTAAAGCATTTGCACATAACCAACATTAATACAGCGAAAACACTACAAAAGAACACCACACCAGTTTAGAAAAATATCCAATATTTTTATATATCCAAAAGATCAAAAGGATAAGAACCCAACATAAAGTACTTAAAAATATATATTTAGCAAGATATCCTTAAAATTGCAGAAATATCCCCAAAAACACCGTTCTACGAGTGGGTAGCTTCTTCCGGGGCTACTGTGATGCTGAAAACAACAGTCTAACAGTTCCAGCCGACTGCATCAGTACGGGCCAGCGAAAGCATGGACAGACTCATGAAGAGTACCTTTCTCCTTGTGGCTGGCACGTTAGTGCGAGCTGGTCATGACAATGATTGCATTGCAAAATAGACATGGTGCAGGGTGTGGTGCCCTCCTGATGCGGTGCAGGCAGCGGCACGGTGACGATCATCCAGACGGTGTTGTGAGACTAAGGCCTACGGTGTAGTGTGAGGCGGTGCTCTATGCGGTGCTAGCAACAGAGCTGGTTAGAGGGAGCTGGTTTCAGTTGGCCCAGAATGCTATATGAGAAAAGGCGGTGTGTTGTGAAACTTAGGAACGGTGCCCCCAGTCGCGATGGGGTCAGGGGTGTCGAAGTCAGCAGCAGCGAGGAAGTCGGTGAGACCAGGATGGCGATGTGAAGCGAGGCGGTGCAGAGAGCTGTGCCCACAGGTCATGGTGCAAGCAGCGGCTCGGTGACGGCGGCATCGGTAGTTATCATCTGTGAGATTAGGGTTGCGGTGTAAGATGCGGATGGTGACTTCTGCGGTGCCGTCAGGCCACAGAGCCAGCGACGGAGTCGGTGACGGAGTCGGTTGCGTTTCTCTTGTCTGTGGCATCTGAAACAGCGGTTCCAGAAGCAGGTTCCCACACGTTGGTGAAGTCTTTGCAGTTCCTCAGACTTCAGAACAGGGGCAAGCTCTACTTAAAGCCCTTGGGGAAACTCAAACATGTAAAGAAAGTTCAGTCCAGTCCTTTCACTGCCCAAGGCAGAAGCAGCAACTGAAGGCGAACCCAACAAAGCAAAAACACATCAAAGGGGCAGTACTCCTCCTGGCAGCTCTTCCAGCTCTTCTTGATTTAAGCTATTTCTAAAGTGTTGGGGTTTGGGCCCCAATATTTATTCTCTAAATGTCTTTGTTCTCTCAAGCAGAGAGTGTCTGTGCTTAGCCCAAACCAGTTCTGTTCTCTATGGCCCAGCTTCCTGTCAGGAGGTAGAGACAGCATTTTTCAAGGCAGACCAATCCCATTCAGGTGCAAAAACATCTTCTCCCACTACTCTTAATGCAGCCTAGGTCTATTAATCCCAGCCCTGACTCATCCAGGAAAGGCAGGACACACCTCAACCCCCCAGTGGCTATCTGAAGAGAATGCACATCCCCAGCCCCTGTCACTCCAAAGCCAGACAGGCATAGAACATAAAAATCATCTTTACTAAAAGAAGCATTTTTACATTCCAAGTCCAGGCATACTAAACTCCATTTCCCTATCTGGTCCCAACGGTTAGTTATGCTTATAAGATGTTATAAGTAAAACTCCCATTCTTTCCTATGGGATAGATAGACTTGCAGTGGTGAAAAACAAAATACACTGTAATTCACAACCAGGACATGTCACACAAACCAGTACATGTCCTACCTTTAACATACACAGCACCCTGCCCACAGGGGTCCCTTGGGCCTACCATAGGGCCGAATTATATGTAAGAAAAGGCAATGTTAGGGCTAGTGAATTCACACGCCAGGTCGACAATGCAGTTACAAACTGCACGTAGACACTGCAGTGGCAGGTCTGAGATATCTTTTCTGGGCTACTCCTGTGGGTGGCACAATCAGTGCTGCAGGCCCACTAGTAGCATTTGATTTACAGACCCTGGCAATCATGGAAACACCAATCCATAATAACAATTTACAGAAGGAGCACTTGCATTTTAACACTGAATAGCAGTGAGAAAATGCGCAGAGACACTAAACCAGCAAACCGGGAGGTCAGAAAGCAAAAAGACAGGGGAAACATGCCAAAAGATGCCAAGTCTAACAATCCCTGTCCTGTCCTTCTCAAGCAAAGGGCTCGTAGGCAAAAATCAATAAATTGTCAACAGAGTAAATACACCATTTCATAGTACACATTCCATTAAAGGCTGGTTAATAATCATAATTTAAACAACAAATCATGAGTATTCACATTTGTGCTGTGTTCTTCAATGTAATTATATTACAATGTACATAGAGATGGCAGTACAGTACACCGTTGATATTGAAGTGAGTGAATAAATAAATCGTGCAAAGCAAAGTATACAGAATGAATGAGAAGGAAGAGAAGAGAACCTGGGATTAGCCTCTGTATGTTCTCTTTGCAAATGATTCAGCCTTCCAGTGCTCTTAAAAGTGCCATTGATTTGACCTGGAATGGCAACAGTCTTTGGGTCTCACCAGGGAAAGATAATCACCTGTTAATGAAATACAAGAGAGGTACTGGTTCCTTCTGATCAGATAAGTCTACAGTGAGAGAAAAAGGAAAGTGAGTGTCAGTAAAAATGCTAACATATGTAAAGCATCCACAAAAATGTGACGAGTTTAAGATATATTTAAACAAACACATTGCAAAACAGGAATGGTACGGTGTGTCGCATTGGATGGCAATCACTATAAACATCTACTCACTCCAGGGCAAATACATTGAAACAAAATGACAGCTGAGACCATGGCAGAAACAATACACAGTGCTTGGTTAGATTGCATTAAATGGCAACAGAAAAATAGTTGCCAAGTCCCAAGTAAACTAGACCAGAAACCTTGTCACATGGGAGACATTTTTGGGTCCCCTGAGAAATGTCATGCTAGAAGAACTCAGCAAATAGTACAATGTTGTTTACTGACAGTGGTGAGATTGTAGGCATCACCTGGTGTATAAAGCTAATTCAAGGGATGCATGCTGTCAAAAAGTGACGAACAAAGATAAGAAAGTCAAAGTCATGAGAGACACATTTGCCTGTTTATATAAAGACAAGTGGGAAATTTGAAAAAACAAAATGTTGTGCAAAGCTCCAAACAGGCCTATATAAACATCAAATGTATGTTACTACAACCAACGTGCATTTACGATAGTGAGAGATTGTTAGTTGATTAAAAAGAAAGCAATTATCAGCAGTACCCAAACATTAATCTGCCAGTCTTATTAACGTGGTACATCTCACCTCAAATATAAACACATTCAATGTGGGATACAGGTAATGTTAAAAAAGATCATTACATCCATACTTGAAAAATAGTTGCAAGTTACCAATAATACCCAAACCACCACATATAGGTAGAAAACATTTCACTTTTTTTGCATGTGGAAAAACATTTCTGTGAAATTAAAGCAAATTAGGGCTCGGGTAGCTGGAGTCTAAAACATCACAACTGCATGTGAAGCTTAGGGCGCAGAATGGAGTTTGCACATGTCCTTTGCTCAATTGTTGGCCTTAACAATCAACTGTGCCCAGCCTCTGGCCATGGGCTGTCTTTCCATGCATGTGCCCGGTCCCCCTGAAGTCAGCAGTCATTTGGGTATTGTCGAGTTTCCTTCTTGAGGTTTGAAACTGTTAATGAGGAAGAAGGGATCCCTGACAGAATATCGAGGACAAAAATGTCGTGTGGACAGAATCTCATGTTAAAAATATCGAGGGGCAAAATATTGAGAGGGTAAGTTCAAATAGGTAAGTAGAGATTTACTTTTTTAACTCCACATCTCTGTGCCTTGAAGAGATATCACTTACTGGCGGACGCCAGTAGATAGGTATAGTTAGGATCAAATTTGTATAGAAAAAAAGTTTTGGGACTTGCCTATATCTTTGGCGCTGTTTGACGAATCTTCACAAACCTTTCCAAAAAATGTGTTATAGTGAGCCTTGTTGTGCTTGGAATGTTTCGGGGTGATACATGGAATGGGGGCTGATAAAAATAGGGGGTTGGAAAAAAACGATTTTCCATGTTAATTCACATAGGAGCTTTGAACACGACTACAGGTTGAACCGCTGGATGGAATTACAACAAATTTGGCAGGAAGGTAGATATTGGTTCACAGATCACACTTTCAGGTATCCAGTGTAAATCTGTTCATTAGTTGTTAAGAAATTTAAAGGAAAGCAAATAAGGATACATTGGCGGAGCCTAAGCACATATCTCATAGTGAGATCTGTTTGGCTGCCAACACTTTAACCAGGAAGTGTTGGCAGCTATCTTTGGACTTGGCTGCAGCTGAATCTCACAAAAAGCGTTAAAAAAAAGAAAATGGGCTTGGTAGAAATACCCTGACCCCGCAGTTGTGGTGGTGGGGTCCCCTGTGACCCAGACAGGGCCAAATGTCACTTAAAAAAAAAGCAAAAACGTGAGCCGCAAAGCCACTGCAAAAATTTAAAAAAGACAAGAGCAGGCACTCGCGTCTTGTTTTGAGTACAGCCCCTGGGTGGGCCAGGTCCTAGGGGTATTTTTAAAAACAAGGCTTGTTGGACCACAACCTCTCCTGGTTTTTATTGATAAAATGGAGGGGGGCACACTGGACACCACAATATGCTTTATATGCACCACCCCCTTGGGCTAAAGATAGACTAATAGGATGGCCGTGCGAACTCCCTGAAATTCAGGGACCACCAACTACGAGGGCTAAATAACACCTAATGGGGGGCCCACAACCTCCTCAGGGCCATAAATGTTTTAAAAAAATGGGAGAGGGGCTGTGTAGCCCCCCACCCCACCCCCCCCCCCCTCCTGGGCCATGTACAGCTCCAGGGACAACCACCTCCACAGGGCTGGCAAACGCACATTAAAGGAAGGGGGCCACACAGCCCCCATACTGGACCAAATAATGCCACGGGGACCGCCACCCCTAAGGGCTGGCTCCTGCTATGTACCATGGTTCCCACTTGTGGGATAAAGCTGTTTTCTCTGTCTTGGCGGGAGCTTTGACTACTCCTGTCAAGTCAGAGAAAACACGAACTCCGCTCTCAGCTAGCAAGAGCTGTGAAACCACTCCTGCTTGCTGTGAGTGGACTTTTTGCCTGTTTCTCTGCCCGCTGTGAAACAGACAAAAGGATTGCCTTGACAGACAGGGAGATACATATTTTAGCATCTCCCTGTCTGTGAAAGCAATGTCGGATACCGCAGGAGGTGAGACCGCAGGGGCTTTGAGGCTCCCCTCAAGGTCACAGACGGAAAAGATGAGAAAGAGGAAAAATAAAGGTCAGAAACGAGCAGAAAGGGGCAGAATAAAGGTCAACAATGAGCAGAAAGAGTCAGAATAAAGGTCAGAAACAGGCAGAAAGAGGCAGAATAAAAGTCAGCAACAAGCAGAAAGAGGCTAAATAAAGGTCAGAAATGAGCAGAAAGAGGATAAAGAAAGGTCAATGAGCTGCAGGCTTCGTTCTCCTCGCAGTAGAAGCTATTGGTATTAGGACGCTGAATGATTTAAAAACCTTGATGATCTAAAAATTTTATATATATTGTGGCATTTTAAATATTTTCATTTTCTTCTGTGGGGAAAGTTGGAAAGGGGGCTGGCATAGTGGGAACGAATCAACCTATTACCTAATGTGGGGAATGCATTGAGAGGAGCGGTAATAGGACACTAACGGGCGCCATTTTGAATGTTAGCACTCTAGTGGTCCACCGCCGAGTCACTTAAAAGCGCGCTAATTGCGGGCGCGCAGCGGAGCTGCAAGCTTCGTTCTCCTCGCAGCAGAAGCTATTGGTATTAGGACGCTGAATGATTTAAAAACCTTGATGATCTAAACATTTTATATTTATTGTGGCAGTTTAAATATTTTCATTTTCTTCTGTGGGGAAAGTTGGAAAGGGGGCTGGCATAGTGGGAACGAATCAACCTATTGCCTAATGTGGGGAATGCATTGAGAGGAGCGGTAATAGGACACTAACGGGTGCCATTTTGAATGTTAGCGCTCTAGTGGTCCACCGCCGAGTCACTTAAAACGCGCTAATTGCGGGCGCGCAGCGGAGCTGCAGGCTTCGTTCTCCTCGCAGCAGAAGCTATTGGTATTAGGACGCTGAATGATTTAAAAACCTTGATGATCTAAAAATTTTATATATATTGTGGCATTTTAAATATTTTAATTTTCTTCCGTGGGGAAAGTTGGAAAGGGGGCTGGCATAGTGGGAACGAACCAACCTATTGCCTAATGTGGGGAATGCATTGAGAGGAGAGGTAATAGGACACTAACGGGCGCCATTTTGAATGTTAGCGCTCTAGTGGTCCACCGCCGAGTCACTTAAAAATGCGCTAATTGCGGTCGTGCAGCAGACGCGCGCAGTGGGCGCGCCGCGGGCGCGCCAAAGGCGTGCACAAGGCAAGCCCGTCTGCGCCCGTCCGTGCCTGGTCGCTCCTGGACGCTGCCGGCAGCTAAGTACTTTGTGATAATATCTTTGTACTGCAGCAATGCCACCTTTAATCTATTCCAGAGATAACCTACTGGAACTAGGGACAATAAGTTGTGGTGAGGAATGTGACGCTAGGTCATGTTTGGATTCCAGTGGGGCCGATTCACAGAACTAACTTAAGACAAAATCCTAAACTTCCTACTTTTGGTATTCACAGAAGTTAGGATTTTGTCTTAAGTTTGTCTTAAGACAAACTTAAGACAGACTTAATACAGTCTTAAGACAGACTTAAGACAGTCTTAAGACAGACTTAAGACAAACTTAAGACAGACTTAAGACAGACTTAAGACAAACTTAAGACAAAATCCTAACTTAAGTCTGTCCGAAGTCTGTCTTAAGTTTGTCTTAAGTCTGTCTTAAAACTCTCTTAAGTCTGTCTTAAGACTGTCTTAAGTCTGTCTTAAGACTGTCTTAAGTCTGTCTTAAGTTTGTCTTAAGACAAACTTAAGACAAAATCCTAACTTCTGTGAATACCAAAAGTAGTAAGTTTAGGATTTTGTCTTAAGTTAGTTCTGTGAATCGGGCCCAGAGTCTTTAAACATTGCCACCCTCATTGTCAATGGTCAGTTAGCCAGCCCCAGAGAGCCGGGGCACCTGGAAACAGGATAGGGCCAGTAGGGCGGCAAGGGATCAGGAATACGATCCAGGGGGAGGGCGCGAATAATGGCGTAAGGGCAGATAATGTCTGTAAAGGACTATATATCAATGCCAGATCTATTTCTAAACATGCCTCTGAAATCTGGGATTTGTTGGAAGATTGTAAACCAGTGATTTGTTTCTTCACAGAGACATGGTTACAAACATACTCGGCCCCATCCCTAGCGATTGCCTTTCCTCCGGATTATAGAGTATTAAGGCTGGACAGAATAGGAAAACGAGGGGGGGGACTGGCTATCGTATTTCGATGAGGGGTAATGGAAAAGGTGTTAGACACAATCTTATCCCTCTTACTGGAGCTGATGATTGTGTCCATTGAACTGGCACATGATCATAAAGTAATAGGAGCAATCGTGTACCGCCCGCCTGGGGGAAAAAAGAAGGATTTCTGTACCGCGCTATTAGAAATTCTGGCTCCACATGCCCTGCAAGCGAAGGATTTTCTCCTTATAGGAGATTTTAATTTTCATTTGGACTTGAACTCTAACACAGACACTATTGATCTTTTAACAGCTTTGGAATCATTGGAATTATGGCCTAGAGTAGTTGGCCCTACCTATTCGGCAGGTCACACGCTAGACAATATCTTCACTAATAAACCTAGCTTGGTTACAGAACCTCCCTTAGTGGTGAGTTGGTCAGACCACAGGGCCCTGAACTTATCTTTCATGGCACTGAAGGGTCTGCAAAAAGTGCAAGGACGAAGGGTATTGCGCAGACAATGAAGGAAGGTTTCTCCTAAGAGTTTCGATACATTATTTTCTCCCCCACAGCTCAGTGAATATCAGGACATAAACTTAGGGTCAGAGGTCAGTAGGACCTTTGATAAGATTGCCCCAATCAAAGCAGTTATAATTTATGATAAAAAGTGCCCAGCTCCATGGTATTCAGATACCCTAAAGACCGAAATAATGGGTTGGAATAATACTACGCCTATACAAAATGTAAAATATAAAATGAGGTACTTGGGAATTAATTTAACCCATGAACTGAAAAATATATCGAAAATTAGTTGGCAGACAGTAGCAAAAGAAATTACAAAAACATTAACAAGATGGGGTAGTCTGCCATTAAATATCTACGGACGAGTTAACCTCATTAAAATGTCTATACTCCCCAAATTAACATTTCTGTATAACTCCATCCTCCTATCATTTCCACCGAAAGAGATTAAGAGCCTTCAAGGTAAGATTGGCTCCTTTATCTGGGCATGTAAATCTCCCAGGATAGCCTGGAAAAAGCTAAGGAGGGGGTTAAAAATTGGGGGTCTAGCCTTACCAGACCTACTCATGTATTGTGATGCCTTTCTTTTTAAAAATTTTAGATTATTGACCAATAAATTGGACTCAACTTCGCAGGGCCGCCTATTCCAGGCATTGCTCCACGATTCACCACAGGGACAGGAGTTTTTTTTATTCAAATTCGGCGACCAGAAATTTTATAAAAAAGTCCGCTTGAAGATCCTGCAGGCTGCCCTTAGGAACTGGGTATATGTCCAGAGAGCTCTGGGAATCCCATATTACCATACTAATGCCCCAGTTTGGGACACCCCGGGCACTCCGGCGTGCCTTCAGGACCAGCTTTCCCAGCCTCTAAAAACAGCTGGCGTGAGGAGATGGGGAGATCTCTGGGGCAATTCGGGCCTCATGGATTGGGATTCCTTAGTGTCACTGACAAATGGATCTTTAACGAGATTTAAGTTTTACCAACTCTCCGCCTGGTGGTCAAGAAAGATGTTACAGCGAGAGAGGGCCCTTGAGATCCTTGAGTCTGTCTGCAGGGGAGGAGGGTGGAAACGAGAGGTTTCATTTTGGTATAGGGCTTTAATGGGGGCAACAGAAATGTTAAACTGTGAGCTGGCGAGTCTTTGGGGTAATTTGATATCAGATAGTCCCGAAGCAATTAGTAAGATCTGGACAGATTCTTTCTCTTTGTCTCAGAGCCTAATAAAACCAGCCAATCTAAGGAGAAACCATCTGTACACGGTCTATCGGGTGTACTGGACCCCTGCTAAACTGTCCAGGGTCACACTTGAGAGTTATTGTTGCCCACGCTGTAAACTCCTGGCAGCCGACGATATACATATATTCTTAGAATGTCCAAAGATTCTTGAATACTGGAAGGAGATCGTGGACTTCCTGGGGAAGGTTTTAACAACCACTATTACATGCTCTCCGAGGTTAGTTTTATTTGGCTTACCACCTGGCTACAACGTTAATAACTATTCCTCACAATTTATATTCTATGTGATGGTTATAGCAAGGAGAGAGATCTGTAAAGAATGGAAGTCAGCGGCCCCCCCCAGGTTTACTGATTGTTTACGAAACATTATAGAAGTCAGTAAGATGGACATGGCGTGCCAAGTAGAGAATACAGACAATGTGTGGTCGGAATTGGTGGCCTGGTTGTCGATATAATGGTCCGATGATTATGCCAGAGGTTTGTGTCGGTCCTGTCCTCCCCAGGTCCGAGGTATTCCACCGTAGGACAGGGGAGTGGGACAAGGAAACAGCCTACCTCTGGGTGACCCCTGACTGCTACACATTGAGTCCAGGGCGGTATCAACTTGACAATGTGAAAGGCACACGGAGTTCCCATCTAGAGTATATACTGGTGGCATATATGAGGACACAAAAAAAAAAAAAAAGATACCCTAAGACTGAAAAGGCTGCATGTAGGACAAAAGAAAGAAGGTGGAGGAAAACCAAAACTGACATAGATAGAACGGCATACAACATTATTCATAGGAGGTACCTAAATAATTGTAATTGGGCAAGAAGAGCTTTTTTGGCCACTCGCATAGAGGGGGCAAAGGGCTCCTCTAAAGAATTGTTTAGGATTTTAAAGAAATTCACTGCACCTAGTGCAACCAATCCGTCGTGTCCTCTCACCCAGGAATTCTGTGACAAGCTAGCGAGTCATTTTAAAAATAAAATAGATAGTATTTATGACTCTTTTGAGCCGCTACCAGAAAACTGGGAGGAAAGTCAGAACACTGTGAGTTCCTCGCCTGTGAAACTGGAGGCGTTTGCAGCCATTACCAGGGAACAGGTGTTACCACTATTGAAAGGCCTAAAGTCAGGGTCGCCGTCAGATATAGCCCCCCCTTATGTGTTATCAGATTTAGCCACAGAGCTTGTCAATTCAATAACAGAAGTTTGTAATCTGTCACAGGCGACCTCCTCCTTTCCGGCTAGCTGGAAGAAGGCCTTTATTAAACCACTGCCTAAGAAACCATCGCTAGACTGTGCTGATCTGCAGAACTATAGACCCATCTCGCTCCTCCCAGGATGCTCTAAAATTATGGAGGTGCTGATAAACCGCCAACTGTCGGATCATCTGGCTCAGCACAGCCTGTTAGATCCCTCGCAATCGGGCTTCCTTGCTGGTTATAGCACGGAGGCCGCGCTGGTGGAGGTAACAGATACCATCAGGCTTTTACTGGACGGCGGGACCCCGGCTGTGCTGGTCCTTCTTGATCTATCAGCGGCCTTTGACACCATCTCCTACAGGATTCTTTTGCATAGACTGTGGGAGATAGGTGTCACTGGACGGGCCTGGGAGTGGATGCGGAGTTTTCTATCAGACTGATCCCAGTGTGTGCAGATAGACTCTTTTGTCTCTCAGTCTACAGTAATGGAGAAGGGGGTACCGCAGGGTTCTATTTTGAGCCCCACACTGTTTAACATCTATGTGGCTTCATTGGCCGCTCTCATAGAATCCTGTGGTTTCCAAACCATATCCTATGCGGATGACACTCAAGTGCTTATTCCCATAGAAAAGGATCACCTACTGACTAGAGAGAGATTCAAGAGCTGCATGATTAAAATCTCCAGCTGGATGAAAGACAACTATCTCCAACTTAATCCCAACAAGACGGAGATTTTATTGTTTGGGAAGGCAGAGGAACTATGGACAGATGAATGGTGGCCAGAGGTACTAGGCTCTCCACCTCTCCCAAAAAAATGGGTACAAAATCTGGGCGTGATTTTCCGTGGGTGCCCCTCTCTGCTAGAAGGGCCTTGATCCAGTCACTGTTAGTTAGTAGACTTGACTATGGGGACACTCTTCTGGTAGAAGTGAGGGAGGATCTATTGTCAAGGCTACAAGTCGTACAAAATACGGCGGCCCGCCTGGCTTTGAATAAACCTCCAAGCACGCCATCTACCCCGCTGTTGAGAGACTAACATTGGTTACCAATCAGAAAGAGGGCGCTCTTTAAACTTCTTTGCCTAGCTTTTAAAGCACGGGTTGGACAGGGGCCGGCTTATCTCACAAAGAAGCTAGTGTGGCACTCTCCGATCCGGTGCCTAAGATCTAGTGGCCAAAAATTTCTTCAAATGCCAAGAATCAGGAAGAAGAAAATGGGGGGGCGTGCTTTTTCCTTTTTGGCGCCCAAGTATTGGAATCGGCTGCCCTGGGATCTGCGCTCCTGCACAGACCTAAACATCTTCAAGAAGCATTTAAAGACCTGGTTGTTTAGCTGAGCTGTTGGGGCCGTCAAAGCCTGCCTTCACAGGCACCGAGAGATCCCTCTGGGGATGATTCGTGCGCAATATAAATGTAATAATAATGAGAATAGAGTGGAAACAAAAGGTGAGAAATCCGCAGAAAGGGGCAGAATAAAGGTCAGCAACGAGCAGAAAGAGGCAAAATAAAGGTGAGAGACGAGCAGAAACAGGCAAAATAATGGTGCGAAACTAGCAGAAAGAGGCAGAATAAAGTTCAGTAATGTGCAGAAAGAGGCATGATAAAAGAGAGAAACAAGCAGAAAGAGCCACAAAAGAGGTCAGAAATGAGTAGAAAGAGGCAAAATAAAGGTCAGAAGTGAGCAGAAAAAGGCATAAAAGTAGGGGGCGGTAAACTCCACTCTGACGGCCAGAGTTTATCAGCGCCCTCACGCCTAGACTTCATACCCCAACCAGTAGTGCACCAGGATGTACTTTTGGTGAGTGGTTGTGAAAGGGGACGGTGCCTCCAACGAGGTCTCAGTAATCCTACTGTGAGGGATTTCTTGTGGCAACATTAGGAATTCTAGGCCCCTAATGACCCTCAGCAGCCAAGGGGAGTTCTCCCCTCATCCAGTAGGACGCCAAGAGGCATGTTAGCAGAGTTGTGGCCAGCCTTTGTATATATCTTTTTAAAAGTTTAATAGAGAGGGGCAAAGCGGCCCCCATCTCCATCTATAGTGGGCACCCAGGGCACCCATTCACCATTAATGGGGAGCACGGGGGAGCCTGAAGGCCTCTGCGGTCCCTGACAGCTCCCCACCTCCTATGGGGGCCGGCATGGCTTTTACAGAGAGGGAGCTGCTAACATGCAGCTCCATCTCTATAAAAGCAATTGTACTCGCTTTGAGCAAGCAAGAGTATTTTTAATGCTCTTGCTTGCTGAAAGCTGGCACAGTTTTCTATGGCTTGGCGGGAGTGGCAAAGCTTCCTCCAAGCTATAGCAAACAGTTCTATCCTGGGGTTGGGCACCCTGGGACATAGCAGGAGCTGGTCCTGGAGGGGTGGTGGTCGCCAGGGGCATGTATGGCTATGGGAGGGGGCAATGCGGCCCCGGGGAGGTGGTGGTCCCCAGGTCTACAAATTACCCTGGGGAGGTGGCTATTGCTTGGGTTGTAGGGGGCCATGCGGGCCCCCCCTGCATCAGTTTATTGCCTGCCTGGGGGAAGTGGCAGTCCCCGGGGCTGTGGAGGGACTGTGTAGGCCACCCACATTTCTATAAATTCTTGCCACGGGATGCACAGGGAGGTGACAGTCCCTGGGGCTGCAGGGCTGGCCATTCGGGCCTCTCCCGCACTAATTTTACCAATAGCCCTTAGAGGTGGTGGTCCCCGGGGCTCAGGGTGGCTGTGCGGGGGCCTGTATCATTTTATTGTTTGCCCTGGGGAGGTGAAGGGCCCTGGAGGGCAGTGGGTGCCGCTTTGGCCCACCCAGAGACTTCATGAAAAAGACGCACGGGAGCCCTTAGGTCTTTTTTTATTTTTTTATTTTACAAGCCGAGTCCCAAGAAAGCTGTCAACGCTTCCTGGTTGAAGTGTTGGCAGCCAATCACATTTCATTGGGATTCGCGAGTCAACTGCAAGGACTCTTGTCTCCAGGAATCTATATTTTTTTAACTTACATATCTCTAAAACTACTGGATTTACACCAAATCACAAAAGACACGCTTTCTGGACGAACATCCAGCTACCTGCCAAATTTGGTGTAATTCCGTTCAGCAGTTCAGGCTGTAGTTGAAAATCTTACGGGAAAATGCATAGGGGGAACGTGTTTTGCGACCCCCTTTTTTTTAGGCCCCCCTCAATGGATCACAGAAACTTCCAACACAGCAGCTGAACCAAATAGGGGAAACGTTTTGAGAATTTGATGAGGAATCGTCAAGGGGCGCAAAGTTATTGGCAAAACAAAAAATGCTTTCCGTATGGAAACATGGTCCTAACTTTAAGGCATATAGGAGCCGATTCACAGAACAGAATAAAATCCTAAACTTACTACTTTTGGTATTCACAGAAGGCATTTAGTAGTAGTAAAGTTAGGACTCCTAACTTTAATACTACTAAATGCCTTTTGTGAATACGGAAAGTCGTACAGTTTGGATTTTGTCTCAGTTTAGTAGTAGTAAAGTTAGGAGTCCTAACATTACTACTACTACTAGCCTTCTGTGAATACCAAAAGTAGTAAGTTTAGGATTTTATCTCAGATTAGTTCTGTGAATCGGCCCCATAGATGTGGAGTTAAGAATAGGGGTGGGCGGAATTTGCGAAGTTAACTTTTGCAAATTATCGCGAAAATGTTTAAAATTATCGCAAACAAGCGGAAATATCGCGAAGATGCGGAAGTTTTTTTCTGGCATGTTCGCGAGATTTTCTGCATGGTTGCGGGTCGCCAACTTACCCATGTGGTTGCTTGCGGGCGCGGCCATCTTGTTTTGAGTTGTCTCGCGGTGCATGATCGCGAGAAGAAAGACGTGATCGCGCAACGCATGACGTCACTGCGGGCGCGAACTGTCGCAAGACAGCGCAAATGGCTAAAAACAATACAACATCTCATGGAGAACGCGACCGGATCAAGAAAACTTGTCGGCGAACGCAGGGATTCAGGTAAGGCGATCGCGCACACGCGAGAATGTATTATTTTACAGCGCGAGCAAGAAACAAATTATCGCCAAGCTGCGGAAACCGGAATTTTTGACATTTTCGCGCTCTCCTCGGAACGCGAAAATGTCAAATTATCGCAATTTCCGCGAACGGAATGAAATTTTCGCCCAGGCCTAGTTAAGAATAGTAAATTCATACTTATCTATTTGCACTTACCTTCTCAATATTTTGATCCTCAATATTTTTGACATGATATTCTGTACACACGACATTTCTGTTCTCGATATTCTGTCAGTAAACCCTTTCTCCTTATGAACAGTTTCCAAACTTCAAATAGTAAACCTATTTGTGTATATATCGATATCAAGGTACTGAGATGTGGTGTTAAGGTAGCCACAGCTTTAGTAATCTACTGTTTTCTGTGTGCTCTGTTGAATTTAGACATCATTTAGGGCATGGATGGCATTGGATTGAGTTGGGGAAGTGTGTTTTTTGGGGTGGCCTTGCTGATGTTGTTGGGCCTGGCCATGTGGCTGGTGGCCATTTTGAGGCCTAGGCCTGCAAGCTTGCCTGGCCTTGTCTGCCAACAGGCCTGCTTTCATCCACTGCTACCAGAGCAGGTAGCCACAGCTTTAGTAATCTACTGTTTTCTGTGTGCTCTGTTGAATTTAGACATCATTTTGGCCATGGATGGCATTGGATTGAGTTGGGGAAGTGTGTTTTTTGGGGTGGCCTTGCTGATGTTGTTGGGCCTGGCCATGTGGCTGGTGGCCATTTTGAGGCCTAGGCCTGCAAGCTTGCCTGGCCTTGTCTGCCAACAGGCCTGCTTTCATCCACTGCTACCAGAGCAGGTAGCCACAGCTTTAGTAATCTACTGTTTTCTGTGTGCTCTGTTGAATTTAGACATCATTTTGGCCATGGATGGCATTGGATTGAGTTGGGGAAGTGTGTTTTTTGGGGTGGCCTTGCTGATGTTGTTGGGCCTGGCCATGTGGCTGGTGGCCATTTTGAGGCCTAGGCCTGCAAGCTTGCCTGGCCTTGTCTGCCAACAGGCCTGCTTTCATCCACTGCTACCAGAGCAGGTAGCCACAGCTTTAGTAATCTACTGTTTTCTGTTTGCTCTGTTGAATTTAGACATCATTTTGGGCATGGATGGCATTGGATTGAGTTGGGGAAGTGTGTTTTTTGGGGTGGCCTTGCTGATGTTGTTGGGCCTGGCCATGTGGCTGGTGGCCATTTTGAGGCCTAGGCCTGCAAGCTTGCCTGGCCTTGTCTGCCAACAGGCCTGCTTTCATCCACTGCTACCAGAGCAGGTAGCCACAGCTTTAGTAATCTACTGTTTTCTGTTTGCTCTGTTGAATTTAGACATCATTTAGGGCATGGATGGCATTGGATTGAGTTGGGGAAGTGTGTTTTTTGGGGTGGCCTTGCTGATGTTGTTGGGCCTGGCCATGTGGCTGGTGGCCATTTTGAGGCCTAGGCCTGCAAGCTTGCCTGGCCTTGTCTGCCAACAGGCCTGCTTTCATCCACTGCTACCAGAGCAGGTAGCCACAGCTTTAGTAATCTACTGTTTTCTGTTTGCTCTGTTGAATTTAGACATCATTTTAGGCATTGATGGCATTGGATTGAGTTGGGGAAGTGTGTTTTTTGGGGTGGCCTTGCTGATGTTGTTGGGCCTGGCCATGTGGCTGGTGGCCATTTTGAGGCCTAGGCCTGCAAGATTGCCTGGCCTTGTCTGCCAACAGGCCTGCTTTCATCCACTGCTACCAGAGCAGGTAGCCACAGCTTTAGTAATCTACTGTTTTCTGTTTGCTCTGTTGAATTTAGACATCATTTTGGGCATGGATGGCATTGGATTGAGTTGGGGAAGTGTGTTTTTTGGGGTGGCCTTGCTGATGTTGTTGGGCCTGGCCATGTGGCTGGTGGCCATTTTGAGGCCTAGGCCTGCAAGCTTGCCTGGCCTTGTCTGCCAACAGGCCTGCTTTCATCCACTGCTACCAGAGCAGGTAGCCACAGCTTTAGTAATCTACTGTTTTCTGTGTGCTCTGTTGAATTTAGACATCATTTTGGGCATGGATGGCATTGGATTGAGTTGGGGAAGTGTGTTTTTTGGGGTGGCCTTGCTGATGTTGTTGGGCCTGGCCATGTGGCTGGTGGCCATTTTGAGGCCTAGGCCTGCAAGCTTGCCTGGCCTTGTCTGCCAACAGGCCTGCTTTCATCCACTGCTACCAGAGCAGGTAGCCACAGCTTTAGTAATCTACTGTTTTCTGTGTGCTCTGTTGAATTTAGACATCATTTTGGCCATGGATGGCATTGGATTGAGTTGGGGAAGTGTGTTTTTTGGGGTGGCCTTGCTGATGTTGTTGGGCCTGGCCATGTGGCTGGTGGCCATTTTGAGGCCTAGGCCTGCAAGCTTGCCTGGCCTTGTCTGCCAACAGGCCTGCTTTCATCCACTGCTACCAGAGCAGGTAGCCACAGCTTTAGTAATCTACTGTTTTCTGTGTGCTCTGTTGAATTTAGACATCATTTTGGCCATGGATGGCATTGGATTGAGTTGGGGAAGTGTGTTTTTTGGGGTGGCCTTGCTGATGTTGTTGGGCCTGGCCATGTGGCTGGTGGCCATTTTGAGGCCTAGGCCTGCAAGCTTGCCTGGCCTTGTCTGCCAACAGGCCTGCTTTCATCCACTGCTACCAGAGCAGGTAGCCACAGCTTTAGTAATCTACTGTTTTCTGTTTGCTCTGTTGAATTTAGACATCATTTTGGGCATGGATGGCATTGGATTGAGTTGGGGAAGTGTGTTTTTTGGGGTGGCCTTGCTGATGTTGTTGGGCCTGGCCATGTGGCTGGTGGCCATTTTGAGGCCTAGGCCTGCAAGCTTGCCTGGCCTTGTCTGCCAACAGGCCTGCTTTTTCATCCACTAGGATCAGAGCAGGTAGCCACAGCTTTATTGATCAAGTGTTTTCTATGTGATCTGTTGAATTTTTAGACATCACCTTCCTGAGAGTGTAGTGTGTGGCTGTACACAGTACTAGTAGTATAACATAGCTCTAGTTAAAAAAAATTCATAAATGGCTAGACTATCTTTTGTTTGCACTAGTACAGTACTAAGTAACTGAACCACAAAAACAATTGCAACATTTCACTGATGTTCTTCTCCTGTCTTCTTTGCTTTTAGGTGCACAAAAGACAGAGTAGGAGGTGTCATCGGCATCACCTGGCTACCCGTTGTACTGCCAGCCAGACAGAAGTCCTGCTGCGCATCACGCCCACGTGTGACCAGAACTTGTTGTGCATCTGCCTCCTGCCTGACGTCGGAATAAGATGGCCCCAAAGAAAGGTACCAGGTCCAGTACCAAGAAAGTTGCTGGTGAGAAGAAGGAACAGAAAAAGGAAGTGCCATTAACCACGACTGGTGGTGTGCCGGCCAAGGTTTTTTTTGGCACCAAAGCGTTGTCCGGGAACCAAGCTGGGAGCAGCACAGCGGTCCAGCAACCCCACCAACCTAGGCCCAAGGGCTTTACTGTCGCAGAGGTAGCCAGTCTACTAACGGGCAGCGATGTTGAAGAAATGTAATTACCGCAAAGTAGTACACAATCAAGTTCAACGCAGGCGCAAACTCAGCAGATCAGTGTGCAGCCGCAACAAGAACAGCAGCAGCAGCCGCCGCAACAAGAACAGCAGCAGCAGCCGCCGCAACAAGAACAGCAGCAGCAGCCGCCGCAACAAGAACAGCAGCAGCAGCCGCCGCAACAAGAACAGCAGCAGCAGCCGCCGCAACAAGAACAGCAGCAGCAGCCGCCGCAACAAGAACAGCAGCAGCCGCCGCAACCAGAACAGCAGCAGCCGCCGCAACCAGACCAGCAGCAGCCGCCGCAACCAGAACAGCAGCAGCCGCCGCAACAGCCCACCATAGTAGTTGTTGCTCCTGACATAGGGGCATTTCAGGAAATCGAGCTTCCTGCAGACAAAGCGGAGCGAAGTCAAACCACTGTTTCAGAACATCTATTGTCTTCCAGACCACCAGCAAGGAAAAGGAGGCTTAGTCCATCATCTTCTTCTTCAAGCCCCGCATCTGATGATCGTGATGACACTTGGGTCCCACCAGCTCGGTCTGAGAGTGAAGTACGCCACAAGACATTGCTTCTGAAAAGGAAGGTCCCAGAAAAACTTAGAGTTATGGAGGTAGATGTAGAAGAGGGGGGTGATGATGTTGATGAAGACGAGCCAGTCATCACGCACATTACTCCCGCCCCAAAGGGATTGGAGACCGACATTCTAACCCTATCCAGAAAGGCTGCTACTGAGCGGGATGTAGCACGGATCTCACCAACACAGGTTACACCACCACTACCTCCAGCTGCCATATTTTCCAAGGCCCGGCAGGGACCTACATCCAGCTCAACCACCTCAGTAGGAAGTGGTAGTAAAAGTCACAGTGTAGGTGGACAGGGTCACATATTTTCAAGCACCCCCTCAAGTTCATCTGGTGTTGAAAGTGGCACATCCAGCAGTGCCAGAAAGTTCTCCTCCCCAGTTTGGGACTTCTTTTCTGTTAGCGCCAAGGAGGAGAACGTTGCTATATGCGCAATTTGTCGGCAAGGTGTTCGGCGTGGTAAGCTTGGTACAAACTATGGTACCGGAGGACAAGCAAGTCATCTCAGAATACACCACACTATTGTGTGGGAGGATCACCTACTTAAGTTAAAAGAAAGTAGGAAAACTAAACCCTTTGAAGTTGGTCAGGAATCAGGAGCGATATTATTGTGGTGGCAGGTGAAGAACAGGGAGGCATTTCTAGCCCTGTCTCCAGTAGTGCAGTCACTGCAGTGGTAACGCCCACATCCTCCTCAGTAACATCAGAGTGGCACCGCAGTAAGAGCCATACTCAGAGTGTGGGTGAGACACCAAGGCGACCGGCGAGTACCTCAATGAGACAATCTGTGTCGTTGAGCCTTAGTGGGTTAATGGCACCACTAAGGAAAGTAAGCCAGCCTACCATTGACAGCATGTTTAGGTTGGAGGGGCAGTTCCAACGCAACCACCCAACGGCATGATTGTACAATGCGAAGCTGGCTAAAATGTTAGCGCTGGACCTTCTTCCTTTTTCATTTGTGGAAGGGGTGGGTTTCCTTGAATTTGTGTCTGCCATCTGCCCGAAATGGAAAGTTCCAAGCCGGTCCTATTTCGCAAGAATTGCTGTTCCGGCACTACATCATGATGTGCTGGAATTGGTTGGACAAGCTTTGCAGAAGAGTGCTGTGCACAATAGCCACCTGACAACAGACATGTGGACCAGTTGCCAAGCCACAGATTACATGTGTATCACTGCACACTGGATCTCTTTTGTGGGGGTTAAAGATCAACTATCTGCACGAGGTGTTGTTGACACAGCTGCGATTTTTGAAGGTACTCGGAAACATGCAACTGTAGCCATGTTCGCCATGGAGAAATCTCATACGGCTGAAAACATTTTAGAAGAGTTTCGCACCAAGGTTTTGGAATGGCTGCAGCCCAGAGGGCTTGGTATTGGTTTTGTTGCCACAGACAATGGCAGTAATGTACTTAAGGCCATGGAACTTGGTTCCTATTTCAGGGTTCCGTGTTTGGCACACTGCATAAACATTATAGTGCAAGACTTTCTGAAAAAAGAACCCATAGTAAGCAATTTACTGTCCATCTGCCGAAGAATATGCACTCATTTCAGCCATTCTTTTAAAGCTCAGAAGCAGCTGAGGATCCTCCAACGTGAGCGTAGGATGCCAGTCAAGGCACTCATCCAGGAGGTGGCAACACGTTGGAACTCAACGTATTACATGCTTGATCGTCTGTACGAACAGCACAGGTCACTCAATGATTATGTCTGGTACAGAAGCAGTGATGCTAGTGTTAAAGGCATGACCCTTCAGAGGGAGCAATGGACCCTAATTCAATGCCTGACTGAGATGCTGTCTCCTTTTGAGGTCTTCACACGTGAAGTCAGCAAGGAGGACTGTACAATGGGCCAAGCTATCCCATTGTTGCAAATGCTAGAGCATGAGCTGAATAATGTGTCTGAATCCTACAAAGGTGTAGAGGACAGAAGGCAAGCCCATGACTTGGTGGAGAGCTTATCCAGGCGCTTATCAGAAAATGTAAGGATACAAAATAAAATTTTGTCACAAGAACATTACATTTGTGCCACAATTCTGGATCCACGTGCAAAATTAGGACTATTCCTTTCTTTTTCCGACACTGATGTTGCCCGCTACAAAAGTTGTATAGCTGAAGCAGCCATCAAGTTTGAAAACGAAGGGCTGCTAATTAAAAGCCCGCCGCATCAACCCACAACAAGTACTGATACTGAAGCAGGCCATGCAGAATCAAGTGCAACTTCGTCGGCTGAGGGCAGTGCGGTTGGCTCACAATCGCAACACTCACCATCACCATCGACTACAAAAACAATAACTGGATCATTCGGCTGAGTACAATCATTATCAGATTGATATGTAAAGATGGGCCTTAAGCACAGTGCTGATGCACAGAAAAAACAGCACAAAAGCTTACCAGCAGCAACCCTGAACATTGAGCGGATGGTCCAGGCCTATCTGGACGACCCAACAGAGGTGTACGTTGATCAAAACCCAGTGCAGTATTGGTATAGGAAAAGGTCTGAATGGCCACAGCTCAGCAGGCTGGCGATAAGCTATCTGGCTTGCCCTGTCGCAAGTGTCTCTTCCGAACGTGTTTTCAGTGCTGCTGGTTCCATTGTAACCTTGAGAAGGACCAGTCTATCTCCCAAAAACGTGGAGAGGTTAACAATGATCAAAATGAATCAGCACTTCATACCACCGAATTACACAATGCATGAATCAACAGAGGAAGATGAGGACAGCGGCTCAGGTGACGGAAGTATTGTGTCAGATGATTACCTACTACTGGAAGATCCCCCAGAGTTTGAGGACGAGCTATACTTCCCTGACAATTAGGCTCGCACTTACTGTCTTCCTCCCTTTTTTCCCCCTTTGTTTGTGTCTGTTGTTCCGGTTATAAACTTGTGAATCGCAACCAATGCATTATCACCGTCTTCTAATCTTCTAATTTAAGATACAAGTTTCAGGTGTCTGCCATTTGACACTACAGTCCTCAGAATCCAGCTCCTCCGCTCGATCATACTGCATCTCCTGGTCAATTCCATTTCCCTCATGAATGATGATTGGATGATGGTAACAACAAATTCAAACTTTCCTCGTCCTTCCAAAACAAGTGGACCATGAATCTGATGACTTCTATAGCTATCCTCCTTCAGAGCCGAGAGAGACTGGCCATTAACTGAAAATAAGATGCAACAGGTAATGATTGATGCCATGCATTGGCCGCAGAATAGCAGACTGAATGATGTAGATTTTGTTGTGTGTGTTGCGCATGAATGAATTGATGTAATTGTGCACTGCCACTAATCAACATTCTACAGAACACACTAATTTTCCCCTTCTGGCAAACAAGAAATGTGTACTTCTCCTGCATCTTGGTGATACATTGCTTTTAATTCAATACAGGAAGGGGACTCACTCAATCTGCGCAATGCAAATGACTGTGACTTAACAGCACCGTCCATCATGATGATGGCGAAAGAGACGGCCTGCAGCGTTAACGAGATGAGATGCAACAGGTAATGATTGATGCCATGCATTGGCCGCAGAATAGCAGACTGAATGATGTAGATTTTGTGGTGTGTGTTGCGCATGAATTGATGTAATTGTGCACTGCCACTAATCAACTTTCTACAGAACACACTAGTAATTACTAATTTTCCCCTTCTGGCAAACAAGAAATGTGTACTTCTCCTGCATCTTGGTGATACATTGCTTTTAATTCAATACAGGAAGGGGACTCACTCAATCTGCGCAATGCAAATGACTGTGACTTAACAGCACCGTCCATCATGATGATGGCGAAAGAGACGGCCTGCAGCGTTAACGAGATGAGATGCAACAGGTAATGATTGATGCCATGCATTGGCCGCAGAATGGCAGACTGAATGATGTAGATTTTGTGGTGTGTGTTGCGCATGAATTGATGTAATTGTGCACTGCCACTAATCAACTTTCTACAGAACACACTAGTAATTACTAATTTTCCCCTTCTGGCAAACAAGAAATGTGTACTTCTCCTGCATCTTGGTGATACATTGCTTTTAATTCAATACAGGAAGGGGACTCACTCAATCTGCGCAATGCAAATGACTGTGACTTAACAGCACCGTCCGTCATGATGATGGCGAAAGAGACGGCCCGTTAACTTAAGATGAGAAGGAACAGGTAATAAATGATGATAATTAATGGCATGCATTGGACACCTGACTCTGAGCTATTGGTCTTTGTGTTTACGTTGTTTGTTGTGCACAAAGTGATGTCAAAGTGTACTAGTGGTAATCTATCTTTCTGTACACAATAAAGAATGACTCAAGTCAGTAATATTTATATTTCTACTCTTGTTATGTTATAAAAATTACACTTGTACTGCAGGCCGATCTTCAGTCAGTAGAAGTATCAGAACTGATGATGAAGTCAGGAGGATGTTTCATGAGTGGCATAAAACGGAAAAGCCTAAAGGTAAACACGTGAACAACAACCACAGCACACCCAAATGTCTGTGTAGAAGTTGAATAGAGTGTAGCGGTGGGATGACTGCAGTGCATTGATTTTACTAACTTTAACTGTAAAATGCTATGTCTGGAATGGATAATGTGCTTTGCGTTTGTCCAACTCTTTGAGAGAAAAAAAAAGGACTCTAAAGTGTTAACGTAGGATGTGCTAATGGTAAGCACTGTGGGCCTGATCTCTCCTGTTACTGTTGAAGGTATATGCTGGAAACGGACTACAGTAGAGATGATGCATATGCATACATGCCACCTCGGAAAGTGTTCTTGTTGCACTACACCATCACTTGTGCATTTGTTTTCACTTTCTTTCTGAATATCCCCTTTGGTTTTCAATCTAAAATTACAGGCCGGGCCTTGTCCAAAACTTTGTAAAACATTACAATGCATATTAATTACCTTACCAATCAATCACCTTTTTATTCCAGCCGGGCAGTGGCGAGTGGTGAGGCGACACACCCAAGATTGATGGACGAGAGGAGCAAGAGGAATGCCGAGATGCAAAAAACCAGTCCACATTTTTGACCAGGATAAGACAGTAACAGTATCCACTTTTCACTTCTTTTAAATAATTTGATTAATATCTTGTATACATTCTTTACAACAGTGTGTTCTTGGAGTTGTTATTATCAATCATCATTACGTTTGCTCTGTGTTTACGATTCTTCACTACCAATATTTAAAATTTCTATTTGCTATCTGTTAAAGTATTAAGGCCGGAACAGAACAAGAAATAGAAGTGTATGTAATCCGGGTCTCATCATGCATGCATTTCCTTTTTATACCTTAACATATGGAATGGATATGGTATGGTAGTCTTCAATGATTGTCGTTTGTTTGTCTATGTATGCATACTGTTTTTCTATGTCAAACCTTTCCCAAAATCCCCCTTCCCATCCAATCAACGGACCCTAACCCTCTTCCCCCGGGCTGTGTGACTTATTGTCGAGGTGTAACTAAATTAAATGTACACCAATACTTAATCACACACTTGCTGGGGCGGATGTGGTGAAAGCAACACTACTTCAATTTCAATACAGAGCGATGATCTTCTTCTGCTTGCCCACCCATGAGTAGGATATTTCAGAGGTTATTTTATTTAACAAAGGAACATATACCTCAGCATGAATTGCCGGCATTGATTGGATTTGTTTGTTGTCATTCCTCATATACAGCACTAACTGTTAGACTGTAGGCATAGTCAAGTCGACAAAACTATAGTTTGTAACTCTGTCTAGTAGGCTATCCTCATAATAACCAGCATTCAGTTTTTTTGTCAAATATTTGAGCATATAATTGTTGCTCGGTAAATTCTGTGATGTACTTCATTCAACTACTCCTCTAACAGTCTCTCAAAGGCGATTGACTATCTCCTTTTCTTTTTTTGGAAATGCTGCCACCCTGCCAGTGTATACTACTACTACTATACTACCACCACCACCCCAATCATGGCATGTATGAAAAAGGAAACCATCTTCACCATGCAGCCAGTGCTGTGCCACAGTTGGACATAAACATCAAGCACCGGTAAGAGAGAAGTTTGGGGGAGGCAGAATCAATAATGGACATGTCAATGATTTCAGTTTCAAACACCACTCCAAAGAATGCATAGTAGGACCAGTCAATGAGTGAGGTGTGTCGCATCTATCTGTTTGTGTCTTATACAGTCAGCAAATTATTGAAATCAAACACACGCTATGGGCGGCCATGCACCAGCAAAGAAACAGTGTGATGTAAAACAGTTACCCCACCTACAAAACATTAACAACATTGCATGTAACATAGAAAAATATATTTAATTGACCCTAACAAATAAACTAAACCCACAAAAGCTGACCCACCCACCTCCCTAACCCCAACGACTGTCCATAGAAGTAGAGAACGCCCAAACGAGTGAAGAACGAACAGGAATTAAAAAAGGGGCAGTGACAGGGACTAACTGGTGGGGCGGGACTGGAGGAGGACACGCATCTGGTCCTCTAAATGGGCGACGTGGCGTCTAAGGCCGCGGCAGTTGCAGCCACAGTGGGGGGGCACCGGAGATGACACGGTTGCGGCGGGCAGCCGTCCGGCGGTGGCGCCGTACCGCTGGAGGGCGATGGCTGGGGCCCGGGGCACTGGAGGAGCCTTCAATAGCTGCAGCAGCCTCCTCCTCCTCCTCGGCTAGGACCACCAGCTGCCGGTATTCCTGCTGGATTGCCTCCAGCTTCCGGCGCCGTGCCTTGGCGGCCAACTCCTTACGGTTGAGTTTCGGAGTTGCTGTGTATCAAAAAGAAAAAAACAAGACAATTGTAAAATATAGTCTTAATAAAACAGTAGGACAAGGTAATTATTTATACACATAGTGGCATGGTAGAGTAGCACTATAAAATAAAGCACAGTAGTACATAACATTTTAAATGTCGCCCGTCCTTCTTCCTTCCACCTGTCTTACACTTTTTAGTTGAACAGTGCACCAGGTGCTCTTCTCCATAAAACTTTCAAAGCGGAGTTGAAATCAGATAGATGAGGACATTGGTTACTCAATACTCCGGCTCCTAGTCCTATACCAATTAAAGGGAATTCTAGTCTTCTAGTTCACTCTTCAAACGTCCCCAAGAACTCATACTTACTTACGACATCGGATAGCGGGCGGACTTTGTCCGCCCGCCATCCGACTGCTAAAAAGGGTGGGGGTCCCGTGGGGACAATTAATTAGGATGATGCGCCCGGCACAGTGGCGGGCGCACCCTGTTTTTTTAAATTTAAATTCTGGTTGGCTTTGCTGAAAGCAATGCTAAAATGTTGTGCTGCTTTTCCAAGCACAACATGACGGGCCTCGCACGGAGCCTGTCACGTTTTGCTTTGAAAGTCGGGGGGGTACCATAGCATCGGTAGGTACCCTCCATGGGGGCCCCCAAGCATACTCTGCAATGTGTGCATGCCTTTCCGTGGCGGACGGCAATGCCGCCACGCAAAGGCATTCCAAAATGCAGATTATATGGCTGCCGGTGTGGTGAGAGACACCACCGCCATATTGAACCCTTTTCCGCCTGGACATGTCTGAATATTTTCTACAGGGATGGCGGGAGGTTTGCCCCTGCTGTGACGGCAGTGAATTCCAGCCAGCCCGGCGGGGGCAATACGCCCACCATCCTAATGGGGCCCTAATTCACAACTGTACAGTATACATATACATACAGTACACCTTTGCAGTGAGTGTGCTGTCAAGTTCAACAATAGTTAAAGATTATGAATCTAACTTACCACCGCCTGCCACTGGTGCTGCCACTCCCCCTCCGTTGCTATCTGCAACTGCCACATCCTCGCCCTCAGCGTCGCCTTCGCTGGCCCCAGCAATGGTGGTCGGTAGTGCGCCTAGAAAACATTACACATTTATTAGGCGACATATACACCTCCCCCCTATTGATCAGTAGCAAGGTTGAAAAATGAGTTAATACTAACATACATCACTAGTACAAATCAGGTAGTAGTAGAGTAGACACTAAGTTATATGATCATTGTAGCATTTGCTTGATTAGCCCTAGCCATGCACATGTGACGTTACCTTTACCTTGCAGCTTCTTAAGACACCTTTGAGCCCACATGACCTGCCTCACACTGCTACTGTCTAGTCTACGCGCTGCGTACAAGCGGTCAACAAACATTAACAAGCCACTTTTTTAGGAAGAACTGGTGTACTACTGTTACTGTTAGTCCATATTGCTTATCCATAGATGCTACACTTTTTGGCACGGCTGAGAAATGCTTGCAAGTTGCAATATACTAACGCACACCATTTCTTTTTTCGCATTACAGACGCAAGATTCCCTTCTACGAACCAGAGCTTCTGAAGGATGCACCAACTACCAGTACTAGGTTCTTCTGAGGTGAGGGGTCCCTTCACTCACATCTTCATTTATAAATGTATATAAACTAAATTGCTATGGGATGGTGGTGCTGCCTTCCACCACTTCAGTTATCATGATTTAATTCCCAACTGTATAAGTGTAACAATGTATATTGTTTTAATGTTATTGATTTGCCGGTTGGTGCTGCTAAGAAAACAGTGTACAGACCTTCTCAAATTGAGATAAAAATTTTAAACTTACATAGACTTTGTGGTATTTGGTGTGGAGTGGACTAACTTACACGAGTGAGCAAATTAAAGTAAGGGTGTGCATGTGAATTGCTTCCACGACAGAGGTTGGGTGTGTTATGTTCTGGGTTGTCTACTTGTTGGTTATCTTGGGGGGAGGGTTCCGAGACCTAATAGGTATGACAAGACAGTACTATAGTCAAGCAGTGCAATTGTGGTGGGTGCGGAATTTCTGATTGAGGTGTGCAAGGAAGGTCCAACCTACCATCACCAACATCCTATTTTCTGGTGCAAATGTATGTGCAAGATCCCTACAACAGTGGTATGTCCTATAGGGTATCATATCAAAATATTAAGAAATCTGGTAGGGCTGTTGTTGCTGTGAATTTTCAAAGCCTAAACATCAATAAGAGTAAAAAGTAGTACAAGACAACGACCCAACGGATTGTACGAGCTACTGGTGAATATGAGTTTTATATTACAACCTTTCACAAAGAGTGGCACTGGCCAACTGGGCAAGACTAGCTACTACAGTACAGACAGACAGACTGATAGTATGTAGTAGTACTCAGTCATCATAGCGGAGGCAGGGATAAGCTTTTTGAAACCGTACAGATCGAAGGATAATTGGTGGTAAAAAAATAGCATTTGGAAACACACTATAGTTCGGGAGAAATGGGGCAGTAAAAGTTATGGAATAAGAAATATTATTAAAAACAAGAAGACTTACTGGGGCCAGCAGAGGAGCCCTCAGCGGTGTCCTCCTGGTGGTGTTCCTGTCCCGCCGACTGCCCAGTCCCTGCCCGTCTGCCCCTGGGTGCTGATGAACAGGAAAGATATAATAAAGAGACAAACATTGATGGATGGTGTCAAACAAATACAATATTTTTCAACAACGGTCAAAAAACACTTATGTAAACAATTGCATTAACTACATTGACCGATCTCATCTGGTCAACATGTAATATCGGGGGATTCGCAGTTCGACTACTTAAGTTACTATTTATCAACAGTAATCCATTCTTCCATTCTGATTCCAGAAAACTAAGTTACAAGTAAGCCTAAGTATTAGTACAACGTACCACCCAACCTAGCCCACCTATTCCAGGCATGCCAATTGTACATTAAGTATGCATTTCCACTGTATTCCTCAACAATGTGTATGATCCAATCATGGAGGACACATGAACATGACTACATTTTTTGTATACACCAAATTTTGGTTTGATTGATGCTGATCTGCTACTGCTAAGTAACTGCAAAGCCTACCTCCACTCATTGAACAAACTAGAAAGGTTCTAAAGACTGCCGTACTAGCAGCACGTCACGTAACTGAGTGAGGGGGGCATCACGCATACCACTAACCAATTAGAAGCTCATACAAAGTACCTAAACCTATGTATAAATCCGCCCCTATCTATTAGTGACAGGACAAAGTAAGGAGTGGACGTGAGTCACTGTAGCATTACGTAACTTAATTTCTCTAAAATAAACTCGTAAAGAATCACGCTAAGCAAGCGCAAACGCAAAGCTGCAAACAAGTAAGATTAGTAGTAGCGCAGAAGAGCACCTGTGTCATAATCACAGAAGACTTTTAAACGTTATTAACCTGGAATGTATTGCAAGCAGCAACATTCTAGCTGGTTGGAAGGAAAAAAAGATATTCGCAATATATAACATAGAGCAGAAGAACAGACACAAAGTTGTAATAATTAAATAGGTACTCACCAAGCCCCGGGACCTCCACTCCTAGCAGGTCCAGCAGGTCCTGCTCACGGTCCAGGATGTCGGACCACCGGTGCGTCAGCTGTGCCTGGGTGCGCCGGACCCCAGAGATGCGCGACACTGCCCGGCGCACCTTCCCCCACCGCTGCCGACGCTCCCGGAGGCCGTACCCGGACCCAGGCCTGCCACCTGCTGCCAGGGTTGAGGGGAGGTGGCGCTGCACAAAGAAAATTAGTGCAGCCAACTCCGCCTCCCCAAATAAGGCCCGTGCATGCACCCCTTGTGGGCGCCGCCTTTCGCAAGGAAGGCGGTCGCGGCTCTGGCTGCGCCGGCGAACAGCCCTGCCCTTGGACATGGTTCTGGGGACGGGGCGGGAAAGAAAAGGTAAAATAAATAAAGGAGTAAAGGAAATAAATAGCGGGCAATACAAAGAGAAAAAGTAGCTAAAAAACAAAAAAAAAGTACACAAAAACCAAAAATATAGAGGCAGGAAAATAGTTAGAGAAATAATAAGTAATAAAGATCCAAAAAAAGTGGCTATAAACAAAGGATTGAAAAGATTTAGGGAGGATTGAAAATCAGGCCCCAGAACCATGCAATAGAGTGGAAAACAAGATGGCCGCGCCCATTGCGACCACGTGCGCAAGTTCGCGCGATATTTTCTCCCTGAGCAAGCAAAAAGCAACGCGATCAAGTAAAAGCGATCGCGAACAGGAAATATCGACTGCGAACATGCATTGCGCGACCCGGAACAGGAAGTAAACAACGCCAGAGGGCGGGACAAGTGAAAACAAGATGGCCGCGCCCGTGAGCAACCGCATGGGTAAGTTGGCGACCCGCGAACACGCAAAAAATACCGCGAACAGGCGGCAAAAAAACTTCCGCGTCTTCGCGATATTTCCGGCGTGTTTGCGGAGATTTTCTACATTCTCGCGATAATTTGCGGAAGTTAATTCCGCAAATTCCGCCCACCCCTAGTGTTAAGCATAGTAAAACTTTACTCACCTATAGAAACTTACCTTCATGATATTCTTGTCCTCGATATTCTTGACACAATATTTTGTTCAAACACCTTCTTGACCACTACTGAATAAACTTAGGGCCTGATTTAGATATCGGAAAACGGGGTACTCCGTCACAAAAGAAATGGATGTCCCATCCAGCGAAATGTATATTCTATACTATCCGTCACAGTTGTCATTGAGTAACCCATCCTCTGATATCTAAATCAAGCCCTTAGTTTGCATTGCAAACTGTTAATAATCACAAAAGATCACAATCAATTTTTTTCCGAGTGACCTCTATTTATTTGATTCACTTTTTATTTGAGGAATCACTAGTGACTCCAAGCATTTATTTTAATATCTTTATCAATAACAGTAATTTTTGTGCAGATTTAATGGTCACAGCAATGTTTGTTGTGCCACGCACTATGTGATCTATTGATCACTTAATGCATATTGTAATTGATTAAGGCAACAGAAGCAGTTGCAGGGAGTGGTAAATGTTATTTCCAGCTGCTACTGCCCATTGCACATGGCAAATGGCATTGTAAAGTGGGTCATGGGTGCAAATAGACTAGGTGTTGTAGTGAAGGTAGCTACATACATTGCTATGTTAGCATAAGTGCGTTAGCTTTTAGAAAGCCATCTTGCCACTTTTGCTGCTTTTGCACGCGACACTGCAGATACATGTTATTATTTGAGAAACTGCTTGCTTGCCTTTGCTTCACATGAGAACTGTCTGTTGTTCACCTCCCTAGACGTGCACTGTGACCTTGGTCTGAACATTGTGTGCAAAACACTTTGAGCAGCCAGACAATGTATGTTTTTGAATCCAGGTTGATCGGCCCACTCTCTAGTCATAATATGCACACGGCTGAAAATACCTGAATGTCGAGAGCCTTTAATATTACAGTTTGCATGCGTTTGAAACACATTCTGGAGAAGAACATTTCCAGGCGCAGAGCAAAGCTGATCCTGTGATGTGATCTTCATAAAGCTGATCTTTACGGTATGGGGTTCCCCATTCAAGCCTAAGAGACCTTCTACTAGTCTAATAATATTAGTTTACTAGCGAAAGGAAGGTGGCTGTATGCCACTGTCACTTATACTATGATGTCTCCTTTTATTTTCTATGGTATTGTAACAATGCTGATGGTTTTAATTATAATCATTTGTCTGCTTATGTTAGTCAAAGTACTGCATCTTAGGACACGTAGTTTATAAAATAAACCTTTTAAACTTCACCGTGTCTCTGATTACTTTGTTGTGGATTGATATATGTATAATAGCGAACAGGTATTTCCGATTCCCACCATTCCTGAGAATACTCTAAGTCGCTTGTTCTGGGTTGTCTATACATTGGGACCTCCGTGATGATACGGATAACGAATGGGACACTGATGCTGGTCAGATAGGGGTTCTGGGTAATGAGGTGAGTTTTTTGGTACACCACAATTCACTGAGGTCCTGGTTTCCTGCAACATGGTGCACCTAACGTTTGGTCTTTTGATTTGAAACGCCTTAGTAGCGCTTATATTATCCCACAACACCCTCACTCTTGTTTCCGGATAACGGGAGTGACGGATTTTCACCTACCTGTTAGTAACATAATAGGTTCATACAAGCTTGTAAATTAAAAAGGTGTTTTTATATTTCTGAACCCGTGTGCTACAGTAAATTACATTGTTGTTCTTCTCTGTGTCCTTATGGCGGTTGACATTGCAGCGCATATTCGTACGCCTTTGCGGCATCATTTGATGCAGTATGGGGTACCGGACGATGGGATGGCCGTTATTTTTGTGGTGAGTGCTGATGGCTCTCACCCGTATGAGTTGTTTTACTCTTGGGCGACGCTCCCGGCGGTAAATGCGGATGATAAAACGTTTCACTCGTATACTCACACACGGGTCCCAGCCAATTATACGCCATATAGGGCACTAGAGATTCCACTTTCTGCCATGCAGCATAGCATTTGGTTTAATGGTGCCCTTCCCCATGCGGTGGTACCGGCTAGACTCTGCCCTTTGTCAATTCCAGGGGCCACGTGGCTGGTGCTGGCCGGCTTTACGCCTCACCCCCGCTATTTGACTATTGCGGTGGATGAATTGCATACACTTCATACAGCCCTTATTACAATATATAGGGCTTTGGTGCAATATGTTTCGCGCAACGTGCAGGTGGGGGCAACTGCTGTTGCGGGTCTACCAACTGGTCATCCTGTGGTTGTTATTAGCCCAGTCATAGTTAATTTGGTGATGGGCAAGCGCCCCCAGAATAAGGTCGATTTGCCTTATTGGCTTACCGAGAAATTTGAACAACTGGAAGCAGTGTTTCCACACTCTATGACAGTGGAGAAACACAGAATACTCACCATTAGTTTGCCCAAGGACTTGGTACCAGAAGTGTCCGATTGTGATACCTGGGGTAAGGTTTTTGCAGCGGTCTACTCGAAGTGCTTTGGCACTCCGTCTATGGCCGTGCTCCCCTCCGTTATTAAAGGTGTTCAGGATAATCACGGTCCGGAGGCGACAGTTGAGTTGGGAATGCGACTTGTCAGGGTGTTCGACGTAGTTGCCTCTCTCGTCCTTGGTAATCTCAAGGGAGATGCGGTACAGTTCCAAGTGGCTAATGGCTTAGCCCGCGTCGATGAACTCGATAAGCCGAAAGAGTTGCCTAAGATTATTGCGGAAGCATATCGAACTATTGGCCGCAGTAGTTTAGGGGTTAAACCAACTATTGTCATTCCTGACCTGATACAACAAACTAAGGTGAGCTCGTCTGTTAAAGACGATCATCCTAATTTTCCAAAGCAAAATTGGAGACAAAAGAAACAGGGAAAGCAGCAACAGAAGCAGGGGTCTCGTCCTGCGTCTCCCACTCAGCCACCTAGTGAGCTCACATACAATTTGCGTGATCGCACTAGTATTAAGTCACCTGATAGATTTCAGTTTACTGAACTTTCTCCTCGTTCTTCACAGGATACATTGGCCTCACAGTCCGGTGGAGGAGAACGTGGCAGAGGTCGGGGTGCCCAGCAAGGTCGTGAGCAACCCCATCAGCCTGAAGGTAGAGGCAAGTAAGACGAGTTTGCACTTCAACGTCCCCCGTTTCAAAAGAAGAAGGTTGCTGCATTAACAGCAAGGTATGCCACAGATAGTACGGACGCAACTTCTGAACCTGACATGGGCGATAACGCTGCTCAACAGCGCGGCGGAGGTTACAGTAGTGCGGCAAGCACTACGTCCATATCTGGACGCGACAGCAACTGACACATTCATTACGGTAGAAACTGCGGATACTAGATTGGCTTCCCCTGACAGACTATATGACATAGTCCTCTTAATAGAAGGTGACATACAACGCACAATTCAAGGGATTTTGGGGGATAATCTGACCTCTTCCTATGACATTCTCTTGGCGGAGGAGGACTGGCCCCCGACTTTCATTTTAGATGCTCCTAGAGGAGAGGAGGTTATCCTCCCGTCCTTTGCGCATACAGTGCCAAGGGAGCATGCTGAAACGTTTGCCGCGGAGTGGGCTCAGGTGCTTGCACCGGCTTTGTATCGTACTCAGGTAGGCTGGGATAAATTGTCCACCAGCCATGAGATTCCCTTATGGTCTATGCCCCAGCCACAACCCCAATATCCCATGCGCCGCGAAGCGAGATCTCACGTCGCGGAAATCCTTGATCAATTGGAATATCAGGGTGTTATTGAAACATGTGTGTCACCAATGAATAATCCTTTGTTCACTGTGACGAAGCCTGATGGGTCGTACCGCCTAGTTTTGGATTACCGGCACCTAAACTCTCATTTCCGGACATGCGCGGTACAGAATACCCACCGTTCTGCACTAGTGGATAGTCTTGTACATAAACGATTTAAAACCACGTTTGACATATCCAATGGCTTTTATAGCCATAACCTGTCCTCACTTAGTAGTCAGTGAAAAGCGTTTACATCTGGCGGCAAGCAAAAACAATTTAAAAGATTAGCCATGGGCTATAAAAACAGCCCTGGCGTCTTTGCCGCACGTGTAGTCTCTCTACTGGAGAGCATAGACCCTGATGCGTACTCGTATGTTGATGATATCTATTTCACAGACGACGAGTTGTGGCCGCACCTGTGTCGCGTTGATCGCATTGTTGTAATGTTTGCAGACTTCGGTTACAAATTCAACTTTGCGAAGTCTCACATTGCAGAGTATACAGTGTTGTTTTTGGGATACGGGCTCAACAATGAAGGTCGAAGATTGGCTCCTCACTTTCTGGAAAAGTGCGCATGTTTGCGTGCTCTGACAACATTGAAAAAATTACAGTCTTTGCTGGGCTTTCTGAATTTCGGTCGTACGTATATTCCTGATTATGCCCAGCGTATCAAGCCGCTTTATGCCTTGGTACAACCTACTTTTTCCAAATTGAGCTGGCTGCCAGAGCATTCAGCCATTTTACAATCATTACAAGCTATCATTCTAGCTTCAAAGTACTTACTGACGCGTGATAACCACACAAACCTGGTAATAAGAATTGTGCCAGGAGCGGTGGGTTTCACGTACCTAACGTTCAATGAGGGTGACATCGACCCCATTGCATACAAATCACACCTGTACACCTCGGCTGAACTGCGTTTTTCCTCCGTCGAGAAAGTTTTGACGGCGGTACAGATGGCGATTCTGAAAGAACGAGCGCTGTCGCAAGGAAAACGCATGTTGGTGGTAACAGCATATCCTGCCCTAGAGGCAGTGACGAAAGCAAGTGTACTTAATTCTAAAGCTTTGCATCCACGTTGGATACAATGGGCCACTTCCTTGACATCGCCAGATGTCACCTATATCTTTGATGCCTCATTACAGACTCAGGAGTATTTACAGTATGAGTTTCTTCATCCCGCTCCTCTGTCTTTGCGCCCGCTCAAAGATTACCATTGTGTCATTTATACCGACGGTTCGGCGCAACCGGCGACTGGATCGAAGCATGCCTATTCGGCAGCCTGCGCAATTGTGGCAGGTACTTTTGTAAATGGTGAATTCCTATCTGATGTCGTGCATACGCAGACATTGGGCGATTGTACCGCACAGGTAGCAGAGCTACGTGCTCTGGTGCTTGCACTGGAGTTTGCTGATGCTCGAGTCACTACTCTTATAGTAAGTGACTCATTTGACTGTGTTCAGTCATTTAATGACAATCTTTTCTTTTGGTCTCAAAATGAATATCGTGATTCCAAAGGTAGCACAATTAACCATAAAATGCTTTGGGTTCGTGTCGCAGAACTTAAAGAACATCTGCCTCTCGTGAATGTAATTCACACTCTTGGGCACCAACGAGTTGGTGTCCTCGCTGTCGGAAACAGCTTAGCTGGCGAAGCAGCGAAAACAGCAGTGGCGACATATTTAGTAGCGGCAGTTACAAGATCCAAAAGTAAGATCGATGATGACATCTTGGCAGCTATTGCTGCAACAGAGAAGGGAGGTAATTACCTGAGAGGGTTCCCTTCTCATTACCATTATCACTTAAGTCCTGATAAAGTCCCATTAGTGAGAATTAACGGACTGCAGACCATCTCTGATATCAGCGGCTCATGAGGGCATGGCGTCTGACCATGCCGGCATTGCAGCAACTGTGTCTATGTTACAACAACGTTACCGGTGGCGCGGGTTATATAAACAAGCTTGCACTTATGTTCTTGATTGTGACATTTGCCAGCAGATTAAACCTTCAACTGCTGCACGTCCACCACAAACTCAGTTGTACATATCCAATAAACCACTTGGGTGTGTTTATCTGGATCACTGCGGTCCTTTCTCCTCTGATACTGCGTACAAGTATATCTTAGTTGCAGTGGATTCGTGCACACGTTTTCTGTGGGTATGGCCACAAAGGAGTGCTGATGCCCGTACTGTCATCAGGGATTTGCGTGTCTTTGTGGGAAGTTTGCGTGTGGTACCTTTCATTCTGATCAGGGCCCTGCGTTCGCCTCTAAGGCGTACAAAGAAGCCATGAAAAATTTGGGGGTCCAAGTCAAATTTTCGTCTCCATTCCGGCCTGAGGGTAATAGTGTAGTCGAGCGGATGAACCGTGACTTAAAGCAATCTTTGACAGCTAGGGTTTTAGGCACTGGTCGGAACTGGCTAGCCCATTTGTATAACGTCTAACATGCACTTAATAATCTCCCTAGAAGGTCTCTGGGTGGGCGGACCCCATACATGATGCTCTTTGTCATAAATATGTTTGGCCCGGACCTTGATGATCTAGACATGGCGGCGTCTGCCGCACCCTTTGACGTAGATGATCACAGTGCTGTATTACAGAATCTACAAGAGACAAGAGACAGTCTCGCGAAGGAACACGTGCCCTCCACATCTGATGCTGCGCTTCAGATACCGGTAGTCGGCTGGCTACTTCGAGTTGGTGACCTGGTCCGTGAGAAGGTGGAGAACAAGAAGGAATTCGGCCCCTCTTATCGTGCCCCGGTTCCAGTGCTCGGTGTGCAGGGTATGAGAACAGTCATTTTACCTCCACTTCCTGGTCGCAAGGATAACAGGTACATCTCCATTGACAATGTCAAACTACAGCGAGTGGCCGATTCTTCTTAGTATGACTCCAGCGGTTTCTTGCCCTGCGATGCTGAGAAATTCTGTGTTGGCTCCAGCCCCTAACACCATGCCTGATGTTGCCATCGAGATGCATACAGTTACTGCTCCTTTATTGCTACCACCGGCTGGTGGTCAACCTGAAGATACTGAGTATGCTTATCCTGCAGATGTAACATTGCCTCTATTACAATCTACCGCAGTTACACAGTCACGTTATTCTTTTGACACTAACTCTGTGACTTCCAGGGCCCCATCAAAAGTTTCTATTTTTGCTGTTTGGATTGCTGTTTGGTTTAAAAAACATTTTTTGATTCCTCCTTGGACTTACATTTGGCTGATGCTCATATGTGTTTTTTTATTTATGTCCATCGGATTTGTGGTGGTATTTTTTCGTCTAGTGTACGGACACTACCTAAAAGAAAGATCTACAATTAGACTAATTGATGGAACTTTGGCCCCTCACTCCTCATCACACATCATGAAAAGAGACCAGACATTTGTGAATATTACTGCCTGACCTGTGTTAGATGGGATTGCGTGGGATACTGTTAAATTTCAAATTCATGGTCCGACTGAGGTTATCAATGTATCAAATGTATTTTGTGTTTCTATGGGGGATGTAGTTAAACAAAACATCCGTTCTGATGATTGGGATGTTCAGGCCATTGAAGCACTGTTTTCTGATTTGAAATATTATGCCGCATTTGATGCTGAGGATTTGTATTTAGATACGGCTAATTATGGAGAGCAGTTTTGCTTTCAACATTATGGCAATCATTTACTACATAAAGCCAATAAATTTCGTAATTTTGTAAATTATACACAATGGGAACATTGTCCAACGCCAATGTTAGGCAGCTCAAGCACATTGGTGAACAAATTTGCCTATTTTACTGATTTCAGTATTTCTGAACCGGCCTCCTTTTATTTTAAAATGGCAGCAGAGTCTGCCTCGAAGGTTAGGCTGACACACATTAAATTATTGTATTCCATATCCTTTTTGGATGATTTAGCGGTCAGGAGTTATGATCTGTGGAAAGATACTATTGATCTGAAGTCTGTCTGGGGTTCTAAACCTTGGCAGGTACAAGGAACAGAAGCTTTGCATCGTGCCTGCCTTATCCCGTTGTTTTTGAATTCGACTATTTTTCAGACCACATGCTTTGGATTGGCTACTTCTAAAAAACTGAATTCCCCGTCTATTCCGGATCTGGGTGCTTACCCAAATTGGGATAATCATACAGATCTGTCCCTTGATGCGTTGCAGTCGTACGTTACTAATTCATCCTTCAATATTTCCAAGTTCGACTCTGAAGGATGGTTGACTTGGCAAACGAGTTCAGATTCCTGTCAACATCGTTTTTTGGGTCTGAAGCCTGGGTATACGCAAGATCGTGTAGAGCCCCGCTTTGAATCTTCTCATTCTGTTACTACCTACTCCGTTGGGAAGTTATGCCAGTCTTGGCTGCAACACTCCACCTTAGCATCTGTTAAAGTACATTTATCTAAATTACATGACAAAATAGATTTGAATGATTTTGTTAAAGGTCCTGTGGGTGGCAGGTCCAAGAGATGGGTGTATGCTATTTATAACGAGGTTTGGAAATTGTCGCAAATTGAAGCTGCTTCCAGATTGAGAGCTATTGATCAAGCCAATATGGAAAAAGTGCTAGCTGTTATAGATAATAGCATTAACACCCTTTCTTACAGAATTTACACATTAGATAATATTGTTTCATCTGTTGTTGATATTGTGCAGGATGATGTGTCTGTTTTATATCATGGTCAGAATCAATTGCGTTCTATAATGCAGTTTGCATGGACATTACAAACGTTAAAAGCTGGGAAAGTCCCCTGGGACTATATGAATACTTCATCGTTATTCCTTCCTTTTAATTTAACTGCGAAACAGCAATTCATGTCCATGAAAGATGCAACATATTAATTACTGCATATTGAAAAGTTAGAACCTTTACCTTTCTCAGTGGTTGAATTGAACTCAGCTGTGTGGCTTATCCACGGGTTAATCACATTGCCGTTTCCATTGTTTAAGTTCAGTTCGTGCATGAAACATTATGCCCTAGGCAGATATGAACCATTGAGTACTGCTTTCCTGCATGAAATCTGGTCACTCCCATTTACATACAGGTGCATGAGAGACGGTAAAGAGGTCTACTTGAAAGGTGAGGAATGTACTTCCGCACCTGATCACTCTGTAGTCTGTAGGCACATCCAATTGCATGGCGCATGCAATGTGCACGCTCCTAATTTAGCATGCATCCTGAAAAGGAATTCCAGTGCCAGCTATTACACCTTCTTTCACGTTGCTAGCTAACGGTAGTTATTTGCTTTTGAATAACGAGGCTTGCAGCGGAATGCTAGTGGGAATTCCCTACATTGTGACTGTATCACAGAGAGTAGTCTGCTGTAAAAATGTCCTTTTCCCACCCCCGCATGGGCGACTGGATGTATCCATCTGGCCTTCCATTTCAACCTTGAAAGCAGAGTTCAACAAGATGAGCAGAATAAGGGCTCTATTGTCTCAAAAAGAGGTTGCTCTGACTTCGTCCCGTGAAACATTTGTACTTCACGTAGCTAACACCCGTACCGAGGTGCAGGCACTTTTAAATACTGATCTCCCACTTCATTTTGGGGCCCTGATTCAAACTATATTCAACGCCTCGTCAACAACTGGCTTGGTGCATTTTTTCAAAATTGTGGGCTCTGGCCTCGTGACCTCCTTCCAAACTATTTTTGGTGTGATACCGGCCTTTTTTCATTCTATTTTTTCCAGCGTCTTTGGAGGGCTCCCATTGATTCTCGCTCTTGTGGCTGGCGTACTGCTGTTGGTCTGCGTACTGCGCAATGGCTGCACACTCTGTTTCACGCGACAGCCTGGCCCGGCTCCTCCAACCGGATGCTTGAATACTATGGAACTTTACCTCTGGCAACCCTGAACATTGCCTATGGACTATCTTTCCGGTTTGCCTACTTTATAAGCGTACAACCTGTTTTTCATTGCCTAGATTGTCCTTTCGAATGGGCTCTGGATTTGTGCTTGTCAAACTCGGTGTCTCCTGCCCCGGATTATGATCGACTAGTGAGTCCATTAGTGGCTCATGAGTTGGACTGTTCTGGTGTCAGGATTATGGCCTGTGGAGCGGCACATGGAGTCCTTGGGAATTGGGACATCGGAACGGCAGCGTATGACTTCTTGGCACGAAGTTATTTAGAAGAACACGCCAGTTGTCCTCTGAACGTGCTAGAGGCTCCAGTGGTCGAAGAACATGTATGTTCGTTTACCTTGCTGAACCGGATGGCGGAATTTTTTGCATCTTTCAAATGACTTCCTTTTGGAAGCTGTTGCTACGTACTGTGCTTACACGTTTATGGATTAACTTGATTATCGTCCAGCTTATCTAGCACAAACCAAACATTTTTTTTTTCTCCCTTCATTTTGGTTTTTTTTTAACGTTTTTTTCAAACTTTCCCTGCTCCTTTTGGATATACAATACATGCACTTGGTTCTGCTCTGTCGATCTTGAACTCTGCGTTCCTTATTGTATCCCTATTTGCTCGTAGTCCGATCAAGGAGGGGTGTAGTGGAGGTAGCTACATACATTGCTATGTTAGCATAAGCGCGTTAGCTTTTAGAAAGCCATCTTGCCACTTTTGCTGCTTTTGCACGCGACACTGCAGATACATGTTATTATTTGAGAAACTGCTTGCTTGCCTTTGCTTGACATGAGAACTGTCTGTTGTTCACCTCCCTAGACGTGCACTGCGACCTTGGTCGGAACATTGTGTGTAAAACACTTTGAGCAGCCAGACAATGTATGTTTTTGAATCCAGGTTGATCGGCCCACTCTCTAGTCATAATATGCACACAGCTGCAAATACCTGAATGTTGAGAGCCTTTAATATTACAGTTTGCATGCGTTTGAAACACATTCTGGAGAAGAACATTTCCAGGCGCAGAGCAAAGCTGATCCTGTGATGTGATCCTCATAAAGCTGATCTTTACGGTATGGGTTTCCCCATTCAAGCCTAAGAGACCTTCTACTAGTCTAATAATATTAGTTTACTAGCGAAAGGAAGGTGGCTGTATGCCACTGTCATTTATACTATGATTTCTCCTTTCATTTTCTATGGTATTGTAACAATGCTGATGGTTTTAATTATAATCATTTGTCTGCTTATGTTAGTCAAAGTACTGCATCTTAGGACACGTAGTTTATAAAATAAACCTTTTAAACTTTACTGTGTCTCTGATTACTTTGTTGTGGATTGATATATGTGTAATAGCGAACAGGTATTTCCGATTCCCACCATTCCTGAGAATACTCTAAGTCGCTTGTTCTGGGTTGTCTATATATTGCGACCTCCGTGATGATACGGATAACGAATGGGACACTGATGCTAGTCGGTTAGGGGTTCTGGGTGCTGAGGTGATTTTTTCGGTACACCACAATTCACTGAGGTCCTGGTTTCCTGCGCATAGTTCTGTGCATAAGCAGAATCCCTGCAACAGTGTATGACCAAAAGTACACCTCTTTGCCTGAAGCACACAGCGAAATGCTAGGCACACAGAGTTCTAGGGTCATGGAGAATGGGCACAAGTTATGGCCAACAGCAAGCAATGGAAAGGGAATTATTTGGGCATGGATCAACAATAAAAATATTCACTAAAAGCACTGGTAATATGTTTTCCTTTCTTCTAACAGGTGAGGGGATACACCATGGATGCATTGAACGCATGAGTTGGTGGTGGACACATTACTCTGACATACCCTTTTGATGGCATACTCTAGCCTCTTAGACACTGCCTCTATAGGCTCACCCAATTTTAGAATAATGTCATGGAATGTGAATGGAATATTGGATAAGATCAAGAGAGTGGCAGTCCTCAGGGCGGTTAAAGGACGGAGGTGGACATAGTCCTTTAACAAGAAACTCATCTTCAGGACAATAGGTGCCCCTTACTGGCTAGAAATGATTTTTCTCAAGTTTATCATGCGGGCTGCCACAATGGCTCCAGGAGCACCACTATATTGATTAGAAAACGTACCCCGCTAGTAATTTCAAAGGTGTGGCAGGATAAGTTAGGCCAATATGTGGCAATAACGGGCTCTACGGGGACTCCCTCTGTCCTTAATATGTGCCTATTATCCTCCCCCGCTCACGACAGGCTTCTTAGTTTCACGTGGAGACTTGGTGAGGGAACTGCCAGAGGCCCAGTGGATTCTGGGTGGGGCGTTAATAATGTCTGCAATGTGAGTTTAGATCGCTCTATGACCAGGATGAGTGGAGGGGCAGGACCCACAGCTTTGGTAACCTTTACGCGCAACCTTAACCTGGTTGATGTATGGAGCGTACATCGCCCAACAGGACGAGGATATACCTTCTGTTCTGGGGCCCATCAGTCCCTTTTCAGCCTGGATTATTTTTTCATGCCACATCAGGAATGTCACAGGGTGCTGGAGATAAGGCATCTCACACGGGGTCAGTCTGACCACTCTCCTATGGAGATTGTTGTGGCCTGGGGCAAGAGGGGACAGTGGAGAAGCTAGAGGTGGGACAGATAGCACCTTCTGCAAGATGACTTCAGAGATATGTGCCAGGATCAGACCCAACAGTTTTTTTTTAAAGTCAGGGCTCAGTGCCATCAGCAGGTGTATTTTGGGAGGACCATAAAGCAACACTAAAGGCACACATCTTTAGTTATATTTAGAACCATAAGGAAAAGGGTAGGCAGAAGGTCAGAGGCCTCTAAAAATGCATTTTAGATTTGCAATGCTGCTTTGCTAGCTCAGGGCAAGAGGAGCGCCTGAGAGACTAACTGCACGTGCAGAATTTGCTCTGTCAGGAGCTCAAGCAGGTGGCACAAGAGGCGTGTACAGTGACTCATAGCAGAATCTATCAGTGGGGGAATAAGGCCAGCACGACCTCACGTTGGCTTTGTACTCCCAGATTGGTGACGACCCCAGTGGTGTATTTAGTAACACAGGATGGTTCATGAGTGGTGGAGAGCGTACCAATAGCTCAGACTTTTCCTGATTAATATAAGAACTTATATCAGGTGGACCCATTGAGTCTGCAGGATGATTTATAACAGTTTGCGCAGGATCTGCTGATGGCGACTCTGTCCTGAGAGGACAAAGAAACCTTGGAAGCTGAAATATCTGGCGAGGAGCTAGGAGCAGCCTTGGCACAGTTGGAACCAGGAAATGCACCTGGACCTTAAGGGTACTCACTCGAATACTGGTGCTTAGTGTGGCCGCAGACAGGTCAGACAAGTTAGGAATGTTCCAGGAAGTGCTGGAGAGGGGTGAACTACCTTCTGACGTTAGGATGGCAGACATTGTTGTACTCCCGAAACCCAACACGAAGGGTAAAAGGTGCAAACACTTCGGGCCCATTTCACTCTTAAACACCAAAGTAAAGGTCTGTACCAAAGTTCTGGCTAAATGGTTGGGAAAAGTCCTTGAACATCTAGTTCATCCTGACCAGTCAGGGTTTATGCTGTAGAGGGCCACAAGACAACATTTGAGATGGGTACATAAAGCGATTGCCTTAAGCAAGTCAGTGGAGAAACACAGAGCCTTAATGTCGGTAGATTTTCAGAAAGCCTTAGATTTGGGCTCATATGTTCACTCATCTTGGTTGTGTGGGCCGTGGCCCTAGATTCATTAACAATGCTCATCTTCTGTATACTAATCTCTGAGCGAGGGTGTGAGTGGGGGATGTGGTCTCTGGGTGGTTACCAGTGATGACAGGTACCTGTCAAGGGTGCTCTTTGTCCCCCTTATTATTTGCAGTGGTGATTGAACCTTTGGCAGCCTGGGTACAAATAGATATACTGTATAGAGGATTTCACTGGGATGACGCATTGAGCCACCTGAATATCTTTATACATTGATGATGTCCTTCTGTATCTGGAAAACCCAGCAGCTTTATGGCCAAGGGTGATACACTTCCATTATCCCATTTTAGGATGCTCGGCTATATTCAAGATGATTTTGCTTACACAGTTTTTATACCAATTGCGAAATCACCCCTTCCCGATTGCCCCTTCCTTCTTTACAAAGTTGATTCACAGCTACAGACGCTACGCTGGGGGATTGAATAATGTGCATCTCACTGGAAAAGTGTTGCAGACTGGTGTTTGAAGGATGAGTGGTCACACTAGATATCAGTTTGTATTATTGGGCAGCCCAACTTTTTCATATCATTGATTGATGGTTCGGGGACCCAGCTTATGCCATTGAAGGGAGTGATGTGGGTACCTAAGGTCTCCCGCATATGTTAAACAGGAGCGATGGGTCTGAGTCGCTTCCACCGGCCACTAGGGTGGTGCTGGGGCTTGGGTAGCGGGCAAGAAAGCTACTGGCTGGACCGGAAGGCTTAACATTAGACACACCGCTATGGCAAGGCACATACCTTCCGCAGGTCTTAGCCCTCCGCTGCTTCGTGGCATAGGATACTATTGATATCTCAACTTTTGGGGACATTCTACATGAGGGTGTCCTGAAATCCTTCCAGAAACTGCAGGAGGAATATGCCTTATATCGCTCACAGATTTTCAGATGGCTGCAGCTTCAACATGAGCTGATGCTGACACTCCATGCCACGATCAAGATACCAGAGTTCGCCTCACTAGAGGCTAAACTTCTCCTTACGAATATAAAATAACATAAGCTAGCTCAGACATGTAAGAGTTTGCTAAGGAATATACCGGACCCTATGGTGACAATACGCAAGGCCTGGGAACAGGAGCTAGGAGAACTTGATGATGATGATTGGACGGAGGCACAAGAGGCTCTTAGCGAGGCAGTTATAGCTTCACAGTTTAGACACATACAGCTTAAATTGTTCCACCGGGTATAATATACCAGGCAGAAGATCTGCTTATGGGATTGATACCGGATGGAGGGTGCTTGAGGTGTGGGAGAAACTGCTCTGTTCTTTCTCCCTTTTGGGATGGGGCCTTTGAGACTCTGAAGAGTGTTGGGTTTGGTAATACTGAGGGACCCCAGACTGGTGCTACTTGTGATGGATGAGCTAGGGGGAACACACTTCCAGAGGGCACCCCTATGGCTGGACCTAATTGGAGCCAAGAGAGATATATCAGATATTTATATTGCAGCCACTACATCGGCCTAATCACTATTTTTAAAGGTAGTATACAAGGTCTCAGTCTATTTGTCAGGGGTCCTTTCCTTGGGGCAATACTTACAGCAATGTCATCCTCTTTAATCTTCTCTATGTCCTCCATTTCTGAAGTCTCTGTGGTGCAAGCCTCTCTTATAATACTCACTTTCTAGAGATTCCCAAAAATGTTCCTACAACCCAGTTTATCCATCATTTGCAGTATTTCCTCTAACTTTACACAAATAATGCCAGGCTGTGGGTCAAGATAGACCCACTCAAACTGGTCTAGGCCCAAGTCACCTGTGGGGTTGCTGGAGGCAAGCTGACTATGGTTACGGCTAACTTCCAAAGCAAGCTCCCACCATAGCCCTGTTTAGAATAAAAATACTTTCATTGTAACAGATGTGTGCTTGTCTCTTCCCTCAGATCCCTACATAAGCAAGAGCTCGATTCAAGTCTGGCGGTCCATGGCCGGTCAGACTTGCCATGGTGTGGTGCTGGCGGTCTTCCGACTGCCCTATTACTATTAGGGTGGTAGGACCACCATACCCCTGTCGCAGGCACCAGGGAACCGCTATTCCCTGGCGGTGGTGCAGCAGTGTAGAGGTAGCAATATGCTTGGCTGGACCGCTGCGGTTCCAAACAAGCATATTACATGATTCCTCTTTGCTACAGTTTTCATGGCGGTTCCTCCTCCATGAAAACCATGGCAGAGAGAAAGCAAAGAGGGCCCTACAGGGCCCACTGTTGCATCTGGCCCTTGAATGCATGCAGGGGGCACAACATGTGCCCCCTGTGTGCATGCATCCCAGGTCCTGCACAGCATGGACTTTCTAGTTCATGCAGTGCAGGAACTGTTTTTGGCGTTCCCATTGCAGTGCATATTTTCTGAGGAACCTCCATGGGAACATAAAAAAAAGGCCCACCAGAGACGAGAAACACTTGTAATCTGGCGGGTGGCCCGACCATGGGTTTGGCGGTGCGACAGTAGGGCGGACCCAGCGCTGCACCGCCAAACTCATAATCAGGCCCTGAGTGTTGATGTCCGGCTAATTTACCCTGCTCATGACTTCCTGTCAGAAATCTGACAGCTTACCATTTACTTCCAAAGAAAAAGTTCTTTCCAGTGAGCCACTTTCATCAGAACTGAAGCGATCTATTTACTGTCACTAGTTGATGAGGCTTGGCAGGACCGGTTTGGGCAGCAATGACCAATTTTCGTCATATGTACTAAAATTCCTTTTCCACCAACGACATTTTGTATGGATGTGATGCTAATTTCTCTAGCCCTTTGCTAGGTAAACATTGAAGAAAGATATTTATATTCTTAAAGCAGGCTGTGATCAAATAGAAAGTCTTATTCAAATGCCATATTTGGCAAAGCCCAATTTTACACACTATGCAAGGAGACCGTGTGTGCCTCATGGCACTTCTTATGAGCTACTGAGTTGATGTTAAAAGTATGCTTTGTAACATGAACATTGGACACACACTGACTGCAGCTTCTGATTCTAGCAGATGAGGGCAGTAGGGGCAGCATTAATGCAATATTTATGAAGTCAATATTATTTGTGGTGTCCACATTTGACTTTTGCCCTGTATGCCACAGATGGACATTCTGCACAATGCTACTGAGGTAGTGCTGCAGCTTCAGGTATTCCTATTTGGATTACCCATTCTTACCATGCTTAGGTCAAATATGCCAGTACTTCTAGTTTGAAACAAACGGGGCAAACACACAATAAGATGCACTTTCCTAGAGTGTCTATATCTGATATTCTTTCAATGAAGTTACCTCCTTCAGAAAGGTCTTGATATTTTGTTTCTGCACTGGCGTCTGCATAAAATATGTAATAATTTAATAATCAATATGTATTCCACTTGTTTTTATATGCGCTTCCTTACATAGTTGTTCTTGCTTTACACAAACAAAAACGAAAACATTGCATAAACTACACTGTCTCAAATATAATTTGCTATGTCTTACAATTTTCTGAAAAGACTCCAAAACTTCATGTTAGCATGGACACCTGCTGAAATATTATTTGCTCTACATTAAGGGATTACACATACATTTTAGAATGACATTATTTTTTTAAATGTAGATATGACCTTCGATTTTTGCGTTTTCTTTATAGGAGCTGCTGTATAGATGCTAAAGCTTTTAAATCATAAAATCTCTTGAGTATGGCGGCCAAAAATAATAAAAGATTTAACTTGAATTCATTTGCCACAGAGTTTTTGGAGGGGCTACGCCAAGATTTTCTCAAAACATTGACAGCTGTGTTGCCTTACTCCTGTCATTTGAGTACCTTACGGGGCATACTTATGTAGCTTTCACACAGCGCACCTTGCTGCACTGCGCGAAAGGAAAAGGGCAGGAATGTACCATATTTTACATATTATGGCACATTCCTGTCTTTTGGTTGCGCTGACACCCTTTTTCCTGCCTAGCGCCAACACAGGCACCATTGAGCCCAACCCAGGCAGGATTGTTTTGTGTAGGAAGGGACAAAACACACATAACAATTCTCTGAGGTGTTTTCCTCTTTCTATGTGTTCTGCAGAATGCAGCACATGTTTAAAGAAGAAATAGCGAGTGGAACAAAACATATTTCTTCTCCTTATCTCTCACCCGGGGAGGCATAGCATTTTGATGCATTCCCAGGTTTACCAATGTTGATATCTCAGAATGCACCAAAATCCAGGGGTGGATGCGTGGGAACACCACACCACAGCTCCACTCATGGAATGCCTCCCTGGGGCAGAGTAACGCAACACAGTGAGATGCGCTGCATTGTGTTACTCTCGATTTATCAAGCCATGCAGAGCCATGCAAGGTTGCCTTGTGTGGCTTGATAAATCTGACTTTTGCTTCACCCTTGTGCCCCCTTGCATGGCTCAAGCATGACACAAAACCTTCATAATTATGACTCAATACATTTTTACAAACTTTGACTACACAAGGATTATTTGGCGAGCTAGTGTTTCATTTAAAATTTAAAACTGACCTACCTACTGTTTCAAACTTGAGTACACATTAAAATTCTGCACAATAAAACAGAAGTGAACTATGTGAAGTGTAAATAAACTGTTATTGCTCTTTTTTTAAGTAGAGACAATCAAACAATTATACAAACATTTTTATATTTATTATTCTCCAATGGATGTTTTAAAATAATTTTGAAAATGTCAGGGATTCATTTAATAAGCACAATTTTATGTTGAACAAAGGGATTTTATAATCCCGATTTTTTTTTTCAAAAAACAAGAAATACTTGAAGATATCTCAGTCACAGGTAAGTACTTCGAGCCACATTCCAGTCTATTACTTTCTACCCACTATGGCATTGACCTCTCTAATGAGGGCCATAATGCCTCAACCATAGGTTGCTTGACTTCCCATCTGGATGGCATCTGGTCTTGCAGTTTGTTCTGGATTTTTCTTATTGCAGCAAACCTACGTTTGCATTTGGTAGGTCACTGCCTAGAGTGATATAGTGGGAAAACAATGAACTAGAATGTGACCCGACTAACTACCAGTGGTTCAGGTGAATTCAAGCATTCCTCCATCATTTTTTGCTTTTCTGAGTGACATGGCCTAAGTAGGACAGGTATGCCCAGACATCTGTCTTGAACTCGCTGGGTCTATGAACTCAAGATGCATCTTGCTGATGAGACCCAAAGGCAGAAACTGGTCTGGTGCTGTTTATGTTCCTGTTTAGAGGAACCTGACCTGGCAGTACAGTCTGGTATTTCCTACTGGAACAGATCCAAAACTGAATTTTGAGGTTGGCCTGGGTGGCATAGTGGACAAACAAGACGTACTGAAAGCTGTCTGAAGCAATTACAGTGGCTAAGAATATTTCAAGCATTCCACCTCTCACTTTTTTTTGTGTAATCACAATTTAGGCATCTAAATTTGAGCCTGCAAATTACATTATATACTGAATTGTACCAATCTCTTTTGTGAAATATGTTTATACAAATCTTCTTCGCCACAAGAATTTGACTAATTTTGTTGTGTTCTATCATCATGGTGGGAAAAGAAGGGCGTTCATGTGCTCTTTATTTATATCCGTCAGATGTCGTCTCCCAGGGCTGTATAGTAAATTTGTGCTCACATGAGGCGCAGCAGTGTTTGTATGTCATTGCACCGGGGTTTGGACAAAATATCGAGTTGGAAATATCGTATGCAGAATTATAGGAGAAAAAATATTGTGACGAAGAAATATCATTTTCCAGAATATCGATTTTTTAGGTAAAATATCATTGTCAAGAATATCGCTTTTTAAGGTAAGTCATATCATTTTCAGGAATATCATTGTTGGAAATATCGTTTTCAATAATATAGTTGTAAAAAATATTGTTTTGTAATTATCTTTATATGCGTTAGTTTATATAACACCTTTGTGGGTTATTATTGTTTGTATGCTTGTTAATAATATTTTTAAATATAGAATGTAATATTAAGTAAATTATTATTTTTAATGTAATTATAATAGTAATTTATATTGTTCTAGCGGGTTGGTAGTTATGTAGAAGTGTAGAGTTCGAAGTGAATTAGGTATAATTAATTAATAACTAATTATAAATGTATTATTAATTATGTAAATTGTGTAATTATATTTTTTGAGGTATTTTGTAAGTGCGGGTTGCTGGGCATGTAAGGGTATAGGGTTAGAAATTAATTAAGTAATAATTACGTAGCAATAAATCCAAACTGTATAATAATTATTTAATTGATTATTAATTATGTACATTTTGTAATAAATATATATTTTTAGGGGTGGGTTTGTAGAGCTATAGCGTGGGAATTTAATTAATACATATTTATTACCTAATTCATAATTAATTCATGTTTACTCATTATTGTATTAATTAATATTTAAATAGTTATTAATTATGATAATTGCGTTACATTTATTTATTTTCGTAAAGTGTGAAGGAAAGGTTTTTGGGGATATAAATTGGTAAGTTAAATGAGCAAATAACAATGGGCAATTTTTGTAATTCAAAATTATTAAATTGGTTAACAATTATGTTAATTGTTATTTGTTTAAAAAAAATAATATATATATATATATAATTGGGGGGGTTAATTAACAAGGTTTACATTAAGAGTTTTTTATTCCATTAATTTAATAGGTTTATGGTTTTATATATGTTATGTATTAGAAGTGAAGTACTTTTCCTACTTTCCCTACTGTTGCATGGCCTGGAGTCGGATTAGTAAATGTTACCCCCCATGGAGTCCAATACTTTACCTAATGTTGCACAGACTGAAGTGGTAATAGTACATTTTACCCATCACCAGTTCCTCGAATTGAACCTGGGATAGGAAGAGCAATCCTGGGATGCAGGAGCAATATTGCTAGGTTCGGAGAGCTCCTTAACGATTCTGAAATGCGTTTTGGGACAGTTATGAGCTGAGATGATCTGATCTGTAGAAGAACAGTTTTGGTAATGCTGCAGAGACAATTTATAATGAAGTTTAGAGGTGTCATTATAGCTAAGCTTCCAAACCCTCTCCAGCCTCTTTCAGCCTTTTTCATTGACTATAGTTCTTTAGTCAACCATGTGGCACAAGGGTGAATCCTGGCGGAGCTAAGTATTTTTAAAGGCAGAATGTGATCCAAGGAGGTGAAAGGTAAATTTTTTCAATTCATAAAAACCATAAAATATTGCACTGGTAAAAACATTAAAAAACTGTACTACTGTCTTGTGAATCAGTTTTTAACAATTTATTTTAGGCATCACATGAGTTCATAGTGTACTCTGTTTGGATAAAATCACTATAGTACCATCTTTACATTGCTTTCATCAGACTCTTTCTTGCAGTCTGTAGCCGTTCTACTTTAAGATAACATTTTATGAAAGCAGCTATTATTTGTGGGGACTCCCCTTTCATGCAGTAAAGCTACCGGCATAATTTAATACCATATGTATTAAAAAAACATTGTCAATAAAATTGTTCTTTCCGTAAGATCAGGCAGATTGATAAAATATGAGTCAAGCTTTCTTCCTGAAGCAAGCAAAGTCTGCACTTTGTGTCCAAAGGTTGTGGTTGTCATTTGGGGGTATGTTGTAGTGTTTAGCAGAAACCAAAACATAACTGCAGGAGCTTGTTTTTATAAAAATGATCTAAGTAATGTCCTAAGGTATTTCTGGGGATGAGGCTCCCTGTAGGTGTCAATCGTTATCCATGCATGACTTCTTTTTCTGAACTCTTCTTTATCTTCGAACCATGACAGCCTCCTCTCTTCATCCTAATTTGCTTTTTAACGGCTTTTTAAAAACTGTTGTGCGGAAGTGCCATGTCCCATAGCTCTTTAGCGTTCAGTGTTGCTTATGCCATGTTGAGTGCTTGGGCCTAATTATTTGAATTTTGTTGCATGGTATTTTGAATTTCATATCAGGGCTCGCAATGTGTTTTCATCGTAGGATCTTACTAATGACACGCATTTGGTCAGTGCTCCTGTTTGTATTAGTGTTTGATTTATTAGCCTGAATTCAAGTGCGATCTGAGAGGGAGATGCAGAATTAAGAAATGATATATCTTCCAAATCACAAGATACAAATGAACAAAAGGTTTAGCACACCAATGTGATAACTAACTCATGGATAAGGCACGTACTATTTTAGGACATAGAACCCTCAACCACCAGTGGTGGCATATTTCATCATGGGGTTCTCTTCTCATTCAGGACAAGCCATCTGCCTGAAGTGACTCACTAAGTTAGGAGCATTGCACGTTATTCTGTATACAGTTATCTATTGGTTCACCTCACATCAGGGTGCCTATGATAAAGTTAAAAACTATAGAGGAACAGCAGCATAACAATCTATGTCATCCAAATGTGTATTTTAATAAAGTTATAAAATGTTACTTGAAACCTATTCAGCACTTAACCAGTATTCAAATAGCTATTCTTGCATGCTACCACCTTTCTCTATGTGATAAACAGAGGTAATCCTATGTTCATGTGCCTCCCCCTGCTGACCTCTTTCAGGTAGTGTTTCAACATTTTATCTGTGAGCAAATCAGTTCACAGGGTAGACTGTAGGTGAACCAGGGTGGAGATGCTTAACGGTATAGGAGTGTATATCCACGAACAAGTGAGAAATCTGAAATAGTTGAAGGTTCACAGGAATACTCTAGGAATCTTCGGAAAATTACCCAAAAGGGAGAAAACTACATCTGATATGCACAAAATCCTTTGGGAGTTTCATTTTTTGTGAATTTGGACCTTGGTATTACGTGTGGATGCAGCTTATTTTAAAGAGAATTTATTATTTTTGGCTAGACTAATGCATCATAGAGCCTGTACCTTTTCTCCATGGTGTTTTGCTGAGGTCCATTAAAGTTTGTTGCAGTTCTGCATATTGAATGTCTTTTTTGATTCTTGAGAGAAGGAGATAATGCCTGTTCACCTGTGCCACAGTCACTTTGGATATAACCTTCTCACCAAAGTTAGATTAGCTCAATAATCCCGACTCCCCTTCTACACTTGGAACCACTAGGTTACAATATGGGGCTTATTGCAATGTCGGTTGGAGACACAATGGCGGAAACTGGAACGACCGACCTCTGGTCGGCGGTCCTGACCGCCTAATTACGATGGGACCGCTCATGGTACTGTCCCATTCCCACATTTCCCTGTCAGAGCATGTGTTACGGCCATAAACCTGCCGTAGCACAAGCTCCCATGAGTAAATGGGAGATTGTGTTGATCCCTGCACCCCTTGGCAGGCACCTCATAGTGCCTGCCAAACGGTGCAGGGTTTTCAGCCCCCAACTGGAGACCGCAAGGAAAAGGGGGCCCTGCTAGGGCCCACAAACTTGCTTTCAGACATGCTTTCCATGTCGGAAAGCCTGTCAGAATCCAAGCATCGTAATCCCGAATGCGGAAACGTCTTCCTATAAGATTACAGGCCGGTCTCTGACTGACCGACGGGCTCCCAGAATTGAAACCGACGATCTCGGTCATAAATCCTCCAACCTCAGTCAGAGGCTTTATGACCGAGATCGTATTAAGCCCCTTAGTGTTGCTTTTCCCTTTAGAAATGCGGTGGAAAACCCAACTGTCTGGAAGTTGTTGGGACCAAAGTAAACAGAAAAGCCCACAGGTCATGTTGAAATATATGCATAGATATACTTATAAGGAGTTCACATAGAGCCATATGGCAAAACATACATGCTAAAAATTCAAGGGCTCATTTTATGTTTTTCCTGCTCCAAGGGCTAAAGAACACATATCCAATCTAGACATCCCTGTCTTCTTTCTAGAGATCGTTAAGCCTACAGCTAGTTATTTGTGAAGTGGACTTACAAAAGGCTGAAGTAAATGCTGAGTGGGTGCATTGTGTTCTGGCCCCACTTGGTATTCTGTTTGTTTTTCAAAAATAAACACCCAAAGTGGTAGTTTGTGTATGAAAAGCAAACACTCTATGGCCCTGATTCGCTGAGAGCTTTCTCCTTACTCATTGGGCCCACTGTAACTCAAAGGCAGGATAAGCTAGTCACATCACTATGTAGGGCAGGGTGACACTCACTATTACTTTGCCTCTCAGTTTGGAAAGGCCACTAGGTGAAGGGTTTTCATTGGTGGAGCATATTGAGGTTCCATTAGCACTGACCCTGGGAGTACACCACCTCTATCTACGACAGGGAAATTGCATATTAACTGGGAGAAATGAAAGATCAGTTTATGATGGTTCACTTGATACAGCATGGAATTTTAAATCCTGCCTTTGTCACAGATCAAATATCACACTAGCACATTCACTCAATACATTCATCGGTGGGGCCCATAACACCAACACTCACACTTCATTGATCCGTTCTCACGGGAGAGAAAATTGTCCAAACGCTGACATGAAAGGAATACCTTTTCAACTAAGGAACCTAATTTACCTGAACCTACATTAAGTACCTTTATTAAACTCAGAACCTCGAGATATTCCCTCCATTTAATCGATGAATCAGTTAGTTGATTTTGGATATTTGGTGACACAATTCTTTAATCTACATTTAATCTTATTTTAATTTCTCTAAATAAATCACCCGACACATTTGTTTATTAGAATAATAATTTTGTTTATCTAATCAATTTCAATTTCAATAAGTCATAAGCCAAATCACCGAACATCATATTTACCTAATCTGGCTATTAGACGTCCTCTAAGTTAATCAAGTTGTGGAAAAGTCTTTAAATCATCAAAGTCATTCAGCAATTCAGTCTTTCAAAGATTCAGGATAACAGCTGTCCAGCAGTGTCACCGTCCTCTCCGTCAGCATAACGTCAGGCAAAGAAAAGTTCGCTCATGGAGAAGGTTGTTCCTAATTCGCTTTGCCTACCCACTTTTATAATTAAACTAACGTCAAAATGTAACAAAAATCAGTTTTAGGCAGTTCTGATTGGCTGGTTTGGGGTCATTCTGTATAGTTCTCACATAGTCCGTTAGGTTAAGTTATCACACTTGCTGGTTCCGGTTTTAAAGACAGTCCTTTGTTTCGTGAATTTGGCGATTCTCCCAGTGTGTCCTTGATGGGTACATCTTGCCTGGGGTCAGGACGAGGCCACTGTTGCTGGCGGTGGCGCAGGCGCACTTCACCCGAAACCTCGTGACACTGTAGTAGTACGTCGTGTGTCTCAGTCAGCCATCTTTTCTTAGGCCCAAATGGTCAACTTATGCAAAACAAACACAAAACGTAATTAAAACATTGAAATGGTTAATAAAATGTTAAACCCTCACTAACTCCCCTATGTGTAAGTAATTATAAAGCATGATACCAACATTCAAAGCGTTTATATTCACACAGTGATGTCATCTGGTGCAACTTACAATTATGTCACAAAAGCAACATTTATCATGCAATATTCTAATTTTCTACCATTAGTATGCGTACATATATTAGTATACAGTTAGTTTAGCCATGCAAATGCAAATCCCACGTGTAATTCTTTTGTTAATATAATTGGTGAGTTATCACTTCAAACAGATTAATAATATTACAATTAATAGATTATTCGGATTAATATAAACATGCAGAAATGTGGGGGGTATACAAGATTTTGTACTAAACCGCTCCAGCACACTGCTGTGCCTTGGATTTTTTCTGATATTCATTTGAGGGAACATGCAAAAGTCCTTGCATTAATCAGAGGAAGACATAGTCTCACCATCCTACTCCAATACCATCTACTTGCAAGATGGTTTCCCCTCCCACAATCTTCACTACTACAAGCTGTTGCAAACTGCATGGAAGCCACACTGAGTCTGTTGATGCTAGCTGTAAAAGTCATAACAAAAGAACCAATTGAGAGTATATTCAGTGCCGCATGACCTTGTTGGTTTTCAGCAGCAGAATAACATGAACTGCATAGCTGACCATACAACAAGAAATAGATCCAATCCCACTGGTGAACCTTTTGCTGCAGGGAGTAGCAAAATCTGAATGTGACTTTCTTTAGTGGACTTTGCTCACCTTTTCTATGTCACTATTTGTGCTAAGTATCAACACAATAAATCCAAGGAGGAGCTCACCGTAAAAGGATGAAGTGATCATAACTCTGGGTATAACAGAGCAGTTTTGCTCAGTTGTGTTAGAGTAGTTGCAGTTTATGAATGCAGACATTTCAATTTACTCACAAATTTGAAGATTGTTTGCCACGAGCTGGCATTGCCATTGTTTGTATCCCCGGACACATATTTCACAATTTTGGTTCTTCTCAATTAGAGAGTAACAGATTGGTTTAGGGGAGCTTGTAATGCTGCCCACTGTCTTAGGTTAGCTCCCACACCAGAGCACAGAGGCATCCACACAGGCGCATCAGCCTAATTACGCCAAAGAGGAGCTCACAGTCAAAGGGGAAGGAGAGCACACTTCTTGGCATACCACAGCCAGTTCTTCCAGATTCATTACAGTAGATGCAGTTTATGTAAACAGTCACATTACTTTACATGCAAAGCTGAAGATTGTTGCCTCTGTGGGTGCACCTGTGCTATCGAGCGGTATTTAACCTAAGAGACTGCGAGCAGCATTACAAGCTCCCCAAACCAACCTGTTACTCACAGCTGATGAAGGAAACAATCTAGGAACACGTGCTCAGAGATACAAGCACTGGCTGTGTCAACACATGGCAATCACACTGTTGTAGAAAAAGTAACTGTTTCATGTACCGCATCTACCAAAATGCGGCTGGGTGAACTAGTGATATTATGCCAAGCAGGGTGTTCCCGTCCTACTCATTCTATTAAGGAAAAAAGGCATGGGTACCCTGTAAAAACTGTTGTGAGAGCTTAGTCAACACACAAGAACAGTCTTTCCGCTCATCCTGTCGGGTGTCTTAGCTGTACTGAACAAGGCCATATTTATGTTACCCAAAAGGTTGATGAGCTCTCTGGGCATAAAACAATTCTGTGGACACAGGGCAAAGACTCCGCAGTCGTGAAGATATAGCTAGTAAAATTTGTTTGTGAATAACTAAAATTCATAAACTTACACTGAAGTGAATTAGGCCCAATGTTTCTGTTAGATGATATTTGTCTTATTCATATTGTGCCATAATACCTTATGTAATTAAAAAAATATTTGTCAAAATAATAAACACCAGATCTTAAAACATTGTTTATCAGGAGTTTCTTACAGTTCAATCGCGAGCTATCAGTAGCTCCCAGCCTGTCTTGGAGAAGCTTGCTGGCTGTCACACCATTTAGGGAAATTCAGCTATGAGGCCTGGAAAAGTGACTGCAGGAGCAAGATGAGGCCTTCTCTCTTCATAAATAAAAAAGAATTCTGGTAAGAAACCTTAATTAAACAACAAATACACACTTCACTTCAGAGCACACTGGTTAAAAACCTTCACCTTGAAACATTATAGCATCTCTGATGATATGTTTCAATCAGTGATTTATTTCCTTAAACTCAATGGCAGTAAAATATTTGTAGAAGAGTTGCCCTGCATTTCAATTTTCTTTTTTGTTCTCACTTTTCTTTTCTCTTCCTTCCATTGGCTTTCCTTCCCCTTTTTACTTTCATTTTTGTTTCTTTCATTCTTTTTCTCTTTAATTCTTTCTCTTTTTCTTTTTCTCTTTGTTTCTTTCCCTCTCCCTTTTTTTCATTTTCTTTGTCTTTCCGTCTTCGTCTCTGTCATTCTTCTTGGTGATCCTTTCTTTACATTCTTTTTCTTTCTGTTTTCTTTTTCTTTTGTTCTGTTTTTCTTTCCGTCTTTTTTCTCTTTTTCTCTTTTGCTTGCTCTCACTACTGCTCCTTCTCTGTTACTTCTTCCTTTCATTTTATCCTTTCCTTCTCTCAATAACCCCTTGTTACTATTTATCTTTGTCCATTTTTTCTTTCCCCTTCTTTACTTTATTACCTTATTCCCTTTCTTTTCTACTTTACTCCTTATTATATTCATTTTATTCTTTGTTCCCGCTACCATTTCATTTCTCCTATGTTCCCTTTTTTGTTCCTTCTTACCTTGTTTCCTTTGTTCCTTTGCTTTCATTTCTATGTTCCTTTTTTCTATCCTTCCTTCTTTCTTTTTGTTCTCCTTCCTTCCTTCATTTCTTTCCTTACTTCCTCTGCTTTCTTGATTCTTTCTTCACTTACCTTCTTTTCTTCCTCTCCTCCCTGTTCTCCCTCTCTTTTCTATCTCTATATTCTTCCTCACTCTCTTTATTCTTCTCTTTCCTTTTTTCCAGGTGCTTTTTCATACTTTTCCTTTTAGTTTCCCCTTCCTCAAGTTCTTTTATCCTTTCTTTTGTTCCCTTTTCTCTTTTTCTTTCTGCCTCTCCTTCTCTCTTTTGGAGCAGTGGTCTCCCACCTTTCGACTAGTGAGAGCTACTTCTGGTCCATGAAACACTTCCTGAGTTTCTGCCATATTTATGAATTAATTTGTGTTTAATCTTAAACTGGCAAGGTATTTCCAGTTTAGGAACATCAATTAATGGATTTTAGGACACTTAACCGGAAAATGGAAGTTTTTCGGATCCTGGCTCTGATAACGCGGACAGTGTCATCCTATGTATTGCATGACTAAGAGAAAACTAAACCATTTTGACACCTTTCACAGATAACTCACAAAGTAGACTAAAGGGACAACACTGGTTCTTGCAGACCACATAACTCCACAATCTTTCACCGATAGCTCTTATGTCAACAATACTGTGAGGTTACTGCATCAGAACATGGTGCTCTTGGGGCAGTGTTTAAGCAGCTTGATCTTTTTTGTGCAATAGCTCAGTGCATTTTTTGTAGATCAAAGTAGGTCGCTCTATTGGAAAGTCGGATACCACTGGAATATATGCATACATAGGTCGGTTCACAAAAACCTGATTCCCCTTGGGTTGCAATTCAAGCTACCTCATGAATATTAATGAGAGAGATCGCAAATTGCAGCCCACTATAAATTGCAGCCATCACAGGGATGGTGACCTGATAAGTCAGCAGACTACCATGTCTTTGATTACTTTTGAATAAAACTTTTTTTTTTAAATGCAACCTGTTTTCCTTAAAAGAAATGGGGATGCATTTTAAAAAAAAAGAAAATTGCAAGTATCATTTTTCAAGAATATACTCTTAAAAATATTTTTTCAACATTCTCAAAGGTAAAAGTGTCCCACAAGGACCCTTTCCGGTTTGCAAATGGCTTACCACTTCATTTGTGTGATGATCAAAGTATTAATGTTTTGCAATCAGATTTTGGTGGCAGAATTATAATACATTCCATTCCACTTTGGTATGTGTAAGGGATGCCCTAAACACGCCCCTTTTAAATACCAATTTGGTTTAGGCTGCAAATCGAAATTGCGATAGTGTTACCAAATCACAATTTTAGTTTGTTGCATACCAAAAAATGTGTTACCAAAAAATGTGTTAGCAGTAGCTGATGGCCTCAGTCTGCGATTTGAAACTTTCGTGAGTGCAAATATGTTTTGTACATCTGCCTTAAATGTCTTCTCTACCTTTAAACTGAGCTGTTGATTAGGACATTAAACCTTCATGAAAAGTCTGATTCATGGGTAAATAAACTTGATGAGGTGAGATTCGAAAAACAACTCTCTTTCCTATGCTCAGAAAGTTTAGAATAATGATCACAAATATTCTGAAGCCTGCCTCTCTTTTAAATGCTAAGAGATCTAGAGTTAGATTCAAGAATACTGACAGAACAAAATGAACAAAATGAAACTCTCCCTCTTCACAAACGCTCTCTAAAGAACGAAAGTTGAAGTTTTTATGGCGTTCATGGAACACTTTTTAGGGGCATATCAACAACAACCGGCGATAAGTATCGGTAAGCGCACTTAGCGCTAGGATAATTATCGCCGGCTAGCATGGATTTTTATCGTTGAGATAGCGTGCTATTAGCAACGCTTATCTCAAAAGCGATAAAAATCCTAGCGCTAACTGCCTAACGTGAGATTATCGCTGAAAACCCAGCGATAATCTCAGGAAATGTGGCATTAGCTTGTTGATAGGGACTCACAACCTTAGCTATGATATCCTCCTTCCATAGGATATCATGGCTAAGTCAGTCCTGAAGCAGGCGTAAGGAAAGTAGCGATAACAGGGGTTATCGCTACTTTTCCTGACGCTATGCTTCATAGCGTGGGGCTTGATGATAGGAGAAATGTCGCTTAGCGACATTTCTCCTGTCATGTCAGGTCAGGAATGCCAACTTTGCATCTCATTAGAGATGCAAAGCTGGGCGTTAAGATGTCCTACACTAAAGTAAGGTTTCACGCGTTAGCGTGACCTTGCTAATTAGGCGATAACATTATCGCCGCTTTTCGGCCGAAAACGGCCGCAAAAGCGGCGATAATTTTCTATCTCCTCGTTGTTGATCTGCCCCACAGTCTTTAGCAAACTGAGTTAGAGAAGGTAACAAGATAAGGTCCAAAATATTGACCTGCGCACATAGGGGCATATTATCAAGAAAAGCGGCGATAATTTTAACGCAGTGCTTGATAATATGCCCCATAGTGACTCAACAATAAAGGGTACCAACCCATCATCAATGCAAGTACAGATAGGGAAGTATAGATTTACTATTCTTAACTCCACATTTCCTTACCTTGACAATATTTTTGTAAGTGATATTGAAGAGTTGATATAGGTGAGGGGCAATATGTTCACTCTGGTATTATTATGGAGCGCTAATTTAGAGGAACTAATCAGGAGTTCCTTCTCAAGGAAGTGGAATTCCCCCAGGAGGAGGGTGCCTTCCCATCAAGCTGTTTAGGGTATGTACTGTGACAGACGTCTCTAAGGGGCATATTATCAAGCCAGGCGATAAAATTATCGCTGCTTTAGCGGCAGAAAACTGCCGCTAAAACGGCGATAATGGGCTTAATAATATGCTCTATGGAATTCCAATTGAAGCCCAGGTTAAATGTGAAGGACATCTAACATGGGCTTCAATTGAAATTCCATAGAGCATATTATCAAGCCCATTATCGCCTTTTTAGCGGCAGTTTTCTGCCGCTAAAGCAGCGATAATTTTATCGCCTGGCTTGATAATATGCCCCTAAGTCTGTTACTGAGTTGGAAGAGAGTGAGAGCCTGTGCCGCTAAGTAGGCTGCTCCTACGAGAGCAAGGCCATTATGGAGACAATGAAAGGCAATGGACAAAGGTATGCTAGCACTTAAAGTGGCACTTGTGTGAAAAATCTGGGCACTAATTTGGATAGAGGGCAATTACTGTCCGGGACAGGTAATTGATAATGGCCATGGACTTAAAATTGAAATAGTGCGGTGAGTTGCACTAGCGTCCTGACACAACGTCAAGGAAACAGGTATTCAGGGACGGAGAAGATATTTTGGAGATAATCCCCGGAGGGAAGGAGAAAGGAGAAAAGGAGACATCTCTTCATTCAAGAAAGACAATGATCCACTTGGGTCTGCACTGCAAAACCAAACTAATTTTAAAGCACAATGCATCATGTATGTTTTCATGTTTGGCTTGTTGCATTTTCTTCAGAGCTTTAGAGCTCTTTAAGAATGCTGCACATTCTATGAATGTACACGTTCAAATCAGTTACTATCCTCTACAGAGAGTTACTTTCAAGCTACATTACAAGTCTTGAGTTTACATTGAAAATGCCGACTATAGTACAAATATTATTTGCTGTGCAGATTTGTTTCGAAGCAGGGTAGCATTTCCAGATGCCAATGCATGCTATGTTTCTACTCTAATGCAAGATTAGATGAAAAACACAGATGCAAACTTGTAATCAATTCTGTGAGTGAAAACATTACTACCTCAACTTGCAGTAAAATATGCTGCTGTTCATCTCATCCTATTTAAATTGTTGATGTTGGACACACTAGCAGGTTTTCTTTCAAATGCAATTCAAAGTGAAGGTTAAAGTAGTAAACAATACCGTTTACACTCTATTTGCTGTTCATATTAACCAAAAAAGTCTTAGGTGTGCAGAAAGTATATCTCACACAATCGTCTTCAGACAGGTCACTGAATCAGAGAAAACAATTACCTTCTTAAATATAATTCAGTCTGTTGCTCTCCGCCTGGCCTGGCAAGTGGGATCCATAATTGTGTTTCTCTACTGAGCAGCTTAGCTCAGAGAGAACGAGGGAGGAGGAATGTTTTGTCAGGCGCTTTGTCAGAACTGGGGCCAGATCAACAGAAATTTGCACCAGTGCAAATAGTTTTTCGTATTGGTGTGAAAAGTAACAAGGAAAACAAGGTTTGCTTCAAAATGTTAACACTGGGAGCAAAGAGATTTTGCACGATTTTGGCTGTGCTTATCTAAGAAGAGGAGCAACAATAAGTTCTCCACTTTTAACATGTGAGAGATTAAACTCAATTTGAGGCACAATTAGGGCGCATTGATTCTAAGCACAAAAGCAGTGCAAAATCAGAATTATAAACAATAATTGTTAGACCTGGCATATCTTGGCGTGATTACCCCTGACGTTTTGCATTTGCCGCCTTTGCTCTTAGATGCTTTGGGTACTTTGCCACTGCTGATCAGTGCCAAGTACAAGTGTTCCCTGTGTAAAGTGTAATGGTAATTGGTTGGCCATGATTGGTATGTTTGCCTTACTACTAAAGTCCCTATTGATGTGCACTGTGTGTGCCAGGGCGAGTAACGCAAAGATGCTCAGAGAAGGAAACTGAGGCCTTCAGTGTAGAGCCTGCACACAGTTTGCTAAGTTAGCATGTTGTCCTGACAAGTGCAACCACTTGTCAGGCCTTACTTTCCCTTTTGCGTACCCAGTGGGCACCCCTGTGGTAGGTCCCAGGTAACCCCTGGGCAGGGTGTAGTGTAAGTAAAAGGCAGCACATATACTGAGGTATGTGCAATGTCCTGACAGTGAAAAGCACTCCATTTCGTTTTCACTGGTGAAAGGCCATCCTGCCCATAGGATATGGGGGAGGCTGGGTACTGAGTTTGTTAGCCTCGCTTCCCATAGGTTTAAAATAGAGAGGTGAAGTTTAGTATGTATGAACTCACAGTGTCATAACACATCTTTATAGGAAAGTGGTTTTGTCACTGTGCGTTCAGAAACTACTCTTTTAGAAAGTGGCTGAGTTTTGTGCTTTAAGCATTTCTGTGTGTCTCTGCTGAATGTGGATTGACTGTCTGGATCTGAGAGGTGTGAGGAGCTGGGGGAGGTCTTGACCCAGGGAGGGGTTGAGATGGCACCAGGCTGACCGGCTTCTGGAGAGTAGGCGCTGGAGAAGCCCAGGGAGGTGAAGAGACCTGGGCTGCTGCTATAAAACAATTGGCCCATCTCCTGTGATTAAGGATACAGACCCCCAGTATCAAAGGGAGAAAGGTGACACTGGGAGGTAGACACCCAGAGCTGATTTAGGCAGGGGTCAGGGACCCCTGAGCACATACGAACTTCAAATACATTTAAGGGTATAACTATGAGAGCTGAGGCCCCTGAACGTTGGAATGGAATAGAAATGGATTGAGACTGAAAAGGCTCAGACCCATTTTGTGGTCAAGAGGAACCTCTGCTAAAGAAGAAAAAACTGAAGGGACTGCTGGGGAAGAACTGACCCTTGCTTCGTGATCTGGGATTGTTCTGCAGTTTGCTGTTTTAAACAAGGAAGAGGCTGTTGGCACTATGCTTTGGGCGCTGGGTCCCCCTGCTTGACGAAGACTGTGCTTTGTGCTGTGTCTTGTAACCCCAAGGGACCAAGGTGAGCTGGCTCCCTGTTTGGAAACACAGGAGCATAAAAGTTTCCGGAGAAGTTTTAAGTGACAAGGTGGGCGCGTGTTGTGGCAGTTTGAGACCCTTGGAAGGTGTGCCCAGCTTCAGACCCCGGACAACCCCTACTGACCACACCGCACCGAACCCACCGCACCCCACCACCCACAGCACCCTGACAACCTGGGCCAACGTGAGCATCGAGGACACAATCAAGACCATGGGAACAGTCCACTCCGGATCCCCATCGGACCCTCTCCCGCACCACATCTTCAATAAAGCCAGCAAGTCCATCGCTCCCCACCTGCACAAAATCATCAACCTCTCCTTCGAGACCGCCACCTTCCCTGAGGACTGAAAGCACGCAGAGATTAACGCCCTACTGAAGAAACCCAAGGCGGACCCGAGCGACCTCAAGGACTTCCGGACCATCTCCTTGCTTCCATTCCCAGCTAAGGTCATCGAGAAGATAGTAAACACCCAGCTCACCCAGCACCTCGAAGACAACAACATCCTAGACCCGTCCCAATCAGGATTCAGCAGCAACCACAGCACCGAGACTGCCCTCATCGCCGCCACAGATGACATCAGGATCATGCTGGACATCGGCGAGACAGGTGGCCCTCATCCTCCTGGACCTCTCCGCCACCTTCGACACCGTCTGCCACCACACACTACGCACACGCCTCCACGACGCAGGGATCCTTATCAAGGCCCTGGACTGGACCACTTCCTTCCTGTCCAGCAGAACGCAGAGAGTCCGCATCCCCCCGTTTCGATCCGAGGCCTCCGAAGTCATCTGTGGCGTCCCTCAAGGATCCTCCCTCAGCCCGACACTGCTCAACGTCTACATGGCACCACTAGCACGCATCGCCCGACAGCACGACCTCAACATAATCTCCTATGACGACGACACTCAGCTGATCCTCTCCCTCACAAAGGACCCCCTCACCGCCAAATACAACCTCCACCAGGGAATGAAGGCCGTCGCCGACTGGATGGAGGACAGCCGCCTCAAACTGAACACAGACAAGACGAAAATCCTCATCCTTGGATCCAACCCCTCTGCATGGGACGATTCCTGGTGGCCCATGTCACTGGGGTCCCCCCCGGCTCCCACCGACCACGCACGCAACCTGGGAATCATCCTCGACTCAAAATTCTCCATGACCAAACAAGTCAACGCAGTCTCCTCCACCTGTTTCAACACCCTCCGCATGCTCCGCAAGATCTACAGATGGATTCCGACCAACACAAGGAAAACTGTCACCCAGGCCCTAGTGAGCAGCAGACTCGGCTACGGAAACACCCTCTACGCTGGAGCCCCGTCCAAGCTCATCAGCAGACTACAGAGAATCCAGAATGCCTCCGCATGCCTGATCCTCGACGTCCCACGCCGCGACCACATCACCCTCCACCTGAGGAACCTGCACTGGCTCCCCGTCGACAAAAGAATCTCCTTCAAGCTCCTGATCCACACACACAAAGCACTCCACAAAACCGGCCCAGCCTATCTCAACAGTCGACTCTCCTTCTACGTACTCAACAGGAATCTGTGCTCTGCTGACCATGCCCTGGCCACGGTCCCACGCATCCGGAGAACCACTTCCGGAGGCAGGTCTTTCTCCCATCGCGCCGCCAAGACCTGGAACACCCTCCCCCTCGACCTGCGACAAACCGAAGACCTGCTGACCTTCAGGAGACAACTCAAGACCTGGCTCTTCCACCAGTAACAGCACCCCCCCACACCCTCCCCAGCGCCTTGAAACCCTACCGGGTATGTAGTGCACTTTACAAATTATGTGATTGATTGAATGATTGATTGTGATCTTGGACACATAGCGGAGGAGTGGGACTCGGACACGCTGGGCGCGTGTCGTGGTGAACTGAAGGCGTTGGAGTAAGTCTCAATGAAGCAGTGTGCGTGCTTTGGTGCAACCTGGGACTGTGGAGGTGATCGTATGAGCATCGTGTGCACAAGAATAAAGTGAGTCTCTGCATCGCGGTGTGCGTGTCTTGGTGCCAACTGAGACCCCAGGAATGAGTGCCTGGTGAACGTGCACTTAGAGTTAATGTGAAGTATCATCAGCGTTGTGTGTGTGGCTTCATGCCAGAGGAGACCCGGAGGGTGCTGTGGTGAACGTGCACCTGGAGTAACGTAATCTCAGGGGCGTGGTGTACGTGTGCCCTCGGCCACCTGAGACCTTCATAACAGTCGCGGCCCGAACCGGCAGCCCCGGAAGAGCTAAGCTGCCAGGCCAAGCTGCTGAGGCCCATTAAGAAAGTTCTACACAGAAGGCCCAGTTCGCTGAAGGAGGAGAGGAGAGTGGGGTCGCCCCCCTAGGTAACGTGGATCACTACCTGGGCGGGGTGCGGGCTTGGAGGGACACTCTCTCAGCCTCTCATTCCTGCTGACGACATGAGCCTTTGCTTCAGCTCAGATTGGGCCCGTACTGGCTGAAGGGTTGGCAGTACTGGGGCCCGAGTGAGAAGCTGTACTTTGTGTCATCATTGATACATGTGGGGGACAACTGTTATCGAAGAGGCTGATTGTCGTAAAACACCTTGCCAATATTGCTGCTAATGAACCGCCGGACTGTCTTAGGATGCCTGACATTATTTCTGCATAATGAAGTACATGTTTGTAGCACTATGCATTGCATTATTTCTCCATTGCAAAGTACAGGATTGTAGCGGCCGGCATTGAATAATTTCTTCATTGCAAAGTACAGGATTGTAGCAGTGCGGATTGCATTATTTCTTCATTGCAAAGTACTTGATTTTGGTGTGACGCATTGCATTGTTCCTTCAATACCCAGTACATGATTGTAGCGGTACGCATTGCATTATTTCTCCCATTGCAAGGTACCGGGGTGTATCGTTAAGCATTGTATTATTTCTCCTTTGCCCAGCACAGGATTGTATTGTTACGCAGTGCATTTATTGTTTGTCCATTGCAACATGTGTGATTCTAGCATTATGACCAGCATAGCGTTTGGAAAGTGGTGATTGGGGTATGAACCTACCAGTCGGAACGAATGTTACCCGTATGTTTGCTTTTATATTGTGTGGTCTGATCGTATATCTTTTTATTTAAAGTTTATACTCGTTTTTATCAAACTTGTGTGGAGTCCATTTGTGGTGTCACCAGTGGGTTGCTGTGTGCTTGGTTGCACATACTGTACACTGTGCCTTGGAGATGGGCCTGGCTGCTCGTGCCAAGCTACTAAGGGGGTGAGCAGGGCTATCTCAAAAAGTGTCCTTTCTTGGCCTAGTGTTGAGTGAGGAGTCCCGGGTCTCGCATTTAGTGACAGTGGTGTGGGACGGGGACTACGGCTTCCAACATTTGGCGGCAGTGCGGTGGGATACGATCCTAAATGTAAATTGAAACGCGTGTGTGCAAAACCACTCACAGTAATTGCTGTACATCATAAATTGATCGCAAACCACGACACAACAACATATTGTTTTGAATCGTTGGTTCTATTGTTGAGTAACCTTTAAACCACACATCATGTCTCAGGAGGAGAGCCAGATAGCTGGTGAGGCTGTGGCTGCAGGATTAGAGTTTTAAATTGAGGCATTGTATACCTACAAGGTTGATCAGTTGAGGAAATTCTGCAGAGCTTTGGGAGGCCCCTTGAGGGGTAGTGCCAAGAAGGAGGAGCTGCAAGTGGCCTTTAGGGTCTGGTGGGAAGCCAAAGAGGTTCAGGAGAGAGGTGATGTTGAGGTGGATGAGGATGACCCAGGGAATGGATTTGGTCCACAGGATTTGCCAGTGGAGGAACCAGCCTCAGGGGTTGGTAGTAGCCATTCAGGGAGGAGTTTTTCACCAGAGGAGTTGGAGGAAAACCAAAGGTCATACTCCATGAATTGGAGGTGTTAAAACTTAAAACTCAAGCAGAGGAGAGCAGGAACGCTCTCGCGTTGGAAGAGAAATGGATTCTCTTCGCTCATAAGTTAAGCATGAGGGAACTGGACATTAAGGGTAGACAAGCTGAGCCCAGTTCGAATGGTGGCAGCGCACCACCAGTGCCAGGGGGGAAGGGGTACATTCCCAAGGATTTAGTGTGAGATTACCAGAGGGGTGATGACATTTATGCGTGGTTCACGGCATATGAGATCTGTTAGACTTGGTACCATAGGCGTGAGTCTTTCTTGCATTTTTTACTGATTGCCTCCTCTGTTTTTGATATGTTTTGCTGGTTTCAGATACTTGGGGCCCTGTGCCACTGCTATTCAGTGCCACAGTGCAAGTGCTCCCTATGTTAAATTGATGTATTGATTAGTGACTCCATGATTGGCTTATTTGATTTACTTGTCAGACCTTAGTATCGTGCACCATGGGTGCCCAGGGCCTGTAACTCAGAATCTGCTGGTGGGCTTGCAGCACTGATTGTGTCACCCACGGAAGCAGCCTGTAAAGTGTAACTCAGGCCTGCCATTGCAGAGCCTTGTTGCAGTCTGGGACTGCCATGTCGACTTGGCAAGTGCACACACTTGCCAGTCCCTAAACCTTCCCTTTTCTACATATCAGACACCCCTAAGGTAGGCCCAGGGGCATGGAGCATTGTATTTGAAAGGTAGGTCATGCCTGGGTGTGTGGCATGACCTGATAGTAAATTACAGCCTATCTCGTTTTTTACTATTGCAAGGCTACTTGTCCCTATAGGCCAGAATGGGCAGTTTGATTATTACACCTTACAATCCTAACTGACCTTGGGAACATAGTAGAAATTTGAATTTATTATGCCTGAACTCAGAATGATAAAATATATATTTTAGTGAAGTTGGTTTTAACATTCTGTATTTGAAAATGCCACTTTTAGAAAGTAGGTATTTTCTTGCCTAACCATCCAGCCTGCCTCTGCTAGGTTGTGTACTGCATGTCTGGATTGTGAATGACAGGGGCTGGGGAGGCTTCCAAAGACAGGGTGAGTCAGCGCAGGGCTGAATAGACCTATCTGCATGTAGAGTGGTTGGAGGAGTAGCACATGGGCCTTAATAGGGGGTGTGCCTGCCTTCCACAATGCTGGATTCACCTCCTGTGGTGTGTCTGAGGACCCTGGACCATACTGACAAAGGAAGAAGGTGTACACTGGCAGAATGCACCCAGAACTGGTTTGGACTACGTACAAGACCCTCTGCCTTCTGAGGACAGAGGATTTACTGGTATAAATAGTGGGGCCCAGACCCCAGAACTTTAGATCACTTCTGGGAAAACAAGACACACCTTTGCCAAGTAGAAGAACCAAGGAAGCTGCAGGAGTTTGGACTGCCCCTCTGCCAGTGTGCTGTTTTGCTGGGTTGGCTTGCAGTGGTTTCATTATTGCCAAGGAAAGGAGAAGGAACTTTTAAGGAACTTTCCTCATCTTGCATAATATTTCTCCAAGGGCATGAATTTGAGCTTGCCTCCTGCTGAAGTTTCAGGGATACAAGACTTCACCCCTTCTGCTTGCCTGCATCTGGAACTTGCTGTTCTAGCTGCCACAGAAGGAAATTGCAACACCGACGCCGGCGAGCGGTGCCATGCTCTGCATCGAAGCCATGAGCGGTGCTCTGACTTACAAAGTAGACCCGACGCCGGCCGCCGTGCCACATCGACGCCAGCGAGCGACATCGTAGCCTGACATTAGCCGTGAGCGCTGCTCCGACTTGCGATGTAGGCCCGACGCCTGCTGCTGTGCCGCAACGACTCCAAAGCCGACATCATCGAGGAGCCGATCCTCGATGTGGGTGGTCAAGAATCCATCGACATCATGAAGTCGTACGGAACTGTGGTTTTGGCACCATTGCGACATCACCTCCTCTCCAGTAAGGAACAGATGCCTCCTCTGCTTTGCGCAAGCATCGGGGACCCAACGCATCGCCTCCCCCAAAGCAAGGAACGGACACCGCACAGCGCCAACGACACCACATCTCCCCGACGCCGTGAGCTGTCTTTGTTTTCCCTTCTACAAGGTACTGTTTTTTGTGGGTCTGTTTTGACTCCGGGCCCGACGCCGCGCACCTCGTGGTCGGCGCCATACTTTGGGATTTCTTTGACCTCGACATCGTGATAGCTCCCGTTGGGGTCATCTGTTGCTAAAGACTGCTTTTAAGTGAATAACCTATTTTTGAGCTATTTCTACCATTATGAAGTATTATTTTTGATTACAGTATTGTGGAATTTCGTCGTTCTAGTCTTGTGTTAAGTCTATATAAAGAATACTTATTTTTATAAAAACTTTTTGGTGTCCATCTGTAGTGTTTTCACTGTATTACTGTATGTGTTCACAAATGCTTTACACACTGCCTCTGAGATAAGCCTGTCTACTCGTGCCATGCCACCAAGGGGGTGAGCAGGGGTTATTCAGGAGTGTAATCCCCTTTCCCTGACTTAGAAGCAAGGTTGTCTATTTGGTCAAAGGTACCTACCTCCGCCAACTAGAGACCCCCAGTTCTAACATTGATGGTCAGCGGTGAGGATTCTGGACTTGCATTTGTGACTCATATACAGTAATTGGTGTACACTACTAGTGAGTGCAGACCAAATGCAACCACATACCTTTCTGGTAGAATTTATTTTTTCCTTGGACTATTATTTTTTCTGAGAGCTGCCAATTCTTACTGTCATGAGCAGACCAGCATCTGTTGCATCTATGGATCTAGATTTTGAGTTTGGAAACCTACAATGTGAAACAGCTAAAGCACTTCTGCAAAACGTTGCTACCCAAGGCATTTCCAAAAATGATGAATACCAAAAGGCGCTGAGGGCCTGGGTGGAAACAAGAAATACCCCTGAACTGGTGGTGGAGCCAGTAGGGGATGCAGATTGGCAGCTGGATAGGCTATTGTTTTCAGCCAGGGAAGGGGTACCGTCCCCACCTGGCAGTAGCATCTCTTCCAAGGACCTGTCCCCAGGAGAGCTGGAAGACAGGGAGAGAAATAGGTTGCACAAGCTGGAGATGGCCAGGCTCAAGATGGAGGGTCAAAGGGACCTAGAGAATAGCAGGTTATCCTTGGAGAGAGAGAGAATGAGATTGGAACATGAGAGAATGTTGAGGGAGATAAAGCTCAAAGCAAAAACCTTAGAAATCAATCCCTCTGGTGGCAGCGCACCATCTGCGCCTGCAGAAGGCAGAGGCTATATTCCCAAGGATGTCATCAGAGAATTCCATAGATAGGAAGATATTGGGCAGTGGTTTGCAGCCAAGGAGATAGCAAAGTTGGCCCACCTGGTCCCTGAGAAGGATTGGGGAGTGGGGTTGTGAGGCCGCTTTGTGAGTGATGAGAGGGATACATTGTTAGACCTGCCCAGTGAGAATAGGATGTCTGATGCCCACATGAAGCAAGCCTTGATGACAAGGTATGGTTTGACCCCTGAACTCTATAGACATAGGTTCAAGAATTGCAAGAAACTGGAGGCAACTACCTGGGTGGAGTATGTGTCTTTCTTTTGCATAGCTATGGATGGTTGGGTGAAGGGTAGCAAACTGGATACTTTTGAAGCGCTCTATGATTTGTTTGCATGGGAGCACTTGTCTGCTAATTGTTTTCCAGAGCTATGCCAGCACCTTATTGATAGCAAGTTAACTAACCCTAGGAAGCTTGCTGAGGAGGCGGACTGCTTGGTCAGCACCCGGGTCTACAAAGGTCACGTGGGAGAGTTGGGCAGGGTCCCCAGCAGAAGATTGGTGGGGGACAAGGGTAAACAGAGGGAGTTCCAGAAAGGGCCACAAAGTACTTCCCAAGGGAACCAAGGGAAGGGTTCCCAGCCTCCCCTGAGAAAAAGTAAGAGGCCCGACAGGTAAAGCTGTTCACAGGAGCCCCTCTAAGTGCTTTACGTGCAGTCAAGTGGGCCACCGTTGGTATGATGCACAGTGTCCCATGAGAGATTCCAAAGCACCACCTCATGCACCACACCGTCAGATGGCTAGTGTAGCCCTGGGGGGGAGGAGACGGGTGTCCAAGGTGGATGGGGGTCCTGCAGAAATGTCCCTTGTCTCTTTAGGAGACTTTGAGATGGTCTCTAAGACCCAGCTGCCTGAAAACACTAAGAAGTACAGGCAGTGGGTGACCATCAATGGCCACAGGGTGGAGGCTCTAAGAGACAACGGGGCTAGTGTGACAGCTGTCAGTTGCCGGCTGGTGTCCAAAGAGCAGGTTATCCCCCATGCGTTCTTCTCTGTAGTTGCGCGGACAACTCGCAGAGCCAGTGTGAGGTGGCTCAAGTTCCCTTTGAGTGGGGGGGGTCTCGGGTACCCTTCAAGTAGCTGTGAGGCCAGCCATGCCTGTTGATTGTCTGTTGGACAATGATTTAGAGAACTCCCCTTTGGCTAAGGTGGAGAGAACGTCTCCTTTGAAGATGTTGGGTCAGCCTGAGTGGGCGTGTGTGACCACTCGGTCTATGGCAGTCAGTAAGGGTGTTCAAAAGGTCCTGGAGACTGAAGGTATGGCCCGGGTACCTGCCTTAAAGAGAAGAGGTAGGGGTGCAGGAAACCAGCCCCCATTGTTCCCACAGTCTAGGATGAGGCAGACCTTTAGGGAGATGCCCTGGAACCTACAGGAGAGCAAGATGCTGAACTGAGGGACCTGCCTGAGCTGACCCATTGACAGGCCACAAACCAGGCAGCAGGTGATCAGTCTGGATCACATTGGATCTACTGGGAGAACGACCTCCTGTATAGCAAGCCTAAGGTTGCTGAGCCTGGGTCAGACCGTGTGCTCGTGGAACCCCAGCACTTCAGAGCCTTCCTACTGGCTTTGGCTCATGATGTGCCTTTGGCTGGACATCTGGGGTAGGACAAGACCTTTAAAAGGCTTGTCACCCACTTTTATTGGCCCCAGATGCATAAGAGTTTAGACACTCATTTTGGGACTTATCAAACTTGCCAGGCAAGTGGGAAAAGTGGAAGGTAGCACAAGGCTCCTCTCCAACCTTTCACTGTAGTCAGTACCCCCTTTGAACGGGTGGGCATTGACATTGTGGGGCCACTGGACCCCAAGACAGCCATGAGAAACAGGTTTATCCTGGTCTTGGTGGATCATGCTACCCGGTACCAGAAAGCCATTCCTCTCTGGACAGTGACGGCCCCCGTGGTGGGACGTGAACTGATGGGGATTTCCTTCTGTGTGGGGTTCCCCAGAGAGGTGGTGTCAGACCGTGATACAAACTTCATATCTAATTATATGAAGTCCTTGTGGCAGGAGTGCGGTGTTACATACAAGTTCACCACTCCTTACCACCCCCTAGGTAATGGGCTGGTTGAGCGATTCAACCGGACCCTTAAAGGCATGATTATGGGCTTTGAGGAACCTATGAGGAGTAAGTGGGACGTCCTCTTGCCATGTCTTCTTTTTGCTTACTGTGAGGTGCCACAGAAGTCCTTAGGGCTCAGCCCCTTTGAACTGCCGTAAGGTCACCCGGTAAGAGGACCTTTGAGTCTGGTCAAGGAAAGCTGGGAGCAATCTCCCAGGAAACCTCCCCAGGATGTATACAGTTACATGGTGGCCTTCAGGAACCAAACTAGGCAATTCAGGCAGCTCGCTCAGGCGAATCTGGAAGCCAGCCAGGAAGAGATGAAATGGTGGTACGACCAGAATGCCACTCTGGCTGAGTTTCAACCTGGGCAGAAAGTGTGGGTGATGGCGCCAGTGAAGCCTTGTGTGCTCCAGGACAAGTGGACTGGGCCTTATGAGGTGGTGGAGTGCAGGAGCGAAGTGACCTACCTGGTGGACTTACAGTCTCCTAGGAATCCTTTGAGGGTTCTCCATGTGAACCGCCTCAAACCACACTTTGAGAGGTCTGAGGTGACCATGCTCTTGAATACAGATGATGGGGCCGAAGAGGAGAGTGAGCCTCTTCCTGACCTCCTGTCAGCCAAGGAGAAGGATGGATCAGTGGATGGGGTGTACCTCTCGCCTACCCTGACCCCAGAACAGCGGAGGGACTATCGTCAGGTATTGGGTCAGTTCGCCTCCCAGTTCTCCCTGACCCCAGGAGTCACCCATTGGTGCGTCCATGATGTGGACACTGGAGACAGTCCACCTGTAAAACAAAATGTTACAGGGTAGCTGATAAGGTCAGGGCCAGCATAAAGGAGGAGGTTTCCAAGATGCTAGTGCTAGGGATTGATTGAGCCATCCAAGAGCCCCTGGGCTAGCCCAGTGATCCTTGTGCCAAAAGCTACTGTGCCGGGTGCCACTCCCGAACTTTGGTTCTGTGTGGATTATTGAGGGCTCAATGCGGTCACTAAGACTGACGCGCACCCCATCCCCAGAGCTGATGAGCTCTTGGATCGGCTGGGAGCTGCCCGGTACCTCAGTACATTAGATTTGACATCTGGGTACTGGCAGATTGCCTTGACCGAGGGGGCTACGGAGAGGTCAGCGTTCTCAACGCCAGAGGGGCACTCCCGGTTCAGGGTTATGCACTTTGGGTTAAAGAACGCCCCTGCCACCTTCCAGAGACTGGTTAAACAGGTGGTCAGTGGGCTGGAGGAATTCAGCGCCGCTTACCTGGACGACATTGCAGTGTTCCACTCCAGTTGAGAGGAACATTTGCAGTACCTCTGTGAAGTATTGATGGCCTTGCAGAGGGCGGGCCTAACTATCAAGGCAAGTGAGTGCCAGATAGGGCAGGGTTCTGCGGTATACTTAGGACACCTGGTGGGGAGGGGCCAGGTGGCACCCCTACAAGCAAAGGATGATACCTTCCTGGCTTGAGAACCCCCCAATGACCCAGACAGGAGTGAGGGCCTTTCTAGGACTCACTGGGTATTACAGACGATTCGTGAAGGGGTATGACACCCTCGTTGCCCCCTTGACAGAACTGATGTCCAAGAAACAGCCCAAGAAGGTGGTGTGGACTGATGCCTGCCAGACCCCCTTTGATGCCCTGAAAACTGCCATGTGCACCGCACCCGTGTTACGTGCGCCGGAATTCTCCAGAGAATTCATCGTGCAGACAGATGCTTCAGAGCATGAGGTGGGAGCAGTACTTTCACAATTGAACAACGAGGGCTTGGACCAACCTGTAGCTTTCATTACCAGAGGGCTACTCCCCAGAGGTGGAGTGCAATTGAAAGGGAAGCTTTTGCTGTGGTCTGGGCACTGAAGACGCTGAGGCCCTATTTGTTTGGGACCCACTTCTTGGTTCAGATCGACCACCGGCCTCTCAGATAGTTGATGCAGATGAGGGGTGAGAACTCCAAGCTGGGGATGGACTTCACGGTGGAACTCCGTTTGGGAACAGGACACGCCAATTGTTCTGCCTAAGTAATGAGAACTCCCATGAGGGTGGGTAGTTCCTCACACTTTTTGGCTGGAGGGGACGCGTGTTAGACCTGGAATTTCTTGGCATGATTACCCCTGATTTTTTGCCTCTGCCTCTTTTGCTTTTAGATGCTTTGGGTACTTTGCCACTGCTGGTCAGTGTCAAAGTACAAGTGTTCTCTGTGTAAAGTGTAATGGTAATTGGTTAGCCATGATTGATATGTTTGCCTTACTAGTAAAGTCCCTAATGATGTGCACTGTGTGTGCCAGGGCGAGTAATGCAAAGGTGCGCAGAGAAGGGAAATCAGGACTGCAGTGTAGGGCCTGTGCGCAGTTTGCTAAGTTAGCATGTTGTCCTGACAAGTGCAACCAATTGTCAGGCCTTACTTTCCCTTTTGCGTACACAGTGGGAACCCCTGTGGTAGGTCCTAGGTAACCCCTGGGCAGGGTGCAGTGTAAGCCAAAGGCAGCACATATACTGAGGTGTGTGCAATGTCCTGACAGTGAAAAGCACTCCATTTCATTTTCACTGGTGAAAGGCCATTCTGCCCACAGGACAGAATGGGGGAGGTTGGGTAATGTGTTTGTTAGCTAGCCTAGCTCCCCATAGGTTTAAAATGGAGAGGTGAAGTTTAGTATGTATGAACTTAGAGTGTCATAACACATCTTTCTATGAAAGTGGTTTTGTCACTGTGCGTTCAAAAACCACTCTTTTAGAAAGTGGCTGAGTTTTGTGCTTTAAGCATTTCTGTGTGCCTCTGCTGGATGCGGATTGACTGTCTGGATCCGAGAGGTGAGAGGAGCTGGGGGAGGTCTTGACCCAGGGAGGGGTTGAGATGGCACCAGGCTGACCGGCATCTGGAGAGTAGGTGCTGGAGAAGCCCCGGGAAGTGAAGAGGCCTGGGCTGCTGCTATAAAACAATTGACCAGTCGCCTGCTGAGTGATTAAGAATCCAGACCCCCCAGTATCAAAGGGAGAAAGGTGACACTGGGAGGTAGACACCCAGAACTGATTTAGGCAGGGGTCAGGGACCCCTGAGCACATATGAACTTCAAAGACATTTAGGGGTATAACTATGAGAGCTGAGGCCCGTGAACGTTGGAATGGAATAGAAATGGATTGAGATTGAAAAGGCTTAGACCCATTTCGTGGTCAAGAGGAACCTCTGCTGAGGAAAAAACAACTGAAGAGACTGCTGGGGTAGAACTGACCCTTGCTTCCTGATCTGGAGCTGTTCTGCATTTTGCTGTTTTAACCAAAGAAGAGGCTGTTGGGACTGTGCTTTGGGCGCTGGGTCCCCCTGCTTGACAAAGACTGCTTTGTGCTGTGTCTTGTAACCCCAAGGGCCCGAGGTGAGCTGGCTCCCTGTTTGGAAACACAGGAACATAAAAGTTTCCAGAGAAGTTTCAAGAGACACGGTTGGGGTGTGTCATGGTGCACAGAAGGCATTGGTGAAGAGCGCCTGGTCAATGTGTGCACCAAAGGTGGAGTGAGACTTGGACGTGCAGGGTGCGTATCGTGGTGCACTGTAGGCGCTGTTGAAGGGCGCCTGGTCGACGTGTTCATCAGAAGGTTAAGTGAGTCTCGGATGCGCAGGGTGCATGTCGGGATGCACTGGAGGTGCTGGTGAAGAGCGCCTGGTCATCAAGTGCACCGGAGGAGAAGTGAGGCTCGGACAGGGTGAGCGTGTCGGGGTGCGGCCGAAGGTGTTGGTGAAGAGCACCTGGATATCGGGGCTCCGGGTTTGGAGTAAGTCTCAGTGAAGCAGTGTGTGTTCTTTGGTGCAACCTGGGACTGTGGAGGTGATCGACTGATTATCGTGTTCACCGGAAGAAAGTGACTCTATGCCGCGCGGTGTGCGTGTCTCGGTGCCAACTGAGACCGCAGGAAGGAGTGCATGGTGAACGTGCACTCGAAGTCGACATGAAGTTCCATCAGAGTTGTGTGTGTGGCTTCGTGCCAGAGGAGACCAGGAGGGTGCTGTGGTGAACGTGCACTCGGAGTAACATAATCTCAGGGGCATGGGGTATGTGTGCCCTGCAGCCGCCTGAGAGGTTCCAAACAGTTGCGGCCCGGACCAGCATTCCCGGAAGAGCTAAGCTGCCAGGCCGAGCCGCTGAGGCCCATTGAGAAAGTTCTACACGGAAGTCCCAGTTCGCTGAAGGAGGTGAGGAGAGTGGGGTCGCGCCCCCAGGTAACGTGGATCGCTACCTGGCCGGGGTGCGGGCTCGGAGGGACACTTTCTCAGACTCTCATTCCTGCTGATGATGTGAGCCTTTGCTTCGGCTCAGATTGGGGCCCTTACTGGCTGAAGGAGTAGCAGTACTGGGGCCCGAGTGAGAAGCTGTACTTTGTGTCATCATTGATACGTTTGGGGGGCAACTGTTATCAAAGGGGCTGATTGTCGTAATACACATTCCCAATATTGCTGCTAACGAACTGCCGGACTGTCTTAGGACGCTTCACATTATTTCTGCATAACAAAGTACACAATTGTAGCACTACGCATTGCATTATTTCTCCAGTGCAAAGTACAGGGTTGTAGCGGCCCGCGTTGCATTTTTTCTTCATTGAAAAGTACGATTGTAGCAGTGCGCATTGCATTATTTCTTCATTGCAAAGTACGTGATTGGGGTGTGACTCATTGCATTGTTCCTTCGTTACGCAGTACATGATTGTAGAGGTACGCATTGCATTATTTCTCCCATTGAAATGTACCGGCGTGTATCTTTAAGCATTGTAATATTTCTCCTTTGCTCAGCACAGGATTGTATCACTACGCAGTGCATTTATTGTTTGTCCATTGCAACGTGTGTGATTCTAGCATTACGACCACCATAGCGCTTGGAAAACTTTGGTTGGGATTTGAACCTACCAGCCAGCCGGAACAAATATTACCCGTTATTATATGTTGGCTTTTATTGTGTGGTCTGATCGTATATCTTTTTATATAAAGTGTATACTCGTTTTATCAAACTTGTGTGGAGTCCATTTGTGGTGTCACCAGTGAGTTGCTGTGAGCGTGTTTGCACATACTGTACACTCTTGCCTTGGAGATAGGCCTGGCTGCTCTTGACAAGCTACTAAGGGGGTGAGCAGGGCTATCTCAAACGGTGTCCTTTCTTGGCCTAGCGTTGAGTGACGAGTCCTGGATCTCGCATTTAGTGACAGTGATGCGGGACGGGGACTCTGGCTTCCAACAATATTATACTATGCAATAGGATATAATGCACCTGTATTACGTTTGTGATGGAGTATACCATCGTCCAAACTCTAAATCAGGTCTTAACTCATTTCCCCCCTTTGTGCCCTGTATGCCATATTTACAGGGCACGCACAAAATATAATTCATATATACGTGTTCTGTGTGCAGTCCGTACAGAAGATAATTATAGGACTCATTCGGCAATGAAACACCCAGGGCTTGGCTGTTTGCAATGTCATTTATTTATTGTGCACATTGATAAGTGACAATGCATAATTTCTGCACACTATAAACAGGGAACATGCACAATTCATATATGCTGTGGCAGCAGGCTTGTAAGAAAATGGGTTATTAGTTGGGGAGGATGTCAGTCATTACCTGGTAGTAAGTCCAAAACCTTGTCAGGTCCAACATGTGTTAAATTAAAGAAAACTTGGGCTCAAAGCCTGATCGGTATGGCACACAGAAGACGGCTTAACTTAAAAAAAAGGGTGTTAAGTATTTAGCAGTACCAAAGCAGTTAAAAAGTCCAAACATGGCACAATTAAAATCCCCAACAATTTATGAAAGGAACATGACACAAAAATGACGAAAATGACTAAAAAGGAGAGCCTGAAAAAAAGTGTTTTAATGCTTTACAGCAAAACACACCAGAAAAAAAGTAAAGCACCCATCAGAAGTCACTGTTTGTTGTTGACTGGGACCTAGGTATGATTTCAGACCTCCCACGGTGAAGAGGAGGCCTGATACCCTAAGCGGGTCATCCAGGTCAAAAATTTTATCTTCTGACTTAGGGCCATATGTTCTAACCTTTTTTGCGGCCACAAATGGGAGATCCTCCCGATTGCGACTGCAAAAAAGGGTAATGGCATGTACAAATGCTATTTTGCAAGTCACTGACTCGTGAAATAGCATTTGCGACTGTTGCAATTAGGAAGGGGCATTCCTTCCTAATAGCGAGTCACCATGCCATGTACAATTGTTTTGCGACCGCATTTGCGGCCGCAAAACACTTGCAGTTTACCACCTACTTCAAGTAGATGGTAAACCACTCGCAAACAGACCCCTTCCTCTGTGTGAGTATGTGAGAAAATATTTTTAAGAGCAGGCAGTGGTACCAGGGACCACTGCCTGCCCTTAAAAAAATAAAACAGAAAAGTTTCACTTTTCTTTATGAAATGCAGCCCATTTTCCTTTAAGGCAAACAGGCTGCATTTAAAAAACAAAAAGACTGCTTCATTTAAAAGTAGTCCCAGACATGGTGGTCTGCTGACCCCAGAGGGCCACCATCCCTGGAAATGCTAGCCATTTCTTATGGGGTCCCAAATTGCGCCTGCCTCATTAATATTCATGAGGCATGCAAATTGCGACCACATTAGGAATCACAAACCGTGTCTGAGACACTGTTATACATCCCAATTTGCGAGTCGGAAATTGCGAGTCGCAAATGCGACGCAATTTGTAAAGTTGCAAATTGGTGGGTCGTACATCTGGCCCTTAGTCTCTGAAATGGAGGTTAGAATCCTCCAGTGGGGCAAGACTACAAGTTGTATTCTCAAAGTCAGATAGTTGTTGGACAAGGTCCTGTAGAAGTTGCTGATTTTGGTGGAAAAAGATCAGAGCAAATTCAAATTTTGTGCCTGCCAAAGGCCTCTTGTCAGTCAGATTCTTTTCATGCCTTCGCCCAGGCAAAATTTATTTCTTCAGAACTCAAAATCCATCAGCGCGAAGAGCCTGAAACTGTATTTGATGAAGACCTCTCACAGCTGGACACACCTGAGTTCTTGGAAGTTCAAATATGTTCATAGACCCCGCTTTTTGCATTTCTGGTGCTCTTCCTCTTGGCCTCTTTTAAGGATAAATGGACCTCATGAAGCAACACTTGGAGCCAAGGAAGTTCCTCAGCCGACCCTCAACCTCACCTTAATTTGGGACCGATGGCACTGTCTCGGATCAAGAAAACTTTCTGTGTACGAACTAATTGAACAATGAATATGCTCGGATGATCGTCTGGTTTGTCTTGCACCCTCCTCCCCTTTGCCCCTTCGCTTATGTACCTGTTCCCTACCCGGCGCAATCCATCATGCTCTACCTATTACCTGTACCGTCTATTTGCACATAATTGTATATGCTGTAAAGTGCTCTGATACCCCTGGGTTAAGCCAGCGCTATATAAAACTCCTGAAAAAACCCGAAAAAATAAAAACACTTTTTAGGCCAGAACCTACTCCAACAAAGGCCATCAGAAGTGTCTGGCCACTTCCAGTTGCTGTTGGTCAGTAGGGCATTCCAAGAAAACAGCCTCTTCCAGATTGTCTTGTTCCTGTAGCCATATAGAAGGTGAGCCAACTGACCCTTGGAGGTATACATCCCCTCTTTCCCAGAGAGGGTGTCATGTGCCAAAGGCTCCTGAGTTGAGAAGTATGATAGAGGATGTTTTTATATTCGCAATCTGTGTGCCCATACAAGCAAAGTTCATCCGTGCATCCCAAAATGATGGCCAGCAGATTCCCCTCTGACTAGAACATGTTTCCTCTGCCTCCCTATGCCCCTTATGTGATTTATTTACATATCATGGTTTGCTTACCTTTTGCAAACTGCCTTGCTTCCCTTAATGGCAGCCATGAAAAAACATTTAAGCTGTGGAAGAAAATTAGATAGATTTCCCCCATTCACAATGGTCTTTGTGTTCTTGACTAATTTTGCAAATCATAAGAACCATGCTAAAAACACAGCTAGCTATGCTAATCATGTGTGTTTCACATTGGAAAATGTCTCTTAAACTGAACTGCAAAGGGTTAATGAACCAATCGGTGTAAGCTTCCTGTGTCTGGGCTATGAACTGATTGCATGCTTCATGGGCCTATGCTGGGCCTCTCATTGGTTCTGCAAATTAAAAAACAGGTCTCAGACCCCATGGAAGGCCCAATACAGACTCATGAAGCTTGCTACGGTTTGAGGACCATGGGCGCAATGCTTGCTGTGGATTTGCAAATCCTACCACGGAGCCTACACAAATTAAATGAATTAAAAAATGTCCTTGCCAAAGGGTGTTGACTGCTCACAGAGGGTTGACCACAGGCCGTGGCTAAAGGCAGGCCCGTGGTCAACCCTCATTGCACATGGCCCAAAACCATGTGCAGTGGAGGTGGCCATTCACGGTGTGCTGACCAAAGACAATTTAGCCAATCTGCCCTGGCCATAAGGAGCATGGATTGGCCGACCACTGTTATTTTTGCTCAGAGACCGCAGCCAACAACTGCTGAAAGCTGTGTGAAGTGGGAGTAATCTGCTTGTGGCCATCCCCTACTGTGCATGGCTGAAGTGCTGTCTCATCTACCTCAGCAGTTGCATCTTGGCTGTCCAGGTTCGAATGGCAGACAATAACGACTTTTAATCTTGATTATTGGTGACATCAATCAATTTAAACTGGCTTGTCACTTTAGATACCACCCTCCAACAGCTAAAACGACTAAAAGATAGGAATCAGGTTCAATTGGTTTCTGAACGTTTTAATTCAGATCCAAAAGGTCTGCATTTCCTTATTTAAGCTCCTCTGAAATTTTAAGAAAATTGTGACTTTCATCCTGTACAGGCAAAATGCACCTGTAGTGTTCACTATATTTAGGGTCTGAGTGTCGAATCACGGTGCTCAGACTAATCACAACACTGCATTGCAGCATTGTGATTGGCTCTTGGGAGCCTGGGTGCTTCCTGGAAGACAAGCGCGAGTGGAGGAGACACGACATGGGGCAGATGAGACACACGCTGAACTGGTAAGTGATTTTTTAGTTTTTTTTAGTCCCCTTTACCCTCCACTTCCTTCACTTCCTCCCCCGCCTCGCTGCCCCCATACTGTACCGGCCGCCACTGGTTTGTTGTTGTATGCAGGCCTGTGATACTATAAACTGGCACTTGGACAACAGTAGGGGCTATGGGGTTAATTACTGTAATCATATTTTTTAACTCCTTCAATGTCGTTTATGCACACCCTCCAGTGGTTTCTCATTGATGCTTTGCTTAGCTATGTTCTCAAAAATATTATTGGAATACTGAAAGAATGTACTTATATTAGCACGATAATTAACTTTACTGCCTTGAGGAAGCTCCACGTATAACAGGCCATATGGGCGAAACACATGTTGACTGAGTTTTAATGCTTCATTTTGATGTACAGGAGTTATGCCACATAATAAAATGATAATAATAAAAAGAAAATATGTGTTAATCATTGTTTTCAGTATACAGGAAATCATATATGGTAATATTTTAAAATGTTTGATGATATTTTAGAATCAGACACCCCTTATCTTGTGCATATATTATTACATCTGGGATTGGAGGACAATAGCTGTCAGTGAACGTGTACATAGTATAGGCTCACACTTTATAGAACATAAGTTTAAACTGGATTTGTGGGACATGGAATGGGGGCCTGGACACTATCTCCACCCAGGCTGTAAGGCAACCTGGATGGAGAATATGCAAAATGCACATGACGCTTTGACTGGCCTAGATGGCCGGCCAAAGCCTCATGTGCACTTAAGAGTGCAGCCACCACTCCTCCTCCCCGACGTCAGGGGAGCCAAGCCCCACCCAACCTGATGATAACAAAAATAAAATGATGAAAACTTCAGGTATTCTCATTTTCTCTTTTCTTTTACACTGCTCCATGAGCAGTGGGGTGATGCTCCTCCCCCTTAGCGGAGGAGCTGCCACTGCAACAAACCCCAAATCAAGGGCCTCGAAGTTCCATGTCAACCTTACACCACTTGCATTAGAAAGGTGCTCATGCAGCTAGAGTCCGTGCACTCAGTGGTCAGGGATGAAATGAGCATAAATAGTCTCAATGCTGATTGTGAACCTAGGGTGATCCGCATCACTCCGGAGTATAAGGGAAGAGGGGCCAACCCCTGGTGCAAAGCATCTTTATGTTTCACTAAGAAGAGCACTACTATCACACAGATCCCAACAGAGTGATATTCTCTGAATAAGGGTCCTGGGTACTGGTGACACTAATGGAGTGATTAATCAAGATAACTTACACTTGTAAGTAATTTACACTTGTAAATTTTCTCTTACACTTTTGATTTAACTTTACTACTTTTGGCTATTTACCATTTACATGTGTAAAGCTACTCAAAAGTGTTGACTTACGTGTCTCTACCTCATAAAACAGGGGGTGGAGACAAATTTATGAGTGTAAGTTACTACTGCCAAAAATGAGCAGCAGTAAGTCCAGTATCACACATGGCTAACTACTGATACTGCAACACTCTCCCATAGAAAGTGACAAAGGGAGTAACAAAAATAGATTGCCAAAGCAAAAATGTTAAATTTAAATCTGTTGCCAGTAGGAAGTTATACTTAGGACCAAAGTTTCCATGTGAAAAGCATTTTTTGTTTTGCCAATAACTTTGGCTCTGCTTTATGAATCTTTACAAAATTGCTACCAAAACTTCCCTTTTTTGGTTCAGCTGCTGTGTTGAAAGGTTCGGGGTGATCCATATAGCGGGGCTGAAAAAAAGGGGGGGTTTCCAAAATGCATCTTCCCTATGTTAAGTCTATGGCGATTTTTCATGCTTTTTTAACACGACTGCATCCCAAACAGCTGAATAGAATTACACCAAATTTGGCAGAAAGCTAGATGTTGGTTCAAAAGCTTGCGTTTTGTGATTTTGTGTAAATCCATTCAGTAGTTTCAGTGAAATTAAAGTTTAAAAAATATAGATCGCTGGGGATGAGTCTTTGCACTGGACTAGCGAATCTTACTAACATTTGATTGGTTGTTAACCAGGAAGTGTTGGCAGCCATATTGGGGTTCGGCTTGAAGCTGAGTCTCCAAAAAAAGTAAAAAATAAAGAGGAGGGGGCAAGGTAGGAATACCCTGACCATCTAGATATGGTGGGGGAGAGGTCCCACGGAGACCTCATTGTGATGTAAAAGCTTTTTGAATAAAATTTGCCATGGACTCGTGGGTAAATCTGCAAATCCATGGCATGGTTAAAATAAAGGAGAGAGGCACACGGGGCCCCCTCCTTGGGCTATTCAAAGCCCCAGGAATTGCCCCCTCCCCGGGGTGGTGTTATAATTATATGTGGAGGAGCCTCACGGCTCCCCTCTGCCACAGGTACTGCCACCTCCCCGGTACACAAATATTATAATAAAATAATGTGGGGGAGGCCCTATGGCCTCCCCGCAATACCGGGCACTGCCACCTCCTCTGGGTAGTAACTTAATTACATGGGGGGAGCCTTGCAGCTTTTTTTTAAACCAATGCGAGAGAAGCCCTACAGCCTCCCCCGCAGCCCCAGGAACTGCCACCTCCCCAGGTCAAAAATAAATAATATTGCATGGCGGGCTCCAGCCTCCCCTTGTAGCCCCGGGAACCACCACCTCCCTATGGCAGAAATACAATACTGAAGGGGGTACATTGTGGTCCCTGGGGACCACCACCTCTCCAGGGTTGCTACGCAGTCCCCCTCCAGGAGCCCTAGATGGCCCTGGGGAATGCCACCCCCAGGGCCGGATCCAGCAATGTCCTGGGGAGCCCACTGCCGGGACATTGCAGTCTGCTACAGCTTAGCGGGAGAAGCCATATCAAACTCTTTAATTTCAACAAGAGAGAGAAAAAATGCTCTTGCCTGCTGAAAGCAGTGCTGTGTCTGTTTCCCTGCCCACTTTCAAGTGAACAGTCAAACAGAAACTTTGCTTTGGGAGCCAGTGAGCAGTTCCCTGGGTCCCAAAGCAATGCCTGCTCCCGCAGGAGGTGGGGAGCCGACATAGACTGTATATATCATCAGTGATGTCATGAGTGATGTCACTGAGCATGTCAGGAGTGATGTAATATGTGAGGTTATAAGCAGTGCATTGTGGGGGAGCAAGTTAAAGTTAGCTCAGCTAACTATATCTGTTGAATTTGTCTGGTATTGTATGAGTGAAATCATAGCCTAACTATAACGTCTTTGTAACCTTTGTTTTTTTCAGTGAATTTTTAAGGTTTTTCTAATTCCATTTCCTAACAATAACGACCCGGTAACCTTTGTTTTTTTCAGTGAATTTCTATGTTTTTGTAACTAGTAGACACATTTGCAGAGCAGTAGAGAAAGGAGGCTGGCCCCACACATTTTAATTTAATATAGCCTCAGGAAGGTGGCGGTCCCTGGGGCAGTGGGGGAGGCGCGTGGCCCCCCACATTCTAACATATTAGCCACAGGGAGATGGCAGTTCCAGGGCTAGCATAGGGGAGCTGAAGCTCTCCCACACTATAATTTAATATAGCCCTGGGAAGGAGGCGGGCTCTGGGTCTGGGAGGGGCCCCATCATTTTTTATTGCCAGCTCAGGTCCTGGCCCACCTGGGGGCCTAAATTAAGCTAAGAACAAGAGATCACACTTCATTTTTTAAAAACATTTCGGCTGGATTTGTATATTTACTGCGACTTCCCCCCAGAAATTATAAAAAATGCTTTTTTAGCCCTGCCCCCTTTTCTTTTTTAAACATATTTTCTTGTGACTTGGTTCAACCAAGTCACAAGATGGCTGCCAACACTTCTTGGTTTGAAGTGTGGGCAGACAATCAGATCTCAGGCATGAGATCGGGAGGGTTAGCGGATCCTTCACCTCCCTAGTTATACAACTGGGAATTGCTTTAAATATCTTAGCAACTACTAAACAGACTTACACCATTTAACAAAAAGAGTGCTTTCAGAACCAAGAGCTACCTTTCTGCAAATTTTACAAAGGTTACAGGGTTGTTGTAGTTAGACTCAGATTTCACTTGTACGAAACCATAGAAATTCAGCTGTTACAGGTACCTGATCTATCTCTAACTTATTCGCCTGCAATGTACTGCTTATTGACCTCACATATTACATGATTGCTGACATCTCAAATGGCATCACTGATGACATCATCCAGTGAGTGTAGGTGTTTTCTAAGAGTTTATGTGTCAAAGATATAAAATAAGAAACTACAAAAGTTAAGGTACTATTGTGTGTGTACTACTATAGAGTGATACTACTTGTAACACATATTATGTGAGTGGCTGTGTGACTGTGTATATCCATATAACAGTAGGTGTCTGAGTGGTTCAATGGGTCTGTACGCGGTTTCATGGCTGAGTGAGTGACTGTGTGAGTGACTGTATGAGTGGCTGTGTGTGTGGCTGTGTGTGTGAGTGAGTGGGTGTGTCAGTGGTATGTGAGTGAGTTAGTGGGTATGTGAGAGGCTGTATAGGTGTGTGATGCAGTGTGTGGGTGGCTGTATGGATGAATGAGTGGGTTCATGAGTGGCTGTATGGATGAGTTAGGGGTTGTGTGAGTGGCTGTATGAGTGAGTAGATGTGTGAGTGCCTCTATGATTCATTGAGTGGGTGTGTGAGTACTTGTATGGGTATGTGAATGCATTTGTGAGTGGTTGTGTGGAAGTGGGTAAATGTGAGGTTGTATAGAGGTATTAGTGGGTTTTATGAGTGGTGTGTGGATGATGTCATCAGTTATGTCATCAGTTTTGTCATTTGAGATGTCATCAGTGATTTCATTAGTAATGTAACTGTCCATGTCATGAGTTATGTAATATGTGAGGTCATAAGCAGTGCATTGCAAAGCGTAAGTTATAGTTAGCTCAGCTATTACTGCTTAATTTCTTTGGTTTTGTACCAGTGAAATGTTAGCCTAACTATAACATCCTTGTAGCCTTTGTTTCTTCAGCGAATTTCTAAAGTATTTTTATTCTATTTCCTAACTTTAATGTCCCTTTAACATTTGATTTTTTTGTGAATTTCTACATTTAAAAAAATTATATTTCCTAACTAGAACATCCCTGTAACCTTTGGCTTTTGTAAGTGAATTTGTAAGGTTTTTAAATTGTATTTCCTTACTGTAACTATTGACCTTTGACACTGAATGTGTGACTGAGTGCATGAGTGTCTCAGTGGGTGTATAAGTGTCTGAGTAGGTTTGTAAGTGGGTACATGAGTGCCTGAGTGGGTCTGTGAGTGTGTGTGTGAGTCTCTGAGAGGGTCTGTGAGTCAGTGCGCGAATCTCTGAGTAGATCTGTGAGTGGGTAAGAGAGACTATGAGTGATTCTGTAAGTGGATGCATGAGTGTCTGACTTTGTGGGTGTGTTTACATGTCTGAGTTCATCTGTGAGTGGGTACATGAGTCAATGGGTCTGTGAGTGGCTGTCAGAGTGTCTTAGGTATTCTGTGAGTGGGTGCATGCATGTCTGAGTGGGTTCTGCTAATTTTCTGCCTTATTTCTGCTCACTTCTGACCTTAGTTTTGCCTCTTTCTGCTTACTGCTCTACTCTATATTCCTCTTTCTGCTCATTCTGACCTTTATTTTGCCACTTTCTGCTAGTTTCTGATCTCTATTTTGCCTCTTTCTGCCTGTTTCTAACCTCCATTTTCCCTTTTTCAGCTCGTCTCTCATCTCTATTTACCTCTTTTTGCTGGTTTCTAACCTCTATTTTGCTTCTTTCTACTCGTTTCTGGAATTTATTTTGCATCTTTCTGATCGTTCTCATCTCTATTTTCCTCTTCCTGCTTGTTTCTGTCCTTTATTATGCCTTGTTTCTGCTAATTTCTGATATCTAGTTTGCCTCCTCTGCTCATTCCTCATCTCTATTTACTCTTTTTGCTAATTTCTGACAATTCGATTGCCTCTTTCTGCTCAGTTCTAGTCTCGATTTTGCCTCTTACTGCTCATTTCTCGCCTTTGATTTGCATCTTTCTGCTTGTTTCTGATATCTATTTTTCCTCTTTCTCTTGTTTGTGACATTTATTTAGCTTTCCCTGCTTGTTTCTGATCTCTATTTTGCCTCTTTCTGCTTGATTCTAATCTCTATTTTCCCTCTTTCAGCTTGTCTCTCAGCTCTATTTTCCTCTTTCTGCTTGTTTCTGGTCTCTATTTTGCCTCTCTCTGCTAGTTCCTGACCTTTATTTTACCTTTTCCTGCTAGTTTTGGTCCTTTTTTGCCTCTTTCTGCTCTTTTCTGATCTCTATTTTGCCTCTTTCTGCTTGTTTCTGTCCTTTATTATGCCTGTTTCTGCTAATTTCGGATCTCTATTTTTCCTCTGTGTGCTTGTTTCTGGTATCTATTTTGCGTCCTCTGCACATTCCTCATCTCTATTCACTCTTTCTGCTCATTTCTGACAATTTTTTTGCCTCTTTTTGCTTGGTTCTAGTCTCTATTTTGCCTCTTACTGCTCATTTCTCGCCTTTGTATTTGCATCTTTCTGCTCATTTCTGATATCTATGTTTCCTCTCTCTGCTTGTTTCTGACATTTATTTAACTTTTTCTTATCGTTTCTGATTTCTATTTTGCCTCTTTCTTCTTGATTCTAACCTCTATTTTCCCTCTTTCAGCTTGTCTTTCATCTTTATTTACCTCCTACTGCTTGTTTTTGGTCTCTATAATTCCCCTTTCTGCTAGTTTTTGCCCTTTTTTGCCTCTTTCTCTTCGTTACTGATCTCTATTTCCCTGTTCCTTGACAGCAGGCAGAGAAACATAAAAAAAACCTTCACTTTCAGCAAGTGAGAATTTTGTTTTTCAGCTCCTGCTCACTGGAAGCAGAGTGTTTGCTCTGACTTGGTGGGAGCTGTAAAAGCTCCCACCAAGGTACAGCAAACAGCTATGTCCCAGGGCATAGCAGGAGTGGGCACTGGGGGCTGGTCCACCTCCTTCCACTTTCATGGACCTGTCCCAGGGAGGTGGCAGTAAATGGCTCAGGAGGGGGGCCAAGCAGCCCCCTTCCAGTTTCATTTATTTAACCCCTTCGGTGCTCATGACGGAACGGTTCCGTCATGAGCCACGGTTGAGCTGTGCTCATGACGGAACCGTTCCGTCATGACCACGCCCGCGCAAGAAACCGTCAGCACAGCGGCGGAATTCGCGCAGCATGGAAGGGGTTAATACGCCTGGGTGCCCTTGCTCCCCCTTTTAATGCTAGTTTATTGCTCCAGTGCAGTGGTGGTCCCTAGGGCTTCTTCAAAGTCCAGTAGGGGGGTCCACCTGGTCCCTTCCTTTTATAAAACTAAAGCACCATGGGGGTTGTGGTCCTCAGGGCTTCAATGAAGCAAAGGAGGTGTGTCTGCAAGCCCCACTTTCTATTTTTAAAGATAAAACCCCAGGGAGGTGGTGGTCCACAGGACTCTAAGAGCCTTAGGAGGCGGGCCCATTTGCCCCATCCTTTTCATAAAAAAATGCCCTGTGGACCTGGCACACCCGCGGGCTCATTTAAAAACAAGCACTATAGACAGCACTTGTTTTTCTCAAAATGTTGCCACAAATCTGTGGATCCACCCATGATTTCACTGTGCAAAATTGAAAAAGAAAATGTTTTATAACTCCACCATATCTAGGGGGTCAGGGTATACCTATCCTGCCCCCTTTTCTGTATTTTTTAATTTTTTTGTGGAACTTGGCTAATGCTGAGTCCCAAGATGGCTGCCAACACTTCCTGGTTGAGGTGTTGGCAGCCATTCAAATTACAGCACAAGGACCATTGGATGAGATGTCATGAGTGATTTCACTGACCATGTCATGGGTGATATATGTGAGGTCATAAGTAGTGTATTGCAGGGGTGCGAGTTACAGTTAAGCTAACTATAACTGATGAATTTCTCTGGTTTTGTATGAGTGAAATGTCAGCCTATCTATAACAACCCTGTAAACTGTGTTTTTTTCAGTACATTTCTATGGTTTAAAAAAATTATATTTCCTTAATAGAATGTCCCTCTAACCTTTGTTTTTTTAAGTGAATTTCAGCCACCACCACATTCAATACTTATAACTGCAAAATGGATTATAACCAACACACTAAACACATTACTAGCTTAATGAGTCTAAAATAGCATGGATAAATCCCTTAATATCTCTATAACACAGTGGAATCTGTGACTGCATGCATCACTGTATCAATAAGTCTCTCATTCATTGTATAAGTATTTGAGCGGATCTGTGAGATGGTGCATCAGTCTATATTAATTGTTCTGTGATGAACTGTGTGACTGTATCAGTGCATCTATGTGTGATTGAAGCAGTGTCTCAATGGGTCTTTGATTGGTTGCATGAGTCTGTCAGTGGATCTGTGAGTAGGTGCATGAGTGCCTTTTTGCATTTGTAAGTAAGTATATGACTGTCTGACTGGATCTGTCAGTGGATACATGAGTGTCTAAGTGGCTGTCTGAGTGGGTGATTTAGTGGGTGCATTTGTGTCTGAGTGAGTCTGTGAGTGAGTGCATGAGTCTCTCAGTGGGTCTATGACTTTGACCATGAGTGTCTGAGTGGTTCTGTGAATGGGTCTGTGCATCTCTGAGTACAATTGTGAGTGGGTATGTGAGTCTCTGAGTGTATGAGTGACAGAGTGTATAAGTCTCGGAGTGGGTCTGTGGGTGGGTTTGTGAGTGACTGTATGGGTGTGTGAATCTCTTAGTGGGTCTGTGAGTGGGTGTAAGAGTGTCTCAATGGGTCTATGAGTGAGAGCATATGTCTCTGAGTGGGTGCGTGAATGACTGAGAAGGTCTGTGACTGGGAGGGTGAGGGGGTGTGTGACTGCCTACATGGATGAGTGAGTGGGTGTATGGGTTAGTGAGTGCATAAGTGAGGGACTGTAGGAGTGACTGAGTGTGTTTATGGCTGGGTCAGTGAGTGAATGGATGTGTCAGTTGTATATGGGTGAGTAACTGCATATGGAGGGTGAGTGTCTTGGTGGGTCTGTGAGTGGATGCGTAAGTCTTTGAGTGGGTAAGTGAGTGGGTGCAAGTATATTAGAGTGAGTCTATGAGTGGGTGTGTGAGTCTCTGAATGTATGAGTGAGTGACTGAGTACATAACTCTCTGACAGGACCTATGACAGTGTGTTAGTGACTCTAAGTTTATGTAAGTGGATCTATGAGTGGGTGTATGAGTGTCTCAGTGTGTCTGTCTGTGTGTGTGTGTGAGTGTCTCAACAGGTCTATGAGTACATATGTACATTTGTGAGTGTTTGTAAGTGGGTGGGTGAGTCTTTGAGTGGGTTTGTACATGGGTGTGTGACTCTCCGAGTATCTGAGTGACTGCTCAGGTGGGTCTGTGAGTAGGTGTAAGGGTCTCTAAGTAGGTATGAGACTGTGTACATGACTCTATGAGTGGGTCTCTAAGTAGGTATATGAGTCTCTGAGTGGGTCTGTACATGGGTTCAATCCTCTCTGGGCGAGTCTGTAAGTGGCTGCATGAGTACCTGAATGGGTATGTGAGTGGGTGCATGAGTATCTAAGTGGGTATGTTACTGGATGTATAAGTGTGTGAGTAGGTATATGAATGATTGTACAAGTGTCTGAGTGAGTTTGTGAGTGCATACATGAGTCTGTGACAGTGACCGGCAAATGTGTACAAATATTGACATATATTTTTTATATTTTCACCAATATTTGTGGTGTTGGCACGATAGTCACGATGACTGTGCGATGGTACACGGGGGCAACGCTGGCAGTCAGAGTGTCATTGCGAATATCATGAGCGATAAAAAAAACTAATTTGGACACCTAACTCATGTCACTAACACTGCCATTTCTCAAACATGGGTTCAGAGTACCTCCACCCTGACCACTTATCTCAGCTTTGACAGAAATGTTCAACCCCGGGAACCATTCCCGATTGATAAAATGGCAGCCGCAACTATCTTTTCAGGTTGTGTCCAGCCAATCAGAGCATCCCCGCTGGCATGCGCTTCCGTGGTTTACCTCGAACACGTAGCGATGTCACAGCAATCACAGCAAAACCATAGTGAAATATCTGCAGCCAGAGATATCACTATATTGTTTAATTTTAATTTTACACAAACTACTGAACTTATTTGGAACAAATTACTAAAAGCAAAATCTGCGTAACAACATCTACATTTATGCCAAATTTGGTGTAATTCCGTCCAGTGGTTTGGGCTGTAGGTTCGACAACATATTCAATTGAGAATTTACATTACGAATGCACCCTTATTTACTCTCCTGTTTCTCGTTCCCCACTGCATGGATCACCCCAAACTTCCCATGGCACACAAAACCTACATTGACCAGTGGTCGAAGCAGGGAAAAAAGGGAGGGGAACTGTGAGTGGAGAATCAGAGGGCAGGAAAAATCAGTGGGTTGGGTCAGTGGGCGGAGTCAGAGGTGTGGCCAGAAAAGGCAAAACATCCCAATTTTTTGTATTTCTTTTGCATTTCACTGACCAGTTACAGCTTCTTGCATTATTTAATTCAACCAATGGATGCACATGTTTATTTAATGTTTAATACGAGTTATTGCCATTAAAATAAATTCCCAAAGTGGAATATGTTTCCAATCACAGAATGCCCCAAATACACTTAAAAGTGGAATCACAAGCCATTTGTCTCCGAGCGATGCAGTTTCTGTCATCAGTACTTATCCCTTTATCCACAATAACGGTTCAAACATGAATGGCAAAATTCACAGAATTATGGTTCTGCCATATTTGCAAAACTGTATTATCCCCTTGCACTCAGAATGTGATTGGTGGTTCAAGAACTCGTGTTGGCGCCCCTTGTGTCACACGGAGTCCAACCGTGTCTTAAACTGAGGAGAATGTTGTGGGGAGTGTCACCTTCCCACTGAACAAGTGCGCACTGTATTCAATGAAACACTAGGGTTTCTTCACATAGTTCAATTTATTGATTGAAACAGACAATTCCTCCATGGGTTAAACTTCGAAAATTCATCAGTTCATGGATCACTTGAATGTTGTATCCATAATCATCTTCTGACAAAGCAAATCATTCTTTGTGTTCAACGTTAAACATCCACCCAATGCATTTCGGGTCAATCAAATCTGACCCTTCTTCAGGGGTCTATAACAAATGAAACAGGACCATTAAGTTCACTGCACAGTTCAAAGGTAAACGCCATAAATGACAAATACAACATCAAAAACAAAATGTACATCTTCCATAAAAGAAATAAATAAATACAATTCGTGAAGGTTGGAAAAACCTAAACCATAATGAGTTACAAAAAACAACTCAATGTCAAGAGATTTCACCATAGAACTATCTGCCACATATTTGCCACATAATACATCATCTGCTGCATAATCTGACGACTTCAACAAAAAAAATTGTTTATAGCTCAAACAGATCAAAAGTTACTAAAAAATGTGACTTGTGTTGCTGCAAAGTGGAGGGCACTTTGCAATGGTTGACTGGTCACCTTTCTCATTGCTGCATTTGTATGTTACACTGGTACTAATGAGGCAAAATCTTTGCAGAGACTGGTAGTATGTGTAAAAATGTCAAAATAGTAAAGTATTAGAAAATGTACTACATTCTGCTGCAGCCTTTTTATGCTGCGTAATCAAGTCAACACTGCAACATAATTTTGTCCTCCATTGCTGCATAATTCCAGTGCCCCCAAAGCATGCAGCACATGTTAAAAGTGCTTGTGCATGAAGCAGCAAGACCGTGAAGTTTGCGTACTCAGTTTGGTGTGCTTGCAAATCCTGCATTGCCGATCCCTGGTGAGTTGCAATGCTCCTGCTGAAACAAGGCCAAATGAGACAGACTGGCTTCAAGTGTCCTGTGACCTCAGTGACAGAGCCACTCTCACTCTACGGTATGCTGCTTCCTAGGCCTGCCTGCAAGACTGGAGGTAAACTTCAGTATGGATTGTGGCGGACAGGCCTTCAATGATAACCCACAGTTGCCACCGCGTGTGTCACCTGCTGGTGCTAAAGCAAAGGACACACAATTGATGGACAGAATGCAGAACAAATCAAAACATTCTCCCCCAGTCAAGAGATCTGGGTTAAAGCCATAATTCTTTTGCTCACCATGCCACCCAAGTTTAGACCTGGCCATATGCAAATCAGTCTTGACCCTGTTCCTCATGGGAACAGTCCAGCCCGAACTGCCAAGCCAGGTCCTCCCTGAACTGGAAACAAGCATCCTAGGACCGGTTTCGGGGTTTCACCCCTCTTCAGCCAGGATAGCTTGAATCCAGTGGCACAGTGAGCCCGGGACCTACGTCTGGGCAAAACCGGCGCATTTAGGGTGAGAAAGCAAAGGACATACAATTGATGGACGGAATGCAGAACAAATCAAAACATTCTCCCCCAGTCAAGGGATCTGGGTTAAATCCATCATTCTTTTGCTCACCATGCCACCCCAGTTTAGACCTGGCCATTCGCAAAACAGTCTAAGACACCAGGGATCCTAAGGTCTAGTGGGGCCTTCTAAGGTCTATCATTGAGATGTGCTCCCTCAGGAGAGTGGTCTGATGAACTGGTCATGAAGGCTGAACCTGGTTTCCCAGTTCCAAATTCGGCAGCTCTAGGCATAGTGCCAAATTCTCCCCCCAATGAATACAATACTGCCCCATTGAAAGAAACTCACACTGCCTTCAGATGGAACTGAATTGTGCCCCGTTATGAACACCTGAATGCGACTCAATTTAAATTATGCGCTAGACAAGAGTAATATGCTGCCTGAAAAAAAAGTAATAACATCCTGGGAAAAGCAAACACTCATAGAGAATGAAAGATTAAGTAAAGCATGTGAAATGTAAGCAGGAAAAACATGGTAACCTTAACACTGATTATTCCAAAATCAACGAGTGTTTTTGCCTGAAAAGTTAAGGACATGACTACAGGGCCCGGAAGGGACCCGTTTCAATATCCATTGCTGATATCCTTACTAAACATAAGCAGTATGGTTTAAAAAGACCACATCCCTGAACACAGAACCCCAATACACATTTATTTTATAAACTAAGATAAGAAAAACAGTTGATAAGGATCACATTAAACGTTTGCCACTCCATGCATCAACCAGGTATTGCAGAACCGTCAGGAATGGTGCACTTCCCCACCGGGGAAAACAATGTTGTTCAATGGAAAATGAGAAAATTAAAGTAGCCCTTCACTTGCAAACTCTGTAAAGTGGTGCTAATGTGTTTGGGCATGAATAAAACTACAAATACGGAGTGGGTCGCACACTGCTCGTCATACTAGCAAATAGCCCCATAGAACTCTGGATAATGTAGTGGCAGCGGTGAGTACGCCTATGCCACGAGTGTAAAAAATAATGCCATCCCTGGACACGTGTTTCGAGGTAATTGCCTCTCGTCAGCAGGGAGCAGGTAAGTATGTGGGGTGCCAAGTAGACTGCCAAAAATATTAAAGGTATAGTACCTCTCGTGGCGCGCAGGTGCGGAACCCAGGCTCGTCAGCCCAAAGTCGCTCGAATGAGCTTTAAATACAAATACGGAGTGGGTCGCACACTGCTCGTCATACCAGCAAATAGCCCCATAGAACTCTGGATAATGTAGTGGCAGCGGTGAGTACGCCTATGCCACGAGTGTAAAAAATAATGCCATCCCTGGACACGTGTTTCGAGGTAATTGTCTCTCATCAGCAGGGAGCAGGTAAGTATGTGGGGTGCCAAGTAGACTGCCAAAAATATTAAAGGTATAGTACCTCTCGTGGCGCGCAGGTGCGGAACCCAGGCTCGTCAGCCCAAAGTCGCTCGAATGAGCTTTAAATACAAATACGGAGTGGGTCGCACACTGCTTGTCATACTAGCAAATAGCCCCATAGAACTCTGGATAATGTAGTGGCAGCGGTGAGTACGCCTATGCCACGAGTGTAAAAAATAATGCCATCCCTGGACACGTGTTTCGAGGTAATTGCCTCTCGTCAGCAGGGAGCAGGTAAGTATGTGGGGTGCCAAGTAGACTGCCAAAAATATTAAAGGTATAGTACCACTGAGGCCCTTGACGGTTGCTTGGCGGCCCTCTCTTCCACCCCTAACTATTTTCTCTACTGAGGAGGGAAGTTATCCCGAAACCCGAGCCATGTCTCGGGCAATATTTTAAAACCCGGGACATGTATCGGGTCTAGAGATTATCAACAAGTACTTACTTGCACCCACTGGGGTGAGCCACTTAAGAACTTCATGCACCAGCTTCCCATGGGGCGACCCGGAGGAGGAGCTAGCGGTGTGCGCTCCATTGCGGTTGTTTATGAATAAAACTAATCTGGCCACTTTGCGACCACTCTGTCTTGCTTTAATTAGTTTTTTTCTCGTATTTTGGACCTTTTTTTATTTGTCCCAAGGCTGCACTTTGGAATAGAAAAATGTCAGAAAAAGACGACATTTCCAGCAAAAGCGTGTCTTTCTTTTTTGGATCCATTTCACAGGGGAACGAATGAAGGAAAGGAGAGGAAAGAGAGGGTAAGAGCCGTTTCTTGAAGTCACAGATTTCGTTCAGCAAGTGAGGAGGAGCGAGACAGACAGAAAGGGAGGGAATAAAGGAAGAAAGAGAGGAGGCAGCTGAGAGCAGCAGAGCAGGTGTAGCAGGTGCTGGAGCGGGTAGTACAAAGTTTTGCATACCCCCCATTCTGCATGTTTATATTAATCTGAATAATCAACTAATAGTAATCTTATTAATTTGTTTGAAGTGGAAACTCACCAATTATATTAACAAAAGAATTACACGTGGGATTTGCATCTTGCATGGCTAAATTAATTGTATACTAACATATGTACGCATACTAATGGTAAAAAAATAGAATATTGCATGATATATGTTGCTTTTGTGATGTAATTGTAAGTTGTGCATCACTGAGTGAGTATAAACTCTGTGAATGTTGCTATTATGCTAGATAATTACTTACACATAAGGGAATTAGTGAGGGTCTAACATTTAATGAGCCATTTCTATGTTTTAATTACGTTTTTGTGTTTGTTTTGCTTAAGTTGACCATTTGGGCCTTCCTTAAGATGGCTGACCGAGACGTACAACGTGACTGCTGCTGTCACACGAGGTTCTGGGTGAAGTGCGCATGCGTCACCGCCAGCAACAATGGCCTCGTCCTGACCCCAGGAGAAGATCTTCCTACCAAGGACACCCTGGGAGCTTCGCCAGGACTAAAACAATGGACTGTCTTTTAAACCAGAACCAATAAGTGCGATGACTTCATCTTGCGGACTATGTGAGAACTTTACCGAACGACCCCATATCCACCAATGAGGACTGTCTGAAACCCCAATCTTGATACATTTTGACATTAGTTTCATTATAAAAGTAGGTAGGAAAGTGAATTAGAAAAAAGTCCTTCTTTGAACGAACTTTGATTTCCTGATGTTATGCTGACGGAGAGGACGGTGACACTGCTGGACAGCTGTTATCCTGATTCTTTGAGAGACTGAATTACGGCCTGACTTTGATGAATTTAAAGATTTTTCCACGACTTGACTGACTTAGAGGACGACTAAGAGCCAGATTAGGTAAATATGATGGTCTGCGGTTTGGATGATGATTTCTAACAATTTGCAAGTTTATTAGATAAACGATATTTGATTAATTGATAAATGTGTTGTGTCGATTATTTGAAAAAACTAGAATAAGAGAAGAGTATAGATAAATGAATTGAATCACTAAATCATATATACAACTAACTGATTCATCACCCAATGAGGGGAATATCACAAGGTTGGAGTTAATAAAGTATTCAATGCATTTAGGGTTTAGGTAATGATGTTCCTTTTATGTCAGCGTTTGGAAAGTTATTCCTCTAGGGAAGCAGATCAATGAAGTATGTGTGTTGATGTTATGGGCCGCACCAATGAATGTATTTGAGTGAATTTGTTATTGCAGTATTTGGTCTGTGACGAAGGGGGAATTTGATGTTCCACGCTGCAACAGTTTTTCTGGTACCAGAGTTATGGTTGTTATTGTTTTGGTTTGGTGAATATAGCTTGTACATTGCTTATTGATTATTGGTTATTGATTGATATCGGTTTATGTATTAACAATCTATGTTGAGTTGCATCGAGTTCTATGTTGTTTGCACAGCTTCTGGGATGTAGGAAGTCGGAAGTTTGTAACGGTTCCGTAGTAGAGCAGAGGTAAGCGCTGCTCTCGGGAAAGACGGAATTGTTGTTGCCCTGTAGGTACACAGGGAGAAACGTGTAACGATTGAAGTTGCACAACGCATTGTCTGGGTTCGATTCGGTGACATTGTCATGTGTTGCCATTAGAGAAATGTTTCTGTGTGAGAGAAGTGTGTATGATAGCGAAGGTCACCTGTGAAATTTTGGTCTTAGGTACCAGGAGTCCAAATGGCATTCCGATAACGCTTATCACTAGAAAGGTAACAGGTGTTCTCTGAGCTTGCTAGAAGGATAAAGTAGAGGGAAGCGCTACTTTGTTAACGTATGTCATAATTCTGTAGTCGGACAGACTGTTCGCTGTTCTCGGGAAAGACAGGATTATGTGTGAATGTACTACATTTTCTTGTATGAAAGTGCGTGAATGTAAAGGCATTCGGGTTAATTGTGAAACTCTAGTTTTATTTCTCAGGAGCATTGGGTCTCCAACTATGTGTCTTAATTCTGGAGAAACGGTTAGCTAATGCTTGTTAGAAGGGTAAGGTAGAGGGATGTGCTACTTTATCAACGGAAGTAACGATTCCGTAGTAGGGCAGAGGTAAGCGCTGCTCTCGGGAAAGACGGAATTCTCGTGAGAAAGGTCTATTACTATTCTTTGGTTAGCGAAGCGGACAATGGTGGTGTTTTTGTGTTGTTACTAACAGAATTGTAAATTTGAAGCAAAACTTACCGAGTGGATTTTGTTAAGGAGGGGTAGACAGGAGCAGGAGTTGCGGCAACGGCTGCTGACGTCAGAACGACCGCGCTGGGATTGGACAGTCGGTCAGAAACGTAGAACGCTCTGGATTGGTGCGTTAGTGTGCGCCGGTCCCGTATAAAAGTAATATACAGGTTGAACAACCAAGAATGAGTCAAAATGATAATCCATGGAGACAGACAATGAGTATGATTGAACCGAATGTTTCAAATAACCGGTTTGTATGCCAAAACTGAGCAGAAAGGCGTATGACAATAGTGGAGTCAATATCAGAAACACAAAAGGATTTTGGACAAGGGAATATAGAAAAGTCAGTAGGTCCATCTACAGTGGAATTGAGTAAATGGTTGAGAAGTTTGCAAAAGAAAGACAGAGAATCTCAGTCAATAGATGTGGCCAAACTACGAATGGTACTGGAAGAGTTAATAGTAGGAACTATCCCTACGGAAAAGTTAAAAACTTACCAAGATGAGGAGTTGTTATTTCTGTGTAAAAGCATAACATGGAGAGCAAAAAGTCTCCATGAAAGATTAGTGGAAAATGAAATGGGTATTGATATTGAAAAGGTAAAAGCACTACAGAAACCATATCGGGTAGATTTCACTGAAAAATACATTGAAAACATGAATACCACAGGACAAATGGGTCAGATTAAGGAGATCATTATTTTGTTGGGAAAATGGGGAGATGTGGACAAATGGAAAAGTAGATGGTATCGAAAATGAGATGAAGTTTCAGATAAAACCTTTTCAGCTTTCCCCCTGTTAGAGAAAAAGAGAAGGTTGTGACAGAATGCCCTATGAGAGAAATTCCAGGAGGAGGATATGTACATGTCCCATGGACTAGGCAAGATATTTTGTCATTTACGAATGACTTCCCTCGACTACGTGAAAAACCCATAGAGTGGTATAGACAGGTGGACAGATTTGTAAAATTGTCCATAGTATTGTGGATTGATCTAAATAGCTTGTTTGACATAATAGTACCAGCAGATCTATTGACAGAGTGCAAAATCATGATTGATTGGCCAACACAAGAATACCCAAGGGATCCAAAAACAGGGGCTCCAGACCCCGAGGTAATGAATAAATATGAACAGGTTATGGCATTTTTGAAAAACAAAGTACCTCCTAAAGAGACAGACTGGGTAAAAATTGACCGAACACATCAGGAAAGCAAAGAGTCAGTACATGCCTATTATGAGAGGTTGAGTTTGGCCTTTAAACAATTTAGTGGAGATGAAAATCTAAGTTAAAAGGATTTGAGTCATTTTGTATACAGGTTTGTATATGGTCTTCGTCCAGAAATTAGTGAGATGATAAAACAGCATACCGTAGACTGGCAAAATAAGAAAATAGACGATGTACTGAGACATGCTAAATATTTCAGTGATTAGATTGAAGCAAAACAGCGAAAATTGAAAGAAAAGGCTATGTGGGCACAAGTAAAGGTAGCAGAGAGACAGGAACCTCAATTAGCAGAACAAGCAGGGTCAAGACAAGAATGTAATCCTGGGAAAGGTAAAGGAAATATCGATGAAGCGAGAAAGAAATTTCCGTGTCATAATTGCGGTAGGATAGGGCATTGGAAATCCGAGTGTAAATTTCCTCCGAGTACTAACGATGAAAATGCATCATTGAATCCACAGGTGCAGAATGAGGTGAGTGGTCAACCGCAGCGACAACAGCAGGTTGTAACACAACAGAATCAGGTGCCAAAACCACCTTTTCCACAGAACAAAAATTCCCAGAAGTATAGTAAGGAAACTGGATTCTACAACGAAGAACAGGTAAATAAACCGCCACGCGCTAGCACTGCTTCGCAGTATTGGCTGCAACACGATGAAAGCGATTCAGAAGAGGGTTATTGATGGTGCCGAAGGGAGGAAGAAGAGTGCGTACTTGGTGCAACTCTAGAAGTAGACCAGACAGGCCCATTTGTAGATGGAAAAGTTAATAATGAAAATGTTACTTTCCTAGTGGATACTGGTGCTACTCGATCAACTGTTAGATCAGCTGATGTCAAGAATCTTCCTCTCTCGGATGAAACGATCCAAGTAGTTGGTGTATCCAACAGACAGATTAAAACTTACCTTATAGAACCAGTGAAAGTTAGCATAGGGAAATTTTCTGAAATGCACCCGTTTGTCGTGTGCGACACCAGTCCTGTGAACTTGTTAGGTAGAGCTTTATTGTGCAAGATGAACTGCACTATATTTTGTACTCCAGATGGAATAGAATTTGAAACACCAGATGATGATGTGCTGTATAAAATGACAATGGCAAACAGGGAGAAGGAGGTTACTGGAACCTATGCTGTATTTAACCCTGACGAATTACCTAAAGAATTAAAACAATATGTTAAAGGAGAAGTTTGGGATTTCACCGGAGAAGACGTAGGATTGATGAGAAATGTAGACCCAGTAAAAGTAACAGTAAAAGAAGGAGTAACTTATCCAAATGTTCCTCAATATAAGTTGACACCTGAAATAATCGGAGTTACTCCTGTGATTGAGAAAATGATAAAACAAGGAATTTTGAGAGAAATAATGAGTAGCCCATGTAATTCACCAATATTGAGACTGAAAAAGTCTAGTGGGAAGTTCAGGATAGTACAAGATCTGAGAAAGATAAACAAAATTGTTGTACCATGCTGTCCCATTGTACCAAATCCATTTGTGGTTTTATATCACATCCCCCATGACGCAGAATGGTGTACAGTGATTGATCTATGCCATGCATTCTTTTCCATCCCCTTGCACCATGACAGTCAGCAAATGTTTGAATTTCGTTTCGGTGAGCGTATTTTGGCGTGGTGCCGAATTCCACAGGGGTATACAGAAAGCCCCTCAATATTTAATCAGCTATTGAAGAAGTCTTTGGAAAGTCTAGAAATGCCTGAAAATTCTGTACTAGTTCAATGCATCGATGACCTGCTTGTGGCATCGAAAACCCGTAAAGCTTGTGAGGTAGACACGGTAGCCTTGCTGAATCATTTGGCAGATGGAGGACTAAAAGTGTCACCATCGAAATTACAATTTTGTAAGAAAGAAGTACAATATTTAGGACATAACATTGAAAAAGGACTGAGAAGGATAACCATAGACAGGATCAGGATCATGAAAAGAATGAGTCCACCAATGACCCAAAGAGAAGTGAGAATGTTTCTGGGAATGGTTGGATATTGTCGTCAGTCGATTAGCAATTTTTCATTGATGGCAAAACCTTTGATACGACTGACAAGAAGTGATGTGAAAGATCCCATTGATTTGAACAAAGAGAAATTGGCAGCATTCAAAAGATTGAGAGATGGGTTGTGTGAAGCACCTGCATTAGGTATGCCTGATTATGAAAAGGAATTCGAGATGTATTGCAGTGAGAGAAATTGATGTGCACTCTCTGTTCTAGTACAGAAGCATGGAAAACTGAGGAGACCAATTGCATATTTTTCATCAATGTTGGTCCCAGTAGCTGTAGCCCAACCTGGGTGTTTGAAAGCAGTAGCTGCAACATGTTGAAGTTTGGAACAGAGTGAGGGAATTGTGATGGGATATCCTGTGAAAGTGAAGGGGGATGGGAGCACACTGCCACCTCCCAGCACAGTTCGCCCCTTTGCATCCTGGTACATGCAGTTCAATTTAAATGCTTGCTTGAAATTTTGCAGAGTGTCTCACCAAAGTTGGTGCAGGTTAGTGCTGTTAATCTCTAGACACATGTGTTTCTGGATTTCATCCTTCTTCAGTAGAGATAAAACGAAATTCTTCTGGGGTTTGCTGAGAAAGCTGCCACAATCCTCTAAGGTCTCTGTACCTCTCCCTGGCGCACAGGTGCCTCCCATGAGCTCGTCAGCCCAGTGGCTCAAGGGAACCTTTTTGAAACAGAAGGGGGATGGGAGCACACTGCTACCTCCCAGCACAGTTCGCCCCTTTGAATCCTGGTACATGCAGTTCAATTTAAATGCTTGCTTGAAATTTTGCAGAGTGTCTCACCAAAGTTGGTGCAGGTTAGTGCTGTTAATCTCTAGACACATGTGTTTCTGGATTTCATCCTTCTTCAGTAGAGATAAAACAAAATTCTTCTGGGGTTTGCTGAGAAAGCTGCCACAATCCTCTCAGGTCTCTGTACCTCTCCCTGGCGCGCAGGTGCCTCCCATGAGCTCGTCAGCCCAGTGGCTCAAGGGAGCCTTTTTGAAACAGAAGGGGGATGGGAGCACACTGCTACCTCCCAGCACAGTTCGCCGCTTTGCATCCTGGTACATGCAGTTCACTTTAAATGCTTGCTTGAAATTTTGCAGAGTGTCTCACCAAAGTTGGTGCAGGTTAGTGCTGTTAATCTCTAGACACATGTGTTTCTGGATTTCATCCTTCTTCAGTAGAGATAAAACGAAATTCTTCTGGGGTTTGCTGAGAAAGCTGCCACAATCCTCTCAGGTCTCTGTACCTCTCCCTGGCACGCAGGTGCCTCCCATGAGCTCGTCAGCCCAGTGGCTCAAGGGAGACTTTTTGAAACAGAAGGGGGATGGGAGCACACTGCTACCTCCCAGCACAGTTCGCCCATTTGCATCCTGGTACATGCAGTTCAATTTAAATGCTTGCTTGAAATTTTGCAGAGTGTCTCACCAAAGTTGGTGCAGGTTAGTGCTGTTAATCTCTAGACACATGTGTTTCTGGATTTTATCCTTCTTCAGGAGGGATAAAACAAAATTCTTCTGGGGTTTTCTGAGAAAGCTGCCACAATCCTCTCAGGTCTCTGTACCTCTCCCTGGCGCGCAGGTGCCTCCCATGAGCTCGACAGCCCAGTGGCTCAAGGGAGCCTTTTTAAAACAGAAGGGGGATCGGAGCACACTGCTACCTCCCAGCACAGTTCGCCCCTTTGAATCCTGGTACATGCAGTTCAATTTAAATGCTTGCTTGAAATTTTGCAGAGTGTCTCACCAAAGTTGGTGCAGGTTAGTGCTGTTAATCTCTAGACACATGTGTTTCTGGATTTCATCCTTCTTCAGTAGATATAAAACGAAATTCTTCTGGGGTTTGCTGAGAAAGCTGCCACAATCCTCTCAGGTCTCTGTACCTCTCCCTGGCGCGCAGGTGCCTCCCATGAGCTCGTCAGCCCAGTGGCTCAAGGGAGCCTTTTTGAAACAGAAGGGGGATGGGAGCACACTGCTACCTCCCAGCACAGTTCGCCCCTTTGCATCCTGGTACATTCAGTTCAATTTAAATGCTTGCTTGAAATTTTGCAGAGTGTCTCACCAAAGTTGGTGCAGGTTAGTGCTGTTAATCTCTAGACACATGTGGTTATGGATTTCATCCTTCTTCAGTAGAGGTAAAACGAAATTCTTCAGGGTTTGCTGAGAAAGCTGCCACAATCCTCTCAGGTCTCTGTACCTCTCCCTGGCGCGCAGGTGCCTCCCATGAACTCGTCAGCCCAGTGGCTCAAGGGAGCCTTTTTGAAACAGAAGGGGGATGGGAGCACACTGCTACCTCCCAGCACAGTTCGCCCCTTTGCATCCTGGTACATGCAGTTCAATTTAAATGCTTGCTTGAAATTTTGCAGAGTGTCTCACCAAAGTTGGTGCAGGTTAGTGCTGTTAATCTCTAGACACATGTGTTTCTGGATTTCATCCTTCTTCAGGAGAGGTAAAACAAAATTCTTCTGGGGTTTGCTGAGAAAGCTGCCACAATCCTCTCAGGTCTCTGTACCTCTCCCTGGCGCACAGGTGCCTCTCATGAGCTCGTCAGCCCAGTGGCTCAAGGGAGCCTTTTTAAAACAGAAGGGGGATGGGAGCACACTGCTACCTCCCAGCACAGTTCGCCCCTTTGCATCCTGGTACATGCAGTTCAATTTAAATGCTTGCTTGAAATTTTGCAGAGTGTCTCACCAAAGTTGGTGCAGGTTAGTGCTGTTAATCTCTAGACACATGTGTTTCTGGATTTCATCCTTCTTCAGTAGAGGTAAAACGAAATTCTTCAGGGTTTGCTGAGAAAGCTGCCACAATCCTCTCAGGTCTCTGTACCTCTCCCTGGCGCGCAGGTGCCTCCCATGAACTCGTCAGCCCAGTGGCTCAAGGGAGCCTTTTTGAAACAGAAGGGGGATGGGAGCACACTGCTACCTCCCAGCACAGTTCGCCCCTTTGCATCCTGGTACATGCAGTTCAATTTAAATGCTTGCTTGAAATTTTGCAGAGTGTCTCACCAAAGTTGGTGCAGGTTAGTGCTGTTAATCTCTAGACACATGTGTTTCTGGATTTCATCCTTCTTCAGTAGAGATAAAACAAAATTCTTCTGGGGTTTGCTGAGAAAGCTGCCACAATCCTCTCAGGTCTCTGTACCTCTCCCTGGCGCGCAGGTGCCTCCCATGAGCTCGTCAGCCCAGTGGCTCAAGGGAGCCTTTTTGAAACAGAAGGGGGATGGGAGCACACTGCTACCTCCCAGCACAGTTCGCCGCTTTGCATCCTGGTACATGCAGTTCACTTTAAATGCTTGCTTGAAATTTTGCAGAGTGTCTCACCAAAGTTGGTGCAGGTTAGTGCTGTTAATCTCTAGACACATGTGTTTCTGGATTTCATCCTTCTTCAGTAGAGATAAAACGAAATTCTTCTGGGGTTTGCTGAGAAAGCTGCCACAATCCTCTCAGGTCTCTGTACCTCTCCCTGGCACGCAGGTGCCTCCCATGAGCTCGTCAGCCCAGTGGCTCAAGGGAGACTTTTTGAAACAGAAGGGGGATGGGAGCACACTGCTACCTCCCAGCACAGTTCGCCCATTTGCATCCTGGTACATGCAGTTCAATTTAAATGCTTGCTTGAAATTTTGCAGAGTGTCTCACCAAAGTTGGTGCAGGTTAGTGCTGTTAATCTCTAGACACATGTGTTTCTGGATTTTATCCTTCTTCAGGAGGGATAAAACAAAATTCTTCTGGGGTTTGCTGAGAAAGCTGCCACAATCCTCTCAGGTCTCTGTACCTCTCCCTGGCGCGCAGGTGCCTCCCATGAGCTCGACAGCCCAGTGGCTCAAGGGAGCCTTTTTAAAACAGAAGGGGGATCGGAGCACACTGCTACCTCCCAGCACAGTTCGCCCCTTTGAATCCTGGTACATGCAGTTCAATTTAAATGCTTGCTTGAAATTTTGCAGAGTGTCTCACCAAAGTTGGTGCAGGTTAGTGCTGTTAATCTCTAGACACATGTGTTTCTGGATTTCATCCTTCTTCAGTAGATATAAAACGAAATTCTTCTGGGGTTTGCTGAGAAAGCTGCCACAATCCTCTCAGGTCTCTGTACCTCTCCCTGGCGCGCAGGTGCCTCCCATGAGCTCGTCAGCCCAGTGGCTCAAGGGAGCCTTTTTGAAACAGAAGGGGGATGGGAGCACACTGCTACCTCCCAGCACAGTTCGCCCCTTTGCATCCTGGTACATTCAGTTCAATTTAAATGCTTGCTTGAAATTTTGCAGAGTGTCTCACCAAAGTTGGTGCAGGTTAGTGCTGTTAATCTCTAGACACATGTGGTTATGGATTTCATCCTTCTTCAGTAGAGGTAAAACGAAATTCTTCAGGGTTTGCTGAGAAAGCTGCCACAATCCTCTCAGGTCTCTGTACCTCTCCCTGGCGCGCAGGTGCCTCCCATGAACTCGTCAGCCCAGTGGCTCAAGGGAGCCTTTTTGAAACAGAAGGGGGATGGGAGCACACTGCTACCTCCCAGCACAGTTCGCCCCTTTGCATCCTGGTACATGCAGTTCAATTTAAATTCTTGCTTGAAATTTTGCAGAGTGTCTCACCAAAGTTGGTGCAGGTTAGTGCTGTTAATCTCTAGACACATGTGTTTCTGGATTTCATCCTTCTTCAGGAGAGGTAAAACAAAATTCTTCTGGGGTTTGCTGAGAAAGCTGCCACAATCCTCTCAGGTCTCTGTACCTCTCCCTGGCGCACAGGTGCCTCCCATGAGCTCGTCAGCCCAGTGGCTCAAGGGAGCCTTTTTAAAACAGAAGGGGGATGGGAGCACACTGCTACCTCCCAGCACAGTTCGCCCCTTTGCATCCTGGTACATGCAGTTCAATTTAAATGCTTGCTTGAAATTTTGCAGAGTGTCTCACCAAAGTTGGTGCAGGTTAGTGCTGTTAATCTCTAGACACATGTGTTTCTGGATTTCATCCTTCTTCAGTAGAGGTAAAACGAAATTCTTCAGGGTTTGCTGAGAAAGCTGCCACAATCCTCTCAGGTCTCTGTACCTCTCCCTGGCGCGCAGGTGCCTCCCATGAACTCGTCAGCCCAGTGGCTCAAGGGAGCCTTTTTGAAACAGAAGGGGGATGGGAGCACACTGCTACCTCCCAGCACAGTTCGCCCCTTTGCATCCTGGTACATGCAGTTCAATTTAAATGCTTGCTTGAAATTTTGCAGAGTGTCTCACCAAAGTTGGTGCAGGTTAGTGCTGTTAATCTCTAGACACATGTGGTTATGGATTTTATCCTTCTTCAGTAGAGACAAAACGAAATTCTTCTGGGGTTTGCTGTGAAAGCTGCCACAATCCTCTCAGGTCTCTGTACCTCTCCCTGGTGCGCAGGTGCCTCCCATGAGCTCGTCAGCCCAGTGGCTCAAGGGAGCCTTTTTGAAACAAAAGGGCGATGGGAGCACACTGCTACCTCCCAGCACAGTTCGCACCTTTGCATACTGGTACATGCAGTTCAATTTAAATGCTTGCTTGAAATTTTGCAGAGTGTCTCACCAAAGTTGGTGCAGGTTAGTGCTGTTAATCTCTAGACACATGTGTTTCTGGATTTCATCCTTCTTCAGTCGAAATCAAATGAAATTCTTCTGGGGTTTGCTGAGAAAGCTGCGACAATCCTCTCAGGTCTCTGTACCTCTCCCTGGCGCGCAGGTGCCTCCCATGAGCTCGTCAGCCCAGTGGCTCAAGGGAGACTTTTTAAAACAGAAGGGGGATGGGAGCACACTGCTACCTCCCAGCACAGTTCGTCCCTTTGCATCCTGGTACATGCAGTTCAATTTAAATGCTTGTTTGAAATTTTGCAGAGTGTCTCACCAAAGTTGGTGCAGGTTAGTGCTGTTAATCTCTAGACACATGTGTTTCTGGATTTCATCCTTCTTCAGTAGAGATAAAACGAAATTCTTCTGGGGTTTGCTGAGAAAGCTGCCACAATCCTCTCAGGTCTCTGTACCTCTCCCTGGCGCGCATGTGCCTCCCATGAGCTCGTCAGCCCAGTGGCTCAAGGGAGCCTTTTTGAAACAGAAGGGGGATGGGAGCACACTGCTACCTCCCAGCACAGTTCGCCCCTTTGCATCCTGGTACATGCAGTTCAATTTAAACGCTTGCTTGAAATTTTGCAGAGTGTCTCACCAAAGTTGGTGCAGGTTAGTGCTGTTAATCTCTAGACACATGTGTTTCTGGATTTCATCCTTCTTCAGTAGAGATAAAACAAAATTCTTCTGGGGTTTGCGGAGAAAGCTGCCACAATCCTCTCAGGTCTCTGTACCTCTCCCTGGCGCGCAGGTGCCTCCCATGAGCTCGTCAGCCCAGTGGCTCAAGGGAGCCTTTTTGAAACAGAAGGTGGATGGGAGCACACTGCTACCTCCCAGCACAGTTTGCCCCTTTGCATCCTGGTACATGCAGTTCAATTTAAATGCTTGCTTGAAATTTTGCAGAGTGTCTCACCAAAGTTGGTGCAGGTTAGTGCTGTTAATCTATAGACACATGTGTTCCTGGATTTCATCCTTCTTCAGTAGAGATAAAACGAAATTCTTCTGGGGTTTGCTGAGAAAGCTGCCACAATCCTCTCAGGTCTCTGTACCTCTCTCTGGCGCGCAGGTGCCTCCCATGAGCTCGTCAGCCCAGTGGCTCAAGGGAGCCTTTTTGAAACAGAAGGGGGATGGGAGCACACTACTACCTCCCAGCACAGTTCGCCCCTTTGCATTCTGGTACATGCAGTTCAATTTAAATGCTTGCTTGAAATTTTGCAGAGTGTCTCACCAAAGTTGGTGCAGGTTAGTGCTGTCAATCTCTAGACACATGTGTTTCTGGATTTCATCCTTCTTCAGTAGAGGTAAAACGAAATTCTTCAGGGTTTGCTGAGAAAGCTGCCACAATCCTCTCAGGTCTCTGTACCTCTCCCTGGCGCGCAGGTGCCTCCCATGAGCTCGTCAGCCCAGTGGCTCAAGGGAGCCTTTTTGAAACAGAAGGGGGATGGGAGCACACTGCTACCTCCCAGCACAGTTCGCCCCTTTGCATCCTGGTACATGCAGTTCACTTTAAATGCTTGCTTGAAATTTTGCAGAGTGTCTCACCAAAGTTGGTGCAGGTTAGTGCTGTTAATCTCTAGACACATGTGTTTCTAGATTTCATCCTTCTTCAGTAGAGATAAAACGAAATTCTTCTGGGGTTTGCTGAGAAAGCTGACACAATCTGCTCAGGTCTCTATACCTCTTCCTGGCGCGCAGGGGCCTCCAATGAGCTCGTCAGCCCAGTGGCTCAAGGGAACCTTTTTGAAACAGAAGGGGGATGGGACCACACTGCTACCTCCCAGCACAGTTCGCCCCTTTGCATCCTGGTACATGCAGTTCAATTTAAATGCTTGCTTGAAATTTTGCAGAGTGTCTCACCAAAGTTGGTGCAGGTTAGTGCTGTTAATCTCTAGACACATGTGTTTCTGGATTTCATCCTTCTTCAGTAGAGGTAAAACGAAATTCTTCAGGGTTTGCTGAGAAAGCTGCCACAATCCTCTCAGGTCTCTGTACCTCTCCCTGGCGCACAGGTGCCTCCCATGAACTCGTCAGCCCAGTGGCTCAAGGGAGCCTTTTTGAAACAGAAGGGGGATGGGAGCACACTGCTACCTCCCAGCACAGTTCGCCCCTTCGCATCCTGGTACATGCAGTTCAATTTAAATGCTTGCTTGAAATTTTGCAGAGTGTCTCACCAAAGTTGGTGCAGGTTAGTGCTGTTAATCTCTAGACACATGTGTTTCTGGATTTCATCCTTCTTCAGGAGAGATAAAACAAAATTCTTCTGGGGTTTGCTGAGAAAGCTGCCACAATCCTCTCAGGTCTCTGTACCTCTCCCTGGCGCACAGGTGCCTCCCATGAGCTCGTCAGCCCAGTGGCTTTAGGGAGCCTTTTTAAAACAGAAGGGGGATGGGAGCACACTGCTACCTCCCAGCACAGTTCGCCCCTTTGCATCCTGGTACATGCAGTTCAATTTAAATGCTTGCTTGAAATTTTGCAGAGTGTCTCACCAAAGTTGGTGCAGGTTAGTGCTGTTAATCTCTAGACACATGTGTTTCTGGATTTCATCCTTCTTCAGTAGAGATAAAACGAAATTCTTCTGGGGTTTGCTGAGAAAGCTGCCACAATCCTCTCAGGTCTCTGTACCTCTCCCTGGCGCGCAGATGCCTCCCATGAGCTCGTCAGCCCAGTGGCTCAAGGGAGCCTTTTTGAAACAGAAGGGGGATGGGAGCACACTGCTACCTCCCAGCACAGTTCGCCCCTTTGCATCCTGGTACATGCAGTTCAATTTAAACGCTTGCTTGAAATTTTGCAGAGTGTCTCACCAAAGTTGGTGCAGGTTAGTGCTGTTAATCTCTAGACACATGTGTTTCTGGATTTCATCCTTCTTCAGTAGAGATAAAACAAAATTCTTCTGGGGTTTGCTGAGAAAGCTGCCACAATCCTCTCAGGTCTCTGTACCTCTCCCTGGCGCGCAGGTGCCTCCCATGAGCTCGTCAGCCCAGTGGCTCAAGGGAGCCTTTTTGAAACAGAAGGGGGATGGGAGCACACTGCTACCTCCCAGCACAGTTCGCCCCTTTGCATCCTGGTACATGCAGTTCAATTTAAATGCTTGCTTGAAATTTTGCAGAGTGTCTCACCAAAGGTGGTGCAGGTTAGTGCTGTTAATCTCTAGACACATGTGTTTCTGTATTTCATCCTTCTTCAGTAGAGATAAAACGAAATTCTTCTGGGGTTTTCTGAGAAAGCTGCCACAATCCTCTCAGGTCTCTGTACCTCTCCCTGGCACGCAGGTGCCTCCCATGAGCTCGTCAGCCCAGTGGCTCAAGGGAGCCTTTTTGAAACAGAAGGGGGATGGGAGCACACTGCTACCTCCCAGCACAGTTCGCCCCTTTGCATCCTGGTACATGCAGTTCAATTTAAATGCTTGCTTGAAATTTTGCAGAGTGTCTCACCAAAGTTGGTGCAGGTTAGTGCTGTTAATCTCTAGACACATGTGTTTCTGGATTTCATACTTCTTCAGTAGAGATAAAACAAAATTCTTCTGGGGTTTGCTGAGAAAGCTGCCACAATCCTCTCAGGTCTCTGTACCTCTCCCTGGCGCGCAGGTGCCTCCCATGAGCTCGTCAGCCCAGTGGCTCAAGGGAGCCTTTTTGAAACAGAAGGGGGATGGGAGCACACTGCTACCTCCCAGCACAGTTCGCCCCTTTGCATCCTGGTACATGCAGTTCAATTTAAATGCTTGCTTGAAATTTTGCAGAGTGTCTCACCAAAGTTGGTGCAGGTTAGTGCTGTTAATCTCTAGACACATGTGTTTCTGGGTTTCATCCTTCTTCAGTAGAGGTAAAACGAAATTCTTCAGGGTTTGCTGAGAAAGCTGCCACAATCCTCTCAGGTCTCTGTACCTCTCCCTGGCGCGCAGGTGCCTCCCATGAGCTCGTCAGCCCAGTGGCTCAAGGGAGCCTTTTTGAAACAGAAGGGGGATGGGAGCACACTGCTACCTCCCAGCACATTTCGCCCCTTTGCATCCTGGTACATGCAGTTCAATTTAAATGCTTGCTTGAAATTTTGCAGAGTGTCTCACCAAAGTTGGTGCAGCACTAACCTGCACCAACTTTGGTGAGACACTCTGCAAAATTTCAAGTAAGCATTTAAATTGAACTGCATGTACCAGGATGCAAAGGGGCGAACTGTGCTGGGAGGTAGCAGTGTGCTCCTATCCCCCTTCTGTTTTAAAAAGGCTCCCTTAAGCCACTGGCCTGACGAGCTCATGGGAGGCACCTGTGTGCCAGGGAGAGGTACAGAGACCTGAGAGGATTGTGGCAGCTTTCTCAGCAAACCCCAGAAGAATTTCGTTTTATCACTACTGAAGAAGGATGAAATCCAGAAACACATGTGTCTAGAGATTAACAGCACAAACCTGCACCAACTTTGGTGAGACACTCTGCAAAATTTCAAGTAAGCATTTAAATTGAACTGCATGTACCAGGATGCAAAGGGGCGAACAGTGCTGGGAGGTAGCAGTGTGATCCCATCCCCCTTCTGTTTCAAAAAGGCTCCCTTGAGCCACTGGGCTGACGAGCTCATGGGAGGCACCTGTGCGCACGGGAGAGGTACAGAGACCTGAGAGCATTGTGGCAGCTTTCTCAGCAAACCACAGAAGAATTTCGTTTTATCTCTACTGAAGAAGGATGAAATCCAGAAACACATGTGTCTAGAGATTAACAGCACTAACCTGCACCAACTTTGGTGAGACACTCTGCAAAATTTCAAGTAAGCATTTAAATTGAACTGCATGTACCAGGATGCAAAGGGGCGAACTGTGCTGGGAGGTAGCAGTGTGCTCCCATCCCCCTTCTGTTTCAAAAAAGCTCCCTTGAGCCACTGGGCTGACGAGCTCATGGGAGGCAGCTGTGCGCCAGGGAGAGGTACAGAGACCTGAGAGGATTGTGGCAGCTTTCTCAGCAAACCCCAGAAGAATTTCGTTTTATCTCTACTGAAGAAGGATGAAATCCAGAAACACATGTGTCTAGAGATTAACAGCACTAACCTGCACCAACTTTGGTGAGACACTCTGCAAAATTTCAAGTAAGCATTTAAATTGAACTGCATGTACCAGGATGCAAAGGGGCGAACAGTGCTCGGAGGTAGCAGTGTGCTCCCATCCCCCTTCTGTTTCAAAAAGGCTCCCTTGAGCCACTGGGCTGACGAGCTCATGGGAGGCACCTGTGCGCCAGGGAGAGGTACAGAGACCTGAGAGCATTGTGGCAGCTTTCTCAGCAAACCACTGAAGAATTTCGTTTTATCTCTACTAAAGAAGGATGAAATCCAGAAACACATGTGTCCAGAGATTAACAGCACTAACCTGCACCAACTTTGGTGAGACACTCTGCAAAATTTCAAGTAAGCATTTAAATTGAACTGCATGTATCAGGATGCAAAGGGGCGAACTGTGCTGGGAGGTAGCAGTGTGCTCCCATCCCCCTTCTGTTTCAAAAAGGCTCCCTTGAGCCACTGGGCTGACGAGCTCATGGGAGGCACCTGTGCGCCAGGGAGTGGTACAGAGACCTGAGAGGATTGTGGCAGCTTTCTCAGCAAACCCCAGAAGAATTTCGTTTTATCTCTACTGAAGAAGGATGAAATCCAGAAACACATGTGTCTAGAGATTAACAGCACTAACCTGCACCAACTTTGGTGAGACACTCTGCAAAATTTCACGTAATCATTTAAATTGAACTGCATGTACCAGGATGCAAAGGGGCGAACTGTGGTGGGAGGTAGCAGTGTGCTCCCATCCCCCTTCTGTTTCAAAAAGGCTCCCTTGAGCCACTGGGCTGACGAGCTCATGGGAGGCACCTGTGCGCCAGGGAGAGGTACAGAGACCTGAGAGGATTGTGGCAGCTTTCTCAGTAAACCCCAGAAGAATTTCGTTTTATCTCTACTGAAGAAGGATGAAATCCAGAAACCCATGTGTCTAGAGATTAACAGCACTAACCTGCACCAACTTTGGTGAGACACTCTGCAAAATTTCAAGTAATCATTTAAATTGAACTGCATGTACCAGGATGCAAAGGGGCGAACTGTGCTGGGAGGTAGCAGTGTGCTCCCATCCCCCTTCTGTTTCAAAAAGGCTCCCTTGAGCCACTGGGCTGACGAGCTCATGGGAGGCACCTGTGCGCCAGGGAGAGGTACAGAGACCTGAGAGGATTGTGGCAGCTTTCTCAGCAAACCCCAGAAGAATTTCGTTGTATCTCTACTGAAGAAGAATGAAATCCAGAAACACATGTGTCTAGAGATTAACAGCACTAACCTGCACCAACTTTGGTGAGACACTCTGCAAAATTTCAAGTAAGCATTTAAATTGAACTGCATGTACCAGGATGCAAAGGGGCGAACAGTGCTGGGAGGTAGCAGTGTGCCCCCATCCCCCTTCTGTTTCAAAAAGGCTCCCTTGAGCCACTGGGCTGACGAGCTCATGGGAGGCACCTGTGCGCCAGGGAGAGGTACAGAGACCTGAGAGGATTGTGGCAGCTTTCTCAGCAAACCCCAGAAGAATTTCGTTTTATCTCTACTGAAGAAGGATGAAATCCAGAAACACATGTGTCTAGAGATTAACAGCACTAACCTGCACCAACTTTGGTGAGACACTCTGCAAAATTTCAAGTAAGCATTTAAATTGAACTGCATGTACCAGGATGCAAAGGGGCAAACTGTGCTGGGAGGTAGCAGTGTGCTCCCATCCCCCTTCTGTTTCAAAAAGGCTCCCTTGAGCCACTGGGCTGACGAGCTCATGGGAGGCACCTGTGCGCCAGGGAGAGGTACAGAGACCTGAGAGCATTGTGGCAGCTTTCTCAGCCAACCACAGAAGAATTTCGTTTTATCTCTACTGAAGAAGGATGAAATCCAGAAACACATGTGTCTAGAGATTAACAGCACTAACCTGCACCAACTTTGGTGAGACACTCTGCAAAATTTCAAGTAAGCATTTAAATTGAACTGCATGTACCAGGATGCAAAGGGACGAACTGTGCTGGGAGGTAGCAGTGTGCTCCCATCCCCCTTCTGTATTCTGTGAAAGTGTTTGTACCTCATGATGGGGTGATCCTTTTAACAAGGAGTCGTACTCAGTATATGAAACACAGTCAGATGACTAAGTATGAAAAGGTCATATTCGGTGCAACAATTGTGAGTCTTGTGAGATGCGTGAATGTGAATCCTTCAACATGGTTGCCTGATGCAGAAAATGTGGAAGTAAGAGATGAAGCAGATCATGACTGTTTGGATGTACTTGATTTCTGTACAAAACCACGACCTGACATAAAAGATGAACCCTTACCAGAAAGTGATTTTGTTATGTTTGTCGATGGGTCTTGTTTGAGGACAGATGATGGAGTGTTGAGTGCAGTATATGCGGTATGTACAGTTGCAGCAGTAATGGAAGCATCCTATTTGAAAGGAGTAAAATCGGCCCAAGTAGCTGAACTTGTTGCTTTGATGAGAGCATGCAAGATTGGGAAAGGTGTGAGAGTGACTGTGATAACTGATAGCCAGTATGGCTATGGAGTCGTCCACGACTTCGGCCAGATATGGCTGCAGAGAGGTTTCCTAACCTCAAGTGGAACTCCCATTAAGAATGCTGAGGCAATTGGCTGTTGTAAAATGTGCTGCCCATAGTCGCAGTGGTTATTATATTGCCACTGGTAACAAATTTGCAAATGACATGGCGCAATACTGTGCAGAAAATCAGAATTCAATCAATCGGGCTAAGGAAAAGGAAGTGATTTCTTGCTTTCAGTGTTTATTAACACGGTGGGAACATGGGAAGAAGTAAGACAATTGCAGGAAGAAGCAGGAGAGGAGGAAATAAAACAGTGGGTAAAACAGGATGTGCACCAAGAGAGAAAGATCATGTGTGAGTCTATCGAGATGGAAGACCAGTCATGCCTGATAGCATGAGGTCTGCCATGGCACGGATGTATCATGCAAAAACCAAAGGAAATGATGGACGGAGTGTTGAACATTGCAAGCACTCACCCCCAGTCAACTGATCTGGGTTTAATCCATCACCGTTCTTTAGCCCACTCTGCCACCCCAGTTCAGACATGGCCATATGCAAATCAGTCTGACCCTGTGCCTCATGGGAACAGTCCAGCCCGAACTGCCAAGCCATGTCTTCCCTGGACCAGAAACAAGCTACCTAGGACCGGTTTCTGGCATTTCAACCGTCTTCAGCCAGGCTTGCTTGAATCCAGTGGCAAAGTGAGCAAGGGACTCACGTCTGAGCATACTCTGCTAACTTATGGCGAACAAAGCAAAAACCAAAGGAAATGATGGATGGAGTGTTGAACATTGCAAGCACTCACCCCCAGTCATCTGATCTGGGTTTAATCCATCACCGTTCTTTAGCCCACTCTGCCACCCCAGTTCAGACATGGCCATATGCAAATCAGTCTGACCCTGTGCCTCATGGGAACAGTCCAGCCCGAACTGCCAAGCCATGTCTTCCCTGGACCAGAAACATGCTACCTAGGACCGGTTTCTGGCATTTCAGCCGTCTTCAGCCAGGCCTGCTTGAATCCAGTGGCAAAGTGAGCAAGGGACTCACGTCTGAGCATACCCTGCCAACTTATGGCAAACAAAGCAAAAACCAAAGGAAATGATGGACGGAGTGTTGAACATTGCAAGCACTCACCCCCAGTCAACTGATCTGGGTTTAATCCATCACCGTTCTTTAGCCCACTCTGCCACCCCAGTTCAGACATGGCCATATGCAAATCAGTCTGACCCTGTGCCTCATGGGAACAGTCCAGCCCAAACTGCCAAGCCATGTCTTCCCTGGACCGGAAACAAGCTTCCTAGGACCGGTTTCTGGCATTTCAGCCGTCTTCAGCCAGGCTTGCTTGAATCCAGTGGAAACAGTGAGCAAGTGACTTACGTCTGAGCATACCCTGCCAACTTATGGCGAACAAAGCAAAAACCAAAGGAAATGATGGACGGAGTGTTGAACATTGCAAGCACTCACCCCCAGTCAACTGATCTGGGTTTAATCCATCACCTTTCTTTAGCGCACTCTGCCACCCCAGTTCAGACATGGCCATATGCAAATCAGTCTGACCCTGTGCCTCATGGGAACAGTCCTGCCCGAACTACCAAGCCATGTCTTCCCTGGACCGGAAACAAGCTTTCTAGGACCGTTTTCTGGCATTTCAGCCGTCTTCAGCCAGGCTTGCTTGAATCCAGTGGCAAAGTGAGCAAGGGACTCACGTCTGAGCATACCCTGCCAACGTATGGCGAACAAAGCAAAAACCAAAGGAAATGATGGACGGAGTGTTGAACATTGCAAGCATTTGTTTCCGGTCCAGGGAAGACATGGCTTGGCAGTTCGGGCTGGACTGTTCCCATGAGGCACAGGGTCAGACTGATTTGCATATGGCCATGTCTGAAAAGATTGGAAAGAAACTATCAGCTATAACAGATTTTGTAGTAAAACTAGGTAGTACATTTTTAGGTAAGATTTTATTTCCATTAACATGTGTGATTTTCTTAGTATTTATAATTAGATTAGGATGTATTTGTCGTAAAAAGGATAAAAATCAGAAAAGGTTAAAAAGAGAAAATTTAAGGAGAAGAGATAAGAAACGAGAAAGAGAATTTGAAGAAATAGAATTGGAAGAAATCAAGGAGAGTATGTATAAAACAGCAAAAAGAGAAAAAACAGGGGAAACTGAAATATGAATAGAAACAAGAAATCACTTTGAAATTCCGTAATAGGGATTGCTGGAGCGGGTAGTACAACATTTTGTATACCCCCCCATTCTGCATGTTTACAATGATCTGAATAATCAACTAATAGTAATCTTATTCATTTGTTTGAAGTGGAAACTAACTAATTATATTAACAAAAGAATTACACGTGGGATTTGCATCTTGTCTGGCTAAATTAATTGTATACTAACATATGTACGCATACTAATGGTAGAAAATTAGAATATTGCATGATATATGTTGCTTTTGTGATGTAATTGTAAGTTGCGCATCACTGAGTGAGTATAAACGCTTTGAATGCTGCCATTATGCTAGATAATTACTTACACATAAGGGAATTAGTGAGAGTTTAACATTTAATTAACCATTTCTATGTTTTAATTATGTTTTTGTGTTTGTTTTGCTTAAGTTGACCCTTTAGGCCTTCCTTAAAATGGCTGCCTGAGATGTACAACATGACTGCTGCTGTCACACAAGGTTCTGGGTGAAGTGCGCATGCGTCACCGCCAGCAACAACGGCCCCGTCCTGACCCCAGGAGAAGATGTTCCTACCAAGGACACCCTGGGAGCTTCGCCAGGACTACAACAATGGACTGTCTTTAAAACCGAAACCAGCAAGTGCGATGACTTAATCTTGCGGACTATATGAGAACTTTACCGAACAACCCCAAATCCACCAATGAGGACTGTCTAAAACCCCAATCTTGATACATTTTGACATTAGTTTCATTAAAAAAGTAGGTAGGAAAGTAAATTAGAAAAAAGTCCTTCTTTGAACGAACTTTGATTTCCTGACGTTATGCTGACGGAGAGGACGGTGACACTGCTGGACAGCTGTTATCCTGATTCTTTGAGAGACTGAATTACGGCCTGACTTTGATGAATTTAAAGATTTTTCCACGACTTGACTGACTTAGAGGACGACTAATAGCCAGATTAGGTAAATATGATGTTCTGCGGTTTGGATTATGATTTCTAACAATTTGCAAGTTTATTAGATAAACGATATTTGATTAATTGATAAATGTGTTGTGTTGATTATTTGAAAAAACAAGAATAAGAGAAGAGTATAGATAAATGAATTGAATCACTAAATCATATATACAACTAACTGATTCATCACCCAATGAGGGGAATATCACATGGTTGGGGTTAATAAAGTATTCAATGCATTTAGGGTTTAGGTAATGATATTCCTTTCATGTCAGCGTTTGGAAACGTATTCCTCTAGGGAAGCAGATCAATGAAGTATGTGTGTTGGTGTTATGGGCCACACCAATGAATGTATTTGAGTGAATTTGTTAATGCGGTGTTTGGTCTGTGACGAAAGGGGAAACTGTCCTTGTCTTCTCTGGGTGAGTTGGAAAAGACAGAGTCCTTTTCCTTCTCTGCCCACCACCCCCGTCCTGAACAGCTGAGCCTTATTCATTGGCCATGGCTTTCTGACATCCTGGGATGCTTTTATTAAATAAAAAAGTAAGGGAACGGTTTCTATTAAATTTAAAAAGTAGGGACACACTGTGCCCTCCCGTGCCCGCCCACTCCGAACACTGACTTTGACACTTTTTGGGAAAAATTTCATGCAGACTAGTCAAACGACGCCAAAGTTATAGTTAGGTCAAAAAATGTTTTTCCTATTGATACTAGGTCCTAACTATAACTACCTACTGTTGACCAGCAGTAAGATTATACATATATATAGATATTGCCCTTACGGCAGCTCGGGCAAAAAATGTTTACATTGGGGGGCAGATGGAGCCACTTTATTTCAAGAGACATACGAGATACATCAATGACCAGTGCAAGCTTTTCTATGTTTGATACTATTTTAACCTACATAGTGATGGGTGACAGTGTGGGATTGTGGCATTGTCTCGGAAAGTGATGCGAAAAGGAAGCAATCTGAACTGTTATTTTTTAAGACAATTCAGGAAATTACCCATAGTTGTGTCAATTTGTTTCGAAAACAAAAATATAAGAGTTAGAAAAATTGTCAAAAAAGACCTCAACATGTGTCGGGAGGAGATGTAACTTCATAAATACATAGACTGTGGGAAAGTACCAATTGGTCTTAGAATATTGATCATCCCACCATATGAAAACCCCAACCCTGATATGTTGAATGTATGGGCGGTTAGTTCCAGTAGCGGTCTGTGGAGGGAGTTCGGTGGGGCAGTGAGGCGGGGCGGGGGAGGGGCAGGGTGGGGATATGGATGAACGGAGGTAAGTACACATTGAAATAAATAAAAGGAATTTCGTTGCGCACGCTGCATCGCATTTTGCGATGCAGATCGCGCAAAGGAATACGTTTTATTTAGTTAAATGTGTACTTACCTCCGTTCATCCATATTCCGGTGTTTACATTTCCCCTCCCCCACCCCGCCTCACTTCCCCACCGAACTCCCTCCACGGACCGCTACTGGTTAGTTCTGACAGCTGTTCAAATGGATGTTACACATTTTGGTCAAATATGCCTGGAAAGACAGAGATCTGGTGCTTTCAGAAATTGAGACAATAAAGGGAGAAATACAAAAAACTTGACAGGAAAAAGAATATTGATAACTTCATGGAGAAGATGAACAACAGACTGGAAAAGCAAGAGGAAGAGATTAAAATTAAAAAACTGAGATAATTACTGAGAGATCCTACAGATTATTAGATGGGAAAGATCTTCAGTATGAGATACAAGAGTACCTGAAGTGGTGACATACAACCTCGCAATCAAATAAGACAAGATAAGTCTACATCGGGGGTGGACTCTGAACAACTTAGTGACAGTGATATATTGGAAAGAACCATTTGTAGTGCTTCCAGGAATAGCGTGACAAAAAAGTAATGTTTCAGACAGGTTTTTCATCATGACCAGAGTCAAATGACAGCAAACGTTTGCCAAGTATTGATCAACATGAAGAAGAGAGAAGAAAGAAGTGACACCAAATGAGGATAGGAGGAAAAAAAATGTGCAATCCCAATGGGAGTGGAAACAGGGGGTCACAAGATGTGATGATGAGGCAAAACTAAATACAGTGGTAACTTAGACACAAAGCCAATTGTGCAATACAGAGCAAAGTGTATTATCCTTCGGTTTGTCATTTTTTCCACAACTGGGTTTAACTACACTTTTCAGTTTTATTCATAAAAATTGGAGAATTGGTTCAGTTCCGTAGCTAGAGATACTACCCATGCCATTGTAAGAGCTACTACAGTGAGCAATCTCAGCATTGGTGACAATGACTCTCTCTGAGCAAGACCCTAATGCCCTAAATACAGGTGTCTCTTTTCTCAGTTTGGCTGAGCTGACTATAACCATTGATGTCAACTGTCCCAGTGGGGTTAAGCCAAAATTGAGTTTCCCTCCCAGGGACATTCTTTTACCAGGTGGTCATACAATACATAAAAAAATTAGACAGAACACTATTTAGAAGAGAGACAATCCTGACTAGAGTCAATGAAATGCTATGAAGACTTTGGAGCATGACAACAATACAGTAATCAGGGCAATATTGTTATTATTTGGAAGCGTGTACATTTCTGAAGGTCTCACACAATTGAGTGACTGTACATGTTACTCCAAGCTCAAGAAAAACATGGTTATAGATTGAGGCAAGTTATGTTGTTATGTTATGGGAGATTTGTAAAGTGCACGTACACCAGTAGGTCTCTTTGTGTTGAATTTGAGGCCACCACTGATGTTGCACCTAGCTATAGGCTTGAGTGAAGAGCCAGGTTTTAAATTTTTTCCTGAAACACATATAATCAGTTGTCTGTCTTATGTCGATCGGTATAGAGTTCCAAAGTTGAGGTCCCAACATGGAGAAGCGTGACCCACCCATTCTTTTGCGCTTGAATCTGGGTACTGGCAGTAAGTTCATTTGCGCTGATCTAAGGTTCAGTTTTGTGAGGTATGGGTGGATCCTCGTTGAAAGGAATTTGGGGCCTCTGTTTCGGATTGCTTTAAAGATAATACAACCTGCTTTGAACATAGACCGCTGTACTACAGGAAGCCAGTGAAGCTTCTTGGCATAATCAATTCTGGACAGGATCATGGCCTTTATGATTAATGTGCTGGCCTCCCTGGTGAAAAATCTTCAGATTTTTCTAAAGTTTATAAGTTGGAAAAAGCAGAATGACGTGACCATGCTTATCTGAGATTGCTTGGACAGTTTGGAGTCTATTTGAATGCCAAAACTCTTTACAGCACTCTTTGGGGTGGGTGTAGTACCTAGTGTTTTGGGCCAGTATGCTAGAGTCCAATGGTTTAATCTGTTGTTGGAGATAACTATCTATGCTTTATCAGAGTTCACTTTCAGATGGCTATTATTCATCCAATCTTTGATGAGTAACATAGTGTTTTGAAAGAAAACCTTGGAGTCCTGTGTCTCGTCAATTAAAAAGATTAGTTGCCTGTCTGGCGCGTAATTGTAAAAATGAACCTTCATTTATTGGAGGGAATGTATCAGGGGGTGGATGTAGAGATTAAAAAGATGGGGGGACAGGGAGGAGCCCTGAGGTACCGCACAATTCGTGGTGACTATGACGGAACTATAGGGAGTGAGTCTAACTGATTAGGTACGATCTTTCAGGAAAGATTGCATTCATTTGAATGCACTGCCCCTAAGACCTGCGGCCACCATTCTATCCGCTAGTATCGCGTGATCAATGGTATTGAATGCTGCTAACAGGTCAAGTAGGACTAATGCTTGTGTCTGCCCCCTGCCAGCCCCTTCATTCAGATCGGCCACAACACTTAGGATGACTGATTCGGTTGATTTGGAGGGCCTAAAACCTGCTTGGTGGGGATCTAGAACGTTGATCTCTTAAATGAAGGAGCAAAGAAGTTTAGCTACTTGTGCCTCAAGGATTTTAGCAGAGTAGGGAAGAAGCAATATGGGTCTATAGTTCTCTAACTGTAGAGGGCCATGCCAATTTTATTTGAAGCGGGATAATGACTGCTTCTTTAAATGCACGGGGAACCATGCCTTGCATGGGTGAAAGGTTGAGCAAGACAAGGGTACTAAAGAGGGTAAAGATGCCTTTTTGTATTGCAGGGGGACAGGCATCTTTAGGTGATCCTGATTTTACTTTATTTGTTAGTTCTGTGAGACAGTCTATATTTACACTATGAAAGGTAGACAGCGTGGAAGAGTTGCCATCTTGCTGTAGGTATTTCTAATCCTGTGAGCTAGGAGTAATGGAATCTTGTATTTTCTTTTTTTTATTTTCAAAGAAGAGATTAAGATTGTCACACAGTGACTGAGAGGCAATAATGAAGGGAGTAATTTGGTCAGGGTTCGATAATTCCTTTACTATATTGAAAATATTTTTTGCTTTGTCGTCCGAGCTTAAGACTTTGTTGGCAGTAGCGGCTCGTGGAGGGAGTTCCGTGGGGCGGTGAGGCGGGGTGGGGGGTAGTAAACACCAGAATATGGCTAAAAGGAGGTAAGTAAACAATTAAATAAATAAAACGAATTTCGTTGCGTGCGCTGCATCGCATTTTGCGATGCAGCGCGCGCAACAAAATTCGTTTTATTTATTTCATTGTTTACTTACCTCCTTTTATCCATATTCCGGTGTTTATTACCCCCCCACCCTGCCCCTCCCCTGCCCCACCTTACCACCCCATGGAGCTCCCTCCACGGGCCGCTACTGTTTGTTGGTAAAAAAGACTTTCTTTGCCTCTAGACTGGCTGTTTTGTAGGCTGTCAGGGATTGTGTATATATTCCCTTGTTTCTGGCGAGTACGTTTAATGCCATTTTTGCTCAGCCTGGTGGGTTTTTAGCTTTGCTAATTTCAGCTCTAAAGAGAACCATTGAGATGCCTCATGCTGCTGTGAGGGACTGGCTTGATCATGTAAAGGGGCTTGTATGTCACTTGCCTTCAGTTGCCAGTTTGTAATAGCTGCCTCAAACATGTCAACGTTATCTGTCCTGGCAGGGAGATTTGATGCCAGGGTGTGGTGAAAAGTGGACAAGTTAATACGATTCCAGTTTCGGGTCATAAGTTTTGGGCCAGCCGGGGGTTTGGGTAACAATAGGTCACTTAAGGTAAAGCTGATTAAATGATGATCTGACCAAACACACAGGTTGATTGCTAATTTCTGAACTGAGAGATTAATGGACCATACCTAGTCAAGTGTATGCACTTTCATGTGTGTAGGTTCATAGATATGTCCTTCAAGATTCAAGTATTTTAGCAATTCAGTTAATTCCTTGGAGCCCTTGCTTCCCTCTTCCTCAATTTCCCAGTAGTTCAAGTCTCTGAATATCAAAATGTTTGTGTAATCTATAGTCAGGGGTGCAATATAATTTGCTAGGTCTTTGGAAAATTCCCACATTAACTATTGGAGGCCTATAGATCAGTACACACACCAACGTAGAGGTGGGAGAATCTAGTTTTGAAGTTAGACTATCAACTGATTCAATACCTAGGGGGGATATGGGGATGAAGGAGAGGTGTTGTTTAATACCTGCTGCTACCCCTCCCCCTATTTTCCCAGGAAGTCTGTCTGTAAAAGATAATAGTTATCAGGTCATGCGGATAGTATGTCTGGGGTAGATTCAATTGTCAGCCATTTTTCTGTCAGTAGCAGTATGTCTGGAGCTTCAGTGTCTAGTAAGTTGAGCATTTCTAAATGAGGTTTGACCATGGAACGTGTGTTTAAATACATTATGTTTAGTGCCTTGGGTGTAGAATCATGCACCTTAGGTGTAGAATCATGCGTCATGGGAATAAAGTTTTCATGATAGATGAGGGGTTTCTCAGGCACGAGATTGCTGGGGGCCATTGCTTGTTCAGAGTTTAATAGGTCGAGTCTGTTTAACTTATATTTGACTGCTGGTTCGATTTGCAGTTTAGCTGGAGGGGGCAGAAGTCATTGATTAGGAGATTAATTAAAGAAATAGAGAGATCATGCGTAACTGGAATGGGAACCAGGACCCCTAGGTAAACCAATCATCTCTGATCGAAGTTTTCTGTTAAAAAGACCTCCAAGGCTGTTGACTTTTACTTACACCTTTTTGGTCTCACCATTTCCTTCTAATATCAAGAACAGCCATGGTTTTTTTGGCCTTGATGGAGGGTATTACATGTGAGGAGTATTAGATGTGAGTAGTCTGTACACCAGTATTAAACACAAGGCAGATATCCAGGCATGTAGACATTTTCTAATGCCTGATGTATCTTTCCTGATACTGAGTTGCTTATAGACACGATCCTATTCTAACTCATACACAACATTTTTCTATTCAATGGTAACATCTTTAAATAGACATAGGGTAAGGCCATGGGGACCTTCTTAATGCTGAGTTATTCCAACCTTTCAGTGGGTTGGTGGGAGGAGCAAGTCACAAGTACCCTCAATCCTGTGGATGAGGTTTATAGATCACTTATTCATTTTTTGTAAAGGCAACATAGATGCGATAGAGAAATTTGTCAACTTCCTGAACGTCAATGATCAGTAAACAGACCATTGATTTTCTTGCTCTAACAACCACTGTGGTTAGAAACAAGTTAACTTGTCAGTTCAGAAAACCTACTCCAGGAGACAGTCAATTGCTGGGAGCTGTCACCCTTCTATTCTTATACAGAGTATTGCATTTAGTAAATTGCTCAGGGCAAGAAGGAACTGCAGCTCAGACGAAGATATTGAGAAGAAACAAATCATGAAGTTGTGCTGATTTATTTAAAGAGGGTATCCCAACAGAGTTTTAGATGCTGCAGTTCAGAGAGGCAATACAAAAGATAGGAAAGATATTTTGAAAATAGCAGATCCCCAGACAGGTAAGAGGCTAACAACATTAGATGAGTGGCAACATACAACAACAAATCAAAGGATTTAAGAAAGATTTTGCAAAAGCATTGGCAGATATTGAAAACTGAGAACACCATGGCTGATTACATTAGTGATTACCCTTGAGTAACTTTCAGGGGAAGTTAGTCTCTCAGAGTCAAATTAAGTAAAAGAATGATACTAGATCAGCCCAATGTGACTTTCTTACAGAGTAAGGGAATGTTTGACTGTAGTAGTATATCTAAAGCCTGTACCTCTATTGGAAAAACCTTGTACCATCATGAAAAGTAAGTACTGTTATTAAGATTTTGTGATTTATTCTTTGGTCTATCCTGCTGAAAAATTGTATATTGAGAGCACCATACATCTGGTTGATGTCATCAATGACGTCATTGAGCATGTCTTGATTGATGTAATATACGCGATCATAGGTAGTGCACAGCAGGGGCCAAAGTTATAGTTAGCTCATCAAACTATAACTGGTGAACATAGGTGGTTTTTGGGTTCAAAATGTAGCACTATGTCTTACATTGACACCTAACTATAATTTCCCTTTAACCTTTGGCTGTTTTAGTGTATTTCTAATGTTTTTTTTAATGTAAGTTAATGTCTTTTTTTCTATAACTACTTATAATTTCACTTTAACCTTTGTTTTTTTCAGTGAAATTTCTAGGGTTTTCTAAATGTAAAGTAATACCTTATTAAAGGCATTGGCTCTACATGTGTGTCTTTGCGGAGAACCAAATACCCCACTTGTAGCATTTGACTCTCAGGGCAGTGACACAGAGTAGTCCAAAGCCTAGAGAGGGTAAGTGGTCTGGACTAGCAATCACAATTCACTGGCACGCAGCAACAACACTCAATGATTTATTGTTAAGTCAGTCTTAGTTCTTATATAATGAAAAACTACATTTATTAAACCCACTACTGAATATTATGCATTAAATCACAAATATAGATATCAACTAGATGGAAATAACTTTGGTGACACCCTTATATCAGATTTCACCCTTGAGAGCTCTGAGCTCCCTAATCACAATACTATCCATGTTTAAAAGATGCAACATCACAAAACTAGGAGGTTTCATTGCTGAACCTTCTCACCCCCTATGTTCCTACTCGCCACTTGAGGTCTGAGGGGAGGGTATTGGTCTGTGCCCCGGCGGTAAAGAAAGCCAGGATAGGTGGTCGCTCTTTTCGATTTTTGGCGGCCCAACTCTGGAACAAGCTTCCAGTGAGACTCCGGCTGGAGCCCTCTGAGGGCATTTTTAGGAAGAAACTGAAGACTCTCCTGTTCCCTCCTGGATAGGTCTCAGTAGATTGCCTTAGCTGCTCACACCGTAGCGCGGGGACACACTGTTTTAGTGTAACCAGGCGCTTTATAAGCCCGATTAACATAACATAACATAAAACATGTCTATTGGCTTTTTCATGATGTCACCATATCAATTTATAAAGCAAGTCTATAGGAAGGCCTATTGGCTTTGTTAGGAATCATCATGTTAGTAAAAACAACAATCAGATGTTAGGAATCACCATTAAACCCAATGAAATCAATAATCATGTTTTAATATATCCATTATTAATATAACCTTTGCCATTTCCACCAACAATCATTGACAGTAAATTATTTAAAATAAAACCTTTGATAGCAACCACAAGTGTCAGAGTCTCACTTTTAGACAAAATAATTCAATCCTAGAACCAACCACAAGGGGATCTCGCACTAAAGGGCGCATGAGCAAAATCTCCAGCTCCAATACCACATTACCCTTTCCTCGTTTCATGTTCACAAAACCCTTGAAAACAAAGGCCTACTTTCTAAAAATACTTCTGTGGGACTGCTGTTGTCCCATAAGACCCTCCCAACACATTTTAAGTACATTGATGATGCCCCTACCCTTACTTGGAAAATCATGGAGACTAAACAATATGCCACTGAAGCCCACTCAGAACATTATGCTTCTGGGTCAGGATTCATGAATTTTTGAACAGTAGAAGTTCTTTGTGTATGTGGCTTCATGCCACATGTTTTTATTCTCCACTTTTTGGGTGCCCCAGTCTTACCATGGGCACCCACAAACTCAGAAGTCTGTTGTCAGCCCATAGTGGAGCCACAAGTGCCACGCGGCCCTGCCTGTTTCCCAGCACAACACCTGCCCTTTGTTGCCTGGAAGTAGCTGGCCATTGTACTTTTGTTCTCCAACCAGATGGGAGCTGTTTGACTTCCTAGTTCCAGTCTATCTCTGGAACCATGCTGAATACACATGCTCACGAAAAGTGTGGGCAGGACAAGAGGTACCCTGCACAATATGCCACCCCCTGAGACATGGGTGCAGGGCAGGCAAAGTAAGAGGCAGTGCAACTCCTCTGCTTCTCTGTTCCAGGGGATTGGGTCTTCCAGGACATGTAAAGCAGTGGGCCTCTGGACATTGGGTCACCGGTGCTAAAAGCTGCCTTGGAGACATGAACATCCCCCTCTCCTGAATAATTTTAAATAATAACGAAGATCCTAAATGCAGTCCCTAGCCCTCCCTGGGGAGAACTGAAAGAAATTATGGTGACATATACTTTTTTGTTGTTGTTTTGTCTCAGATCACCTGATACTTCTACAGGATTGCAAGGGGGAACTGCCATTATAACGCAGCCAGTACCACACAGAACAATTACAATGTGGCTATTACAATGCAGATACAGTTACCGCGCATCCCATTACCATGCAGGATTTTTACAATGCATATGCCTTTACCACGCATGCCTTTACAACAAACTTTGATGTAAAAGTATGAATGGTAAAGGCATATGCGTTTTAAATGTTTTAGGTACGTATTAAGCTAAAAGGTTTTAGGCTACACATTTTTAAGGTGGGTATGGGTTGCATTTTAGAAGTAAGAATTGTGGGTGTTGCACGGGTAATATTAGGGTTAAGGGTGGGTATGTGTTTTGGGGTGCCAAGGGTGATTTAAGGGTTTAGGATCGTTATGGGTTTTTGGGTGCCAACGGTAATTTTGGAATTTAGGATTTGAATGGGATTTGGGGTTTAGGCTGGGTATCGGTCTTGGGGTGCCAATAGTGTTTTTAGGGTTTAGGGTGGTTATGGGCCCAGACGTGGGTCCCTTGCTCACTTTGCCACTGGATTCAAGCTAGCCTGGTTGAAGACGGCTGTTAGCCTGAAACCGGTCCCAGGATGCTTGTTTCCAGTCCAGGGAAGACATGGCTTGGCAGTTCGGGCAGGACTGTTCCCATGAGGCACAGGGTCAAGACTGATTTGCATATAGCTGTGTCTGAACTGAGGTGACAAAGTGAGCTAAAGAATGATGATGGATTCAACCCAGATCTTAGACTGGGGGTGAGTGTTTGAAAAGTTTCAGCACTCCGTCCATCTTCTCTTTGCGTTTGCTTTGTTTGCCCTAAGTTGGCAGGGTATGCCCAGATGCGGTTCCCTTGCTCACTTTGCCACTGGATTCAAGCTAGCCTGGCTGATGAGAGCTGTTAGCCCGAAACCGGTCCCAGGATGCTTGTTTGCAGTCCAGGGAAGACATGGCTTGTCAGTTTGGGCTGGACTGTTCCCATGAGGCACTGGGTCAAGACTGATTTGCAAATAGCTGTGTCTGCACTGGGGTGGCAAAGTGAGCTAAAGAAAATGATGGATTCAACCCAGATCTGTGACTGCGGGTGAGTGTTTGAAAAGTTTCAGTACTCCATCCATCATCTCCTTCTGATTGCTATGGGCTTTAGGGTTTAGAGTAGGTATGGGTTTTCAGGTGGCAAGGGTAATTTTAGAGTTTAGGGTGGGTATGGGATTTTTGGGTGCCATGGGTGATTTTAGAATTTAGGATGGGTATAGGTTTTGGGGTAGCAAGAGTAATTTTAGGGTGGATATATATATATATATATATATATATATATATATATATATATATATTACCTACTGGTGGTCGCCAGTAGGTAGTCATAGTTACAACCTAGTTTCCATAGGAAAAGCATTTTTTCAAGATAGAAAAAAAGATACTCCCGAGCATGAGCTTGCCTCTGATTGGGTGCTAACTCTTCAAAGCAGGAAGTGTCCTCTGATTGGTTGCTAACACTTCAAACCAGGAAGTGTTAGCAGCCATCTTGTGCCTCGCATCGAGTGAAAATATAAAAGAAAGTTTCCGGGGGCAATTTAATATAGCTGAGCTCTGTGTAATGATGATTTGGATGCAGTGAAGGTTTAAGATTTATTAACAATAAAGGAGAAACAGGTGAGTGCCAGGCAGCATGACTTCCACTCCAGGACACTAGTAGGAAGATAACCCTTTCACGCTCCCTGTGCCCAACATCATCACTACAGAGGTATGCCTTTAGAAGCCAGTCTGTCAGCTCGCAGCTGTCTACCTTTGCGAGCTAGTACGCTGCTGTGCCTGTACCTCTGTGAGCTACTACGCTGCTGTTCCTTTGGGAGCGGACGGCTCATAGTTCTGTCTCTGTGAGTCGAGCGGACGGGCCGCAGTTTTCCCTCTGCGAGCCTGGGTACAAACTGCTCATAAGTCTTACTATATGAGCATTGAAAAGCCATTTTGTGATTCAGTCAGTCAGCTGGCATCTGTCCGAGGCATTTCTGAAAACATACCGGAGCTCTGTTTGTGAGAGATACCCATTCACGCTGCCTCTCCCCACATCAGCAGGTAAAGCACCCTCTTCCCACATCACTAGCATACCGTCACCAATCTTCTTGGGCCTGCAAGTCTCCCTCTGCGAACCACTGGTGAGCTTGCAGCTCTTCCAGTGCGACTTCTCGGGCCTGCACTTTTACGAGCCAGGCCGCCAGTTTGCAGGTCTCTGAGAAGAGATGCAATGGAGGCAACGATGATGCAGGTCAGACACCCAACAGTACTCCGACATCCCTCAGCAGCAGCTGCTTGTCTGATATCCCCGCTCACCCCCCACAAACAAATGTGACAGGAACGTTTTTAAATGTGGAGCCTAACAAATCGGCTGGTGTTGCTGTTTTAATGAAAAAGATGCTTGTGAGGTTGGGCAAATAAGAATCTTAGTCATGTATGGATTTACATATAAAACATTTTATTAAAACAAAACAACAACAAATAAAACTATGTGTGTAAAATATTTTATTTAAAAAAAACAACAACAAATAAAACTATGTACAGCCATAGCGTGTCATCCCTCGACAATTTGTGAATCACAGCCTGCAAGGCATAAAGAAAAACAAGATGGTGCGTTATGCGTCCAGCAAAGGAGAGAGAAAGAGAGGAAGAGTGAGATACAAGGAAGATAGAAAGAGAGAAACAGTGTGAGAGTTTGAGCTACTTTTTAATTGGCTTTGGGCTATAGAAAGCTTAAAAAATCTGACAACACTGGATGTGGGTGTCCGTGTTCGAGTGCTACCGTCACCCGGGTTGCAAAAGCCAAAGTGTCACTCTGTGAGCCAAGTCCATCAATATGGCCAACATGGAAGGTACTGGGAATTACTGACCCTACATTCATCCATAGTTCCACACAAGAAAGATGGTGGACATGAGACATCTGTGTGGATATGAATGTTTATTGCACATTCAGTGGAGTGTTGCAGCTGTAACAATACAGGGCCATGGAAAGTTGAAGTTTCAGTTTTTGGCACATGGAGGGCAGCCAATTAGAGACAAGGTCGTTGTCGGAGTTAGGCTGCGCCAACATATGTACTTATACAATCACTCCGACGATCCTCACGCATTTATATATTCAGTATACACTCTCCTTGCAGTACTCTAATGATGCAGTCTCTATGTACGTACTTGCATAATGACCAAGACAAAGTTACATAACTAAATGGTGTAAATCCGTTCAGTAGTTGCTGAGAAATTAGACAAATAAAAGTTTCAGTATCTGGGCAGAGCCTAAGTCCCGTGCACAAGTTTCACTGTGATTGGCTGCCAACACTCCAAACCAGGAAGTGTTGGCAGCCATCTTGTGGCTCGGTAGAAGCGAGTCGCTAGAAAACAGAGAAACAAAGGTAGAAAACAAGAGAAGGGGGCAGAGAAGAAACACCCTGACCCCCTGGGCCTTGTCAGGGGGTCCCAGAAGGACCCCCAGGGCCCCAATATATATTTTTTTCAAATTGGCGTAATTCGTGTCGGGGTCGCGGGTTCCCGTGTTTTATTTTAATGAGACCTCGGGGTGGGCATTTCTTAAGAAATTAATAGCGGGGACTCGCTGGGACTGTCGGTGCCCGCTGGGTTCTCTGTAGTCTTGAGGCTTCACTCATGTTGGGAGGGGGGTTGCGCGGCCCCCCTCCTGGAGCTCTCCATCTGCTCATAACTTTCGCGACGTTTGATGATTCTTTAGGAAATTTTCCAAAAAGTTTCTCTTTTTTGATCAGCTCCTATCTTGAAAGTTTAGGGGTGATTGGTCAAGGGGGGGGCTGAGATAAAAGGGGGGGGGTGAAAACGTGTTTTCTCAATGGATTTTCCATAGTAAACTTTAGACAAGGCTACAGGTCAAACTGCTGAAGGGAATTAGGCCAAATTTGGCGGGTAGAAATGCCTTGGTCCAGAAAGCGCGGTTTTGTTAAAATCGTGTAAATCCGTGCAGTAGTTTATGAGATATTAAAGGGAAAATATATATATATCTGGTCGGTGCCCTACTCCCGAGCATGAGCTTGCCTCTGATTGGCTGCTAACTCTTCAAAGCAGGAAGTGTTCTCTGATTGGCTGCTAACACTTCAAACCAGGAAGTGTTAGCAGCCCTCTTGTGCCTCGCATCGAGTGAAAATATAAAAGAAAGTTTCCGGGGGCAATTTAATATAGCTGAGCTCTGTGTAATGATGATTTGGATGCAGTGAAGGTTTAAGATTTATTAACAATAAAGGAGAAACAGGTGAGTGCCAGGCAGCATGACTTCCAATCCAGGACACTAGTAGGAAGATAACCCTTTCACGCTCCCTGTGCCCAACATCATCACTTCAGAGGTATGCCTTTAGAAGCCAGTCTGTCAGATCGCAGCTGTCTACCTTTGCGAGCTAGTACGCTGCTGTGCCTTTACCTCTGCGAGCTACTACGCTGCTGTTCCTTTGGGAGTGGACGGCTCATAGTCTGTCTCTGTGAGTCGAGCGGACGGGCCGCAGTTGTCCCTCTGCGAGCCTGGATACAAACTGTTCATAAGTCTTACTATATGAGCATTGAAAAGCCATTTTGTGATTCAGTCCGTCAGCTGGCATCTGTCCGAGGCATTTCTGAAAACATATTGGAGCTCTGTTTGTGAGAGATACCCCTTTCACGCTGCCTCTCCCCACATCAGCAGGTAAAGCACCCTCTTCCCACATCACTAGCATACCGTCACCAACCTTCTTGGGCCCGCAAGTCTCCCTCTGCGATCCACTGGTGAGCTTGCAGCTCTTCCGGTGCGACTTCTCGGGCCCGCACTTTTACGAGCCAGGCCGCCAGTTTGCAGGTCTCGGAGAAGAGATGCAATGGAGGCAACGATGATGCAGGTCAGACACCCAACAGTACTCCGACATCCCTCAGCAGCAGCTGCTTGTCTGCCATCCCCGCTCACCCCCCACAAACAAATGTGACAGGAACGTTTTTAAATGTGGAGCCTAACAAATCGGCTGGTGTTGCAGTTTTAATGAAAAAGATGCTTGTGAGGTTGACAAATAAGAATCTTAGTCATGTATGGATTTACATATAAAACATTTTATTAAAACAAAACAACAAAAAATAAAACTATGTGTGTAAAATATTTTATTAAAAGAAAACAACAACAAATATCTATGTACAGCCATGGCGTGTCATCCCTCGACAATTTGTGAATCACAGCCTGCAAGACATAAAGAAAAATAAGATGGTGCGTTATGCGTCCAGAAAAGGAGAGAGAAAGAGAGGGAGAGTGAGATACAAGGAAGATAGAAAGAGAGAAACAGTGTGAGAGTTTGAGCTACTTTTTAGTTGGCTTTGGGCTATAGAAAGCTTAAAAAATCTGACAACACTGGATGTGGGTGTCCGTGTTGGAGTACTACCGTCACCCGGGTTGCAAAAGCCATAGTGTCACTCTGTGAGCCAAGTCCAACAATATGGCCAACATGGAAGGTACTGGGAATTACTTACCCCATATTCATCCATAGTTCCACACAAGAAAGATGGTGGACATGAGACATCTGTGTGGATATGAATGTTTATTGCACATTCAGTGGAGTGTTGCAGCGGTAACAATACAGGGCCATGGAAAGTTGAAGTTTCAGTTTTTGGCACATGGAGGGCAGCCAATTAGAGACAAGGTCGTTGTCGGAGTTAGGCTGCGCCAACATATGTACTTATACAATCACTCCGACGATCCTCACGCATTTATATATTCAGTATACACTATCCTTGCAGTACTCTAATGATGCAGTCTCTATGTACGTACTTGTATAATGACCAAGACAAAGTTACATAACTAAATGGTGTAAATCCGTTCAGTAGTTGCTGAGAAATTAGACAAATAAAAGTTTCAATATCTGGGCAGAGCCTAAGTCCCATGCACAAGTTTCACTGTGATTGGCTGCCAACACTCCAAACCAGGAAGTGTTGCCAGCCATCTTGTGGCTCGGTAGAAGCGAGTCGCTAGAAAACAGAGAAACAAAGGTATAAAACAAGAGAAGGGGGCAGAGAAGAAACACCCTGACCCCCTAGGCCTTGTCAGGGGGTCCAAGAAGGACCCCCAGGGCCCCAGTATATATTTTTTTTAAATTGGCGTAATTCGTGTCGGGGTCGCGGGTTCCCTTGTTTTATTTTAATGAGACCTCGGGGTGGGCATTTCTTAAGAAATAATAGCGGGGGCTCGCTGGGACTGTCGGTGCCCGCTGGGTTCCCTGAAGTCTTGGGGCTTCACTCATGTTGGGAGAAGGGGTTGCGAGGCCCCCTCCTGGAGCTCTCCATCTGCGTATAACTTTTGCGACGTTTGACGATTCTTTATGACATTTTCCAAAAAGTTTCTCTTTTTTGATCAGCTTCTATCTTGAAAGTTCAGGGGTGATTGGTCAAGGGGGGGGCTGAGAAAAAAGGGGGGTGTGAAAACATGTTTTCTCAATGGATTTTTCATAGGAAACTTTAGACAAGGCTACAGGTTGAACTGCTGAACGGAATTACGCCAAATTTGGCAGGGAGAAATGCCTTGGTCCAGAAAGCGCGGTTTTGTTAAAATCGTGTAAATCCGTGCAGTAGTTTTTGAGATATTAAAGGGAAAATATATATATATATATATATATATATATATATATCTGGTCGGTGCCCTACTCCCGAGCATGAGCTTGCCTCTGATTGGCTGCTAACTCTTCAAAGCAGGAAGTGTCCTCTGATTGGCTGCTAACACTTCAAACCAGGAAGTGTTAGCAGCCATCTTGTGCCTCGCATCGAGTGAAAATATAAAGGAAAGTTTCCGGGGGCAATTTAATATAGTTGAGCTCTGTGTAATGATGATTTGGATGCAGTGAAGGTTTAAGATTTATTAACAATAAAGGAGAAACAGGTGAGTGCCAGGCAGCATGACTTCCACTCCAGGACACTAGTAGGAAGATGACCCTTTCACGCTCCCTGTGCCCAACATCATCACTTCAGAGGTATGCCTTTAGAAGCCAGTCTGTCAGCTCGCAGCTGTCTACCTTTGCGAGCTAGTACGCTGCTGTGCCTGTACCTCTGCGAGCTACTACGCTGCTGTTCCTTTGGGAGCGGACGGCTCATAGTTCTGTCTCTGTGAGTCGAGCGGACGGGCCACAGTTGTCCCTCTGCGAGCCTGGGTACACACTGTTCATAAGTCTTACTATATGAGCATTGAAAAGCTATTTTGTGATTCAGTCCGTCAGCTGGCATCTGTCTGAGGCGTTTCTGAAAACATACCAGAGCTCTGTTTGTGAGAGATACCCCTTTCACGCTGCCTCTCCCCACATCAGCAGGTAAAGCACCCTCTTCCCACATCACTAGCATACCGTCACCAACCTTCTTGGGCCCGCAAGTCTCCCTCTGCGAACCACTGGTGAGCTTGCAGCTCTTCCGGTGCGACTTCTCGGGCATGCACTTTTACGAACCAGGCCGCCAGTTTTCAGGTCTCTGAGAAGAGATGCAATGGAGGCAACGATGATGCAGGTCAGACACCCAACAGTACTCCGACATCCCTCAGCAGCAGCTGCTTGTCTGCCATCCCCGCTCACCCCCCACAAACAAATGTGACAGGAACGTTTTTAAATGTGGAGCCTAACAAATCGGCTGGTGTTGCAGTTTTAATGAAAAAGATGCTTGTGAGGTTGGACAAATAAGAATCTTAGTCATGTATTGATTTACATATAAAACATTTTATTAAAACAACAACAAATAAAACTATGTGTGTAAAATATTTTATTAAAAGAAAACAACAACAAATAAAACTATGTACAGCCATGGCGTGTCATCCCTCGACAATTTGTGAATCACAGCCTGCAAGACATAAAGAAAAATAAGATGGTGCGTTATGCATCCAGCAAAGGAGAGAGAAAGAGAGGAAGAGTGAGATATAAGGAAGATAGAAAGAGAGAAACAGTGTGAGAGAGAGGAAGAAAGAGAAAGAGTGAGAGAGGGAGGAAGAGAGAGAGTGAAAGAGAAAGAGAGAGAGGAAGACAGAAAGACAGAAAGAAAGAGGAAGACAGAGAGGAAGACATGGAAAGAGTGAAAGAGAGAGAGAGAAAGAAAGAAATACAAGGAAGAGAGAAAGAGAGAAACAGTGTGAGAGAGAAGAGAGAGAAAGAGGGAGAGGAAGACAGAGAGAGAAAGAGAGGAGGGAGAGAGAGAAAGTGTGAGAGAGAGGAAGAGCGAAGGAGTGAAACAGTGTGAGAGAGAGGGAGAGAGAGAGGAAGAGAGAGGGAGAAAGAGTGAGAGAGAGGAAGAGAGAGAGTCAAAGAGTGAGAGAGAGGACGAGAGAAATATTAAGAAAGAAAGAGTGAGATACAAGGAAGATAGAAAGAAGCAGTGTGAGAGAGAGGAAAAGAGACAAACAGTGTGAGAGAGAGGAAGAGAGAGAGAGAGAGGAAGCGAGAGAAAGAAAGAATGAGAGAGAGAGAGGAAGAGACAGAGAAAGAGAGAAAGTATGAGAGAGAGAGAAAGGAAGAGATGAAGAGGGAGTGTTGACACTGGAGAAAATCTTCGCAGCTCACCTTTGTGTCACCGGTGTGTCTTAAACCACGTGCCAGGACATACTGCACGCTCAAGTTTAGTTATCTGAAAGATAGTATAGAATTAGTAATTGCAGACTATATACAACTGCACACGCATAATTCTCTGTTTCGGCTCTGCGCACTCAGGCTGTTGCATCCCATCCACTGCCCAGAGGTGTCTAACAGCCGCTGCGCACCAAGGGCCATATTATCAAGAACGGTAATCACATTATTGCCGCTTTAGCGGCAGGAAACTGCCGCAAAGCAGCGATAAGGGGCTTGCTAATATGCACTTGTGAATTCTCATAGAAGCCCAGGTTTGATGTCCTTCACACAAGAACCTGGGCTTCTATGGGATTTCTCAAGGGCATATTATCAAGCCACATATCGCCGCTTTAGCAGCAGTTTCCTGCCGCTAAAGCGGTGTTAATGTTATCGCCGTTCTTGATATTATGGTCCCCAGTCTGCTGTAGCTCATACACTTGCACTGCCCAGAGGTGTATAACAGTCGCTGCGCACCCAGGCTGCTGCACCTCATGCACTCCCACTATCTGGAGCTGACTGCCTGCTGCTGCGCATCCAGGCTGCTGCACCCCATCCACTCCCACTGGCCGGAGTTGAGTGCCTGCTGCTGCGCAAACTAGCCTCTCTGCTCACCTTTGGCTACCGACCTGTGTCGAAGAGAGTCGACCACATGCTGAAGAAACCTCCTCAGCCTAAGTACACGTGGTCAATGGAGCTCACAATTCAAAATGGGTGTTGATTGCCATGATACCCACGCATCATCGCAGGTTCTACACGTGTTCAGCTCTGGTGGTGTTGGGGGGACGTCAATTTGTGAATCAGAGTCTGTTAGATATAAAGCAAGATAAGATTGTGCATCACGTGTCCATCAAAGGAGAGGAAGAGAGAGAGAGAGAGAGAGAGAGACAGAGAGAGAGAGAGAAAGAGTGAAAGACTGACACTGGAGAAACTCTTCGCAGCTCACCTTTGTGTCACCAGTGTGTCTCCAACCACGTGCCGGGACATAGTGCACCCTCAAGGTCCCACATCTGAAAGATAGTACTGAACTAGTAAATGTAGTAAAGAGCAGTATGCAGGAATGAAAAGACAGAGATTGTAATCCTCTTGATGTGGTTTAATCCTCAGAACATCTTTTGTAAGCAGCAAGTATAAAGCAAGAATGACTGAACCCCCGTTAACTTCTACCTCCCAACCTTCTCACATTCAAAACATACCATTCCCAAAGCGACGCGAGGCAGCCACGAGCTGTGGTAGGAATGTCATGCTCATGTCTGCATGTACGATGCTCCCAACACACCTTGCCCCTTTAAAAAAAAAAGAAAAGTTTGTCAAAATTTTATGGTAAATTTAAGGGTCAATGTATGAAAAAAGAAATACTCAACGACTTTGCTACTGATATGGGAGCGACGGACATTTGGCTGACTGTAAAAACTGTCCTGCTATTGGAAAACTTGTTCAAAATGCAATAAGGAAGGGTAATGGCAGGGTATATACGACTGTGTATGCTTAAATCGCTGTGCAGCCTTTCTGCATTCAGGCTGCTGAACCCCATCCATTCCTGCCGCCCAGAGGTATCTGCTCGCCGCTGCGCACCCAGGCCTCACTGCTCACCTTTTCGCGGTCACGGCACCCTCCACATCATGCAGCTTCGTTGTGGAAGGTAATAGGTCTCACATTGGGTACTGAGTCTTGATATGGCCATGGCAGAGGACATACTAGTGCACCTATCAATATGGCAGGTTGTACACCCGCTCAGTGCTTGCGGTGCTACTAACTCAGTGAGAATTGTGGCCATGTACTCTAAACTCTAAAATGGATAGGTGCACATGCGCCTGGTCTTTTATATTAGCAGGGTCACGTGTCCTGAGACGCCTGTGCTGGATGGGTGTGGTGTGGGTGTATACCTGCCGTGATGGAGTGGCTGTGGCATCAGTGTTGCCAGATTGGGCTAGATCACGCACAATTAGGCTATATTTTTCTGGTTGTGTGGTAAAATATTGGTTTGTGCTAGTTGCCAGATTATAAATATATATATACACCGCTCCAGCAAAGTAGTATGTTAAAGCGCTTTATTAGACAAATATTTACTTGGCATACTGCTGCAACATCAATTCCAATGCATTCACTGGCTGCTTGACTCTGTCCCTGCCCCTCCTTCCCTAAAGTAGCAATTTTTGGCTAGTTTGGGCTGCTTTCTAGTTGGCTTTGGGCTATAGAAAGCTTAACTAAAATGGCGTAGTGCACGTGCGCCTGGTCTTTTATATTATCAGGGTCACGTGTCCTGTGGCGCCTGTGCTGGATGGGTGTGGTGTGGGTGTATACCAGCCGTGAGGGATTGGCTGTGGCATCAGTGTTGCCAGATTGGGCTAGATCACGCACAATTGGACTGTATTTTTCTGGTTGTGTGGTAAAATTTTGGTTTGTGCTAGTTGTCAGATTATGAATATATATACAACGCTCCAGCAAAGTAGTGTGTTAAAGCACTTTATTAGACAAATATTTACTTGGCATACTGCTGCAACATCAATTCCAATGCATTCACCGCCTGTTTGACGCTGTCCCTGCCCTCCTTCCCTAAAGTAGCAATATTGGGCTAGTTTGAACTACTTTTTAGTTGGCTTTGGGCTATAGGAAGCTTAAAAAATCTGACAACACAGGATGTGGGTGTCCGTGTTGGAGTGCTACCGTCACCCGTGTTGCAAAATCCAAAGTGTCACTCTGTGAGCCAAGTCCAACAATATGGCCAACATGGAAGGTACTGGGAATTACTGACCCTATATTCATCCATAGTTCCACACAAGAAAGATGGTGGACATGAGACATCTGTGTGGATATGGAGTGCTACCGTCACCCGTGTTGCAAAATCCAAAGTGTCACTCTGTGAGCCAAGTCCAACAATATGGCCAACATGGAAGGTACTGGGAATTACTGACCCTATATTCATCCATAGTTCCACACAAGAAAGATGGTGGACATGAGACATCTGTGTGGAGATGAATGTTTATTGCACATTCAGTGGACTGTTGCAGCTGTAACAATACAGGGCCATGGAAAGTTGAAGTTTCAGTTTTTGGCACATGGAGGGCAGCCAATTAGAGACAAGGTCGTTGTCGGAGTTAGGCTGCGCCAACATATGTACTTATACAATCACTCCGACGATCCTGACGCATTTATATATTCAGTATACTCTCTCCTTGCAGTACTCTAATGATGCAGTCTCTATGTACGTACTTGTATAATGACCAAGACAAAGTTACATAACTAAAGTTTTCTCCCACTGTCAAAGGTAAAATGGTTGCATACGCTGTCCAGAGAACAATGTAATTAACCCTGGGCGTAGTTCGCGTAGTAGTGCTATGCGTAGCTACGCGAAGTGCACTTCGCACTGCGTGAGATACGCGCAGCACTACGCAAACTGCGTAGTGTGCTGTTCGCGATGATTGCACAGTACCGGATGCTTGTCCGCACTGTGCAATCATTGAAAACGGCATCTTGCACAGTGCGAGCTGTCGTTTTCTGCACTCGAGTAGATTTTTACTCGAGTGGCAGCTTTCTCAATGCGGACTGGTAGTTTCTCATCGCCAAATGTTTACCACACAACCGACAATATATTGCCCAATTGTGCGTAATCCAGCCCAATCTGGCAACACTGATGCCACAGCCACTCCCTCACGGCTGGTATACAACCACACCACACCCATCCAGCACAGGTGTCACAGGACACGTGACCCTACTAATAAAAAAGACTGGGTGCACGTGCTCTACGTCATTTTAGAGTTGCTCGCAATGCATGCAGTGCGGCCAGCACAGTCACACCGCCACGGTGATGGCCTGTCCCGGTGGTCCGGACACTTGATGTTTTGTGTGCTCTGCTGCACCGCAGTGTAGGCCTGTGCGTGGCCTCACTTATCACTGAGTTAGTAGCACCGCAAGCACTGAGTGGGTGTACAACCTGCGATGATGATAGGTGCACTAGTATGTCCTCTGCCATGGCGATATCAAGACTCAGTATCAAATGTGAGACCTATTAGCTTGCATGATGTTGAGGGTGCCGTGACCGTGAAAAGGTGAGCAGTGAGGCCTTGCTGCACATCGTCGAGCAGATACCTCTGGGCGGCGGGAGTGGATGGGGTACAGCAGCCTGAATGCAGAAAGACAGCAGGGCGATTTAGGCGTACGCACTCGAATATACTCTGCCACAGCATCGGATTGGTAACACGGGCAATGGTGCAATGCCCGAGGAGCCGGTGCCAAGTTCCAACTTTGGGCTGCTTTTTGGAGCAGTCTGGGGGGCATATTTGGGTGGTGTCGCTGTTGTTTGGATACAGCCAGCGGCCCAGTGGGTGTCTGAATGGCCTTTCTGGAGGCAGACGGGCGTCATTACCTCATGTTTAGCAACAGGCAGAGGTGTCACTTTCTTTCTCTCGCAGGGCCGCCCATTAATGTATGCATACCTTGCAGGGCAGGGGGCCTGAGCATAAGTGACCTCACTTGTTTTTAAGTCACCAGTGTAACCGAATCCGTGCATTTTTTTGTATGTTCCCCACCCGCCCTTTTTTAAATAAAATTTCACTGAAGCAGTGTTTTGAGGAAAGGCAATATGCAAATGTGGGCCACTTTTTTTTTTTAGAGTGCCCGGTCCGATTTTGAATCCTAATCCAACCCTGCTCTGCCATTACTAATTCTGTACTATCTTTCAGATGTGGGAGCTTGAGAGTTCTACTAGGTCACGGCACATGGTCGGAGACAGAGCGGTGGCGTAAAGGTAAGCTGTGATGGTTTTGTGCACAGTGTGGGCACTCAGTGTGCCTCCTCATCTCTTCCTTTCTCTCTCTTCCTCTTACACTGTTTGTCTCTTTCTCTCTCTCTCTCTCTTCCTCTCTCTCTGTTTCTCTCTCACTCTTCTTCTGTTTCTCTGTTCCTCTTTCTCACACTCTTTCTCTCTCTCTTCCTCTCTCTCACTGTTTCTCTCTCTCTCTTTGACTTTCTCACTCTTTCTCTCTGTCTTCTTCTCACTTTCTTTCTTTTTCTCTCTCTCTTTCTCTCACTATTACTGTTTCTCTCTTTCTCTCTGTCTTCTGCTCACTCTTTCTTTCTCTCTATCTTCCTCTCTCCTTTTATGGACGCATGATGCACAATCTTATCTTGCTTTTTATCTAACAGTATGTGAATCATGAATCGACGTTCACGCCCCCAACACCACCAAAGCTGAACGCACGAAAAATATGCGATGATGCGTGGCCATCCTGAATGCATGACAAAGTTGCTTCAGCATGTGGTGGACCCTCTTACACACACGCCGGTGGCAGAAGGTGAGCAGAGAGACTTCTTTTCGCAGCAGGGGGCAGTCACCTCTGGGTGGTGGGAGTGGATACTGTGCAGCTGTCTGGGTGCACAAGAGCTCACAGACACCTCCAAACAGTGGGAGTAGATGAGGTGCACCAGCCTCATTGCGCATTAGCGAAACAGAGAATTACGCATGTGCAGTTATATGTACTCTGCAATTACTAATTCTATACTATGTTTCAGATCACTAAACTTGAGGGCTGCACTATCTCCCCGCACGTGGTTGGAGACACACCGGTGGCACCAAGGTGAGCTGCAAAAATTTTCTCCAGTGTCAACACTCCCTCTCCATCTCTTCCTTTCTCTCTCTCACACTTTCTCTGTCTCTTACTCTCTCTCTCATTCTTCCTTTCTCTCTCCCTCTCTCTCACTCTTTAGCTCTCTCTCTTCCTCTCTCGCACACTGTTTCTCTCTTTCTATCTTCCTTGTATGTTACTCTTTCTCTCTTTTTCTCTCACTCTTTCTCCTCCTCTCTCTCTCACTCTTTCTCTCTTTGTCTGTCTTCCTCTCTCTCACTCTTTCTCTCTTGCTCTCTTCCTTGAAACAGAGAATTACGCATGTGCAGTTGTATGTTCTCTGCAATAACTAAATATATACTATCTTTCAGATCACTAAACTTGATTGTGCTCTATGCCCCAGCATGTGGTTTGAGACACATCGGTGGCACAAAGGTGAGCTGCGAAGATTTTCTCCAGTGTCAACACTTCCTCTCCATCTCTTCCTTTGTCTCTCTCACACTTTCTCTCTTTTTCTGTCTCTTCCTCTCTCATTCTTTCTTTTTCTCTTTCTCTCTCTCACTCTTTCTCTCTCCCTCTCTCACGTTCTCTCTCACTTTCTTACTCTCTCTCTCTTTCTCTCTCTCACACTGTTTCTCTCTTTAGCTCTTTCTCTTCCTCTCTCTCACACTGTTTCTCTCATTGTCTTCCTCTCTGTCTCACTCTTTCTCTCGTTGTCTGGCTTCCTCTCTCTTACTCTTTCTCTCTTCTTCTCTGACTCTTTCTCTCTCTCTCTCACTCTCTCTCTCTTCCTCTCTCTCACACTGATTCTCTCTTTTTCCCTTCCTCGTATCTCACTCTTTCTCTCTCTTTCTCTGTCTTCCTCTCTCTCACACTGTTTCTCTCTTCCTTGTAGCTCACTCTTTCTCTTTCTGTCTTCCTCTCTCTCACACTGTTTCTCTTTCTCTCTTGTATCTTACTCTTTCTCTCTTTCTCGCTCTTACTCTATCTCTCTTTCTCTGTCTTCCTCTCTCTCTCACTCTTTCACTCTATCTCTGTTCCTCTCTCTTCCTCTTTCTCACTCTTTCTCTCTCTCTCTATCTCCTTTGCTGGACGCATGACGCACCATCTTATCTTTCTTTTTGTCTTGCAGGCTGTGAATCACATATGGACCAGCGATGACACGCCATGGCTGTACATAGTTTTATTTGTTGTTGTTTTGTTTTAATAAAATGTTTTCGATGTAAATCCATACATGACTAGGATTCTTATTTCTCCAACCTCACAAGCATCTTTTTATTTATAGTTCATAGAGGGACACTTCTGGGCCCAAGAAGGTTGTTGGGGGTATGCTGGTGATGTGGGAAGAGGGTGCGTTACCTGCTAATGTGGGGAGACGCAGCGTGAAAGAGGTATCTCTCACAGAAAGAGCTCCAGCATGTTTTTAGAAATGCCTCCGACAGATGGCAGCTGACAGACTGATTCACAAAGTGGCTTTTCAATGCTCATATAGTGTGACTTATGAACAGTTCGTACCCAGGCTTGCAGAGGGACAACTGCGGCCCGTCCGCTCGACTCACAGAGGCAGAACTATGAGCCGTCTGCTCCCAAAGGAACAGCAGCGTAGCAGCTCGCAGAGGTAGAGGCACTACAGCGTACTAGCTCGCAAAGGTAGACAGCTGCGAGCCGACGGACTGGCTTTTAAAGGCATAGCTGCGAAGTGGTGATGTTGGACACAGGGAGCATGAAAGGGTTATCTTCCCACTGGTGTCCTGGAGTGGAAGTCGTGCTGCCTGGCGCCCACCTGTTTCTCCTTTATTGTTAATAAATCTTAATCCTTCACTGCGTCCAAATCATCATTACACAGAGCTCTGCTATATTAAATTGCCACCGGAACCTTTCTTTTATATTTTCACTAAATGCGAGGCACAAGATGGCTGCTAACAGTTCCTGGTTTGAAGTGTTAGCAGCCAATCAGAGGACACTTCCTGCTTTGAAGTGTTAGCAGCCAATCAGAGGCAAGCTCGTGCTCGGGAGTTAGGCACCGACCAGATATATATATATTTTTTCCCTTTAATATCTCAAAAACTACTGAACGGATTTACACCATTTCTAAAAAAACGCGCTTTCTGGACCAAGACCTTTCTCCCTGCCAAATTTGGCGTAATTCCTTTCAGCAGTTTGACCTGTAGCCTTGTCTAAAGTTTCCTATGGCAAATGCATTGAGAAAACACGTTTTGACACCACACTTTTTTCTTAGCCCCCCCTTGACCAATCACCCCTAAACTTTCAAGATAGGAGCTGATCAAAAAAGACAAACTTTTTGGAAAATTTCGTAAAGAACCTTCAAACGACGCCAAACTTATAAACAGATAGAGGGCTCCAGGAAGGGGCTGTGTAACACCCCTCCGAACATGAGTGAATCCCCAAGACTGCGGAGACCCCAGCGGGCCCCCGCAGCCCCAGCGAGCCCCCGCAATTATTTTTAAGAAATACCCCCGGGACCTAGCCCACCCTGGGGTCTCATTAAAATAAAACATGGGAACCGCGACCCCAGCACGAATTGCGCCGTTTTTTTTTTTAATGTTTTTTTTTACCCTGGGGGTCCTTCTGGGACTCCCTAAGCAGGCCTAGGGGGGCAGGGTGTTTCTACCCCTAAATATCCTAAAACACTACTCTCAGCATGACCTCCTACTCTACACAAACACCACTGCACTGCCATAAACCCTAAAACACTACTCCCAGCATGACCCCTACACTACACAAACAACACTGCACTACCCTTAACCCCAAAACAGTACTCCCAGCATGACCCCTTACACTACCCAAACATTACTGCATTGTCGTTAACTCTAAACACTACCTCCAGCACGATTCTTACACTACCCAAACACCACCCCACTACCTTAAACCCTAAAACGCTATCTCCAGCACGATCCCCCTACAGTACACAAACACCACTGTACTACCCTAAAGGATAAAACAGTACCAGTCCGTCGGTTCGCAGGTCTGCGTCTGCTAGCCGTTTCGTGAGTTTGAGGGGTAAAAAGGTCCCAATCCCTTACTAGCCGTATATTGAGCAGGAATCCTTGTTCTGGTATTTGCCCTTGACAGGGGGATGGCCCCTGACCCCCTGATTATAAGCAAAGTTCAACAAGGTGTCAGGACAAAATGAGTTTGTCTTATTTCTTAGTAAACAATTCCAAAACGTGTTTCACCCCTTACATGGCCATTTGTAAATAGCCAGGCCATGGACTGAGGAGATTTCTACAGCGGCATTATGCCCGTAATTTCCTTTGACATTAAGAACCCACACGACCAAGACGCTAAACATTTCCTGCACATTTATTCTTGATTAGGCCCTGAGGAAGCCCCAGGCCAGATGGCCATGTAAGGGATGAAACACGTGTTGGCTGTCATTTCTCTCTTTCACTCACTCTCACGGATAGAGTGACTAAATCATTATAAAACACCCGAAAAACAAACTATTGTCTTTTTGGAATTTTTTTCCTAAGAAATAAGACAAACTCATTTTACCCTGACACCTTGTCGAACTCTGCGTCTGCGAGCTGTCGTGTCCCTAGCTGTACATGTGTGAGCCAGTCCGTTAGGTGATAGGTGTGTCTCTGCTAGCAGGGCCGTTGGCCCGTTGGTGTCCCTTTGCGAGTTAGACCCGAGCTCTCCCTCTGCGAGTCAGCTCGCTGGTGTGCGTTTGCGACCCGATGGCCCGCAGTTCTCCCTGTGCTAGCCGGATCGCAGCTGTCACTCTGCGAACCGATATTGGCAATATAAGGCGGCTCTAAAAAGAGCCCATGTGTTTATTAGTTGGAGCTACTTATAAGTGCGGATGCACACCTTCAGGTTATTCAGAAAAACTCGATTTGCCTGATCTGTGAAGTGTACTCCATCACTTCTGTAGATATCAGCCATATCAAAACGTATGTTGCTGTTGTAGATCGACCCCATTCTATGGTCTCTGAGGTACGCAGACACAGCTTTGTTGACATTCTTCCTAGATTTTTCAATCTGAGGACAAAATTGGTTTGACCATTTCCACTTCTGTCTCTGGCATATATTGGAATATACCAAGACAGTTTGAGGCAAAAGCAACATCAATTGTCGAAAGGTGTTTTTCATTAGCATTTCCAAACCTACACCAGTCAATGGGCCTAGGTCGTTTCCACCCCAGTGCACAATCATGAGGTCAGAGTGTTGGAGATGCAAACAGGTTTTAACCAAAGGCAACAATTGGTGCCACTTCGATCCTCTCTGTCCAAACCATTTAATGTCCACATTTTGTAAACCTAGCTCTAAGTCAATACGTCTCTGTTCTGCATACCTCTTGCACCAGAAAACATAGCTATGTCCTATGATCCACACTAGCATTTTGAAGGTATGGTTGGGAAGTATGGATAGATGTCTGTAGCTCATGCAGTTCGTTCGTAGAATAACAGATACGTTTAAAGGCGGAGAACTACTTTTTCTCATTCAAAACGATAACTGATTGTGAGATGAAAAGCATTGTTTTTTAAAAGTAGGGTGCACATTTGTTTTGTGGAAAAGCATCTTTGTGATTGGTTAAGAAACAGCAGTTTAAACGTGGAGTACATATCATAGGATAAAATTTGGTTAACTCAACCACACCTGCTACTTGCATTTGGAAGGCACTGTTCGAACTTAAAACAATCATCAACTTTTAACCTGCAAGTGCCGTTAAATGTTCGAGAAAATGTTGCAAGAAAATATCGTTAAGTTTAAAAAAATTGATGAATTTTTAACCTGCACGTGTTGTAGAATGTTCTAGAAAGTGTGTTGATAGAATACGTTGCACTTCTGACTTCTGTGTGTCCATGAATATTAACCTCTTCGACGCCGATGACGGAACAGTTCCGTCATGCACGTCGGTTGGGCTGTGCTTATGACGGAACCGTTCCGTCATGGCCCCGCCCGCGCTCAGAACTTTCAGCACCGCGCGGGAATCCGCGCAGCGCTGAAGAGGTTAAAAAAACGGTTTAAATGGAAAATTCAAAAATAACCAATAGAGAGAAGTTTTGCAAACTAAAAGAATCAAGAAACTATTCTAATTTGTTCTTTACATGTATTTATGTGTGGGGAGACAAAATTACAGACACAACAGCACCATGAAGAGGAATAAGCAGGGAGTGGGGGAATGGGGGGAGATGGGCACAATGGCACACATGCACAATTAAGTACAGCACAACTACAGACAAACCATGGCTAAAATGAAACACACCAACAAGGAGCAAAAATCACACAACCCACCAACATCACACCACTGAACAAGCACAAAAGTGAAAACCACACTGCCTGAAAGGGAGAAGGGTGAACAAAACCTCACATGAAGGGACATCTCACACACAATGCTGCACACACACATAGGAAGCATAGCACACCAACATCCAACAGAATGTTGTCCAAACACAAACATTCACATAATCAACCACAGGACAAAAAAATGCACTTGCCTGTGGCGGATAAACGTCCAAAAGCGTCAGTACGAAACAGGCACATGAGAACGCATAAGTACAAACCCACAGTCCGGATGGGGTAGCTATTCACATATGGCAGGCAGCCAGACAGTCCGTGACACACACATTGGCATACAAATGAAGACACAACACATTTGGATACAAGTGAAAATGTGGGAACTTTATTAAAAAAAAGTGCGTGTCATCACGTCCAAGAGTAGTGCCACAATATGCAGACAAATGCAGCAGCATGCCTGAATAAGGAACGTGGGAAAACCTCCATGTTCACCTCGGGGTAGTCCATCACCAACCCCCCTCCATGTCAAGCAGCGTTGGTTGTCCGCCCCTCGGACATGAGTTGACGCCAATGCAGCCATGTCCACTGTCGTCTTGGGACATGTGACCAGATGCACAATGGGCAATGATGCGGCGAGACTCATGCAATGTGGCACATCGAGTCGTGGTTGCAGGTACCTTGTTACTCATCAATGAATGCGAGTGCAGCTGGGCAAGCCACTATCTCTAATGAGTGATGGTTGGCCACAATATTTGACATGTCATCAACGTAATCCATCAGCTGACCGGGACAGATGTGCTGACTGCAACCACTGTACCCAATGTGCACCAAAGCAGAATCGGGAAGTGGGTCAATTTGCTCACTGCATACTATGACACATGCAATCTCCCAGGCCCAGTTCCCAACATGCACGTCAAACATCCATGCATGCCATAAACGGGCATCACCATGACACTCCTGGTCGTGGGCCAACAGGGGGTGCACACACGTGTTGTAATCCATGTCAACTACCCACACGTTGGAGAGGCACACATCCATGCACCACTCAGATAGGCATGTGCGACATTGCAATACAGGTTGAATGCAGGTGACGTCCTCAATGTGGAAGCTCAGCAGGTAAGTGATCCGCAGCACTACCAAAGGCAGTGCACCCAGGACATGCAGCAGAAGTGCAAGGTATAGGTGGACGTGAATGGAGTCGAGCATGTGTACGGGATGCCCTGTCATTGCGTCAGTGGCATTGCTTGTAGCTGCACTGGCTTGGGGTGTGCCAGTCTTGTGGATGAAATGGCACAGCTTGGTGCAATGAGCCGGGTCTGTGTGCAATGGGTGCAGGGCAGGGGTCTGGTGGGAGTACGTGTGAAGGCCATTTCATGCACGCTAACTACGACGAAGGACTTTTGAGTGTGGGATGTGTACTCATTGTTCTCAAATTGGGCGGTGCATAGTGTGGGGGATGGATGCAAATATTATCATATCTGTCAGGGGGGCTATCCACTTGCAAGTTCCTTCTCGGAGCATCAGATGTGTTAGCGCAAGATATCTCAGACAAAGAACCTTTCATCCCTACAGTAACTTCTCCAGCTGCATTCATACAGGATGTTTTCAAAGGCCGGTCGTGGGAGCTGTCTGCGACCCTGGTCATCATGGATGAGATGCCCAGCATATGGCACATGGGCCGGTTCACTGTGTGCTACGATGCCAAACAGCTGATCCTCCCTCCCACGAGCCCCCACACTTTTGTGCGCTGCGCTGTTGTATCCTGTGCACTCCTACGGCACACCATTGTAATGCCTATTCGCGCATGTCCTGCGGCATTCCAATCACTGTGACACTGCCGTTTGGAGGTGGTGCATGCCACTTTACAACATCGACTGCTGCGGCCCTTGTGGCGGCCACACCAGAACACAGAGACACACTTACCGCACTCCTTGCACACGGACATGTCCGAGACACCCCGTTCCCCTTGCCGGACAGGCACACCCCTGCACTGACCTGTGTACGCCAGACCAGCACACGCTGCTTGTGGATGCAGGAGGATGCGTGCATAGCTACATGTCCAGGCTCACTGCCAACGCTGAGGTGACATGGTAACGTCCGCTGAAGGCAGCACACTCTTATGTTGCAGGGACCTAGTCCATCATGCTAACACAATGACCACACGGACACACTTGCTCAGATGTGAGTTCGGGGGGGCCTTGGCGGTCCTGGGGTTGTTGCGAAAGCAGGTGTAAAATCCCTGGTGCTAAGGCGGCTTATCGCCGGAATTTGTTTCGCATCGCAGTTTTTGCCCTTCGTTGTGAAAGTTGTGATGTTGTTTTTTCATGTACAGAAAAATAAACAAACTGGGCAGTGTATCCCATCAAGATCCAGCACCTGACCCACTATTCCCAATCAATACAAATACAATGAGATTTCTTCATTGATTTTGTGTGTACACTGTAAATGCACCCACTACCACAGTGCAATTCAATACAGGATTTTAATATTTAAAATAAATCGCCAAGGTGCACCTCGTGTGTTTTTGCATGGCAACGCCTACTCTGCATCTCATTATCAGCACTTTAATGCAACTAAAGTTGAAATAAATCTAACACACTATTCAGAAGCTAACTGCAGACATCACCAGTAGTGCTGCGATAACTGCCCCAAAATTTAACACCATGGACACCACCAAATAACAGTAATAGGAACGAGAAAGAGTCACACAGCACTTAACAACCAAAAACGTTATTGAATTTCTTTTTCTTTTTTTTTCCAAACTTTATTTTTCCATTTACGTAGATATAGAGGATAAACTAAATTTAACAAACTCAACAGAAAACAACAAGGCAGAAGACTCCTGTCGGGTCCATCAATGTAGACAACACAGCCTGGAAAATAAAGCACAAAATATGGACGTGTGCAATGCGCATATCAAAGGAGTGAGACACAGAGAAAGAGAGAAGGAAAAAAAAGCCAGAGAGAAAAAGAGAGGGAAGGAAAGAAAGGGAGTGAGAAAGGGAGAAGGGAGAGAGAGTGAGAGAGATAGAAGGAAAGGAAGGAAGAGAGTGAGAGAGAGAGTGAAGAGAGGGAAGTGTGTGAGAGAGAGAGAGAGAGAGACACTGCCGCCCCTGCGCATCCATGACCAAATGATTACCTGCTGCCACCAGAGTATCTACCAGTGGGCACTCCACGTGCCCGTTAAAGCTCCAGGGCCCTGACCCGCCACCATGGCTTGGTGCACATTATGTGGACCCGCTCCACGGCCCAGCAGATCCCACACATGTCGCTAAGTCCTGAGTCATCAATGACGGAGACCACATCAGCTTTTGGTGCCGCTAAACCTGTGCAATACAAGTCAGCGCCACGTTGTGATAGGCCGCTGACGGCCATACAACTTAGGGTGCGACTAACCGTGTGCAACTGAAGTCCACGCCACGTGTGGTTAGGTCCCTGATGGCCACATAAGCTTTGGGTGGCACTAATCCTGTGCAACTCAAGTCCGTGCCACGTGGTAGTAGGCCCCTGATGGCCATGCAGCTCAGGGTGCGACTAACCCTCTGCACAACTTTTCACAGACTCTTTATGATTGAGACCCGTGTAGCGTCCGCCATCCAGTCACCACCGGCAATAAAGGATGTGACGTTGTCGATCCATTATATTTGCATGGTCACATGGCCTGTGATGCATGTGCCCGATGGGTGTGGTGTGTGTGTAAACCTGCCCTCAGGGAGTGGCGGTGACATGTTGACAACTAGACCACTGACCTGCTCACCAACAGCGAGTACGCCTGCGACAGGTAGCTATGTGGGGGGGGTGAAAACATGTTTTCTCAATAGATTTTCCTTAGGATAATATAATTTACCAGAGCTCTGTCTGTGCGAGATAACCCTTTCACGCTCCCTCTGTCCAACATCACCACTTCGCAGCTATACCGTTAGAAGCCAGTCTGTTGGCTCGCAGCTCTCTACCTTTGCGAGCTAGTACGGTGCTGTGCCTGTACCTCTGCGAACTACTACGCTGCTTTTCCTTGGGAGCGGAGAGCTCGTAGTACTGCATCTGTGAGTTGAGCGGACGGGCTGCAGTTGTTCCTCTGTGAGCCTGGGTGCAAACTGGTCATAAGTCACACTACATAAGCATTGAAAAGCCATTTTGTGATTCAGTCCGTCAGCTGGCATCTGTCCGAGGCATTTCTGAAAACATACCGGAGTTCTTTCTGTGAGAGATACCCTTTTCACGCTGCCTCTCCCCACATCAGCAGGTAACGCACCCTCTTCCCACATTACCAACATACCCCCAACAACATTTTTGGGCCCAGGATTTGTCCCTGTGCGGTTGGACAAACAAGAATCTTAGTCATGTATAGATTTACATATAAAACATTTTATTTAAACAAAACAACAACAAATAAAACTGAAGGGAGTCTGGTGCTGTGGTCGCTGCCACGAAGTTGGGGTTACTGCCATTCAGGACTCAGAACACAGTTCCACATGTGGGATCAGCTTGTGTTGAACAGGGTTAGTGGCACCACGTGTCGCACCTTGTGTTGAACAGGGTTAGTTGCACCACGTGTCGCCGGCCTTGCATATGGAAATATGTCTCACTGATCAAAGGGAGTCTGGTGCTGTGGTCGCTGCCACAGACTTGGGTTCACTGCCATTCAGGACTCAGGACACAGTTCCACATGTGGGATCGGCTTGTGTTGAACAGGGTTAGTGGCACCACGTGTCGCTGGCTTGTGTTGGACAGGGTTAGTGGCACCACATGTCGCGGCTTGTGTTGAACAGGGTTAGTGGCACCACGTATCCAAAATTCGAATTGCGAGCTCTGCTGCCGGCAGCGTAGACTGCTAATGAGTTTTCGTTTGCACTTGAAGATGAATTTGGTGATTGTACTAAAGCTAAAACTGATATTAAAAAAATTTCTTGAAGCAAAGATACTAAAAGGATATTATGTAGGTTTTAGGTCTGTGATAATTACTTACCTACTGGACTCTGTAATGAATGAATCAAGACTTGATTTTAATTGTGAGCCCTGATGACCGCAGTGTAGGCCAGAGGTAGCGGTCAGCAAAGGCCATTAGCCACATGGCGTTGAGTTGAGGTGCACAGTTAGTGGCACCAGAAGCATTGAGGGTGTATGAGCCTTTTATGATGCGTGGTGCGGACAGGGCGCACTGGAGAAATGTCTCTTGTCTACTGGACTACTTCATCTGTAATCGCGACTCTATCTCAATTGTGAGCCCTGCTGATTGCAGTGTAGGCCAGAGGTAGCAGTGAGCAAGGGCCCACAGCCACGTGCATGGGTTGGTGGCCCCACCAGCCTGCGTAGTTTAGGTTCAGTGGCACCACGTGTCGCCTGTCTTCCATATGCAAATACGCATCACTAATCAAAGGGAGTCTGGTGCTGTGGTCGCTGCCACGAAGTTGGGATCACTGCCATTCAGGACTCAGGACACAGTTCCACATGTGGGATCGGCTTGTGTTGAACAGGGTTAGTGGCTCCACGTGTCGCGCCTTGTGTTGTACAGGGTTAGTGCCACCACGTGTTGCCGGCCTTGCATATGGAAATATGCCTAACTGATCAAAGGGAGTCTGGTGCTGTGGTCGCTGCCACGGACTTGGGGTCACTGCCATTCAGGACTCAGGACACAGTTCCACATGTGGGATCGGCTTGTGTTAAACATGGTTAGTGGCACCACGTGTCGCCGGCTTCTGTTGAACAGGGTTAGTGGCACCACGTGTCGCAGCTTGTGTTGAATTCTGCCTCAATAAGGCCACGTGACGATGACTTGTGGTGCAGTGAGTTAGAAGTACCTTTGGCGCTGAGCGTGTTCGTACCCTGCGAGGATGCGTGGTCCGGGGGGCCGCACTTGGACTAATGTCTTTTGTCTATTGAATTCTGCCTCCATTTGATTTTCGAGTGATAGTATGCCTCACTGCTGACATAAAACTCTTCACTCTTCCTTGCGATGACTTATGGTGCACTGAGTTAGTGGGACCTGAAGCACTCAGCGTGTGTGCACCCTGCGATGATGCTTCGTCCGAGAGGGCCACACTGGGAGCAATGTATCTTGCGTACTGGACTGCGTCATCTGCAATCACTACTCCATGTGAATTGTGATGCCTGCTGTCAGCAGTGTAGATCGAAGGCAGTAGTCTGTACAGACATAAGTCTGCGGTGTTGTGCTGCTGGGTTCGCAGGTGGCCTGTGTCGAGGAGACCCGCGGTCATGGCGGCAGACTCGTGGCAGGGTGAGGCCCGCCGCTCTGGCACCGTTGTTGGTCTTCACAGTTCACAAGTGAACCACGCCCAGGGCCCCGGCCTATTTATTCACACTCCTACCGTGAAGTGGCATATGTCGGACCAGCCCACTCCGGTTATGTTTATGCTTACAAGGGGGACGATACAGCTACATGACTTAGATCTTCCCTAGTGTTTGACATAACATGGTTGGGTCCACTGTCCACAACACTACAAGCACCAGTAGTATTTGTGCACATATAGAGGTGTGTGTTCTGCATACTGAGATGTGTCCAGCACATCACCGCTACACTTTGCATTGTGTGCATTGTTATTCATGGGTGAAGTGCTTCCTTCACATATAGTTTGTTCACACCTGTCCCAATATTCAGCTATTGTGTGGCTGAGGAGCCATGCCGTTTTTGGAAAGTTCGCTCTCTTGTTCTGCACTGCCTCGGTGGTAGAGAGGGCGGGGGGGTACTGGGGGTGGTGGTGGGTGTTGTGACGTTCTTGGGTGTTGGAGCTACTTGATCAGTAGGTCAATGCTATGTGTTGGTCTTCAGATGTGGCTCTGGGCTGGGCTCCCTTTCATACTGTATGTAGTTGTTTAATATTTAAAAAACAAGAAGACATTATATAGTTTGAATAACAAATAAAAAAAATTACAAAAACTATTTTTAGAATATTAAAGTTAAAAAATATTTAAAAAAAATTCAAAATTACTGAGAAAAACATGGGTTTTAGAAATATTATAATTAGAAATTAGTATTTAAATAACCTTTGAAATTCCCAAAAATACATAGGTCTCAGGAACATTAAAGTTAGAAATTAGTATTTAAAAATCACATTCAAATTTACTGAAAAAACGATTGCCACATTTCCAAACATCGAGCTATTATATGGCAGAGGGACAATGCCATTTTTGGAGGGTTCGCTGTCCTGTTCTGCACTGCCTTGGTGGTAGTAGGGAGAGGGGTGGTACAGGGGTAGGTCCTGAGGGTTGTGGCAGTGGGTGTTGTGTCCTTCTTGGTTGTTGGAAAAAACTATAGTTTAAATGAACATTATAATTAGAAGATAGCATTAAAAAAACATTGAAATTCACTGAAAAAACCATAGGTTTCAGGCACGTTATAGTTAGAAATTAGCATTTAAAAAAACCTTTGAAATCCAGTGAAAAAAACATAGGTTTAAGTTAGAAATTATCATTTAAAAACCTTAGAAATTCACTGAAAAAATCATAGGTTTCAGGCATGTTATAGTTAGAAATTAGCATTTAAAAAACCTTAGAAATTCACTGAAAAAAACATAGGTTTCAGACATGTTATAGTTAGTTGGACATTTCACTCGTACAAAACCATCGAAATTTCCCTGTTACAGTTAAATCAGCTAACTATAATTCACGCCTCCGCAATACACTGCTGATGACTTCACATATTACATCATTCATGACATGGTCAGTGACATCATGTGATGACGTGTGTGCAGCACAACGAAACCATAAATGCTATTTTTTTTGTTTTGTTTTTGGAATGATGTTTAGTTCCAAAAGCTAGCTGTTTACTTAGTTCCTTTTTTGTTCAATTTTTAAAAAACACCAAAAAAAGTACAAAATTGTTCAAAAACTACAAAAAAAGTACAAAAAAAACAAAAAAGAAAAAAAAAGTTCTTGTCAGAACGACCTTATCTGGTTGAAAAAAAAAACTATAATTGCACGGTAATGTCTGAAAGTTTGGTTGAATATATGTGTAGAGCATGATTGACTGAAAGAATGCATTAGTAGTGTATGTTGAATTTATAGGGGCAGATGTATGAGGAAGTGCTGCAGCGCGGCACCGCAAGCCCTTTGGCTTCACCATGCTGCAGCACTTCTGAAGCACAGGGATGCGACATATTTACATGAATATGTCACATCTCTGTGCTTCCCTCTGCACTGGCGCACAAACTGTAGCCATGCGCTGGTGCAGGCACTCTTGCACCAGGGTGCAAGGATGCCTGCGTCGTGGGGAGATTGTTTTTGTGCAGGAAGGGACACCTTCCTGTACAAAAACAATCACTAAAGACTTTTTCCTCCTTCAATGCGTGCTGTAGAATGCAGCACGCATTGAAAGAGGAAAAAATGAGGAGAAATGAAAACATTTCTCCTTGTTGCGCCTTGCTACGCCACCTCTAGGGTGGTGCAGCATTCACACACATCTCCAGAATTATGATTTCTCGTAAAACTTGAGATGTGTCTTGTTCCATGGGTGTTGTGTGGGAACATACAAAGTAACACTCATGGAACGCCCCTTCAACACAAAGTGCTGCATGTGAAGGGGCCATATTTACAAGGAGAGGAAAAGCCATGCAGGGTAAATATGGAGGTGCCCCCAGCGCCACCACTACATCACAAAAAGTTATGTACTGATGGCGCAGGGGGGTTGTAAATCCGCCCCATAAGTGCTTAGGTATTGCCGGAGTGATATGATAAGAACATAGTGCTGGATGGGTGATTGAGGCAGTGCATGAGACTGACAGGAGGAATCCTAGGCTGTATGGGTACTACTTCAGTATTTAGTGGAGTGTACCAATAGTATGTATGTGCTTAGATGTTTGTAGGGATTGTGCCCAGAATATTGTAGGTGTACTTGTGTTAGTGCCTAGGCCATTCCATAAGAACATCACTAGTAATTGGAATTATCACAGTGCTGCAAATAGAGTGCACGGTCAATTCATAAGTGCTTACGTATTGGCAGAGTGATAGGATAAGAAAATAGTGCTGGATGGGTGATTGAGGAAGTGCATGAGACTGACAGGAGGAATCCTAGGCTGCACCGGTACTACTTCAGCATTTAGTGGAGTGTACCAATAGTATGTATGTGGTTAGAGGTTTGTAGGCATTGTGCACAGAATACTGTAGGTGTACTTGTATTAGTGGCTATGCCTAGTAACTGGAATGAATACAGTGCTACAAACAGGGTGCCTGATGAATTTATAAGTGAATAGATATTGGCAAAGTGATAGCATAAGTAGATAGTAGTGGATGGGTGATTAGAGAAGTGCATGGGATTGACAGGAATATTCCATTCTTCCATGGGTACTACTTGGGTATTTAGTACAGTGTACCAAAAGTATGTATCTGATTAGAGGTCTACTTGCATTCTGCACAGAATATTGTAGGTGTATTTGTATTGTACTTGTATTGTAGCTAGGGCGTTCCATAAGTAAATGACTAGTAAGTGGAATAATTACAGTGCTACAAACAAGGTGTCTGGTGAATGTATAAGTGGATAGATATTGTCAAAGTGATAGCATAAGTAGATAGTGCTGGAAGGGTGATTAGAGAAGGGTATGGGACTGACAGGAGGATTCCTATGGAGCATGGGTAGTACCTTGGTATTTACAAGACTGTTCCAATAGTATGTATGTGGTTAGAGATGTGCATGCATAGTGCATAGAATGTATTATGTATACTTTTCTTAGTGGCTAGGACATTCCATAAGTACATCACTAGTAATTGGAAAGATTACAGTGATGCAAACACACTGTATGGTGATTTTATAAGTGCTTAGGTATTGGCGGAGTGATAGGATAAGTAGATAGTGCTGGATGGGTGATTGGAGAAGTGCTTGGGACAGACAGGGAGATTCCTAGGATGCATGGGTAGTACCTTAGTAAGTAGCTGGTTAGAGGTTTATATAGATAGTGCACAGCTGAATGTAGTAGTGCATGGATAATGTTTGCATTACTTAATCTTACCTTTACAGTAGTAGATATCAAAATATTCTAAACATTTTGTGCAGTTTTATTTTTTATAATTTAAATTTGTAAAAATTTCGAACTTTAGAATTAGGATCTGTGAAAGAGAAGAAAAATACAGTTACAATATATAATATTATAATTTTATAAACACAACATAATTTAAGCATAATATAAATCATTTTGTTTGCCTTTTTGCTGTTCTCAGAATATATTGAATTTCAGTATGAATAGTTATTTCAATGTTACTCATCACATAACAGCGGGCAAAAAAAAAACAATCAAGATGATTGTTTAAAAAAAACCAAATCTGTGTCAAAAATGTTTTCAACATAGTCAACTATCTCTGCATATTGCATAAAAATAACATCCTCAATAACATAGCATATAATACAAATCACACATATATAAAATGCTTCTTTGTAAGAGAATTTTTTTTACTACAATATGAAAGAACCAAAACAATAATTCAATCAACAATTCTTTATAATTTCCATATACTCTAAATGAGGTCCTTTAAAATATATGCTGTCAGAATATCCCAGAAAAAGTGCTTAATTCATATTAATATCTTTCCGCTAGGCCAAATGATATTCCTCAAATCCTTTATACTGAAATTGTCCAAAGTAATCGTATTAATACATTTTAGCAGATTCCCAATAGGCCGAATTCTGTTCTTAGAACTTTGGCTTTAAAAATATTAGGTATGAATTTGGTAATTCGTTCGGCAAACGATATCTAAAAACCAAATGAGTATCATTACAATATGTCCATCGTTTATTACATTTTAAATAGACAGTGTAATGTCCAGATTTTGTAGAAGGACCATCGTGGAAAATAATTGCTACTGCTACAGAAGTTCTTCCTGATATTGATAGTTGACTTGCTACAAAAATTTTAATTAAAGTTTTCAATTTTCTTCCATCAGCTGTACAACGTTGTATCATTAAAATTATATATTGTCCACATTTTTGTATTAATAGTGTTGATAACATTTCTGATCTGCATTGGCTACACTCCATGTTTTGATTCGCTGCTTTAAATAATTTGTTGAAAGACACTGTTTTACAGTCTGGTATTGTTAAATATATTAATCTTTCAGTGCCTATGTTAGTGGTGGAAGTAAATCTACAATTTTCACATTCATGTTCCCATTTATAACGAAGTCCAAATAGATTTTCAATTTGAATTCATTAAACTTCTAATACTGCAAACATATACATTAGAAATTCCTTAGCATCTTGTTGCACATTCTGTGTAAATTGCATAAAACCAGAACATATACACAGAAGATTCCGAATATCAGAAACACTTTGGATTTAACTTTTATCAGTTCTCAATTTTTCAAAAATAGAATGCAACAAGGAGCAAAACCTTTTTTCTCGAATCTCCATAGTTTGCTGTTGCAGATTTTCTAGAAAAAATACAACATTTACCATTACATTAGCATAGCAGTTGATACCTGAATTATTTTCTAACTGATATACGACAATCTCTTCAAAAGTCTCCTTTTTCTTTTTGTTTGGAATCTCAACATTTTCTTGATTTTTTTCTTCTCTTTAACTTCACTACAGATATTCTCATACCTTCTTTTTTGACCTACTACACGCTTTTCATGTACAGGATATTCACCTAAATTGGGAGCATATAGTCTCCTTAACCAATTATACTCTCTTACACAATCTGCACTAATCTTTCTCTCATCAAAATCAATCAAATGCAATCCAGATAAAGTTCTGACTTTGGACAAACAACATATGCCATACCCTCTTTAAATACGGTACTTCCAATATTTACCAAAGCACTGTCTACACTTAAACCTTGAGATTTATGAATAGTCAGTGCATATGCCAAAGAAAGAGGAAACTGTTTTCTACGAACATACAAATCTTTAACAAGCAAAGAACGAGCAGTACAACGAGCAATTTGTTTTACTTCTTCAATCTGATCAAATTTGATTTTCAAACATTCAATTCCATCTTTTTTTTGATAATTAACAAAATCAACAACTTTTCCCATTGCTCCATTTACTAAATCTTTTTCCACATCCAAATGACGCCGTAAAATAACCCGACAGTTTACACATACATATGAATTCTTTTCTAAACCAGCAGTTTTTGATTTAGATTTTTCTAAAGAATCCAATTTTGCTTACAATTTTTCCGTCAAAATATTAGTAATTCCTTCATGCTCTATTTTATCAATTTTTTTTTATCAATGGCTTCCATTTTTATTATTTGTTAATTTTCCAGCTTAAAAAGTTCTTCATTGAAAGTAGAACACTCTCGCAGTGTTGGCATTAGGCAGATTATAGATTTATTTTCTGGAAATTTTTTTGTATATTTTTGCAGGAACTATATTTTCATTTGGAAACAAGTTGGTAAGTAGCCGACTTTGCAAAGCTTGTTTGCCATGTTCTGTCAATACTCTAATTCTTATATCTTGAAGAATGGTTCCATAATCTTCATCACTTGCTTGTCGCATATTTTTAATGAGTTCTTTGTATTCAAAATATCACCAAATGTTAACATTTCCAACACTTCCCAAAGACATTCTGGTGTCTTCATGCACAAGCATTTTAAATACTAGTTGCCATTTTTACAGGAGTAAGTTGCAGTAGATCACCAAAAACTATCACATGTTTTCCTCCAAAGAAGACATCGTATTCTGTTTTTAGAATTTGTTGCATTCTTAAATGCACAAAGGCAAGCATTAAGTTTGAGACCATGCTCACCTCATCAATACCAGAAGTTTCATTTTCTTTAGCACTCTTGAAACTTCATAACAAGTTTCTCCAGATAGCTTGTGATATTCCAATTTATTTTCGTAATCTACAGGTAGCATTAGTAAACGATGTAATGTAATTCCTTTAATGTTGTGTGCTGCCAACCCAGTTGGAGCAGTTACAACACAAGACAAATGTGAGTCAGTTGTTTTCCATAGATAAGTGGTCAAAACTTTAATCAAGAATTATTTTCCTGTACCACCTTGACCACTGACATACATTTGGATAGGTTGAAATGATGTGCATGTGCATTCTTTCTTCTCATGAAGAAAACCATGGTCGATCTGTTGTCTAACTTGCTGATATATTTCTTTCTGTTCAATATTTAGTTGTTCTTCCAAATTTTCTAAGTCCATAATATCTTCTTGAGCTTGATGCATTGCTGTTTCCACTTCACTCATAGCAATTGTTACTTCATTTTCAAGAATTGGTTGGCCTAGTGGATCTTGACTCAGTGAAGCAGAACTTTGACAGTCTTTAGAACTGTCTCTAGCAACCTCAGCTGCAATAGTAGCTTCTTGATCAATTTATTCATTCAACATTTTAAGATAATTTGCAAAAACTGTGCATTCAATGCTGTCTTTACATGCATTGAAAGAATCTAAGTAATTCCAATTCTGTATGCCAAGGCTTGAAGAGTTGCAAAAGTGCTAAATAATAAAATTCTCTTCTATCAGGAGTATCACAACTCAGTTTTCTATGATTAATCAGATTTCCTTTACTTTGTTTTACCAAACATCCTTCTGAACCAATCACTGCATATTTTCCTTCATTTATGTTTTCTGTAGTATTTTTCTTAAAACTATAATATTGCAGCACTTCATAGAGACATATGTTTTCAAGATGATGACTTCTGTTTGAATAGTATGTATCCAACATGTTTGTTTTAACAATATCTGTGCTTTCTGGTTCATTTACTGCTAAATATTCGATTTCTTCTATAGATTTAAGTACTCGATTTCGTGTTGCAGCAAGACCTAGACTCACCCAAATGACCCCTCTTGACTTTGAATATAAACCTGCAGATGGCAACCGATCCGAGCATTCGTACTCTCCAATCTCTTGATGGGATAACATCTTCAAACTAAAACTGTATAATTTCTTACTAAGACTCTTCTCGTGGGAAATTTCTTTCTACATTTCTTTCAACTCCGTCTATTCTTATTTTGTTATGCGCGATGTTACTTACCGAGCAACAGCAATTGAATTGTCCGAAACATACTGGATATCCCTATTAGCATTCCACATTGAGCGAATAACTGGATTATAATCATTGATATACTTTGAATCTTCACTTCTCAACTGTACATATTTTTGGGAGATTTTCTAGTGATGGTATGTCTCACTGCTGACATGAAACTCTTTACTCTTCCTTTGGATATTACTGGACGTGGAAATCCAAAACGACATTTGGTATAAAACTTTTCCTTTGACTTGTATTTTCGTCGACAATATTTGCCACATCGATGACTTTAGAATCGTGAAACTCGTTGCCGTAAGGTGTTTTCTTCTTTTCTTTTTGGTATACCACATGTAGCATAATGTTCAATAAAAGATAAAACAGTGTCATCTGAATCAGTTCCAAATTTGGGTGCATCCTTGATCCATAACACATATACGTATATGAGGAGCACCTCTAGCTTGATACTCCTTTCTCCAAAAGAAATCAATAACTTCTTCAAGAGGAGGATTCTTTTTATTGCAGATAAAAGACATCGTAGCTTCAAACCTATGATTGAAATATCTGCATACATTTACAGGATCCAAAGAGCACAATTCTCCAGGTGTCTTGTATTCAATATTTTTATTATTTGAATTTGCTTCTTGAAGAAATTCAAGTAAATCATCCCATGCGTATTCAGCACAGCTTAGGGTAATAATCCATGTAGGAGTTCCTAAGTTCCTTAACATGCATTTAAGTTCTTCATGACGACGATACTAATACTCATTAGTACCACGCTGACATGCCATTAAATTAATCAGTTGAGATTCTAAATGATCGTCTCTCTGATATACTTTATCCATAAATTCCTTTGCAGAAACATTTTGAAGATGTACTCCTGTTTTTAATATGTGGTTGACTGCATATGAAAGTCCATACATCACTCTCAAACAAAAGATGTAATATCTATGGGATACATTGTGGAAATCTTGGATCTTCTGCATGCAATCTAGTTCTCTGATATTCTGATGCAGGAATCTGCACTGATCGTTCGTCATATCGACCACCTTTTCCAGTTGGGAACAGCTGCGGAAAACAATGAGCTTCCAAACTTTTTTCCCATACACTCATGGGAGTCCCCTTCACTTTCTTCATTTGGAATAATTTAATAGTATTCCCCATCACTTCTTTTGAATGAAGTGGATGTACACTATAATGTTCATACATTTCTTCACTTTTGGATACGTCAACTTTTTTAATTTGACCACTTGACGTTTCACTATCATCTCCTAAAAGTATTTCTTCTTCTTCTACATACACATTTTTGTAGTAATCATTGTTTTTTATAAGATATGATGTTGCCTTTTGCACTTTCCTAACATCAACTAATTCCTGCCAGATTTCCTTACTCTTAGTAGGAACACTATTAACTAGAATAACTAGTGGTTCACTTTCTACATTTCTATACCAATACTTTCAATATTTTTCATTAAATCTAATAATAATAATAATAATAAGGCATTTATTAAGCGTGCAGCTACCACAACGGGGGGCCTGATGCTATAACAGACAGAGAGCGGGGCAAAGCAAGAGCAGTGACTAATCCTGGCGGCTGAATAGCCAGGTCTTGAGAGACTTACGAAACTCAAGTTCTGACTGAATCAGGCGCAAATGAAGGGGAAGTTTGTTCCAACATTGAGTAGAGCCCACCTCGAATGATTTGCCTCCTGATCTGGCTTTTTGAAACCTGGGGGTGACAAGCAGATGTTTAGTGTTGGACGGTAAGGATCTGGAATGACAATAAGGACAAAGCCTCCTCCTAAGGTAGGCCGGCCTTAGACCTTTGCCTGCCCGAAAAGCTAGAGTCAGAGCCTTAAACTCAATTCGCTTGGCAATGGGTAGCCAGTGCAGTTGTCGTAGAAAGGGGGAGATGTGTTGTCTGAGCGGAACGCCGCAGACTAAACGGGCCGCAGGGTTTTGTACCACCTGGAGTCTGCGAAGCAAGCCTAAGGAAAGACCCAGATATAATCCATTCACGTAGTCCAGATCTAGAGGTAAATATACAACTCTTCCTTTTAATCCTCGCTGTAAATCAGTAGGAGGCAATTTACCTGTTTTAGGCTCCATGCGAACAATAGCCTGAAATGGATGCATATATTGAATAAGAATAGACTCATATGTGTTTAAATATACTAGTTCTGGAGGAATAGCTACCAACTCTAGCTTATTATGTACAGCTCTAGCAGGCATTTTATTATCGTCTAATTTGTTATAACAATATTTACATATTTACAAATACGCTGATCAGTACCCAAATCAAAGCAATCCTCTACCAACAAATAAGTTGCAAATTCATTCCAATTATCATTATTTTCTCTTTCACTTTTTGAATACAGATCAACAGTCCTAGTCTGATTTCTATAGTGAGTTCGTCGGCAAAAAATATAAGTGTAATTTGGCCTTTCACACAAAATTACCTTAAACTTTGTAAATTGTTCTTCAAACTTCTCTGTACTACCATTTTCCACATTTTCTTCACCACTTATTTCTATCAATGCCTCACTTTGTCCACTCTCTTCTTCAGGACTAAAGTAGCAAAACTCTATTTCATCACAAACATTTTTAACTTCTGATACTGTCCCATGCAAAAGAGCACTGTTTAAGTCATTTAAAATTATTGCTGGACTTTTTGCGTAATACAATCTTCTTACTAACTTCCGCATATGAGAATGAGGAACTGCTAACTGCTAACATTCTAAAATGATGAAAAACACTTTGACATACTTTTCTTGAAAGACAAGCCAGTGAGTGAGCTTGCAAACCAGTATTTTTTCTCACTCTGCAAGGATCTAGTCCTTGCAACATCTTAATCTTTTGTTTAACACTTTTTTCTACAATACTCTCGTAAGAAATTGCGAAAAATATCAATGGATTCCTGCCGTATACTACAAATACTACTACAATCCCAAGTATACACTGGAGCTTTAGGACGTCTCCCTAGAACTTCATCAGCTATCAGTTCTTCTACATTTGTGGGAACCATCTTCTCTTTCTCAACTGGACAACCATTTCTAACCTCATAAACTCGACCACTGGTATCAACTGCAAGCAATAATGTATTGGTTTGAAAATAACTCTCTTCATTAAAAAAAGGCTCTGAACTTGAACTGTGTTTCCATTCACCCCAAACAAATCACAAAAGTTACTTCTGGTAATTAGTCCCTTCTGCTTACTTTTGGCCTCCATAAAATGCATTGGCTTATCAAGTGACCGGATTCTGTTTAAAATTAAAATTAATAATTTCCTTTTTAATTGAAAAGCCTTCTCAACAATAGTTTCAATCTGTTCCTTCTTTTTATAAAATGCTGATCTTCTTTTATATTTCTTCAAATCTTTCAACAAATTAGAGACAACTCTATTGTAAAACATTCTCTTTCGAATTTCTTCATACTAACTCTTCCTCCTTTTACCATACGTTATTACTTTAGAACGTGATTTCCCATTATTTTCTCTTTTTTTCTTCTTATTCTTTTTTGTTGTTGAGGCATTCGTTGTACTTTCCACAATGTGCACACTGTTTGTAGGCTTTGAAAGTCTTTTAATAAATTATTTTGTTCTCTTACCGCAAGACTTTTTCTTTTTTCCCACATGTTGTAGTTCATCTAATTCTTGCTGTTGTTTTTTCTTTAAATAATACTAATTTTTTGTTGTTTCCTCTTTTGTGTTATTCTAGTCATGATAAGTTTTTAATAACGATGATGAGCTTTACCTTTTAAATAAAAAATATATGACAGTATTAAAATCAATTTATAAAATATACTATTGTATTACTAAACAAATATGTTTAAACACTTTCTTTTAAAATAACAAATCAATTACTTGAAGACACAGATACTAACTGGATAATTGTAGAACTGAATAAGTTGTATTTATGTGTTTAGAAGACTGCATCAATAGTGGATAGATGATTGTAGTACTGGATGTATTGGTATCTGGGTCATTACATGAGTACATGGATATTGACTGGACCATTAGAGTACTGCAATAAAAGACAATGGTCAATTTATAAAGGCCTGCGTTTTCGTGCAGTGATTAGATAAGGACATGGTTCTGTCAGGATGATTGCAGAAGTGGACATAGAGTGACAGTGTGATTGCTGACTTGCATAGCTACTACTTGCATTTTTGCAGGAGTGAATCAGTAGTCTGCAGGGGGTTAGGGGACTGCATAGGTTGCGCACATTTGACTGTACCACTGCATCTATTATGGCCTGAGTCATTGTAGAAGTGCATGAACAGTGACTGGATAGTTAGAGTGCTGGTGGTTGACAGCAGAGTGAGTTTAAACGTGTTTGAGCACAGCGATTAGATAAAGACAAGGTTCTGTCAGGATGATTGCAAGACTGTACAGAAAGTGACAGTGTGATTGGGGCACTGCAATAGTACTACCTAAGTTATTGCAGGAGTGAATCAGTAGTCTGCATACGGTTAGGGGACCGCATAGGTTCTGCACATTTGACTGTACCACTGCATCTATTAAGGCTTGAGCCATTGTACACGTGCATAGACAGTAACTGGACAGTTGGAGTGCTGGTAGTTGACAGCAGAGTCAGTTTAAAAGTGCTTGTGTTTCAGCACAGTGATTATATAAAGACATAGTTCTGTCAGGATGATTGCTAGACTGCACAGAGAGTGACAGTGTGATTGCTGACTTTCATAGCTACAACTTGCATTTTAGCAACAATGAATCCGTAGTCTGCAGAAGGATAGTGGACCGCATAGGTTGTGCACAGTTGCTTGTAGCACTGCATACCTTAATCTCTGAGTTATTGTACAAGTGCATAGACAGTGACTAGATAGTTAAAGTGCTGGTAGTTGATAGCAGAATGAGTTTATAAGTGCTTGTGTTTCAGCGCAGAGATTAGATAAAGACATGCTTGTGTCAGGATGACTGCAGGAGTGGGCAGAGACTGACAATGTGATTGCTGAATTGCATGGGTAATACCTGGATTTTTTGCAGTAGTGAATCAGTACTCTGCCGGGGGTTAGGGGACCGTATACTTGTGCAGATGACTGTGTGTCTTAATAGCTGAGTCATTGTACAAGTGCATAGACAGTGACTGGATAGTTAGAGTACTGGTAGTTGACAGCAGAATGAGTTTAAAAGTGCTTGAGTTTCAGCACAGTGACAGAACCACATGGTTCTGTCAGGATGATTACAAGACTGCACAGAGAGTGACAGTGTGATTGCTGACTTGCATAGCTACTACTTGCATTTTTGCAGGAGTGAATCAGTAGTCTGCAGGGGTTTAGGGGTCCACATAGGTTGTGCACATTTTACTGTAGTACTGCATATATTAATCTCTGAATCACTGTACAAGTGCATAGCCAGTGACTGGGTACCTATATTGCTGGTAGTTGACAGTAGGGTGAGTTTATAAGTGATTATGTTTCAGTAGAGTGATTAGATAAGGACATGGTTCTGTCAGAATGATAGCAGGAGTGGACAGACGGTGACAGTCTGATTGCTGAAATGCATGGCTAGTACCTGGATTTTTGCAGGAGTGAATCAGTAGTCTGCCGGGGGTTAGGGGACCACATGGATTATGCACATTTGACAGGACCCTACGTGTCTTAATGTCTGAGCCATTGTACAAGTGCATGGAAAGTGACTAGGTACCTAGAGTGCTGGTAGTGGACAGCAGGGTAAGTTTATAACTGCTTATGTTTCAGCACAGGGATTAAATATGGACATTGTTCTGTCAGGAGGATTGCAGGAGTGGACAGAGAATGACAGCGTGATTGCTGACTTGCATGGCTACTATCTGGATTTTTGCACGACTGTATCACTAGTCTACAGGGAGTTAGGGGACTTCATACATTGTGCACATTTGACTGTAGCACGGTTTGTCTTAATGCCTGAGTCATTGTACAAGTGCATGGACAGTGATTGAATACTAACTGGGTATTTACAAGAGTGTATCAATAGTATGTAGCTGGCTAGACGTCTGCATGCACAGTAATGAGAATGTCTCAGCTGTACTAGTGTTACTGTCTACACCATTCCATAAGTACATGACTAGTAACTAGAATAATTACAGTGCTGCAAACAGAGTGCATGGTGAATTTATAAGTGCTTAGGTATTGGTGCAGTCATAGGAGAAGTAGATAGGACTGAATGGGTAATTGGAGAAATGCATGGGACACACAGGAAGATTCCTAGTTTGCATGAGTACTATCTGGGTATTTACAAGAGTGTATCAATAGTATGTAGCTGGTTAGATATCTGCATGCATAGTGCACAGAATAACATACCTGTAGTAGTGTTACTGCTCAGGGCATTCTATGAGTACACAACTAGTAACTGGAATAATTACAGTGCAGCAAACACAGTGCATAGAGAATGTATAGGTACTTAGGTATTAGTGCACTGAATGAATAAGTGTATGGTGCTCGATGGGTGATTGCAGGAGTGTCTCAGTACTAACAGAACAATACCTGCTCTGCAAGCAAACTCTTTATAGGATTAAAGTACTGCATAAATCTCTACTGCTACATTAACGTTCTACAACTAATTTCATATTACACCTAGCCAAATACAAAACAGAAACCTTTCACCATATCACTGAAAAACATAAATGAGTGTCTCTCAACCACAACCACAACACTATCTACACCACATACATTCACAGAACAAACTTCATACTGAAACCAAACACCAAAAATGATGTCACATATTTCAACTGTACCTCTTTAGAGACTTATAAAAACTAGCCTCATCACTAATACCTTAACTCTACATATACATTTCTAATTTAAAATCAACACCTAAAATTATGCAGTATGCTACTAATGTACATATCCACATATTAAAATAATCAGTCATAATCAGCAGTCCCTATTCCAAAACACACATAATAATATACAAAGTGAATATTAAACAACATTTAAACACATTACAAAAAACTGCAATAAACATTTCTGCATTACAAATCAAACTTCAAATTTCATGATTTATATTTTATCTTTAAAAACAAAGGCACCACATAGTACACCTCACAAATTGATAACTCACCTTTCAAATTGATTTGTAGATTATGAAATATCAGAATCACACACCAGATTTTCATATGCACACAATGAATATAGTGCACTGTTCTTAGCAAAACCAAAGAATGGCAAAGTTTCCCTCTCATTCTCCAAACATAATCATGTACATATCAAATCAGTCAGTCAGTCAGTCAGTCAGTGATACTTTATTCGCTAAAAATTTTCATCATAAAAGTAATATACAGTATTCATGACCTATGTAGGCACATGCTACAAAATACAATATAAATCATCATTAAAATTTGTACAACAAAAGTCACGTAAAAATTCTCAGTACAGAAAATACAAGTTAAAATTCATCAGTTTACTCTGCGTTTGACAGCATAACTACTCATTTCCCCTGCTAAATAAATAACAGGGGCCACTAACCTAGCCCATGAGCCATTCCTTCATTGTGACGTCCCGGCCTGCAGGGTAAGTAGGAGCTTTAGTCTCCTCATACGGATCACCCAAGCACTTCCGATAAATTTGGCGACACCACACACCATTGAGGAGGAGGATGTATCGGTACAGAGAACTCGCAGGGCCATTGCGTGACATCGAAGGCCCAGGCCCCTGCATAAAGGTTTTAGCCATATCCTTCTAGATACTCTGTAAGCCGGGCAAGCAAACATAAAATGCGCCACAGACTCAATAGGGGCTGCACAGCACGGGCACGCCTTAGATATACTACCTTGTGCATTCCGCCCGAAGGTAAAGGCATTTACAGGGAGGGTTCCATACCTAACTTTTAAGTATAATGATCTGTCCAATGGTTTCTCGATGTAATCAAGGAGTAGTTCAAATTGGCATGACCCCTTTATTTCTAGAAACCGCTCGGTGAGAGAACCCCCAGCACCTCTACGCAAACTCTCCAGCTGGACCCACTCCCAATAAAGCTTCTTGATGACTAATTTAGGTGGCGGGGATTGACTCTTCCATAGATCACTTAGACCTATAAGTCCCACCAGCTGCCGTAGGTTGCTCAACCACTTAATCCTGTTACCTTTATCCAACAAGATAAGTTCGTCCAATGCAGCAGCATAGTTCTTGAGCTCCTCAGTCCTTCTCAGCCGCACCCAAAAAAGTAGAGGGCGAAGGCACACTATTTCCTTAAGGGGGCGCCTGCCCATATCTAAACGTAATGGTATCAATGGGGTAGAAGCTGGCAAGGCAACCAGATCTCTCAAGAACTTGTTTTCTGAGGTAATTAAATCCTGGAGATTCTCGAACCCCCAAAGTTCAGAGCCGTACAGAGCACTTGGCAAAATTTGGCCTTCATAGATAGCTAGGGCCGGGGCCACGGGTTTACTCACTGACTCCCTATGCTCGCGTATTACCACCCCGGCAACTCTTTTGAAATTTAGTAACATTTTAGCCAGATGGTCATTCCAGCGCATCCGACTATTCACCCTAACACCCAAGTAATCGAAGGACTCCACCATATCCAGAGACTCCCCATTGAGCGAAAAATTATTCCGAAATCTTCTGGACGGGGAAAGGGCCATAAGTTTCGTTTTCGAGGTATTAATTGTAAGGCCCCTATCATTACAAAAATCACTAAAGCGATGTAGTAGCTTTTGAAGACCTGCCGGGGTTTTTGAAATCAGAATGGTATCGTCCGCGAAGAGAAGAGTTGGTATTTTTTCCCCAGCCAGGGATGGCGCATCCGCCGCCTCGTCCCTCAGGTGGTCCACCACACCATTCACAAATAGGGAAAATAGGGTCGGCGCCATGACACATCCCTGGCGGACTCCCCTCCTCACGGGAACCCTCTCGGTCAGTTGGCCTTGGGTACCCCATCTGATTCTTGCATAATTTTCTTCATGGAGCTTGACTATAAGATCCAGAAGGTAACCCGGCAAGCCCATCTCCTCCAAAACTTCCCATAGCCTAGCTCGGGGGACCAGGTCGAACGCCATCCTGAGATCTATGAACGCCAGGTAGAGACTACCCTGGTTAATTAACACAGTTTTCCAATAGATCGCAAAAAAGCGGAAGACCTGGTCCATTGTACCCACTTTTTTCCGGAACCCGGCCTGGAAGTGAGAGAGGACCTGCTCCTCCTCCATCCATGCACCTACTCGCAAAATGATGACCCTGCCAACCACTTTCTGAATCACGTCTATCAGGCTAATTGGTCTGTAGTTGGCAGGGTCATCCCTGTCACCCTTTTTATAGACCGTGATCACTTCAGCCCCCTTCCAAGAGTCTGGGACAGGGTGTCCCTTGGCTATTAGGTTCATTATTAATGCAATGAGTGTGGCCCAAGCTGTGGGTTCAATCATAAGAAGGTCCCCCGGAATACCATCTTGGCCCGCTGCCTTCTTCGGGGTTAGGTGTCCTATGGCCACTACTATCTCAGAGGGCACAAATGGATTCTCGAGCGTGGCTACAAGGGGGGCCCGATAGGCTGGATCCCGAAAAAGGAATTCGGGTGCATCTTGACCACCGTATATTGTTAAAAAATGGGAATACCATTGGTGGCTAGTAATATGATTAGCCAGCAGGGGCCTATTATAATTTCTGGCCTTATTGATCAAATCCCAGAACAGTGAGCCATTTTTCATTTTAGATGCATTTTTGAGGTCCTGCCAATGCTGTTCCTCCCACTCCTTTTTAGCCCACGCTAGTTCGTGGGCATACTCCCTCCTAACTATTTTAACTAGCGGTTGGTTCTTTTTACGGAGGGCGGCAGCTAACTCACGTCTTTTGGCCCGACACTTAGTAGTGTACCAAGGGTTGCTGGGTTTAGGAGCTTTTGTTTTATTGCTCTTAGTTAAAAATAGTTTACCAACTTCTTCAATGGTGTTATTATATACCCGAGGAAAGGGTGAATCCTGAACAGCCCCTATCCTAGGGCCTTCAACTCACTAGTCAACACATCAATGTGTGCCTTAATCTTTACCAGTTTATCTGGGTGAGAGCCAACCTTGTCCCATTTCAATCTTCGGTTACCGTCATAAGGAGTTACCTCCTTTGTTGTCTTCGGTGGGGCTGTGTTTGGGCCACCTATTAAATTTCTCCACCCTAACGACAGACATAAAGGGTTGTGGTCACTATCCTGCGAGGGAACCACCTCCATATCGACTAAATCACGCCACATGGTGACGTCCAATAAAATATAATCAATTCTGGATGGGCTATTGAGTCTGTTGAACGTCATTGCCCCGTTCCGATCAGAAGGAGATCTACCGTTCACTGCTCTTAAGTTATAATCCACAGTAAGAGCACTAATCTGTAATGCTCTAGCGGACCACTTTTCAATCGGGGGTAGTGCCAGTGCGGGGATAGACCAACTTGCGTCATCCTCCTCTATACCCAGGGGTCATCCTCACTTAAGGGTTCGAATGTACAATTAAAATCACCTCCCACAATTTTTTTGGAATTTGGGGTACAATTAGCTAGTGCCTGTTCTAGAATCGTGAAGGTACAAGGCGTTTTAACTCCCTGGGTCCCTCTAGCATAAATATTAAATAGCTCCACCTTACTTCCCCTCACCTGGCCTGGAAATGAAAGGTGTTGAATGTCCCTACACTCCGAATCATGAACTGAGATGTTCCAGTTTAGATCTATTTTTATCCAAATGTGCAAGCCCCCAGAGGGTCTACCCTTTCCACAACTGTAAGCGGGTACACAAAAGGTAGCATAACCAGTTTTATAAACTGGTGATAAACTCCAAGTTTCTTGGAACATACATATATCGAATTTTTCAATAAAGTTGTTCCAATCCGGGAGAACCAATTTTTTTTCCAACCCTGCTATGTTCCAAGACAACAGGTGAATTACGTCTTTACCGCTAGTGGGCGGAGCTGAGATAACTCTATTTTCTCCAACCGCTACCCCTAAATTGGTTGTTTCAAAATGCTCTACCTGGTTTAGAAGCTGTTTATCATTATCATTAGTACTACCTCCCACAGATAGATGGTGGGTAGTAACAAAAAATCCAACAGCAGCCCCAATTTCCGGGAGCAGAGATACCCCATCGCTAATTTGGGGTTCATCAGCTTCGTTAGATATCACAATTGCGTTCCCCTCTAATCTGCCTACACTTTGGCTATCCCGCTTACCCTTCCTATGCTGTAATCTTCAATCGCAATCATCCATGCCGGAAAAAACATCAAACCTATTCCCTATCTCTAGGGGCATGAACGGCCTCATATGGTCCACTCTCTGGTTGTTGTACCTAGGGCCTCTAAAAGGTATCGTATTCCAACCTTGTTGGTCGAATCGCAAGTTCGTAGCATGTAGTGCTGTGGGGATGACTGGATAGTCTCTATAGTTTTTCCCGGCATGGGTTAGGGGGAACACCAGGGACCTAGGGTAAAAATAGGTCAGGGCTCGAGGACTAATTTGGCTGTTACCATTACCTAAAGGCCAATTCAATATAAAATCGACCGCTTCTGGATCTCTAAAATTAATCAGGACTATGTCTCCTTCAACGTCCTTACTTGTACCACCAAGCCAAGGGAGACGTCTGGCGTATAATATCTCTCCATTAATATTCCTGTTTATAGGTCTATGTATTTTTAACCAGTGTATAATTTTGTTTTTCAGCTGGTAGAAGTCTTCTCTCTTATTATCAGCCAATACCGGGACCCCTGTCAAAACCCCCACCAAGGGCACAGCTTCTGGGGGTAAATCAACCTGTGGACCATGGATCCTAGAACCCCCATCCCGCATGGAGCTTTCCTGCTCCTGACGTGTAATCCCTAGAGGTGCTATACTGGTCTCCTCCCCATGGGCTGTAACAAGCTTACTGGTTGGGTGTTCCAAGGACGTCCGGGGGCCCTTTCTAACACGGTCAGGAGCTGTATAATCCCCGACCTGTAGTACATTACTACTAAAATCCGGAGTTTCTTGGAGAATATTATTAGTAGTAGGTACTGGGGCCTGGAAACTAGTACCATTCGTTTGCACCTTTTCTACTGTAGTCAAATTTCTCAGTGTAGATTCAATATTCTCAAGCCTGTGCCCCAGCCTCCTCAGATTGTCAGTAATGGGCAATATGAGAGTACTAAACATATCCCCCAGTTTGGTTAGAAGAGCAGTAGCAATAGCAGGCGCCTGCGGAGAGTTAACAGCGGGCTGAATGGGCTCCGGATTAATTGCGACTAAATCCGGGCCCCCAAAGAAGGTACAAGTGGCCGGAATTGGCCTACATTCTGGCCCTATTGCTGGCCCTGTAGCAGTTTCATTTCGAGTCCTTATATGTTGGCCAAACTCCGAATGATAGATCCTAGGGTTAATTGGGGCCACCCCCTCCCTACGTCTTATTTTCCTAGGAGGAGGACCATAAATTTTCCCCTTGGCCTGGATCTTAGCCTTTTTCCCATTTTGTAACCCCCGGCCTGGAAGTCGTGTATTAGAGACCTTAGGATTTCTTATAACATTTAAAGGAAGGGAATCACTAATAACATGAACACTGGGAACATTATTTGTAGGGGAACAATCACGTAGTAATAGCGGGACATCCTCTTGGGAAGGAAGGGCATCACTAATACCACAACTGTCACAAACGTCTGCGGGAGCCTGGGGAATAGGATCCCCTGGGGCCCTACGTTTCATGTTCTCAATTGAGCGTCGTCGTTCAGATCTACGCTCGGCCAAAGTATCACCTTGATCGTCAACCATTGGGATCTTCTTCTTGAAATAACTGTCTAGGGGGCCATTTACCACGCCCCTCAACGTGTCCCCAGGCAATTCGTTCCCACTCAGGGCCATTACAATAATAATAATATTATACCCCTGAAACCCAAAGTCACAGAGACCAGGCCCAGCCCAGCCTCGATCGGCCTCGGAGGGCCTTAGAGGGCCCGCTCTTTGCCCGGTCTTCGCTCCGGGTTGCGATCCGCGCGCGTCCCGCTAGCGCGTTCAGGGATAGGCCACGTTATATACCAATATGCAGGGAAGGAGGAGCCGGGAAGAGGAATCAGGTGGGGCGGGTGGATTGACGCCGGGCTACCTGGTCCTCGCAGTCCCGGGAGGGTACACAACTCCGATTGATGCAAGTATCCCGCTGTGGCAGGAAAGCGTCCTCTGTGTCCGTGAGCCAAGGAAGAAATGAATTTCTGCACCAGCAGCGCCTACGAGCGGCTCCCGCGAAGCGGGGGCCGCGAGGCGTGAAGTAGGCTGGCAGGGAGGAGCCGGGAAGAGGAATCAGGTGGGGCGGGTGGATTGAAGCCGGGCTACCTGGTCCTCGCAGTCCCGGGAGGGTACACAACTCCGATTGATGCAAGTATCCCGCTGTGGCAGGAAAGCGTCCTCTGTGTCCGTGAGCCAAGGAAGAAATGAATTTCTGCACCAGCAGCGCCTACGAGCGGCCCCCGCTTCGCGGGGGCCGCGAGGCGTGAAGTAGGCTGGCAGGGAGGAGCCGGGAAGAGGAATCAGGTGGGGCGGGTGGATTGACGCCGGGCTACCTGGTCCTCGCAGTCCCGGGAGGGTACACAACTCCGATTGATGCAAGTATCCCGCTGTGGCAGGAAAGCGTCCTCTGTGTCCGTGAGCCAAGGAAGAAATGAATTTCTGCACCAGCAGCGCCTACGAGCGGCCCCCGCTTCGCGGGGGCCGCGAGGCGTGAAGTAGGCTGGCAGGGAGGAGCCGGGAAGAGGAATCAGGTGGGGCGGGTGGATTGACGCCGGGCTACCTGGTCCTCGCAGTCCCGGGAGGGTACACAACTCCGATTGATGCAAGTATCCCGCTGTGGCAGGAAATCGTCCTCTGTGTCCGTGAGCCAAGGAAGAAATGAATTTCTGCACCAGCAGCGCCTACGAGCGGCTCCCGCGAAGCGGGGGCCGCGAGGCGTGAAGTAGGCTGGCTGGGAGGAGCCGGGAAGAGGAATCAGGTGGGGCGGGTGGATTGACGCCGGGCTACCTGGTCCTCGCAGTCCCGGGAGGGTACACAACTCCGATTGATGCAAGTATCCCGCTGTGGCAGGAAAGCGTCCCATTGCTGCCCAGGTTCATTCAAATTCTAAAACATATTTCTATTGGTTACACATATCAACCCTTGCCAACTGACCTCTAACTGAACTGAAATTGCTTCTGGAATTTTCTGGAGTCGCGCCTGGACTGTGCACCATAAGCGACGGAACCGCGGATCCATACGAGACTTCAAAAGTATATTAAAATTAATTTTAGCATTTCTTTTTAATAACACACCACTTCTAACCATACCAGTGACTTGGGAAATCTCACTGCAATAACATATTACTTTAATATTTATAAGAAATACACATTTTAATGTGACACATAACTTTCAACCCTACCCCCATTCTGCTTAATGCCTGTTTCCATAGTAACAGTTCATGCAACACTCAACTGAACTCACAGGTCACAAACAAGTTCCGCACACAATGTTGCAAATTCAAACAGCAAGTGTTCTTGACTTTCCAAAATATCAGCTTATCCTGTCTAATGTACCTTTCAAACATTTTTTAGTAACCAATGAGAAACATGCTTTTTATACACAGAAACATGCACCCTATTTTTCACTCTATAATGTTCTCAAACAGCCAATCATTTCTCTTCTTTTTTTTAAACTGCACCTTATCCACCATTTTAGAGACCTCTTATTCTACCAACTGCCTACTTCACCTACAGACATATTCTCAGTGCATCCAGACTGCTTAGAGTGTGGATTGTGGGACACAACTATGTTTTTTGGTGCAAAAGGTAAACTGAAAGCAGAGGTATTGACAAAGACCTAGCTTTGCAAAATGTGGACATTAAATGGATTGGACAGAGAGGATTAAAGTGGCACCAATTGATGCCATTGGTTAAATCCTTTTTGCATCTCCAACCCCTTGACCTCATAATTGTGCACTGTGGTGGCAATGACCTAGGCACATTGACTGGGGTAGGTCTGGAAATGCTAATGAAGGACACCTTTGCACAATTGATGTTACTTTTCACCCAAACTGCCTTTGTCTACTCTAACATATGCCAAAGACAGAAATGGAACTGGTCCAATCAATTTTCTCCACAGATTGAGAACGCTAGGAAAAATGTCAATAAAGCTGTTTCTGCTTATCTCAGAGATCATAGTATGGGGTCCATATACAACAACAATCTGCGTTTTAATATGGATGGCATATACAGGAGAGATGGTGTACATTTCACAGATGAGGGAAACAGAGTCTTTCTCAACAACTTCAGACTCTGCATCGGCACTTACATGTAGCTACCAAATTCTCCCAATAAACACAAGGGCTCTTGTAAGAGCCACACAAGATCCAAATATACAACCTAGATTTATCATAAAAACGTAAATTTTTGGGCTGTGAGCTGTGTACCCAGCGCAGCTAGGAGTCGCGCACCCCTCGCGTTCACACCAGTGGGCCGCACTGGGAGTCATGCACCCTTCGAGTTCACACCAGGGCACCGCGCTGGGAGTCGCGCACCCCTTGCATTCACACCAGGGGTTCGCGCACCCCTCGTGTTCACACCAGGGAGCCACGCTAAGCACCGCGCTAGGGTTGCGACTCCAAATTTTTCCCCCCCAAAAAATCGGCTCCTACCAGTAATTTATGTTCACCCTGGGGACCCCATCCCCGTGGCCTATCCACATCATTGGAGACCGTGGTGGGAGCCCCAATGCACCCATGGTCCCACCAGCTCCCTGTGTCCTGCGGGAGCCGGTATTGCTTTTCCACATGGGGAGCTGCTGACATGCAGCTCCCCGTGTGGAAAAGCAATTCTGCTTTGGATTTTGGAAGAGAAAGCAGGTTTCCCTGCTCTCTCTTCCAAAATCCAAACCAGAGTTTGCTACGATAGGGTGGGAGACATGCTTTCCCCCTACCGTAGCAAACAACAGTATCCCGGGACACTGCAGGAACCAGCCCTGGGGGGTGGCGGTCCCCAGGACCATAACATGCTCCAGGAGGGGAGCCACGCAGCCCCCTCCCAACAATTGCAAAGCCCCGGGGAGGAGGTGGTCCCCGGGGCTCCAAAGAGGACCCCGGCATTTTAACAGTTAGTTATGAGCCCCCTCATGCAGGTTTTTTTATTTTATTGACCAAGTAGAGCCCCGGGGAGGTGGCAGTTCCCGTGGCTGAGGGGGCTCCCGGGGGCCCCCGCTTCACATTCTCCAAATCCCCCCGGGACCTGGTCCACCCGGGGGGTTAAAAGTAACGAAGCGAGGAAACCCTCACTTTGTTTTTTTTTATTTTTTGTCCGGATCCGCACACCCAGTGGGCATTCCGCTGTTTTTTTGGGCCCTGGGGGTCCTTGTGGGACCCCCTGAGCAGGCCTAGGCGGTCAGGGTGTTTCTACCCTGCCCCCTTCTCTTCTTTCTCACCTTTGTTTCCCTGTTTTCTTCTGACTCGGCTCTCACGAGTCACAAAATGGCTGCCAACACTTCCTGGTTTGGAGTGTTGACAGCCAATTAGAATAAAGCTCGTGGTCGGGGTGCACCGCGCGGATCTGCTGATCCTCCGCGCCTCTAAATATCGAAACTTTTATTTTTTGATTTTCTCAGCAACTACTGAACGGATTTACACCAAAAAAGATCTTTTTCTGAACCAAGGGCTACCTTTGTGCCAAATTTGGTGTAATTCCGTTCAGCAGTTTCGGCTATAACTGTGTCTAAAGTTTCCTATGGGAAATTGATTTTCTGACCTCTATTTTTTGAATTTCTCAGGAACTACTGAACGGATTTACACCATTTAAAAAAAAAAGTCTCTTTCTGAACCAAGGGCTACCTTTTTGCCAAATTTGGTGAAATTCTGTTCAGCAGTTCGGGCTGTAGCCGTATCTAAAGTTTCGATTGAAATTAACATGGAGAAAATACGTTTTGGGACCCCCATTTTTTCTCAGCCCCGCTTGCTGAATCACCCCAAAACTTTCAAGACAGGAGCTGACTGGAGCACCCCACTAGTTTTGAAAATTTTGCGATGATTCGTCAACCAGCGCCAAAGTTATTGGGAAAAGAAAAAATATGTTTTGAATAGAAACAAGGTCCTAACTATAACTACCTTCTGGCGACTGCCAGTAGGTAATATGTTATACATACATACAAATATATAATACTCATATATATATACAATTTTGGGCTCAACCAAACAAAAATAATGTTATGCACTCTCAGGGGTTTGCAAATTAAGAAAGGTTTAATACAGTTGATACATATTCTCTTTCAATTTATCACCTACGACTTCAATAGTAATATCCAGAAACTCAACTTTTTCTTAACCATATGAGATGTTAGGCTTATGTTTAGATGGTGCACGTTGAGGTTTCAAACAAACCTGGAAGCCTCTATGGCAGTGCTCTTTCCTGTGACGAAAAGATCACCTATGTAGCACACCCATTTCATAACCTTGGTTTTAAATTCTACAAGGGACTCGGACACCTGCTACTCCCACCATCCCATGAAGAGACTGGTCTAGCTGGGAGCAAAACAGGCACCCATCGCGATCCCTTGATTCTGCCTGAAAAGAATTGTCATCAAACATGTGGTAGTTGTTCTCCAGACAGATGTGTATCGTATGAAGCAACATCTCTGTGTGAAAAAATAAGGAAATGGATCTAGCCCTTAAGAAACGTTTACACAAAACAAGTGTGTGTATGTACCTGTAAGCAAGAATATACCTTTACTGTGCATGCTTTTATCACTTAAATGTTAGCATTTCCCCGGAAAATATAAACCCTTTATGTTTATATAGAAAGGGTTGAAACTTACCTGTAAAATACTTATATTTGCTTGTAAAACCTTTATCACCTATATGACCGTACCATTCATGCTTTTACAATGAAATTTATAGTCAAGGCATGCGTGGTAAAGACATATTCATTGTAAAGGCATGTGCGGTAAAGTTTATGCATGGTAATGACATTCGCATTGTAACAGCCGCATTGTATCGGTATGCGTTACAACGGAATGTGTGGTTCTGTCAAACATCCTACTGAAAGCAGCTACACTGGGTTCACTGGGAGAACAGTGGGACATGCAGCACATATTTTATTATAATATTGGTCCCAGAAGCGTCCCAGGGGTACAAGGCTAGGGGTTCTGTCCAATATATGTTCTCTTTTACATTTCAGGACACAGGGACCGAGTCCCCGAGTCCCAAAATGGCAGCCCAACATCTCTGTTTACTTGAGGTAAAAAAATCAGGTTGTTATTTTTCAATCTTGTGGCCCGCAGGAGTCCTGTGGTGCTAGATATGTATAATTTCTTAACCTACATTTTTCATTAACTTTGAAGAAGATTCACAGAAAGCTGGTCCCGTCTAGCACAAAATGCTGCGTGGTGCGTAGGATGGGCACTGTGGCACCCCAGTTTTAAAAATAAATTATCCCAGGTGAGCTTGTCAGCTTGTTCACTGAAGGGAGCCTTTCAAACACAAGGGAGATGGAGCACACTGCCTCTCATGACAGCACAGTTCACCCCATTGCATTCTGGCAAATGCAGCACTCTTACTTCAAAGTTGCTGTAGTTTTTCACCAATGTTTGTGCAGGTAGTTCTGTTATCTCTGGACATATGTTTCTAGAATTAGTCTTTGATTAGAAGAGAGCAGAAATGGTAATGAACAGAGAATAGTCATCTGTGATTGCTGAAATGTTTTCCAAGTCTTCACAGGTCCCAGTACCACTCTTCAGGCACACAATTGCATCCCAGGTGAGCTCGTCAGCTCATTGGCTCAAGGGAGCCTTTTAAAAACAAGAGGGGAGGAAACACACTACCTCTCATCCCAGCACAGTTCATCAAAGTTGCTGTACGATTTCATCACAGTTGGTGCAGGTAGTGCTGCTATCTCTAGACACGTATTTCTAGGTTAAGAATCACATTTCATCTCTATAGTAAGTATATTATCTACTAAATAAGGATGGCTTAATGATCACACTCAGTAAAGGTAAACACATTAAACACATTAATATGAATACTTTATCTAGTCCTACAGAGAAGAAACTCTTTAATAATGATGTAAAGTGTGCCACATATATTAGTTCTTTAAACCATACATGATACATGTGCTAAAAGTACTTTCATACTGTGTCGCTTTTGAGTATCAGTGACATATTTGTGGCGAGTAAAGGGTGGGAAACTTTTGCGCTGTACCAGTTGTTAACTCTCAAGTTTGAAAACATGAAACCACTTAACTACTTCAAAAAGACAACTAGAACCAACCTATGGAAGCATACAACAAATAGGTAATATAGATTCACCCCACTCCCTCATCGCAGTGTGTAAGAAAATGTATATATAGTGTTTTATTTGAAGACAATGGCCAGCCTCTGAGTTCAGGAATGCTACAGCAGTGTTAGTTACTGCCCATTTAGCATACAGGTTATCTACCTGGGAGTGGCTGGAGCAACTAGCAGAATTAAGGTCAACCTTGACACTTTCTCTTTTCTTTTGAAGATGTCAAAGAAGGCTTCTCCTTTTCAAGCCAAAGACGCTCCAAAATAGTTAGACACCAGTCACAGAATAGGAAAAAACATATTGGACCATGTCAGGTGGGAGGAGAGTTCATCTATTTAGAAGAGTCATTTGGAAGCTTGAGAGGGATCTGCTAGGTGGTAGAGGGCTTCTGTCATTTTGAAATCCAGCCTCACAGGTAATTTTTACAGTAAAGCAAATGGGAGGTGCTGTAAAATGAAGTCGGCATAGGGAAGTGAAGTAGACAGGATTGGTTAATGAAAAATGCCTAACCTTTCACTAGTCACAGGATTTATCTTGCACTTTAACTACCACCTCTTCTGATATTTCTGGATCTTCCACCTGAAGAAGAAGCCCCTTCTAGAAGACAAAAAGTCTCGAAACTCCTGTTGGAAGAATGGAATTTGCTCAAGGACTCATGGACTCCTGACACAATTGAGACATGGGCCCCGGGGTAATTTTACACTAAGACAAAGAGGAACAATTGCAAAAGGAGTTGGTAGATTGTGGGTGGGTGGCCTTGTGTTTGCCTGCTTCAGGGATACAAAAATCAGAAGGACTCCTAGTTCTAAGAGGGCAAAGCTTATCATGGAGGACATAAGGCTGCAGGGGACCATGCTTTATAGAGACTTACTGCCGAGAAACCTACCCTGAGGAGCTAGGGACTAAAGGACTTATAAGAAACTTTTTCAGCAGCTGGAGAAAAGAGGAATGCAGTCATCCTTTTCACCTTCTAGGATAAATCGATGCATCCGTCCTCCTCTTCATTGTAGGCAGCCTGAAATCGAACCTAGTTCCCAGTCAACTGAGTACTGTTGGCTTTTAATGGTGCTCTACGTTTACTAGGCTCTTTTTTACCTGGAAACTTAAAACACATGATAGCTCTGGTTCCCATTATCCACTTTTAATGTTCTTTGTTTAATGTTCCTGTGTTTTTGCAATTGTTGTCTGCCTTTTATTATGCTGTTTTCTTTTACTTTAAGCTACTTGAACTTAACACTCACTTCTCCAGGGAATTGCCAACTGCTTTTGCCATAAGGTTTGAACAAAGATTCAGTGAGAACTAGTTTTTGGCCAAACCAGATTACATTAACGTTTGTAGGGGCCACCATCTCCCAAACTGATAAATTAGTTTCTGACAACCTGCATGGATGATCACAGGGGTAGGAAGAAGTGAATCCATTGCTCTAGTGAGATTCGTACACTTGCTGCCCATCCAATCTTGAGGTTTTCAAGGCCTTGACTATCATTCACAAAGCCATAGATTTGAAACAACCCACCTTTTAGGCAATACAGTTTCACTTTAGTGACTTCTGTGTTATTTCAGCTCCTTTCCCTGCTCTCTATCCCCAGTTCAAAAACAATCACTTTTAGGGCCCTTACTTTCTAAAGCGCTACTGCAAAATATGAAACTCACTTCCTTGAAACCTATGGGCAGAGTCAAATCTACCCCATAGCAGGTGCCTATTAAAAAATTGTTTTTTATTAGCTACCCTTTTCAATTTAAAATGTATTCTCTCCCAGTTTCTTTTTGGCTCTGCACTAGACCTCTCAGCCTTAGGGTGCTCTTCCCCCAAACCAGTTGCCTACTCCTCTCCTATATTTGTTCACTGTGTTAAAGTTGGTCTCTGTGCACTTTAGCTCTGTAAACCAGTGCTGAAGTGCTTGTGCTCATTCCTTAGAACATGCAAAATTGGCTTACATCTGATTGGCATATGTTACTTACGTATAATTTCCTACTAAAGTGGTATGCCATATACCAGGGGGTGGTAAATTAAATATTACTAAGTGGACCTACAGCGTTTATTGTGCCACCCACTTAAGTTGCACCTTAGAACATGTCTCATGCCTGCCTTGTTTTAAACTGTCAATTCAACTTGGCAAAATTGCCCCTTTGCCAAGCCTACAACTCCCTTTTTAATATAAATAGGTCACCCGTTGAATAGGCCCTAAACAGCCTAAAGGACAGGATGCATCATATTTAAAAGGTTGGGCATGTATTTTTAAGTTTTACCTTTCCTGGTACTGGAAACACACAAAAACAAAAACTTCACTACTGTGAGGCCCACCTCTTCCATGGGATAACATTGGGTTACATTAATACATTTAATATGTGATAACGTTTGTTTGAGAGCAGGTGCAGGATCATTTTTGGTCATTTAAAACTCTCTGCAATGATTAAATTGGATTTTAAGAACTATTACTGAAAACTGCACTTTTGGAAAGTTGCCAGTTTCTTGTCCTAGCCATTTGGCACCAGCCTCCTACTTCCTGGGTCACATGGCTAGGTGTAGTTAGTAGTGAAACTTTGTATATTCCTCTCTGTCAGCCACACAATAGAGAGCCTGGGTATTGGCAGGATGGGCCATCTAAGGCAGGATGAGGGGGCGGAGATGTGCCCAGTCCCACAGGCTGCCTTGCCCTTCTAAACTTTTACCTTATCAGACATTTTTCTCAGAATTTTTTTTAAAGTCCGAAGGTAAGTGGGGACTGGATCCAATCGACATTTTGTGTCTAACCTGCCCATTGGGTTCAGCCACAATTTTAGACTTTGCCCAGGTCTCATAAGACTAGATGTCTGTGGGTGTCTGTGGATGGCACATTAATCTTTTAGGTGCTATTTTTCACTTAAAATTTTTCAAACTCATAACTTTGGTTGTACTGATTGAATGTTTGTCATTTTGGTGTTAAATATTTGTATTTAATTTCACGCTATTTTTCAAATTTTGTGTGGGATTTTTCTTGAGTTGTGTTTTCACTTTTTTACTGTTTGAGTGCTGGATAAATCCTTTACACATTGCCTCTAATTTAATCCTGACTGCTTTTTTTGCCAAGCTACTAAAGGGTTAAACACAGGTGGGCCATATTATCAAGAACAGCGGTAACATTATCGCCTCTTTAGCGGCAGGTAACTGCCGCTAAAGCGGCGATGAGGGGCTTGATAATATGCCCTAGAGAATTCCAATAGAAGCAGAGGTTTGTGGTCTTTCACACCAGAACCTGGGCTTCTATTGGAAATCTCTACGGTATATTTTCAAGCCCTTTATCGCTGGTTTAGTGGCAGTTTTTTGTCACTAAAGCTGCGATAATGTTATCGCCGTTCTTGATAATAAGGCCCAGGTGACTTTTAGTGGTTCACCCTGACAGGAATTGTGCCTGTTGTTTGAGTTGGATTTCATCCCATCTCAAACAACAACTTTATTTATCATGCATTGTTAAATGTTCCCTTTAGTAGCAAGAAGCTTTGCAATTGTGAGCTCCAAAATTAAACATAATAGTTAATGCTTCTCAAGAAGAGCAAGGCCAGGTGACAAATCTCACTGCAGGAGAAAAGATCATGGAGCTGTCAAAGAAGACTTTATTATTCTCCTTTGGGATAAGACTTCAACACGTTTTTTATTACAATGCAGCAGTGATCACAGTTTAGTCATCCATAAGCCTTAACAGCATTTACCAAAACGATGACCTACATGTGGGGACAATGGCACCCACCTTTATACTGAATTTCAGAAGTTTCTTTAATAAGTTATAATAGTAGTTAACTTCTACAAACACAGGAACATTTAAAATATTGTGCTCCTGCTACCAAGGTACAAGCCTCATCTATCTGTGAAGGGTGAAGCAAGAGCTTCAAGTTAACATTCTAACAATTATTTTAACAGGTTATACATAAAAAGCTAGAAGAAATAAAATTTAACAATTAAAGTTTTTGTGCTGTGCATCTTACAGGTTCTCTATTATCATTGTATGACTTATCTAATGCCCTTCTCCTGGTTTCTGATGCTTCAAAAAGAGAATATCAAGAGTAATGAGACCCACTGTCAGCATTTTCATTTCCCGGCCACGAACCTACTCATTATTCTTAACCACATATCCCACCCGTCGGAATTTTCATCTAGAGCATTTAGTTCCTCACAAATATTCTCTATTTGCAAATAAATGGTACGCAAGTTAATTGATATATATACTGATAAAATGTATTTTCCAAAATAGCACAGATATCACTCTTAGCAGCAAGTACAAAGTCATAGCCAATTCTTTTGTGTAAAATGACAGTTTTCTAGGTAGTTAGTTTAATGTAAAAACTTACACGACCATTTGTGGTGGTATTTGCAACCTCCTCTAAGACTAAACCCACTGTTAGGATCTCTTCCACTGAGAGGCTAATCACATGGGTTTAGAATAAAATTGCAAAGAACTGGGCAGCCTTTGAAATCTCCCTGTTGTTATTTACTATCTGTTGAGTTCTAATGGGAAGAGACACCTAGTGCCAGATGGTAGGAACCACATAACTAGGGCAACTATTTGAACAACCCTATGGCATCCATATTTATTCATTTATAGCATATTCCAGAATGACATTACATTTCTTCATGTGTAGAGGACTCTTGACGGAAAAATAGTAAAAATAAATGATTTGTGAAAAGATATGGAAAGTAATGAGTCTAATTTTCCAGCTTATGCTGTGATTATGTGGTGAGACTGACATAAGCAGTTACAAGTAGGGCCGCGACCTTTTGGCGCGGAGCCAACGGTGGTGGTGTGCAGGAACGAAGGACTACAGCAGCCCCGCGGTCTGAGTGACCAACAAACGAGGTGATGAATGGTCCCATATCAGCCCTGACGAAGTTGCCGGAATGAAAGTAGGCAACAAAACATGTTGGCCTGTATATTTGTAAATGGCCGAATAGATGCCGTTTTTATTTGAGGACGCTCACTGCATTCAATAGAAATTTCCTGCGCAAGTGATTGGTACCTCATTTTACTTCGAGGATTGCATCTCCTCACTTTATTGTTGTTGTGACCTGGTGGGCACTCAGTGATTCTTGCACTAGTAGTGCAGTCTTTTCACTGATCTGTTTCTTTGATTTCTCACCTCGGATGTATTTCTTTACTTTCACCTTTTCTTCCGCCTGGAAAGCTACCGATGATAATAGTGTGGGCATACTGGTAAACATATGCCAGCAGCCCCCCTTGGTGTTACTAACATGAGGTGCTTTCCGACCTTTCTACATATTTTTTACAGAAGGTTACATGGTTTTTGTGGTGGTAGGTTCTCCTCTTTAAAAGGCTTGTGAACTGTGGTACATGACAGTGTTCAGTGGAAATTTTGAACAGTGGGACATAAAGGCAAGTAACGATTGTATTATCCTGTGAGGGTAGCTCTTTGAAGAACATGCGCCCTTGGTCTTTAAATTACAATTCACTGCTCCGAGTATGTCGGATCTTTTTGAGATAAACTTATGCTGTGATTATAACTGCTATTTCCCACACATAGACTTCCATTTCCTTCCTCATGATCCAATACTTTTCAAACATCTTGTATGTGACTAGCAGGGAGTGTATGTCCTATACGGAAAGCCTTTCTTTCACACGCTGTGATAAAATGGCCTTGCAAACACAAGTGAGCACACTGTTTTGTTCCAAGTGGAAGGATTTAGGCCCATGTTAGTATCCATCTAAAAGTAAGTGGGTTCATGGGAACAGATCCCGTAGGAAGAGAGAGATTCAAATCTTGTTTATATTGGTTAAGAACTTATAGAAATAAATTCTCACAAAAGATTGCTCATCTACCTTCGTGGAGGGTAGCAAGCATTTTCTCACTGTACTCGTCTGGCCCATCACTTGTCCTTGCTTTCATACACAGCCACATGAAGCAAACACCAGCAAACCTTCTGTGTAGTTATTATCTGGCCACATTCACTAAGGAATGAAGTGGGCAGGGCACCATTTATAAGCAGAACCACAAGTTATCGTCATGAATGGCACAAGGAGCTGTATCATCCTGATTTCCTTGCAGCTGTGCAAAGCACTGTCCTCTAAACATTTCTGCTGTGTTGGTGATGATCAGCACTTGGAAAGGACCACACAACCTTGGTTAACACAATAATCTGGTGAATCTTATAGTACACTCAGTCCCCATACACAGATTGTCACAGGATTCAGTCTGAATATTTGATAGAACTTATTTACCTGGCAAGAGAAGCTGTTGAGACAGCAGAATAGTAATTTTCAATAGCTCAGTATAGTATCATGCCTAAATGCATATTTATCAAAGCTGGGGACATTTGAGGCATATAGGGAAGAATAACAAGTCTTCCCATTAAAATACCATGCACCATCATCTCAATCCATTGGTTAGGGATGGCTCTCTTTGACATAAGGGCAAGGTGCCATGATATCTAATTTCTGTCTCAGCCTGCAAGTGAGAGCTTTCACTTGATAGTCTAAGATAGAAGTCTGTACACTAAAACTTTATAATAACTTTAATTTAACAGAGCCTGCATCTCATCAACACACACAATAGTTCTAACCAATTTGCACCAAAAAAAAAAATTGACACTTTATAGGTAATGACCCCTTGAAAGATATTTTGGAGTTTCTTATGCCCATTGATTCAGATAATGCTTATCTAGACATATACTTTGTCAACAAGAGAACTGGAAGGTTTTGAGATTTGCAGTCTCCTCCTTTCAATTGTATTACCCTCCATTCAGATTGAAATCTGCCTAAAGGCATCAAAGGTGTGCTTTTGTGATTATACTACATTATGGAATGGAGAATGGTGTTTATTCCTATCTCCATAATTGGCTGATTCATGTAGACATTTTTTTATTGGTGGCCTTTCAGGCGCACATAATTTGTCAGCTGTTGAAGGTTCTCTGGCTGTTGAACTGTTGAAAATTTCACCTGGTCCTGTGTCATGACTCGGAGTTCCACGTTTTTGATGACGTGTTTGGTCTCCTTACTGTTAACCTGAGCTAAGTTAAGGCTGCATCTGCCTGTGGTTCTTGCCCTTCCATGTGCCTCTATAAAGGTTTGGCTCCATGTCCAAAGGCTCACGGTTACTTGGGTAGGGATCAGACACAACCATTTCTGAGATGATTGAAACTAAAGGTGGATGAAATTTGTGCAATTTGATTTTGTGCAATTAGACAAAATTCTCGCAAAATAATGCCTATTTACTTGAAATCCAAATCTGTCACACAGAGCAATATTTTATTCTGAAATGTGTGCTCCCGTCAATTTTTGCTGCATGGATTCCGTTTTTTACCAAATAAATATACAAAAAAAAGCATAGACAACAACAGCCACTTGTTCTTTTGTTCGAGTGAGGTCGCCATGAAGGTTTACAGCAAATGTCATGTAATTATGCAAAGTGGGATAAAGGCACATTTTTATTTCAGGAATTTCACATAAGAATGGTAATGTAAATTTCCCACAATAATGCAAATTATACCAGAGTATTAAAACCTTTGCCTAGGCCTAATAATAAATCAACAACTAGCAGTTCAACCTTCTGATTTCAATGGAAATTGGGACTTCAGGGCAGCTGCACTGTTGATCTTAAGCATGGGGTTCCTCTACTGAATAGCGTATTCTTCATTCTTATGACAGACACATCAGGATACAGCAGTTCCAAAGAAGTATGGTGACAGTTAGTCAAGGGAAGAGATGATCTGGTCTCAACTATACAACTGGCAAAGCATTTATGTCAACTGCTTACTTAAAATGTTGAGGATTCTTCCACAGGGACTGACAGAAGTTGCCTTCCACACAAGAATATGGGCAGAGGTGCATCCCCTCTCTTTCATTGCTATCCAGTCGATGAGGTAGACAATGTGGTGGTGGACAGGTGAAACTTGTCTTACCCTTCATCTAGTTCTCCAGGTAGACAATCAGAGGACTGTTTCTTTTTGATCAATTATTTTCCAGCAGCTTTCAGCTCTCAGTCCAGAGGGCATGGGTGTAAATGCTCTTCAATGTCCCTGATCTCTTTGACTCCTCTATAATTCTATCTATATTAAATTCTCACTACTGCCATAGCCCATATGAGGCAGGTGTATGCATTGCTTGGTTAACATGCAAGAGGCATATGTTATGCTTTCCCATTCTATGGCTGAACCTTGGATGCACCTGCAGAATGGCTTCTACCATCCTCCCAGATTTTGTTAGTTTCTTGTTCCTTTGCCTCTAGACTATCAGGTGTGTCAACTATCAGTGTGGATGTTGAAATGTTAGGCCTGAAGGACTTCTGTCTCCCTTTCTATTTGGCCTCCAGAGTCCATGATTCTATGTATCCATTTATCAGAAGTGCTTACAGTCAATGAGTTAATTTTCAGTCTTGCAGCAAAGATCAAGGATTTAAATTGTGTGCTTCTGAGGCTCAATTAGTCTTTTAATTTCTCCGGTATGGGTTCCGGATGGTTATTGCAGTTCTCTCAGAATATGCCTTTTACTCCCTATGTCCCAGCGCTCAGCCTCCTGAGCAACTGGTTCAAGTACCCCTTATACACTTGACTCTCAGTGGTATATGTAAATGAGAAGTCTAAGGCTACCTAGAGGGGGAGCAGTGGGGAAGGTACAGATTAGCGAAAATGGCTTATAACTCAAAACGCATGCAGCAGCAATAAATCAATGCCCAGCCACATCCTATTTTTATATCCAAAAGAAGTATTTTATTTCAAACTCAATTTCTATTTATTCAAAGGAAGGTTATGGCATTCACAGGCAACAAAACATTTCCCCTTGATGTTAGGGCTTTAATGTTTTTTAGGCAAGTCCCTGTCCCATACGTTCCACACAATGTGATCGGAGTCATTCTCCATTCACTGCTGGCCGCATCCAGGTAATGCTCACTGGTAGGTCTTATCTCAAAAGTCCACTCTGACATTTTGAATACAATCAAAAGTGGCTTAGCCCTGCAGCCCTTTCAGCAGCCAGTCCCCAAGGGCCCAGTAGGGTGTAACAAATCTTGTCCACTCCGGCAGGGAGGTAGTGTGCAGCATCTTGGAGGGTTCCCCATCCGCAGGCACTCTCTACAACTACAGTCCTGCTCATGTGAATTGGCTGCACATGGACTTTGCAGCATCACTTGGCAAGCACAGCTGCCTCCTTAGCCTGTGCTGTTGTGCTCCAGCAGTGACCAGAAGTGTTTCCAAGCTCCTCCTGGGAGGTACGTTTCCATGCTCCCAAAGGAGTGGGGGGTGATTCTGATGCTCCTGATCTCGATCCCACTAAGGTAGCGGTGCTCCCATTGTGTTAATACTTGGGCCACCGGGTTGGGCAAGTTACTCTTCTTGTTGGACCTGGTGACCTATGGCTCACCACTTCTCACAGTTCACGGGTTCCCGCCTGATCCACATGGTACAAATATTCCCGGCAGCCCTTTGTGGCATACAGGATTGCTGCACTACTGCCATGAAAGTCTTTGGCCTTTACTGCACAGCAATGTTTTTACATGGCTTCAGGGCAGCTCCCGCCTGGCAAATGGCAGTCACCAACTCAGTCCTGTGCACAAGCAATGACCTGATCTATGCAGCAGTCATGCCTCACACCTCGCACTGCCAGTCTGTTCAACAGGGTTGCCCACTGACCTCACTTCCTTCACCACTCTTCTCTTTTTCGCAATGAATGCTAGTCTTGCAAGCAGACATGTGCTAGTGCTCCAGGCTCCAGAGCAGGTGGTCTTGGTTTCCCTGGGTGATGTCCCCTCACTTAGCAGTGAAACTGGCAGGCCTAGGCCCCCAGTCCTGGTACAAGGCAGAATTCCTGCAGTGCTTCCCCTGCTTACAAAGACTGTCTGACTGCTTGGCAGATGACAATCTTTGGGGTTTCAACCTTCCCTTCTTGTAGTCCATTTCCAGGCACCAAATGTGATTGAGGGTCTGGGTCTTTGAAGTTTTGTGTTCGGGTTGGGCAACATTTGAAGTACACTCTTCTCCTCTCCCTCCTCCTCTTGAACAGCCGTCTGTCACAGTAGGAAATACTCTGAAGCTGATAGTTCCAAAACACAGGCCTTGGGAGTGACTAGAGTTCACACCTGGATGTCATCCACAGTGACATGTGCATCAAAATGCTAATCTCATGCTCCCAGCCCCACTCTTTATGATTTCCGTATCAGCCCCATCTCCTTCTTGAGATGTGTCCAGGCCCCTTCCTTGTGAATTCTCACTGAATCAAAGAGCACCCTTTGAAGTGTGCAGGGTGAGTCTTGCTCGCCCTTTCCCAGTGTGTTCGACCCAGCTCGTAGGAATGCAGAAATACACAAATCTGTCTAGGGGGATACCTCTATCTTCTCATGTCTTCCCCAGGCAGGCATGTGCCTTTCAAAATAGAACTGGGTATTCCATGTCATTTACCATTACAGCCATGCTTACACTCATCACACACACTTTCCAGCACTGTTACCTCCATGTATTGTGCCACCACAACACACATACGCTTAGCATATACATTCATTTTGCACACACTGCTCAGTAGTGTAGCATTTCTACATTGTGCCCCTTGCAGCCACTCCTACAGCAAAATGCACACATTTACAATGCGTGCTCTGCCCAACACTACACTCTTCTCAGGTACACACACACACCCAGCACATGCACTCACCATGCATGTATTGTACAGTACTGCTCTGTTACTGCATTGTACCCTTTCCACTCACCCATACAACCAGTGAGGTTCTGTAGCGATCCGAACCCGTGAATTCGGTATCGTAGTACCGACACGATTTTGGTACCAATGAACCGCAAATGATCCATTATATACATGACAGTGTTTTCGCTGCGCAACTAGCATGAATTCACTGGAAAATAGGGCATTCTGTCATAAAAGTCATGGCATCCATTTTAGTTACGGCATCCATTTTGTTTCTTGCCCTCACAAAGTCAATGAACGGACGATGACCCCGGCAGAGTCACCTTGTTAAGGACACGTAAGCTCGAGCCCCGAGAGAGGCTGACTCTACATGACTAGGCAGAATCAAGCTGCCTCCCCTGCCTGAGGCCAGTCCTGCTATACTGGTTCTCGTGTCCGTTGTCCTGACTGAAAGGCCGAAGACGGCAGCCATGCCCGTTTATGATCCATAAACACCTCTTATCCTACATTTCAATCCTTTGCACCTGGCTCTGCTCCTTACCTTCTGGGCTTTTACAATGGGGAGGTTACGATTTTTATGATGGGGAGGATCGGGCAAAGAATGGAAAACTGTCGAGAGGACCTGATCGAATACCGAAAACCTACGACTAATTATTGTTTGATGTCAAAATTACTGTTTGTTTGGGATACCGGGTTAGGCATGAGAAATATTCGTGTAATGTAGCCTAAAGACATTTTTCGTGTATTTAAAGAGTAACCCACTTAATGCAATTTGAACAGTCTCGTAGATTCTGCCTCTGTGTGGTTCCTATGATTTCTGTGTCCCTGCAGTAAATAAAACTTGGTCTTTGACGCCGTCATCGAGAAGCCCGTGTCTCTGTTTATTTGTGCACCGGGACAGGAGGAACTCAGGGGTCTTCGGGTGTTGTTTCCCTGGCACCTCTGGACGCTTAAAAGGTCCAGAACCTCAAATTGGCGCCCAACGTGGGGCGACGTCATCCGGTACCGGTCCAAAGCCTGAAAAGTTCGAGAAGTTTCGTGTGAAGATTCCGGAGGGAGGTACCCCGCTTCATCGATCCCTGCATGTCGTAAAAGTGGCCCGACGATCTCTTCCACGAGGGTTCCCGTTCCCAGACGGCTACAGAGGACCGCTGCCTTGACTGTCGCCCTGTCTTGGACCCGAGGTGCAGACCTTAGTACGGCGAGACGTAGACGGGTTCTCCTTGGTGACGTCTTCCACATTTCAGTTAAGTATTAAGTGGGCTACGCTCAGTTTGGTTGTTCCTTGTTGCTTTGGTTTGATTCGTAGATTATCATTGGTTACTCTTGTTTAGATAATCTTTGTTTTGGTATTGGTTCATTTTGGTAGGCCTAAGTTCTCTGCGCATTTTGGTTGAAATTTGTCTTTGTTGTCATGACTACCAGTAGTAACTGTTTTTTGTCCTGGTTACGTTGCAACGGGGATTCCCGGTTGGAGGATTCGTGTTTGGTCCCTCCGATTGGAACTCCTACATATGAGCTCTATTGTAAACATTGTGTTGGTCCTATTGCGTATAATGAAGTATGGGTCCGTTATACCAAAAAAGATGGTGTCCTTAGTTGGCCGCCGCATGGTAGTTTCGAAACGGAAATACTAAACAATCTAGAAATGAAGTTGTTCAAGAAAAAAGCCCGGCCGGCAATGTTTGATTCTTTTCGCGTATGGCGCAAAGAAGCCAAACAGAGAGAAATTAGGAAAACGAAGAAAGAACAGAAAGAGAAAGGGTTGACTTTAATGGAGTCTGCTAGGCAGCTACATGTCAACGAGACTGAGAAAGCAATGGAGATGGCGAATAGAAAACATAATTTGGCAATTGATAAATGTTACCCTGTATTGCCATCATGTCCCATTAAGCCGATGGAGGATCATGAAAAGGATCCTCTGTTGTCTTACCTGTTGAATTCACCCCCACCGTATGCGCAGGGTATTATAGTACCACAGTTGCTACCTGTTGTACAGCCAGCTGCTGGTCAGCCTGGAATAGTTGCTCCACTTCCTTTGATTCCAGCTCCTATCCTTCCCGTGGTTAATGTTCCTTCGGCACCCCCTCTTCCTGGGGCGCCCGTTTCGCCTTTGCCTATCGTTTCGCAAACTGCTTTACCTGCTACTCCTACCCTTACTATTTCATCTGCTTCATCTGTTCTGTCCCCGAACCCTGTGAACATTCTGACTCCGCTTTCCGTTCGTCGGAAAATAACCGACTCTGTAACTAATATCTTAACTCCTCTCTACAGGTCTTTAATTAAGGCCTCCGTTTCTGACTCTATACAGAGACGTAGCCAGTTTCCTGGTCCCCAGGAACAAGACACGTTAGATTCGACAGCTCTTAGGTGGATGTCGAAAGCTGCGAAGTATGATGCACGAAGAGTGTTAGATACCTTTATGCAATGAAATGAACCAACCCAACGTTATGTTTTTGACGTGATGTGTTCTCTTGTGCGTGAAGAATGGGAAGATGATGATTTAGACTCCGTCCCCTCTGACCTGATAAATATTCAACAGAAATTTGCCGCAGGAATGGTGATAGGTCCAGAAGTAAGGGGAGCGATAGAACTGATTTTAGCTTATAGGGATGAGTCCCCTCTTCGAGCGACAAGAGACCCTGATGGTTCACCGATTACTACTAGGAAACGACGAGGACAATATCCAATGAGGGTTTCCACCGATATGGCGTGATGCAGTTCAAGCTGATGGGAACTTGGGTATTTTAGCTGCTCCGGCACATTTCCAGAGAGTGTGGATACACATCCCTTGGAAACGGGCCGAAGTATTAGCCGTAAAACAAGCGTTACCGGACCCGCGTAAAAATCCTGCTGGTTATTACAAAGAGTTAACGCAAACAGTTCAAGCGTGTGTCATGAATTTAGCAGATATTGAAATGCTATTTGGTAATGTGGTGCCACAGCCTATATGGGCTAAAATTCGGCAAGAGAACCACCCAGTCGCCTTAGGAGGTGACTGAGCAGCTATTATAGCGGCAGATGCGCAACAAGTTGGCGGTGCCAAACCTGAACCTCTGATTGCTGCTTTACCTGGCAGAATAATTACTCTAATGAAAACGCTGATGCCAGCGTTACGAGTCAATTGGGATAAATTATCGGCATGCAAGCAAAAGAAGGACGAAAGCGTCTCTGACTTCTTTACTAGATTTGAAGAGACCTTCGTAGACCACAGAGGGCAAGATATGAGTACTGAGGGAGGCCAGAGATTGTTTGTCGACAAATTCGTGTTTAATTTACTACCTGAGCTTAGTAACAAGTTAAAGGATTCTGAAAGTGTATGGGCAGTGTCGACAACAGCACAGATACTTGCAACTGCTCAGTATTACGAGAACAGAGAGAAGGAAGAGAAGGAAAAGTCAGAAAAGAAAACAAAAGATTTAAAGACTAAAGTTCTTTTGCAACAGGCGTATCCGCCTCGTTCGAATCAGTCAGATTCACAGCAGCGACCCCAGTTTCAGCCACAACCACAATTCCAGCAAGGGACGGCCCAAGGATTTAATTATAGTTTTCCGCGACAACAGTTAGCATGGAATCAGTGTGCATATTGTAAAAAGGAGGGTCATTATAAGAATGAATGTCCAGTACTGCACCCACAAACTAGTGGTGTCCCAGCTCAGAGAGGTAATGTTGGGTTTATGCAAGCTCCTAGAGGTAGAGGACGTGGTACGATGACACCACAGGCTGATCGCCAATCGAATTATTTCGATCAGCGAAATGCACAATCTGCGCAAACAGGTAGATCTCCACAGTACCATGTTGAAGATTACTATGATCATAATGAGGAGATTCAAAGAAGCGAGCACTGTTATGTTATGTTATGTTATGTTATGCACTAGGACAGCCGCAGGCAAAGAGAGGGAGTAGTGTCAGTTCCAGTTGATCAGAGTGGACCTTATGTCGCAGTAGTTACCTCAGGCGTGGTCGAACCGTTTCTGTTGGATACTGGTGCGGCAAAAAGTTCAATTATGCATGCGAAACTCCCTGGCGCACCTTTGTCTGGCTTAACGAACACTTCGGTAGGATTCTCAGGCGCCCCTGTTCACAATCCTGTTTCTAGTCCTTTGTCAATATCTGTTGGGCCATGCGAACTAGAAGCACCCCTTATCTTAACAACCGGTTGTAATGAAAATCTGCTTGGTTTAGATCTGTTGAAACGCCTGCACGCGACACTGTACTGTTCTCCTTCAGGAGTACAGCTCACATTAGGCAAAAGAGTCATCTCTCCAATGTATATGTCGATGGATAAGCTCCCACCGGAGCTGCGTTCTCTTCCTGATACTCTTTGGGCGACTGGTCCTAACGATGTAGGCCTCTTGGAAATTCCCCCTTATGTGGTAAGTCTGAAAGCTAATGTTAAATTCCCACGAATCCCACAGTATCGGATTTCGAATGAAGGTGAACGAGCACTCTTATTAATTGTGAAAGACTTAATACAGAAAGATGTGATTGAGGAAACTAGAGGGAACGTCTGCAATAGTCCTGTTCTGCCGATTTTGAAACGTACTGACCCTTCCAAACCTCCAATTTACAGATTTGTGATTGACCTCAGAGAAGTTAACAAAATAGTGATTCCACAGTTTCCTGTAGTCCCAGATATCACCGCATTACTGACGTTGATTCCTGCCTCAGCTTCATGGTTTACAGTGATCTGACTTGAAAAATGCCTTTTTCAGCATTCCCATAGCAGAGGAAAGTAGAGACATTTTTGGTTTCTCCTTAGGAGGTCGCAGCTTCAGGTTCAAACGCGCTCCACAAGGTTATTGTGAAAGCCCTTCAATTTACAGCCAAGCATTGAAGAGTCAATTAGATGCTCTTGTACTACCTCATGGTGTTGCTCTGATCCAATACGTAGACGATCTTTTACTGGCTGCTGATGACAAGGAAACTTGCAAAGCAGCTACAATTTCTTTATTACGTCATTTGTCAGACTTACATCACAAGGTGTCACCTTCTAAACTGCAATATTGTTGCCAAGAAGTGACCTACTTAGGTCATCTTTTGTCAAAGGAGGGGAGAAGGTTGACCCCAGAGAGAATCAAAGCAATTTCACAGATGACTGTACCAAGCACACAAAGAGAAGTGCGTGCGTTTTTGGGTATTACGTCATACTGTAGGCAATGGATCCCAAATTTTTCTCTCATGGCGAAACCATTGGTAGCCCTGACTGGAAAAGGTGTTCCAAGCCCTTTGCCATGGTCTGATGAATGTCAACAGAGCTTCTCTGACTTACGTGATGCGCTGTGTTCAGCTCCTGTGTTGGGTACTCCTGACTACAGTAAGCCATTTACTCTATATGTCCATGAAAAAGAAGGTTGTGCATTGAGTGTATTAACGCAACAATTTGGTGACAAACAGCGGCCTTGTGCATATTTCTCATCCACATTAGATCCGGTAGCCAGAGCGTTGCCAAGTTGTTTGAGAGCTACAGCAGCAGCTGCAGTGTCTATTCGACAATCTGCTGGACTAGTCATGAACAACATGTTAGTAGTCATGGTTCCACATGCTGTGGATACACTCATTAATCGAACGAAAACTCAGCACCTCACCAGTGCTAGACTATCAGGCTATGAGCTGACGCTTTTGGCAAGTCATATTCAGATCAAGCGATGCAACATATTGAATCCAGCAACACTGTTGCCGACTACTCAGGAGTCGAGTGATTCAGAGCCCCATGATTGTTGTTTCAGAACTGAGGAAGAAACAAAAGGTAGGATTGATTTAAAAGACACTCCGTTACTAGATCCAGACGGCACTTTATATGTCGATGGATCTTGTTATAAGCTACAGAATGGTGATGTGACGGCCGCGTATGCAGTTACGACTTTGAGTACGATTGTTGAGACTGCAAGAATAAGTCAGAATTCTGCCCAAGCTGCAGAATTAATTGCACTAACAAGAGCGTGTGTTTTAGCTGAGGGAAAGAGAGTGAATGTGTTTACTGATAGCCAATACGCCTTCGGCGTTGCCCACAATTTTGGGCGTCTCTGGAGAGAAAGAGGTTTTCTCACGTCCCATGGGACTAAGATCCAACATGGGCAGTTAGTCAGCGATCTATTGGAATCCCTGACTCTACCGAATGAAGTTGCAATTGTGAAGTGCAGTGCACATCGGAAGATTACGGATGATGTTGGCCGTGGAAATGCGTTTGCTGATGATGTCGCCAAAGAGACGGCCAAGAACATGTTGAGCCGAATGTATGTTGCAACGTCTGCAAGATGGATTGCGGAATCAGGAATGTGTGAGAATACGATTGAAAGTGTGAAGGCAATCCAGAATGAAGCAACTAAAAATGAGAAGAATGAATGGAAGGAGAAAACGGGTAAAATGGATTCAAGTGGATGTTGGGTCGATTTGTCTGAGCAGCAGCGTTGGATGTTACCTGATGCGTATGTACTTGCAGTAGTCACGATGGCGCATGGAGCGGCGCACATCAGTTCGAAAGGGATCTGTAAAATGTAAGCTCCAGTATGGAAGAACGATGGAATTACTAAATGTGCAGAAAGAGTGGTGAAAAATTGTATGGTATGCCTGATGCATAATCCTGGCAAGGGAACCCCAACCCCAACTGGCCATTTTGCTCCCCCTTCTTGTCCCTTTGAAGTGATTCAGTTGGATTATATCCACATGGATAGATGTAACAATCTCAAATACGTCCTAGTGGTAGTCTGTGCCTTCTCAAGATGGATTGAGGCATATCCGTTAAAGGACAACACTGCTATGTCCACTGCCAAAATCCTCCTAAAAGAATACTTCCCCAGGTATGGTATGCCACGGATTGTTTGGTCGGACAATGGAAGTGAGTTTGTAGGGAAAGTTATGAAGAGTGTGTGTGCGGGTCTGGGTATTAATCAAAAATACCACAGTGCGAATCACCCACAATCAGCGGGTTTGGTTGAAGGGTACAATGGCACCCTGAAGCTGAAACTTGCGAAAATTCAAGCTTCCACTGGTCTCTCTTGGCCAGACGCACTGCCTTTAGCTTTACTGTCCACCAGAGCGACCGTACACTCTCGAGTAGGGCTTAGCCCATATGAGATTGTGTTCGGCCGCCCTGCTAATGTTTGGGGAGTCCCTAGGCCAAAGGAATTCAAACAGATTGAATACCCAATGTTGATTGATTACCTTCATGATCTGACTGCTAAATTGAGCCGTATTCATCAACAGGTATTCGAATCCTTGCCTAAACTGCCGGAGAGTCCAGGCCACACGTTGAAACCAGGCGACCAAGTGGTAGTTCGGAACTTTGAACGCACTCGGAACCTCCAGCCAAGATTCGTGGGTCCGTTCCAGGTCCTCCTCACAACAAGAACTGCAGTACGCCTAGCTGGAAGGAAAAACTGGGTGCACGCCAGCCATACGAAGCGTGTCCCCCTTCCGCTCCCCTATGATAACTGGGTTAGACAGGGAATTGGTATATCTGAGACAGAACCTGTTCCTAGGCACATCCCTTTCAGTGATGCAGAGTACATAACGGACCACCCACGAACGGAAACACAGAACTTTGACACCCCAGCAGGAACCACTCCTTTGAATCCCGAACCAAGTACTGTACAAAGTGAACATTTGTCACCTGTGGAGTCGAACATTTCCGCACCTGTAGACCAGCTATTTCAAGACCAGACAAGACCCGGAAAGTGCAGATATAATCTACGTTCTCATGTTATGAACTAATGACATTACATAATTACCATTCTGTTTGAAAACTGTTTTGATCTTGCTGCATTCCATTCAGTCAGGAAGTTTGCTCAACATTTTTATCTTTTTGTTTTTTATTATTCCTCTCACCTTGCCATCTGGGTTACCGTAGGGTCGTAACGTGTGCCTTGTTTTAATTTGCAGGGGATCAGACACTAGGTCGGTTTCTTCTGTTTGTCTTGGGAACTCCCAGGATAAACAGAGGCAAGTTTTTAACAGGTACAAACCATCCGTTGCAAACGGTTGTAGAAGATGGAGCTTCCTGAATTACGACGGGTTAATGTCATAAATGTGCACAAAACAAAGCTATATGACATATTGTATAGCAAATGTTTTCTAATGCAATGTACTCTGACACTTCTAATTGTCTTAATAACTTTGGCAGGCGGAATTATTTTTGGTATTCAGTTGATCTTTACACCTGTTGCATCTACAGTATCTCCCCATGCTCCTGTTTCTCCGACTGTTGTTTCTCTTCATTCTTTCCATCCTTTTCCTGCCCACGAGCAAGCTCGACGCTCTGAGTTTATAAATAACACTTTCATTCAACTCTTGCACCAACATCAACTAGTGGTTAATACAACAAACTGCTGGGTGTGTGGTTTGATACCACATACCATGGACAAGGGCATCCCCTATTTGGTTCTGCCTTTTAGTTATAATGGATCATTCTGGGCATTTCAGACCATGTTCGCTTATGCCCTAGAGACCTATCCTCCACGACCTCCGTGTTCCACCCGGTATAACTCTGCTAACAGAGCCTTGGTAAAAGGCATTCCCAAGGATGAATTGCGAGTTTACATGGGTTGGAATGTTCGTGGGGATGGAAGGTTCTGATAGTCACTGGTGTTGCATTAGTATTTTTGTTTTCGTGCTGTCTCATTGTTCAGTGTGGTCCTGCCTTATGTAATCTCTGCATTTCTACATGCGTAAGAAGACCACCTGTTTTTAGAGATACGTCACGGGATAAAGTAATGCTCCAACAACATATCAGTGACCTGATGAACATAGAGATGGACTCTGACATAGAGTGAGTTATTGCCTATGTAAGGGCAAAAGGACGGTCTGAGGTTCTGTAGCGATCCGAACCCGTGAATTCGGTATCGTAGTACCGACACGATTTTGGTACCAATCAACCGCAAATGATCCATTATATACATGACAGTGTTTTCGCTCCGCAACTAGCATGAATTTACTGGAAAATAGGGCATTCTGTCATAAAAGTCATGGCATCCATTTTAGTTACGGCATCCATTTTGTTTCTTGCCCTCACATAGTTAATGAACGGACGATGACCCCGGCAGAGTCACCTTGTTAAGGACACGTAAGCTCGAGCCCCGAGAGAGGCTGACGCTACATGACTAGGCAGAATCAAGCTGCCTCCCCTGCCTGAGGCCAGTCCTGCTATACTGGTTCTCGTGTCCGTTGTCCTGACTGAAAGGCCGAAGACGGCAGCCATGCCCGTTTATGATCCATAGACACCTCTTATCCTACATTTCAATCCTTTGCACCTGGCTCTGCTCCTTACCTTCTGGGCTTTTACAATGGGGAGGTTACGATTTTTATGATGGGGAGGATCGGGCAAAGAATGGAAAACTGTCGAGAGGACCTGATCGAATACCGAAAACCTACGACTAATTATTGTTTGATGTCAAAATTACTGTTTGTTTGGGATACCGGGTTAGGCATGAGAAATATTCGTGTAATGTAGCCTAAAGACATTTTTCGTGTATTTAAAGAGTAACCCACTTAATGCAATTTGAACAGTCTCGTAGATTCTGCCTCTGTGTGGTTCCTATGATTTCTGTGTCCCTGCAGTAAATAAACCTTGGTCTTTGACGCCGCCATCGAGAAGCCCGTGTCTCTGTTTATTTGTGCACCGGGACAGGAGGAACTCAGGGGTCTTCGGGTGTTGTTTCCCTGGCACCTCTGGACGCTTAAAAGGTCCAGAACCTCACCAGTGCAGAGTCACCACTCCTGCACTGCAAAGCACTTCACATCTAACTGATGTAGGCCAAGGGTGAGTTAAGTACACAGAAGCACAACTTTAAAAATGTAGTGCTTCTGTAAGCCGCGTTCCAGTGACACAGGTTAAAAAGGACTCCTACTGATCGCTACATGGTATACTGCCACTACTGCGCTAGTGCTGCCTAACTCTTGGTGAAGGTAGTAATCTTCCACCACTATGAGGGAAGCTCTTTGGGCTTCACTTTTGGTCCAACAAGACCACAATCCATGAGACAGTCCCTTATCGTGGCTCATGTGCATGGTCCATGTTTACCTATGACAACAAAAACAGCATTAGGTGTCCAGACAACAGAACAGCTGGGCACTCAGGGCATGGGTACCTGTCCATTACCATTCAGAGGACTTTTCAGTCCTAAAAGTCAATTTAATAGTTCAGCTTCTTGACTTCTTGATGGGTTCTCTTTGGTGGTCCCAGTTATACTTCCTATTAGCTCAGTTTGGGATTTGTCCTTGGAGTTTGCTGCTCTCTAGGAGGCCTCACTAAATAATTGAGTCCTTCTGTGATCTATAATCTGAAGAGCCTATTTAATTAATCGTTTTCTCGGGGTAAAGATCCCAATGCCTGTAAAGTCATCACTGTTAGGTTTCTCTTACAGAAATCCAACTTGGATGTCAACAGACTAGTCAACTATAGACCAACTTTGCTTCTTCCATACTGAAGCAAGATTTTAGAAAAACTGGCTTTTTGACAAATCAAAACATTTACAGAAGACCTATATGCCCCCAATTGGTTCCATGCTGGTTTCAGAAGTGGCGAGAGCTCCAAACAATGGTGGTTTTATCTGTATTTGATGACTGTCATGCGGTTGACCGCAGAGAGGTTCTTGCTCTGATTTTATTGGTTCTCTCCATGGAGTTCAACACCACAGACCACTCTATTCTCCCCATTCTTGCCAAAAAGTTGGTTTTAATAATCTGGATTCAGGCTTCTCTTTCTGATCATTGCCAAACTGTTCTGGAGGGTTTCTTACACTCAAATAATACACCAGTTAAATGAGAATTACTCCTTCATTTTAAGTTGTCACTACACTCTGATAGCCTTTTTGACTCTGCCTCCTGTGAAACTTAAAAACTCTCCATTGTTCATTCATGTATACCATCCAATGTTTAAAAACTTAATCCTACCAAAAAAGAGATCTTGGACTTCTGAAACTTTGTAGACAACTGGAATCAAAATCTTTGATCGATTTCTCCGGGCTCACTCCCGCAACTGATGAAAACTGTAAAAAGAATTGGGTATCATAATGGATGCTGATCTCTATTTGGAGCCACATGTGGCTACATTGCCTAACAACTGTTTGTGGTACTCAAAACTAATAAAATACATTATGCCCTTTATTCTCATTTCTCATCATAAATTAGTTCACACCACTCATCAAATCACGTCAATATTACACCAACTTGTTTTATCAGCATCTGCCAAAAAAAGTGAATCAAAAGCCTTCAATTTGTACAAAGGTCCGACACCATGTTTATTTGGCACTCCACATCAAGAGGTCACATCTTGCCTAATCTATGTTTGCTCTACTGGTACCCAGTGGAATTCCATATTGATTTCAAGGGCATGGTATTATCCATAAAATCACCTAGGGCCACACTCATACTTTTTAGCCAACAGTTTTTTCCCTATGCTCCTCTTTGCTCTCTTCACTCTAGTGGCAACTTTCTTTCCATAATCCATAAGATGCTACCTTTACTTGGGGTCTGGAAGCTTCATCAGTTGCCACTTTAAGAAAATGAAATTCTTTACCTACTATATTGCGATCACTATATTCAGTTGTGAGTTTAAGGAAGCAACTAAAATCGTTGTTTGGAGAAACCTTTTGCCATTTTTAGGCCTTTCTCCATCTTATTCTCCAGTATATGCATGCACTCTAAAAATACTCCTTAACATAGTATAACATTTGAACTCACACATGGGATCCTTTTTCAGTGCCTGGTGTGGAAGATGTTTTTGGGGTCATATGACATTGGCTCCTTTTGAGGATATTTGGAATTTTTGTGAGTGTTTTTCTTTATTTGCTCAACATCCTATATCACATGATTTTAATACTGGGTCCTGGGTATTAATCAAAGGTCATTTCCAAGTTTCACGGCAAGGAGGAAATTATATTCCTAATGTATTTTCCTTAAACTTCTGCAGAAGAAGTGGCCCTTCGCTGTCCTGAAGTTTGAAAGGGGGTTTCCTGATACACAGTCTGTGCCTAGGCTATTTGTCAGTCAGATAGCGCTTCTGGATTTTTGGGCCCAGTAAAAAGGTGTGATCACTGTTAGACCTGGCATACTTGGCATGGTTTTCCACTAACATTTTGCCTTCAGACCTCCAGGTTTTGCTTACCATGGGACACTGCACACTTTGCCACTGCTAATCAGTGCTAGAGTGCTTGTGCTCCTTCCCAAAAACATGGTAACATTGCCTTATATCCAATTGGCATCTTTAATGTATTTGTAAGTCCCTAGTGAAGTGGAGCTATCTGTGCCCTGTGCCTGTAAATTAAATGCAATGATTGTGCCAATCGCTTCAGTAGCACTCTAAACATGACCCAAATCTGCCATTGCAGCCTGTGTGTGCGCTTTAAACTTCTATTTCGACTTGCCATAGTGAACCTTTTAACACACCCAAAACTTCCTTTAAATACCTAGAAATCCCCCTCCCACCGGGCAGGCCCAGGACTGTACAGAGAGTAGGGTGCAATGTATTTAAAAAGTAGGACATGTACATTTGAGTTTCACATGTCCTGGTAGTGAAAAACTCTTACATTTATTTTTCACTGCTGCAAGACCTTCCTCTCCCATTGGATGACATTGGAATTACCTCATTACATTTTATAAGCGTAATTTCTAAATGGGAACAGGTAACCCCTTCATGTTTGATGTCTCTGGAATCCCAATTTAAAATCCTAACTTATGGTTAAATTGCAATTCTGGAAATGCAACTGTCTTTAAATTGGCCTTTTCTTCCCTTAGCAATTTGGTGCCTGTAGTCTGTCTCTGGGTCACATGACTGGGTGTGAGTGACAGTTCTGCTTTGGGTATACCTCCTAGACAGCTATAGACAATAGGGAGGTTAGGTGTTACTGGATGGGCTATCACTGGCAGGATGGGAGGGAGGAGCTGGCTCTAGCCCAACTTACACTAAAATTGGCTGTGTCCGCTCTCCACACAAAGGGTTGCATACCCCTATAGTTAGTCTGGAGCCAGAGCCAGGAAAGCAGGGTTCCTGTGCACTTCTAAGGCATGCCTCTAGAAGTGTTGTCGCAGAGTAGCTCTTGAGTTACTAGTAACTCTCCAGCTACCTGTGAGTAGCTCTCCTGTGTGCAGCCCAGCCTACTAATATAAAACCTTTTTCTTAGTTGAATTATTATATGAGTAGCACAATTAAAAAGAATGTATTCAAGATGAACATGTGTGTATTTTCAGAACTCATAAGCTGATGTTTGGAGAAAATGCTTTAATTTCAAAGCTATAATTTGAGTTGGAGAGATGTATTATTCATATATTTACTTGGTGCCAGGGGGATTGCAGCAATACTTTTTATATATTACGCATGTAATATTTCAATTAAATTTGTCAGAGACATTTTTAGTTTACTGCTGGAGCCCTGCCTAATGCACTGATGTAATCAGTGATGACAATCTTCAATGGGATGGCCACTCTTAAATCAATACCATTAGTAGCTCGGGATGATTTTCATTGAACATAAGTAGTTTTTATTACAGAAAGGTTGGAGACCCCTGCTCTAGACATTTCTTCCCACAAAGGCACAACTGGGTACAAATACTGGACCTCAGACACCACCACTTAAGTGCACTTCTGGACCTGTGGATACTCTTCCAGGACAAGGACTGCTGTGCTGCTACAAGGCTTGCCACTTTGTTGGACTGCTGCTCTGAAGGAACTGCTGTCCTGCTGTACTGACCAGCTTCCTAATGCCTTCTTGCCTGGGTGAGAAGTACTGGACCTGCATCTCTTGAGCCCAGAACCCAGAGTGACTGCAAGTACTAGTAGGCTGGTCTCCTGATCTGAAGCCCCAGGGACACAGCAGGGTTCCAACAACCTTGCATCTGTACCTGGACTTTACCATCAGTGAGTCTACCCTGCCAAGTTGTGCCACCCAAGAGAAGAACTGGCACATCTTGCTGCTGGGTGGATTAGACCTGTCTCAAAGACCTGCATTGCTGCCACAACCCGCAATGCCTTTGGAACCGCCACTGCGCAATGCATCCTTGGCCCATACCCTTGCAACCCTCATCGCAGCCTCATCGACAATGCTGGATTCGGAATTGCAGCTTCGCAGCTCATAGGAACTGATGCATCGTACCAACTGCAAGCCACATCCTTGATGTTGAAATATGCATCGCAAGATCCTCGATGATGATGCGGGCCTTTGCGCCCCATCCTCATCACATCGTGAAACAGATGCATTGCTTAGGCTGCATTACGCATCTTCGACACAGATCCTGGCAACGCTCTTCAAACCAGGATTTAAGGTACTTTGTTCAGCGGGTCTAACAAGCGTAGATGTAGACAGAATGCGCTCCATGGCATTTAGCCTGAACTTTTAACTTTGTTCCGGTCTGGCAGAAGCAAATATCCTCAGTTGGCTTTTGTGCTTTTTGGCACAATTTTTACTCAATTCTTTTAAATTGAATATCTCTGGTTCTACTAAATGGAGTTTTGTCGTTTTGATCTTGCTTCACATATTAAAGAAAGTTTTATTCTTCTAACTTTGTGTGGGATCGTTTTTGTATGGTGTTTCCAGTTTACTACTGTTTGAAGTGTTGCACAAATCCTTTACACATTGCTTCTAAGTTAAGCTTGACTATTATTTACCAAGCTACCAGAGGGTGGAGTACAGGTTAATTTAGGGTTGGCTTCTGCCTCAAACTGCCAAGGACTATAATTGCTGCTTGACCAGGAATCACATCCCAGTCAACCTACAGCTCAATTTCTTACAATCACCCTTCCAGATCTACCCTCTGTCACTTTATTCATTGTATAACTAATGGAACAAGGAAGGGTGGATTACCATGACGTAATTAATGTAATTACTTTGCGATGGGAACTTGGGTGGCCATGCAAGTGTTGTCGGACAATGTGTGGCCTTTAATACTTGGGCTTGGCAGGAACAAGGGGGCTCATTTGAGGTTTTTTGGATCAGTTTGGTGCATATCACAGAAGTTCTGCTCGAAAATTCTATTAAATTCCTATTTTCAAATGTCTCCGTCCTGCCGCAAGAAAATAATCTCCTGTCCATTTTATGCAAGGCACCCCAAATAAAAGTCCATGTGGAACACCTGATTATTGACGAAGTTACTTTAATTCCATGGTACAGTGGGGAACGGTTTTGATATGAATAGAAAGGTTTTCAAACTAATGAACAAAGGATGTGTGTTCTTTTAAACTTTGAAACGCAGCGCTGCCATTGATAAGTAGTGAGAGTTGATTAGGGGTCTGATACAGATTTTAAAAGAATAAATACACTTCTGCCCTTGTAATAAGTCAACTCTGACATTTTCACTAGAGGCAAACTATTACGCGTTCGGCCTGCATGAATATTAAGCCCCCTGCAGTGATCAATCAAGTTAATAATTACTATAATCCGCGCAATATGCTGGTCAAACACCATCAGCAATCCAGCAAAGAATTATAACCATTGCTTTCTGCGCTTTATTGTCAGGTTGCAGTAAAAGGAATTGCACGGATTTCTGCTGCAAATAAAGAGTTCTCCCCTGATGATGATTACATATCCAAAATATGCAAAAATGTGTCTTTTACACTTAGCGAAGACAGACACAGCATTCGCAACCTGAATTTTAATGTCCCTGCTCCAAAATCTATGACAGCAATATTTCATGGTTGTAAGCGATAATCAGGTGTTGTGCATACAACGATGGCATGGTGTTGGCTTGCCAAGAGCAGATGATTACATTCCAGCGTTATAGTAGTTAATTTATGTCAAATGATTCTTTGGCTTCATTTTTTCGTTTTATAGTCAGCAGAAACCTGAAATCCTGGTGAAGTTGAAATCAGTAATGTTTTGATTTTCAAATTATATTTATAAGAATAACAGTAATTAAGAAGCATATCTGCTACAATTATGCTGTGATGTTGGCTTTAAGGTGAAGTTCCTCATGCCTGTGACCTACTGTCTTCTACATGTAGTAAGTCAAACTATCAAGGTTGCTCTACATTCTATCCATTATGCCAGGTGTGGCTTCAATTTCACACTGCGGATGATGGACTGGTGTTCACTCCAGCAAAAGTCTTTCATCGGAATAGGAGCCTGCTCTGCTCATGGGGTCTCTTGTGCCACTTTTACCTGCCCAGTGGAGGTACTGCCTTGGGAGGGGGGATCGCAGTGACCTCCCTCCAACCATAAACTAGCGGCAGGATCAGCAGCCAGCTCTGCATGGTAGGTGCTCGTCTTCCGCAGTTGTGTCCTTTCAGGCCGGGTGCAGATGAGCGTGCAGACACAGCAATTGCAGCAGGTGTGCTTGTTCATCAGTTGGGCCTCGAGGCTATTGAGGCCTTCAGCCTCGTGGACGATGAGGGGTCTTCAACTATGATGTAGGGCAGCGTTAGCGCTCTCTTCCAGGTCCCACAACAGGATGCCGGGCGACACAAGGATGCTTAGGAACTGCTTGGTAAACAGAAGCGACCTCCACAACATGAGTCAGTCCTGGCATATCTCTCTCTCTCTCTCTCTCTCTCTCTCTCTCTCTCTCTCTCTCAGTCAGCTTCTTCTGGTTTTCCTCACACCAGGAACACAATGGGATTCTCCTTGACAGTCTCTCCTCTTGCAAGGCCAGGACCCCCGGTCTCTCTCTCTCAGCAGACCTTAGCTCCTCCAGCAAGATGTGCAGACTTCGGTTGATAGTCACTCACCTCTGGAAGACTAGCTGCCATGCAGTGACCTGCTCGGGTTACACAGCAGTCCTTCCAGTACTCTGCTGAGCACTCCTTTCCATGGTTCTGAAGACCGTGGAACTGGAACAAAGTGGGTGATATGGGTCTCACTACTATACCATACTATGTTCCAGACAGGGAATGTGGATTCCCTGTGTAAGGTTCAGAACCGGTTTGATTTGGTTTTCTTTCATATGTCATTTTCTGGCCTTTACTTAGACACAACCCTTGTGCAAGGTTTTGGCTCTAACAGCAGGTAACAATGATTTTGGCTCCAATCAGGAGTCTTCAAAACCAAGCAAAATGTAGTGTGAGATATATGTTCCTGGCTGTCATTAGCCTCTCTGTAAAAGTAGACAGGGACAGGCAAATGGGCAGGCCCTTCCTAAAATTTCCTCAGCTTGAAAACCGGATACTTGAGTCCCATCCTGCACCCTTACCATCCACTAAATGGCAGGGCTTAGAAGAACTAACCAGCAGCCATTTCCAAACAAGAACATCATTACATTTCTAAGAGCAGCCCTGTCTCCATACTCCTTCACTTCAGTCTCTGGGCCTCCACTCTACAGCCACAAGAAAGCAGTCTGTCCACTTTGTCTGGGAAAGCTGTATCCACGCACGCTCCATCTTGTGCCAGGGAAAGCTGGGGACTACCCAAAATGGATCCCACTAATCCTACTCATCCCAATACTGACACAACATATAGAACCCTACTACCACAGATTTAATGCACATCTACTGCACATACACACTCATCGCAGAATGTCGCCACAAGGTAATGGGGTACACATAAAAAAAACGTGCATTAAAGGTGTCACTAAGCTGCACAGTTCTGGTCATACAAGTGATTCTTTTAAAAAAAGAGGGGGAGATAAGAGGAATATCCCCAAATGGCTCCTCCTCCTATTCATATCTGTCCTCAGAAAAAAGAGCCCATCGGTACTTGTATGCTAACCCTTCCCAGAATGAGCAGAAAACTCTTGGTTTTCTTATATAACCCTCATGCCCCTTGGTGGCATGCTTCATCAAAGAGTTCCTTCTGTTCCACTGTGAAAAAGGGCGTGCTACGACCTACGGATTATATGGGAGCACTGAGTGGTATACTCTAAGGGCCTGATTATGAGTCTGATGGACCATGGCCCGCCAGACTTATGGTGGCGCAGCAGTTGCAGTCCAGCCACCGCCACACTGACAGTCGGACTGTCCGTCACAAGTTCATCGGTCTGACTTCTATTGCACCACTGCAACTACCAGGGATCAAAGATCCCTGGCGGTGGCATGGTGGTCTCGAGGCTGCACTATGCGTCAGTTCCACTAAGCATATAACGAGTTCCCTCTCCTCCACAGTTTTCATGGTGGTTCCTCCTCCCTGAAATCTGTGGCAGAGAGGAAACAACGGGGGCTCTAAAGGGCCCCCTGTTGGCTCTGAGCCATGGGGTGCACATATTGCGCCCCCGTGTGCATGCACCCCAGTATCTGTACGGCATGGACTGCACCAGTCCATGCTGTGCAAGTACTGCCTGTGACGTTCCCATTGCACTTGCCATTTTCATAGGCCCCTCTGTGGGAATGCCAAAGAACCATCTGCCAGTGACTAAAAAAGTCATAATGTGGCGGGCGGTGCGCACACAGGTTTGGCGCTATTGGAGCAGGGAGGCAGCATGGTGGTTCTTCTCCCGCACCACCAAACTTGTACGCAGGCCCTCAATGACGAGAGATAAATTGGAGTGGCAGGAGCTTTGGTTGAAAGGATAAAAATACCTGCTTGGTAGGTAAATACTGCTATTTAATCTCTGACCCCTGGGCTGTATGGTAAAAAAGCAGGGAGAGAGCTTGGAAATTATAGGTTACAAAGTACCTGCCCTTCCAGTGGTCTACATGTTGCAAGCCAATTCCGATGGACCAAAGAACTAAATCCCTGATTCCAATCCTACATTGGTGCTGGGGCAAAATAACCGCATGCACTCTGCTTGCTGAGAATAAAAAAGTGATTGCATCTACTTGGGTTAGCATAAAGTACACACTGACTCTTTTGTTTCTGAGGACGTATAGGAACTGGAGGTTGAGCCTTTCTGGGATATTCCTATTTTTCCCTCTTCTTTAAAAAATATTGTAGACAGTGTGCAGCTGTGTGAGTTACCAAAGTAGGATCAAAACAGTATTTTTCCTTTTCCTTAGAGACACACACTAAGCACTTTACACTTTCTGCAGAAAATGGCTGCAATTACGGTTCTCACTTATTCGGCTGAAGAAGTGAAGAGGATCCTACCATCCATATCCCCTTTTGAAGGGACTGGTCACCCAGATATTGGTGTAGACATTAAAGACTGGGATGAGCTCACAGCTCTTAAAAGGACTCAGATCAAAACCATGATCTATGGGATTATGATGACAGAGTACCTGAAAGAAAAAGCGGCACCACAAGGACCCATTGTGAGAAATGAACCATTAATCTTTCAGCATGATATTGTTTTTAAATCGATTGGTTATTGATCTCATGCCGTGCACACAGGACGTGCTGATCATTATAAAAGAAGCAGCCCATTTATCACAGGAACCCAAAACAGAAATGTATACCATTGAGGTACGTTTAAAGTCTTACCAATCAATGGTTAGTCTGAAGAAAAGACTAGAGGAATTAAACTAGACTATGAACGAGTTTGAAGTCACACTCAAGCAAACAAACTTTAATAAACTCAGGAAAGACACAAAACACTTCACACATGAATGGGTATACCCTTACATAAGAAATAATTATGTAGGAACTCAGGCTAAAACAAACACAGAGACTCAACTGAAAATAGATCAAATAGCTCTAATTCCAGTTAAAGTAACAGCGGTTCTGAGAAAGAAGGGGCAATAGAAGCGCAACAGGGTTTGGATACAAGGAAGGCAGAGGATGGGGTCCATGTAATGGTCCACCAATGCATCCAATATATTATTATGGTCCACCACCACCGCCACCTCAGATGTACACACCCGAATGAACAATGGGATCTGCAAATTGGAGCTCATCCATCATACCAAAACAATAAATAAGGACCTTTTTTAGGGTCAGGCCAGGCCCACTCCAGGGACAAATTGATGAGGAGGAACCAGGTCCAATGGGGCCCCCACAGAGGAACAAACGAGGAAGAAATCCAGGAGCATGACAAAGGAAGCACAACCAGGCCCAAGCAATCGGCCAGTCTAGTTCTTACCTTACTGAGAAGAGCCTCTCAACCCCACAAATGTGGTTCAGGAAAGTGCCTTGTTTTCGTACCAAGGGCAACCCAGGACAAGTTCAAACTCAAGTGCAAAGTGAATGAGTTTATCAGATGGATTAAACTCAGGGGCTTCTTTGAAGGCAAACGACAAGGGGATGATGCACATGCTCACACAAGAGTAAGAGTGAAGTCCACCTTTACACCCTGACAGTCCCCATGGAAATATTTGTCTTTGAAAAAGAAGTTCTGAAGGACATAGGAGAAATAAATCCTAGACTCCTAAAGACTTTTCACAAATCCACTAATGAAGAAAAATCAACCATCAAAGAGCTGGCCAATGACAAAAGCATAGTGATTAAACCAGCAGGCAAGGGGGAGCCTTTTTGTTCATTCCACAGAGGCATACCTTAAAGGATGACTCCGTCTTCCCAAGGATGAGAGAAACTATGGGCCCGATTCACGGAACTAACTTAAGACAAAATCCTAATCTTACTACCATTTTGATATTCACAGAAGGCACTTACTCATTTTGGTATTCACCGAAGGCAATTACTCATGTTGGTATTCACAGAAGGCACTTACACATCAATGAGTAAGTGCCTTCTCTGTATACCAAAATGAGTAAGTGCACTTACTCATTTTGGTATTCACAGAAGGCATTTACTCATCAATAAGTAAGTGCCTTCTGTGAATACCAAAATGAGTACGTGCCTTCTGTGAATACCAAAATGGTAGTAAGTTTAGGATTTAATCTTAAGTTAGTTCTGTGAATCGGGACCTATGAATGATTGCAGAGGGACCCAACTGATTTCCTTAGAACAAGAATCAGCATGTATGACTGAACAGGCCTTGGCCAAAAAATATGTATCACAAAAAGAGGGTGATTGTCTAACTGGCAAAACCCCTATTACACCGTACTTCTATACCATCCCTAAGATCCATAAGAACCTAGAGAACTCACCAGGTTGACCAATAGTATCAGTGATAGGTTACATTTTGGAGCCTTCATTGAGGTTCACTGATGCTTTCCTTAAACTCATTGTCCACAACACAAGTACGTACCTCAAGGATGCCAAGGACGTGTTACGCCTTCTAAGGAGTTGAATGACAGAACCCCTCATGCATTCACGACGCATGCCTCTGCAACACAGTCTCTACCCCAACTACAACGTTACCAAGCATGCTTTTACCATGCAAGTCATTACAACGACCTGCCTTAGGGGAGACCTGGACTTTGTAATAGTATAACTTACTATTCCAACTCCAGTCTATGCAACCATAGGGAAGGTGCTGGACTTTAAATCCAACAGAAGTCCAACAATGCGCCCCTAAAGCAAGTCATTGTAATGACTTGCGTGGTAAAGGAGTGTGTGATACTGTCGCAGTCGGGGTATAAACTGCATTGTAACGGCAGATCGTGGTAATGACTGTATGCTAAAGGATGTTTCCCCCTCCAAGGGACACAAATTTCAACCAGGACACAGATCGTTTTCTGGGCCTCGATATCGTGAGTCTCTATTTGAACCTCCCCCACACAGAGACCCTCAACATAATTTAGGAAGTCATTTTTTAAGTCAACTGGTAATACCAGACACCAAGGAATGTAGTCATGGAGTGCTGTAAGTGGGCCCTGCCCAACAATTTATTTGAGTTCAAAGGTACTCTGTATTTGCAGAAGCACAGGACCAGCAGGGGCATAACTTGTGCACCAAGCATTGCTGGTTTGTATATTGACCATTTAGAAATACACAAGATCTTAAGCCCACTTAATCCTTAACTAAATCATGTAACATAACATTGATTATGTGCTGGTTATCTGGGAGGGCAATGACCAGACAGTAAAACAACTTTTGATCTAGCTGAATAACCAAAATGGGTTTTTGAAATTCACATACACCATAAGCAACATGGAACTCGTACTCCTTGATGTCAACATACTACCTGAGAAGGGCACCCTCAGAAACACCACTCATGAGAAACCAAGGGGAAAAAACTGCTTACTGCTTTACAACAACTTCCATCCGTGCCACTTGAGATAAAATCTCCCCTTTGGGCAATTTTTAAGACTGAAGAGGAACTGTTCTGATATAAAAGACTACAAAGTGCAAGCAGGCCATGTGGCACAGGCAATGAAACAGGCACAAAATACCAATAGAGAGGCCCTTCTGGACCAGGCCAACTGAAACAAAGAGAAGAGAGACCCACTTGCATAACCCCTTTCAAAATCGCCTCAGACAAAGTGAGTAAAACCATAAGCAAACATTGGCAGATCTTAAATAGTGGCTCTCTGACCTTTCCTAAACCCATGCTCTCCCACAGATGAGTATAAAGCCTGAGAAATTTAGTGGTACACACATGCCCTCGAAAATCAACAACAGACACAAGACACACTATCCCCAGCTGTTGGCCAATATTCCTGTGGCGGGTGCCATCAGGGCCGGACTGGGAACCAAAACTGGCCCTGGCAAACTGCTCGGCCAGCCCCCCTGGTGGGGCTGAGAGGGTGCGGCCGAGCTGTTTGCAAGGGTTTGACCGATTTTGTTACAGGAGGCTGATATTGACAGCCCCCGGTAACAAAAACAGCCCCCCAGGGGCCCAAAACCAGCCCCCACCCTGGCAGCCCACCGGGGAAACGCCCGGTGCCCGCTATGGCCAGTCTGGCCCTGAGTGTCATCTTTGCCACCTAACAAAGGGCACCAAATCAGTAAACTTTAATTATAACACCACATAGGAACTTAGGAATTTTACAAAGTGTAACACACAAAAAGTGGCATATTTGATCACCTATCCGTGCAACCTACATTGCATAGGTATGACCACCCATAAGGTGAAAACAAGGATAAGCGAACACAGACGCAACCTCAGGTGGTGACGAGCGACAACTAAAATGTTGATTCACTATATTGAGAAAAACATACAGTGCAAGACTAGTAAAGGGGGGGTTTTGGAACACGTTCACAATACAGTGAATTGCGAATCCAAGCCTTTTGCAAAAGAACACCACTGGAAATTCAAATTCATGACACATACAGAGGGTCTAAATGATAATATCCCTCAGTGTCACTTCATGGCATAATTTTAATCATCATTGATCTCTTTTTTTCTACTTGTCTGTTCTTTGACCACAACAACAAAGAGTACATGTCCTAAACCTTTCTGATGAAACTACGTCTCCAGTAGAGTAATAGCCCCATGTGATGATGCCTTTTTGTTTAACCACTCAATTATGAAAGGATGCTACCTGCTCTTCCTGGTCAGGCCACTCTAACAAAGTGAAGACCTTTACATAGAGGATGAAAGGTATGGGTGTATGCCGATAGCCAATCACCTCTCCTCCCTCTTCAATACATTTCTTTCATTCCTCCAACATTATGGTCTGTGGACCTCTCCCTCCTATTTTTTCAGCATTGTTTCTAAAACTCATTCATTCAAAACTTCTCAGTCCGGTAGACTTGACACAGGTGCTACCTTCCTTTTTCCCACCAGTGCAAGTGAAACCAGGTAATGGTTCCACTTGCAGTCGCACTTTTGGTAGTGAGCAGTCTAGTGGTTTTCTGGATAGTGTGCAGTGCAGTGAGGATGCACTGTCTTCAATGACACAGAGTACTTAACTAACACACAGAGGCGAGACCAGTGATATTAGTGCATTTTGTCCTTAGATGACTGTCCAAAGGGACGCTTTGGAGCTGTAAGTACGGTTCAGATGCCAATGCAGCATTTTTCCTTTGTCAGATCGAGCCACACTGAAAGATCACGGCATAATGGGCATGACATCTTGATTTCTCTATCCCGTAGAATGTGACTACAAGCTCACCTTGACCACCGGAGGATCCATGAAGCATGTATTTGCCTAAGTTAATGTATGTAGTGTTTTTGTGCAACTTTCCTTTTCATATGTATTGGGCTATATGTTGTATGTCAAAGGGTTCACATTATTGGATGTGTTCACATTAAATAATGGCATATATTAACTCCCATGACAAGTCATGATGGGGTGATGTTTTTAAAGTATACAGAACAAGTTTACACACTGTGTGATTCTAGTCACACTGAATATGTGATGTTACAACGCGATCATTTAAATCGCGGTATGTTACATTGCGGTTATTACAACGCAAGTCGTTACAACGACTTGCGGTGGAGGCGCTGGATTTAGGAATAGGATGATTTACTTTTCCAACTCCAGTGTGTGTAACAGTAGGGAAGGTGTTGGAATAGTAAATCATACTATTCCTTAGTGTAGAGCACCATCCAGCTCAAGTGGTTGTAATGACTTGCAATGTAATGACCGCAATATAAATGTATCGCGGTGTAACGACCGCGTTGTAAAGGTCGTTTGCCAGTCACACTATGTGATTGTATCACATTTTCTGTGTTCTGCAAATTCTTGGCAGGCTAGCCCTCTCAGGATAATATATTACAGATTACAAAGCAGTGAAACCAAGTAGGTGTAATAACTTTTTTATTCTCAGCATGCAGACTGCATACAGACTGCATGTGGTTATTTTGTGCCAGCACTAATGTAGGAGTGGAATCAAGGAGTTAGTTCTTGGCCGTGAAGAAAAGCCATGGGGATTAGCTTGAAACATGTAGACCGTAAAAAGGGCAGGTACATTATAACCTTACTTTGTATGTCCCTCCCCGTTTTTTAACCATACCACCAGGAGGTCAGATTAAGTAGCAGTATTTACCTATCAGGCAGACATTTTTAACCTTTCACCCAAAAGCCCTCCCACTCCTATTTACCTCTCATCATTTACAGTACACCACTCTGTGCTCCCACATAATCTGTATGTCGCAACACGCCCGTTCCGAGATGGAGGAACCCTTGGATGAAACATGCCACAAAGGAGCAACCCTGGTGGGTGAGGGTTATCTAAGAAAGCCAAGAGTTTTCTCCCCATTCTGTGATGGGTTAGCATAAAAGTACATGTGGGCTCTTTTTTCTGAGGGCATACCAGTGATTCACAAGAACTTGGTGTCTCCACTGCTTATGTTATGTGATCCACCTGGGAAATGTACAGTAGTCCAGTACTCGCTTTGTGGGCTTGTTTGGTGTTCCCCTCCAGGTCAAAGGCAGGTCATGGGTCTTGTGTTACCATGGACAGGCTGGGGCCTGTCTGCAGAAGCTAAGCTTTCATGATTGCAGGGCCAAACAAGTCAGGATACCAGTTTTACATGTAGATGGGCGCTCAAGGCATGTGTACATACCACTTTACCATGCAAGTGACACTGCCGTCGGAACATACACTACTTCAGTGCTTTTGTTCACTGTTCTTTCAAACCTAAAAAAAAGATGTTCCAAATTAAGTGTGGGCAGAATCTCGGGAATTCGTTGGTCAATATTTCAAAAATATACTGAGGTTCAAGGTCAAGATGAAAGTAATGTTGTGCTCAAACTGCAGAACTATTTATTCGAAAAAAGTTACATATTTGAAGACGGAATCTTAATTCAGGTTTTGAAACCTAAATCTGTAGCAATCAAAAATAAAATGCACAATTATGTTAACGGAAATATAGGGCCAGATGTACGACGCTTGCATTTTGCGACTCACAAATTGCGTTGCTTTGCGACTCGCAATTTGCGACTTTCAAAATGCAATGTACAACAGTGTCACAGAGACTGTTAGTGATTCCCAATGGGGTTGCAAATTGCATGACTCATCAATATCCATGGGGCAAGCGCAATTTGTGACCCCATTGGGAATGGCTATCACTTACAGGGATGGTGGCCTGCTGGGGTCAGCAGACCACCATGTCTGTTTTTTATTTTAATGCAGCCCTTAAAGGAAAATGGAATGTATTTAAAAAAGAAAAATGAAACATTTCAGTTTCATTTTTTAAGGGCAGGCACTGGTCTCTGGGACCACCTCCTGCTCTCAAAAAATATTTTCTCACACATTCATAAAGGGGAAGGGTCCCTTGGGGACCCCTTCCCGTTTGCAAGTGGTTTACCACCTACTTGAAGTAGGTGGTAAACTGCGAGTGTTTTGCGGCCGAAAATCTGGTCACAAAACAACAGTACATGGCAGTGAGTCTCGCTATTAGGAAGGGAAGCCCCTTCCTAATAGCGAGAATCGCAAACGCTATTTTGCAAGTCACTGACTCGCAAAATAGCTTTGTATATGCCATTACCCTTTTTTGCGGTCGCAAATGGGCTGATCTCCTGTTTGTGAGCACAAACAAGGGTCATACATCTGGCTCCTAGTTTCTTGACTATTTCATCACTGGAAAATGAAGAAGGGGTCTGTTGGACCCAGAAACTTCAGGAATCAAAACTTAGATGTTTTTGCACCTGAGAGATAAAATTGGGATCTGAATTCTTTTATTGTCTAAGGTGTCCTTTATAGCTAAGGATTTTGTACAAAGTGTGTGGACAGTTATTAAATGAAACCTTGTGAGTGTTCCCAATAGAGTGACTAGGAAGTTGTTCTTACCAACTTGGAGAATAGCCACATAGTCAAAATTCTGTGGGAATCCAGAAACATCTGCGGGTAGTGTAACACAAAATTATGCCCCCCTGCAAAATATGATGATTTCAACATCACACAGACATACAGAGGCCAATGATAAAGTGAGGAACTTTAAAATAAAAATCCTCCGGGACTACCTAAATTGTTTCACCCAGTTTCCTCGGCCTTTATCACACTAATCTAGTTCCTAAACGTACACACAAAGTAATCAGGCATTTATTGCCCAGTAAATGTGGAAAGGTGCACAAAAATGTTCACTCTTCACAGACATAATGCAGGAAAGAAAGAATATTAATGAAAAATTATTTTCTGGTAAAGCAACAAGAGGAAAAAAAAAAATTTTTCTGTCAAAGGCAGAGGTAAACGCACTACTTGACATAACAGCACCTGATTGCCTGGATCCAATATGATAGATGGGGTACATGAGTACAGTTATTTTATTTTACTTTCAAAGTTGAAGAGTGTTTACCAAGCATTGGCACAGCCAATGCTTGTAACTCTGGACATGTGTTTCTGAATTTGTGTCCATCATCAGCAGGAAGTAAACGGTTGGTTTGGGCGTTCTTGTAATGCTGCTCCCTGTCTCTCAGTTTAAATACCTCTTGTGAGCACAGGTTCATCCACAGAGGCTTTCAGCCTATTAACTCCAAAAATGAGCTCACAGCTATATGGGTGGGGATCACATTGCTTGGCATAACAGCTCCTGTTTGCTCAGGTACATTACACCACATGCAGTATACGAATAAACTAAAGAGAATAATATCATGCACTGCATTTACCATACTTCATGTGCATGAAATGGATGCTGGCATTCCAGGCAGTGCTACATTCTCCCCCCTTGACTGTCCTCTCTGCCTAGTTACTAGGCTGACAAGCCCTATGGCTGCACCTTCTCTCTGATAGTGGTATTTATCCTGAGCAGACTAAGTAGATATTCCAGGAACCCTCAACCCAACATGATACTCTCTGCTGATAAAGAATTAGAATCTAGAAAGAAATGTGTCCAGACACACCCAGCACTGTTTGTGCCCACAGTGGTGAATACTTTCATACATGTGAGTAAACTAAAGAGTTGATATCATGAACAGCTTTTACATAATGCATATAGGAGAAATGGGTGGCGGTGCCTTCGTCCCCCTCTCTTATTGGCTCCTCCTTGGAGTTACTGGTCTGGCAATCCCTGTAGATGTACTTGTGCTCTGGGAGTGGTACATATCCTGAGAAGTCTTTGAGCAGTATTTACAAGCACCTTCAAACTGTTTTGTTGCTCTCTGGGACTGAAGGACATAAATCACAAAACAGCATGCAGAGTTGATCCCTGAGCCAGCTACCCATGCTGCTGAAAGCTGACCTCCTGCTCTAGACGGTATCCGCTATCTGCCAGACCCCTCACTGCTGCTCTAAACCTCTCCCCATAACTTTCTTTTCCTTCCACCTAACTTTAAGCTTTTTGCCTCTTTTTTGCCTCCATAAACTGTCTTTCTTCCCACCTAAGTAAACCTTTTGCTTCCTTTTTGCCTCTATAAGCAGTCTTTTTTCCTGTTAAATGTAACATTTTGCCTTATTTCTGCCTCCATAAACAGTCTTTTTCCCACCTAAATGTAGCCTTTTTGCCTCCATAAACAGTCTTTTTTCCGGTCTAACCTTAACCTTTTGGCTCCATAAAAAATTTGCCACCTAAACTTAACCTTTTGCCTTCTTTTTGCCTCCATAAACAATCTTTTTTTCTTCCTAAAGTTAACTTTTTAACTCCAGAAAAGTGCTTTTTCCCACCTTATCCTAACCTTTTTGCTTCTTTTTTGCCTCTATAAACAGTCATTTTTCCCGCCTAAACGTAGCTTTTTGCCTTCTTTTTGCCTCCATAACAGTCTTTTTTCCTGCCTGAACGTAACCTTTTTTCCTCCCTAAACCGCCTTTTTCCCACTTAAACTTAACATTTTGCCTCGTTTGTGCCTCCATAAACAGTCTTTTTTCCAGCCTAATTTAAAATTTTTGACTCCATATAGTCTTTTTTCATGCCTAAACTTAACCTTTTGCCTCCTTTTTGGCTCTTTTTGCACTGCTCCTGCTTCTTTATGCACCTCTGTTGCTTCTTTCAGCAATTCTCTTGCCTCTTTCTGCTCATTTCTTCCTTCTTTCTGCACCCCTTCTGCCTCTTTCTGTATCTCTATTGCCTCCTTGTGTACCTCTCCTACCTCTTTCTGCACTCCTCTTGCCTCTTTTTGCACCTCTGTTGCTTCATTCTGCACTGTTCTTGTCTTTTTCTGTACCCCTGTTCCCTCTCTCTGCACCTCACTTCCCTCTTTCTGCACTTCTCTTGCTTCTTACTACATCTTTGTTGCTTCTTTCAGCAATTATCTTGCCTATTTCGGCACTTCTCTTCCATCTTTCTGCACCCCTCCTGCCTCTTTCTGTACCTCTCTTGCCTCTTTCTACACTTCTGTTCCCTCTTTCTGATTCCCTCTTTCCCCTCCTTTTCTGTCTGTTCCTGCACCTCTCTTGCCTCTTTCTGTCCCTCTATTGGTTCTTTCTGTACTTCTCCTTCTCTTTCCGCAACCTTCGCGCCTCTTTCAGCACCTCTGTTGCTTCTTTCCGCACTACCTCTCTCACCTCTTTGTGCAACTCTCCTACCTTTTTCTGCACATCTTTTGCTTCTTTTTGCACCTCTTTTGGTTCTTTCTACACTGCTCCTGCTTCTTTCTGCACCTCACTTCCCTCTTTCTAGCACTTCTCTTGCTTCTTTCTACACCCTTCCTGCCTCTTTCTGTATCTCTATTGCCTCCTTGTGCACCTCTCCTATCTCTATATACACTCCTCTTGCCTCTTTTTGCATCTCTGTTGCTTCATTCTGCACTGTTCTTGCCTCTTTCTGCACCCCTGTTCCCTCTTTCTGCACCTCACTGCACTCTTTCTGCTCTTCTCTTGCTTCTTTCTTCATCTATGTTGCTTCTTTCAGCAATTCTCTTGCCTCTTTCTGCACTTCTCTTCCTTCTTTCTGCACCCCTCCTGCCTCTTTCTGTACCTCTCTTGCCTCTTTCTGTGCCGCTCTTGCCTCTTTCTGCACTTTATTTGCTTCTTTCTGCACCTCTCTTGCCTCTTTCAGCATCTCTGTTGCTTCCTTCTGCATTTCTCTTGCCTCTTTCTGCACCTCTAAATTAGAGGTAGTTTTAATCCCCCTGTGCTATTATGTACTAGGGCCTTACAGGGGTGGTCATGTCAATCACAGAGGTACCCCAACACATAGTGTACCCTAGTTTACGTAGGTGTTTGTTTTCACCGTATTCTACGTGTCTTTCAGCATAGCACTGGCTCCGGGCCTGGTTAGTCAGAGTCAGTTACCACCAGTACCAGTCAGCAAAAAGTGAGGGGCACAGGATGACTTTGCAACAAGGCCTCTTTCTGCACCTCTGTTGGTTCTTTCTGCATATCTCTTGCTTCTTTCTGTCCTTTTCTTTGTCTTTCTGGACTTCTGTTGCCTCTTTCTGCATTTCTCTTGCTTCTTTCTGCGCCTTTCTTCCACTCTCTGCCCTTGTCCTACCTCTGTAGGCATAGTTAGAAATTAGCATTTAAAAAACCTTTTAAATTCACTGAAAAAACCACAGGTTACAGGGACGTTATAGTTAGAAATTATCATTTAAAAAACCTTTGAAATCCACTGAAAGAACCACAGGTTTCAGGGACGTTATAGATAGTTGGACATTTTATTCATACAAAACCAGATAAATTTGGCCGTTATAGTTAGTTGAGCTAAGTATAACTCACGTTCCCGCAATGCACTGCTGATGACATCACATATTACAGCACTCATGACATGGTCAGTGACATCACTGATGACATCACTGATGACATATCAAATGACAAGATCAAAGAGGCAAGAGAGGTGCAGATTTTGCAGAATATATGTGAATCATGTGTGCTGGCTGGAATCTTGGCTACTACATTTGTGAAGCAGTACTTGTCATCACATATCCCTTGGACTTTAATAGAGTATGCAGGCTTCCTATTATGATAAAGATGAGCTGTGTCTGCTGGTGGGACCAAGTGGACATGTGTGCAGTCAATGGCACCCAGAACATTTGGAAATTGCACAATTTGATAAAATCCCTACTTCACTTGTCTCTGTTCCATTGTTGTTTTGGGAAATATCAGCTATTGGGGAATTATTTAAATGATGGCATCCAACATGTGTGAGAAATTTGGATACTGCTCTCTGAGAGATACTGGCCAATGCGCCTGAGGTATTCTGGAAGGATCCTGATGCTAGAAGATGTAGTACTGCCATGACTTGTACATGTGGTGGTATGACATGTGACCTGCAGTGCTTGACTCAAGTGCTGTTCTAATTTGCTGTAGGAGATAGATGATCATTTGTCTAGTGAGCCAATTTCTCTTCACTATTTGTTCTTCACTCTGTTCAAAAATATTAATAAATCCTCTGCTTGTAAATGTTTTTCTTTCGACTGTTTGCACTTCTTACCACACCAAGTGGATGCTGCCTGTGGCTTATTATGACTATATCCACAGTGCCCTGGAAGGCAGCTAACTTCTCGTACTCTTGGGTGGATGATTCTCTGAATAGCGCTAATTTTGCCGCTGCTTTTAAGGTGCACTATATTCTCATGCACTTCTCTTGCACGCTGTTTTGCGTCTCTTTGCGTGGGTTTTGTGAATGCTTTTAGAGCCACTTCTCATGGCTACTTGTGTGTGTTCTGTCCCACAATGCCCACAATGCATACAATATTTAGTTTTCAGCACAGACCAATGGTATTTCCCATCTGTGCCACGCATAAATAGATTCTGGCGCTAAATGTTCTTGGCGTCGCAATGAGAATTACTGCAAGCGTTTGTGACGCTTTGCATTACACATGCATCAGCACTAAACCATGGTAAATCTGGGTCTTGGCCTTTTGTTTCAATGCTGCAACTAGGTTGACCACCCATCCGTAATTTTCACAGACTGTCCGTAATCTCCCTCTGATGTCTGCTGCCCGTGAATAATAGTTTAACTGATAGCATTTGTCCATAATTTTAGCCAAAGGACAAAAGTTAATTCCAGTAAATGAGAATTCCCTAGCCAAAGTGTGCTGTGTTTCCGAGGGAAGGGCAGATAGATAAACAAGGAACAAACCTTGTCTGGGTGCCTGCTTTCGAAAGAAATGCAAATGTATGTATTTGGTTAAATATACAATTGTAAAAGCTGCTTTGGAGCCAGTATAGGCATTAATTGATGGAGTCACTTGAAGCTTCCTGTGACAAAGATATTTCCTTTTTGAGAGGATCTGTAAAGGTGTTCCAAGCTGAGCTGTGGAGTGTGTGCTTTTAATGGACAGTTTTGAAAAATTTGTGCATTAGGAATAATTTGTATATTACCAAAATCTATACTTTAGAAGTACTTTTTATCTTTAACCTAATTGTATATGTGTATTTTTTGGCAGCCTACATTATACTGTTTGTAATGCACATTCATAATAATGTCTTACACATCCACAGTGCTTTCAGACACCTCGTAACACTAAAAATACACCAGTCACTTTTTCCTCCTGCACCAAACAAGATTCAGTTTTATGGGCCGCTGGTTTCACACATAGGCATCTATAGTAATCACATTAACCAACAGATGTTCAATAACGTAAAATAGTGCATTTCACACATTACTTTCATTTTAATGTATTTTTCAGTTAAAGTGTGCGTTATTTTATATGTAGTTAATTGATGGTGCACAATCAACAAACTAGTTATAGAATATTTTGTTCTTATTAGACACACCTTTGATTCCGCCTCCACCTTCACTGCCCCCATCCCCATTGCAGTGTTAGTTATTTAGGCCCAGATGTAACATTTTGTCAGGCAATGTAGCAAGACAATTTTCTGTGCTGCACCAAACGAAGAGGGAAGGAATGCATCATATCCATAAAGATATGCTGCATTACTGTCCTCTGCCTGCGCTGGTGCACAATCTGCATTCTAACACCAATGCAACTCCCTTGTACAGTGGTGCAAAGGTGCCTGGGTTACAGGCACGATTGTTTGCCTACTGCAAGGTATGTCTTTCTGCATGAAAACAATCCTTAGAGGACTTTTCCTCTTTCTGAGTGTGCTGCAGAATGCAACACACTCAGAAAGAGGAAACAACAGGTAGAAATAAAGACATTTCTCCTTATTGCTCCTTCCCTGGAAAGGTGTACAAATTGATTCATTCCCAGGTCTACCAGTGTTGGTAAATCCAAGAATCGTTGTAATACAAGGGTGGGTTGGTGGGGACACCCATGTTCCCCCCATGTAACGCCTTCCAGGCGTAGTGTAACGCAAAGAAGCAACTTTGACTGCCTTGCATTAGAACATGTTTTTCAAGCCATGCAGGGTTCTTCTACGTGGCATGGTAAATCTAATTGTAGGTTTTGCATCGCCTTGCGTGGTACAAGGACAATGCAAAACCTTGATAAATCTACCCTGTAACGTCTGAAAAATCCAGTGATGTTAGAATAAGATGTCCTGCCTTCCTTTCCCTTCATTAGGTATCTTTTGTTTAGCTATTGTGTCACATTATCCTGTGATCTGTATTTATTTAACACAGTGTACAATTTATCTTAAAGAACTGTATCAAAACACTGTCTTCTGATTTTAAAGGATATTGAGAAAAAGAAACTGATATTGATGTTAATGTATAGGGATTTGATGAGCGCACAGTTACTCAAACAGTGTCCCAGTGCAATGCAGTGTAGTAAAGGAAAGAAAAAAGAGGAAAGCTGCTGAACGAAGTGCCAGGTTTTGAGCTTTTTCCCAAATAACCCTTCATCATCAGTCTGTTAAAGTTTCAGAGTAAGATTATTGCAGCCCACAGGTCCAAAGAAGGGTAAAAAGAATGTCCACCAGCTTTAGCAAGTAGAAATCTTGGAATCCTGGCCAGATGGTTCTTGGCAGAATGTAAGGTTCTCAAAGTGCTTTCGTGCGAGATCCTGGAGGACAAGGAGGCAGGACCAGAGTGATGAAGTGCTCTATGCATTAGAAGAGAGGTCTTGAATAAAATCTGCTTTGTCATTGAAAGCCAGTGCAATATACACAGATACGGGGTAATGTGCTCCCTTCTAGGAAGACTGAGACCTAGTCTAGCAGTAGCATTCTGTACAATCTGTAATTTCCTCACTGTATACTGCGGCAAGCATGCATTTAAAGCATTGGCCTAGTCAAGTTTGGACATGACCAAAGCCAAGACCACTGTAATCCTTATTGGAGCTGAAAGGAAATGCAATATGCTCTTACTATACGCAAGATACCAAAGCACATGCCAACCATCGAGTTGATTAGATTGTGGAAGGTCATATTTTTGTCAAATTTGATCCCCAAATTTTTTACAGTTTCATCATGAATATAGGGTGGGGAAACCCCAGCTGGCCTGTGAACTTCCAAATTGAGATCAAAATTGAGTCCAACATTGAGCACCGCAGTCTTTTTAGTATTGCACTTCAGTTGGTTAAAGTTCATCCAGCGAAAGACCACAAAAAGACAAGGTTTAATAACATCCTGTTTTATTGGCACCCCCTTATCAAAGGAGAAGTCAATCTGGGCATCATTAGCATAGGAGATTATTTTAGCCCCAAAAGATTCCACCAAGTCTGCAAGGGTTGACAATATAGATATTAAAATGAGTCGGCTAAGGGCCGAGCCTTGAGGAACCTCTACTAAGACACTTTGTCTGCCAGAAGAATAAGGGAGTAGCCAAACCTCTTGACACCTGTCTTCAAGAAAATATTTCATCTACTTCCAGGAGTTGTATCTAATGTCAATCTCTTGAAAACAGGGGAGCAACTTTGCATGCAGGACCATGGCAAATGCTGCTGATGAGTCTAACAATACCAGGACAGATATACCACCCATGTTGATGGTGCTTTTGATCTGTTCACAGACTTCCAGAAGGGCAGTCTCTGTACTGAACCTTGGCCTGAAGCCTTATTGGCTGGGATGTAGTAACGTGTTTCTCTCAATATAATTAGCTGATGGTTCACAAATGTTTAAAAAAGTTTAGAAGGCACAGGCAGAAGTGAGCTTGTCCTATAGTTCCCAGGGACAACTGAGTCTGCACTTGGCTGTTTAAAAAGAGGAACAATTTAATCCCCCTTCCAGCAGTTCGGTACTGTGGCTGTGGTTAAGGACTTATTTAGCAGAGACTTCATGATGGAGTTGATGACATATACTCCCATGGCCAGGAAGGAAGGGGGACAAAGATCAGATGGGGATCCTGACTTGTGATTTAGAATCACAGCTCTGAAATCTAAAGGAGAGATTGCGTTGAACTCAGAAAGCCAGCAGGACGCAATGTTTGAAGATTGAGTGGTCAAAGCCCATCATCTTCGAAGGTCCGAGCTATTGATAAAGTATTCTGGATCTCTGTATTTTGTTGTGAAAGAATGCAGTCAATTGCTCACCCCACTGGGCTGAGGAAAGCCTACTTTTGTTTCAAGCAGCTGGAGCTGAGATACCTTTTACAGTCTTGAAAATTTCTCTAGATTTATTTCCTGGCCTTTCTATCCGGCCTTCATGGTACTCTCTCTTTGTAGAGCTTATCAGAGTTACATAGTTCTTATGTCAGTGTCTTGTGTGCACTATATGTGACCAGGAAGCCTGAGTTACAATCCCAGTTTCCGTACATGACTACATTGTGCAATCTAAGTCAAATCAATTTGTTTCATGTGTCTAATTTAGTTGATAGTGACATTTGACAGTACTTTCAAGTAATTCAGTTTAAGACGGACTGTATACAAAACAACTCACTGGTATGCTTTCTTGGCCTGTAATGTTCCATCATTCAAAACAAAAATATTGGCCAAGATGTAAGGGACACTAGACAATTGTTTCAATTTGCACACTCCTGATGTTGTCAAGAGAGAGGGTTAAAGAATGTAGTAAAGTGCATGTTGGAAAACATTCACTTCAAATATATGTCAATGCGATGTCGTGATCTAATGTACTAAATTGAAACTCTACAATATGTTTTTTTAAAGATTGTATTTTTGTATGCCAAAAGAGGTTACATAGCATGATAATAGCCAGGTATCTACATTTGAGCCGTGGACACCTATACCTAGCACTGGGCACAACATTGAGGTAGCTACGTGCTTCAAAAAAATGTTGTTATTATTATTATTATCATTAATATTATTATGTGCAACAGATTCCATTGTACATTTACAGAAGAACAGTGCTGGGATACATACATTTATGAAGCGTTAGCACCCAATTTGAAAACATTTCTGTGTAGCAAACTGACCCATAATAAACTGTCCCTTCCCATTCTCCTGCCCAGTCACCACTTCCTTAACTATCAGTGTAGGGAAGCAGAGCAATAAAGCCTGTGGTGCTTAGAAGGAAGTGCTCTAGTGAAGAAATCGTGACAGTGAGTTAGATATAGGCACCTTTATGCCATGTGTAGTTCCATCGATTCAGCAAGAACAAATAGTACATAGAAACCAAGAGTGTATGTATCTGGGCTAGATAACGTGAGGGAGAGTATCATCCTTGGTACAGTCTTTAAAGCCCTCCACCAAAATATCCCACGTTTGTGCAATAAAATATTTTCCCAGATCAGCTCATTTGTTCCTGTGTAACAGGGTGCTCTCAGATTGAAACCAAGAGAGTGAACTAATGGACAACAAGCGATATTCGGAGGAAGTGATTCCTTCCAACCCAGTGTAATATAGCATTTTGCTAGATGAAGAGCCAGGTCGAGGAACTTGGAAAAACGTTTCTAGAACTTAGGATGGGGAATACCCCCAATAGGACCAGTTCTGGGAAATGTGTTAGTGGACGGCCCACTGAGGTCCAGAGCACCTCAAGAACTCGCTGCCACTATCAATCAAATCAGCATCTAATTGCATACAGACAGGACATGCAACTTTGGCTTTTTCTTATATTTTGTTAATTCAGGCAGGTGTAAAGTAGGCTGAGTTCAGAATATTAAATTGAATAAACTTAAAATGGGAGCCGCTAGATACTTTATGAGGATATTCCAATATTTTAGCCCAATCCACATTGTTCATCGTGCAGAGTTTGGCCAGGTCATTTTTCAGTTAATATGGAGAGAGGCCTTTGAGAGGTCCGAATGTTGCAAGAACACTGTGTCCACTGTGAAGGCTTGGTCGGCCAGCTGTTGCTGGACTGCTTTTGGATAGGGAAATTTATAGGTGGAGTTTATATAGTTTGTCTCTGGGGTTGCACTGTCACTTTCTGTGGGGAAGGTGACCACTAGGTGATGCCTGGAGGATGTATGGGGGTCATACCCAATATTTGGTGAGGTGCAGGACCATCATAGGCTTAGGCTCCTGGGAAAGAGGATCACCGATGCTGTGCAAATCCCTGTTGCCCCCCTGCCACCCCAACCCCCAGTGAACGATGACTCTTCCCGCAACGGCCAAGCCTGAATCTCGCTCAGCGGACATCAAAAAAGCAAAGTAACAAGGATCTGCGTCCTGGCACCTCCAGGACTGCAAAGGGTGCCTGGAAGGTGAACGGCATTCTGCAGACCTCGCTCGATTCGAGGACACACTTTGCTGGACCGTGCAAAACCCAATGGCAATGGGCCTTACTCCTTGTGCTCAAGTCGCACCGTCACTGGAAGATCATCAGGGGAGTTTTGCAGGCTGTGGATGAGCGCCACCATTGCCTGATTCCAAGATGGCTGCAAAATCGGAAATGGCGAGCAAATCACTCAAATGACCCAGCAACTCTCAAAAACAACTGGCGCCACGATATCTCGCTCATCCTGACCCACCGGTTGCAGCCATGGAGCGATGAGTGTCCCGAAACACAACGACCAACCCACGAGCCTCAGATGGTACTGCCAGTGCCTGACCCCATGATGGCCGCTCCTAACTTATAATTCGGCTTAATGCTCACACCGCACAGATGTCCCTCCAGCACTGCAAAATAAGCATCTACGCCACCGCACCACCCCCATTCTGACCCGCCGGTCCCAACACTGTATCTTTAAGGGCCCTGCATCAAGGTTACTACCGCCTCCTGAAGAACCAGAACCTTTTGGGTCTGGCGGCGCAGGGTACGCCCTCTGTCCTCGGAGTTCACCTGCTTCGCTACACAGGACACGGCGTTAGAAGATTGGATTTATTTAGCTGCAGCTAGTACAGTTATCCTAGAAGTACACAAAGTAGGTTCTGAGGAGACTGCCACTTCACTCTGTGGCGCATCAGATTAAATACTATACAATACATAATTATTAACGAGACACACTCCCCAAGCATAGAAGGAAAGAGCCAATAGGGTAAGTGGAAAAACAAAGTGGAACCAATAAGAAAGGTTCGAAAACAGAAATATCAGATGACTCGAAGAGACCTCTCCTCCAACTGTGTTTGTCATCCCACCCCCGAACTAATTCATTAACAGATTATAACTAACTTGCAGGTGGTGAGATACGCTTGTGTGGTTTGGAGGACAGTCATGAAACGAGAGAATGCTAGCAGGAGACAGTGAAGGCCAGTTGATAAGATATGATCAGGAAAGAATAGTGTGAGCCTACAGATAGTTGAAACAGGGATTAGGAAAGCCAGACAAGGATTAGTGTACTCGGCTAGTCCAAACACCAGCTTCGCAAATAAGGCCGAGGACGTATTTCGACACCAAGCTACGGGAAAAGCAGAATAGACTTCGTTCGTCGTGCTGCCTGAGTGATGGCAACACAAAATGGCGGCTGGTCACAAAATGGCGGGTCGATTCGATCGTGATCGAAAATCGAAGTTCCTCAGACCCTCCTTTTGCCAGGACTCAGGCAAGATAGACCCACGTTAATCTGAGTCCACATCAATAGCCATGAGATCATCGAGCTGTTGCTGTAACATCATTCTTATGTTTTCCGTTACCGGTGATTTGGGTTTTGGGATGCACAGAGTAGCACAAAGATCACAGATAGCGGGACCACAGTGCATACAGAGGCAGCAAGAAAATACAATGGTCAAGATTATTCCAAGGAATGTCAATGCTTTCCAACCCCATTTGGACAGTAGTCCCCAAGACCATTCCGTTAAAGACCAATCTCCTTCGTCCTGATGAATAGACTCGGAGATTATGGGCAACTTGGAGATACCTTGGGATACTGTTGGAGCGTCATTAGGAATGCAAATACAGCAGCTTGACCTGATCAATTTACATACTCCACCACGATCAGCAAGAATAGTCTAAGGCAACTCGATTTTGTAAGGTCATAAGACGATCCGCCTGTAGTTCCGCCGTGATATTACTTAAGGCTCCTACAGTGATGTCTATTGTAGTCTCTACGACACGGACCAGTTGCCTTATATTTCTGCTGTTGGCCATTGGACCCCAGAAGGGAAGGAAACCTTTAAGGAAATCTCCTCCCTCTTGTCCCGCGGTGTCTTTTGAGTCAATAATTCCTCGGCTAAAACGGGTTTGGTGATAATTGGCAGAAGCAGTGTAAGTAGGAGGAAGACGGAAGGCTATGTAGCAAGTACCAGAGAAACCCGTTGGTAACCAAGTATAAGCTCTATCATAACAAATGAAATAGGTGCCTTGAGACGGTACTAGAGGAGGCGAGTTTGGAGAGGAATAAATGTACGTGTAGGAACAGTTACTCTTTTGTACAGTGTCAGAAGAACGATCGTTTATCTGTAAACAGAAGTTACCTTGATGCGGTATAGTCCAGATTGGCGAAGATTTTCCCTTTCCCACTTTATTATTAAGACTCGACATATATTGGGTGACGTTCCAATTGGTGTATGCTTTCCTTTCGTCAATGGAAATTTTGCTGTTCTCCATGATTTTAGCCATAACTACCATACCCTTAATCAAAGAACTATGACTAAAATCTGGATAATTAATTTGTGAAGTAACGGACCGTCTGAAATTGCTTTGATATGCATTGGAGAAAATAACGAAGAATGCCCAAGCAGAACCCTCATAGGAAAAAGGAAGAACTGGATATGGCATTCCTTTCTCGGTGGTATGTGGCATAAGACCACATACCCAACAGTCAGTTGTGTTGACCACTAATTGATGCTGGTGTAATAGTTGGACAAAGGAATTGTTGTAATACTCGGTTCTTCTGACAAGTTCATGTGAAGGAAAAGTATGAAAGAGATGTGGAGAGATAGTAGAAGAAGGCAAAGAGGAAGAAGGGGAGGTATTTCTCGGCTGCAAAACATAAACTATCCAACCAATAATCACCAAAGCAATACATAATGATATTAAAACACATAAAGTTGTACTAAAACGACTGTACATTATTTTACAAGATGTTTTCTTCATTTCATTTCTTCTTTCTTTATTACTTGGTGTAGTTTCCGTTTTTACTAGTGGATGCTCACGGCAATCTTCCTCAATCACTGAAGTCACGATGCTCTACCGTCCTATGACCCTGAGGATCCTGCAGACCTATTGTCACTACTCAGGTCGTGACCTAGACTCCTACCGTGACCCTGCAACCTAAACAGAACACTGCACAAGGGAGAAGAAAGTCTCAATTGTTCTTTTGTCTGGGCCTAAGGTTGTAACGTTCCTTCCCCAGAACACTCTGATCTTGAAACAATGTTCTTGGTTCAGTCGTATTCAAGCGACAATGCGATGGAATTGCTTTTTGTAAAATATCGTTGTCCTCTTTCTCAGACAATGTCCTATTCAGGTGTGCGTCGCTAAAGGGTACAAATCGTGGAACTGTTTCGCCTTCACAATCACCAACCCCTCTACGAACCCACTGATCAAAAGGCAAAGGCAAAGGCACTTTCTTGCAATGCACACCGTGAATCCAATTTTTCTTTCCTTCAACTTTAACTGCTGTCCTTGCTGTCAAAAGGACCATTCGAGGCTCCTGGGCTGCAGATTACTGGACCTCTGAAAATTCTTCACACAGACCCATTCACCTGGTCGGATGGAATGACCTGGGTCTGCGGAGGCCTCCGGCAGAGCACTCTGAACCTGTTGATGAAGAACACGCAATTTAGTTGTAAGGTCATGCAGATAATCAATCAACATTGGATAGGGCAAGTCGGAGAATTATTTAGGGCGAGGTACTCCCCATACGTTGGCCGGATGGCCAAATACCACTTCATAAGGGCTAAGTCCCAAACGAGAGTGTACTGCAGTTCTGGTGGATAGCAGAGCTAACGGCAAAGCATCAGGCCAATTAAGTCCCGCACTTGCTTGAATCTTCGCTAATTTCAACTTCAGAGTTCCATTGTAACATTCTACTAAACCCGCTGATTGTGGATGATTTGCCGCGTGGCACTTTTGCTTGATTCCAAGACCTGCACAAACTTTCTGCATGACTTGGCCAACAAATTCGCTCCCATTGTCACTCCAGACAATGCGCGGCAAACCAAACCTGGGAAAGAACTCTTTTAGTAGGATTTTAGCTGTGGATAAAGCTGTATTATCTTTCAAAGGGTATGCTTCTATCCACCTCGAAAAGGCACATACTACCACCAGAACATATTTGAGGTTGTTGCATCGATCCATATGAATGTAATCGATTTGCAACACTTCAAATGGGTATATCGGAGGAGCAAAGTGACCTGCTGGAGTTGGGGTTCCCTTTCCTGGATTGTACATTAGACAAATAATACAATGCTTTACTACGTTGTCTGCACATTTTGGGATGTTCTCGTTTTGCCACACTGGGGCCAAAAGTTTATAAATGCCTTTTGCACTAAGGTGAGCTGGACCATGAGCCATAGTAACCACTGGAAGTACATAAGCATCTGGTAACAACCAACGTTGATGTTTGGATAATTCTACCCAACAACCCATCTCATCCAACATTCCCGTACTTTCTCTCCACTTGCTCAACTCTCTTTCTGAAACCTCTTTCTGAATCGCTTTCACGCTTTCCACTGTATCCTCACACATTCCTCTCTCTCTGACCCAATTTGCAGGACCTGCCATATACATTCGACTCGTTGAATCTCTCGCTGTTTTCTTTGCTGTTTCATCAGCAAATGCATTTCCTCGTCCAACATCATCCGTAATTTTCTTGTGTGCACTACACTTCACTATCGCTATTTGGAAGGGTAAAGCAAGTGACTCAAGGAGATCAGTCACCAACTGACCATGCTGTATTTTGGTGCCATGTGAAGTTAGGAATCCCCTTTCCTTCCAGAGACGCCCAAAACTGAACGCTACACCAAAGGCATACTGACTGTCAGTGTACACGTTCACTCTTTTCCCTTTCGATAATACACAAGCTCTCGTCAGTGCTATTAACTCTGCTGCTTGCGCTGAATTGTGTCTAATACGTGCAGTTTCCACAATCGTATGTAAAGTAGTTACAGCATATGCTGAAACCGTATCTCCATTAGGCATTTTAAAACAAGAACCATCTACCCATAAAGTCCCATCTGGATTCTCTAACGGTGTGTCTCTCAGGTCAATTCTTCCTTTTGTCTCTTCCTCAGTACGGAAGAAACAATCATGCTGATCCTCAACACTCTCCTCATTTGGAAGGGGCAACAAAGTAGCTGGATTCAGGGTATTACATCGTTTGATGTGTACGTGACTAGCCAAAAGCGTCAGCTCGTAACCAGTTAAACGTGCACTCGTAAGATGCTGTGTTTTTGTTCTGTTTAGCAAAGTATCCACTGCATGTGGCACCATGACAATGAGAGTGTTATCTAACACCATTCCAGCAGACTGTCGGATAGAAATTGCTGCGGCTGCTGTGGCTTTGAGACAACTGGGCAATGCTTTAGCTACGGGATCTAATGTAGCCGAAAAATAAGCACATGGCCGCTGTCTGTCTCCAAATTGCTGTGTCAAGACCGATAACGCACAACCTTCTCTTTCGTGAACATACAGCGTAAAAGGCTTAGTGTAATCTGGAGTGCCTAGTACAGGAGCAGAACAGAGAGCCGTGCGTAAATCAGTGAAACTCTTTTGGCACTCATCGGTCCAAGGAAGGGGCTGAGGTGTATCTTTTAAAGTGAGTGCTAACATAGGTTTGGCGATCAAAGAGAAGTTAGGGATCCACTGTCTACAATAAGAAGTGATACCCAGAAAGGCACGTACTTCCCTTTGTGTGGATGGTACAGACATTCGTGCAATCGCTTGAATTCGTTCTGGTGTTAGTCGCCGTCCCTCCTTTGATAGGAGATGACCCAAGTAGGTAACCTCTCGACAAACATACTGTAGTTTGGAAGGTGATACCTTGTGATTCAGCTTAGACAAATGGCGTAACAGTGCAACAGTGACATCTTTACAAATCTCTTCTGAGTCAGCGGCTACTAACAAGTCATCCATATACTGGATGAGAGCAGCACCAGACGGCAAATGAAAAGTATCAAGATGACATTTTAAAGCTTGGCTATAAATGGAGGGACTTTCGCAATAGCCTTGGGGTGCGCGCTTAAACCGGAAGCTTCGGCCTCCAAGAGAAAAACCAAAAATATCCCTACTCTCTTCTGCAATGGGAATACTGAAGAAAGCATTCTTTAGATCGATAACAGAAAACCAAGTCGCTGTGGAAGGTATCATAGTCAACAAGGCAGTGATATCTGGAACAACAGGGAATTGTGGAATCACAATTTTGTTTACTTCTCGCAGATCAATCACAAACCGGTACACAGGAGGCTGAGACGGATCAGTACATTTAAGAACAGGAAGGATAGGCCTATTGCATGTGTTACCTCTCGTTTCTTCAACCACATTCTTCCGAATTAGGTCATGAATGATTTCCAAAGGCGCTTTTTCACCTTCAGCAGAAATTCTATATTGTGGGACACGTGGTAATTCAACATTGGGCTTGAGAGTAACAACATCTCAAGACAACCCACATTATTCGGACCCATGGCCCAAAGTGCTGTTGGAAGAGAAAGCAACTCCGGAGGAAACTGATCTTTGGACAGATACATTGGGGAGATCAAATTCTGACCTAGAATGAGATGTACACCAGAAGGAGAACAATATATTGTAGCATGCATTCTTTTCAATAGGTCTAGACCCAATAGATTCTCACCGCAACCATTCGTTAACAAAAGTGGAGCTTCCAAATCGTAAGGACCAACTGAAATAGGCAAAGGGCAGGAAACCGGATTGCAAACAGGGGCGCCAGAGAATCCTACAGAAACATTCGTTAAGCCAGACAAAGGTGCCCCAGGGAGTTTAGAATGAATGATAGAACTTCTCATTGCTCCAGTATCCAAAAGAAATGGCTCTGATACACCCATTGTAGTGACGTTAACATAAGGACCATTTTGATCTACTGGGATTGGCAAAACTCCTCTACTTTGTCCATGGCTGTCCTAGTTGGCATGAAGACTCTCATTCTCGCCTTCAATATAATGGTCTTCATTATAATACTGAGCAGATCTCACATTCTTCTGATCAAAGTAGTTCATGGAATTGGGAGAAGGAAGGGCATGCTGTTCTTGAGTCAACATACCTCGACCTCTACCTCTGTTTGCTGACTGGAGGCCAGCACGACCTCGTGGAGCAGATAACGCTCCACTGCGCTGCAATAAAACCGGACAACTACTCTTAAAATGACCTTCCTCTCTACAATAGGCACATTGATTAGGACCTAACAAAGGTCGCGGAATGTATGGCTTAGGTTTCTGATACGACCTCTGAAGCTGCGGTGGCTGTTGAGTCTGAGGCTGAACATAACGTGGAGGATAAGCTTGTTGCAAGAGAACCTTTGCCTTTAAATCTTTCGTCTTTTTCTCTTGCTTTTCTTTTTCTTCTTTATCCCTATTCTCATAATATTGTGCAGTAGCCAATATCTGAGCAGAAGAAGAAACAGCCCAAGAACTCTCTGAATCTTTTAATTTGTGTGACAGCTCGGGAAGCAAATTGAATACAAATTTATCCACGAATAATCGCTGTCCACCCTCGGTAGCCATGTCCTGACCACTGTGATCGATAAATGTCTCCTCGAAACGAGTAAAGAAGTCAGAGACACTTTCATCTTTCTTTTGTTTACATGCTGCTAACTTATCCCAATTAACTCTCAGTGCAGGCATCATAGTTTTCATTAACGTAATGATTCTACCAGGAAGTTCTGAGATCAAAGCGTCAGGCTTTCCGCCACCCACTTGGTCTCTATCTGTATCAGCTATGACATCCCAAGTAGCACATAGTTCCTGTGCGTGATCCTCCCTACGAATCTTAGCCCATATTGTCTGTGGGACGACATTACCCATCAACATATCGATGTCTGCTAAATTCATAATACAAGCATCAATTGTCTGCGATAATTCTTTGTAATAACCTGCAGGGTTCTTACGAGGATCTGGTAGAGTCTGCTTAAGAGCCAAAACTTCAGATCTCTTCCATGGCACATGTACCCATATACGCTGAAAATGAGCAGGAATAGCTGGATTAGCACCTACTCCCGCAACCTCTTCCTTCCATACTGGAGAAACCTCTCTCATAGGGTAATTTTTCGACGTCAGTTTAACCGACGGATCATAATCAAGAAAAATCTGAGAAAACAATAAGGATCTATGAGAGATAAGTGTCCTTATAGCTTCCTCGACTTTGGAACCTACAATAAGTCCTTTTTCAAAATCAGCTTGAACATCTAACAGATCTTGTGAGATCGGACTCGAACTCACATATACCCATTCTTAAATGAGAATGTCGCACATTACATTAAATACATATCTCTGCGTAGGCGCATTCAATTGCAAAAAGGTAGGCAAAATATCAAGCACACTATATTGTGGACCCTTCTTGATCCATCTTCGTGCAAGAGAGTCTAGCTTCTCTCGTTCCTCAAAATCTGGAAACTGACTACGAGATTGTCTTCGAGCAAAAGCCGGAGACACATTAAAAGCTCCAAAGAAAGGAGATAGAATACTAGTGACAGAATCTGTGAGACGCTTACGCACAGGCGGTGAATTAGACATTATAACTGAAGACAGAGTATTAGGAGAACTAACAGGAGAAGAACTGGAGATTGCAGGAGTAGCAGAAGGCCAAGGAGAGCTAAGATCAGGAGATGAAGGCAAAGAAGTTGAGACTAATGCTAAAACCGGCAAGGGCAGTAGTACTGGAGGAGGCAAATGCTGAAGAGCCGGAACCGGCGGAGGTACTACCAGCAGCTGGGCAGGCTGTAACGGCTGAGGCACATTGGCATTTTGCGCATAGGGTGGAGGCAACCTTAATAAATGAGACATTAGGGGATCCCATTAGGGGATCCTCTTCTATATCTTTCTTATTATCAGAAGGAGAAACAGGCAACACCGGATAGCATTTATCTATCGCCATACGATGTTGTCTTTCTGAAATTTCAGTCGCACTGTCAATTTCATCATTTTTGAACTGTTGGGCAGCCTGTATAATTGCCAAAGGCGGAAAGAGTCAAACATTGCCGGCCGGGCTTTTCTTTTGAATAATACTGCTTCCAAATTGTCTAGCACATCAGGATCAAAACTACCCTTTTCTGGCCATTTGAGAACACCATCTTTTTTCGTGTATCGAGTCCATGTCTCGTTAAAGGCAATGGGGCCGATACCATGTTTCGAATAGAGCTCATATGTGGGAGTTCAAACAGAAGGAATCGGACAAGAGTCCTTAAGTCGGGAGTCCCTATCACAACCAAGACAACAAATTCTTCCAAACTTAGTCAGACCAGGCATTTCGAAATGTCTCTGGACTGTTCACAAACTTCAAGGGAGTAAAACTCAGTTTACGCAGTACAAATGCACTTACCCTCGGCTTTAGCCTTTGCAAACGCTAAATCTAAGAAACCTAAGAACATAAAACAAAGAACCAAATTGTGGGCGCGACCCATGAAAATGCTTAACTAAGGACGTCTTCTTCCACCAACAGAGGCCCGTCTATCGTCTCGCCTTACCATACATCATCAAAGGAATGGGCCAAAGCAGGGCGGCAGTCAGGGTAGCGGTTGTCAGTAGCCGTCAGGAAGGAGTAACCGCGCTGCAAAAGACCTTCGGACCACTTTCGACATACAGGGGTAGCTTAGTGTGGCTCGCGAACCATCCGGAATTTTCTTGCGGGGTTCCTCACGACCTTCGAGCAGAACCGGTACCACTGAAGCCGCCCCATGTTGGGTGCCAATTGAAGAACCAGAACCTTTTGGGTCTGGCGGCGCAGGGTACGCCCTCTGTCCTCGGAGTTCACCTGCTTCGCTACACAGAGACACGGGACACTCTGTCGGCGTTAGAAGGTTGGATTTATTTAGCTGCAGCTAGTACAGTTATCCTAGAAGTACACAAAGTAGGTTCTGAGGAGACTGCCACTTCACTCTGTGGCGCATCAGATTAAATACTATACAATACATAATTATTAACGAGACACACTCCCCAAGCATAGAAGGAAAGAGCCAATAGGGTAAGTGGAAAAACAAAGTGGAACCAATAAGAAAGGTTCGAAAACAGAAATATCAGATGACTCGAAGAGACCTCTCCTCCAACTGTGTTTGTCATCCCACCCCCAAACTAATTCATTAACAGATTATAACTAACTTGCAGGTGGTGAGATACGCTTGTGTGGTTTGGAGGACAGTCATGACACGAGAGAATGCTAGCAGGAGACAGTGAAGGCCAGTTGATAAGATATGATCAGGAAAGAATAGTGTGAGCCTACAGATAGTTGAAACAGGGATTAGGAAAGCCAGACAAGGATTAGTGTACTCGGCTAGTCCAAACACCAGCTTCGCAAATAAGGCCGAGGACGTATTTCGACACCAAGCTACGGGAAAAGCAGAATAGACTTCGTTCGCCGTGCTGCCTGAGTGATGGCAACACAAAATGGCGGCGGGTCACAAAATGGCGGGTCGATTCGATCGTGATCGAAAATCGAAGTTCCTCACTCCCCAAGCCTTATACCCACTGGCCTGACCTCAAGACGGCCGCAATCAACTAACCGGGCTCTGAAGCGGAAAGGCAAACCCACATTAAACTGTTAAAGAAGGGTTTAATGAGCCGCAGCACTCGCATCCTGACCCGCCGGCCACAGCCAAGAAGTGACGAAGGCCCCGGATGGAATATAGCTTCCCCCAGCCTTGTGCCATAAGGCCTGACCTTAAGATGGCTAAAATCAACTAATCCCTCTTTTCACGGCACCAGAGATCCCCTTTGGACACACTAAACCCAACTAGCAAAGACTCTGGACTAAATTAATCAATAAGGTAGTCCACGTGAGAACCTTTATACCACGAGCCCTATTACAAACCGCCTACCTAAGCTGCTTGACCTCATGGCCTGACCCCAAGATGGCCGCCAAGTGCTAACCCGAGGACAACTACACCAGGGATCCGCCCTAGACCCACGAGAGTCCCCCCAATGTCGGTACCCGGGTCCTAAGCTTGATCTGAGCGGGATCCGGAAGCTCAACAATGCTAATCCTGAGATAGTGACGTGCCCTGGAATGGAACCTCCAGTGCCTGACCACAAGATGGCTGCCATAGGATTTGAACCCTCAGGATGACCATACAACTTAGGTAAGCCAACACCTTTCCATAAGAGAGGCGAACATGCCGCTGCTTTTCTCTCATCCCGTCCCTCTGACCGCAGCCAGGTAGTGATGTTGGCCTGACAACATAGGGATTACCGCTCCTAGTCTCCATTCTACTCCACCGGTCTTCCAGACCCGCCGCTCACCTATTGAGAACCAACCCCCAGTCCAATAAAATCAATATGCCATCGGTCACGCCTAACCACCACATCCTGACTACTTCAATCTACCTAAAACCGCACGGCCCGAACTCCCACCTGATCATTTTCCCCCCCAACCTCTCACCCAAAATGCAAAAAAAACTAAAACACAAACTGATTAGGCAGCACCCAGAATCATTATTCGCGGACATATATCACTGCTCCTCCAAAGGCCAGATTAAAATGGATTTCATCTTTCACACTGAAAGACCTGATGAGTGGACGTCCATCATTAAATCACAACTTTGCATTTCCAAAACGACGAATACACCCCTCAGCTGCAAACTAACGATTTCTTTCCCCAATCGCTCGAGACGGAGGAGGAATACTTCTGTGACCATATACCCCAACGGCACAGTCCGAATCCAAGTTAACAATGACAACCTTGAGGCTTTTGACGCACTCTTCACCTCACTTCGGTCTACCTCCTCTCATGCCCTCCTGCCCCACCCTACCCACCCCCACTCCCTGGACAGTCGGTCCCTCCAGCAGACCACTCTAACCTCTCACGCATGCCCCAAGAACAACACTAGCCTCCCGGCATGTGACACCACCTTCTCAGCTGCCACCAAGAATGCGGCTCCTCTCTCCGAGTGTCTCCTCGACCACCCCCCTGCCTACTACCCTCCCAAGGGTCTATGATCAACCGCAACACTCAGTCCAAGACCGCCAGCTACTTCCCTATACCCACACTTATAAGAACACAGCAACCACAGCACAACCCTCCTCCCGCTGTGCCCTCGGCCCCACTCAATGACCACACGGCAACTCACTATCTACCAGACGTCAAGGCAGCAGCATCACGACCCCCCTCTAGGGAGGACCCCTTTTAGAACCCCCCTACACTCTCCCTTGAAGAGACAGGCCAAAGTCTCCCCTGCTGGAAAACCAGCTAGCTATTGTTATCAAGGGCTTCAACGAAATCCAGACCAACCTCGCCTCGCTCTGTAAACCTCACCCTAATCCCCACTTCACTCCCACTGTCAACAACCCTACTCTCCATGGGTACCCCTTGACTCCCCTCCGCAGAGCGACCTCAACCCTCCCCGCAAAGCAAAATCGGTACCTAGACCGTTGCAACAGAACTAGAATAGCTATGTCCCTGAGGGAAGCAGCAGATCTGGCCGCCTCTTACGACATCCCCTCCACCGCCCCCTCTCTATCTAAAATCCAGGTGATCACCGGATTCAGAAGGGACCCCTCCCCTCCTAATCACCCTAGACCCCCTGCCTCCCTTACCAATATCCCCAGGGCCCCCTTTAAGAAGAACCCCAATAACGAGGCATCCACCACTAACTGCATGCTCATTAACTGCAGATCAGCCACTAAACATGCAACTAAACTAGCTGAATCCATCCTCACCCATGACATAGACATAGCCTTCATCACAGAGACGTGGCTAAATGATTGCTCAACACCCATCTTGGACACTCTTGTGCCACCAGGCTTTGTAATCATCAACAAAGATCGAAATGACCAAAAAGGGGGAGGTATAGCAATCATCCATAAAATTAATATATCTGTGACTGAAATCGACACCTTTAATTATAACTCCTGTGAATGCCTTTCCGTCAACATCAACACAAGTGACAACAAGTCATTCCAGTGCCATCTTCTATACCATCCCCCAGGAAACACCACCACATTCACTGAACATCTGTCTGATATGATTGCTCATTGCTCACTCCGAGATGCCAACAACCTAATTCTGGGAGACCTGAACCTACACTGGAATGAAAACAACAACACGGTAATCCAGAACCTAAATGAGCTGCTTCTCAGCAACAACCTCACCCAGCAATGTTCAGAAGCCACCCACGACAAAGGAGCGATCATTGATGCCATCATCTCCCAACGGGACACCATCACAATAGATCAGATCCTACCTGTTGACTGGTCTGGCCACCCCCTTATCCTATTCCACTTCAATCAACCAATCAAACATCAACCCCCCCACCCAAGACCCCCCAAATGGATGAGAAATCTTAGACAGATCTCCATTGACGACAATAAAAAAAGGGTATGCTCACTCCTGCCTACCTCCATGGATGATCTCTCTACAATGGAACTAAGCACTCACTGTAACTCTACTATGACTTTCATTCTTGATCAAGTTGCCCCCCTGAAACTAAAAAAAAACAGGAACATTCCGTCCAGATCAGGGTTCAACTCTGACATCAACGCGGTTAGAAGGCAACTAAGAGCCACAGACCGACTATGGAGGAACAACCACTCCAAAATCCTCCACAAACAACTCAAGGAAACCCGAAGAAAATACAAAAAACACATTAACAACATAAAAAACACCTTCTTCTGCACCACCCTGGACACTGCGAAAAATAGACCGAAAGAACTATTCAACATCATCAGACAACAAACATCCAAGCCCTCAGCTGCCCCTGGCCAGGCCTCCAAAGACCGATGCGACAACTTTGCCAACTTCTTTAAAGACAAAATCTCCAAGATTGAGCTCTCACTTGAAATCAACCCTAACCCCTCATGCACTAACCCACCCCCAGAAACCGAAGCCAACACATGCAAACACCGAACGAAATCCTGAAAATCCTTCGACCCCATACCTGAAAATGAGATTCTCAAACTGACCGCCACCTCCAAACCCCCGCACTCGACCCTTTTCCCACCCAACGGACTAAAAAGCTACAACTCTCCATAGCTCCATTCTGGTGCAAGATCAAAAACAGCTCCTTGAGTTCCGGCGTCATTCCCGACTGCCTCAAAGTCAGCCAAGTCACACCTCTCATGAAAAAACCCAGCCTTGAAACCTACGATTTGAACAACTTCAGACCCGTTTCCAACCTCCCCCTCCTTGCTAAAATCCTTGAAAAATGTGTTCTTTCACAACTAACTCAGCACATAGACAACCTCAACCTTCTAGATCCCACCAATCGGGATTCAGAAAAGGCTACAGCACCGAGACCGCGATCCTAAACATTCTGGATGACATGCAGAAACCTCTAGATACCGACAAATGCTGCCTACTCATCCTCCTGGACTTATCGGCGGCCTTTGACACGGTGGATCACATTTTACTCATCAAGGCTCTGCAAGACAGAGTAGGTGCTGACGAGGTGGTCCTACAATGGTTCTCCTCCTTCTTACAAAACCGCTCCCAAAAAATATAACTCAAAACCTTCACATCCTACTCACACCCCGTCAACAGATCAGTGCTCTCCCCTCAACTGTTCAACATTTATATGGAACCCCTCATCTCAATACTTCCATACTTAAAAAAGCCAACATCATGTCCCACCTCTATTCAGACGACACCCAGATGTATCTAGAACCCTCCTCCTATGAAGATATTCAGAGACTAAACAACGCTCTCAAAGAAGTCCAACATTGGCTATCCATAAACCACCTCAAACTCAACCACGACAAAACCGAAATACTCCTCATCTCCAACAAAGAAGAAAATCCGCACACCATGGAATGGATCAAAGCAATCGATGCTCTCAACGGTAATCTCACCCCGGCCAACTCCATAAAATTATTAGGAATCACCCTAGACCCTAAACTGGACATGGACAGACACATCAAGAACTCTGCGAAGAGTGCCTTCCTCAATCTGAAGCTTCTCAACAAAATAAAACCCTTCATCCCACCCAAAGAACTCAAACAAGCCATCCAATCCCTGGTGATATCCAGACTCAACTATGGAAATGCTATCCTCACTAGTACAGCGAAATCCCACCTAGCCCCCCCTCAAAACTACTCTAAACGCAGCAGCCAGAATGGTCACCGGAGTCAGGAAATTTGAGCACATTGCACCTACACTCAAAGAACTAAAATGGCTCCCAGTAGAGATGCGTGCCAGCTTCAGAACTGCCTGTCTCACACACAAAGCCCTCCATACAGGGAAATCGGAATACCTGGCTTCCAAACTCAAAAAGGCCGGCCAGACAAGGAACCTCAGGAGCTCTAACTTCCTACTGCTCATCCCTATGAAAACACGCAAAGAAAAAACCGCCGCACGATCCTTCGCTGGAAACGCACCCAAAATGTGGAACTCCATCCCAGCACACATTAGGATTATACTGTCCTTTGTAAAATTACAAAAATTCCTAAAAGACCTCTTCCTCAACCGTGCCTTCCCGAACTGTTAACCCTCGCTGTAGGGCACTTGCCGACTTTCTGCAGCCCCATGCCACTTTGTCACCATCATCTACCTCCTCATAGTGCCCCTACGACCCTCCCTGATACTCCCCTCCCAGTAAATGGTTCCGCTCAAGACAGGGTGCGAGACTCCCAGGACTGCCTTACCTCATTTGTCGCACCACATGCCGGGACTTTATGAACCAATATGTATACCTATGACTTATTTTGGGACTCCTGCATTATAATCTGTTGTAAAGTGCTCTGATACCCTCGGGTCTGGCCAACACTATATAAAACTCCTTAAATAAATAAATAAATAAATAACTTAATGTTCCTGACCTTGAATATCCAGGGTTTGGGCTGGGCATCTAAACACCATAATATTCACAGATATCTGCAGCATAGGGGAGTGCAGGTGGCAATGTTAATAGGAGACTCGCCTTTCCTGGGGGGGTGAGTGCTTGCGATGTAGGTGGTGAGACCAGCTGTATGATACATCCTACTCTGCTTTTGCAAGGGGGACACTATGTCTTACTTAAGTGTAGACTGCTGGTTGGGGAAATTATATGGGAAGTATTTGTGCTCCCAACCAGGATGAAACAGCATTCTTCTGCTACATCTCAGCCCTGTTAGAGCCTCTGGATACAGATGACGTTTTGATTGGTGGGATTTTAATTGTGTAGCGGACGTCCTGCTTGAGCGCTCTGCTCCCCATTACCTGGTGCAACAGCACATAAAACAACAGAGGGCCTTACAAACTGATTGAATGGATGGGGAGTGTCAGACTCTTGGTGGACTCAATACGGGGTGACACAAGACTATTCCTATTACTTCCACATCTATCAACTCCACACTAGGCTAGACAAATTTGAGCGCTCAAATAGACTTAGTTAGTAAATCACTTAAACTAAGTACCTGGTGCGTACCCTAACAGACCACAGTCTCTTGCTACTGGATTTTTGGCTGATTGAGGACCTCAAGTGGCATCTTAAACCTCAAATTATGAAGATACCTGTTTCGAGACTCCTTGGGGGAAGCTGTTGCAGGGAGCTTTGAACTTAATCAGGGCTCCGCATCTTCTGGCCTAATCCAGGGGGAAGCTTTGAAAGTGCTGATTTGCAGTCATTGTTTGGGCCACTCGGTAGTAGTTCAGAGAGATCTGAAAGGGAAACTTCAGACCCTTGATGGCAGACTGCATGAAATGGATAATGCTTTCGGGACAGACAATGCTGCAAAGGCCAGACTCAGAACGACTGCAATGTCATGATAATAAACACTATGTCGCTTAGACGCATAAGGGGAAGGGCTGGCTGGGTAGGCTCTTTGCATGGGTCATTAAGCCAGAGTCCCAAGGCGCCCCATCACACAACTCATGACTGAAGATGAAACATCGCTGTATTCTCCTAGCACCATCATCGCCTCATTTCAGGAATACTATTAAACATGATATAGGCATCCTGGGAAAATACCTCAGGGGGTACAGGCTGCCTTTGTGCAAAGACTACCATTGAGAGTGTTTCCTCTGGAGGCCCATGAGAGCCTGGGAGGCCCGATCACAACCCAGGAGATTCAAATTGCCATCAAGGAAATGGCTATGGGGGAAACCCTGGGCCTGAATGGACTCTCCACATGGTTCTACTCCGCCTTTATGGGAACCCTGCCTCGAGGTTTGCATTTTATTACGCCGATGCCCTGAAACATGGAGTACTGCCTGACTCTCCTCAAGACACGGTCCTGATCCCACTCCCCAAGACTAGTATACAGGGGCACACCTGTTACCGTGTTTCATCCACTGTCCATTCTCAACACCGACTTCAAAATCCTCAGTAAGGTTCTAGCGCTTCGGCTGTTCTCCCATATGCCCGCCTTGATCCATGAATACCAAAATGGCTTCATCCCAGCCAGAAGCACTTCCCTTAACCTGCGGAGGCTGTATGATGTGCTCTACCATCCAGAGGCGCAGTCCAAACAAAGGTCCTTGCTAATGTCAGTGGACCTTGACAAGACAATAAAAAAGGCTCTTGATTCCGTAAGATGGGACTTCTTGTTAGAGGCCATGCTTCGGACTGGACTGGGGAAACGGTGGATTAACTGGGCTAGGTTACTTTATACTGCACCGACTGTGCGAGTTATAATAGACAAAACCATTTCCCCACAATAGAGAGTATATAGAGGCACCAGACAGGGATGCCAACTATCCCACCTCCTCTTCGCATTGCGCATTGAGCCCTTGGAGGAGTTATTTTGGAGAGAAGGGGCGGGCTCTGGTGTGGTGGTAGAAGGCAAGGGACATACTATTTCTTTGTATGCTGATGATTTCTTATTGTACTTAGCTGATGGCTTGGCAGGCTCTGCGAAGGCCCTTAGTCTTTTGGGATAATTTGAGGCGCTTTCTTGACTTAGACTTAATAAAGCAGAAACACGTCTGTTTCCCAATATTCTGGGTGTCCAGCAGCAGTTGGGCATCCCACAAGACCTTTCTTGGTCTCCCACTATGTTTAAATACCTAGGTATTCAATTATTTCACTCCCTCACTGATTTTTGGGAGTGTAACCTGGGAAAGGCCCTCTGATCACTTAAAACTCTCGACCCCTTTTGGAAATCTCTGAAACTGCCAATGATGGACAGGATCTCTGTGTCCAAACTGGTCATGCTCCCAAGACTATTGTACTTCTTTATTAACCTCCCAGTAGGGGTGCCTGTCTCTTGGTTCATACAGTTGGACACTCTGCTTTGGGGATTGATATGAAATGGGGGTCGCCACAGAGTGTCGCTGGACGTTCTTTGTGCCTGATGATAAGGGGGGCTTAGGCAACCCAGATGATTTTGAGCTGTACATTTTAGCGGTGCAACTTCAGTGGGTTACCCAGTGGCTCGATGGGACCCGAGAGGAAGAATTGTGCATGTTAAGCATGGCCCAAAATCAGAGCGATCTGTTGGCTAAGTTGCTTTGCCTGGTGATGGCAATCCCCAGACCAGGTGTGCTACTGAAGGTGGCCTTGAAATGTTCGAGGCGCTGCATTCTGAGGACTGTGAGGACACCACTTTATGTCCCTGCTCTGCGTCTAGTAGGTTTTCCACATGGCAACTGTTGGACTTCGCCCTTTTTAACAGGGTTATCCCCTTACTTTTTGCTTCTTCCTCCTATTTTTTCCTGACCTGTTGTTGTTGGTTTTAGGACTTTGGGTACTTTACCACTGCTGATCAGTGATAAAATGCATATGCTCTCTGTGTAAATTGTTATTATGATTGGTTCTCTCTGATTGGCATATTTGTTTTACTGGTCAGTCCCTAGTAAAGTGCACTGAATGTGGAGGGGCTGGTAAATCAAATACTACTAGTGGGCCTGCAGCACTGATTGTACCACCCACACAAGTAGTCCTGAAACGGTAACTCAGACCTGCCACCGCAGTGTCTGTGCACAGTTGTTAACTGCCATTTTGACTTGGCATGTGCACCCACTAGCCAGGCCCTAACCTCCCATTTGTTTACGTCAGTCACCTCTAAGGTAGGCCCAAGGTACCCCTGTGGGCAGGGTGCGGTGTATGTGTACTGCTGAAACTGATGCAGTGCCTGTGGCTGCTGCAAGAATCAACGCATCGAGGGATTGCGGCTGAAAAGGTCGATGCAGCTCTGCTTGCCACCGCATCAGTTGCCGCTGCATCCCGGATTTCTACGCATCGTCCCTGTGCCACAAGGTTTCCCTGACGCATCACCCGTGGATTGGAGCCATCTCAGAATCGACGCATCGCTTCCCTTAACAGGCCGGATCCGACGCACTGCACCCCTGTGTCCAGCGGAACTGTTGCATCGAATCCACGAAGGTCTCAGGAATCGACGCATCTCTTTGTTTTTGACGCTTCCCATCGCTGCGGCTGTTTGGCTGGGTGAATTTTGTCGCAACAACAGGTAGTTTGTAGAAATCACGCTAAAACCTTTTGAAAGTCATTTTCTTAATGATTGTATGTTGGATTTTTGTTGTTTGGTCTTGTTAAGTTTAGATAAAGATACTTTATTTTTCTAAACTGGTGTGGTGTATATTTGTGGTGTTATCACTGTGTTACTTTGGGATAAGCCTGTCTGCCCATACCAAGATACCAAGAGGATGAGCAGGGTTTTATCTAGAGTGTGTATACCCCTTACCCTGACTAGAAGCAAGGGTCCCTATTTGGACAAAGGTACCTACCTCTGCCAACTAGAGACCCTCATTGCTAACAGCGACTCACTAACATTCTTATCGGAGGTCTAGTTATCGGCCTGGATAGACGCAGGCCAGGAGGCGGTTGGCGTCTATCACCAGTTTGGAGTTCGGCTCCCCTGGAAGTCTTGGCAACCCAACAAAACCTACCCCCAGGTCAGTTTCTAACTTATTGGGCCTTGACGCAGTCTTAACTGAATCTGTGGGCCAGAGGCTGTGATGACTCAACAATGCAAACACTATTACAACTGCGGATCTCTATGGGCACGGTGTGACAGTTAGTGAAGTGGTTTTATAAATCTGCCTGAAATGGTCGAAAAACTCCTGTTGACACTTCAGTGCAGGTGGAGAGAGATACTGGAACATAAATTTACAGATCCTGAGTGGCGCAAGGTTTTGACATTCCCTAGGAAGGCCTTTAGGTATATGACATTGAAATATAACCGGTCTAACTATGTCCACATGATTCATTTAACACCCCACAGACTCCAGATTGCAGGGTTGTGGATGGAGGTATGGGAGCACCCTGAGGATAACACAGATGAAAGCCCCTACAGGGGAGCTGGGTCAGATAAGGTGGATTGGGATAGAGTCCTCAGGAAATTCAGATGACAGAGGAAGTGATTGATAGGTTTGGAGGTTTGCTGTGGTGTGTGAGTGCACTGTGAGCCCTTCTCGTCCTGTAGTCTTTTTGATGCTCATCCCCTCGTTCCCCCTCTCCCTCAGAATTCTTATGTGATTTTTTTCACTACCCACCACCCAGGCACCCCAGTTGGCATCGGCGAGGTCATCCAGCGTTTCCTAACTGTTGCATGACTAGTGTGACCTCTGAAACAGTTAGATTGCATGTATTTTCTTTAATTCTGTTTTTCTTTATATTTTGGCTTTTGTGGTCCTTTTTCCCCTGCTCCTGAGCTTTAATATGCATGGAGAGATAGACTGACACGCATGGGTGCTCCCATGTTTAGACCTTTGGGCTACATGTGGGGTGAGATGAGATTGGAGGAGACTGGAAGGGGCAGGTCCCACATTAATGTACCTGCACTACAGGGCGGTCTACCCCTCGGTTCTTTTGTTAGACTGATTCGATTGCTGGAGCTCTTGTGGCCAATTTTGTACATCTATCAAATTGTTTTTTGCTGTACCCTGTGCTTAGGGCTGTCAATTGAGTATTACGTCATGACCACACTGTGTCTTCATTACAAAATGGCAATAAATAAAGTTTTTTTTAAACAGCAAAAACATAATCAAAATGTTGCTGTTGCTTTCTCACAAAGAAAGATGGGGTGAATTTGGGTAGGGCGGTTGCCCTTGACATTATGCTCAAGGACCTTCATTTAGTATTGAACAAGGACATAATGCACCACCTGAAAGCAGCACCCAAAGAAGCAATCGCATAAAGAGCATAATGAATTAATAGTGCTATGTAGAACACAGTAAATAAATGCACTGATGTAGCAGGGTGTGTCCTCTCCTTTGATATGTCAATAAAATGGAGCTTTTGTCCTGCATTTTGACTCTTTGCCATGAATTATGACCCTTTGTCCTGTACTTTTTACAGTCCTGTGCTGAATTTGCCTCCATGGCAGGTGGTCACCCTAGCTGCCACAGTAGTTCATCAGTGTGCTGTCTGTCTGATTTTCTGTGATGTGGGGTTTATTTGTGGCATCACGCCTCATTGTTGGCTTGTGATATTACTCACGTGGCCATGATTGGAGCACGGAAATGGATGGGGAGGTAATGTCTCGTCTACTTACCAGTAATGCCATTAATGTGAGTCAGCTCTTTCTTATTCCATTCATTATGTGTTTGCCTCCCTCATGCCCGGTCACCGATTCACAGCGACTTCAGAGCTTGACTCCTTTAAGGATGTCTTCTGAGTAGGCGAACATCTTGAGCACTACTAGGAGGCATGAGAGGGGCTGAAGATGTGTATCGGACAACAGAGTGCCTATCCGGTGAAACAGACTCCCGTCATCTAGTCACGACTGGAACAAGGAAGAATGAAAGCAGGTTAAATCGAATAACTGCAGAGAAACTGATGGAGACATACTGTAGTTTGCAGGATTTAGCGCATACGGTCAACATTTAACATGATTAAACATGTGAACATCAATTTGTGCTGCTACAATCGTTCTGCCAATTTCCAAAGTTGAATATAGATTTTAGGTTTACGGAAGGAACGTGGAAAGGCCTGTCAGCAATGCTTTCCAGTCCAATTGCTCTAATAATTCGAATGTTTAGATCATAATCCTTAACCCCAGCACACAAGTAAGGCATTCTGCGTAAGACTCATGAATTATCAGTAATGGTTCAATGTTGAGGCTCTATTTCATTCCTAATTTTTATTTCTATCTGAACGTTATCCTCTCTCTTCTCTAGCGATGCATAATACATACGATATTGGAACGCAAACGTATTACCTACGTTTCATTCCAATTCCGGCTTTCCTAACGTGTACTTTTCTATGCTTAGCACCAAACCACAACGTTATAAAGCTGAATGGTAAATATTATTTGACCTCTGTAGGTTGTTTCCTTTGTCGTGGAAACAAACGGAGGAAGAGAGAGCAGCCGCGCGGAGGGTGGCGCGGGAGCAGAACGCACACGCAGGGTACAATATGCTGGAAAAGCTGCTCGTGCGAGTTCAGGCTGCAAAGGAGGAAGCGATTCTTTCCAGCACAATAGTTACGAGGATTCCCGAGCTCCCAAAGTCCAATTACTCACTCGAGCTTGTCTATTATTAGCTGAAGATGGCAGATCTGTGACACGCGCACACTGATCCCAGGGCCTCGCTTTAAATATAAAGATGCCTCAGTTCTTCCGAGATATGGCGCCTGGCAGCTGGAGAACAGAGTGCGAACAATGCCGGTGAGGGGGGTGCGGAGAAGAAAGCAACACCTGACAATTAATCAAGGACGCCGGGAGAGTCAACAGACTCCGGTGCCTTGGACACGGCACCGGCATCCATCTGTCTCCTCGGCGAGAGGTCGGCAGCCATTGGCGAGTCTGAGCACCAGTCCCACTAATGCGGCGCCCTGTCACGAGGCAGGAAGGCGCGGGCCAGCCAGGACATCACACCTGTCAGCCACATGCCGCCCGCCACTTTCAGGAGACTGCGACTTTTCTGCGCGCAGATGAAGATGAATGGGTATTCTCTGGAGGCATTGGTGCCCATTTAGAGAGCATTCTGAAACCCCCAACAGCTGCAAAGATAAATAAATGTATGGGGCTCGAAAACATACACATAGATTTTTTTTTCTACTGTCAAATTAAGCGGAGACAGAAGTGAATCAACGCAGTCTGTTTTCTGATGTACTGCGCTCTGGGTATATTTTGTTATTTTAAAGTTTACCAATTAGGATGAAGTGGACAGCTTGGCGGCTGCTAAACTGAACGATAGATACTTAGGGGTCCAATTTGTGAGAACTTCTTGCTTTTTGTCAGTGAAGAAAACAAAAGTTGAGTTACATTTTTTTTTATCCAAGTGGGTGTACACTAACACCTAAGACTACGAGGTCCTTCTCATGTAATCTCGCCATCGTAACGCTAACCGCAAGGAGGGCAGCGCCCCTTCTTTTAGTTAGCGTTCTTTTCTACTGTGGATATTGTGCTCGGAACACGTGTTATGGCGGCTGGGAACCATGGGCATCCGCAGAAATTTTTCCAGGGGGGGGCGAACCTGGCAAATGAAGGGGCGTGGCTAATGTTAATCAATGGGGGCGGGGCTAAAATGGCAATCAGGATCGGGTAATGTTCAGGCCAACCTGAGAAAAACAAGCATTGGCATAGCCAATAGGTCTCGCCTTTGGGACCTTATGACTGACTCACTGACTGAAGAACTTATATAGCTCACTTTTGCCGAGGCGTCTTGGCGCTGGGTAAGTATGATGCCGGCAGTATAAGTATTTAGTTCTGCAGCAGATCCCAAAGGCGAGACCAATTGGCTATGCCAATGCTTGTTGTTATATCTGGGCATGTTGAGAGGCTAGGGGACTGGGTCTCGATGTCTGGTTGGGAGCACAGCAATGACCTACTCAATTTGAATGCATAGGTAATACAACCGGAGGGGTGAAATGAAAGGTTCGCTACCAGGAATAACAGGAAGGTAGAAAGTTAGGCTGGTTAGAAAGATAAGGAGGGGTAGAGACAGGCATGGTGGTGAGGGGAGAAAGAGATGCATGCTAGGAGAGCGCTGTGAGGGAGTGAGGCGAAATGGGAAGAGGCACTGAAAGGTGGGTCGGGTAAAGACCGTAGTAAGGCAAACAGAAGGGTAGCGAGGGGTGAAGGGTAGACAAAGAAGTGAGGTGTAGAAGAAAAAGATTCAGGAGCAGCGACAGGTAAATCAAAGCTGGAGAGGGGAGAATAACGCAGTCGTAGAACGTGAGGGGGCCAGGTAGAGAGAGGGAGAGGTGTGTCATAGACATGTAGAGACAGCTGAGGAAGAGGGAATAATAAAGACTGAGGTAGACAGGTGAGGTAGAGGGGTGCGTTGATATAATGGAAGTGCAGAGATGTGCCACAGATGTTACTGAAGAGGAAAAGAAGTAGAGATATTGAGAAAGATGTAAGGCACTAAAAGAAGTAAGGGGGTGAACAGAGGTAGAACGAGTGGAAGGGGAGAGAACACGTAGAAGATGAATGGCAGGGTAAAATGAGCGATCAGGCAGTGAGTGTGAGGAGTGGGATACAGAGGCATATGTGGCAGTGAGCGTGATGTGCGGGGTACAGAGGGATATGTTGTGGCAGTGTGCACAAGGTGCGGAGTACAGAGGGATATGTTGTGGCAGTGCGCACAAGGTGCGGGGTACAGAGGGATATGTTGTGGCAGTTAGCGCAAGGTGTGGGGTACAGAGGGATATGTTGTGGCAGTTAGCGCAAGGTGTGGGGTACAGAGGGATATAAGGCAGTAAGCGCGGGCAGGGCCGGCTTAAGCGCTCGTGGCGCCCAGTGCGACAATGCTTTTTGGCACCCCCAATGACCACCTCCACTACAGGTTCTTCATAACCATCCTTTCACAGCGCCCCTCAAGCCTCCGTAACCATTCAGTCTCAGGTGCATTTAATTCATTTTATAGCACCGCTCCTATCCGTGTAAGGTGTCAGAACACTTTACATTACACAGATTACATAGAGACAAACAATCATAAGTGTGTAAACAGTGCATAGGAAATGTTACATAAGAGAGAGGACAAGAAGGTGTAGGAGTCACAGGTCATCCGTACAGGTAGGCAGGATAGTTTGAGAGGGCTTGGCCAGGAGAATCAGAAACCTAGAATTTAAAACCTAGCACCATGGATGGGGGGTTCCCTTTATTAATAAGAATTGATTTCTACCCAAATTAACCCATTTTGCCACATTAGGATAATGAAAAGCTGGGGGGAAATCATAACGCTCTAGCCCATACCCTACAGTTTGCATGCATCTTTCATAACAGTTACTTGCTCACTGTTCCACATTAGGATTTTAACTCATAAAGAGTTATCAACAATATGGTCTCTCTGACAAAAGTGTGACCCACTGACCTATTTACATTACATTATACGCACTTTGTGAGCTGCACGTTCTTTGCAGCAAGCATAGTAACCCTCTGCGCTACCTTAGGATGAGTAGAAACTTCCATTACACAAAACTTCGATCTCTCCCTCTCTAAGAAGTGCATTAATCACTGCAGTCATTTAGACATTTTTATTGGTGGCTGAAAATTTCTAGGAGTCCAGGAAAGAAGCAGGTGCTTTTAAAATCATATTAGCGCCCCCTACACAAAGTCAGCACCCGGGGTGGTGGCACCGGTCGCACCGCCCTAGAGCCGGCCCTGAGCGCGGGGAGTGGGGTACAGGGGGATATGAGGCAGTGGGGAGTGGGGTGCAGGGGGATAGGAGGCAGTGAAACACAGGGTCAGCATGTCCTGCCAGACATGATAGGGTGCATACTGGCAGATAGATATGTTATTGACACGAGTCTGTGTACGTTTTGGTGGGATCTGAAATCTGGGCTATGGCGCAACCTCAATTTTTGACTTGGGAGAATAATGCATCGACCCCCCCAGAACTTCATTCAGAAGACCTCTTGCTCTCAAGCTACACTGTGTTAAAAGCAGTGCTTAATTTGAGCCGGTGCTTTCCGGTGCTCAGCACCGGAACTTATTTCACAGGGCGGGGGCTATGATTTCTGAACCTGCAGGTGGTCGTCTCAATATTAATTATTCCATTCCAAAATATAAAGTATAACATACCTTGCCATGGTGACTGGCTGGTATGTGTTCACAGGCAGGCATACACCGGTTCAGGCAGGCATGATTGTGTATCACCACGTTAGTGATGATGTCATCACACCTGTCACAAATTCAAGAAGTCATCGTCAAAAAATGGCTTGCGTTCGATTCCCCGAGTCTGTTGCACCCTGCCATTGCCTGAGCCTCCCATTGGCTAATTGTAGGTGGGGGCTAGCTCATGACGGATTTCAGGCAAGGAAGCTCCGAGAGCTCATTTGGAACTTGGGAGTGAGGTCGCGAGGAAGAATAAACTAAATTAAGTGTGCATTTTCAAATTGCTTCGTGACCAGAGTGGTATAGATGGCAGCCCTACATTGCTGCTATCCGCAATGTGCTCAATACGGCTGTGGCCGAGCACAACTTTTGTGCGCCATGGAGTCACCTGTTTGTGCGCTGCCCCCCAGCATGCTAATTGTTCAGCGCGTGAGTCCAGCAGGCGCCACAGCCATACACACCGGCATTGGCAGCATTACGCTCGGGGACAATGCTTGTGCTGTAGCAGTCAGGGTCACAGCAAGCTCAGCATTGGATGCCGATGCCGTTGTCACCCCTGGACCTACTAATTGCAGGAGGCACTAGCAGTGACCTAACCTGCTGTGCTGGAGCAGCCGCCTGTTCCACAATGCACTGATTAATATGTGCAAAAAAGCATTTTATTTTGGTGTGCATTTCTTTTTTTTGCACTCGTGTCGGTTTAGATAAAGAATTAAAATACATGTCACCATGCCCTTCTTTAGGAATGACAAAATAGCAGGGACATGTTCAGGCTAGAGACAGGGCTGAGAGCACTAGTAAAGATGAGAGAGAGCAAGAGCAATGAGGGGAAAGAAACAAGGAGAAGAGAGGGATAAAACACAGCAGAGTAGAAGAAAAGGAGGAGAGCAAATCAGATACAGAGAGAAAGAGAAGGCAGACATGGTGCGCAGCAGACCGTGATAGAAGGGAGAAGATAGATTGAAAGGATGTAGAGGACAGGACATGGCAGAGAGAAAAAAAGAGCAGAGAAAGGATAAAACGGAGATACAGCTAATCACTGCTAGAAGAGTGAAAGTAAAGAGCCAAGATCGAGGGGAGAGAAAGCAGAATATGGATAAAAAGGAAGATGAAAACGGGCATGGGTAGAATGCATAAGGAATAGAGGGCAAATCAGAAATACAGGGAAGTAGGTAACACACCAGGTGTGACAAAGACGATAGAAAATGATTAGAGAGGTGAGAGGATAGACTCTTAGAGAAAAGACCTATGGGACAAACATCAGAGCATGGTTAGAAGATAGACTGAGGCAGTGCTAGTGTTGAAGGTGGGGCACACCAGAGATAGAAGTGGGCTATGGCCACCTTGGAAACATTTTCGGCACCGGCACTTCTGCTTTTGCAAATTAAGCACTGGTTAAAAGGAGGTCTTTGTGTCCAGACCTAACCACTCGTGCTTGTGGCGCGCAGCTCAAACTGGCCATTGTCATTCTGTTTGTGATAATCAGCCACAGACAGCATGACAATGGGAGGGAGGGGCTGCGAGGAGGAGTGCGAGGCGCCCGATCAGGGAGTTGAGGCCTCTGGCAGGGAACAGCTCTGCTCCCTGCAGGGCCCGTAATTATGGACAAAAGGCGTCCGTAAAAGCATGGATGGCCGCAAGGGGGGCAAGGAGGAGCACTCCAGGGGGGGGCAAGCGCCCCTCCTTGCCCCCCCCCCTGCGGACGCCCATGCTGGGAACTGTTTCAGAATATCATCCTGGTATACCTGCAAATAAACAAATGTGTCATTGTGGGGGACCGAAGCCTTGCTGTCCTCTGCTTTGTAACACAAATCATCACGTGCACACTAATTTAATAGCAAGATTAGCGAACAACATAGGATACAAACAATCAACGGGTACCCATCGGGCAATAAGAAGGACTTTGACGACTACTGGCTCACAACAGCGAAAGGTCCCGAAAAGGTAAACACTACCAATTGCGTGGGTGCTATATTGAATGTGTACAGTCGCGAATTCACAAACATTTCTGGGGGGGTTGCAGTTGCAGGTTGGAACCTACCTGTGTCCGTTTCCTTTGATCCCGGTGAGTTCTTCGTATGGTGGTCTGCCTCAACGGATGTGTTATCTGTAGGCTCAACAGTGGGAGAGACCCGTGAGAGGCATCACTAAGAGGCCATTTGAAGAATTTCCCTTAGCACAAACGAGGATCCGAGCCCCACAGGGATCAGTCCTGCTACCAGTGAAGCTTGTCTTCACGCAATATATTAGTTCTAAAGTCCAGCACAAACACAAGTACACTGTGTGCGTTTATATCCCATTGAAGAAGTTAAATATACATAGGCCAACAGGCTTTGAAGTTCTGAAGATGGGCACAGGTAGGCCCCCCCAATGATATGCAGAACTCCAGTGTGCTGCTTTTTTGCTGCAGGTTGAATCTAATTTCTTAGCTAAGGATCCTGATATGCGTCCAGAAAAAATCAAATCAAGAGAAGATAATACTCAGAAACTAGTTGAAGAGTGACTGCAGTAACTGATTGTTAGACCTGCATCCTTGGTGTGGTTTTCCCTGACGTTCTGCCTTCTGAACTCCTGTTTTGCTGGCTTTAGGATTCTGGGCACTTTACCACTGCTAACCAGTGCTAAAGTGCACATGCTCTCTCCTCAAAACATGGCAATATTGGCTTATCCACAATTAGCAAGTTTAATTTACTTATACATCTCTTGTTTAGTGTACACTATATGTACCCAGGGCCTGTAAATTAAATGCTACTAGTCGTCCTGCAGCACTGATAGTGCCACCTACTTCAGTAGCACTTCAAACATGCCATTGCAGAGCCTGTGTGGGCACAGTTTTAAACTCATCAAAGAGGTGGTGTGCACACTGTTTTTTTCACTTTAATCCTAGTTTAGACATTCATCAATTAGCTGCGTTCGTGAACTGGGAGTATGCCTTGCTCTATGTGGCACGAACGATTAAACACGAAAGTGGGGAACCTCATTATGCTACGCTCCCAGTCGCACTGCGTTGAAGGATATTTCATCCTACTTCCAAAATTCACGTATAGTTTAACTCAAATTTTACTCCATTTTCAAACCAAGTTCATCAACTGTGTGTTCCAAATTTTCTAGGTTTAGACATAATTACCGAAAAAAAAAAGAAGAAATGCATAAAAAATGTCTTAAGGATTAAGCAGTAATAAAGTGTGTCGTCTTAATGTTTTAATTGCAGTTACCCCTGACAAAGGGCTACTACACAGCCCGAAATGCATTGGGTGTCAATAAAGAAATGCTACCTTGGACGAATCTTGTGTTCTGATCGTATTCTTAATAGAGGCCCGGATGGGCACATTTTGAATATGGAAAACATTCAAAACGCAGGATATACATGTATGTGGATTACAAATAGAAAATTTGGAACACACAGTTGATGAACTTGGTTTGAAAATGGAGTAAAATTTGAGTAAAACTATACGTGAATTTTGGAAGTAGGATGAAATATCCTTCAACGCACAGTTTTAAACTGCCATGTCTACCTGGCAAGTTGACCCTTCTGCCAGGCCAAAACTATCCTTTTTAATACACATAAGCCACCCCTAAGGTAGGCCCTAGGCTGCCCCAAGGGCACGGTGCAGGCGATTAAAAAAGTTGGACATGTACTTTTAAGTTTTACATGTCCTAATAGTAAAAAACTCACATTCGTTTTTTACTGCTGCAAGGCCTATCTCTCCCATAGGTTAACACTGGTATTACCTTATTACATTTTCTAAGAATAATTTTAAATTCGGAAAAGATGGATATTTTGATTTGGTGCCTGTGGACTCACAATTTAATATCACAACTTATGGTAAAATTGGATTTTAAGTTGCAATGTCTGAAAATGCCACTTTTAGAAAGTTGTCCTCTTCTTACTTTAACCATTCTGTTTCTTTTGCCTGTCTCTGAGTACACATCTGAGGTGGGTGACAGCTGGACCATGTGCATTCCCTCTAGACAGCTACACACAATGGGAGCTTAGATGTGACTTGATGGGCCTTAATGAACCATTATCTGTCTTGATGGGGGTGGAGTCAATCACAGCCCCACTTGCATCTGAATAGGCTTTGCCCTGTCTCTATACAATAGGCCTAACAACCCTGCATTGTCACTCCAGCCAGCTTCGAGCCAGGGCAGGGGAGGAAGGTGGTTCCCTGCACTTCAAAGTCACTGTCTAGAAGCTTCTCCCACCTTTCAGAACCAGCGCATCAATGTTTAAATACTTGACCTCAGACACCACCACCTCAGTATACTTCTGGACCTGTGAATATTCTGCCAGGAAGAAGGACTGCTGTGCTGCTGAAAGGACTATCACTCTGCTGGAATCCTGCTCTGCTGTGCTGACCTGCTGCCCTTCTTGCTTGGTAGTGAGAAGGACTAGACCTGCATCTCTTCAACCCAGAACCAAATTTACTCCAAGGACTTGCTGGCTATTTTCTGAAGTCTCAGGAACACAAAATGCTTCCAACTCTCCTGCTACAGCACCTGGACTCTGCCATCTGTGAGTCTACTTTGCCAAATGGTGCCAGCGCAGTTCTGGACTCTTGGAAGTGGGCCTAAGGTGCTCTGCTTTCTGTGGTCTTTCTCTGAACCAACGCTGGACGACGCAAAGCATTGCTAAGCAACGTTGTGCAGACTGCGCACTAGGATTAAAGGTACTGTGTTCAGCGGATGCCGGTGTGTCCCTGCAGCCGGACCACGCTCCATTATGATCGTCCTGAATTTGTCACTTTGTCCCGGTCTAGTGCACCCAAATAACCACAGATGTCTTGTGCTTTTTTTGCATTTTTTTTCACCTAATTCTTTACAAATTTGTATCCCAAGTTCTACTTATTGGATTCTTGTCGTTTTGGTCTTGGTTTGCTCATTAGATTAAGCTCTATTGTTCTAACCATATGTGGTGCCTTTTTGTGTGGTGTTTTCACAGTTTTACTGTTTTAAGAGTTGCACAAATACTTTACACTTTGTTGCCTCTTAAGTTAACTCTGACTGCTCTGTGCCAAGCTACCGGAGGGTGAGCACAGGCTAATTTAGTGTGTGCATCTGATGTACCCTTACTAGGATTGTGGTTCCTGTTTGCACAGGGTGCATAACGCTGCCAACCAGAAACCCAATTACTAATATTGGTGATCAGCGGTGAGGATAGGACTTGTGATTGTGCAGTACCTTACAGTAATCCACATCTACACCAATTCAAATCAATTGACTCTGATCCCCATTTCATTTTTTCCTACTCTCTTCAACTGGTATTTTTAATTTTTCAATTCTCTCTGATAAGCATGTTTGCTTTTTCCTAAAACCATGTCTCTGATTGGAGGTGCTGCATCTGCACTTGGAAGAATGGAGTTTGAGCTGGCTAGAACTGAGAGTTACATTTTGGCCCAGCTGAAGGATTTCTGCAAGAATTTTGGCCTTCCTATAAAGAGCATCACCAGGAAGGTGGAGTTGCAGAAGGCACTGAGAGCCTGGTCGGAAGCCCATGCTGCATTTAATGAGACTCCAGAGGAGGGTGAGGCTGAGGAATGAGGAGGAGGATTTGGATCTAAGAGGGTACCTTGGGCTGCTGTCTTTGGAGGAAGAGGACAACTTACATCCAGGAATGGGGGTTCTTTCCAGAGCAGGGAGCAGTGTGTCATCCAAACGCCTGTCCCCAGAGGAGCTGGAAGACAGGAGGGAGGACAGAAAGTTCGAGTTCGAGCTGGCTAAGCTCAAATTGGAGTGGGAGAAGGCCTTGGAAGAAAAGAAAAATGCCGTAGATGAGAAAAGGATATCCATTGAGATGGAGGAAAGCCAACATAGATTGGCTATGAAGGAGAAAAAGTTGATGTTGGCTCAGGAATTTAGTCTGAAAGAGATGGACATCAAAGCCAGGCAGATGGAGTCCAGCAGTGATGGTGGCAGCATTTCTTCTGTGCCCTCTGACAGGAGGTCCATATACCCAAGGGTCTGGTGTCTGATTTTGTGGTGAGAGACAACATAGACACATGGTTTGAGGCCTACTACATTGCACTCCAAATGCAAAAGGCCTCTGAGGCACATTGGGGGGGGGAGGGGGCTATGCTTTGGAGACATATCACTAGTGAGGGGGCACTCTACTGACCCTAGAAGGGAGTGACAGGATAAGGTATCCCCCATGAAGGAGGCCATTATCAAGAAGTTTGGTTTGGCCCAAGAGAATTATAGATAGAAATTAAGGGTTAGTCACAAGATTTCTCAGTAGACCTGGCTGGATTGTGTGGATTCCTTTTGCAAGGCATTTGGTGGCTGAGTGAAGGGCAATGAGGTAAAAGATAACCAGGGGCACTGACAAGATAACATACACATGCTGTAATGAGTATGCCCCTATCCTGGCCCCAAAATCTAGTAAATCTCTTTGAAGAAGCATGAAAGAGACACACGCTCCAACCCTCCATAAGAGGGGCACTCATTACGGCACTGCTCAAACCTGGCAAGGCGTCATATCTTTGCAAGTTGTATAGGCCACTGTCCCTTATCAATCTAGACAGAAAAATACTTGCTAAACTCCTAAATAACATACTGCATTCTCTTCTCTCTGACTTGGTACTCCCAGATCAGCCTTGTTTTGTCCCTGCCATGTACGTCTAAAATTTTTCCCTGATCTCTTAAATATGTGGCACGTGCCTTGCAGAGATACCCTGAGCTGCAAGAGATAGAGCATTGCGTTTTTAATGCCAGCTTGCTTTAATCTGTTTTTGAATGGGAGATATTTACATCTTGCCTCTTGGACAGCAATAATAATATCCAGGTATATGGAGATACAGATGCCATCATTTGATAGGTCTTTCTTTTCTCACGCTTGATTGCTGTTATGTATCTTAAGTGAAGAGATGGGAGAAATGATCTGCTCCAAAAAGAGTGGTAAATCTCATATATTTAACATATCACAACTGGCAGCAGTCTTAAAGAAGAAAAATAGGAGAGGCTCCAGAACTCCAAATGATCTGTGAGTCCGGGCTAACATGCCTTGGCCATGGCTGACTTTCCCTGTTGTGCCGATCTCTGTTTTCATTAACACATAGAGGTGAAAATGTACATTACCCCAAACTTCTCGTAGCAGTCCCCGGCCATTTACCCCCATTTAGTTAGGCGTGCTCTGAAATTAGCACATAACTACTGGGACATATCATGCCAAAAATTAATTTCATGAATACACCACCAGCTCACATGCCTGTGGGGTTATGACTTTCGTAGCATTTACATTTAGAAAAATTGCTGCAGATCATGACTCCTTACGATCACCTCTTCTTATCGGTAGAGAGAGGAGGTCAGCGCCACACTGACTGCCAAGGGAATTAATTATCCTCATGCTCCTATTTGCATTGGTAATACTTATTTTGGCCGTTGAGTCACAGCTAGACTTGAATATGCTCTGTTTATCATAGGGGTGAGGCACTGTTATTCCTTGTAATAGTTGTCTATACGGTTGGGGGCAGTGAGTAAGATGGGTTCAATGTTCACAGACACAGTACCTTTCTTACAGAACAGCTTACCACACATTGCACCTATGTTGACATGAATTTCTTGTTACTACTTGGCTCACACATTCAATTGCAGCACTAAAAAATCCTACCTAAATGTCTTCTAAGTTCTTTTGTTAGCTTACCTGGAACATTTAAGGACTAAACAATCCTGGTAAGGCACACCAAGGAATGTATGACATCACAACTCAAACTCTTACAAAGCATACCTTTACAATGCGGTCAGTACAACGCACCTTCCATTACAGTGCATGGCATTACAAAGCAAGTCATTACAACGCATACCCAATTCCAATGAAAAATACTATTCTAACACAGCGGGGCGCTTATCTTAGGGAAGGTGCTGGTCAGTGAGGGATATGCGTTGTAATGGCATGCGTTGTAACGGCATGCGTTGTAATGGATCCTGCGTTGTATTGACCAATTTGTAAAGGCATTGCGTTGTAATGCCTGCGTTATAATGGATGTTTCCCCACACCAAATGCTGGCATATCCTGACAGACATGGTTTTGAGATTGACCTACTGCAGGAAACCCACCTAACTCTAGCATCCATACCAGTGATGGCCAAGAGGTGGACTGCTCATTGTTTCATTTCCTCCTATTCCTCTTACTCCCTGGGGGTGGTTATACTTGTTAGGAAAGGTATTTCTTTTGGTGAACGACCAAAATATAGAATCCAAAATATAGAGAGGACAGAATATTGACTCTAAAATATAGATAGCACAGAATATCGAATTACTAAAATATAGATAGGACAGAATATCGAAATTGGGGTATGAAATATCGATTTCCATAATATCGAATTTAAAAATATAGATTTCCATAATATCGATTTTTTTTAAAGTGTTTTGTATGGTAGTAAATGTGTTAAAAAGATGTATTATTTTTGTAATGTATGTTTAATTTTTTTAAAGTAATGAATGTTATGAAATTTAATTTTTGCGAAATTTAATTCCGTAGCGGGTTGTGGGTTTATAGGGGAATACGGCGGGAAGTAATTTAATTATAGTAAATTAAATATTAATTTTTATTTATATGTATTGATAATTAATTGATTGATACTTAATTATTAATTGGTAATTCATTTTTATTCATTGGTAAATCATTTTTATTAATTGATTAATTGATAATTATGTTAATTTTATTTTTTATTAATAGGAGTAGGTTGTGGGTTTGAAGGGGAATTGGGTGGGAAGTAATTTAATTGTAATAAAGTAAATATTAATTTTTATTTATGTGTATTGATAATTAATTGATAATCAATTATTAATTGGTAAATACTTTTTATTAATTGCTAATTAATATTTATTAATTGCTATTTAATTTTTATTAATTGATTAATTGATAATGTTAATTGTATTTTTTATAATTGGGAGTGGGTTCTGGGTTTATATGGGAATTAATTTTTATTAATTGGTGATTATTTTTAATTCATTTTGTATTGGTATTGATAATTAATTTAACCCCTTCGATGCTCATGAGCATCGGTTGGGCTGTGCTTATGACGGAACCGCTCAGTCATGAGCACAGCCCCTGGGGGAAGCGCTGGCGCTCCCCCCCTGGGGCATCGATCGTGCCCCCACCAAGGGGGATGGCAGCGGAAGAGTTTCCGCTGCCACCCCCGAGCCCCCCCACGCTTCCCCATGACGTCAGCGCGCGCCGACGTCATCAGGAAGCGCTGGGACGCCTGGAAGCCATTTGCTTCCAGGCGTCCCAGCAGCATCAACAGGTATGTGGAGCTCTCCGGTGGGGACGCAGGGGCCGCGGCGGTGATTTTCAAAGTATTGAGGCATCGGGGGAGAGGAAAGAGTATTTCCTCTCCCCTGATGTCTCAATACAGGGCATTCCTGCAGCACGATCGCGCACAGCGTCGCGATCGTGCTGCAGGAATGCCACCACTAGGCACCAGGGATGCGTTTTTGTGATAAAGGAAGCGACCTCTTGGGCAAGGGTCGCTTTCTAGGCCCCCATTATGTGTGCAAGACTTTTCTGCCCCCTCTGGGGGCAGATCGGTTGAATTTTTTTGCCGTTTCTGCTCCCAGGGGGGGGGGCAGAAGAGCCCACTAGACACCAGGGATCTGTCTGATAATGTAGGAAGTGGCCCCTTGGGCAAGGGTCGCTTCCTGGGCCCCCAATTTTTATGAAGACTTTTCTGCCCCCTCTGGGGGCAGATCGGTTTAGTTTTTTTGCCGTTTCCGCTCCCGGGGGGGGGGGGGGGGGGCAGAAGAGCCCACTAGACACCAGGGATCTGTTTGATATTGTAGGAAGCGACCCCTTGTGCAAGAGATCGGTCTTTTGTGTAGCCGTTTCTGGTCCCAGGGGGGGCAGAAGAGCCCACTAGACACCAGGGATGTTATTTCTTTGCGTAAAGGAAGTGACCCCTTGGGCAAGGGTCGCTTCCTGGGGGGCCACATTTTTTAAAATACTTTTTTGCCCCCCCTGGGGGCAGATCGGTCTTTTGTGTAGCCGTTTCTGGTCCCAGGGGGGGCAGAAAAGCCCACTAGACACCAGGGAATTAGTGTAAATAAAAATAGAAGTGACCCCTTGCTTCCAGGGTGCAATTGTTTATAATATGTATTTGGCCCACCCGCCCCGGGACAGAGTAACCTTTTTTTTACCTGCTGCTTTCTGCCCCACCTGGCACACAACCCGATTGACCATTTGGGTAGTGACATAGCATGTTATAATGTTTATTGTTATATGTTTTGTGAATTGCAATTGTAATGTTTATTTTTTACTTTTTTGTTCTAGGTGAAGGCGTTTGCTCTTTTCAGTTTGCCGTTTTGTTACTGGTGGTTCTGCTGTTTGTGTAGTTTGGTAAGAGACTTGTTTTGTACAATGTAAATGTGTTTGATTTCTCTGCATGATTTTTTTTTACAAATGGTGTAATAATAGCAGTATGTTTGTTTTTTGAGTGTCAAAAACTTTTTGCATTGGTGCTCGATGTGTATTTTGTTGTCTTGTGAGTAATTTTTTTTTTTCTTCTTTCTAGTTGGATATCGTTGGGTTTTGCTGTGTCACTGCAGAGTTAGTTTCTGGTGAGTGCAGCTGTCTCTTGTAATTGAATTGTATAGTTTTTGAGTACATTGATCTTTGTGATAAAGGTACACATTTCTTTACTTACTTGGTTTGCACATTGTTGGTTGTTGTTGACTTGTTTGTGCAGTCTTCTATCTTAGTAAGTATAATGGCTAGCCGCAGGATTACTGCTCAGCAGGTTGTTGGTTTGCTGTTTGAGTCTTCCTCTGACCATGGTTCAGAGACTGACTCTGCATCTGAGGGAGAGGAGGCAGGGGACGATTCTGGCAGTGAGTTTTCTCTCCGTATGGAGTCATCGGATGATGAAGATACTCTTAGTGCGGATGAAGTGCCTGCGTTAGAGGAGGAGACTGATGTGCCGATAGTGCGGCAAGAGGCATCTGGGCTGCAGCCTGGGGCTGCAAGGCTTCCCGTTGGTGTAGTGCGGCAAGAGGCTTCAGGGCTGCAGCCTGCGGCTGCAAGGCTTCCCGTTGGTGTAGTGCGGCAAGAGGCATCTGGGCTGCAGGCTGGGGCTGCAAGGCTTCCCTTTGAAAGTGATGACCTCTGGGTTGCCCCTGGCATGGTGCAGCCGGCATTGCCAGAGTTTACTGGTGTTCCAGGGTCTAGAGTGAATACTGAAAACTTTTTGCTGGTAAATATTTTTCAGTTGTTTATGGACGATGTGTTTTGGCAGAGATTGTTGAGCAGACTAATTTGTATACCGAACAGTTGAGGGACAACAGTGCCAGTCTTAAGCCACACTCTAGAGCTACCCGGTGGACTCCCACAAATCTTGAGGAGATGAAGAAGTTCTTGGGTTTAACTTTGTTGATGGGCTTGCATCAACATTGCCTATCCCAAATGTCGCATCACTACATTTTGGGCCCTTGCCTGCCGCGGGTACTTGGGCCTCCCACACAAGTGAGGCACCATTTTTACCGGGAGACCTGGGGAAACGCTGGGTGGTGGTAAATTTGTGTGAGCCCGGTGATGCCACAACTTTCCCACCCCAAAATGTGTGAAAAAAGTGATTTTTTCAGCAAAAATTGAGGTTTGCAGGGGATTCTGGGTAAGGAAACGTTGGGGGATCCACGCAAGCCATACCTCCCTGGAAGCCGCCGGGTGTCTAGTTTTCAGAAATGCGTGGGTTTGGTAGGTTTCCCTAGATGGCCGCCGAGCACCGGGCCCAAAACCCAAGTGACCCCCCTTGCAAAACCAGGTGGTTTTGCTATAGGCCATTTGGATGTCGCCTCACTACGTTTTGGGCCCTTGCCTGCCGCGGGTACTTGGGCCTCCCACACAAGTGAGGCACCATTTTTACCGGGAGACCTGGGGGAACGCTGGGTGGTGGTAAATTTGTGTGAGCCCGGTGATGCCACAACTTTCCCACCCCAAAATGTGTGAAAAAAGTGATTTTTTCTGCAAAAAATGAGGTTTGCAGGGGATTCTGGGTAAGGAAATGTTGGGGGATCCATGCAAGCCATACCTCCCTGGAAGCCGCCGGGTGTCTAGTTTTCAGAAATGCATGGGTTTGGTAGGTTTTCCTAGATGGCCGCCGAGCACCGGGCCAAAAACCCAAGTGACCCCCCTTGCAAAACCAGGTGGTTTTGCGATAGGCCATTTGGATGTCGCCTCACTACGTTTTGGGCCCTTGCCTGCCGCGGGTACTTGGGCCTCCCACACAAGTGAGGCACCATTTTTACCGGGAGACCTGGGGGAATGCTGGGTGGTGGTAAATTTGTGTGAGCCCGGTGATTCCACAACTTTCCCACCCCAAAATGTGTGAAAAAAGTGATTTTTTCAGCAAAAAATGAGGTTTGCAGGGGATTCTGGGTAAGGAAACTTTGGGGGATCCACGCAAGCCATACCTCCCTGGAAGCCGCCGGGTGTCTAGTTTTCAGAAATGTGTGGGTTTGGTAGGTTTCCCTAGATGGCCGCCGAGCACCGGGCCCAAAACCCAAGTGACCCCCTTTGCAAAACCAGGTGGTTTTGCGATAGGCGATTTGGATGTCGCCTCACTACGTTTTGGGCCCTTGCCTGCCGCGGGTACTTGGGCCTCCCACACAAGTGAGGCACCATTTTTACCGGGAGACCTGGGGGAACTCTGGGTGGTGGTAAATTTGTGTGAGCCCGGTGATGCCACAACTTTCCCACCCCAAAATGTGTGAAAAAAGTGATTTTTTCAGCAGAAATTGAGGTTTGCAGGGGATTCTGGGTAAGGAAACGTTGGGGGATCCACGCAAGCCATACCTCCCTGGAAGCCGCCGGGTGTCTAGTTTTCAGAAATGCATGGGTTTGGTAGGTTTCCCTAGATGGCCGCTGAGCACCGGCCCAAACCCAAGTGACCCCCCTTGCAAAACCAGGTGGTTTTGCGATAGGCCATTTGGATGTCGCCTCACTACGTTTTGGGCCCTTGCCTGCCGCGGGTACTTGGGCCTCCCACACAAGTGAGGCACCATTTTTACCGGGAGACCTGGGGGAACGCTGGGTGGTGGTAAATTTGTGTGAGCCTGGTGATTCCACAACTTTCCCACCCCAAAATGTGTTAAAAAAGTGATTTTTTCAGCAAAAATTGAGGTTTGCAGGGGATTCTGGGTAAGGAAACGTTGGGGGATCCACGCAAGCCATACCTCCCTGGAAGCCGCCGGGTGTCTAGTTTTCAGAAATGTGTGGGTTTGGTAGGTTTCCCTAGATGGCCGCCGAGCACCGGGCCCAAAACCCAAGTGACCCCCTTTGCAAAACCAGGTGGTTTTGCGATAGGCGATTTGGATGTCGCCTCACTACGTTTTGGGCCCTTGCCTGCCGCGGGTACTTGGGCCTCCCACACAAGTGAGGCACCATTTTTACCGGGAGACCTGGGGGAACTCTGGGTGGTGGTAAATTTGTGTGAGCCCGGTGATGCCACAACTTTCCCACCCCAAAATGTGTGAAAAAAGTGATTTTTTCAGCAGAAATTGAGGTTTGCAGGGGATTCTGGGTAAGGAAACGTTGGGGGATACACGCAAGCCATACCTCCCTGGAAGCCGCCGGGTGTCTAGTTTTCAGAAATGCATGGGTTTGGTAGGTTTCCCTAGATGGCCGCTGAGCACCGGCCCAAACCCAAGTGACCCCCCTTGCAAAACCAGGTGGTTTTGCGATAGGCCATTTGGATGTCGCCTCACTACGTTTTGGGCCCTTGCCTGCCGCGGGTACTTGGGCCTCCCACACAAGTGAGGCACCATTTTTACCGGGAGACCTGGGGGAACGCTGGGTGGTGGTAAATTTGTGTGAGCCTGGTGATTCCACAACTTTCCCACCCCAAAATGTGTTAAAAAAGTGATTTTTTCAGCAAAAATTGAGGTTTGCAGGGGATTCTGGGTAAGGAAACGTTGGGGGATCCACGCAAGCCATACCTCCCTGGAAGCCGCCGGGTGTCTAGTTTTCAGAAATGCATGGGTTTGGTAGGTTTCCCTAGATGGCCACCGAGCACCGGGCCAAAAACCCAAGTGACCCCCCTTGCAAAACCAGGTGGTTTTGCGAAAGGCCATTTGGATGTCGCCTCACTACGTTTTGGGCCCTTGCCTGCCGCGGGTACTTGGGCCTCCCACACAAGTGAGGCACCATTTTTACCGGGAGGACTTTGGGGAACGTGGGGTGGGTGGAAATTTGTGGATCCACGCAGAATCCAGAACTTTCCAACACAGAGATGTGGGGAAAATGTTTTTTTTTTGTTTTTTTTGTTACGTTTGCAAGGGATTCTGGGTAACAGATCATGGTGGGAGGCAGTCAAGTCACCCCATCCTGGATTCCCCTGGGTGTCTAGTTTTAAAAAATGTATAGGTTTGCTAGGTTTCCCTAGGTGCCGGCAGGGTTAGGGTTCAAAAACTACAGCTCGTCACTTTGCCAAAAAAGGGTCATTTTTCACTGCAAAATTGAGGTGTGACCATGTTGCGTTTTGCGCCGTTTCCTGTCGCGGGCACTATGCCGACCCGCACAAGTGAGGTACCATTTTTCTCGTAGGACTTTGGGGAACGCGGGGTGGGTGGAAATTTGTGGATCCACGCAGATTCCAGAACTTTCCATCACTGAAATGTGGGGAAAATTTGTTTTTTTGTCAATTTTTTACGTTTGCAAGGGATTCTGGGTAACAGACCATGGTGGGAGGCAGTCAAGTCACCCCATCCTGGATTCCCCTGGGTGTCTAGTTCAAAAATGTATAGGTTTGCTAGGTTTCCCTAGGTGCCGGCAGGGCTAGGGTTCAAAAACTACAGCTAGTCACTTTGCCAAAAAGGGGTCATTTTTCACTGCAAAATTGAGGTGTGACCACGTTGCATTTTGCGCCGTTTCCTGTCGCGGGCACTATGCCGACCCGCACAAGTGAGGTACCATTTTTCTCATAGGACTTTGGGGAACGCGGGGTGGGTGGAAATTTGTGGATCCACGCAGATTCCAGAACTTTCCATCACAGAAATGTGGGGAAAATGTGTTTTTTTTGTCAATTTTTTACGTTTGCAAGGGATTCTGGGTAACAGACCATGGTGGGAGGCAGTCAAGTCACCCCATCCTGGATTCCCCTGTGTGTCTAGTTTTCAAAAATGTATAGGTTTGCTAGATTTCCCTTGGTGCCGGCAGGGCTAGGGTTAAAAAACTACAGCTAGTCACTTTGCCGAAAAGGGGTCATTTTTCACTGCAAAATTGAGGTGTGACCACGTTGCGTTTTGCGCCCTTTCCTGTCGCGGGCACTATGCCGACCCACACAAGTGAGGTACCATTTTTCTCGAAGGACTTTGGGGAACGCGGGGTGGGTGGAAATTTGTGGATCCACACAGATTCCAGAACTTTCCATCACAGAAATGTGGGGAAAATTTGGTTTTTTTGTCAATTTTTTACAATTGCAAGGGATTCTGGGTAACAGACCATGATGGGAGGCAGTCAAGTCACCCCATCCTGGATTCCCCTGGGTGTCTAGTTTTCAAAAATGTATAGGTTTGCTAGGTTTCCCTAGGTGCCGGCAGGGCTAGGGTTCAAAAACTACAGCTAGTCACTTTGCCAAAAAGGGGTCCTTTTTCACTGCAAAATTGAGGTGTGACCACGTTGCGTTTTGTGCCGTTTCCTGTCGCGGACACTATGCCGACCCGCACAAGTGAGGTACCATTTTTCTCGTAGGACTTTGGGGAACGCGGGGTGGGTGGAAATTTGTGGATCCACGCAGATTCCAGAACTTTCCATCACAGAAATGTGGGGAAAATGTGTTTTTGTTGTCAATTTTTTACAATTGCAAGGGATTCTGGGTAACAGACCATGGTGGGAGGCAGTCAAGTCACCCCATCCTGGATTCCCCTGGGTGTCTAATTTTCAAAAATGTATAGGTTTGCTAGGTTTCCCTAGGTGCCGGCAGGGCTAGGGTTCAAAAACTACAGCTAGACTCTTTGCAAAAAAAGTGTAAATTTTCAGTGTGAAAATGTGGTGTGTTCTCCTTAGGTTTTGAGCCACTTCCTGTCGTGGGCACTATGCCTACCCACACAAGTGAGGTACCATTTTTATCGGGAGACTTAGGGTAGTTCAGATTTGTAAAGCAATTGGTATTACCTATTGATTTTTGATGCATTTCTCTCTTCCAAATGAAAGACATTGTGTAAAAAAAAAGCCATTTTGAAAAATGACCAATAATTGTCATGCAAGTATGAGTATTCCCAATTTCGAAAATGTGCAAATATGCACTGTTTCTAAACTCTGTAATTTGTTCCCATTTCAGAAATACATAGGTGTCTTTCATACCGATTTTTCCTTGTAAACATTTTCCCACAATAATTGCTATATACCCGGAACAAAAAAAAACCATTACAAAATGCTGCTCAGTTTTTTACTCTGGGTTCGTTGGGCTCTTGGTGAACCTACAAATCCTATATATCCCCACAACCAGGAATGTCCACCAAATGTAACGGTATATTGATTTCAAAGAGATGTCATAATTAGAAGAAGTTACAGGTGAAAGCGTTGACTCAAAATGCTGCTTTTTTCAACAAATTTTTATTTTTTCCTATATTTAACTGTTAGTTTCTATAAAGAAACCTTGATGGATCTACACAAATGACCCCTTGCTGAATTCAGAATTTTATCTACTTTTCAAAATTGTATAGCTTTCCAGGATCCATTATTGCTTTTCTACCCATTTCTACCATTATCTGGAAGGAGGTTGAAAGCACAAAAAATAGCAAAAATAGGGTATGTCCCAGAAAAATGTCAAAACTGTGTAAAAAATGTTGGATTTCTGACAAAAATCTGTCATTCCCTAGAAGCTGGAGAAATTGTGATTTCAGCCCCACAATACCTTTTTTGACATCATTTGCAGAGATAAAAACAGACGCTTTCATTTGCAGCCACTTTTCCCCATTTTTCACAAAAAAAACAACATTTTGCTGTATTTTGACTACTTTCTGGGAACCCTCTAGGAGAATCCACAAACCCTGGGTACCTTTAGAATCCCCATGATGTTGGAAGAAAAGGACGCAAATTTGGCGTGGATACCTAATGTGGTCAAAAAGGTACAGGGGCCTAAGCGCGCACTACCCCAAATAGCCCAAAAAAGGCTTAGCACAGGAGGGGAAAAGGCCTAGCAGCGAAGGGGTTAATCTTATTTCAATATTAAATCATTACTTTCCCTACTGTTGCACTCTCAGGAGTGGGAATAGTACATGTTACCCTCCCGCTATCCAACGCTTTCCCTACTGTTGCACTCACTGGAGTGGGAACAGTAATTTTACCCTCCGGCTATCCAACGCTTTCCCTACTGTTGCACTAACTGGAGTGGGAATAGTAATTTTTACCCTCCCGCTATCCAACGCTTTCCCTACTGTTGCACTTTTTGGAGTGGGAATAGTAATTTTTACCCCTACGCTATCCAACGTTTTCCCTACTGTTGCACTCACTGGAGTGGGAATATTAATTTTTACCCCTACGCTATCCAACACTTTCCCTACTGTTGCACTCACTGGAGTGGGAATAGTAATTTTTACCTTCCCGCTATCCACCCTTTCCCTACTGTTGCACTCTTTGGAGTAGGAATAGACATTTTTACCCTCCCGCTATCCAACGCTTTCCCTACTGTTGCATTCTTTGATGTGGGAATAGTAAATTTTACCCTCCCGCTATCCAACGCTTTCCCTACTGTTGCACTCACTGGTGTGGGAATAGTAATTTTTACCCCCTACGCTATCCAACGTTTTCCCTACTGTTGCACTCACTGGAGTGGGAATAGTAATTTTTACCCCTACACTATCCAACGCTTTCCCTACTGTTGCACTCACTGGAGTGGGAATAGTAATTTTTAACTTCCCGTTATCCAACGTTTTCCCTACTGTTGCACTCTCTGGAGTGGGAATAGTGATTTTTACCCTCCCGCTATCCAACGCTTTCCCTACTGTTGCACTCTTTGAAGTGGGAATAGTAATTTTTACCCCTACGCTATCCAACGTTTTCCCTACTGTTGCACTCACTGGAGTGGGAATAGTAATTTTTACCCTCCCGCTATCCAATGCTTTCCCTACTGTTGCACTCTCTGGAGTGGGAATAGTAATTTTTACCCTCCCGCTATCCAACGCTTTCACTACTGTTGCACTCTTTGGAGTGGGAATAGTAATTCTTACCCCTACGCTATCCAACATTTTCCCTACTGTTGCACTCACTGGAGTGGGAATAGTAATTTTTATGCTCTCACTATCCAACAAAATCTCTACTTTTTTTTACATTACATTTATTCTTTTTACATTTTAAGTTTTTTTATATTATTTTAAGTATTTTTTATTTAATTGTTTTTAATATTTAATTACTTTTATATTATTTTTAATACATTTAAAAAATCGATATTTTAGCTAACTATACTGTAACATTCTATATTTTGGAATCGATATTTTAGTACTTACCTGTTTGTAGATAGGGATTCTATTTTCTGTACCTCTATATTTTGGAGTCGATATTTTGAGCATTCTATATTATATCCCTCGATATTTAGTCACTGAACCATTTCCTTTCACCCTACATGTTCAGCGACTGATGACCAGGGTAGATTCAGAGTGATACAAGAGTCCTGTGTGGGAATCTGATACCCACAGATCAAATCTTTCTGGAATGAGATCACCACAGCTCTATTTAATTGCAAGAGTCAGCTCCTCCCTCATTTATCATCTTCTCCCCAACAAAATCAAATAGAACAAAACTGTTCTGCCATAACCTTGTGGGTCTCCAACCTCCAGGGATATCCCAAAGAAAACTAGTTGGGCAGTACCTGAATTTGGAGAAATTATCTGCTCCAAACATAGTGGTAAGTGAATTTTCCACTTACGTTTTATGTCTCAAGTTTGCCAGTGTTAGCGGATTCTGGTAAACTTAGTGTACAAAGCTTGTAAATCTTCATTTTTGTCTTTGATCATATACAGTACCTTTTCCATATTTAAGAGGTTTTCATTTTTTCTTGGATGCTATGCTACATATCTGAGATACTCTGTTCCACAGTTGTTAGATGGTATTCATATTATTCAATTTTAGAGTTCACAATGTTCTCCCTGGTGTTGAGATTGACTTTTTAAGGTTGTTTTACTGTTAAAGCGACAAGTGGCTTTGCTGCATCATGTAAATCCGATTTTACATGCTGGTCGTCATCGAGGACCAAAATAATGAGAAAGTAAGTGCAAATAGATATGTAAAGGTTTACTATTCTTAACTACACATCTACAAACCTTGAAGATGTATATATCATCAAGGTACATCTATGTGGAATCATTTAGAGTAAAACTTTGCTTACCTATATAAACTTACCTTCTCAATATTTTTGCCCTCGAAATTCTTGAAACAATATTTTGTCCGACAATATTTCTGTTTCCAATATTCTGTCTAACAATCTTGAGCGGTATGCCGGCCTGCCTTGGAGTTGCAATCTGCCATTTTTGCCAGTGGGTGGGAAGGGTAGTTTGAAATGCTTATGTTCAGGTTTATACATTACAGTGTCCCGGCACAAGTCTCAGAAACATGGACTCACCAGGATGCATGAGGAAGTTGCACTGTTCTAAGGATATTGAATAGCCATGAATCCAATCTGGACGAGGTGGCAAAGGCGATATGTGAGCACCATGAGAGAGGAGAGATGCAAAATCCCCGATATCCCAATGGGTACATAATATGCTTTTTATGGTTGCGCAGCAGAGTAAACCAGGTGCCCGGCCACAGGGGATGCACAAAAGCAGGGAACCTTATACTTGGGGGTTATCACCTCCCAGGTGACGCACACTGACATTTGGGCCCAAGTCATGCAAATCATGCAGGCAGGATACGCCAGATATCACTGTAGCCACCAAACTCCTATATAGCTGTCGATGAATGTTGCAGTTGTCAGATTCTGCTGGATTAGTCCTTCTGACGCCTTGAGCCTCACTGTGGTGTGGGCATCTTAGAGGACTTTGTTACAAAAGCATGGTTTTGAAATCTGCAGCAACTTGAAAACAGGATATCAGGAGACAGTGTCTGTTTTCATTGCTCTCAGCCCCTGGAACAGAAGCATAAGATAGCAGCAAAGGAACATGAGACCATTGCTGCTAAAATTGGTCATGCCGTCTGCAGTGGAGTAGTGGGAAAATGAATGGTGCAACATAGCAGAAATCAGATATCTTTTTTAGATAGAGATTAGGGCTGTTTCTTCACTTACAACAGCCCCTAGGTTTAAGGCAATAAAGTAATTTGTTATTTAATTCCAGCACTAAGATAACAGCTTTATGGACTTCCAGCACACTGGGCAAATAACTTTGATGACAATTTGGATCGTGGGTGCCCTGGAGCCTAGGTGTGTGACAGTAGTACAGTAAAATGTAGTTTGTAACCGACCCTAACCTCACCTCCTGAACATGGCTTTGGACCTACAGGTTCCCTTTACTAACACACACTCAGAGGCACTCTGGTAGAGATTACTCGAGAGGCAAGTACCCAACAAGTATTTACCAAACAGCTACTGCCTCGCCACATTTCTCATAAACGAAGAGAATGTCTGGGATCAAACTCAAGCGCCACGCCACTCCCATTTTTGTAGTAAACACAACAGAAAAAGCTCAAAAACTGGAAAAAAAGTAGGGTAAGCATCAGGCCCACAGGCCCAGTAGCCCACAGTCTCATAGTACTCACATCGAAATAAAATACCAAAATAGGAAAATAAATCAATGGAAAGTCTAGGCACATTCTAAGCTCTGCCACACCCACACCCACAAACCCATTGGCTCTACAGGAAAAGGTGTTCAAATATTGAGAAAATATTGTACAAGCCACCTCACACTCCACAGTCTTTCAGTGCTATGTGGAAAACACGAGCTCAAATTTGCGAAAAAAAATCTTTGTGCAGTCCAGCAATACCCAGGTTACTCATAGCACATCGGAAAAGTAACACATTTGAATACAAACCTGGGCCAGACGAGCTCGACCCAAATCACCTCACCCACAGACACATAGCGCCAACCGGGGAAAGGGCAGTAAAATCAAAGAAAAATCTGGGCACCCCAATAAGCCTATCTAAAACCAAATATGTGGAAAACAATAGGGGCAATGGACACTTGATCCATCATCTAGGGGATGAAAACATTAGAAAAACTTGGAGCACCCGGTAGACAAATATGAATGCAGTACAATATATTGCTCTGTCCCTTGAGTACTGCAGACTTGATGTGCAATGAATACATCTAGCACTTATAGCTATAAAAAGAAGAAAAAACGAATGGAAAAAATAGCATGCTATCCAGTCCATTAAGCCTTGCTTCAAAACCATGAAATAATAATTATAAAACGCATGGCTACTTCTATGAAGTGTTCCAGTGCTAAGACACCACTTCTGTGAAGATAGTGCAAGTGAAAAAAATTAAGGATTAAAAGACTGAGGTAAAGAACCAGGTTTTTAGCTGTTTCCTGAAGAAGGCTTCATAGGGGGCCAGTCAAATTATTTGAAGCAGAGAGTTCCAGATCTTAGGTGCCAGGTAGCTAAAAGAACAGCCTCCGATTTTAACTTTTGAACATTTAGAGACAGTGGCTAGTTTGGCATCAGATGCTCTGAAGCAGTAGCAGTCCGTGGAGGGAGTTCCGTGGGGTGCAAAAAAGGCGAGGCGGGGGAGGGGCATGGTGGGGGCTACTAAACACCAGAACATGGATAATTGGAGGTAAGTAAACAATTAAATAAAGAAAACAAATTTCGTAGCGCGCCCTGCATCACAAAATGCGGTGCAGCGCGCGCTACGAAATTCGTTTTATTTATTTAATTGTTTACTTACCTCCAATTATCCATGTTCCGGTGTTTAGTACCCCCCACCCTGCCCCTCCGCCGCCCTGCCTTTCCGCCCCACGGAACTCCCCCCACGGACCACTACTGCTCTGAAGTTACTGACTAGAACATAAGGTTTGACCAGAGGCTAAATATACCTTGGGCCAGTATTAGATAATGCTTTAAAACAGTAGCGGAGAGCTACAAAAGCAATTATCTGCCTAACTGGGGGCCAATGCAGTTTGCTCAAATCTGTTCAAATGGAAGTGTGTTTAGGAAGTTTCAACAGCAGACCTGCCGCAGAGTTTTGAATGCTTTGAATCTACTGAGTTGTGACTGGGAAAGACCAAGATAAAGGACATTACAATAGTCCAACCTGGAGGTAACAAAAGCTTGAGTTACAGTTTTCTGAACTAACACTGGCAGAAATCCTAAGAACTTCTTGAAGATTTTCAATATCCCAAAACATTTCCCGGCTAGTAAGTTGACTTATGATCAAACCATATTACTGAGATTTTTTACTTTTGGTTTAGGTGAAGATAGCGGACCAAGACTATAGGGTCACCATGCTGTGGACCAGACATCAGGCTGATTGCCCAACATCAATACCTCTCTCCTGTCTCCTTTTAGCTTTAAGCTGCTATTATACATCCAGCTGGCAAATTCCGAAAGGCACAGTCAGGGGGTGGCGTTTTTGCTTTTGAGAAAAAGTGATAATAAGCTGAGCCTTGTACACATTCGAAATGATGGCAAAGCAGAAGCATTCAATGTCATCAGTCAGGGGACGGACATAAATATTGAAAGGAGTTAGACTCAGGAAAGATCCCTGAGGCACTCTGTGACAAAATGAAAGCACCTTAGAGCGAAACGGTTTTTGAGAAAACTGAAAGGTTCGACCTAGCAAAAAAGAGGTAAACCAAAGCGAGGCCTTGTTAGCAATACCACTTTCCTACAGTCTTTTCAACACAATATTGTGGGATAATGTGTCGAAGGAGGCACTAGGATCCCGCATTATGAATACCACAGAATCATCTAAATCCAGGATCCAATGCACTGACTCAGTGGCCCACAGCAAGGTAGATTCAACTCTGAAGGACAGATGAAAGCCTGACTGAGTCCTGTTAAGCAGATAATTGAAAGTTTTTTATTTACATGTTTCTTTATGATCTTAGAAAAAAAAGGTAGGAGGGAAATTGGTGATAATTCTCTGGTTTCAAGTGATCAAGCAGCGGTTTCTTCAACGATTGTTGCTACCTATAAGAATAGCTTATAAATACATAAATAAAAACTTGACTAATATTCCATAACGCACAGCGGTACTTCTGACAAAGAATGCTGTAGTGCTTGTTTTGAGGCAGGGGTGTGGACAGAAAGAGCAGGTTGTCGTTCTCACTGTCAATACCTGGGGCTTGTTTCTGAGAAACAAAATCGCAATGGACTTGGTATGTTTGGAGTTTTTTCTTCCAACACACGTAGGTCATTGCTGATTTTCCTGCCTGGGGCACCACGCTTCTCTTGGTGGACCTTGGAAGGAAAACTCTTTGCTGACGATGTGCCCTAAATTGGGCAGAACCTCGAATATATTAATGTTCGCCGCCCTGTGGCCAATGAACTGCTGGCTAAGGGTTATTTACAGTGAAGCCGGCTGAAGCGCCATCACTAAATTAGGTGGAACAAATATAATGTAAATGTCACAGTCACGTATAAAACATCCACTAGTTTACTGTTGATGTCCTGCATCCACCACACTGGATTTGACACCCTATATCTATTTACTCTAGTACAGTTTTTGAGGAGCATCTGCTAAACCTGTGATACACATTGATCAATCAATTCTGCAGCACTTTTGGTATGGTACCACACAGGTGACTGGTGGATTTTCGTGATAGCCTACAAAGACAGTCTTACATGATTTCTTTAGCAAAGAAAACAATTTGAAATGTTCCCCATAATCACCGTTTTATTTTTAATTACTTAAAATATAGTGAACTAGCTCCAAATAAGGCTCTTGCAAAAAAAAGTTTCATACCTGTTTGCAAATGCCCCACTGAAAGACAGCTTTTGTTTAAACAAGTAAATTAAGCCTTTTGGGTTGCAGTTAGTAAGCCTGGGCAAAGCACTACGCTACGCTCGCGTAGTTTGCGAAGTTTGCGCTACTTCGCACTACGCGAATTGCACGTAGCACAGTGCAAACACGCGTAGCGTAGCGTTGCGTAGTGCAGCGGTCATTTTTTGCTTGCCCGCGGTCCTCAACGTCAAGTTGGCGACCGCAAGCAAGCAAAATGACATCCCGGAGAGACTTTTTCCTCGTTCGCGATCAGCAACATCAAGTTGGCGATCGCGAGCGTGGAAAATAAACGTCCTGAATTTCTAGTGGTTTTTATTTCAAGTTGTGAAGTTTACATGAACGGAAAGTGCCGGGGCAAAGAGAAGCTCTTGGTCATATGTCTCTCTAAGATATCAAATCAGTTTTCATTCTGTGAGTTATAAAGAAGTGGAAGTATAAGTCGGGTTAGTACATTGAAAATTCACTTCTTTATCTCAGAGACAGCTTGTTTATGCTGTAAATGTTATTGTAAGGTCACAATGTTCAAAACACATTCCGTGCGCAGGATTAAAAATAACTTTTAATTGTGTTGCAATGGAGACTGGGGTGTATATAATCAGTTCCCTATCTCAGTTTCATGGAATCTTTCTATAAACAAACAGCTTCAACCTTCATTGATTCCAAGGACTCTGCTATTAGACTCTCTTCCGGGGTGAGGTGATTTCTAATTACTGCACATTCTGGTGTTTGATTTCATGAGATGAGTTTGAAACTAAGAGAGAAATGGCTTTTCCTGTTTACGAGGACACAATCGTTTGTAGGAATTGGAGTTGTTAAAAAGACAAAAGGTCAAGAAGTAACAATATAGGCATTTAGGGAGGAGATCAAAACCCCACAGTGCATGTTTCTGTGGCTAAGTTCTAATAACGTTCACTTGCATTATTTCGCGGCTGTTGGTAGGTTTAGTTTGCACTTTAGCCTTCTTAAGGAAAGAGCAAGTCCAATCATGCAGAAAATTAATCTTGAATAGCACATCGATTAATTCACCATAGTATCTCATTATTAGGGCAAGGAAAAACATCAAATAAACAACCTACAGAACAAGCATTTGCAATGCAATAGGTCTCGCATTTGTAAGAGTTAGAGCTATTGGCATTATAAATGGCAATGTCTTTTACCCAGGTGTTTTGCTATGTAGTTGAATGTATGTATGTAGCGTGGAGAGGAATTATGTGGGTTGGATTGAAATTGTTAGTTGTGGAATTGTGTGTGGTGGAATTGTGTGGTGTAGAGTGGACTTACGCTGCATGGTGTGCAGTGGTATTATGTGGATAGTAATTATGTGGTATTGAGTGTACTGGAATTATGATGAGTGGGACTGTGTGTCATGGAGTGTAATTATGTGGAATGGTATTTTGTGCTGTATAGTGGTAGTTAGTGGAGTTTAATTATGTGGTTGTTTTGTTGAATTCTGTGGCATGACGTGGAAGTCTGTGGTGTTGATTGGATGTATGTGGTGTGTTGTGTAATTGTGTTGTTGAGTTGAATTATGTGGTTTGTTGTCAAATTATGTGATGTGGAAATGGAAATGTGTACAGTTGAATTGTGTGGTGTGGAAGTGTGTGGCATTGAGTGACATTATGCTTATTGGAATTATGTGGCATGGTGTGGAGTGCAACTTGAAAATGTTATCGGTGAAAAGGGTGGAGGAGTGTTTTGGCTATAAAAAAGATACTAGTAATTACAAAGGTGCAAAATAAAGGTTATATCAAAACATTTACTTTAACTGAATTATGTGATTCTGCGGCTGCAGTGCTTTCCTCATAATTATGAATTTGCTGCATTCGATACAAGTGAGCTCCTATTTGTGTATGTGCAGATGTCTAACACTTCTCTCTGATAGGTTTAACCCCTTCCATGCTGCGCAGATTCCGCCGCTGTGCTGACGGAATCTTGCGCGGGCGTGGTCATGACGGAACGGTTCCGTCATGAGCACAGCTCAACCGTGGCTCATGACGGAACCGTTCCGTCATGAGCACCGAAGGGGTTAAGGCTGCTCGACCACATTACCCCCTAGAAGAGAATCTTGGGATTGCTAGAGCAGTATATATAAAGAGCTGGCTTGCTACACTTAGGGAAAAAGAAATACTACAAAAAGTCAGTGAGAACGCCAAGTGCTCCCTCTTTGCCATTCTTCTATCAAAGATTCTGCGTTACTAGTTGGAACAGTATGCTTGCCTGCAGGACGTGATTCTTTTATTGAACACTTTGAAAGCTGTATGCTTGAGCATGGAACTGCTTGTGAACTGGACTCTTTCCTGCACCTTAGATACACCTTTTGAGGAAGCTGTCAAATTTCTTGGACTCTAGTGGATAGTTTGGGTTTGCTCCTCTTGCATAGGGCATATATGAACAATTATCACATCTCTCCTGTAAGCCAGCATATTTTATGCCTATAACTATATACAGTTTTAAGATTCCTGATAAAAACATAATGATGGGAGAATATGACAATGTTTTACAATGAAGCAAGACTTCAACACAAAAGTGCAATATTTTCTGTCTAACAAGCCTGTAATTTACTAAACACCGCAAATGAATGCCTGGTGTAGTCTGAAGGTGTCCTCTGAAACAATTTATTTACAGATGTCCATCAGTACACATAGGTGCCGATCACGATCCGGTAAAAAATGTCCCCGTACGACTCGTATCGGGTCTTTTTACCGTACGAATCGTACAAGTGCCGTACGAACTGGCAATCACGATTCGCATGGTAAAAAGTCCATACGAACCGCACTGGGAATATTTCCCCACACGTCCTCGGGTCGGAAAATGTGTCCGACACGTCCTCGTACGATTCACCGTACAAACGTGAAAGGTGAACTCCGACCGGGGAATCACGATCCATCCCGGGCGTCCGAATGTACAACCGTATGGTGAAAAGACCGTCCGCACCGAACTCCCATAACAACCATGGAGACGTCCAAACAGGTGCCCGGTACGTGCCGTACCCCCCCCAGCCCCCGTAGGTACGCGCCGACCCCCCCCAGCCCCCGTAGGTACGCGCCGACCCCCCCCAGCCCCCGTAGGTACGCGCCGACCCCCCCCCAGCCCCCGTAGGTACGCGCCGACCCCCCCAGCCCCTGTAGGTACGCGCCGACCCCCCCCAGCCCCCGTAGGTACGCGCCGACCCCCCCCCAGCCCCCGTAGGTACGCGCCGACCCCCCCCAGCCCCCGTAGGTACGCGCCGACCCCCCCCCAGCCCCCGTAGGTACGCGCCGACCCCCCCCAGCCCCCGTAGGTACGCGCCGACCCCCCCCCAGCCCCCGTAGGTACATGCCAACCCCCCCTGTGTGTACACCCGTGTACGGTGCGTACCCCCCCCGTGTACACTCGAGTCGAACCCCCCGTGTACGCTCGAGTCGAACCCCCGTGTACGCTCGAGTCGAACCCCCCCGTGTACGCTCGAGTCGAACCCCCCGTGTACGCTCGAGTCAAACCCCCCCGTGTACGCTCGAGTCGAACCCCCCCGTGTACGTTCGAGTCGTACCCCCACCCGTGTATGTACGGTGCGTACCCCCCCCGTGTACGTTCGAGTCGTACCCCCACCCGTGTATGTACGGTGAGTACCCCCCCCGTGTACGCTCGAGTCGAACCCCCGTGTACGCTCGAGTCGAACCCCCCCGGTGTACGTTCGAGTCGTACCCCCACCCGTGTATGTACGGTGCGTACCCCCCGTGTACGTTCGAGTCGTACCCCCACCCGTGTATGTACGGTGCGTACCCCCCCTGTACGCTCGAGTCGAACCCCCCGTGTACGCTCGAGTCGAACCCCCCGTGTACGCTCGAGTCGAACCCCCCATGTACGCTCGAGTCGAACCCCCCGTGTACGCTCGAGTCGAACCCCCCCGTGTACGCTCGAGTCGAACCCCCCCGTGTACGCTCGAGTTGAACCCCCCGTGTACGTTCGAGTCGTACCCCCACCCGTGTATGTACGGTGCGTACGCACCGTACATACACGGGTGGGGGTACGACTCGAACGTACACGGGGGGGTACGCACCGTACATACACGGGTGGGGGTACGACTCGAACGTACACGGGGGGGTTCGACTCGAGCATACACGGGGGGGTTCGACTCGAGCGTACACGGGGGGTTCGACTCGAGCGTACACGGGGGGTTCGACTCGAGCGTACACGGGGGGGGTACGCACCGTACATACACGGGTGGGGGTTCGACTCGAACGTACACGGGGGGGTTCGACTCGAGTGTACACGGGGGGTACGCACCGTACACGGGTGTACACACAGGGGGGGTCGGCATGTACCTACGGGGGCTGGGGGGGGGGTCGGCGCGTACCTACGGGGGCTGGGGGTGGGTCGGCGCGTACCTATGGGGGCTGGGGGGGGTCGGCGCGTACCTACGGGGGCTGGGGGGGGTCGGCGCATACCTACGGGGGCTGGGGGGGGGTCGGCGCGTACCTACGGGGGCTGGGGGGGGTCGGCGCGTACCGGGCCACCTACTCTGGTCGATTCGCGCCGTACTTCGCTTTTGCGGCACTTTTTGGGTGCCGTGAAAATATTGCCGTCCGGACTGCTGTCGGTTCGAATCGTAATTCCTGGTTCGTGAAACGCTGCCTGAAAGCGTCCCGACGTCACGTCGCAGCATTCCCGGATCACATTCGTATGTATATTTTCGTCGGTCGGTGTTTTTTACGATTCGTACGGAAATGGTGTTTCCGTGCGAATCGTAATTCCATGTTTGTAAAGTTTTACAACCGGGTACGAGTCGGACGGGGAATTCGCTCCGACCGACGGTTCGTACGCGGTTTTTAACGGATCGTAATCGGCACCATAGACTAGAAATGCTCATACGCAACCTGCTGTAGAAACTCTTCATTGTTTAAACATAGTCCTGACAAGGCCTAATAATAGCTGCAAAGGACACTGCTCCCACCCAAGTGGAATGGTTTCACAGCACTGCACTTGTCAATAAGAGACATATTCTAATAAGGGCTCTATGTTGGAAAAACAGTTGGTGTCTTCAGTAGGGACAGCTTCCCAGACAGCTATAAACGAAGGGAAACAACCCAATGACATTTTTTTTCTCCTAGTATATCTACTTTGTAGAGTATGGTTCTTTTCACCTTTATGACTCGACTGTCAGAAGTTCTGTGTACTAGGTAATATTTGTGAACAACTTCTTAGCCCAAGATAATAAAATTTCCAGTGTTCTGATACATTCCTGTTTAGAGCAACTGACTTACCGAACAATCCTATGGCTGTGCAGATGCCTAATTGAGGGGTTCCATGAGACAGAGCGATATCAAAATGGGTATGTATAAATATACCCAGCACACTTTTGTCTGTGTGAGACACACCTTTTTGAATAAATGACAAAAGGTCAATGTCAAATGCTCCTCAACTGCCCTTTTTGACACAACTTAGATAGGTCGATTTTAGGTTTTTGCATCCCAGGCCCTCAACCTTTCCTGTGAATGGCCACGACCCTCAAACAGTGCAAAAAATTCACTTGGTCACCTTTACCTCAAACGCCTACAAACAGGACACATTCATAATTTACACATCACTTGCAATAGGTGGCAAGAGAATAAATAAGTGGAAATTCCACTACTATAATTTTTGCTGTTACTAAAGCACTCTAATTGCGACCACAATTTTTTTTTATACATTTGCAATTCCCTGTGTATGTAGAGTATTTACTGCAAATTGAATTCTAATCCCAAAAACAATTGCCACAACCAAGAAACTTGCCCTCTCCTGCAATGGAACTAGTTATATGTCAATGCTCGTTTCCTTTCCTTTCGTTTAGTTTATTATTAATCTATAATTTTAAGAAACCACACGCTCGTGACCTTGGAATGTAAAAATATTTGGGGTAGGATGCCTCACGCAGATTTTCCCTGCGCATGTGTGATAGGAAAGGCATGGAGGACCTGGCAAAGAAAGTTATCAATGGCTCCGGTGCTGTTCGAAAATCCTTGTGCACCGGAGCCATTGATTTTTCTTTTGTTACTTAAAATCATGCCTCTGTTTGCGGAATTTTTTGCTGCGATCTAAATTAATGTTAAGGGGGCCACAGATATGATAGTGCGCCCAGCAGGCCCTTTCGAGTTGTAGGCGCTGGTCTCTATTCATCATAGGTCCCAGGTGTTTAAAGCCTGTCAGTCTTCATGACTAACATATAGCGCTTTTCTCCCATTCCATTAACGTGAGAATGTACACACATTGTATATGCCAAGACGTTACTTGAAAACTATGGGAAATATTATGATGGCCCTAGCGGTGCTGGCACCGTCCACCAGTGGTGCGGCGGTCCCGCACCGGCAATTAGGATGCCACTGTGGCATCCCCTATTCCCAGCATTGTGGCGGGCGGTGCTCACAGCACCGCCCACCACAATGCTGGGAATGCACGTCGTGCATTGGTATGCACAAGGTGACAGGCACCGCGCGTTGCCTGCCACTTTGACCATGCCAATGCAGGGGGATACCATAGGTACCCCCATGTGCACCCCCCACCTCCCCAACTACCTGGGGGCCCGCAACGGACCCCCATAGGCAAAGACCGCATGCCTTTCCATGGCGGCAATGCCGCCATGGAAAAGCACATCTCCGCCTGCATGCTAATATGGATGGATGGCTGGGTGGTGGCGGTGTTAGACCCCTTTTCCACCCGGTCTCCTGTGAGACCGGCGGATGGTCTTTCCATCCGCCGGGGTCCCCCCCGCCATCCTAATTTGGCTGGGGGGAAATGGGAGGCGGGCGGGGAGTAATGGCGGGCAGATCGCCACCGCCATACGGGCGGTGGCGATCCGCCCGCCATTATAATAGACCCCTATGTATTTAGGGCAAGAAAGAGACAGGGAGAAAAGTTTAGACAAGGGAGATGACTGGGCTTGGACAGAAATGAGGTGATGACGATGTATACTTCACCGAACGAAAGACAGCACGACGAGGCAAGGGTGCCAAATTAGCAAAAGCTTTAAACATATGAATGTAACCGCTGGTCTCAGTATATGCTGACAGCATTTTATTTTATCCTTTATCATAGCTAATTCCCTTGTAAAATAGCTTCTTATTCCATGCCTCTCGTTCCAACTTTTTATTGAGGTCGCATTATTCTAATTCGATTTCAGTTTCATTTTAACTCATTAAGACAGCAGCAGGAATAGAGAGGAAGCGACTGCTGAAGCAAGGGTCAGCCGAGCCGGTTTTACGCTGCTGCTGCTCCGGGGCCCCAGCCGCCTCCTCTGTGATCCTCCTCCCATGGTGATGACATCAATATGGTGAGAAAGCACTTGCCATGAAGGGAGATGTAGTCCCTCCAACTTGTGCTATTGCTGCGCTTACAGCATTTTAAAGCCAAAAAGAACTACAATTCCCTCTGGTAAAAAGAGGAGGAGCCCGGCAAGACGACAAGAACAGCGAGATAAATATGAATTGTATGGACTAAACAAACAGCAAAGGTGGAGTAGGTGGGGCAGGCATTCAGCACATAGGAGGAGACTTGGTGGGAGGGATGGGGACAGGAGAGCAGGAAACTGAAATAAAATAGTCTCCTAAATGAGTGTAACTATACAGTAGGTGATCCCTGCTGCTGTGGGAGGAAACAAAAGAAGAAAGGAGGTACAAGAGTAAGAATTGACCACTAGCAAGCAAATATTTTTAAAGGACACTGACGCAGACAAATGAAAGCAGTGGGCTGGCTGTAAGCTCACATATAAGTATATCTATAAGTATATACTAAAGTATGTACAAGAGGTCTCAAATGCTCAACCTAAAAACGACCAAACATCATTGCCAATCACTGACAGTGCTCAGACAACAGTGATTGCAACACCAACCTCTACTTCTCTACCCTGGACACTGCCCCTCGAGGTTGTGCATTAATTGTAGATTCAGCTATTGGCACTGCCTTAAATTATCAGTATATAAGATTCACTTAATGAGCAACTATGTAATATTTTCCAATATTGCCAGGGCCGGACTGGCCGTAGCGGGCACCGGGCGATTCCCCGGTGGGCCGCCAGGGTGGGGCTGGTTTTGGGCCCCTGGGGGCCGTTTTTGTTACCAGGGGTCGGCTATATCGGCCCCTGGTAAAAAAATCGTCCGAAGCCGGCCCTTGCAGACAGCTCGGCTGCAACCTTCCTCCTCGTAGAGGGGGGCTGGCTGAGCAGTTTCCCAGGGCCGGTTTCAGTTCCCTGTCTGGCCCTGAATATTGCCATCAGGGGTTCTCGTGACATCATAACCTAGGATGATAAAGGCAGAGCGATTTGTACATGTCAGCACATCTCCAAGATGGCAATAAAGGACAACTTTATACAATTCCCATTATCTATATTTACATTAAATGTTTGAATGTGGTACTTACCTCAAAATATGTATTTTTTTCAAACAGGGAACTGTTCATTGAAAATAGTACACAAATAAGTGGATTATGCTGTTAGGTTGCCGGCACTAAAAAAATAGAACACAGGTCAGGTCAGGGATGTGCCTTGTGAAGTCTCGTGTAAATCTGTTCAGTATTTCCTGAGAAAATAGCATTTAAATCAATATAAATATCTATAGGCGCGCTCCGAGCGTGTACCGTAAGCTTACCGTACGCGCACGCCGCCGTGCACGAGCGCGATTCTGATTGGTTGTTAGATCTTAGTAAACATTCGAATCGGTCGAAACCAGGAAGTGTCGGCTGCCATTTTGTCTCTCGCAGTCTGAGGGGGTGAAAAACAAAGGTGGAAAACGTGAAAAGGGGGCAGGGTGGACAGTTCCTGACCCCCTAGCCTTTGTCAGGGGGTCCCAGAGGACCCCCAAGGGCAAAAATGAATTTTATTTTTTTTTCGAAAAATCGCGGAATGCGCATAGCGTACGCGCATGGCGTAAACGGAAAACTTCCGCGAGAAAAATTCCGCGAAATTCACGTAACGATTACGCACGGCAAAAAATTTTTTTCAAAAAGGAAAGCTTAAAAAAAAAAAAAAATTTTGTGAGGTAAGGTTTGCTCTTAAAAGAGCCGTTGGGTTAATACAGGGATAGAGGAAAGAAAGAATGGGAATATTATGAACGTCTACAAACGTGCTGGTCTATCTTATTGTTAATAAGGGAAACACTGGTCTCCCCAAAAACAATAAGACCACAACACGTTGTACACCTCATTGAAACCCTCCGAAATCGAGGGTTAATATCCAGAGGAGCTGAAGAAGGTGATGCTCCCACCTCAGAGGAAGGGCTCAGCTGAGCTGCCGATGATGTACTCGGCTGAGCTTCTGAGGTTGGGCTCCGGTGACTTACTGAAGAGTTTTCTTCAGTATGTCGAGCAAAGGTCCTGGGATGTTTATCCCTAAGGTGTCTCATCATAGAGTGATTTCCAAAGGAATACTTCTTCCTTGGATCTCCTCTAGATAAAACATGCTCACAAAGTCTGCAAGTGACCAATGGAGCATTGACCTTTTTCTGCCCCGCTGGAAAAGTAAAATACTCCCACACAAAAGAATCCTTTTGTTTCCTCCTTCTCTGTCTGATGATGGTGCTGCTAGGCTCACTCTCAGAAGAGGTCTGCTGCTCTGCCATTGTATCTCAATGTCAATTCAGCTCCTTCTCCTAGGGGATCTCAAGCAGTAATGAGGGGAATGGGTGTGGTGTGGGAAGTTTCTGGAACTGAAAGTAGTTTCAACCAATGAAAAGTGTTCTTTGTGGATCACATGACCTACCGTGCGCGCTCCGTAAGCTTACGGTACGCGCTCGTAAACAAGTACGCATGTGCAAACGTGACGCTTACGGAGCGCTTACGGAGCGCGTACGTAAGACGCACTCGCGCATGCGCATGCGCATTACACGCCCCTGCGTAACCGCGACGTTGCTTCCGCGCAACGCGCATGCGTGTACGCGTACATCACGTACGTATCACGTAAGCACACCGTACCTATGACGTACGGAGCGCGTAGCGTCAGCTTAACGTACGCTCATCGTATCACGTAAGCGCACCGTACTTATGACGTACGGAGCGCGTAGCGTCAGCTTACTGTACACGCATGGCAAAAAATACATTAAAAAAAAAAAATACAAGTTTCAAGAGTTGTAGAAGATAATAACTGTGATGTACAACTGTATGTAAACATTAGTTTTTAAAAAATTAACCATTCCATAATGCAGGATATAGTACATATATTATTTTATACATAGGTTGGATATTATTTTTTACCAAAAATCTCCCAAAAAAATTTGCATTTAAAAAACCGTACAAATTCACTGAAAAAACCATAGGTTTCACACACGTTATAGTTAGGAATTAGCATTTAAAAAACCTTGCAAATTCACTGAAAAAACCATAGGTTTCACACATGTTATAGTTAGCAGGACATTTCACTCGTGAAAAACCAAGGAAATTCCCCCGTTATAGTTAGTGCAGGCAACTATAACTCACGCGACTGCAATCCTCTGCTGATGATGTCAAATATTACATCACTGATGACATATGTGTCTTTCTGAAAAAAAAAATATTTGTAATATATGTATAGCTAAAAATTAATGGAAGAAGACATGGGTAAATAAGTGTCTAAATACAGTGATGTAATATTTGACATCATCAGCAGAGGATTGCGGTCGCATGAGTTATAGTTGCCTGCACTAACTATAACGGGGGAATTTCATTGGTTTTTCACGAGTGAAATGTCCTGCTAACTATAACATGTGTGAAACCTATGGTTTTTTCAGTGAATTTGCAAGGTTTTTTAAATGCTAATTCCTAACTATAACGTGTGTGAAACCTATGGTTTTTTCAGTGAATATATATATATATATATTTTATTGAGTTTATTGTATTCTACAAAACACAAACTTTGCATAATACAAACATTTCAAGCAATTACAGTACAGTTCTTGATAGTGCAGTTGGTATCCAGATATTGAAATACATATTGCAATATATCACGTAACTTTTTTTTTACAGAGCAGACACAGTTACATTGCAGCATTAGCGAGCAGGTCCGGGTTAGAGTTTAAATAGTCCATCAGAGGTGACCAGTATTCTCTGGGTCTTGATGCCCTTGGGAGTTCTTCCTCATATGTGTGTATGGTGTCTCTGCAGTATACCATATCTATCAGCCATTGTTTTTTGCTAGGGGAGTGTTTGCTGTCCCAACATATGGAGATACATCCTTTTGCTAGTAACAGTACAATGACACACAATTTTGGTTTGCTAGATCGCAATTGTGGCACTATGCCCAGAAGACAAACTGACATTGAACATTCTATATGTGTTTCCAGCATGTTGCCCAATGTTGTCGTTATCTTGTCTCAGTATTTGCTAATCTTAGTAGATCCCCACGCCGGATGCAGGAAGTCCGCATTATCTTCCCCACATCGCCGGCAGTACGCGTTATCTCTGAGCCCTCACCTGTACAGTTTGAGCAGGGTGTGATAAGTTTGGTGTATATATTCATAGTTGATGATGCGCAGGTTGCCATTTGGCATAAGCATAGCTGTTAAGGCGCAGCAGCTATGCCATTCTTCTTTGGCGAAAGGTGTTTCTAAATGAGCCTTCCAGCACTCACGTGCTGTTGTTGCCTCACTCGCTATATCTTCCTGCAGGAGCTTATATAGTTTGGATACCATATGAGCGCTACTTGGATTTGTGATAATCATTTGCAGCGCTGTTAGGGATGGTGGTTCAGTTGGGAATGTGGGATACAATGTACGCATTGCACTTCTTAATCTATGTTATGCAAATTTGAATAAAAGAGTTTGGTTACTGACATAGTTAAGGTCTGTTTGATCTATAAATTTCCCATCAATGAACAGATCCCCCATAGTGTCTATTCCAACCTGTTGCAACAGCGATATGCTATCAACAATTTGTGTCACAGATAGCGCAGGGTGGTGTTGCAATGGCAACGCCGGTGCATATAGCGGAGTGCTTCGCGCCGGTGCACCCTGAATTTGTGGATTTTATGGCATTGATTTCATGCTTGGCTACGTGTGCGCGCTGATGTGGCTATATGCAGCGCAGGGGAATTGAATGTACATCTCCGTCTTCTACAGCGAGATGTGGCATATAACGTATCGGATGATACCAAAAATGCGCATATTGGGCCTGGGCACAGAGATAATAGAGCAGGAAGTCCGGTACTGTAAACCCCCCTCTGTGGTATGGCAGCGTTAATTTATGTAGCCCAATTCGTGCCTGCTTCCCCACCCAGATCAGTCTGGTTACATCGGTGTTTATAGTCTTAAACACTAGTGTCGGGGGGTGGTATGGGGATGGTATTAAATAAATAAAGGAGCTACAGTAAAACAACCGTTTTAACAATGGCCATTCTATCCACCAGGGACAGTGGCATTCGGATCCAGCGATCAATCTGGGTTTCCAGGGTAACAATTACTTTACCATAATTTTCCCTAATCACCGTCTCAGGATCTCTATGAAACCAGATGCCCAAGTATTTTACAGGGTCGGTGTGCCATTCTAATGGATATTCCACTGAGTGCGGTTTGGTGATGTCTGTCAGCGGAAGGATTGTGGATTTACTCCAGTTAATTTGGTGTCCAAACTGTCTGCCAAATTTGATATACTCCCGCAACAATGGGGATAGATTTTCATGTGGATCGCGCACATATAGCATCATATCATCTGCATACATTGATATGCTTATTTGATGCTGGTAAAAACGCAGTGCTGTAGCTGCGTGCCGGTGATGTATTTTACACGCCAATGGTTCCAGGGCTATGACGAACAGCAAGGGTGACAGTGGGCACCCTTGTCGCATACCACATTGTATTTGGATTACTTCTGATACATGCTGGTTTACTTTTATACGTGCCACCAGTTTAGTATATAGGAGTTTAATCCATGCCAATAAGCCAGGTGGAAGCCCCATTTTATGCATCACTGTGAAAAGATACATCCACTCCTCAGAGTTTAATGCTTTTGCCGCATCCAGCAGCACTGCCGCCACCTCCACCTCTGGGTTGAGTTGATGGGACAGTGCAAAATAGGGTGCGAATATTGTGTGCCGTAGATCTATTCGGTATAAAGCCCGATTGATCCGGCAGAATTATATTCTGCATCAGTGGCTGGAGTCTAGTTGCTATAATTTTGGCTAAAATTTAACATCCGTGTTAATTAAGGACAGGGGACGGTAGGATTCGCAAGTGAGAGGATCTTTATCTGGCTTTAATAGGGCTATTATTAATGCTTCCTGTAAAGTGGGTGGCAGTATTTGTTTCTCATACGCAGCTCCATACATTCCCACCAAGTATGGGCTCAGAAGCTCTACATATTCTTTGTAAAATTCCCCCTTGAATCCAACCTGGCCCGGGGCTTTACCATGGGGAGCGTTTTTATTATTTCTGTTACCTCTTCTACTGTTAATTGTTGCGTTAAATATTCCTGCTGTTTGTGAGAGAGCCAGGCTATGGCTATATCTTCTAAGTAGTCAAGAATTTTGGTGGCTGGGGCTGTGTGACGTGTTGCATATAGGTCTGCATATGTTGCTACGAAGGACTTTAGTATGTTCTCCGTGTCATAGTGGTGAGAGCCCTGGGCATCTTTGATATGGGTAACTATGTGTGTTTTGCTCTTGTAACATATTTTGTGTGCCAATATCCAACCCAATCTACCTCCCTCTCCGTATGTTTGGGCCATCTGCCATTTTGAGAGATATTTAATCGCACTTTCAGCAAATTCCTGATATTCGGATAAAGCGGTGTTTATTTTACCTATTATGTGTGGTTTCGCAGTCCGCCTCCAGTTACCGGAGTTTATCTTCGCATCTATGCAGTTGAGTACGTATATCTTGTAGAATTCCGATGTTCGTACTTATACACACGCCACATATGGTGGCTTTAAAAGCCTCCCACAGTATACTGGCATCTTAGACAGTGTTCAAGTTCAGCTGAAAGTATTCCTCTATTGCTGCACGTATGGTGGAGTCATAGACCAGATCCAGCAGGGCCCTAGCATTAAAGCGCCACATTAAGGGGGGTGGCGTGTAATGTGGTAGGTCTAGGGGATAGCAGCACCGGTTTATGATCGGATAATGTTTTCGGTAGATTTGAGATTTTATGCACCCAGGTACTAGGAATTTCTGTTGCCAACTAATAGTCTATGCGTGACCAACTATTATAAACTGATGAAGTGTGTGTACCCTCCAGTGTGTGTGGATTGTGCAATTGCCAGACGCCCACCATTCCACATTCAGCCATGCCATCTTGCACAGCCTATACAGCTCGTTTGTGGGGTTCTGTATTTTTACCTGATCTATCTATTGTGTCATTAAGGGAGAGGTTAAAGTCGCCTCCCCACAATATTTCCATAGACGGCAGGTCCCTCAGTTTACCCCATAGAGTTTGAAAGAAATCAGGTCATCTATGTTCGGACCATAAGTGTTTACCAGTCTGATCCTGGTACCCCGCAAGTAGCCTGTCAATATGATAAATCTTCCGTTTTCATCTAAAATCGTTTGGTCTACAGTAAATTGTGTTTCTTTTTTTATAAGAATCATAACGCCTCTAGAGTATGATGAATACGTTGCTGATGAGGGCGCATGCTCTGGAGGTTTCTTTCTGGTGGATGCATGTTTTATGAAATCCTTCACAGCATTCAGCGTAGTCAGTATTCTCGAGTGTCCGTCGTAGGTGACGCGTAGACACGCAGGGTATAACATCGCATATGTGGCTACCATGTCTCTAAGTTTTCTTTTTACCAGTGTGAATTCCTTTCGTGCTGTCTGTACTGATATTGTAAAATCAGGGTAAAATGATACGTTGTAATTTTGGTACATAATCTGCTGTTTGTCACATGCCAGTCGCAGGATCGTGTCTCTGTCCCGGTAGTTCAAAATTCGGGCAATAATTGGCCGCATCGGAGTACCCGGCGGTGGCCTCAACGCCAATGAGCGATGTGCACGCTCCACAATGAGGAGTGTGGAAAAGCTTTCTGCACCAAAGATTTGACGTAACATATCTTCAACAAAGGTTTCTAGGCACCCCGTGTTTGCGTTTTCTGGTACGCCCATTATGCGTATGTTGTTCCGGCGTGATCTCGCTTCCAAATCATCATTTTAATACAGTCTAGGAGCTTTTCCATTGCACTGCATTTTTTGGACGTGTCACTTGATTCGTCTTCAACTGCCGAGATGCGCTCCTCTGCTGCATCCAGGTGTTCTCCATGTTTGTCGAGTTTTGCAGCCATGTTGTCAACTCTCAGCGTGAGATTGTCAATTTTGCCGTCAATGGCTTGCAAACTTTGCTGAATGGCATGCAATACCGCTTCCATGTTTGAATCTTTAGCATTACCTGCGTCCAGTTCCGTGTCCGAATGCGCGAAGGTTGACCTGGGTGTGCGGCGTGCATCAAATGATAGTTTGGGTTGGTGCTTATCCGTTTTGCCCATGCTGAAGATGAAGCGTTGCTGTGCATATACTGTAGGTGGTCACTGCACTTCCCCACTTTGATGTCGTTTTACCATCGATTATGCTGAAGGCAGTCGCTCCGTAGCTCTGTACACAGGTGTCTTGTTGCTCAGGGCACCATGTGCAAGGTATGCACGACACAGCGAAACTGAGAGGAGTAACAATGGATGAAAGCGCCGTTTAGCAACGTGGCACGCTAATGGAAGCACTGCGCAACCTCCCCGAAGGTTCACCGCGTGGTCTGTGCCTTATCTGTGTAGCCATATACTGTCCAGGTATGAGCACATTATTTAATTGGCAAGCTGGCGGTCACAGTGGAGTGGTGAAAGTGGTAGTGTGGGCAAGCAGGCAGCACAGCGGCAAGCGTGCATAACCGGAGCCGGTTCCAAACTCAGACGCTCATATATCGGTACTCTGGGGATTCAACACAGTTCACGGCGCCATATTTCCGTCCCTAGTCAGGACTGCTTCACTTGTCTCGCATGCTGCACCGGCGCCCAGTCCTGAACACACATGGCCCGCTGCCTACCTCTCGCAAAGCAGCGTCGTGATCGTTAGTTTCCCAATGGGTGATAGGGACAGGTCTTCACAGCGCACTGCCCGATAACTGCTGCGGCCATCTTCAGTCGTGTACAGCGCCGGTACCTGCTATCCTCATTTACCCACTCTTCGGTATTGATACATAGGGTCAGGACCGCCTTGCTTGGATTCATCAATATGTCCCTCAGTTGATCCGCCGGGACGCCAACCAGTGAGTTATGCGTGGGGTAGATGGCGGGAGTCGATAGCAGTTTCCTCATCGTGAAGTGGAAATAACAGCTGCCATTTTGCGACGAATGCTCGCCTGGTTGAGCACTGACTGCAAACTCGGTTTTCAGCCGATGTAGGGCACACGATCATCCTCCAGTTATCTAGACAGATAGCGCTGATGTTCCGACATGCTATTTCAGGCAGTTAGCATGTTTTGCGGTGCAGACTGTGTGTTTATATTCCGGATAATTCCACCGGTCAGCGGAGCTGTACTAACGTGCAGCCATCTCGCAGCGCGCCCTCTAGCCAACACATCTTATAATTATGCAGTTAAGAAAGTTGCATTTTAGATAATACCATTTCCTCACAAATACATTCTGCTTCTAGAAGGGAGAGATTTTCAAAGCTTTTCTCTTCAAGAAAGAAGCTGTTCTCTTCAAGATGTGACTAACCATGGGTATTGATTGAAATCAGCAACTTTAGTTTTTGTTTGCCTTTCATGACTAAATTAGTGATAAAGGAACAATGGACATGGCCAGTGAAATTCAATGATTGTGTGACTGCAGTATTTACTGCATAATAATGGATTTTCTGCACATGTAATGTAATTTGCCACATAACTTGCAGCATCATTTGCAGATTTTATGGCAAGGCATGGAGGCCAATATTATGCACTACTCCTTTATTGCCCTGATACACAGCAGCAACAAAGAGTTTAGAATTAGCATAAAACATCTTTAAAATTCTAGAACTCTTTAGACATGCATATTTACATTGAACATGCAGACATCTTCCTTCTTTTGTTGCTGCTCACACACTGATAAGTATTAATTCAAGTTACTTCTGTGATGCATGAGGAGTTGTGTTATTAAAGGTTGAATCAGGGAAAGCGTCTGGTTAGAGGGTTACATCTTGGTACGTTGCTGGGGAAGTCAGGGGAACTTGTGGCATGGATTTATAGTTTATTTGTATAACATGGGGTGACAGAGAGTAGTGTTTTAACAGAGTTTAGCAAGTATAGAAAAATAGAAAAAGAGATGCAGTTACAGGCCTCTGGTTTGTGGGGACTTTAAGGGGTGTCAAGCTCGTCGGGTATTTGGTTTCGGGTGTGTCACACTTTGTTATGATGAGGAAATTTGTTACGAGAAGGCGAGGCTTAGGAAGGATTTTTGGTGAATAATAATTTTATGTTGAACAGAAGCAGAATCTGTTGGGAATTCGTATCTCAGCTTACCAGTTTATGCACCTGTGGGGGGGCATGCACAGGCAGTCGGCAGCTGTGGTGCTTGTACTCGTCGGCACGGGCTGTTTGTGGCATTGCACATGATTTCTGGTACCTCGGATTGTCACGTAGCCGATAGGGACATTGTCGAAATTGCTAAGTTAGCATGAGCCCAGCAATCATGAGGCTGCTTTTGTGCGCGTTACTAGAGATGGCTTTATTTTTGCAAAATTCTGTTTACGCCTTTCACATGAGAACCATCTGCTTAGTTCGTTCTCTGCCCGTTCCTGGAGTTTAGTCTGAACACTGAGAACAAGGTTGATAAACAATGCCCCTTGTTATTCTGTTCTGGTCAGTCCCTAGCACCTAGACAAAATATGCTAACACAGCTGCTGCTGGAAACTCGTGCTTTGATATTATGGGGATGCATGTTTAGGTAACACACACTTGGAGAGGGAGCTTTCCAGGGAGAAGAGCCATGTGGTTACTATGATGTAGATATACCATCTAGGCACTAAGGTATGGGGTCTGCTGACAAAGCCCATTGATCTTCTATTATAAAATAAAACTACTTCTTACCAAGGGGAGGGTGGTTAGGCCTTATAGTCCTTTATCCACTGTCTTTATATGATGACATCTCCCTTTATGATATATGGGCTTGCTGCAATGCTAACTGTTTTAGGTTGTGCATTTTGCTGCTCTTTGTGGCTCGAATACTGCATTTTAGAGCACGATAATTAAAATAAACATTTTGAACTATATTCATGTCTCGGTCAGTTTTTATTGTGGACATGTACGAGAGAGTGTGCGAAAAGGTGCGTTTTGTTACCCAATTCCTGAGAGATCTACTATTATATAATACAACTTCTTCTTACCAAGGGGAGGATGGTTAGGCCTTACAGTCTTTTATCCACTGTCTTTATATGATGACATCTCCCTTTATGATATATGGCCTTGCTGCAATGCTAACTGTGTTAGGTTCGTGCATTTTGCTGCTGGTTGTGGCTCGTATACTGTGTGTCAGAGCACAATAGTTAAAATAAACATTTTGAACTATATTCATGTCTCGGTCAGTTCTTATTGTGGACATGTCTGAGAGAGTGTGTGAAAAGGTGTGTCTTGTTACCGCGATTCCTGAGAGATCCGGGAGTGTTGTGTTCTGGGTTGTCTAATCATTTGCTTCTTCATGAGTGTGTAGGAGAGCGAGTGAGACAGTATAGCTAGTCGGTCCTGGGTTCGTAGGCACTAAGGTGGTGGGAAAGCTTAGCCCCTATACACGGAGGTCTCATATTCCTGCTCATAGTTCTGTGTATGTGCAGAATCCCTGCAACAGGATCCACCATACACATTGCGTGCGATGGGCATTTTAAAGTATGGGTACTAAAAAGTAGGAGGCCATACTTTGGGCAGGATGAATGTTTCATGAGACGTTTCTGGTCACACAGGGTAATCTTTCAGTCCGTTGTGGATATGAAAGCTACAGGGTGTTGGAAGGCAATGAAGTTTCAAGTATACATTATACAGGAAAGTTGTTAGCTTTAACTATGGAGTAGGATAAAGGGAGCGTTGTGGAGGATAAAATGAAAGAATATATGGATAAGATGTTTGGAGATTTGGCAGAGAGAATGGACAGGAAGATAGATAGTAGTGTGGAGAGACATTTGAAAGAGGAAGGTGAATTAAGAAGTGTAGATGAGAGAAGTTTTGGTTGATTGGAGAAGCTGATGCAGGTGCTAGTGGTTCTAAGGTTGGATGAGCGAAAAAAGCTTCTAAAATAAAGCACTTGGAGATGCATAATGAAAATAAAGGGTCTTTGTGTTAGGCACCAGAGGCAGGAGAGGCTGTAAAGGCCAAGGGATGCACCACACAGGCCAAAGAGAGAAGCCATAAGGTTGTAGCATGTGATGAGACATCTTCAAGTGGAGATGTTGAGATATGTTCCACAGATCTAGATGAGATTGAGGAAGAAAGTGTTAAGAGTAAGAAAATAAAGATGGGTCGCAAAAGAATAAAATTGACAATGGGTGACTTTGTGGACTCTCAGGGAAAGGAGATATTTGATCCTCTATTAATTCAACACCCTTTGTCACCTCAGTGGTTAACAGTAGAGCATGTATCATATTGGATATGCAGAGAAATCCCCAAGGAGGTTCGAACAAGGTTGCGTTCGAATGTCCGAGGCCTACCCTTCAGGCTAAGGTAGACTATACTCTGGAGCTGGACCCGAAGATGTTGAGTTTCCTCAGCAAGTCTGGTAGGGACCCCAGGAAAGGTTTAAATAAGGGTTTGAAGGTGTGCAAAATAGGCTCTTGGCTATTTTGGGATCACTTACAAAAGTGTTTGATTTATGCGAGGAGGCAAGGCACATACCCACAATAAAGGTGTGGCTGTTTTAAACTTCAACAGTGGGTCCAGAGGGTGATATGATTATTGGGCAATACCAATGCTGCCTTGTGTATGCGTAGGCACAAAAGCATTTAAATGAAGATAGCCCCTTAGTTAGCGGAGTTAGAAAGTAAAGAGGTTGGAGAATAGAGTAATGGAATGTTGTTTGGTGAGGAATTCATCAAGGATATGTCCAGATATTTTGGTACTTTTAATTATTTGCAGAAAATACAAAAGGACATACAGAAGGTTTTTGGTGCAGCCAGGATGATGCAGGGTTGATTCCCTAGCTGAGGTATCACTTGTGAATCATTCATGTGAGGTTTCAGACCCTATGGCTATGGGTAAAGATCTGTGCAAGCAGTTTTTAACCCTCAGCGATAGAGAGCGAGGATGCATGGATCATGGGGCAAGAGAAGAGCAAGAGGTGGAGCAGGTGAGTTTAGGAAATTATCTTTCATGTACCCATGTAAAACTGAGCAGCAGACTAGCTCAGTTTAGTTTGAGATGGAGAGAAATTACACAGGATCTTTGGGTATTAGGACAATTCAGGGGTATCATATGGAATTTGTAGGGATACCAGTGCAGGAATGCTGTCCAAGGATTCTGCATTTCTCAAAGGAGCAGGAGAGGTTGGTAACACAAGAGGTAGACACACTTTACAAGAAAGAGACCATCGAGAGGGCACAACCGAGTACAATGTGTTTTGTAAGCAATATCTTTTTTGTGGACAAAAAGGGCAAAGGGATGAAGCCGGAAAAAAATCAGAGAGATCGAAATGATTGGGTATGTTACAATCACTTCAAGATGGAAAGATTACACATGTTCCAAGGCTAGACTTAAAGGATGCTTATCTAACAATCCTGGTTTGTGTAGAGCAAAGTGATTACCTACAATTCAGGTGGGAAGGGAAGCGATGGAAATTAAAATATCTACCATTCAGAGTGACGTCAGCCCCATGGTGTTTTACAAAGATCATGAAACCTGTGATGGCTTGGTTGAGATCGAGAGGGGTACGGTTGATTGTATATTTGAATGATGTGCTAATAATGGCAGAAAAAAGGCAATTAGCAGTGGATCAGATGAAGTTGACTATGAGGATGTTAGTGTTTCTGGTATTTGTGGTGAACAGGGAGCAGTTTTGTCTGGTACCAGTGTAGGAGATGAGATCTTTTTAGGTTTATAGATACAGACCTTGGAACGTGTGTTGATACGCAAGGAGAGTGAGGCAGACAGTTTAAATATCTGTGTGTCAAATAGCAAGGTTCTTGGGTCTCTTGTCTGCATGCATTCAGATGATTTTTCTAGCACCACTGCATTTTCAGGCTCTTCAAAGATTGAAAGGTTATCATTTATGTATGGGAGCAAAGTATTCACAGAAAATTGAGATGAGTTGGAGGCAATGCAGGTGGTAAATGAACATGGAGGCATGGAACAGAAGGGCTATTTCTGGGGCAGTCCCGTAGGTTGTAATAGGGTCAGATGCAAGTCTTTATGGTTGGGGAGCAAGGTGCAGAACGATGATGATGGGACGTCGTTGGTCAGAGAAAGAGAACAAGATGCATATCAATTGTTTGGAGTTACTTGTAGGTTCATTCGCAGTGCAGAGTTTTGTGAAGAATCTGGTGAGGTGTTGTGTGTTGCTGAAAATGGACAATGTTTCAGAAGTCCGCAATGTCAACAATTTGGGAGGCCCACAATTGAGGGGTTTAGCAGAGTTGGTAAGGGAGTTTTGGAGTTACTTCATGGACAGGGATATTGGGGTTCAGGCTCAACATATTCTGGGAAGAACAATGTAGAGGCAGTTTGGTATTTGAGGAATTTTCAGGATGTAAGCAATTGGAGGTTGAACAGGGAGGTATTTTTGAGTTTGGATCAGAAATGGGGTCCATTAGAGATGGACCTATTGACAGACAGGTTGAATACCAACTACCTAAGTTTTACCGTTGAAGACCAGATCTAGAGGCGTACAGAGTGGATGTTTTCCTTCAGGACTGGGGTAAAGGAGGCTGTATGCATTCCCTCCATTCCATTAATTCAGAGGATTCTCTTGAAGGTCAGGAGAGAGAGGTTGGAGTTTTACTAGCTCCATTTTGGCAGTTGCCGGTGTAGTTCCTGGATGTGATGAGTCCGTTGATGGACAATCCGATGCTGTTACCTTGTTTTTTACAGGTTTTAGTGGATGCTCAGGGGAATTGTCAGGAGTTGGTAACAGGAGGTCAGCTGGTTCTGATGGCATGGTTGATTTCAGGAGAATATGGCCAGTGTCTAGGTTATCGCAGGAGGCTTCAGAGCTTAGTAAGGAGTCATGGGCACCAGGAAGATTAGAGGCATACAGGTCAGCATGGAAAAGATGGTCTTGTTGATGTGCAGCAAAGAATTTGGATCTTGTATCAGCACTTGTTGTAGAGGTGGTGAATCATTTATCAGAATTGTTTAGGAAGGGTTTAGTGTACAAATCATTAAATTTGAGTAGATCAGCTATTTTGGCAGATCATGAGACGGGGGATTGAACATGCAATGGTTAAAAGAATAGTAAAGGGGGTAAGAATAAAGTTTCCTCCTAAGGTGAAGTATTCATCTTTATGGAATGTGTCGCAGGTGTTGAAAGAAGTCAAAGGATGGAGACGTGATGAGGCAATATCATTGAAGTTGTTGTCATGGAAGATGGTGATACTGTGTCTAGGACGATTTTCTAACCAAGGATGGAGGGGCATGGTTTGCTATGTGTGGTATTATGTTTGAAACAACATGAGGAAAGAACAATGAGTTTGAGAGATCAAGGGTGTTAACAGTTGCTAATTTCTTTTAGGCAACTTTTCAGAACAGTATCTGCCACCACATTGGCATGGTGGGCAAAGGAGGGTATGAAGTGGGCAGGAGTAGATGTAAGTATGTTTGAGGTGCATTCAGCGAGAGGTGCAATGCCAAGTAAAGCTTATGCGATAGGCAGAAGTTTAAGTTCTATTATGAAGGCAGCAGATTGGTCAAGAGAATCAATGTTTAAGAGTTTTTACTTTAAACCTGTGGAAAATGCTGTACAGAAATTTATGGATGAGCTTCAAACATGAATAATAATGGCCTCCGTGCCTTGCCATAAAATGCAAATGTTCCACAGTTTTAAAGGGAAGAAAATCATGATTTTATTAAAAGACACAGAGGCTAATTCGATCCCTCGCTGTGATTACCTTATGCTTTTTATATGTTTGATTTTTATTGTTTTTTTCCAGTACAGAACTGAGGAGAAAAAATTGGAGAAGAGTTTTGGCATTGAGCGACATGTTTGGATTACAATGGATGAGGTTTGAATTGTTTCCGGTTTTTGGACTCCGATTGTTTTTGCATCAAGAAAAGAAGGAAGATGGCTGCATGTTCTATTGTATTAGGCATGTCTAATGAGTTCTAGAATTCTAAGGAAGTTTTATTCTAATTCTAAATTCTTTGTTGCTGCTGTGTATGAGGGCATTAAGAGCAGTGCATATTATTAACCTCTTGTGTCTTTAATAAAATCGTGATTTTCTTATGAAAACTGTGGAAAATCTGCATTATAATAAAAATCTATCTCTAGGGCAAATAAATAAAATGATACCGGAAGAGAATATGCTGACTAATTTGCCCTTTCTTGCCAGACATTTTAGATACGTGTGCCACATATTTTGGTCCTCCTTTCCTGAGCAATCATGGTGGCCGCACCCTGGTAAAGCTCTGCAGAATGGGTTGGGGTCAGAAGTTATGAGGTAAAGCAGAACATTTTAATTTACAGTGAAATACCTACTGTTATGTGCCTGGGCTAGGCCCAAGTAGCGAAGCTGCTCATTTCTTACATTGTCCATTTTTCACACTAACATCTTTGCATGCACAACAATGTTGAATTAGTTTCCCTGAAACTACATTGGATCGTCCCTTGGGGGAAGCTTGGCTGTACACCTACACACACTCTAGGTACAATTAGCGTAGGGTTTGCATAGTAGGAGTATGCCTGAGTATGCCTGATTAGGACCTTGTTTATATGCCTGCATATATACACTGTTTTAGCACCATGGTAGAACTGTATCTACTATTTACACTTTTGGTGCTTGTAATCACTTTCATATGTTTCTGTCTACTGATTATAGCAGCACATGTATTCTATACAAGAATAACGTTGGTTTAATAAATATATTGAAAACGTCCCAGTGTGTATTCTCTGTATATTTCTCTGAGCATGAGTCAGCATGAGTGACTGAGCAAAAGGTTCTGATCTGTTTCCATGATCCCTGAGGGGTTAGGTTTGTCATGTTCAATGGTTGCCAGAAACCATTCACTCCCTGGTACGGTTAGGGGCTTACGTTGGCACTATGAGCTAACTGGTCCTGCATGGGTGCCCAGAATCAGTCTAGGCACCTCACCCAAAGTTTATGCTGTCCAACAAACGCACAGGTCCTACGAATTAGTTGGAACTACATGACACTACTTTAGGCAAAGAGGCACATAGGGCAACTAGTAATTCCAAGAGAAATTGTGTAGGAAAAGAAGGCATACGACTATCTGCCCTTAAAGTGGCAGAATGGTATATGGGTGACAGGTCTAGAAAGACATTAGCTGCAGCAGATAACTATTGAGGCATATTTGTGGACCTGCAATTGGGATGTACTCACACAAAGCCCTGTGTTTTGCATCCTTTTATAAAGCTGTAAGTGAGTAATATTCAAATCAAAGCTACTGTTCCCCTTTTCACAGATAGAGTCATTGTTTTTGTCTTTAGTGGTTTATTCTTCTTGATCAAAAAAGTCTGCTGATCTACAAACTCCTCAGAGCTGCCACCACACTGGCAGTTGCTCTGAAAGGTTAGAGATGCCCCATCAGGCATGAGCCAATCACTAAGTCTGCTGGACCGTCCACTGCCACGAGAGCAGAGGCCATACCCTCTGCTGACCTCATGGCTAGGATGACTGCTGTGCTCTACATTTAGGCTTAAGTGTTAAACTGGTTCTCCACAAATGATCAAAGAAGTTGTTTGAACTAGTGCTAAACGTTTTCAGTAAAACGACAGCAATTTAAATATTGATTCTGAAAAAATAAGGGGAGGAGCACGCAATTCTTTAAGTATAGTCCCATAAATCCAAGAACAGCAGGTGGCAGGCAGACACACATCCTGCAAGCTGGCTTTAGTGGAATAATGTTTCCCTCACTAAAATAAATCAGGTGAAATAATTACATTTGGTTGACTTTTCAGTTCCGAAATGGCTGATTTATTAAATATTATTCATTCCTTTTCTTTAGTTAGCTGCAATTGTTTGATAAATGTCGCTACTAACTATGTTGAGTAAGTCTGAGATTCAATTATATTTGCTTTAGTAACAAAAAAAAACACCTAGTACTGTGGGAACAGTTTCAGACTTCTCTTCATATATTAAGAGCAATATTTGCGTGAAGAAAAATTGTAGGCAATGCACTATATTTTCATAACAAAATGATAAAAACTGGCTTCAAACCAGACTTTCATCTGACACAGCCGTTTCATTTCCATGCAAGTATTAGCTGCCTTGAAACTGCAATGATGTTGACTTTAATTAACCCCAGTGGATCTATCTAGTTGAGATTAAGTATGACGATTAAGTAATGAATGATTAATAAGTTATTCAAAATTTTTACAACATGCTGGTGCAGCTACTGGATAATGTAAGATTTCAGAAAGAGGGATATGCCCTATTCACAACACATTCTCCCTCTGTAAGTGTCTTGTACACCTGGAAAAATTACTAGGTCATACATGCTTGACAAGCAATCTGTGTTGAAAGAAACATAGAAGTCAGGCATGCGGAACAGTTACCTATGTGTGAGCAACTTAAATCAATAGGTGTCGATTCACAAACTGCATTTTGTAGTACATTTAGTAGTGCTACGATAGTATGATTCATGTACAACAAAATGCTATTCATAAACCTACAGATGGAGAACTCTGCTTCTGCCTCTCCTATCTGTTCTTTGCAGATGTTCCCGCCCCAATTGTTCTACACACACTTAGGTACAGGTTTCATAGCATATGTGGGAGAAACCAGGGGGAATGGCTGGGCATGGGTAATACTTACCAATAAATGGCTAGGGGATTAATGTTGGGTAAAGGCATTACCCCACCTATACACTATTTGCAGGGAAAGAAAAATGACATTTTTATTTATGTTTTTCAATCCAAATCGATCTATGGCCTAAATGATGTTTCAAATTCCACAGATGTTGTAAATTGAATCGACGATGTGATTAAGCATTCACTAAAGACATGAATTCCCCTTTAGGACCAAGTCTCTTTCGTTATGTTGACTAAAGTCTGGACTCCATTTTGTATTGTCATGTCTCCACGTGCTCAACACGAGAAGAGTCCTATCTTCGTGTTAGCTGCTCTTGCAATCTGCCTAGTAACAGTCTATAAATAGCTCCTTTGTCCGTCTGGCGCATGCCCAGACTTGACCACATCTGTTATCAGTTAGTCCTTGCTTGACCATGTTTTCGCGGGCTCAGGAAATTGTTAACTCCGCCCACATATTGATCCTGTATTGAAAATGCCCATAAATGGTAATGAATTTTGCTCTATGTTGTATCCACCCACTTATGAGCCCCTCTGTTGTGTATAAAAGGGGACCGTGTACGCAAGTTCTTTGTGCTACTCTATGCAATACTGAAGGGTGTTGTATGGATTGTAGGACCACCCTTAAGGGTTAATAAACTTTGTCTTTGTACTTTGCAGTTTCCGTGCCAACTTCCTTATAGATTCCATTGCAGGAGAGCGAACCCTTGTGTCCTGCGGGCCTAGCTGGGGCCTGTATTCATCAATTGGCGCCCGTCACGTGGGGCTCATCGGCGACTCGGATGCTCGAAGGACTGGTCGTGACGAAGGTGAGGAATTTGGCCGGGGATGTGATCACTGCCAGAGGCACTTTAGTCCTGGCATCCCGAGGTTTTCTTCCTTCCCTTCCGAGCTGACCATCTGGGTGGCGCCGGTCCTCGACTGAGACCTCTTCTGTCGGTCCTGCCGTGACAGCCGTTTGGGCGAATTTTGGAGCTTGGCAGTTGGAATCTGGACTCTTGATTGGTAAGAACCGTTGTACGGTACTTGCTCCGAGTTTTTGAAGCCTGGTTTGGCCATTTGAGTTTGATTTGTGATGACCGGTCATATCTTGTATTGGTTATTGTGAGAATATATGCGTTGCAACACATATAGGCAGGCAATGTGGAGATATTTCTCCGGAGCTGTGTAACTTTGAACGGCACAACGTTTAAGTGCCATTTTTTTGATAATACTGCATATTTTGCATTATTTTTGAGCATGCCTGCTTTTAGCGCACTCCGTAAGTGGTGCTGCTGCTTTGGAAACCGGTTAAACCTCGAGGAATCTGCTCCAGCTCCCCCAGAGGGGACTCCTAATAGGGATATGTATGTGAAGCATGGTCTTTCTTCCATAATGTACAGCACAATATGGAGGAAATATACCAGAAAGGATCCTGAGTTACGATGGCCTTTGTATGGATCGTTTGATATGCGTAAGATTGAGTATGTGGAACAGTGTATGTGTAAACGGCGTGCTCGTCAGGATATGTTTGAGTGTGTCCGGTTGTGGGTGAAGGAAGAGCGTGAGCGAGAGAAACGTGAGAAAGCGCTGTTTGATAAAGAGCAACGGAAGAATGATCATGTGCGAGCACAGGAAGCGAAGCGTCGGGAGGAAAGGGAACAGACGGAGAGACAAGAGAAAGAGCGTAGGTTGCAAGTCTCGGGTCAATATGCTGTCCGTCAGTCACTTTATCCTGTCCTTAATAATCCTGACGATGATTTTTATTTACTAGATCGCTCTCCGCCCCCTTATGTTGGCGCGTCTGCCCCGGGGCCACAGGATTCTGGATCGGTGTCGGGTAAGGTAGACACGCGGTCCATGTTATCGGTTGACCGAATGGGTGAGCTTCGGCAAGTTTCCTATCGTGCGCTTAAGGGCAAGTTATCCCTTGCTGAGTTGTTGAATTCTTAGGAGAAGTGGCAAGATAGAGAGAAGTTGTATTTTTTGGGCCACTTTTCTGATGAAGTGATTGCTGCTTTCCGGAAATATTCCAGCGTCTTTGAGCCTGATGATGTGGTATTAGATGCTAAAGCATTGCGTAATGGTGTTTTCTCTCCCTCTAAAGCGCCTGATGCGGTTCGACGGCTGTTTGCATTACGGGACGCGGTGAGTGACCTTAAAGAGAAAGCGCGCCAGAAAGCTGAGGAGGAAAAGCAGTCGGCTTCCCGTGTCGGTGATGACCAATCATCTACCTCCCACTCAGATAAGAGCGACTTAGTGCATGCTAAACCAATGCGAGAGGCGGCACCTTTGTATGTTCCTCCTAAAGGAGCGGGAACTAGTTCGGATATTACCTCCGCCGATGCTAAGGGATATTTTGTGTACAATTGGGTTTATACTCCCTGGCATAGGGCTGACGTCATGGCATTAAAGAATGCGTTGCCTGATCCCCGCAAGAATCCAGCGGCCTTTTACGAAGAAGTCGAGGGGGCCTTGAATTCTTGTACTATGACCTTAGCAGATATAGATCTGTTCTTTGGGCTTATTTTACCACCGGATATGTGGCGATCCGTACGGAAGGTGGACGATGTTGCCGTTTTTAAGGCTCGGTGGTCTGAGCTTGAGGATGAGGATAGGGAGAGGAAGCCCGCGCAGAAACCACCTCAAAATATTTTGGATCTCCCTGCTGCTATTCTGACTAAGTTGAAAACAATCATCCCCCCTAAAAAGATTGACTGGAACATGTTAGCCTCGTGTAAGCAGAAAGCCGATGAATCAGTTGCAGATTTCTTTACGCGCTTTGAGGAGACGTTTCATGATTTTAGTGGTCAGTCCCTTACGGATGATACGGGTCGGCACCTCCTTGCTGATAAATATGTGGCGAATTTACTACCGGCAATAGCGGCCCGCCTAAAGGCGAGTGAAAGTTCTTGGTCCACGGCGTCTCCGACAGCCCTCCTGACTATAGCTCAGTATTATGAGCGTCAGGAGCAAGAAGCGAAGGGGCAGGAGGAGAAGTAGTCGAAAGATTTAAAAACAAAGGTGATGTTAGCGCAAGTGTATGGTCCGCCCCGTCGGGGTGTCAATAGAGGTAGGGGAGGATTTTATGGTCCTCCCTCGGGCCGATCTGATTTGAATAGGAATCAATGTGCGTATTGTAAGCAATCGGGACACTGGGCCAGAGATTGCCCGGCGTTGCATGCTTCGCGTCAGGGACATAATCAGGGTGGCCCGAGAGGTAGAGGGGGTTTCTCGAATTTTAGAGGGACTTCTAACGATCACACTCGTTTTGACCCTGCCGGGCAGCACCGAGATAGACCTAATGTCTTTGATCGGCAAAACCAGTATCAAGTGTCAGGGATTGACCGCTCTGGGTACCATGATTCTCAGCATGCATAGGAATGCGTTAGATGGGGGTTAGAATCAGTTGAGGTGCCGGTTGATCAGAAGGGCCCTTATGTATCAGCTGAGGTTTTGGGTTCTACTGATCAGTTCCTAGTAGATACAGGAGCGACTCGTAGTGCGCTGTCTAAACAATTGGTTCCGAGGGCTCCCCCATCTGGCTTAATGGTTACATCGGTAGGGTTTGATGGTACACTCTCCCGAAGCCCTCTTTCTCGGCCCCTCACATTTCAGGTTGATTCTTTTTCTGCACCCTGTCCGTTTTTGCTTGCCCCGAACACGCCGGACAACATTATGGGCCCGATTCACAGAACAAACTTAAGACTAAATCCTAAACTTAGTACCATTCTGGTATTCACAGAATGCACCTAGTACTTCTGCTATTCACAGAATGAACTTACTACTTTTGCTATTCACAGAATGAACTTAGTACTTTTGCTATTCACAGAATGGATTTACGACTACTAAACTTACGTCCGCACTCGGGCCGGAAATTCCGGCCTGGAGGCGGAGCTTCCGGCCCGGAGGCGGGGCTTCCGGGCCGGAGGCGGAGCTTCCGGGCCGGAGGCGGAGTTTCCGGCCCGGAGGCGGGGATTCCGGCCGATTTAGCTATGGCCAAAATCTCCACCTCCGGGCCGGAAGCTCCGCCTCCGGACCGGAAGCTCCGCCTCCGGGCCGGAAGCCCTGCCTCCGGGCCGGAAGCTCCACCTCCGGGCCGGAAGCTCCGCCTCCGGACCGGAATTTCCGGCCCGAGTGCGGACGTAAGTTTAGGAGTCGTAAATCCATTCTGTGAATAGCAAAAGTACTAAGTTCATTCTGTGAATAGCAAAAGTAGTAAGTTCATTCTGTGAATACCAGAAGTACTAGGTGCATTCTGTGAATACCAGAATGGTACTAAGTTTAGGATTTAGTCTTAAGTTTGTTCTGTGAATCGGGCCCTCTGGGTCTTGATATGCTAAAACACTTCAGAGCTACGATCCGCTGCTCCCCCGCTGGTGTGCGTGTGATATTAAATGATAATCACCCTTTGTCTGAACGGATGTGTGTGGTTGCAGAGGATACCGTGTTAGCAACTCTTCCCCGTACTTTGTGGGCCGTTTCGGATACCGATGTAGGACAGATGGTGATTCCGCCTGTCCATATTAGTGTCAAGGAGGGGGCGATGTTACCACGCCTCCCGCAGTATCGTATTTCCCAGGAGGGGGAGGAGGCCCTTATACAGATTGTGCAGGATTTGATTAAGGTGGGAGTAGTGGAGGAGGTTCCCTACAACGTCTGTAATAGCCCAATTCTACCCATTTTGAAAGAGGATACGGATGCCAAAGTCTATCGGTTTATAATTGATTTGAGAGAAGTAAACAAGATCGAGATACCTCAGTACCCAGTGGTTTCTGATATCACGACGCTGCTTACTTTGGTCCCGCCTACGGCGACCACGTTTTCAGTCATTGATTTGAAAAATGCTTTCTTTTCGATTCCTATTCATCCCGACAGTCGATACCTTTTTGGTTTCACTCTGAATAATAGGTCTTATCGATTTTGTAGAGTCCCTCAGGGCTACACAGAAAGCCCTAGCATTTACAGTCAAGCTTTGAAAAGACAATTAGATTCCTTTGTCCTGCCCGAGGGTGTCGCCCTCATTCAATATGTCGATGACATCTTGCTGGCGGCCGACACTCCGGAGTTGTGTGAAAAGAGTACGTTGTCCTTGCTTTCCTTTTTGGCATCCCACAATCACAAAGTATCTAGGAAGAAATTGCAGTTCTGTAGACCAAAGGTGACTTATCTGGGTCACCTTTTGTCTAAGGAGGGGCGTGCACTCACACCAGATCGTATCCAAGTAATTCTGGACACGCCGACGCCGTCCACGCAGAAGGACGTGCGTGCATTTTTGGGGCTTGTTTCTTTTTGTAGGCAATGGATATTAGGGTTTTCGCACATAGCTAAGCCATTATTAGCCCTTTTGACAAAAGACACACCTATTCCGCTTCCTTGGTCAAATGAGTGTGACGCTGCTTTCCAGCAATTACGACAGGCCCTTTGTTCAGCACCAGTGTTAGGGACCCCTGATTATACAAAACCTTTTTCGCTGTATGTGCATGAAAAAGATGGATGTGCGTTATCAGTTTTGGTACAGATGCACGGCGACAAGCAGCGCCCGTGTGTATATTTTTCGGCTGTACTTGATCCTGTTGCCCGAGCATTGCCTGGTTGTTTTCGCTCGGTTGCGGCGACAGCTGTGTCAATACGCCAAAGCGAGGGAATTGTGTTATCTCATAAGCTGTTGGTATTAGTCCCCCATGCTGTTGATGCCCTGCTTAATCAGACAAAGACGCAGCATTTGACCAGTGCCCGTTTAACGGGATATGAGCTGATGCTTTTGGCTCCTCATATTACGTTAAAGAGGTGCGTAACGTTAAATCCGGCCACATTGTTGCCATACCCCGAGACTCAGTCTGAAGCACGGAAAGCACATGATTGTATTCTTGTGACTGAGGAACAAACAAAGGGTCGTATTGATCTCCAGGATACGCCCTTTCCAGATGTAGATGGAGAACTGTGGGTGGACGGATCATGCCTGAAGCTACCAGATGGTACGACTTCAGCAGCGTATGCAATTACCACATTGCAAACAATAGTGGAGACAGCACGCATACCACAGAAATCAGCTCAAGCAGCGGAACTGATAGCATTAACACGAGCATGTGAGCTCAGTACAGGATTGTGTGTGAATGTTTATACAGACAGCCGCTATGCTTTCGGAGTAGCGCACGATTTCGGCCTACTCTGGAAGGAGAGAGGGTTTCTAACGTCGCATGGAGTACAAATAATGCATGGAGAGTTAGTTCACAACCTTTTAACTGCATTGACATATCCAAAGAAAATTGCCATCATTAAATGTAGTGCCCATAGGAAAGTAGTCGATAAAGTTGGAGAAGGGAATGCGTTAGCAGACCGGGTGGCACGGGAGACTGCGATGCAGCCCGGTGCTACTGCCATGTATGTAGTGAAGTCGCAGGTAGAAAGATGGCACGATGCGAAGGAAGAAGTGCGAGAAATGCAGAGGACCACTTCTGATAAAGAACGGGAGCAATGGTCCAGTGAGGGAGAATTGGATGATGAGGGCTGCTGGAGAAATAAGCAGATGGATAGATGGAAGTTACCCACGGCTTTTGTACAACCTATGGTTCAGATGGCACATGGGCTAGCACATGTTGGAGCTTCCGCAATTGTAAAATTGCTTACCCAAGTCTGGGAGCATCCAGAGATTGCTAGCACGGCAAAGAGGGTGGTGCAGACCTGTATGATTTGCCTGAGGTACAACCCAGGAAAGGGTACTCGAACTCCAGCAGGAGGATTTGTGACACCTACTGCACCCTTTGAGGTTTTGCAGATGGATTACATCCAGCTTGAGCACTGTAACAATTTGAAGTATGTTCTAGTAGTGGTTTGTGCCTTCAGTAAATGGGTTGAGGCATACCCTACGAAAGACAATACTGCAATGACTACCGCCAAGATGCTATTGAAGGAGTTCTTCCCGCGATATGGTGTTTGTAGACTTCTGTGGAGTGATAACGGACCCCACTTTATAGCGGATGTTATAAAGTATGTTTTGAAGGGTCTGGGCATCACCCAGAAGTTTCACGCAGTGTTTCACCCTCAATCTGCAGGACTAGTCGAGAAGTATAATGGTACACTGAAGCTCAAGATCGCTAAAATCCAAGCTTCGACGTCTTTGACTTGGCCAGATGCTTTACCGCTGGCGTTATTGTCAATTAGATCAGTACCGCACTCTCGAACCAGTCTTACACCGTACGAGATTGTCTTCGGACGTCCAATGAATATTTGGGGTCCACCAAAACCTAAGGTTGTGTATGATGTACCTTGTGTAATGATGAATGATTATCTGGCGCAGTTAACGGATAACTTGGTTTCTATTCATCAACAGGTCCGGGAGGCGCTCCCTGATCGGTCCACCGGCGAAGGACATAGTCTCCGGCCTGGAGACTATGTCATGGTGAAGATTTTTGACAGGACGAACAGCTTGGAGCCGAGATGGGTTGGTCCTGAGCAGGTCCTACTTGCAACGAGGACGGCTGAGCGAGTTTCCAACAGAAAGAATTGGATTCATTCCCTGCACTGTCGCAAAGTACCGCCCGGATTGGTGGAGCCTGCTGTATTGAGCGATCAACGAGAAATTCTGACTGCAGATAAAGGCCGTGCTGTGGAACCGAACGACACTGAGGAGCTCTTCCCGGACCACGCGACTTCTGGAGGAAAGCGATATCATCTCAGGCCAAGGAAGCGAATTCTTCAGTACCAGGACACGTTGTCAAAACGGCCCTTGGGTTAGTGAAACGGAGAGCCAATGATGCAAGGGGGGGGGAATCAGCCCTGCATTAGTGTAGCGACACCCGTCTTGGCCCGCTGGTGAAGAAATCGACCGCTGCCCAAGGGGAAGAGTTCTGACAAACCTTTTAGTTTCAGGAAGATATTGATTCTTTATTCTGACATGGAGAAAAAGAAAATCCTTTGTGCAACAGGTTTTATGCTTACAGTAGCTATTGTTGGGATAACCACATGGTTTGTGGAGGATGTGACTCCTGCTCGAAAATTACTTGTGTTGACTACTCCAGTGCCTGAGGAGCACTACTTTTATACACTACCGTATCAAGAGTTGAAACATCGTCAGTCTTATTTGAATAACACTTTCATCCAGATGTTGCATCATACCCACGTTGCCACGAATGCTACGAACTGTTGGATATGTGGTATGATGCCAGCTCATCAGAAGAAAGGAGGAACGCCATTCATACCTCTTCCTTTCTCTCATAATGGCTCTTGTAGAGCATGGTACACTTTGCTTTTTGCCACCAGGAAACCCACAGTGGGACGATTACTCTTCAGACTCAATAGGGAATGTCATCAGGATAAAGATGGATATCCGCAAGCGAATGGGACAATTTGGGAATGGGAAGAGTATCGACCAGACACTGAATCGATTCCCTATATTTTCACGAACACCAGAGACACTGTGGGAAAAGACAGATTTGTGATTCAAGTGGCACAAGCTCAAGCGGACCTGTGTGTCCAGAGTGTGGGTTATATTCCTGTTGGTGTTAGTGATTGCATTACCATTTTAAATATCGACGGGTTGAATAACAGTACCTTCTTAGCATCCCATAATACATACTTCGTATGTGGAAATAAAGGTTATTACCGTTTGCCAGCCGTTTGGTCTGTAGTATGTTATGTGGCGTTTCTATTGCCCCCTGTATTCTTAGCACCTGCATCTTATAAGGATTTGAAGTTGTTAAATAATGTGACTGTAAATAGGTATTTAACGTACTCTATCAATTGATGACGTGGATCAGACTGACACTAGTCTTCAGCAGTATATTGATTTTCATTTAGGATTGTTTTTCTTCGTTGGAGCTGCCCTAAATAGTAGGAAAGTTCGAAGGTTAACAAGAGTGGTAGAGGCTGTGACAAACCAAACCGCTGCTGCTCTTGGGAATCTTACGGAAGAATTACAGATTACTAGAATTGTTGCATTGCAGAATCGTATGGTGTTAGATGTTATGTTAGCCGACCGAGGTGGAGCTTGTAAAATTATTGGAAGTAGTTGTTGTGTGTTTATCCCTGACCACACGCCGTCAGTCTATAATGCTATCAACAGGTTGCACAAAATTGCAGCTGAAATCCATACAGAAAACGGCACTTGGACCTTTTCTGGATGGTTTTGGGCGTTGATCACCACATGGGGGTGGAAGGTCTTAACTGGTCTCTGTATTATTGTAGCAGTTCTGTTTTCTTGTTGCATTTGTGTCCAATGTGGTCCTTTGCTCTGTTCCTTATGTGTATCATTCTGTATTCCTGATAAGAAAGCTATTGCCGATGTCACTTATCAGAAACATTTAGCTAAAGAAGTAGAAGAAATGATGACAATTGACATATACGATGATTATCCTAACAAACCGGATGTCTTCAGTAAATGCTGAAAGGGTCGTCTGTTGTAAATTGAAACGACGATGTGATTAAGCATTCACTAAAGACATGAATTCCCCTTTAGGACCAAGTCTCTTTCGTTATGTTGACTAAAGTCTGGACTCCATTTTGTATTGTCATGTCTCCACGTGCTCAACACGAGAAGAGTCCTATCTTCGTGTTAGCTGCTCTTGCAATCTGCCTAGTAACAGTCTATAAATAGCTCCTTTGTCCGTCTGGCGCATGCCCAGACTTGACCACATCTGTTATCAGTTAGTCCTTGCTTGACCATGTTTTCGCGGGCTCAGGAAATTGTTAACTCCGCCCACATATTGATCCTGTATTGAAAATGCCCATAAATGGTAATGAATTTTGCTCTATGTTGTATCCACCCACTTATGAGCCCCTCTGTTGTGTATAAAAGGGGACCGTGTACGCAAGTTCTTTGTGCTACTCTATGCAATACTGAAGGGTGTTGTATGGATTGTAGGACCACCCTTAAGGGTTAATAAACTTTGTCTTTGTACTTTGCAGTTTCCGTGCCAACTTCCTTATAGATTCCATTGCAGGAGAGCGAACCCTTGTGTCCTGCGGGCCTAGCTGGGGCCTGTATTCATCACAGACACCACAGAAAGAGTTGTTTCATGCACCCATGACTAGCACTGGGCTTGCTGGCTGGAAAGGCCAATTGGCAGACCAGGCCAGAGAGTGAATTAAATCAATATTGCAAATGTATTAAAACATGGAGAAAATGTAGCAAACTCTGCAACATTTTTCATTCAAAAAGAAGATAAATGAAATGCAAAGAAATCAAAAGGTTGCTACTGAAACAACAGGCCACCCACCATGTTTCAAAATCCATTAAAAGTACAAATAAATCCAGGTGCATGGCCCCAATCAAACAAACACTAGTTTTTAAACTTACTTGTGAAATCTCAAATACAAGTCCTTAAATACAATGGGAATTGCAGCAGACACAAAGAGTGATCCTTTCACCACCAAATCCAAATTTAAAAAGTGACCAGGACATGGACAAAGCACTGGGAGGAGCCTGCTGGACAGGAACAGGTAGTTGGAAACTCTGGGGCACTTCCTTCAGGTTGGAAACAAAGTTTTAAAAAAAGGAACTCCTTGCACAAAAAACAAAGCTATATGTCCATTCGAGGAGGTTTTTAACCCTAAATCATCATTTCGGGAAGATTTTGATACTTCTCGTGGAGAGAACCTTCCCCAGATTGCAGACGCTGTGAATCCTGCCCGTTCGGGATCGTGTACGGCAGAAAACATCCGCTGGAAGTCACTGGTGTGTCTGAATCACATGATGGCGACTGCAAAAATTAAGCAGGCGTAAGCAGCTGACTAGCAAATCTCGTGGCGCCTGAGAACGGCTCTGAAAATCTTGTAGGTGATCACAAACCCCCGGCAAGTCACTCCCGCACACGTTAAAGAGCGTTTCGAGCATGTGTCTTGTCTTTTGTCTTGTCTTGTTGAGTAGCAAAAAGAGTTTGTTATAAAAAAATGCTGTAAAGTCAATTAGTGGTCTGTACTTATGAGGAGTTGGCTTCTGGAAGTCCATTTGGTGGCTGTGATAAAAATGATTTTTGGAGGCCTCTGCGGAAGAGGTGGCAGCTGGTGCAAAGATGATGCACATATGGTTAGATCGCCAACCTCTAGGATAATCGCTGTGGGTTGTTTGTCAGCTTGGAAAAGCACATCATTAGATCTTTAACCTGATATGTTCTATGGCTTTACTGTAGCATGAGGCTATCTAGCAGCATGATGAAGAATGGTGGTAGCACTTTTAGGAAATGGTGAGTTTTCAGTTTAATTTAGTTTAATTTATACTTTTGTTCCCCCCTCTGCTTGCTAAGGTGGGGGCAGTATTTTCCCCTATGGGCTGCTCCATAAGGTGTGTTATTTTAATCGGTGTGGGGGCATCCTTTTGACCTGAATAGACTGCGTGCAATTTTCCAAAGCAGATGAGTCTTAATTGTTTGGTAGGTTGTCGGAAAGGTGCTCCCTAGCTCCACGTTTAGGTTGTGTGTCAGAAAGGTGGACCCAGGATTCTCTCCCTTCCACCTTAATGGCTGTTGGTGTTGAAAATATTACTCGACAGGGCCCTTCAAACTTGGCTTTCTTTTACTTCTGCACGAGATGCAGATGTAGACTTCTTGCACTGGCTGAGGTGTTCGGTAGGGTAGTTTGATATTTGGCCCTTCAGTGCATTGGTGGTGGACCTGTCTGGTCAAGCACTTGGCAGTCCTTGTCAGTTCAGAGAGGTACACTTGCCATCCCCAATACCTGAGAGCTTGCTTCGGCACTTAATTTGGTTAGGGTCGTTGGAATGGGTGTCCCCATCAGCCTGCCTGTGACAATCTGGTGAGGTGTGAGGTGATGATCACTTCTGGGTGTGTTTTATAACATGTAGAGGGCTGGGGGATGCAGTGGAGCCACTTTTTATTGAGACTGGCACAAATATTACTAATTTTGATCTTGAGAAGACTGTTGATTCTCTTAATGATGCTGTTGCTTTGAGGGTAGTATACTGAGACTAATTGATGAGTGATGCCCAGGAGGGTGCAGATATGATCAAACATAGAGTAGACAAAGTACCTGCAGTTATCTGATCAGACTAAGTCAGACACTCCTGATCTCAGTATAGCTTGTCTCACAAGGAACGTGGCCTCTGCCTTGGTGTCGCAGTGTAGGAAAGGGCCGGCTTTAACCCACCTGGAGTAAGGGTAGACCACAAATGTCAGGTATCGATAGTGAGTGCTTCGACCTATTACATCAATTAAATCGATATGTAGGGCTTTGAACAGCCCTGTAGGTCAGGGAATGGTGGACGAGATGACTTTCAGAGTGGGTTTGGGTTTGGGAGAGTTTAGTTGACAGTGCATTCACTAAGATACAAAGTTATTATCTTGACAATGTTGGGGATGAACCAGTCACTTTGAAACTCCACTACCATGTAACATTGACCATGTGTGTGGGTAGGTGTAGTTGAGGTAAGGCTGTGTCAACTAGACTGCAGGGGTATAACAGGTATCCCAGAGGGTTTGTGGCGATATATGAGGTAATTTGCAGTTTTTTTGCAGCCCCTGGCAAGTCACCGTTTCTTTTCTTCAGTTGGGGTCATCTCCCGTAGTTCCCTCAGATACAAACTTGCAGTCTCTGTGTATGATTTGTGATGTGATAGACTGGTCTCTTCAATCTGCTGCAAGGGAAATATGTCAGCCTTGCAAACCCTCCCATATGCTGCTTTTATTCACCATCTAGTCTCCTAACACATTTCCCCAAGACATGAAGTCTTTGCCCCTGGCATGGGTGGCATATTTCATCACGGCCAAGTGCTTAGGTAAAGTTAGCGCATCTATCAGCAACTCCAGGAGCTCCTGGTGAGCGATAGGGATGCTGTCTGATTTTAGGAATCGTCATCTCCTCTACCTTCCTATGCTTGAGCATACAGTGGTTGTGACGTGCGCAGAGTCGTAATAGATGGTCACCGTCCTCCCTGAGCTCTTGGTCTATTATGGAGGACCTGCCAATAAATAGCATTTAACTATCGGGGATGGGATCTTCTTCAGCCTGGCTGATCCCGTCGGGGGGTTGAGTTTCACAGTTGTGGGTCTCCTCACCCTCTTTGACCTCATGCTCTAGGATGGTGGCAGGATTTACCATATGGCATCAAAACTATTTTTAGGAATAGTCTAGAGAGCATAAGTGCATACCCCAACACCCATTGCATAGTCAGCGTGCTCTTTCCTTTTTGTATGACTGTGGGCACGGAATGCTCTGCATATAGTGCCAGTGATGCTCCATCACGATGATGATTGTTAACAGCAAAGGCCGCAGTGACCAAGGCCTGTTTGCATGGAAAATATCCCTGCAAGACTGAATCCAAGATCCCACTGTAATACGGAAGTGGTTTGTGTCCCAGGGGGTAGTTTTCGGTTAGGACGGCTGTCATGACTAGCCCATCACTGTGGCTGAATAGGAAGAACTCCTTCCTATAATCAGGCATACCTAACACAGGGAAGTGAGATAGTTCTGGGTTTAGTTTGTTAAAGGTTTCCTCCATCTGGGGTGTCCAGACCAGCTCCTCACAGCCTATTTTGTCTTTCTTTATTGCCCTGAGCAAGGGGGCCGGCAATAAGTGTGCTATAATCCAAGACCCATTGTCGGACATAATTGCACAAGCCCAAACACTTTTGCATACCCTTTTTTTTTCCTTATTAGTGGCATGGCCTGGATAGAGTCTGCCCATTCCAGCATAATCCGCTGGCCAGGTGCTGAGATGAGCTGACTTTGATAGCTAACCTCCTGTTGCACATATTGCACTTTTCCCTTTTCCACCTTGTATCCATTTCAAACCAAGATGTCATCAGCATACTGTATGGGTTCTGCTTGACTGAAAATTGGTGAGATCCTTTCTCAGTATTCTGTTGAACATACTGGGGGATTCACAGTACCCCTGTGGCAGTCTCCGGCATAGCAGCTGGCCCCCAAAAATGGTGAATGCCGTAGGATACAGGCTGTCAGGGTGCAGCAGGAGGCTGAAGAAGGCATTCTTTATATCTATCATAGTAAAGTAGCGGATGTCTGATAGTACACTAGTAAATATGACGGAAGGGTCTGGTACCTTTGGGAATTCTGGGAACACAAAGTCATTGAGGGGGTGCAGGTCCTGAACCAGGCGCCAAAATATCAGTGTATTGCAGGGGGCTACTCCTATGTGGAGGACTCCTTGGTCTACTAGTGCCTGGATTGTCGGGGCTATACCCTCATCTACCAACTTTTTTGGAGAGTGGATACTGATGCATACGTGGCAGCAGGGCCCCTTCTGTCAAAGTTCTTCTCACTGGGTCTGCAGTGTTATTGAGTCCTACATTGTAGGACCCCTTGGCTCACAGCTGGTGTGTGACAGCGGCCAAGTCTAGCTACTCCCCTGTTGTGAGCACCACCAGGCGCAACGGGGCCTCACTCCATAATTCTACCGTAAGATGAATGGGGTTAGAGATGATGTTCTCCGAGGTACCAGGGTATTCACTGAGCAGATGGCCATCAGTTGTCTCCCATAAGTTGATGCCAGGCACAGTGAAGATGGTCACCACTATAGAGCAAGTGCAAGATCCATATTTTCTGTGGGTCCCTTTAGTTGTATGCACACATATACATCGGTAAATATACACAGAAGCGAGTGGAAAGTTCCAAGTTCTTCATTAGTTCACAGTCCAGCTTGAACACACAGCCGACACGTGTTTCGTCGAAAGATGAACTTTTCAAGGCTGTAGAAGTCAAAGTAAAAACAGACATAAGCAGAAAACAAAGAGAAGACAACGCAAATACAGAAGACAACACATTGTCTTTCAATAAATCAGACACATGATTGGCTTATTCTTCAGAGGTTACAAGGCACTTATCAGATGTGTCGTGCCTTTTTCTCACCCTAATAAGATATCTATGAGTAGCATGAGGGGAGCCAGAGGACGTGCCCCTTGTGCAGAAGAGCAAAACCATACCAGAGAAGAAGAAAGAAAGTAAACCAGTGAAAAAACTATGAGTACCAGGTTACTCATAAAATACAAAATACCAGTCAAAAGAGAAATTCACCAGGAGGGTGACACCCCTAAGATGTTGTTGTTAAGTGACTGATGATATATAACATTTATAAGTGCATCACAAAGGAACTCGTGAATATCTTATGTTAAAAGCTAACTTAAACATAACTGTAGTCGGACAGAGTATAATCCGGAGGTTTTGCATCAATGCCTGTCTCATGTATACACCTGGATGTGCGACTCAGCGTTGAAACTCAACGGATCTAAAACTGATATTATGCTTCTGGGGCACAAGGCTCCCCCTCTCCCTCTGTCCAGCTGGCCTAGCTGCCTGGGAGATCTCCCCTGCTCCAAACAGGAGATTAAGAGCTTGGGAGTCTGGTTGGAGCAGGACCTTACCTTCAAGACGCAGGCAAAGAAGACGGCAGGGATCTGTTTTGGGCTTCTTCGCTCTGCCCGTAAGGTCCTGCCCCTTCTCCCCCCTACTTCCAGGAAGCTACTTATTCAGGGGCTGATTACATCTAGGTTAGATTACTGTAATGCGATCTTCCTTGGTGCCCCTGAAGCCACGCTGAACAAGCTCCAACAAGTGCAAAATGCCGCGGCCAGGGTACTAACCAATGCTCCTAGGAGGCAGTCAGCCAGACCAGCCTTGAAGATTTTGCATTGGCTCCCAGTACGAGAGAGAGTTAAGTTTAAGTCCCTCTGTATTGCCCATAAAATCCTGCAGGGCAAAGGCCCCCCTATTCTATCTAAATTAGTGGTACCCTATAAAGCTTCTAGACCCCTGCGTTCGGACCAGAAATCCCTTCTCAAGGTCCCCAGGGTGTGTAAGGCCCGCACTGGTGGCAGAAGATTCGCCGTGCATATCGCTACCCTCTGGAATGCGCTCCCGCTCGAGTTGCGTTCAGAAACAGGCACCCTGCGCTTCCGGAAACTGCTGAAAACCTATCTGTTCCCTCTTTGATGTGCCTTCTTGTTCCTGGTTAGGGTATGACTGATCAAGCGCTGGGATGCTCGAGGGTAACTGCGCGCTATACAAAACCGCCTACAATACAATACAATCAGTACGAAGCGTTGGTGTGCTCATTATCAGCTATAAAAGTAACACAATACAAGTAAACCTGGGGCGGCGGCAGGAGCCGCCTTTTATTTTTTTATCGGGTCGAAGATCTGTGGATCATCTGCGAAACCACTAAAAAAGAAATACAATTTTTGGCCCCATGGCAGTCTCTCTGGGACCCACACCAGGCCTACAGGGGCAGAATATCCCTACACTGTACCCTATATGTTTTTTAAAATCTTTTTGCTGGACAGGAGACAGAGCCCCGACTCCTAAAATGGCTACCACCTCATCGTTGTTGATGTGGTAACAGCCAATCAGATGTAATCTTTAGATCACTGGGCTTCTCAGATCCTTTGTGGCATGAAATATACATAAATCGAACCTTCATTTCTCAAAAACTACTGAACGGATGAACACTTAGAGACTGATCCTGATTTTGACAGTGCGGCACCGTGGTCAAACTGGCAACCAGATTAGGAGTTTCCTCCTGTCTGGCTGGCTGTTTTTTGGCGTTCTCACGGTGACACCTCTAAAAATGGGCACCGCAATAGGAACACCAAAAACAGTTCAGCATTGACTGAAAAGATCATGCTGTGTAGGAACTTGGGTGCATGCAGGGCCCCCTTTGTTTCCTCTCTGCCATGGTGTTCTTGGAGGAGGAACCTCCATGACACCGCGGACGGAGAGGAAACTCGTAATATGCTTGGTGTGACCGCAGTGGTCCCTCCAAGCATATTGTGGCCTTCGGACCACTGCAACACCACCAGGGAGGGTGGTTCCCTGGTGACAGTGGAGCTGTGGTGGTCTGACCACCCTAGTTGTAAAAGGGCACTAAATAACAAAAAGCACGCTTTCTGAACTGAGAGCTAGCTTTCTGCCACATTTGATTTAATTCCGTTCCGTCACTTTGGCTAATTTTTCTATGGAAAAGCTTTTGGGAGAAACACATTCCCCCGGCCCCTTTTTCTTGGCCTTCATTTGATGGATCACCTGAAACATTTCAGTAAGGAGCTGAGGTAGATCAAAGGTTGGTGTGGGTGATTATTGCACACTATGAGCAACAATCTCAGGTCTGCTATACATAATTGTGACTTTTTATTCTTCCTCACTACCACCTCCTTCTATCATTTCAACTTGTTGTCCTCTTTTAGCAGCAGCAATCTTTCTGATGTGATCTTCCTACATGATTGTATGTTGATTTTTCAGATAGGCCAGTTGGTACCCCAATTCTACCTGGCTTGCTATGACACACTGGGTTGCCGCAAAGTGAGCAATTGATGGTGTGCTACTCCTGAGACTCAAGTGTAAGGAAGCCCACAAACTGGAGAGGAGAGCTTCCACATTGAGCCAGTGTGGGTAGAATGTGCTGATGTGAAGCTCAGTGGTTCCATTTGTCTTTTTTCTAGGGTGGGCTTTGACTGTGGTAGGGGTGGTGGTTACTGTAGGGTTTTGGTTTGCAGAAGTAGACTGGGAATAGGAGCTTGATTCACTTACAGTCCTCTACCAGGCTATCCCTGCCTCTGTAAAAATAACGGCTGCACTCCATGGCCACTTTACGTCATTGTGCAAGCTGTCTGCGATGCTTGGGGCTGCTTCCCTGGTGTGTGAGCTGCCTTTCCTGGAAGGACACACAACAGCTACATCTCAATCACCTCTTGTAAGTTGCTTGCTTTCTGGGAACTTTAGTAACATGTAGCTCATTGCTAAGTGTCTGTGCTGGAGCGGGTAATGCAAAAAATGTGTATACCCTCCCCATTTTGCATGTTTATGCTAATTAAATTAATTACTCAATTATAATCAAACTATTGGATTGAAGTGGAAATTATTAATCAACCTTATTAATGACTGAAATACACGTGGGATTGCTTTGCATGACTTTATTAATTTGTAAACTAAATTATGTACGCATACTAATGATAGACAATTAGAATATTGCATGATATGTGTTGCTTTTGTGATGTATTTGTGATTTGTGCTTTATTTAGTAAGTATAAACCACTTGAGTGTTGCTTATTGCTAGATAAATACATACACATATGGATATTAGCGAGGGAATAACATTTTATTAGTTATTTTTATGTATTAATTACGTTTTGTGTTTCTTTTGCTTAAGTTGACCATTTGGGCCTGCCACAAAATGGCTGCCTCCGGTATCTAACTTGACCGTCGACGCTACACAAGGTTTGGGGTGAAGTGCGCCTGCGCTAACGCCAGCTACAGTGGCCTCGTCATGACCCTAACCAGACGGTACCGACAAAGTTCGCCCTGGGAAGCGAGCCAGCTTTTCAGAAAGAACAATAAGACGCCTCTTAAAACCAGAACAAGCAAGACTGATGATCTAAGAGACATTATTTTGTGAGAACCATGTCAGACGATTTTCGATTGTCTAATCAGAGGAGCTGGAAACCCATACTTGTTACATTTTGTCAATGATTTTTACTATAAATTATGGTAGAATATAGAGGTTGGGGCCGGTTCGTTTTTGGCTTTTCTCGATCTCCTGACGTTATGCTGACGGAGAGGACGGTGACGCTGCAGGACAGCTGTTTCCCTGAATCTTTGACGGACTGAATTAATGCCCAAACTCCTGATGAACTGAAATTGCTAAATTTGATGGGCATAGATTTGCAAGACTACCAGATTTGACTTAGAGGACGACAATTAGCCAGAATAGGTCAATATGATTGGCGACTTGATTAAATGAATGATTTAATTTGCATTAATTAGATACAGATTGAATTGATCAACTACAGAATGAGTTGGATTGTTTATTCATTGAAAATGTATTAATTTAAAGGTAAATTAGAGAATTGGAAGTCAACCTAAACCTGCAACTAACTGATCCATCCCGATTTATGAGAGGAATACTAAAAGTGAAGTTCAGGGCCTAATTAGTATCAGAACGTTGCGTAGATTTGTTGCTCATTAGGGTAAAAAGGTAATTCCTTTCATGTCAGCGTTTGGAAGATAATCGCCTCCCGAGAAACACAGATTGATGGTGAGTGAATGTTGGTGTTATGGGCACCACCAGCGAATGTATGGATAGTGTATGTTTGTGAGATGTTTGGTCTGTGACAGAGGGAGGAATTTTGTACTCCACGCTGCAGCATCAGCACATACATTGGGGGTACATGTGCATCTGGGGACACCATCTCTAACATACTCATCACAACACAATACTCACACATTACCCTCATACCCACTGAATGTTTCTAGAAATGATGTAATACATGTAGAACAGAGGCCCCTTTTTAAACTTTTCATATTTTTTTGTTGCATGGGATGCCAAGGGTGATCCTCTCTCCCAATCTCCTCACACCCTATAGATGTTCAACCGCATTATCTCAACAGAGGTACCATAGCGCACATATATGTACATGAGCCATTATTGAATGCACTGTTGGGATCAGATGTCTTGTCCATATGGGGGTGCTGGTGTACTCCCCAGAAGTAGTGTGTAAGATTGTTTAAGCCTGTTGTCAGTTTCACAACATTGCCATGAGACTGGTCTTACATATAGACCTTGACCCTGATCTAAGTCCACATTGAGGTACCGAGGGTGCGGTGCAGAAAAGAAGTCAGGGTATACCTGTGTGGTATAAGCTAGTTAACACTATTTTTTCTTAAACTGGCAGTTTCATTGCTGCATTTATGTTGTTGGGCAGCATCCTGTCAATGATGAATCGTGGACTACTAACACACTGTCTACATATACCATTTTGAGATGTACCTGTTTATTTCACATATGGTCTTGGAAACAATTAGTTACATTTTAATTTTCTTGGAATTTGTAATAGTCATTTACAACACATGAGCCAAAAACATCACATGCTGCACTCATGGTCTAGAACAAACATTTTTAAATCTCTTCTTAACACATACATATTAAAGTACACAAAATGTGTTTTTCAATTTAAAAAAAAATGTCACTTGCTACTTCCTCCTGCATGTGGTGGTATTTCTTCCTCATATGGAGAGTTCCCTCCCATGTGCAGAGTCTCTGCTGGAGTGGGAGGGTGCCCTCCCATGTGCTGGTTTCTCACCCCGACTTCATGTAGGACAGAGACTCTACACTCAAGGCAGAGTTCACTGATTGCTGCACAAAACAGGAAATTGCATACAGGAAGATTAAATCACCCATCTGTAATCATTCTGAGCTATCATTTCTTTGCCACAATAGCACGCCCTCCATCCTGCAGTTCCTTACCCTATTCTTGTCCTTTCTGTAGTCGTGTTCTGTCATCTGTTCACTGTGATCTGTGTACTTTGGTGATATATTACTTGTTATATTTAACAAGGCGTTTTTGTGGTATGATAGTTTTTAAAGTTACATTTGCTGGCATACATGTTTATTGATTGTTCTGTTTGGATTGACTAATCAACTGATCTTGGCATAATGAAAATTCATTAAAAAAAATGAGAACTTCAAGTCGGTAGCATTTTCATTTTGCCAATTTTTATTCATGTGATGCTGACATTGTGTATCTTTATCTTACTTCCTAATCGATATATAATTGTTACATTTTACCTTGAAATTTCACACAATTAATTATTTTTGTGTGCAATATTTGTTTCAAAACATATACACCACTTCAGCATCATTTGCTATGTTTTTCGCCATGATTTCTTGATTTCGCCAAAATTCCCTCCCGTCAGATTATCAATGTGTGGAACATTTTGAAGACCAACACGTTCAACATTTTGAAGTCGATTATATAAAGAAATCTGCCCTTACTTCAACACTATCTCCTTCTTTCAATGTCTGATTTCACCGCTTTTTTATGATTTTTCTTCTTAACCTATATATAATTACCAAATGTAAATATGAAAACAGGGGACAGTGAGATGCTTGTTAAAGAATCCACAGTGTCAGCACGTGTAATATGGGAAAATATTCTGTTTCAGCAAAGTTATGTATATAAAAATTATGGACCCAATAAATTCTAAATACCTCTCCTTTTCTCACAATACTTTTCAGTGGCCTAGGCTAGCCAAATAACATCCCAGCTGACCCAGGGTAGGAAGCCTTGACTGGTAGATGGGCACGGAGACTTTCTACCGCATGTGAGGAGAAGGAAGCAACAACAAGCTGGGGTAGTGCATTTGTCTGAAAAGTAACAAGATTAAGGACAAAGAGACCCTGTGAGTAAGCAGAAGATCAAACTGGGAAAGGGGGCCAAGAATGTGTACACCCCCAAGCATGAGCAGGAAAACTTCTGGTCCCTTCCTGGCCTTGAGCAGGACCAACCTGTGTCTGAACACCAGGCCCCTACGCCATCCAGGGCTGTGCCCAGCTCCTCTGTTACTTCGGTGGTCCCCATTCCATTGAGGAATTCAGCTACACCCACTGCCCAGGCATCATCTCCTCCTCCCAGTGCTAACCCAGAACAACCACAATTGAGGGACACTTCTGACGCACCGTGCCTCTTTCTCCTGCCGACATTTTTTTTTGCCATTCCAACCTGAGCAACAGCCATGTTGAAACTGATTTAAGAACCTCTGTTAGAGATTTAGGTGAGACTGGGAACTCGCAAAGCAACGGAATTCTAATTTCATAAGATTATGAAGCCATCTAAATGTTTCAATTTCTGAGGGAGATTAAGCAGGCAATCAAAACCACTATTCAAAGATTGTGAAGTTTACAATGAGCTAATGTCTACTTTGAGTGGAAGGCCAGGCTGAACCACTAGAAGAAAGGCATGAAAGATGAGTATATAGAGATAGCAAAGAAAGATAGTAGAGCATTTTGTTCGCATCATTTTAGGGAAGGTGAGCCAGCTTCAAATTTTGATAAGCTTTGGTAATTGCATATTTGTTGTGTGTATTTTTCTGTTTAGAATTTTAGTCCTGAAGTTTGGGGGTTAATACATATGGGTTTACTTTTCTTTAATTTGCAAAAGAATAGGCTATGGAGTTTAGTTTCCCAAGAGATCTGAATCAGAGTGAAAATCAGGTTCAAGTTAAAATATCATTTTTCTTTTCAGTGAACAAATGAAAAGTATGGTCCATAATCTACGCTTTATAGAAGAAAACAGCCAGAGATTCACTATCCACTAATAGATCACCAAAATGACCACACTAAGAGGAGTTGGAAGAAGTGGTTAGTCTACCTACTACTCCACTTTACCTCCCTCCATCTGATGATCTTGGAAGAAGATAAATAGGGAGTAAAGGGCCAAGATAAGAGATGGGCATTCTTCTACTCTTTTGCTCATCCCCACAGAAAACCCAGGATGAGTCCATGGGCCATATGACTAAAGGAGGGGTGGGAAGGATTGCAATCAATATTAAGACAGAATATTGCAGCACACCCTTCCTCCAGACACCTGCCAGAATTTTATTGTCAAGATCTATGTGTCTATCTTCTCCAAAGAGATATTGACTTCACTGTCTGTATCTGGCAGTGTTCTCAAAAACAGCAGACCCCTGTAAGGGGTTTTGGAGCAAGGCAACCATAGTGAGAGTCAGGCAGAAAGGAGCCTGAGGTTATTTTGCAAGTATGATGCAGCAGTAGATTTAATTTCATCATCTTGCTTAAAATAGGTAAGAGAATATTCCTCCTAGCAAAAGCAGCATGATGCTTTTTGGGCGCACAATACAGAAAGTACAAGAGGTGAATTCTCACCTCACTAGGGAACCAGAGGAGTTGCAAGTGGTTTGTTGTTTTTTTATCTTCTCAAAAATAGTACATTTCTTGAGCTATCATGAAAATGTAAACTAAAGCTACACAAATATAGAAAATAGATGGACTCCTCCCTACTGTTTTTCCATCCTCCAAAACGTTTTTTTCACTGAATATGATTTTCCATCCTGTGCCAGAACCACAATGCTGGCCAAACTGTCCTGCAGAAGCCTAAGAACTGCAAGTTCAACCAATGGTGACCCATTATTTTTTGTCAGTAGGCAGTCCAATTAATTCACAATGATGGAAGAAATGTTTGTCATATTAAAATTCCAGTTCTGGTATAAACTATTTGTAAGAAATTGGATTATTATTTGTGGTGGGAGATTGCCTGTCTCCAAAAAATAATCTCAAGTCTCGTTAGGTTGAATCCTTAAAGACTGTAATTTAACCTGAGCTCCACCACCTGGTAGCTTCGCCGAGGGTAATGTGTAAAGGATTTATGCAGTGATAAAGTCAAAAGACCGAGGATTAAAAATTACAAAACAAATTAGACGAATAGGGGAAAATGTAATAACCAAAATGACACCAAAATAAGAAAAGAACAATAAGGAGTGCCTGAGATATGAGTTTCTAAAGTTTTTACCTATAAATAGCACCAAGAAAAGGTAAAGCAACGATAGTCAATGGTCATGGTAGACCAGGACCAAGATGCAATTTCAGGCCCATCGCGATGGAGCCAGTGTCAGATAACACTCTTTTTGATTCCATTTGGGCAGTAGGTGTAAAGCATAAATCCTCAATGGTGCAAGGCTGCCTGCGTTGACACTAGACAGCCAAAAGTGTGCCAGTGCAAGGAGAGAGCAGGAATGTGCCATATCTTAATAGGTATAGTACATCCCTGTCCTTTCATACAGCGCAGCCCAGCGCAGTGTATGCTGTGTTGTGCTGCATGAAATAATGATAAATAGGGCCGTGAGTCAATTTCAGGATCATATTCAGATTTGCTTTTAATAGGTGAGTCTGGAACTGGTGGGTCTGATTTAGAGTGTTTCGAGCTGACATTTGCGTTCTTCAACATTGGCCCAATTTGTTTTACGCCTTGCATTCATAGCGCCCCCGCTGGCTGGAACATCTCTTGTCACTGCCCCAAAAAGATGTGGGCACGCTCAATTTCAGTAGGAAAGAATATGGTTTGGGCGCAGGAAATGTCATATGTGGCACATAATTCTCACTTCTTACACCGGTTATGCTATACTGCGCCAGTCACTAGAATAACTAAAGTACATATCTAATTCCTGGAGAGGTTTTAAGCAGTCACAACTCTACAGCTGTTCTCCTACTTGAGGCTTCCTCACTTTAAATGGAGTTACAATAATTTAAGCAAATACAATGTATCCCAGTTGAATAAGCACAGATGAAGTGAACACTGAAATCAACGATTTGCAAGCTTATAGAAGAAAATGTGTTTGGCTGTGTGCAGAACACATCTGCAAAGAATGGCGCCAAATCACCACTCTGCTGGCTGTACATTGTTACCTCGTAATCATTATGTACATACAAATTCAAAACACTGTTTTTCATCTTTCTACTCCTGTAGTTTCCTCGATCAAAATGCCTTAAATTCTGCTTCACTGCTGCTCTACATATAAAGGAAAAAAAATGATAATCCTCAAGTACACTTGAAATTTAATTTGTACAATGTCCCTTATTTCATTTTAGGCTAGGCGAATACATTGATACCTTTCAGTATAAGCGTAAGAATATAACCTCTTTCCATTGCTAATTCTCTGCTTAGAACTAGCGGGCGATTTTAACAATTTCCTAAGATTTTCTTTATTCAATGATCTCTTAAAAGCATTTACTCTGAAATCAGCACTGCTCACAGTTCAATAGAAGCACCACGCCCAGGTATTTAGTGCATAATTTTAGCTATCCCTGTGCATGTGAAATGGATGACTTACTTCGTTCTTAGGAATAAAATGTAGCACGAGCATAAAAAGAGGTTTTTATATCTCCTGAGTTCACCAATGAACTTCAGAAAGCATATATAATCCAACCTCGGGTGACGCTCAAGCTCGAGGTCACAATCATAGCAATATGTCTTGGCAAAAGCTATTGCTGTAAAGGTCCAATGCTTTTAGAGGTCTGGAGATGTGGTAGTACCAAGCCAATAAGTCTCTCCTCACAGCAAACTTCCCTATATTTTGTTTCTAGGTGGGCAGCTGGGTTGGTTTTTTGTTCAGATTATCACTTGAAGTTAAACGGCTTCCCTCCCAAAAATCTTTTCTGGGGAGGGGGAGTCATTGATTTGTTCAGTGAAAACTAGCTCCAGAAACGTTCATATTATTCTCATTTATCATCTGCCATATCACTGGCATAGCCAGTTCTAATCAGGGCCGGACTGGCTGTAGCGGGCCCCAGGCATTTTCCCGGTTGGCCAGAAAGGTGGGGGTCGGTTTTGTGGCTGTGAGGGCGGTTTTGTCATTGGGGGCCGGTTTTGCAGCAGTGCTTCTTACCAGCACCCCCAAACCCCCCAAATCTCTCCCGTCCCCCTCCCCCTCCCCCCGCTCCCAGGGATGGTCGAGCAGCAATCTTCCAGGGCTGGTTGCTGTTCTCAGTCTGACCCTGATTTTAGTAAGGTAAATACTCAGGTTTGACGATTAATCACCACACTGAAGTTCTTCTCCTGTTGTTTATTAAGTACAAGCCACAGGATAAACATCCAAGCCATCCATCCAAGCCAGGCTCCAGTTACAATTCATCTCAATATATTCTAATGGAACCATACACAATTAGGGGTTCCCATGGAATGTATGACATAGATACACTACTTAGGGAAGGTGCTCCCAAGCATGCAAGTACCAGAAATCACACCTGCGTGTCAGTGGCTCCTCTGGAAAGAAGGCAAATTGCCTTCTGGAAGCTGTCTGAATTGCAAAATACATCAATAACCAGGGTTCAGTGCGCCATTAAGAATTCAGGGTCCTGGTGCCACTGCACCAATTGAAACTACACCCCTGTGCCAGATACATCAATGACAGCTTGCAAGCACTTATGAATGATAGCCCAAACTTTGATTAAATTAAGAATAAGAATATGATACTGTACAATTTTAATTATTAGCTGGACCAACAGAAATGAGGCTTCCATGACAATTTTTCAATTGTCTCTCTTAAGCCATGGTCCAACACACTTCTCAGGAGGGCAGTGGAATACCATCTTTGCTCCCAGCATCTTTCCTGTGCCTCTCATGAATATATACGCTGAGAGGGTCAGATGATTATCTCGCTCTTTTTCAGTTAACCTGGAAAGACCTGTGTTGCAAAAAGTTAATACCAGCCTGATCACCTTTCCTCACAAGAATAGCTTTTCCTTTAGCTGCATAAAAGCTAAATTCCCGTTGTGAGATCTTGCAGCATTGGGATGGTCTTTTCCCCAGCTTTTTGCCAACCGCCTCCACTTTTCTGACGTTGCTTTTTCTGGCTTTAGGATTCTTTGCACTTTACCACTGCTAAACAGTGCTGAAGTGCTTGTGCTCTCTCCCCTAAACATGGGAATATTGCCTTTTCCCTAGTTGGCATATTTAATGTACTTACAAGTTCCTAGTGAAGTGTACTACATGAGCCCAGGGCCTGCAATTTGAATGCTACTAGTGGGCCTGCAGCACTTATTGTGCCACCCAGTTAAGTAGCCCTCTATCTATGGCTCAGGCCTGTCATTGCAGAGCATGTCTGTGTAGTATTCACTGCCCTTTTGGCCTGGAAAGATAAACCTCTTGCCAGTCCCAACCCTTACCTTTTTCTACACAGAAGTCACCCCTAAAGTAGGCCCTGGACAACCCACAGAGCAGGGTGTGATGTCTGAACGGGACATCATAAATTTAATTACAAAGCGTTTCTTGGATTTTTTTTCAGCAAATACATTTCAACAAATGGGTGTCTGTCTTTTCATGAAGTTTGTATTGATTACATAGAATTTTTTATACTTTTTGATTTTGAATGTTATCAATACAAACTTCATGAAAAGACATGTCAAGTTAAGATATCACATATAAGTTATATACAGGTTTAAAATGTCCGTGAAAATAATTCCCTTGTTGGCACCATTACTTGTTTGACTTTTAGAAAGTTGACATTTTCATTTTTTGGTGCCTGTCCTGTCTCTGATACACTTTTGGGAAGGGTGACAGCTGTTCATATCCCCTAGACAGCCGCACACAATGGGAGCTTAGGTGTGACTTGATAGTCGTGCTGCAGGATGGGAGGGAGGAGCTTGACCCAGCCTCACTTACAGCTAAATAGGCTGTATCCTGTTCACTCACAAAGGTCCCTGTACCCCCGTGCAGTGAGGCTGGAACCAGGGCAGCTAGAGAGGACCACTGTGCACTTCAAATAGCTGTCTTTAAAGTCTCCCCCATTTCAAAGGCACAACTGGGATTAAGTACTTGACGTCAGGCACCACCACTTCAGTACACTTCTGGACCTGTGAACACTGCCATGAAGAAGGACTGCTGTGCTGCTGAAGCACTGCCACTCTGCTGCACTGCTGCTTTGCTTGACTCCTGCCTTCCTGTGCTGCCCTGCTCCCTGTTGTTCCCTTGCCTGGGTGACATGGACTGGACCTGCATCACTTGACTGAGAGTGACCCCAAGGGCTAGCTGGCTGGCCTCCTGATCTGAAGTCTCAGGGACATAAAAAACTTCCAACTTGACTTTTTCTGCACTTGAACTCTGCCATCTGTGTGTCTGCCCTCCCAAGTGGTGCCACCCCAGTCCTGGACTCTTGGAAGTGAGGCCTAACATGCTTGTTTTATTAAAACCCACACATCCTCTGTCGAACCGGTGCATCAGAGCTGTTGTATGAATCAGAACTGGGGAATCGCTCCTGTTGCATGGATCGGAACCAGCGCATCGCTCCTACTATGTGACCAGAAGTGGCGTATTGCCTCTACTGTGTGGGTCGGGCCTGTCACATCACCTTCGGAACCACCACTTCACATGGTCTCTGCTTGTGAATCTAATTCCTGCATCGCGGCTCTGTGCTTATCGAAGCTGACGCATCATCACTGCTGCACGGATCAGGACCATCGCACTGCCACCACTGCAGAGATTGACACTGATGCACCGCCTTGGCTGCGGACCAAATCTTTGATATTGATGCCGCCGGGATCAAGGTAGTTTCCTTCAGAAGGTCTAATTGGGTCCCTGTATCTGGCCAAGCTCCAGCACGGTCGGTCTGAACTTTTGACTTATTCCCGGACTGGCGCGACCAGATTTCCCAAGTAAGCACTTATTGCTTCTAAGTTCTATTTTACATTTAATTCTTTCAAAATTCATATCTCAATTTTTACTTTTGTCTTTTTGGTCCTGTTGTATATATTAATTAAGTTCTATTTTTCTAACCTGGCGCAAAAACGTTTTGTGCGGTATTTTATTGTTTGAAGTGTTGCACAATAAATAATTGCCACTAAGTTAAACCTGACTGTTCTCTGCCAAGCTACCAGAGGGTGAGCATAGGCAAATGTAGGGTTTTCCTGCTTCTTACCCTGACTAGGTTTGTGGTAGCTGCTTGACTTGGATTCATTCCCCAATCAACCTACAATGGCCCCTCTGAGGAGCTTGGGGGCCCACCCTGCACGGTAGGGGCTGCAGGGGATGTGTTACGCCCCTTCAGAGATAATACTATGCCCTGGCTTATTAAAAATGGAATGTTCAAAGTTCAGGAGAACTTTTTTCTGTTGTTAATAAACTTACACAGATGGTGAATAATGCTTCACCTTTAGGCTCACTTCATGTTGTGTGCGACAAATTGACAGCTCATTTTGATTTTATAAAAACAGACATAAGTAAAGAAATGACTATTTGTATCTTGCCATCACTTTCTGCGCTACCCAACTCAATGTGCAACAATAATGTGTCTTTCGAATTATGGGGCTGATTAGGATGGCAGTCAAATGAGTGTCTGACCGACCAACAGGTATTCGGTGGACCCATCCACCAAATTGTGACCGACCTCTTTGGAGGCGGTCAGAAGCATGTCACTAAGCACTGAGGCTTGTGCTGCAGCCGGAAAAGGGCCTCAGCATAAGTCCCAATGGCAAAAGGCATGTTTTCAAACATCCCTGCACCCTGTGGCAGTGGTGCCTGCCACAGGATGCAGGGATATTTAGGGGGGCACCAGAGGTGCCCCCAGTGCCCATATCAGAGGGCCACGGGGGCCAGGGCCCCAAGAAAGCCTTTCAGCCAGCCTTTTGATATCGGAAGAACCAACATGAAATGGCTGGCAGAAAGGTGGATCATAATCCCCACGGCGGTACCTGAGAAGAAACAGCCTCCATTGTGGGGAATGCAGTCTGATCAACCACCTGAAAGACTCCTTGAGCTCATCGGAAGCTGTTGATCGGTCCCTTGGGCAATATGGTCCAACCGACCACATCATAATGCAGCGGTCTGACCACGGTAGTAGATGTCGGTGGGTCCAACAATGACAGCACATCAGTGTCAGTCCCACTAACATCGTAATCGCCCCCCTATGTCTTGTTTCTAAGCAAGAGGCCAGTTCTACTACCTCTTGTGCCAAAGCATTAGGGTCATCCAACTAAGCTTTGTCTGACTACATTTATGAAGCAACTAACCCACTTTCTTCTGTCTGACTTTGTTTATCTGTTTAACCAGTCTTTCACACAGGGCCAAGCTTTGGACCTTTGGAAAACATCTGTGATGAAGCCTTGGCTGAAAAAAATCTATTTGTCATCCAATGATAGAAATAATTATTGTCCTATCTCCTCACTACCTTCTTTGACAAAAGTGATGGCAACACTGAGTTTTCAGCAGTTCAATAAGTTTGTGGCAGGTGAAAAACTACTCTGTGCTCTTCAATCATGCTTTAAGTGTGACAGCAGCACTGAGTTTATTTTTATTGGAGTCCTGAATTAACTTTGTCTGATTTTGGATTGCTGAGAGGTTGGTGCACCTGTTTTGATCAAACTCTTCCTGGCATTTGAAAATATATACCATACCATCATCTTGGAAAGAGTTAAAGAACTTGGCTTCCGTAGGAAATTGTGGCTATTGGTTAAAAAGGTGCGGGTCCACTTGTTAGAAATTGGGTCTCTAGTTGGTAGAGGTATGCACCCTGTCCAAGGAGGGGGCCTCAATCCTAGCCAAGGTAAACTAGATACACACTCAAAGACAACCTGTGCTCACCCTCTGGTAGCTTTGCACAGAGCAGCAAAGCTTATCTAAAGAGGCAATGTGTAAAGTATTTGTGCAAAACACACACACAGTCACACAATGAAAATACCAGATAAATTCCCCACACAGGTTTAGAAAAATAGGGAATAGTTTTATGAGTAAGACAATATCAAAACAACAAAAATCCAATAAGTAGAAAAGGAGTTAAGAATTTTTAAAGACTGAATGAAAATTTAGTCCTTAGAGTCAAATAGCGCTTAGGGGTTACTTGAGGTTGCCCTGGATCTGGGCTGAATCCAATATTCAGGCCGACCACGATGACGGGCACACTAAATACAGGACTCCCAAAGAGCCCACTTAAAAGGTACCTTAGATGGAGCAAGCCTCAGTGTCGAATACTTGATGTGTCTTTTCGTCAAACCTCCCAGTTGGGTCCTGCGTTGTTGTCGAACCCCTTACAATGCAGGCGCTGTGTCGTCGTTAAACCTCATAGTGGTGTTGAGACAAATCATGAAGTTGGAAATATCGACTTGCAAAAAATATCCAGTCAAAAATATTGTGACATGTAAATATTGTCAGCAAGAATATCGATGTCAAGAATATCGATTTTAAGGTAAGTAATATAGGTTTTTAAAACATCGAAGTTATTAATATTTATTACAAAACTATAGTTGTTTATTATATTGTTTTTTAATTATTCTTATGTATTTTGGTATTTATTTTAAATGTACATGGTGTAAGTTTTTGTATGATTGCTGTTTATGTTTTTTATGTAGTTGTAAATTATTTAGCAGTTATTAAATTTAATGAAAGTAATTATTATTATTGTTTTAGTACTGATGCAGGTTAAGGGTTTTTAGGGGCACAGGGTGGAAAGCAAATTCATTAGAATGAATCAATGATAAATTGATTATTAATATTATTTTTAATTGATAATTAATTATAATAATAATTTAATTAATTTTTGTAAATTTCAATTTTATATACAGATTGTGGGGTTTACAAGGGTACAGGGTGGGAAGTAATTTAATTTTAATTATTTAGTGATTAATTGTTAATTCATATTGATTATTTAATTGATAATGAACTATGTTAATAGTGTAATTTTTGTATATACATTTTGGTGTCGATTCCGATCCGGTAAAAAAAAGTACCGTACGACTTCTATCCGTATTCATTTACGTACGAGTCGTACAAGTACAGTACAAACTGTCAAGTACGATTGGGACTTGAAAAATAACTACGAATAGTGTTGGGAAAAGTCTACGAGCGCGCGTCAGGAAGTGTCTACGTCCGAATATCGTCGGGAAAAGTGTACGAAAGTGATCCGGACAGTTACACTTACAAATTGTAAAACACAAGTCCGAGCGCGCAGTACGATCCCGACCGCCCGTCCGAATACACAATCGCAAGTAAAAAGGCCCGTACGGAGCTAACGCAGTAGCACACATGTACACGGGTAAACTCATGCCCGTGTATGAGCCGGACAGCCCCCCCAACCCCAAACATGCCATCACCGTACACCACCCTGTCCGCACTGTACCCCAGCCCCGCAACTGTAGGCGCCGTACCGCACCCATGTACGCGCCGTACCCCCCATGTACGCGCCGTACCACCGCATGTACGCACCGAAGCCCTGCACCGCATGTACGCACTGTACCCCCAGCCCCCCCACTGCATGTACGCACCCAAGCCCTGCACCGCATGTACGCACTGTACCCCCAGTCCCCCACCGCATGGACGCACCCAAGCCCTGCACCGCATGTACGCACTGTACCCCCAGCCCCCCACTGCATGGACGCACCGAAGCCCTGCACCGCATGTACGCACTGTACCCCCAGCCCCCCCACCGCATGTACGCACGAAGGCCAGCACTGCATGTACGCACTGTACCCCCAGCCCCCCACCGCATGTAGGCACCCAAGCCCTGCACCGCATGTACACGCCGCACACCAACACCGTACCCCAGCCCCCTCACCCAGCATCGCGTATGTACGGATCGTACCTATGCGAAAAATACTCTCACAGAACCTGGACACCTGAAAACAGCACAAGGAGGGCCAATCCGACTCGCACAACAACACAAAACACGTCAACATGACAAAATACATCTCAAAGACTGACCTGGCACATCCAAACAGGCAAACAGAGGCCCAAAATCCCAACCACCATTCATAACACACCCACCAAAATTCAAACACAGCCACACCCAAAAATGGACCAATAAAAATGGCCCACACACACACTCCATGAGCCTTTGCAACAGACCCACTGCTGCCAGACCCCACGGACAAACAACCCCACACAACTGCAACCTTCGCTACACCGTCACTCACACACCGTCACACAACCACCTCCACACAACCACCTCCACAAACATCCCCCTCTTCACATTCACACACACACACACACACACACACAACCTTTCACACCCACACCCACACCCCACACCATGCCCACAGACAAGAATCCAAAGTTCACCACGGCGGAGCTGGAGCTCCTTGTCAACGAAGTCATCAGAGTCGAGCCACAGCTGTTTGGAACATTGGTCAGACAGACCAGCATAGCTGAAAAATCTGCCATGTGGCAGAGGATTGTCGACAAGGTGAATGCTGTTGCGCCCGTCCGAAGGACCAGGCATGAATGCCAAGTCAGGTGGTACGATCTGCGCAGGGCGGTCAAGAAGAAGATGAATGAAGAACATGCCCAGACCAACATCACTGGAGGTGGGCCGCCCCGCAGACCCATACACTACCATCCCTGGGAGGAGAAGGTGATGGCCATGCTACCGACGGTGGGACTACACGGAGTGGACGGAGTCGCAGAGCCTGGTGAGTACACAAACAACTCATGTAACTTGGGGGGAATGGCATCCACACCCCAACCACCTGAGGCGCAACTAGAGCCAAATTTCGGGGGCGGACCAGAAAAAATAAAGTGGGGGATGAATCTTGTAAGCCATAGGCAGAGTGGAGCTGCAGGGGCTGTTAAAGGGGTGAAACAACAGCGAGGCCTCATTAACACGCAAATGGCCTGTTAAAGACCTGTGAAGTGCTCGGGTGCGGCTGTGAGTGCGCCGGCAAGCTGTCTCATCCCGGGCTGCCACACACGATGGGGGGGGCTGAAGCCCTGTGAGTCCAATGGGTGTTGCGTGCCTGCCAACCACAACAAATGCACGCACCTACCCCCAAGCACTCACCGCACACAACCACACCCAGAAACCATGCCCATGCCACGAACGTCACCATGCACCCTTCACAAATCAAGGCAAGGCCATGTCCAAGGCTATAGCTATAACACAAGTCTGGATGTCCGGGAGGCTGGGAGGGTGGGCCCCACACAACACATTGTCAAAATGAGACGCAGACAACAATGTCATCAGCCCATATGGCATAGGTACATACCCATGCACAATGCACAGGGACTGGCAAAGTACTGACAAGGTAGATGACACTGGGCAATGCTGTATGCAGCACAAGGCCCCCTGGGACCACTGTTCACCCAAACACCAACTCCACAAGCACAGGTATCTAGCACAGGAACTCACACTGTCATGCCAGCATGCACCATGAGGGGACACACACATCACCTGGGAGACCCAATGACAACTCACACTACACACAACACCAGGCCCGGTCACAACCCCCCCTAACACAAGCACACACACCCGGGGCAGGCAACGGATTTACACACTCCCACAATGGACATGTGACACAAAAAGACCAATCCAGAGCCAAATAAGCATCAGAGCCAACAATCTACAGGTCAAACACTCAGGAGAACATCCCAATCTGTCCCCCGCAACATACCCATCCCCAAGTGGACATTGAGAGGAATGCTAGGCACATCCAACTACCTGGAGGAACTGTGTCAACTTGAATATGTATGAAACAGAGATGTCGCATGAAACACCATTAACATTGTCTCTCTCTCACACACAGGGCACAGTCGACGATCTCCCCCCAACACTGGGGGGGAAGAATCACAGTCCCAGGCACCGCGTGAAGATGATCCCACCGGCAGCGATGACTCTCACCACTCCGTGGATGACCCCGACCAACCTGGCCTCTCTGGTGTACAAGCCCCTGCAGCACCTGCGTCAGGTACATCTGTGCCAACCACCACCCCCATTCCTGCCACATCCCAGGAGACACCCAGGAGCCCTGCTCGCACTGAACAACACAGCCAGTCTGACCATGAGGGACAAGGTCCTCCGGGCACCCAGGAGGAGGCAGGCAACCCTGCAAATGCCATCCCTCTGGGGTCCCGGAGACCGGATGTACCCACAACGGCAGGCCAGGCTCGTGTGGGCAGGGGTGGTGGGAGTGGAGGCAGGCGGAGGCGCGAACCTGACCAGCCAGCTCAGGACCCCGGTCTGACACACATACTCAACATCCTGGACTCATACCGGCGTGACACCAGAGGCATGGACCAGGTTGTGGCCAGACTTTCCGGGATGCAGGGGACCCTCGATGAGATCAAGAACCTGCAGGTCGAGCATCATGCCAGTCATCAACAACACCAAGGACGGATGGAGGCAAGACTGGCTGAGCTCCTGGCGGTGCACAGGGACGTGGGACAATCACTCCGTCAGATCACCCAAAGCCTGGCAAACCCTCCCTGTATCACCAGGCGTAGACCAGCACCAGACACAGGGAGGGACGAGGAGGAGGATTCGTCTGACGGAGCGTCCCTGACATCGTCAAGGCCTGCATCTGAGGGTCCCCAGAGGAAGGTGGGTCGTCCACGTAAGAGACCGTGAGAGTTACCGGACCATCACCGTCTCCCAGGTCACCTGGCCTGGCACCTGGCCCTCTGGCGCAACAGCAGCACCTCACCCAATGACATTCTCTGCCACATGGACTTGCTGGTCACAGTCTGACCAATGATGACCAACACTGTGGTCTGGACTCTGATGACTTCCAATGCCAAGGATGCCATCTCCCCCTGTGAACTTTGGATTCTATTCCCCCGGTAGAGCACCTTGGCACATCTACCACAAGACTCACCCCACCAAAAATAAATTCACATTGTCCTGCACATGAGATGTTGCTGTCATTTTGCATTATTCAACAACATATGTGTGTGGAAATGTCTAACTATGCCTGAGTGTTGAACTAACTCCAGCCATCCATACGCTGGGATCAGAGTCTGGTACAGGACACACATGGAACACAAGAGAACAACCGGAACACTCCTGAGGCGGAAGCCGGGAGATTGAGCTTCTGTATTTTAAAAATTGTGTCACTAATCTTGTATTTTTAAACGCACACTTTCACTCCCTTAGCCCCTGCTTACTTGGCTGTTGGGAAACACCTGCACAGCGGACTTTATCGCTGATTGACGGTGGGGAACAGCGCTGCCGCCTTCGCGCGCTTGACCCGCAAACCACGCCCACTTTGAGGCCACGCCCACCGCCACCATAACTATGAACCCTCCCCGGACGCGCAGCGGACGAGCGCAGCGGGAGCGCCGACTTCGCGCCGAAGTCGAGCCAAAGTCCAGCCCGTCTGCGCCCGTCCGCGTTCGTACGCGGTCCAGGGCCCCAACCCCTGCTCCTCCACAGGGTCACATACGGTGGAGCAAGCAGGACTTACTGAACTTATGCCACAATATCAATGACTCCTGCAAACATAGCCTATGTGTGGAAAACGTTATGGGTTGCGAACACTGTCACTTTTCATTTGACAACGGTAATAATATAAACAGTATGGGCTACACCTTACATTGCGGATTACTTAACGTACGTTCACTGAGAAAACATAGGCTAGACCTCTATGACCTACTCACCGAAAAACAATGGGATCTTATGTTCCTAACAGAGACATGGCTAGATAATGAGTCTACCCCCTACGCCCTTGAGGCAATTCCAGGAGGGTATACTATACATAGACAGGACCGACCCACTGGCAGAGGAGGCGGCATCGCAATTATAGCCCGCAAAACCCTACGCTGCCAGCTCGACAGCTCTCCCATCCTGGACAGTGAAGCAGGGAGCTTCTCTGTCAAAGTGAATAACAACTACACACTAAAGGGCATGCTTATTTACAGACCCCCAGGCCCTATAGCCAGGTTCGAGGAGAGTCTGGTTGAAGGAATCATGGAAACCGTACTGTGCAATGATAAGTTTCTGGTTCTTGGGGATCTCAATCTACATCTAGATAACCCTTCAGATAACGTCAGCAAGAATTTCGGTCAGGCACTGAGAGCCCTCCAACTGAACCAAATTGTTAAAGGCCCTACCCACCAACTGGGCCATCTGTTGGACCCCATATTTGTCAACTGGGGGGAAGTGGAAGCCCTGACCCCTACTCCCATCCCTTGGTCGGACCACTATCTGGTCCCTTTCTCCATACGAATACCCGGATGTAGACCCCCACAGCCACCAGTCATGTACCACCTTAAACGGAAATGGGCAAATTTTTCTCAGTCCAAATTCTGTGAAGAATTGACGAAAGGAGGAAGCCCAGGGGGGGAGGATGTGGACACAGCCAATACTAACTTCTGCACACGGATTAATGAGGCACTTGACTGCACAGCCCCCTTGCTAAAAACCAAATCTTGGAGCCGGGTAAACAAAACCGCCTCTTGGTTCAACGCCGAACTAAGAGTCCAGAAAACTGCTCTAAAAAGAACTGAAAGAGAATGGCGTAAGAGTTTCTCTGAAGAAACCAGAACTAAGTACCTAACCGAGAGACGAACCTACCATGGACTAATCAGAAAAACAAAAAAATCATACTTTACGTCTAGGATTAGTGAGGCGGGTAATTCAACAAAAGAGCTGTTCACACTCTATAAAACTCTTTCAGGTGGAAATTCAGCTACTATCCCTGATGACTGCTCGCCAGAATTGTGTGACAAAATCGCAGACTTCTTTTCAGAAAAAATAACAAAAATATACTTAGCATTCCCTACGCAGCCCAAAACCGGGGCAGAGTTCGCCGAAAACCCTAGGGAATGGGGAGATAAACCTATACTTACCAACTTTGTCACCCCTCCCACGGAAGATCTTCTAAAAATTTGCAGGTCGGTGAAGTCGGGCTCTCCTCGAGACCCAACCACACCCAAACGCCTAACAGATAGTCTAAGAGTACTAGAACCATACATTAGACATTTGCTCGATGTATCTTTCAGCACAAAGACAGTACCTAGGGATTGGAAAAAGGCGGTTGTTCTACCCCTTAGGAAGAAAGCCACCATCTGTTTTGAGAAACTCGACAACCTCCGCCCAATTTCACTCCTTCCCTACCTGGCTAAGGTGGCGGAAAAAACGGTCAATATACAGCTAATGGACTTCGTGGAAAAGGCTGCCCTATTACACGACACCCAATTTGGATTCCGACCTCGCCACTCTACAGAGTCTGCACTCCTAACAGCAGTAGAGACCCTACGCCAGGGGGTGGATGAGGGACATACCATGGCCCTCATCCTATTGGATTTGAGTGCAGCATTCGACACTGTAGCGCACTACAACTTGCTACAGTGTCTGAATAATGGAGGAATATCCGAAGCTGCACTCCAATGGCTACAATCCTTCCTGACAGGGAGAAGCTTCCAGGTTCGCCAAGGTGACCACTACTCGAGAGACATAGGCTTGGGACAGGGTGTTCCCCAGGGTTCGTCCCTGAGCCCAACTTTGTTTAATCTCTATGTCTCTCCAGTGGCTTCAATTGCCGTGAGTCACGGATTGAGCATCGTGTCATACGCCGATGACACGCAGCTGGCTATCTCCCTATCGCGTGCACCCGGTCTTGCGATGGACAGTTTCAGGGATTGCATGCAAGAACTTGCAACCTGGATGTCCACCAATTGCCTTAAATTAAACGGCAACAAGACCGAGGTGCTCGTGGTGGGGAGGGACCCATCTGCTTGGTCATCGACGTGGTGGCCTCCATGCCTGGGCGAGGCTCCCATACCCACCCAGGGAGTCAAAAATCTTGGCATATGGCTCGACGCTGACCTATCTTTTGGACCCCAAATAGACCGAGTTGCAGGGGTCTGTTTTGGCATCCTAAAAACCATAAGGAAGGTCCTTGACCTTCTCCCTATGTCAGCACGGAGAACACTGGTACATGCCCTGGTGACATCACGCCTAGACTATGGCAATCTACTTTACCTGGGCACCACCTGCAAAGCCATGAACCGCCTTCAGGTAATACAGAACGCGGCTGCCCGTCTCATCTTAAACATCCCAAAACGATCAGATACCAAAGCCGCTCTCAAAACCCTCCACTGGCTGCCAGTTAAAAACAGAGTGGTATTTAAAGCCCTCTGCACCTGTCACCGCATCCTGGCTAAAAAATCTCCGATCCCACTCCAGAACTTGTTGACAAGGTATACACCAGCACGTGATCTGCGCTCAGCATATGGGGGTCTACTACTGGTTCCAAGAATCAAAAAGGCCCGCATGGGCGGACGCTCCTTCCGCTATTTGGCAGCAAAGAGCTGGAACTCCCTCCCTCTCCATCTTCGCCTTGACTCATCCGAAACCAGCTTCCGCAGGAACCTAAAAACATACCTGTTCTCCAGATAAAAGATCTCCGGTCTGCAACCCTCGCAATGAGTTTTTCAGTTGTAGCGCGGGGACACGCTTCTGCGTAACCATGCGCTTTATAAGCTACCCTTATTATTATGGGTCACAAGGTATCATTCAATGTAGGCATGGAGCACAACACTCACCTGTGATGGCCTCTGGCTGCTGAGGGGGGGCTTGCTAAACTGTGCGGACAGACCTATTTGGGAGATCATCATCAAGGCGTAGAGGTCATGGCCCATGTAGAGGTACCCGGGGAGGGAGTCCCAGGTATGTGTTGGCAGGTGGGAGAACAATGTCCTGTATGCTGGAGTACGGTGGATGTTAAGAACGGTGGCCAGGGCAAGGTTGGATGCACGGAGTTGGCCCAACGGGATCTAGGATGACAGACGCACAAGGTAGGTTTGGGGTCGGGGTTGTGGACTGCCTCCTGAGTGTAGGTGGGGAGTGTGGAGGTCATCCTGCAGCAGACAGTGATCCATTGCAGCTATCTATGGTGGACGGTGAGGTGGCTGGGGCGCAGGGTGTAGAAGCTGAGGTGTGCAGATGCACCCTGGAAGTGGACCAGGTACCTGGGAGTGCGGATGTACTTGCACCGTAGAGGGCAGGCCAGTATATGAGACGGATGTTGTCATGGACCTGGGGAATGGTCTTTCGTAACTTGGAGTGGATCTATCTGTGGATCATGTGCATGATGCTGAGGGCGTTGCAGCATGAGGCACAGATGCTGTGGACTGGCATGGCATATGCGAGCGAGCCAAACATGATGCACACCATCTCGTGTGTGTGGCCACTGGGTGCATGTGCAGGGCCCGCAGCAGCAGGCGCCACCTCCCTGGAAAATGCCCCATTTTGCACACAAAGACTAGGATGTCAGAAGGACAACTGCAACAGGCGCGTGTGTAAAGTAAGGAGTGTCCAGTGTCACATGGCACACCCAGAGACAATGCATGCACAATCACCAAAGAGCCATTACACCGGATCAGGAAACTGAAGGGCGACTTGCACACAGGAGACACACCCTTAGCAGCTGGTGATGGCCCATTGTGTGGTCGACCTTGCTAAAAAACATACACGACCATGTACTACGTGCCCAATAGAGAGCCTAATCCATGAGCAACTGCATGCATGTCGCTAGACTACACATGGACTCCTAAGCATTATCGACAGCAAGTATGCCAGAGATGCCGCATGCCAAGTGGCAAGAAACCTGCATTGACAGAGACGATGCACCTTGGAGTGTGACGAACACCTTTATTACTCAGCCTCACACAAATGGAATTGCATCCGTTGGAACAGTATCACAGGTCATTCGGCTGACCATGTGTGACCCACACTGGACACCCCCTGCAACACACAGATGTGGTACATCCTACTGAGCTGGGACACAAGTGAAGGTGTTGAGCCTCACACCCCTTGCTGCACATGGAGAGTGTACAATTCCCCATTGAGCCTCATATGGGTATGTCCCACACCACGTCCACCATTGGCATCCCGTATGTTCCTGAGGGACGTCATACACACATTGATGCCTTCATCACAATCCACAATCCATGACAGATGACTGTCAGGAAGGGTGACTATCAATTCATGGGAGCCATGCAACACGTCAGGTGGCCCATGGTGGATCGACATGTATGCACGGTAATACAACATGCACAGGAGCTGTCCCCACATATCACAAACACGTACCACCCACAAAACGCCTTGCTGCACTCCTTACCCAAAATGACTTTTCACCATGTCTGTGCATGTAACTCTGCTCCAGCCCACGTTGCGATAGTCATGAGGAATAGCAGGAGTGCAATGATGACATGAGCAGACGACAGCCGCAGGAAGCTGGGGAGGACAGACACACAACAAGTCAGCGAAGAGCTAGCAATCCGCAGACATGTACATGCACTCTACAGGATTTATGTTGTCACCATGCTAATTATGAGATATGTGTGCCGCGGGAAATTTGGGGAATGACATCATGACTTGAATGACACATCAGAACACACCTCCGAGTCACTTAGCACACAGTCAGGTCGACACACACATTGCAACACATGCCCCACAAGGCCCGAAGCGTGCAAACTCAGACACAGGGACTCACCATCATGAGAAGAAGTTGCGGATGAGCTGACTCCGGATGTCCTCATCCTCATCCTCACTTGCCCCGTGCCCGAGCCCCTCATCCTCCACGGGTGGATTATCCTGCTCATCCGGATCCAGGATGAGTGGCACGGCCTCCTCCACTGCCATGTTGTGCAGCATGCAGCACACAATGAAGATTTTGCAGACCTTCACCGGGGCATATGGGAGTGCGCCGCCGGTCTTGTGGAGGCACCGGAATCTGCTCTTCAGGAGTCCAAACGTCCTCTCAATCACGCGCCTCGTCTGCCCATGGGTGTCATTGTACCGGTGTTCTGGGGCTGTTCTGGGGTTGCGGAGTGGTGTCATCAGCCATGGCATGTTGGGATAGCCAGCGTCCCCTACATGGAAACATCATGGACAGAAGTGGGTCAGGAGAAGCAGTAAGATATGAATATACCGCTGAATACAGGACTAACAGAGTATACCCACCAACAAGACATGCACGTTTGTTGCACAGCTGCAGCATCATTTCAGGCACCCTGCTACGCCTCATGATGTAGGCATCGTGTGCTGATCCTGGAAAACGGGCACAGACATGGGATATCATCATGTTAGCAAGACATACCACAAGGGCATTGATGGAGTGGTAATGTTTGCGGTTACGGAAGGCTACCTCCTGTGCGTGTGGTGGTACCAAAGCCACATGTGTCCCATCAATGGCCCAATGACGTGGGGCATCCCTCCCAGGGCATAGAACTCACCCTTGACACCTGTCAACTGCTCACGAGTCGGGAAATGTATGAATTCATCCAGGTGTACCAACATGGCCTCTAACACATCATGCAGGACATGGCTGAACATGGTCTGGGACATGCCACCTACATCAGCTATGGTCAATTGAAACGTACCCGTGGCAAAGAAATGTAGGGCTGCCATCACCTTCATCTTGGCTGTCAGTGCAGTAGGATACCTGTGCAGCGGTTGGAGGTGTGGTTCCAGCCTTGTGGTCAAGTCGTCAATCAACGGTTGGGAAAAGCGGTAGCGGCGTATACAGTCACGTTCCCTCATGGCAGCCAAGTCTGGCATTGGTTGGGGGAGAGGCGGTGCCCTGCAGAATTGTGGAAGGAATGACGAAGATTGAGTACAGCAGTACACCACTGTCAATGTAATGAGCACATGTTCAACAGCTAATACACATATGCTACATACAGAGTCTGTACTGTGCAATGCATCGAGGACACGTATGCCAGCCAGGTGACACCCCTGCCAACAGTCAGCTACACACGTGGGTGCTCAATTTCAACATGACATGCCATGTAACTAGCTGTGGGCCAGTGTAAGTGAACAGGCAGACGCATTACAGGAGTGACAGACAACCACATATGTGCATGAGAAGGATGTCTCATCATACAGACCGGTTGCGGAACACCAGATGCACAGGTCACATGTCCTTGAAATAGGACAGTCCACACCTTGCCATGAAGGGGTACATGTCAGGAATGATCACACATAGATTGAGACTATGCAGATATGTCCTTGTCTCGCAAGGCCATGTGCGATGCATGCAGACAGCCGTTACGTCTGATCCCACATGTGGCCTGGTGTGCGTAATAGTGTGCCATGCCCATCAACACGCACACACATGTTGGATGCAGCAACTGCAGATGCATGTCACGGAACAACTACAGCAAGCTCATGGGAACACTTGACACACACATGACATAGTCACATCGTGCAACGCCGGTAGTCACATGTCAGGTGTCATTATCCGTGTACCTGGCATCAGGGGACAGTTGCGGGTGTAGGTGACTGTGCCATGCCAGTGATGCAGTGCCCGACTCTCCAAAGAGGGTAGCTCCTCTGTATCAATTGAGATCAAGTAAATTTGCTGTTGTGTCATGCTCCCCATTGTTTCCCAGTGGCATGGTGGCTAAACCAACTGTGTGGTGTAGGGCCTACATATGTTTGTGGTATTGTAGATGACACTCATGTTGCTGTTCATGCAATGCGCTGTGTCCTATGTAGTTTGGACTCATGTGTCATATGTCTACAGGTGTCTGATCATTTCCTGTCTCTTCACCTTGACCACAGCATCGTCGGGGGACACCGAGGGAGACACTGGCACGGACGTGGGGGAGGGATCCAGCACCGGGGCCACCAGTGCTGGGGAGTCTGGCGCAGCAGGTGGCACGGAGGCCGAGGGGAGTCAGGCGGAGGACCTGTCCAGTCCCATCACCGCCCTCCCACTTGTTCGGGTCCCTTGTGTCCGTGCTAGGCGACAACAGGTGCGTGAGAGGCAGCAAGGAGGTGTATTTAAAAGGTGAAGGGTGCACTTCGACTCCAGATCATTCTGTGGTGTGTAGGCAGATTCAATTGCATGGTGCATGTCATATGCACGCTCATGTTTTAGCTTGTATTCTGAAGTGAATTTGTGTGCCAGTCATGACCCCGTCTTGTGCGCTGCTTGATAATGGTAATTATGTGCTGTTCAATGAAGAAGCTGCTGTGGGATGCTTCCGGGAATTGCTCACATCGTGACTGTATCAGTACGAGTGGTTTTCTGTCATTACGTCCTTTTCCCACCCCCGCATGGCCGGCTGGATGTATCCTTCTGGCCTTCCATTCCAACCTTGAAAGCAGAGTTCAACAAGATGTGCAGAATAAGGGCTCTATTGTCTCAAAAACAAGTCGTGTTGACTTCGTACCGAAAAACATTTGTCCTTCGCGTAGCTCACACGCGCACAGAGGTGCAAGCGCTTTTGGACACTGCTCTCCCACTACATATTTGGGACTCGGATTCAGACTATCTTTCATGCCTCGTCAACAGGTGGCCTGAATGTTTTTTTCAGAATTGTGTGCTCTGGCCTCGTGACCTCCTTCCATACTCTGTTTGGTGCGATCCCTGCATTTCATCATTCGATTTGTTCTAGCGTCTTCGGAGGTCTCCCTTTGCTTCTCGCACTCATGGCTTGGGTGCTATTGTTGATCTGCGTACTACGCTGTGGCGTCACAACTTGCGTTAGAAGACAGCATGCACCGGCTGCTCCATCTTCAGAAACAGATGCTTGAATTCTACGGCACTCTGCCGCTGGTGACCTTAAGCAGTGCCTATGGATTGTCCTTCCAGTTTCCCTTCTTTACCTGTGTGCAACCTGTCTTTCATTGCCTAGATTGTCCATTCGAATGGGCTCTGGATTTGTGCCTGTGTAACTCGGTGTCTCCTGACCCGGATTATGATCGACTGATGAGCCCCTTAGTGGCTCATGAGTTGGACTGCTCTGGCGTCGGGATTATGGCCTGTGCTGCAGCACATGGAGTCCTTGGGAATTGGGACATCGGAACCACTGCAACTGAATTCTTATCCAGAAGTTATCTTGATGTCCCCACCTGTTGTCCACAAATGGCGCTGGATGCCCCGATTGTTGAGGAACACGTCTATTCTTTCCCCCTGCTGAACTGGATGGCAGAGAATTTTTCGGAACGTTCGAATGATTTCCTCTTGGAAGCTGTTGCGACTTATTGTGCCTACACCTTGCTGGACTGACTTTAGCCCTGCTCATTTCATGGTGCTTCCATCGATGGTATGTTTTTCCCCTTTTACATTGTTCATTTCCCTGCAACATCGTTCATCATTGACATATCTTTCCTGACTGTTTTCGCTTCCCTTCTATGGACTTCCAGTTCATGCCCTTGGTTCCGTTGTATCAGACTTGAACTCTGCGTTCTCGATTTGGCGCCCCTAGTGGTTAGTGGCACGAACAAGGGGGGGTGTAGTCATGATTCCTATCTCCCTATGTACAATGCTAAGTTGGCACCACCGCGTTAGTTGTTAGTGAGCCATCTTGCCCATTTTGCGGCTTTTGCACGCGACACTGTAGTTGCATGTAATCCTTTTAAAAATGCCTACTCGAGTTAGCTTCACATGAGGACTGTCAGTTGTGTGACATCCTTCACAGTGAGGAGCGAGCTTGTACTGTACATTGTGTACACACACATTCTGGGTGACTAGACGGTGCATGTTGGTGTGTGCAGGTTGATCGCAACACTATTTGGCCATGACATGCACGCAGCTGCAGATACCTGATAGACGAATGCTTGCCATATTGTAGTGCAGCACGTTTGAGTTTCATTGTGATGGGGAACTTTCGCAGGGGGAGAGACTAGATGATCCTGTGATGTGATACCACTGGGCCGATCTGTAGGGTGGGGGGTCCCCCGTTCAGGCCTGGAGACCTTCTATTAGTCGATTGATACTACTATTGTTTTACTGGCGACAGTAAGATTGCTGTTTCAACTGTCATTTACTCATGATTGCTCCTTTCATTGTCTATGATATTGAAACTTTTCATGATGCTTCTGAACTTAACCATTTGTCTGCTTATGTTAGCCACAGTACTGCATTTTAGGACGCGAGGTTCATTGAATGAACTCTTTCAACTTTACTGTGTCTGTGTATCTTCTGTTGTGGACTGATCAGAGAATAATGACGTACAGGTATGTCTGATTCCCAGCATTCGTGAGAATATTGTAATGCGCTTGTTCTGGGTTGTCTATACATTGGGACCGCCGAGCTCAACCTCGGCTAACGAATGGGACACTAAGCTAGTCGGATGAGGGGTTCTGGGTTCTGAGGGGAGTTTGTGGTACACCAGACATGTCTCCTTCGTGCCAGGCTCCGCACCCCCTGCTCCTGTCTCCCCTGCTGCCGTCCATGCAGAGTCTGTGAACATTCAGCGCCAGTTGCAGGTTGGTCAGACATGGCTCCTGCGTGTCCTCCATGGCCACACCAGACTGCTGACACGAATGGTGTCGTACATGGAGGGCATGTCGTCAGCGATGTCTGACCAACGGATGTTGCTGAGGTCCATGGACTCGTCACTGACGGCAGCAGTGGCTCTCCTGCAGCGCTCCGTCCCCCCCTACCCCGTCACCATCCGCACTTCCCACTCCCATGCCTGTCCCATACACACCCAGACGTCCCCATGCTCGCACCACACCAGACACAGGCAGCACACCACCAGGGGAGGCCAAGCGCACACCTCCTGTCACGCACACACAGGGGGGACAAGGCACAGGCACTGGGTCGGGGGGATTACAGCAGCCACGCTGTCACAGTAGGAGTCCGCAGTCCTCACGAGCCACTACCTCCGAACCCACTCCCCTTGGCTCACCTGCCCACCAGTCGGACAGGGAGTCCTTCATGGCCAGTCCGTCCCCTGCCCCAGTGTGACACCACCACGCAAGCTTTTGAGGGATTCCCCGGGCAGGGTAGTTGATTCCCCCCCCTGTCCACACCCTCCCACAGTTGCGCTGCGACCCATCCCTCTGACCCCCCCCCTCCTTGGGGCCTGTGGTTCCTTCAGGTGCAGGGGAGACACTGGATGAGCTTGCTGCCGTGTGCTGCGCCATACTGACCTCCTTCTTTGGCACTGCCCCACCCCCTGTGGTGGAGTCGTCCATCCCTGCACCCACGACACCTACCCGTGCCCCTCCTTTCCCTGCGGTGCCTGGTTCTTCCCCCCCACATGATGCCCCCCACTCTGTGGATGATATGGTACAGTGCACTGTGCAGGCAAGCTGGGGGAGACGCGTCCCGACGTGTCCCCCCCAGGACTACGCATCTGGCGTGGCCCATGGGCTTGGCGAAGAGTGTACTGTAGCTACTTTACTTCGACATGCTGATTGTGGTTTATATTTTTTTCCTTTGCAAACGTATGTTTTTCTGGTATTGCTGTTGGTGCTGCTGCTCCCTGAGTTGGGGTGGTGATGATGTGTTGTGTGTCTGGGAAATGTTGTGGTGTGCTGCTCATGGGGTGGACCCTGGTATCTGCATGCCGTCACAAGGTGACTGCATGTATTCTTAGGTGATGTCCCAAGGTGTGTTCCTTACTCTGTGGCACCTGCCATCTTCCCTGCAGGTTTTTTCACAATTGTTGTGCTGAGCTGTGTCAACATTTCCTGGACGTGTGACACGTCCCTTTGACCTTCGCCATGCATGCTCTGCTATGTCTCCACCTGCATCGTTTGTGGCATCCTTGCTGGACACTGTACTTGTGTATGGAATGTATTGACATGACTTCATGTGGACATTTTCCCTTTTCCGCACTATGCATGTGTGTACTCCCTGCCTCACACACATGTGTTACGTGTTCTGCAGGGTATTTGGGCACTTGACTGACAATTGTGGGCATTGTATCTGTGTGTCCTCCACCCTTTTCCTTCCATGGGAGGCTACAACTTGTTGGCTGCCCCGGCACCTGTGCATTTCTATCATTCCTGGTATGTGGGTGACAGTGTGTGTTCCCTTCGGCTCTCTTACTTTAGTGGTGTTTGACATGAGGATACTGTCTTGTTGCATGATCTCAGTGTGTGTATTGTGCTGCCTCCGCCAGGGGAGGGTATGCATGTGTAATTTGTCATCACACCCACATGTGGTGTGTAATGCAGTGGGGGAAGGACCTCCATCCTCATGGGAGTGGGACACTGCAGTCAGTGATGTGTTGTCATGCCACTCTCAACATTGTCGCACATTGTGTATGCCTTCATGCACCCATGCAGTTTGGCTCATCGCAGGGTGATGTACACACCCCCATGACTCTGTCCACTGCTGGGGGTCCTCTGCACCCAGCCCCTCATATGTCTGGGCACTGCTGGGAGAACTCTGCACCCACCCCTCCTGTGTCTGGGCACTGCTGGGTGTGATAGGCACCCACCCCTCCCATGTCTCGGCACTGCTGGGAGGACTCGGCACACACTCCTCATATGTCTGGGCACTGCTGGGAGTGATGGGCACCCACCCCTCTGTATGTGTCCACTGTCATGGTACGAGCCGTACCCACGCGCTGATGTCCTGGGTACGGCCCATACCCCTGCGGCACCCCTACTTTGGGGGTGCGGCCCGTACCCATGCCTTTGGGACGTGGGTACCGGCCGTGCCGCCATTGTTGGTGTGACGTAGGGGTGGGCGTGGTATGTGCCGTACCCACACGCTGATGCCCTGGGTACAGCCCGTACCCCTACGGCACCCCAACTTTGGGGGTGCGGCCCGTTCCCATGCCTTTGGGACGTGGGTACCGGCCGTGCCGCCATTGTTGGTGTGACGTAGGGGTAGGCGTGGTACGGTCCGTACCCACGCTCTGGGGGGCGTGGGGACGTCCCGTACCACCATTGTCAATCAATCAATCAATCAAAGCATTTATATAGCGCACTACTCACCCAGAGGGTCTCAAGGCGCTAGGGGAGGGGTTCCGCTACTGCTCGAACAGCCAGGTCTTGAGTTGCTTCCTGAAGGCGAGGTGGTCCTGGGTCAGGCGGAGGTGGGTCGGGAGGGAGTTCCACGTCCTGGCGGCGAGGAAGGAGAAGGACCGTCCCCCTGTGGTGGCTCTTCGGATGCGGGGGACGGTGGCGAGGGCGTGGCCGGTCGATCGAAGCTGGCGTTTGGGAGCGTAGAAGTTGAGGCGGCTGTTGAGGTATCCTGGGCCTTGGTTGTGTAGGGATTTGTGTGCGTGGGTGAGGACACGGAAGGTGATTCTCTTGGTGACCGGGAGCCAGTGCAGGTCTCTCAGGTGTCCGGAGATGTGGCTGCGATGGGGGATGTCCAGGATGAGTCGTGCTGAGGCGTTCTGGATCCGCTGAAGTCTTTTCTGGAGTTTGGCGGTGGTTCCGGCGTAGAGGGAGTTGCCGTAGTCCAGACGGCTGGTGACGAAGGCCTGGGTGACCGTCTTCCTGGTCTCGGTGGGGATCCACCGGAAGATCTTTCGTAGCATGCGCAGGATGTTGAAGCACGACGAGGAGACGGCTTTGACTTGTCTGGTCATGGAGAGGGTGGAGTCTGGTCATGGAGAGGGTGGTGGTGACGGGTACGCGTCCATGTCTACTTCCGTTGTGGCGGGACGTGGGATTGGTGGACATGCCCCCCGTTGGGACCCGACCATGGAGGTAATTATTGTGCAGGTTGTATATGTATTTTGAGGGGTGTGGGTTATGTTTCTTGCCCTTGCACCCCACCCCCCCCTTTGCCCCTGGGGGTTGTTCTGACCTTCTGCGGCGTCTGCGGCGGTTTCTGTACACGAGGTGGTAGGCTATGAGGGCCGGGATGACGCGTAGGTTGGGGTCCATGGCTGTCCGTCGCGTACCGGTACTCCTTGTTCGCGTTATCCACAATTTCCCGGCAGTTTTTGGCTCCCGTAAAAACTGCTGCGTGCGGAGTGACGTCGGCACGAATCGTACTTGCTGGTCCGTAGAACGCTGCCTGACTCCGTCCGGACGTCGCGTATGCGCCGTCCAGATTCAGATTTGTATGTATTTTTTTGCCGGTCGGTGTTTTTTACGACTCGTACTGAAATTGTGTTTCTGTGCGAATCGTACTTGCGAGTTTGTAAGGTGTTTTTCCCGGTTACGAGTCGGACGGAGAAAACGCTCCGTCCGACGATTCGTACCCGTTTTTTCCAGGATCGGAATCGACACCTTAATGTTCGGGTTGTGGGGTTTATAGGTATAAAGGGTGGGAAGTAATTTAATTTTGATTAATGAATGAATAATTGCTAATCAATATAATTTTTTTAATTACTTATGTTAATTTTGCAAATATATTTTTATTTTAGGTGTGGGATGTCGGGTTTATAGGGGTACAGAGTGGGAAGTAAATTAATTTAAAGTAATTAATGTTAATATTTTTATTTAATAATGGTGATTTAATTTATAGTTAATTATGTTAATTGTGTAATTAAATTTTGTAACTAAAATTTTAGGTGTGGGTTTGGGTATTGGTGAGGTATATGGTAGGAAGTTAATTACATTTTAATTAGGTTAGCATTCCTTTTTTAATTAATAATAAATATTAAAATGAAAATGTATTAGGTTGATGTTTTAGTTATTTTTTAATACTGTTGCTCTGACTGAAGTGGGAATATCAATGTTACCCCTCCTCAACCCAACACTTTCCCTGCTTTTGCACTCATTGGAGTGGTAATACTAAATTTTACCCCTCTGCAATTAAACCATTTCCCTACTTTTGCACTGATTCGAGTGGCAATATTACATTTTACCCCTCCATAATCCAACACTTTCCATAACTTTGCACTCATTTGAGTGGGAAAAGTAAATGTTATCACTCTTCAATCCAACACTTTCCCTACTGTTACACTCAGTTGAGTGAGAATTGTAAAGTCTGCCCTTTCGCAATCCAACACTTTCCCTACTGTTGCACCTATAGGAGTGGGAATAGCACATTTTACCCTTCCGGAATTTAACACTTTCCCTGCTGTTGTACTTATTGGAATGGGAATAGTATATTTTATCTCTCTGTAATCTAAATATTTTCCTAGTGTAGTATTAATTGTAGTGCTCTGCAATACAATGTTTTGTCTCATTTTGCATTTATAATATATATATATTTGGCCACAGAAACAATAAATTGCTGAAGCTCAGAAACAACTGAGCGATCCTCAGTGCTATGCCAAATCCAGTTTAAAACACTACAATATTGCCAAAGACCAACTCAGAAAAATCCTTTTTAAATGGAAAAGAGAAGGGATGATTTCAATGCAAGAATACCAATTTCTTCATGTATAAAATCCAGTCCTACCAAAACTATATTTAATACCAAAGGTGCACAAAGAAATATTTCCAGTTCCACGACGTCCCATTATATCAGCCATACAAAGTGTTGCTGAACATATCACTGAATATATTGATTATTTCTTACAGGACCTAGTAACAAGTTTGCCAATCTATATTAAAGACACTGATGACTTTTTAAGAAAGATCAGAAATATTCCCCAGACTGAAGATTTGATATTTATCACTCTTGATATCAAATCATTGTACACTAGTATAGAACATCATACTAGGTTAAAAGCATTAGAATATTTCTTAGGAACCAGATCAGCACATTGTTATAGTCATAACAAAATGATTGTGGAATTGGTTACCTGGTGCTTAAACAACAATTATTTTATGTTTGGCAATGAAATATATCTTCAAATGAGAGGAGTGGCGATGGGGGCCTGCTTCTCTCCCAGCTACGCGTGTTTACACGTGGGCTGGTGGGAGGAGCAGGTCCTCAGGCGCACACACCAAGTGGCTTTCTCAGGCCAAGTGCTAAAATGGATGCGATACATTGACGACGTTTTTGTTTTATGGAAGGGTGACGAAAGCAGTGCCAAGACATACATCAGAGAAATCAATATCAATCATGAAAATTTAAAGTTTACATCGACCATCGGTAAACAAGAAGTAGATTTCCTAGATGTAAAGGTCTTCTTTCAGGAGGGACAAATAGCTATCAAACTCCATAGAAAAAGCACTGCTGGAAACACTATATTACACGCCAGCAGTGCTCACCCCAAACATGTCATCAATAATATCCCCTACGGGGAATTACTAAGACTTAAATGCATATGCAGTACAGAGGTCGATTTAGCCAATTGTACCTCACAAGCATTAGAAAGATTCAAACAAAGAGGGTACAAAGATGTTATTTTAAATCAAGCACTTAACAAAATTCAGGCTAGGTCGAGAGAATCTCTATTAATAAATGACAAAATTACGAATACAGATACAGTGACAGGCAACCCAGATTCGTCTCTGAGATTTATAACTACCTATAACCGCCAAGAAAGGAAGATCAGGTCGATTATAACACACAGCTGGCCTATTTTATTAACAGACGCAGTTCTAGCTCCTCGACTTCCCAATACTCCAACCATTACATATAGGAAGGGACCTTCCATGAAAACTCAAATCAGTAGAAGTTTTCCAGAACTAAGTAAAAAACAAATGTGGCTGCAGTCCCGGCCGGGATTCGTCAAATGTTCCAGCTGCAGGGCTTGCAGATTTGGAACTAACACCACACAATATACCACCCCATTTAGTCCAGAAATGGTTAACATCAAGGGGTTCTACAATTGTAAAACCGAGTATGCCATCTATGTCCTGACATGCACCTGTGGCCTACGATATGTCGGCGGTACTAAGCTACAGGTGCATGTCAGAATCCTCCAGCATCTCCGGGCAATCGTTAATAGCGATAGCTCGTACCCAGTGGCCAGACACTTTAAGTCTGTGCATTACAATGATTTGCAGTGCCTCAAATATTTTGTAATCTCATCAATTCCAAAACCACAACGAGGAGGAGACAGAGACAAAATGCTGAGAAGGATGGAATCAAAAATAATTCTAGAACTAGATAGCAAATTCCCTAATGGACTCAATACTACGGAGGACTTATATCACTTTCTATAATAGACGGCATCAGGAAAGTAGGAATTAAGAGATCTGCACATATTATAATAAGGCACCCTCCCTGCCGCACTTTTTATCTTACTTCCTTTTTTTTATTTTCTTTTCTACTGTAGAATAATTTTTACAAACATAAGACTTTTTTGTTATATCAAATTAAGCCCAATTTTAGGGAATTCGACAACATAAAAACTATTATAGTTTTTATGTGGGTTATATTTTTCACTATTGCACTTTAGGGAAAAAAATAGGGTTGATGTTCTTTCGTTCTTACAAAAGAGATGAAATAATATGTTTGCAAATTAATTTTATTTAAGAATTAGGGCATGTTCAATCATTCAGCATTCAGGCTGTATACAGATATTGTGATTCCAACCATTATGATAGTTAATATGTAGTATAGCCAACATCAGCGCAATTTGCACAATCCAAAATACCTTTGTTTACATAATTTATTTGCGTTATGTTGCACATGTATATGTTTACTTATTGCGTATTTTGCACATTGTTGAAAAAATCTATTTATTTGCGAATTTTGCACTAGAAAAAGTGGGGAAAAAAAGCGATTTTTGCACATGGTTATAAATACAGGCTATAAATACATATATGAATAGGTTGCAGGTTTCTCACAAAAATAGTGAGAAAGGAACGTAAAGTCAACACTATCATAATATCGATATGATTGATGGTTAAAAAACTGATGCTCATTTACAAGAGAATACTGCATTGATGCCGATAAAAAAGTACACATGTTTTCTCTTACAAATTACGCAAACAGAAAATCTCCTTAACATCACAGGTCAGATGATATCTGACTAGGTAGAAGAAAGACTTACCCTTTGACAATACAAAAAAGTGGTTAATAGTGTGTTGTCTATGTTTAGTATCACGTGTGATGTTTACACAGTGTTTGTATATATAAATTAAAAAAAGAGTCATGGCACTTAACAAAGAATGGATATTGAAAATATACTGTGACTCAGCAGCTGCATGCAGCAAAACAAAAAGATGTAACAAATGTCATAATATGTGAACACAGTGTGCAATTAGTTCAGCTGCTCATAATGGGTCATGTAAAAAACAAATATGCACCCCTTAAATAATAATATGTGAAACAATGTAAATAGCAATGCCACCACTGCATGGATTGACACCGATGCACCGCTTCACACTGATGCCCTGAGACTTCAGAACAGGAGGCAAGCTGTCCTCTCTGGTGCATCTTCCTGGCTGGAGGTGGAGACAGCATTGTCAGAGGCAGACCAGGCCCATTCAGGTGAAAGGAAATCTCCTCACCCTTCTTTAAATGCAGCCCAGGTCTATTCAGCCCATCCCTGACCCATCTCGACTCTCTGGAGCTACTGCTCCTCCCCAGCCCCTGTCATCCCAAAGCCAGACAGTCAATCCACAAACCCAGCAGAGGCACCCTGGATGGGTCAGCAAGAAAAGACCTACTTTCTAAAAGTGGTATTTTCAAACATAGAATGTAAAAATCACCTTGACTCTGAGTTTGGGCATACTGAACCTTAGTTTTCTACCTTATTCCCAGGGGTAGTTATGTTTATAAAATGTTATGCGCTAACTTCCCATTCTGTCCTATGGGAACAGGTAGCCTTGCAATAGTGAAAAACAAAAATTGGCAGTAGTTCACTATCAGGACATGCTACACTACACCCTGCCCACAGGGGTACCTTGGGCCTGACTAATATGTAAGAAAAGGGAAGGGTAGGGCCTGGCAAGTGGGTGCACTTGCCAAGTCCACATGGCATTACTAAACTGCACACAGATACTGCAGTGGCAGATCTGAGTTACCTTTTAAGGGCTACTAATGTCGGTGGCACAATCAGTGCTCCAGGCCCACTAGTAGCATTTGATTTACTGGCCCTGGCAATCTCAGTGCACTTTGCTGGGGACTGACTAGTAAATCAGATATGCCAATCATGGAAACACCAATCCATAAAAACAATTTACAACAGGAGCACCTGTACTTTAACACTGAACAGCAGTGCACAGAGACACTAAACCAGCAAAACAAAACCAGGAGGTCCGAAAGCAAAAAGACAGGGAAATCACACCAAAAGATGCCAAGTCTAACATTATCCATCCCAATTTGCATCAAGGATGAAAATGAGCTCATAGTGAGGTTTTGATTTTGATGTTGAAATGTCTTGTGACTTGTGTGCAGGGACATTCATTGTGCCATATGCCAGCAAACACATTTCCCTGTGTCTGTCTTTTGTATGTGAGATATTGTCTTAGTTTGAAGATCTGTGTCTTCCTTTATCCAAGGTTTTGGATGATGAACCATCCTTCGTGTACCTGCAGATTTGATGCCTGCTCCATGTGGACAGTTAGCACTCTGTCCCTTTTTTTTTCAAAACAGATATTATTAAGTTTCCATTGTATAGGGTGGGCAATGCCCAAAGCATATATTGCAAATACAATTCAACATAAGAAGTACCACGTTTTTGAAAAAAACAACCTCAAACTGTCTGGCCATACATCTGGTTCAACAACTAAAATGTAGCACAGATCACCACAAAATTGCCTTAAACGCAAATGACTAGGTGTATGTGTCCTGACAACAGAGGGGCATATTAGCAAGACCGGCCATTATCACAGTTTTAGCGCAGGAAACTGCCGCTAAAACGGCGATAATGGGCTTGCTAATATGCGTTATAGAATTCCAATGGAACCCCAGGTTAGATGTGCAGGACATCTAACCTGGGCTTCTATTGGAATTCTATAACGCATATTAGCAAGCCCATTATTACCGTTTTAGCGGCAGTTTCCTGCGCTAAAATGGCGATAATTTTATCGCCGGTCTTGCTAATATGCCCCAGAGTTATTTATCTTAGATATTTTAGTAATAGTCGGCCCGATTCATAAAAGTAATCTGAGAAAAAATCCTAACTTTACGACTTTCGGTATTCACAAAAGTCATTAAGGAGTAGTAAAGTTAGGATTCCTAACTTTACTACTCATAAACTGAGACAAAATCCTAACGTTATGACTTTCGGTATTCACAAAAGACATTTAGGAGTAGTAAAGTTAGGAATCCTAACTTTACGACTCCTAAACTGAGACAAAATCCTAACTTTATGACTTTCGGTATTCACAAAAGACATTTAGGAGTAGTAAAGTTAGGAATCCTAACTTTACTACTCCTAAATGCCTTTTGTGAATACCGAAAGTCGTAAAGTTAGGATTTTGTCTCAGATTACTTTTGTGACTCAGGCTCCAGGTAAATTAACCGGACAAGTTCATGGAGGGTCAGTGTGTGGCAGAGGGGGTAGGTCTATGCCTAAATATGTCACCCAGCCAGACCATATCTTCCTATGCTTCTGTGGGCAGCCCCTTGCCTGATAGACTGCAATCTCAGCCCCCATACATCCATCCATTGCCGTCTTCCACCAACCCACTGTTTGCGGGGAGGACGCCTTCAACGCCTGGGCATGTCCCTCTTGGCAAGTGTGAGGCCCAGAAACAGCAAGTGTTTTTTGTAGCGGTTCCCACCTATCTCTTCTGTACTATGGAACAAGAACAGCCTAGGGTTGAGCAGGAGGGTCCAGGACAGGACACGGCCCAGGCAGGACTAGATTCTCCACCAGTATGGCTGTAGCGCCTCGCAGCTCCAGACCGTATGAAAGAAGGTGCCCTCTGCGCACCCACACCTGAGACAAATGGTGGTCTGGATGACACCCATTCTCTACAGACAGAACCGGGTGAAATATGCTTGGTGAATTTATTTAAATTGGATAAGGCAGTATTGTGTGGAGACAGCAGCATCCCGGGGACTGGCAAGGGCCTCAGTTCAATCATCGTCTGTCAAGGTCGGTATATCTGTCGCCAATGCCTCCCTGATCTTGTGTAGTGTAGTTCAAGTGTGGGCAGTCATGGTCTGATATATTTGTCATATCCTGTGTGCCCCCAGGTCACCCATTGGTAGACGGCCCTCCAGGGGGTGAAATTCTGATAATTCGTCCAATGGGCGAACCAAAGGGGTCAGGGTATGTCTCAGTTGCAGATACTTGTAAAACTGCAACTTACATAGCTGGAATTCGTTTTGCAGTTGTCGGAACTATTTAAGGGTGAGACCCTGCATGATATCACTTAGTGTGGAAATCCCGAGGAGGTCCCATTTATGAAAGCCAGAGAGTTCAATGAGAGGGCGTAGGTATGTGCCCTGCCATAATGGGGTTGTTTATGTAAGGCGCCCTGACCGGCCCATGTTTTTAACAGTATATCGCCAGAGTTGAATAACCGTTTTGCTGGCCGGAGGCAGAGAATCTAGATTCATTTGGCTGCAGAGGAGTCTCTAGACCCCTCCTGAATGACCAAATAAAAGGAGAACCACACAAGCGTTATTATAAAAATATGTATTAATTACTAAACACTCTCTAATAATTTCTTTATAAGGTTAGAGCACAAAGCACATAATATTAAATCAATAGAACGATAGTAAGATGGCACAATACACAGCGGGCTCCAGGGGGAGACCGAACCATATACTAAGAAAGTGGTATAACAACCACAACTTTGATAGACACAGTGCCTAGAGCACGTAGAATCGTTGGGACCCCAAGGAGCCACACAGAGGAGTGACACAGGGAGCCCACGGAGGATGGGTGAAGTGTGAGAACACAGGCGCGTGCTCCGTACAACGCTATGGGAAAGTCGCGGTTTGAAAATTACAGTTTAAGGACACTTTGGAAAGGACTTAAAGCAAACCCTTTGGAACATAGAAGGTCATAAGGCCAGCACCCTTGTGAGTACTGAGGAACCTGTGTTACCTATCCCAGAGGAGCCGGGTGCATAGGGGTCAAGTGGTGGTGGAAACCCTTGTCGCTTTCAATGGCGTGATGCGAAGAAGTGCTGCTGCCGGGAAGATGAAAAGTGTCTGGTGGAATCCAAGCCTGGATCCGAGATGAGAAGAACCTGAAAGCAGAGGAGACAGAGTCTGGGTCACTTCAGAGTGACCAGGGGCCTGATAGACGAATGCCCACTGATGTCGGGTGCTTCAAATGTGAAGATGAGATGCTTGACTCTGCAGCCACGGGGACCAGGAGATGTTGACGACAACCAATGTCCGAAGGTGAGCTGTCCCATGAAGGATGTTGAGCTGGGGGGGTCAGTGTCCGCATCGAACACCAACAAGCCTTGGCAACTGCAACCCACGCGGGCAGAGGAAACAAGCTACAGTGAGGACCAGCAAGGTCCTGGGAACTCTCCAAGCAATGGAGAGTCAGGGCACATCTGGAGCTACAAGGAAAGCCCAAGGAAAGTCAAAGTTACCTTCACAGGGACCCACAAGCCAACAGACCAGGGATCGCAAAGGGACCTTAAGCTGAATCAGGAAATACCAGCCCACGAAACACTCATGGAGTGTAGGCCGTAAATCTTCAGTGGAAATACTGCTCGGGTCAGGACTACACGTAGCCCAAAGCACAGCCTCAAGGATTGCCAAAAAGCATATGCTGCTGCAAAAGTACACAGGGGTTCGGGTTGCACGGTCCGCACAAGGGATACTGGTCTCAGGATTGCTGAGAGAGCAGATCGACCTCAGAGACGCTTGGAAACCCACCTCCTGTGTTGCATAAATCTTCAGAGTCCACAGGAGCTTGGGAGATACAAACCGGTCAGATGCATTAAGGTGACTGCTGCAGGGAAGTAACTCCTTTACTCCAAGGGAGATTCTTCTGTCATCCAGCGAAGTATAGACCGTCGAAGTACTTGGTTTCTGTAGCAGAGTTTAGTCCAGGTAAAATTCAAAGTCCTGTAGTCAGGGTTCCTACTTTATACCCAAGGAAGGGGTTGGACAAACTCTGGGGACCCACCTATGGGAGGGTCAGGACAGAGGGGTGGCTACAACCATGTCTTTTATCCAGTTTCACACCAGAGCAGGAGCAAATGGCTCCTGCAATCAATTTGAGCTGGACTATGCACAGGGCCACCAAATGTGCCCCTAGTGCAGACTTTCTGGCACTCTCAGAGTACACCCACCCAGCCCCAATACACTAAAGCCTGTCTGGGAGGTGGATACACCTTCCTGTGACATGAAACCTGTTTTCAGGCCTTCCCCTGCTCGAGCTCGGCTCAGCAGCAGGAGGGCAGACTCATGTCTGTGGCTGGCAGCATCCATTTTGTGATGCCCAGATCAAGAAAGCTGGTACCGGGTGTACTGGTGTTCCACATAAGTCCCTCTAGAAGGGTGGAATCATACCTCCCCCGCCAGTTACTGGTGCGGAGGTATGATTCCAAAGTGTTTGACTCTAAACACGACATGTTTCTAAGCAGCGGTTTTAAAGTTAGCATTTATCGCGAGGTTATAATGCACTTGAATATATATGGTTGGCTGCATTACAGACAACCCCGGAAAATAGGTTCCGAAGGCTGCAGAGGGGCTCTGCTCATGCAGGGGCACCCTCTCACATAAAACCCAGCACCCAGCCTTCAGGATTGATAAGGCCTGCCATAGGGGTGACTGATAGGTTTATATGTGTAGTGATTTAGAATAGATATAGGTAACCTACATCTAAGTAAGGGGTGCATGCACCACCTTACACAGGCTGCAGTAGCAGACCTGTGGTGCCATTTTGAATGGTCTCTCAGGGGTGGCACAATACATGCTGCAGCCCATGGGAGGCCTCTGGGGTACCTATGACCTGGGTACATGGTGTACCATATACTAGGGACTGATAAGGGTACCCCAGTATCCAATCTGGAGTGTACCTAAGGTACATGCAATCAATTTAGATGAGAAAGCAGCTAGGCTGGGGTCCTGGATAGCAGGATCTCAGTCAGTCTAAGTCGAAAACAGTGATATATCAGCAAAAAAATGGGGGTAACCATACGAAGCAGATCCTACTCTCCTACACCTTTGCAGCTCAGAACGAAGCTCGGTCCGACCCTTTTGACCAGTGTTGTTTAAATTGATCGCTGGGATCTGGGGGCCCGATTCACAGAACTAACTTAAGACAAAATCCTAAACTTACTACCATTTTCGTATTCACAGAATACACTTACTCATTTTGGTATTCACAGAAGACACTTACTCACTTCAGTATTCACAGAAGTTAGGAGTCCTAACTTTAGGGCTCCTAAATGCCTTCTGTGAATACCGAAAGTCTTAAAATTAGGATTTTTCTCAGTTTAGGAGTCCTAAAGTTGGGACTCCTAACTTTACTACTACTGAACTGAGAAAAATCCTAATTTTAAGGCTTTCGGTATTCACAGAAGGCATTTAGGAGTCCTAAAGTTAGGAGTCCTAACTTTACTACTACTAAATTGAGAAAAATCCTAATTTTAAGACTTTCGGTATTCACAGAAGGCATTTAGGAGTCCTAAAGTTAGGAGTCCTAACTATACTACTACTACTAAACTGAGAAAAATCCTATTTTTAAGGCTTTCGGTATTCACAGAAGGCATTTAAGAGTCCTAAAGTTAGGAGTCCTAACTTTACTACTACTACATTGAGAAAAATCCTAATTTTAAGACTTTCGGTATTCACAGAAGGCATTTAGGAGTCCTAAAGTTAGGAGTCCTAACTATACTACTACTAAACTGAGAAAAATCCTAATTTTAAGACTTTCGGTATTCACAGAAGGCATTTAGGAGTCCTAAAGTTAGGACTCCTAACTTCTGTGAATACCGAAATGAGTAAGTGCCTTCTGTGAATACCAAAATGAATAAGTGCCTTCTGTGAATACCAAAATGGTAGTAAGTTTAGGATTTTGTCTTAAGTTAGTTCTGTGAATCGGGCCCTGGGTTTCGGAAGGATTCCGGCAGATTTCAGCTTGGGAAACCAGAGCCTCAGTAGGCTGCGTCTGCCATGTTGGCTCGTCAAACCACACCCCACTTTGTCCCTTACTTGAGTGCTGTGACTCCAAATGGGACATTTTGATACCCTGTCCTGACTGTACAGGTAGGTAACCTATCCCATGCCCTGCTGGCTAGTCTGAGTGAATAGTGGTGGGTGAATGGCACGGGTCCACCAGGGGCATGTCAACCTGGCCTGGCAAAGCATAGGGTGTCCTAACATTGCTGTGTCCCAATGTATTTGAGTGCGGTGTACGTGCTATCTGACCTGTATGCATGGTAGTGATTATATGTAAGGGATTCATCTGTCTGAGTCCTGCTCTGGATCCACACTGGATCCTTCCTTGGTTGTCATTCCTGGCACATCCTACATTCCATTCTGGTTGTGTCTCCCCATGATGACCTGCCAATGTGCCCTGCAGTGAGGCGGAGATGATGGTGGATGTAGGCTGTGTTGGATACCTACTCTGAACTGCTGTACTCATCAGGACATAGGATGTGAGACTGTGTGATTGAGCCAATGGGGAGTGGCAATCCAGGTTGGACTGAAGTAGTTAATTTGTTGTTTGTAGACATGTATTGATCTGTCAACAATTGGTGCATCAGGTAATGTGAGGTGTGAGAAGGTAAACAAGCTAGGCCTAGGTTTTCAATCTGATGGGGAAAGCATTGTCTTGCTACTTCGTAGATCAGCTATAGTATTTGACTTCACTTTCCTGAGTGATTTCTACATGTTGTTGTTTCTTTTGAAGCTATCGAGAGTAGATAATGTACTTCTGCTATGGTGTTTTGCAAGTGGCAAGGTAATTAGGATGAATGGTGTCACTTCCTGCAATGTGACTTCCTATGACATGAGATGTTGTGGTCTTTGTATGCGTTTCAGATATTTGGATTTTGCCTTGGAACTGATGCATGTACGTGTGGGCATGGTGCCAGTTAATATGTCTCTGTAGACATACTTTTGTGAGTACACTGAAGTTCTGTTGCCCTGTGATGTTTCATTGTGTGCTGTGGTGTACTCATCACGCACTCACTTTGTAATATATACATGTATGTGGCTATGGACGTTCTTAGTGTGTTTCCCCCAGTATTTTGAGGTCTGAATGAACCTGCCTGATGAGGACATTCCCTAATTTGACATACACAACATGCTACGGAACCAGGGTCGGATTGGGAACACGAATAGGCTTGGGCACTCTAAGAGAAAGTGCCCACATTCTGTGATCATCCCTTTCATTATAGCCTCAGGGCATTTACCTGGCAAGGGATATGTCAAAAAGCAAACTGATGCTGATCAAGGGGGTTGGGAGTAGGTGAAAATGGCCAAAGTAAACTTGCCCCCCCTGCAAGGCCCCTGCATACAACCCACCCTCCCTGCGCCTGCAATGACCTAACAGTGATGGCTTGGTGGGGGAGATAACACTGATTCTGGCAGGGCATGCGAGGAGGGGCGCCAAGGTGAGAATGACCCAAAGGATTGCCCCCAGCCTCAATTTACAGCGCAGCTGGGGAGCGAACAAGACACTGGCACCACATTGAACTGGCCTGGCGGGGACTGGGGAAGAAAGTCCGTCTCATGGGGTGGTTTACAGAAGTCCCAAAAAAACAGCCCACAGGTGACCCTGGGGCACCGGCTCATCGACGAATGCCCGATTGCTTGTCTTCCCAATCCTAGCCTGTACGGAACACTTTCTAGTAGAACGCAATGCCCATTGGGTGCACAGGGCTTCAGCCCTCCCATCGTGTGTGTCAGCCCCGGCTGAGACAGCTTCCCAGACACACACACAGACAGTTCTTGAGCTGCTGTGGGTGGCTGGTCGGGCATCTTATCGCAGCAGCATCCGAGTATTTCACAGGTCTTTAAAAGATCATTTACTTAATGACGAGGCTTTGTTGGTTTTTCACCCATTCCTAGAGCCCCTGCAGCTCCACTCTGCCCATTCCTTAAAGCTGCAAATTACTTTTTCTGCCACAGTGTGCAAATGCATTTCCTGAAAAGTAACCTTAGGCTTTTATTTTTTGCAGTTTTATGCAGCTCGAACTCCACCCGAAGGTATTGCTGCACTTTGCGTGAGCACCAGTTACATTATTCAAGGACACATTGCTGGAAATATTAGCCCCCCCACTCTGAAATATGGCTCTAGTTGCGCCCTTGTTTTCTACTGTATTGTTTTTTATGGGGTAGTTACATTATTCAGTAAGGGTAAGTGTCTAACTGTCGGCGACGACCGCATAGGTTGGGGTTGTAATATTCATCACAGATGCAACAATTAACACAACACACAAAGGGTTGAGGCAAGGATCCTGCACCTATTACTAATGGTGGTCTGATAATATTGTGATGGTGCTGAAAAAAACAGGAAGTGCACCCTTCTCCACTTCCTATTGGGTAAACTCAAATACAATCAAAGACAGAAAACGGAATTAGCACCCATCATTTGAAAAGTCTCATTGAAATGAATTAGGACATGAAACATCCATAGCGACCAGTAGAAGAAGCAGGTCCAAAATGTGCTTGTAGTCGAAAATAAGTGTTCTTTATTTAAATATATTCAAATGCTTAAAATCCAAAGACCATAAAAGTGAATCTTTTAGCCAACGCATTTCGTCTCTATCGAGACTTCTTCAGGGCTAAAACAAAACATATATACATTATTTACAATCTATACATATATACCTATATACAGAAGAACGTTTTAATCTATACATATATATATACAGATCTATATACAAAAAAACCTTTGTCAATTCATTACTCTTAAGAGAACACTAAAAATCACCATTTGGCTGGTTTGTATAATCACCATTTGGGTGGTTTGTATAATGTGGTATCATAATAATTAAATCATTAAATTTAACGTGAATCCCCAGTCATTCAGGGAGGAGAGCATACAAAAAGCAAGTACAATCTGTGTTGATATAATCATTACTTTCGTAGTTTGTCGAAAGAAAGATTTGCTTCATTACTTTATGCAAACACAATCATTTCCATCATAATATCATCGCATATAATTTTACAAATTGATTCCTGCACTGCATAGTATAACATACCTCAAAGTTAAATATTTGTAGATTCAATTGTATTCCACTTAGGAAAAGAAAAGTTTCAATGGCACAGATAAATGTTGTTGCACAATAGTTGTCTGGAAGACAAACAAAAAGATAGCATATAAAACCACATCTTAATCCTATAGATATGGGTCCTATTGGCCAAAATAAAGTATATAAGTACATGGCCAAAGTAAATAATCACTTGTGCAATCTTTTTCTAAGAAACAGTTTTGTTCTAACATAAAGTATATTAAGTAAAGGGACAATTTTGGCTTGTCTTAAAACTTTTCAAATTAGCAATGCTGTCTCATCAATATCGATCAGAACGACTCATATTGACATGTACACCATATCAACTACACACAAAAATCAACATGTGCAAATCTTAAGTTTGTTTAAACCCGTTGTATCTTGTCAAAGCTACTCTCATAATTATTATTTATAAAAGAGTTATTCTCCGCCAAAGAATGAACATCTGAAATGCAGCCTGGATATGTGCCAAACTTTGACTCACTCAATACTTATGGTAACTCGTTCACTCTTAAAAGATATGAAAATACCATTTTAAGATGTGAAAATAACACTGAATATAACATTTGCGAACCGACCACATCTGAGAAACATATCAACTACTATGACCGATATAAAATGGCCACATTTATCTTAAGTTAAAGATAAAATTAGTCGTCAGGAAAAATTAAATTAATGCGAAAATTCCGCTAAAACAGACCAAATATCATGTAGCATGTTAGCAGATAAGGATAACCTATCATTCATTGCATCTCATACGGGCCGTTTTTACCACAATTTTAAATTTGTATCTGCCCCATAATTTATGTTTCATTGTCTGAGCACATTCAATCCAGACGATATTAATATCATATTGTCATGGTTTTAATTTAAAACACGCACAAAAAGTGAAAAATAATACCTTAAGTGAGTTGTCATCAAATAATAACTGAAGAGAGAGGAGAAAAAGAAATATTATAACTTAGAGGGAAACCAGTAGGTACTGCCAAGCAAAAGATTTATTCCCGAAAAAGCTGAATGACGTTTTCATTCATTTGTTACATACCAAGATAGGCAGGGTAGCCAGCAACGATCTAAAGCGTCCGTATTCCAAAGCGGTAAACCGACTAATGAAATCTCTTCCATTTTTATATTGTATAACTTACTTAATTAACTTCACCTGTGTTATTAAAACTAGAGAACAGACAAAAAGTTAAACCAGTATCTTTTGAATAAAGTTGCGGTGGCCATGTTGGTGTGGGCTGCTTGTGGATAGGCCTGTTATTTACCGTATGTGGCCATATCCTCTTACTCTTCATTGTCCGTGATGCCACTGTCGTACTTTGGTATTCGGAACCGCGTAAGGGACAGGGCCTTACCTCTGTCCATTTTGGTATTAGCGAACCGCAAATGGTAAATGCGGCACGTACGAGTGCTTTATGTGCCGTTCCAGCTACGAATGCACTGTGTACACGTATTCTGCTCAACTACGCGGGTTCCATTTTGGAAGCAGTGGCCATCTTGTCATTGCCCTCACATAGGCTATGATGGAGTTAATACGGGCCTTACAGTACACGGGCTTTCCCTCTGACTTCTCTGTGACCTGGGCAGCTGGCTCTGCTGCCCCGGGTCAAACCGGTCTCACGAGCTCCCCTTCCTCCTTCCACCTGTGATTCGTATCAGGGCTTGACCCGTCATAAAACCCTTTCATTCTACACAATCTCCCGGCTAATCTCTTCCACACCTGCTTGTTCTTGCTTTATGACTTGTTTCTCTAAACAGGAGATGCCCATATTTATTGGGGGGTCTATTTACTTCAAACATGGGATCTGAACCTTCCTGTGTAAATCATTGTGGGCTGGCCGAACTGGAATGTGGGATGGTCATCATGACTCTGCTTTTTCGTTTGTAATGTATACTTATAATGGCCATATCGTAAACCAAGGAATGTATGCCTGGAGCATGATATTTTGTACTTAAGGAGAAGCCCGTTCCTATGATTTTCAGCAGTCTCCTGAGAACATACACGCTGTTGTACTTCTAGGATATCTGTCATTGGTCTGCAGCCAATAAACGATTCTTTGACTTCACCCAGAAGACTCTGTGTTTCTGTAGGTCCGGAACAGGGTGAAACCCCGAAGTCATAGGGTGTGTGCCCCTGCACCGCTGGGTCTAAAATACCCAGTACTTCACCACCAGCGGCCATTACGCAAAAACAGAGAGACTAAATATATTTGTATTTTTGAGAAATATCTGATATCATTGCAGAATTAAAAGTGACGTACCATTGAGAAAACAACTCCACTTGAGACTGTACAGATTCGAAGGCTTATAACACATCACAATCCACCGCCAACAGCCGGCATTTTGGTAAAGTTCCGATCTCTCAAACAAACACGGTACACGTCTAATAAATGTAGAAAGAGAAAATTATATTTTAACCTTAAATGAGAATTAATGCCACAATAAAATTAAAAAATAATCAGCAAAAATAAGATTTTATTAAAAGCTATAACACATTTTTTTATAGTTGCTGGCGACAGCAAAAGCGGCCATTTTAGCAAAGTTCCAATCTGTCAAATGACCAGCGAAGTTAGTATCAGCCATATTGGTAAATACGCGATGTATCCAAACGCAATGTTATATTTTCATCCTTAAACGACGGCTAATGTCACAGTATAATTAAAAAAGGAAAGAAATATGGATAAGGGGACGATTTCAAACAAAACTGTAAGCATTTGAAGCCATATCCCCACTTATAATCGATCACGGTAGCTCTAGCGTACATTTTGATAAAGTTCTAGTCTTTGAAACCACCAGTAATGTTGCTGTCGGCCATATTGGTAAAGATATAGAATATCGAAATGTAATGTGCTTGTTAAATCCAATCTGAAAAGACCCTGGTGTTATATCAATACAAGGACAATAAGTGTCAGAAATTCATATGCAAAAATAAGCGCCTCTAACATATATTTATAAGATGTTGCTTCTATTACATGATCATCCATATCTTTTTATCAATTCTGTACAAATGAGTGTAATTAACAATATCCTACATCAGCAACACATTTTTTTCTCTCCCTAAGGACCATTCAAAATCCAACTATTTTGTTCAGTAATTGCCATGTCCAACAGCAAAGGAAGACATAAGCACAATTGAATGCAAGGTGATAGTAACATAATTGAAACCTTAGCGAATACAAAAAATAATGGAATTCGTTGTTTTGATTAAGCCCAAATTTCACACTACAGAGACGACAAATCCACTTTGCCTCAAGCTGTCTTAGATACAGCTCTCTGTTTCCACCTCTTTCATTCAATTTCACGTGATCAATAGCATGAAATCCAATGATCTTGTTATTTGGATGTTCATCATAGATGTGATTCGCAACATGATATTTGAGATCTGCATTTTTAGTAGCCCTAACATGTTCTTGAATACGTATTTTCAAACTGCGTGTACTGCTACCAATATATGCTTTACCACAGTAACATATAATTGCATAAACGGTAAATGTAGTATTGCAGTTAATGAAGTAGTCTATTATATATTCTTTAGAGCTATTGTACAAAATCTGGTGGTTTTGTTCTTCCCAAATTTACATATGCAGCAACCACTGCATGTAAAAAAACCTTTTGGTTTATCTGGCAACCATGTCTTCGTCAATGAGTTAGATTTGACGTAGCTAGGACATAACATGTCTCTAAAGGTTGGTCCTCTTCTATAGAGAACCTTAGGTTTCTTTGAGACAGTGCCCTTTGGGATAAAATCAGAGCCCAAAAAGGGCCAGTTTTTTCTAAGCACATTGTAAATGTGACTGCTGTAGGAGTTATATTCAGTAATGAATATAACTTCTGTAGTGTTTTGCATAGTGTTCTTTCTTTGTTTCAGACTAGGGGGGCGATTCCGATGGCCAGTCGGTCAGCTGCCTGAAGTCTTACCCTGCGACCGACACGTACCCGGAGCCGGTCCGTCCTGTTGAGTAAGTACGATGCGCATAACTGCCAAAAACATGACCGACACGTAGGCTGTGAATCAAGCCCCATTCTCCGTCCGAGCCGTAACTCCCAAAGAGGAACCGTGTCGCCCGGAAGCAGCATCCATAGCAGTTTCCAGCATGACAAGTACGATGCGTACTTCCTACGCGCCGGACGGGTCGTCACGTACGGCACGTCACAGTATCCGGAAAACAAGCATATCAGCTATGATTCGCGCCACAAATCAATACACGGCTACGAGACGGACCAGCTTGCATCAGGTGCGAGATGGAGCAACAAGCAGCGTGTACGACACGAACACATCATGAATCCCATTGCGCAGGTCATACCAGTACTCTACATCTATGACCGGATCAGGGACCGATGCCAACGGCACAGGCAGTAAGTCAGACACCTACCACATAAACAAATGACACGTACCCGCAAAATGGCACACACTCACAGGGGATCCATATCCTGGCCACTAACAACAGCCCACCATAGTGGTTGCATGGCCAGCACCACTAACACCCCCACCCATACGGGGCCTGTTGCCCATCACTACTGCCACCCCCACCCATAGGGCTTATGTTGCCCATCACTCCTGCCACCCCCACTCACAGGGGACCTGTTGCTCATCACCCCTTCCACCCCCAGCCATAGGGCTTATGTTGCCCATCACCCCTGCCACCCCCACTCACAGGGGACCTGTTGCTCATCACTACTGCCAACCCCACCCATAGGGACTATGTCGCCCATCACCCCTGCCACCCACACCCATGGGGACTATGTTGCCCATCACCCCTGCCACCCCCACTCACAGGGGACCTGTTGCTCATCACTACTGCCACCCCCACCCATAGGGACTATCTTGCCCATCACCCCTGCCACCCACACCCATAGGGACTATGATGCCCATCACCCCTGCCACCCCCACTCACAGCGGACCTGTTGCTCATCACTACTGCCACCCCCACCCATAGGGACTATGTTGCCCATCACCCCTGCCACCGACACCCATAGGGACTATGTTGCTGTTGGACCCGGCCTCGTAGAATGGCCCTCCGTGCCCCCGCACCACCGAAACCTGGTACATACAGCCCAAAGCCCCCGGCCCAGCCGAACCTCCCCACCAGGACACACGCACCGACCCGGACATCCCCGTCCCTGGCCTCTCCCCTTTCGGCCACCACGGGCCCGCGTGCCCACTTCATGCACCAAGATGGCCGCCCGGCCCCAGCGCGACCCGGGCATAGAGGCGCCACTCCGGCTGGAGGACATCCCGCTTCCAGGGGATGAGAGAGGGAGGAGCCGTTTCTATCGCACCTCTGAACTCCCCCGGGACGATGGGTTTCGATCGACCCTCCGGCCTCCCTGAGGGCTGGCTCCACGCCTGCTGGGTGTCTGGGACTCCTCCCGACCCAGCCGTGAAAGAATCAAAAGACTATAGCAGGAAATCCCGACAAGCGACCCCCAGGTGACAAGACCCCTGCCTGCACAGACTCCGGACATCAAAGAGGGGTCGAACTATAACAAGGGGTGCTCTGGGGCTGTCCGGCAGATTCGACGCTGGAACAACGAGAGCCTGCTGACGTGGTCGCGGCTCCTGGAACTGGAACTCACCTGAGCCCTACTGAGTGACTCGCGGCTCCCTGAAGATCGTAAGACCTCCGAACTTGTACCTGAGCCCTGCTGAGTGACTCGCGGCTCCCTGAAGATCGTAAGACCTCCGAACTTGTACCTGAGCCCTGCTGAGTGACTCGCGGCTCCCTGAAGATCGTAAGACCTCCGAACTCGTACCTGGGCCCTGCTGAGTGACTCGCGGCTCCCTGAAGATCGTAAGACCTCCGAACTTGTACCTGAGCCCGCTGAGCGACTCGCGGCTTCCACAGACTCCACCGGTCCCGCCGGACCCCACGACAACCAGCCTACCCCCCAGCTCGAGGATTGTGAGCTGTGCGCCGGGTACGTCCCTCCTTTGAACCGTTACCAGAGACAGTCCCGCTACCCCCTACCTTTCCGAGACTCTTGAGCCCGTGCTCACCTTGTACATATTTGCAGTGATACCTGTGTGATAAAGCTTGTTCTAAGAATACCCAGTGTGGTCCCTCTGTGTCGTGTGGTGCCAGAGGTACGATCCTAGTTACGAGAGTCCTCCCCCTGGGGAATCTCCCGCCAGTGCCCGGCTACGATACTTTGAGGGGGGGTCTCAGGGTAGTCAGGACCCCTTTCCGGGCTCCTCTGAGGTCGCCGTCTAACATTGGTGGCAAGCGACGGGATTCGGGCCCATCACCTAGAGATCGTACAGTAAACGACGGACGCACGACCAACAAAGATGGCAGAAGGAAGCGCCACGAGCTCCGCAGAAACCAACGCCAACAGAGTGTTCCAGGTGGAGCATCTGGAAGAATACACACACAAAGAGCTAAAACAATTTTGCAAAGAACTTAAAATCGCTACCACTGGCCTCAACACTAAGGAAGACTTGCAGAAAGCACTGAAAACTTGGGTGGAGACCGGGGCCTCCCGCCCGGAAGGCACGGGGGAGCGCCCCGACGAAGCCGAACCCCCCCAAAGTGGAAGCAGTAGCAATCAGGTGCGAGGCATCGTACCAGACGGGGGCCTATCCCCGGAAGAGCTCGCGGACAGAGAGAGAAGCCGCAGTCATGAACTCGAGTTAGCCAAACTCAAAATCGAGGGCGAATTGAAGCTAGCAGAGAAGAAGCTAGCAGTAGAGCAAATGCGTGTACAAGGCGAACTGGAAGAAAAAAAGCTCCAACGGGAGCACGAAGGAAGAAAGCTCCAACTGGAGCACGAACGGAGCTTAAAGGAACTCGAGCTCAAGGCCCGAAATGAGGACGGGAGGCCCTCGGGGAACCGAGAGACGGCCCCCCCAGCGGAACAGAAGGTCCACATCCCCAAGGATGTGGTCAAAGAATATTATAAAAACGATGACATTCAGCAATGGTTTCGGGCCTACGAGGTCGCCATGACCTCCCATCGGATTCCACAGAAGGACTGGGGGGCGGGGTTGTGGGGACGGTTTCTGAGCGAAGGAAGGGACACCCTGCTCGACCTACCCCTCTCCCTGCAGACCTCCTACAGCCACATGAAAGAGGCTCTCCTCACAAGATACGGCCTCACCCCAGAAATGTACCGCCAACGGTTCCGGGACTGCAGGAAGATCCCGGGCACCACCTGGGTGGAGTATGTAAACTTTTTTAGTCGGGCCTTCGATGGGTGGGTCAAGGGCAGCAAAGTCACCACCCTTGCCGAACTCACTGACCTCATGTTATGGGAACATCTGGCTGCGAACTGCTTCGTAGAGCTACGTCAACATCTGCTGGATAGCAAGCTCACAGATCCCCGGAAGCTGGCCGTGGAGGCCGACCGCTGGACCAACACCCGGGTCTCCCGGGGCATGGTAGGAGAGTACCCCCGAACCAGTCAGGGACCACCCCGCCAGAGAGGGGGAGGGAACCAGGGAGGGCCGAGGCAGTCCCAGCCTAGCCCCCCGAAGACACCACCCCCAGCTTTCCCGGCGCCCCCCCACCAGTAACAGGGCCCCCTGGGAGACGGGGACACCGGGTGACCGTCACATGTTTCCGCTGCCAGAAACCCGGGCACTACGCCAATGACCCAGAGTGCCCCATGGCCACCCAAGTCACCCCTGCGAGACAGATAGCCAACGTAGCCCTAGGGGAGGAGGTTGAGGAAGCCGAGGAGTGGGAACCAGCCGCGATGGCCCTAGTATCCCTGGGAGATAGGGAAATGATCCCTGGTAGCCTCCTACCGTCCAACACACAGAAATATGGGCAGCTCGTCAAGATCAATGGCCACCAGGTCGAGGCCCTGCGGGACACCGGGGCCAGTATCACCGGTGTCCTCAGGCACCTAGTTCCCGAGGAGCAGATCCTCCCCAATGTCTTTTGCCCCGTGATATCTGCAGACAATAGGGAAAGTATGTGTCAGGTGGCCCTGGTGCCATTTGAGTGGGGAGGGGTGATAGGTAAACTCAAGGTGGCCGTAAGAACCTCCCAGCCGGTCGACTGCCTCTTAGGGAATGACCTGGAGAGTTCTCCCTGGAAGCACGTAGAGCGCAAGGCCCACCTAGGAATGATGGGACTCCCCGAGTGGGTGTGTGCCACCACCCGATCTATGACAGCCCGACTCACTCCCCGGAGAGAAATCGAGAGCACCCCGGTCGAAGTAGCCAGCACCGTCCCCGCCGAGGGTCCTCCCGTTCCCCCATCGGAAGGGTCCGTCGCCAGCGACGAACCCGCACCATCCGACCCCGCCCCGGTCCCCGAGTTGGGGGATCTACCCGAGTTGGCCCATTGGCGCAACGAGGGCGGGCCCACCCGAGAAGAATTTTGCCAGGAGCAAGCCACCTGTCCTTCCCTGGTCGGGCTGCGGCGCCAGGCCGAGGGCCAAGCCGCAGGTGACCAGACCGGAACGCACCGAATCTATTGGGAGAATAACGTCCTGTATAGTGAGCAGAAATCAGTGGAGCTGGGATCCGGACGGGTACTGGTGGTACCTCTCCGCTTCCGGGATTTCCTCCTGGGCTTAGCCCACGATGTCCCCCTCGCCGGTCACCTGGGTCAGGACAAGACCTACAGCCGTCTCGTGACCCATTTTTATTGGCCTAAGATGAAAGCAGCGGTAGAGGCCCACTGCAAGTCCTGCCCCACGTGCCAAGCCAGTGGGAAGAGTGGGGGGAAGCGTAAGGCTCCCCTCCAACCCTTCCCGGTCGTCAGTACCCCCTTCGAACGAGTCGGGATCGACATCGTGGGGCCACTGGACCCCCCCACCTCCCAAGGTCACCGTTTCATCTTGGTCCTAGTGGACCACGCCACCCGCTACCCAGAGGCTATTCCCCTACGCACCATTACGGCCCCCGTGGTGGGCCGGGCCCTGATGGGGATCTTCTCCAGGGTGGGTTTCCCCCGCGAGGTCGTGAGCGATCGCGGCACTAATTTTATATCCAGGTATATGACGTCCCTGTGGCAACAATGTGGGGTGTCCTATAAGTTCACCACCCCGTACCATCCCCAAGGGAACGGCCTAGTAGAGAGGTTTAATAGGACTTTGAAAGGGATGATCGCTGGCCTAGAAGAGCCCCTCCGGCGTAAGTGGGACGTCCTGCTCCCCTGCCTCTTGTTCGCTTACCGGGAGGTCCCCCAGAAGTCCTTAGGGTTCAGCCCGTTTGAATTACTCTATGGGCACCCCGTCCGAGGTCCCCTCAGTTTAGTTAAGGAAGGGTGGGAGGCAGCACCCCAGACCACCCCCCGAGATGTGTTCCAATATGTCCTGGCCCTCCGGAACCAGACCAGGAGGTTCCGAGAACTGGCCGAGGCCAACCTGGAGGCGAGTCAAGAAGAAATGAAGCGCTGGTACGACCAGAATGCTACTCTGGTCGAGTTCCAGCCGGGCCAGCAGGTGTGGGTCATGGCCCCCGTGAAGCCTGGCGCTCTCCAGGACCGATGGACTGGGCCCTACCAAGTGGTCGAGAAGAAGAGCCAAGTCACCTACTTGGTGGACGTCCAGTCGCCTCGGGATCCCCTCCGGGTCCTGCACGTGAACCGCCTCAAGCCTCACTTCCAGCGGACAGAACTGAGCCTCCTGCTGGCCACCGATGACGGGGCCGAAGATGAGTCGGATCCCCTCCCGGACCTCCTGTGTATCAAGGAGCAGGATGGCTCCGTGGAAGGAGTGAACCTCTCCCCAGCCCTCACTGCCCAGCAACAAGCGGACTGCCGCCAGCTCCTAAGACAATTTTCTGACCTCTTCTCCCTGACCCCCCGGGTCACCAACTGGTGTGTTCATGATGTGGACACCGGGGACAGCCCGCCGGTGAGACACCGAGCCTACCGGGTTCCTGACCGGGTCCGGTCCTGCATTCAAGCGGAAGTCTCGAAGATGTTGACCCTGGGGGTGATCGAGCCCTCTGACAGTCCCTGGGCCAGCCCCGTGGTCCTGGTCCCGAAGGCAGCGGCCCCCGGTGTCGCCCCCGAGCTCCGATTCTGCGTGGACTACCGGGGGCTCAATGACGTTACCCGAGCCGATGCCCACCCCATTCCACGAGCCGACGAACTCATTGACCGACTAGGGGCAGCCCGGTTCCTCAGCACATTCGACCTCACCTGCGGATACTGGCAGATTGCGCTCACCGAAGGGGCCAAAGAGCGGTCCGCTTTCTCCACCCCCGATGGGCACTACCGCTTCCGCGTAATGCCCTTCGGGATGAAAAATGCCCCGGCCACTTTCCAGCGACTGGTGAATAGAGTCCTGGCCGGGCTAGAGCAGTTCAGCGCGGCATACCTGGACGACATCGCTGTCTTCAGTTCAGGGTGGAGTGAGCACCTCCAGCACCTCCGAAGGGTGCTAATCGCCCTGCGCCAGGCAGGCCTCACAGTAAAAGCCAGCAAGTGCCAGATCGGGCAAGGATCCGTGGTCTACTTGGGGCACCAGGTCGGGAGTGGCCAGGTCGCCCCGCTACAGCCAAAGATCGACGCCATCCTGGCCTGGGAACCACCCATCACCCAGACGGAGGTCCGAGCCTTTCTGGGACTCACGGGCTACTACCGAAGATTAATTCGGGGGTATGGCAGCCTTGTCGGCCCTCTCACAGAACTCACGTCTAAAAAACAGCCAAAGAAAGTGCAGTGGACGGCTGCCTGCCAGGAAGCTTTCGATGCCCTAAAAAGGGCCATGTGTACTGCCCCCGTCCTCCAGGCTCCCGACTACGCCAAGGAGTTCATAGTCCAAACCGATGCCTCCGAGCATGGCATTGGGGCCGTCCTGTCCCAAGTAAATGACCAAGGCCTAGACCAGCCCGTCGCCTTCCTCAGTCGGCGGCTGTTGCCCCGAGAACAAAGATGGAGCACCATAGAGCGCGAAGCCTTTGCCGTGGTCTGGGCACTCAAAAAGCTACGACCCTACCTGTTTGGCACCCATTTCAGAGTCCAAACTGACCATCGGCCCTTACGTTGGCTCATGCAGATGCGAGGAGAAAACCCCAAGCTACTGCGGTGGTCAATCTCCCTCCAGGGGATGGATTTCACCGTGGAACACCGCCCTGGTACGGACCACGCCAATGCTGACGGCCTCTCCCGGTTCTTCCGCCTCAGCGAAGAGAACCCCCCAAGCTGATGGGCAGTTCTCTCCGGCTTTCAGCTGGGGGGGACGCGTGTTGGACCCGGCCTCGTAGAATGGCCCTCCGTGCCCCCGCACCACCGAAACCTGGTACATACAGCCCAAAGCCCCCGGCCCAGCCGAACCTCCCCACCAGGACACACGCACCGACCCGGACATCCCCGTCCCTGGCCTCTCCCCTTTCGGCCACCACGGGCCCGCGTGCCCACTTCATGCACCAAGATGGCCGCCCGGCCCCAGCGCGACCCGGGCATAGAGGCGCCACTCCGGCTGGAGGACATCCCGCTTCCAGGGGATGAGAGAGGGAGGAGCCGTTTCTATCGCATCTCTGAACTCCCCCGGGACGATGGGTTTCGATCGACCCTCCGGCCTCCCTGAGGGCTGGCTCCATGCCTGCTGGGTGTCTGGGACTCCTCCCGACCCAGCCCTGAAAGAATCAAAAGACTATAGCAGGAAATCCCGACAAGCGACCCCCAGGTGACAAGACCCCTGCCTGCACAGACTCCGGACATCAAAGAGGGGTCGAACTATAACAAGGGGTGCTCTGGGGCTGTCCGGCAGATTCGACGCTGGAACAACGAGAGCCTGCTGACGTGGTCGCGGCTCCTGGAACTGGAACTCACCTGAGCCCTGCTGAGTGACTCGCGGCTCCCTGAAGATCGTAAGACCTCCGAACTTGTACCTGAGCCCTGCTGAGTGACTCGCGGCTCCCTGAAGATCGTAAGACCTCCGAACTTGTACCTGAGCCCTGCTGAGTGACTCGCGGCTCCCTGAAGATCGTAAGACCTCCGAACTCGTACCTGGGCCCTGATGAGTGACTCACGGCTCCCTGAAGATCGTAAGACCTCCGAACTTGTACCTGAGCCCGCTGAGCGACTCGCGGCTTCCACAGACTCCACCGGTCCCGCCGGACCCCACGACAACCAGCTTACCCCCCAGCTCGAGGATTGTGAGCTGTGCGCCGGGTACGTCCCTCCTTTGAACCGTTACCAGAGACAGTCCCGCTACCCCCTACCTTTCCGAGACTCTTGAGCCCGTGCTCACCTTGTACATATTTGCAGTGATACCTGTGTGATAAAGCTTGTTCTAAGAATACCCAGTGTGGTCCCTCTGTGTCGTGTGGTGCCAGAGGTACGATCCTAGTTACGAGAGTCCTCCCCCTGGGGAATCTCCCGCCAGTGCCCGGCTACGATACTTTGAGGGGGGGTCTCAGGGTAGTCAGGACCCCTTTCCGGGCTCCTCTGAGGTCGCCGTCTAACAGTTGCCCATCACCCCTGCCACCCCCACTCACAGGGGACATGTTGCTCATCACTACTGCCACCCCCACCATAGGCACTATGTTGCCCATCACCCCTGCCACCCCCAGCCATAGGGCTTATGTTGCCCATCACTCCTGCCACCCCCAGCCATAGGGCTTATGTTGCCCATCACCCCTGCCACCCCCACGCACAGTGGACCTGTTGCCCATCACCCCTGCCACCCCCACTCACAGGGGACCTGTTGCTCATCACTACTGCCACCCCCACCCATAGGGCTTATGTTGCCCATCGCCCCTGCCACCCCCAGCCATAGGGCTTATGTTGTCCATCACCCATGCCCCCCCCACTCACAGGGCTTATATTGCCCATCACCCCTGCCACCCCCACTCACAGGGGACCTGTTGCCCATCACCCCTGCCACCCCCACTCACAGGGCACCTGTTGCTCATCACTACTGCCACCCCCACCATAGGGACTATGTTGCCCATCACCCCTGCCACCCCCACTCACAGGGGACCTGTTGCTCATCACTACTGCCACCCCCACCATAGGGACTATGTTGCCCATCACCCCTGCCACCCCCAGCCATAGGGCTTATGTTGCCCATCACCCCTGCCACCCCCAGCCATAGGGCTTATGTTGCCCATCACCCCTGCCACCCCCACGCACAAGAGACCTGTTGCCCATCACCCCTGCCACCCCCACTCACAGGGTACCTGTTGCTCATCACTACTGCCACCCCCACCCATAGGGCTTATGTTGCCCATCACCCCTGCCACCCCCAGCCATAGGGCTTATGTTGTCCATCACCCATGCCACCCCCACTCACAGGGCTTATGTTGCCCATCACCCCTGCCACCCCCACTCACAGGGGACCTGTTGCCCATCACCCCTGCCACCCCCACTCACAGGGCACCTGTTGCTCATCACTACTGCCACCCTCACCCATAGGGACTATGTTGCCCATCACCCCTGCCACCCACACCCATAGGGACTATGTTGCCCACCACCCCTGCCACCCCCACTCACAGGGGACCTTTTGCTCCTCACTACTGCCACCCCCACCCATAGGGACTATGTTGCCCATCACCCCTGACACCCACACCCATAGAGACTATGTTGCCCATCACCCCTGCCACCCCCACTCACAGGGGACCTGTGGCTCATCACTACTGCCACCCCCACCCAAAGGGCTTATGTTGCCCATCACCCCTGCCACCCCCAGCCATAGGGCTTATGTTGCCCATCACCCATGCCTATGTTGCCAATCACCCATGCCACCCCCACTCACAGGGGACTATGTTGCCCATCACCCCTGCCACCCCCACTCACAGGGGACCTGTTGCCCATCACCCCTGCCACCCCCACTCACAGGGGACCTGTTGCCCATCAACCCTGCCACCCACACCCATAGTCCTTATGTTGCCCATCACCCCTTCCACCCCCACTCACAGGGGACCTGTAGCTCATCACTACTGCCACCCCCAGCCATAGGATGGGTGATGCGCAACACATCCAGCATACGCAAACATCAGGTATGTCCTCAAAATACATCCCCGATGACATCATGACAACAGTGTGTAGTCTGTGACAAATGCCCACAACAGTGATTATGGCTACGAGCAAACAATGTAAGTAACAGCACATGTGTGACCAACACATGAGTGTGACATACACAAGGCAAGCATCACCATAGCACTGTGGCAATGTAAAAAGAACACCCCCTCACTGTGTAGAGCAGAAGTTAAGTGGGGGCTCACAAAATGCAGCAGATGTGGAGCATTGTGGTGATGGGGACCAAACCCCCCTCAACACAGTGCCCAAAAGGTAAGTGTCATCATGGTCAAAGCTGCAAATAACAAACAGCATGTATGATCCCTGCTCCCAACACATCAAACACTTCTGGGGCAAACTAGTGGTTGTGTCCCATACACACAGAGATGTGGTGAGGCTAACAGTGCTGTGAAAACATAACACTCTCGGCCATGTGCAGACAAGCACCACACATGGCGGCTGACAATGCACACAGCGTACAATGACACAACAGCAGAAGTGACCATCACCAAGCATGCACACATCTCGAAAATAGACACGCCAATCAAAACAACATGTGTAGACTGTAGGTGTCAGCTCACAAACTCACATTCCATGCCAGCAATGGCACCCAACAACCAGGATGAATGTGTACAATGATGTGAAATGACTCACAGGGACAGCATGCAAAATCACACAAACAGCATCCAGACAAAGGCCCACAACAGCAATACCAATGCACTGATGCAGATGCACAAACAGGCAAACCCACACTGCACATCGGACACAACATGTGTGTGTGTGTCACAGTATCCCCAGGCAACTACACAACACATAAGGGGGGCTGAACCACAGTGACACAGATGTGGACACAGTACCATACAAAAGTAAACCATCATTGGGACACCCTCAGTGGGCAATCAGGCGTTGGGAGATGAGAGGAAGCACAACAGACACATGTGACACAAGCTGGAATGAACACCAACTAACACAGCAAGAGACTGACAGTCTGACACACAACACCACTACCCCCAGGTAACAGACAGTGGGGGGACACAAGCATTCATGATACCTCCACTGTGATGACAAAGGCAGAAGTCGTACAAACTGGGAAACCCAGACATGTGTCCTGTGCCACAAATGTGCATCACACATACACAAACACAAATCACTCAGCATGGCCCCTCATCCATGGACAAACGGGAGCTGGGGGACCATCCATGCAAACATTCACATCAGTCCACCATCAACACCACACACCTGAACTGCAACAATGTGTATCTGTGAAGTCCTATGGACAGGTGACATTGCACATGCACCCATGACAAACACAGGAATGTTGCCAGGAACTAAGGTGCACACACACATCACACAAGGACTGTTTACAACCCTGGGGAATGACAGACACACTGCACAGTATGCGGTACATTGCCATGACCTCAAAGGTCATGTGGCCTTCAGAATCCCTGCCACAGTCCCAGGACTATGCAGATGCCAAGGAGGAACACAAGGCACCCATGCTGACACCTGCCAGCATCGCTTCCATGAACCCGACAAGTGGGAGCAGTCATACACACATACAAATGTCTCAATCACTAAAAACTACCACCTAGGGACAACTACATGATATTGTGAACAAACAAGTGCCTTGAGGAACCCTGACTGTGTCCCATCTGTGTCTGACAACATCATCAACTCTCAGAACTGACAAGTCACAATGATGATACACCAATTAATAGTAGTGAGTCGTGCACCCACACATCTGGTAGCCCATTGGAAAAGTAGTGGGATTAATCCAGTACCACTCAGCAAGCATCAACAACAGGAACATATCAAGTGAACACTGTCTGTGTATGAACAGAGATGCGGACACACACACATGCACATACAACACACACCATGGGCCCAGGCCATGTCACTGGACAACACACTAACTTGAGGGGACACAACTCCTGTGGGAGGGCAGCTATGCCAAACATATTCGCCGCAAGTTCCACTCATGTCTGCAGAACACTTGGTCAGTCAGCCATCAGTTACCACACAATTAAGGCTTGTGGTCACAACAGCCTGGGTATGGGAGTCTCCCCTAAGTCAGCTGCACATACCCCAAACATATGTCTAGCAAGTTGCACAGAGGACCCAGTTGCTCCTATTACAATGATGCCGATACCTGTAGGGCCACTAGTGATGAGCACGAAGTATGTTGAAGTGACAATTTGGACAATGGTAAGCACATCATATGTGCAGGGGTGCAAGCCACAGATGTGACCATGGCAATGAAATGCTCACAGAGAGATGTACACAAATAGTTGAACCAGACACACCCAGGTAGCTGCAAAGGATGACATGGATACCCACCAGAATAGGATACATATCTCATGGACCACAGGGAGTACCTCACATCAACACATCAGTATGCAGCATTGTACACCAAGCATTACAGGTGCAAGGGCATGTAAAACAACATCAACATGATGTACAGCTAAATCAAGTTCACAGGGACAAAGTAAAAAGCTTTATTCAGCATATGAAAAGTGAAACGTCTGTTCCAACAAAAGGCAAATGGCCAGTCCATGTCCAAATGGCAAGGAGTGAACTAGAGCGACAAATTCAGTATATGAAATGCTAAACGTCTGTGCAACCGAAAGGCCAATGGCCAGTCCATGTCAAAATGCCAAGGAGTGAACTAGAGTGACAACTGTCACACCATGCTTGCCTGCACTGCTAATGACCGGGGTCATCTCCTCGGAGGGGCATACATGGGGGCAGGCCAGGCACTGTAGGGACAGGATCAGGGTGCAGCAGAAGGAGGCAGTGAAGAGGTGGGGGATGCAGGCGAGACACTTGCAACTGCAGTGGAGATGACTGAAGTGGTGGGTGCTGTCACAACTGTGGGGCACAAGTCAGATGGGGTGGATGCCGGCACAACTCCAGTGGGCAAGTCAGATGGAGTGGATTGGCCCACCACTGCAGTGCCCAAGTCAGACGGGGTGGTCATGGACTCCAAAGCAGTGCCTACATCCATGGGAGCGGAATGGGGACAGGTGAGGACTGCAGGGGGTGGGGACACGGTCCCCATATCAGTGGCACCAACTGTCTGACCAGGTGTGGAGGAGCAAGTGCTAGGGGGGGATGGCCTTAGCATTTTGGGGATGGTGTATCTGTGTGTGGGGGAACCCGGGGCAGGGGTGGCGGGGGAACCTCTGGAGTGGTGGCCTGGGGGATGGAGGACGGAGACTTTGCCTTGGAGCTGCATGCTGGTGGGGGGCTCTTGCTCTTCTTGTGCCGGGGGGACTTGTGGGTGGGCGTCTCGGTCTGACTGCGCCTGGGGGAGGGTGTCCGGGTGTGAGGGGCACTCCCTTCTGTGTGTGGGGACTTCCTCTTCCCCTTTTAATCAGGATCTGCTGGGTCGGTGGGGAAGAGGCCAAGGTCACAGAGGAAGAGCTTCTGGGGGGATGGTGTTGCAGGTGAGGCAAGGGAAGGGGGCTGGGAGGGAGAGGTCTCGGAGGACTGTGGAGTGGTTGTGGATGACTGTGTGTGTTTCAGCAAACCAGCCCCTGTGAGTGTGGAATCAGTCCCCTGCGCTTGCTTGTGTGCACGTCTAGCCCTTGGTTTGGGGGTTTCTGTGCTTTGGACAGGTAGTGTGCTAGGAATCGTGGGTGGTGCAGGGGTAGGAGGAGTGTGGGACTGTTGGAGGAGGGACACTGCTGCCGTCAGGGAGGAGGCCACGGACTGGTTAGTCCTCTGTAGGGCAGACATGCCCGAGGAAATGCCCTCCATGAATGACACCAGTTGTGTCAACACACCTGTGTGTGCATGGAGGACCTTCAGCATCAACGTCTGCCCTACATGCATCTGTCTAAGTAAGTCCACAGACTCCTCACTCAGGGCAGCAGGGGACACAGGGGCAGGGGGTGCGGTGCCTGGCACAAAGGAGACATGCTCACGAAAACAGGAGCCCACAGGGACCTCTGGGATGGGAGCCGATGGGAGGGGGTGGTGGTGGTGGCAGTGGCGGAGACAGCCTCACTAGCTGGTGTGTGGTGGCTGCTGACACCCGCCTCCACAGGGGGGTCATCCTCAAAGCTGCTGTGGCCTTCAGCTGGGGTGGATGGTGCTGAGAACTCCTCTGTGTGGCTCAACTCGCCCTCCGTGCCACTGGGTCCACCTGACTCCTCTCCTTCTGTCCCTGTAAGGCTCTGTGGCTTCTCCTGGTCCCTGGAGCTGTCCCCTCCTGTGGCCGTGGATGTAGCTGGATAGGAATAGGAAGTAACAGAACAACATCAGCCACCTGCACCAACTGCACACACCACAGTGAGTATATCACATCACAGAGCAAGCCCTGGTATCATCAGCTGAACACAGCTCAAAGTGCCAACACTGTTTAGAATGAGACAAATGTCATTCTCAACATTAACCATGGCACACATATCCCTCCTTGACTTTCACACATATGTCCGTTGCATGTTGGATGCTAACACACCAATGTGCCAACATGCACCACGCACACATTAGTTGTACATGCAAGTGAACATGTAGGAGTATGTCACTAGACCCACAGCACATCTCTTGCGACTGACTCAGTACAGGTGTCCGGATGAAGGGATGGGCAGAGACTAAGTTCACATGCTTGGGATGCATGCCAGCAACACATACTATGATGTACTCATGTCCTGATGGGAAAGGCCACAATGGGGTGCATGGTGCACACTTGAACACAACGCAGGCTCACTCAGAGCAAGTTCAATGCCATGGCACTGGGATTCCCTGAAAGTCAGCCAACACTATCTCCTGTCACAGAGGCAGGGCATCCAGACAACAACAATATTCACTGACTCACAATCCTAGCTCAGGGGTAAATCTGACTCTGCAGATGAACGGCGCACTTGCCCATCCCATGCAAACAACATATCCAGGACCCAGAAGACCCCACATCATGCAACTCATTCATATGAGTCTCAGCAAACACAAATCCATGTACATTAACACATCACAGTCTGCTATGCATAAAACCCAGCTGCATGAGGGACAGAGTTGCATTCACCATTGTGTGCTGTCAGATGATCACACACCTATATGTCACACAGGTCTTGTCTCTCACAGTCACCTTGTAGATGTCATGCTGACCCTCTGAATCATGGACACCCCAGTTGTACGTAGCCACAAGCCACACCCTAATGACACAGAGGCACACACCTGAGGGCACATGTCACGAAGCACAACCTGCAATTTCATACACAGGAGTGGGATTACAGAGTGTTTCCGAATGCCCTTGAGGGGGCATGACTGGGCAAGACTAAGTGAAACAGTGTTTTGCCCCGGACAGTAGTCAGGTGGCTAAGCAATTGTGGCATACTTGATATACATACTCCTGATGCCCAAAAATTGGAGTCTTCTGCTGCATGGTTTTGTTTTGAATACCCCAGAAACATGTTGCGAGTCAGACCAGCAATTGGTACACATCTCAAGGGCACACACAGTTCACATGTCAAATCTCAGGCATTGTGTAAACTATTGAACCACCCATGAAACACACAACAGAGTCACAGGAACTGATGCTGACTGGTACCTGATACTTAGCTGACTGCAGGGACAGAGTTCCCTAGTGACACAAGCAAAAGACTATAGGGGCCACACCTGTGGAACAGATGAGGAGGGTGCATCACATAGATGAGGGACCTGATGTTGGGACTACAAGACCTTCGTAATGTGGAAGGGTGACCCGGACAAAAGACTGCTATTTGCATGTCAGACATAGTACACACATCGGGCAAGGACTTACCCCCTTCCTGCTGCTGTCTGGCCTTCAGCTGCCTATCCAGGTCCGGGAAGACTACCGCCAGTATCCGGAGCATGTGGGGAGTCCGCCCTCCTGTGTGGAGGTGACAGCTTCAGCTGGACTCTACCTATCCTCCGGGTCCAGCCCCGAAGGTCCTGCCACCTCTTCTGGCAGTTGCGGATGCGGCGCTTGTAGCCCCCCACAGAACTAACAGCCCGGGCGATGGTCAGCCAGATCTCCTGCTTCTGGTGGGCATCAACCTGTGAGGATGACAAAGTGAAAAGTACATTAACACACATGACCCAGATTTGTGCAGCACACAATTGGATATACATGTCATCATCACAAAGGGAAATAAATGACACAGGTGGTGCAACCATGGGGAATGAAAACTCACATGCATGTCTGACATGTTAACAATGCCTGGATAGTTTAAGCTTGCAATAATGCACTTTAGCAGCATGAAAACTATTCATTACATGTACCTACACACTTTGGTGGATGAAAGTAGTCAGTGAGAATGCTTGCCACTGCTGTACACACTGCTAGTACTGCTAGTCAGACAACATGCATAATTAGGAAGGCAGTGGACAGCACACTCACCTGCTCCCCTGGTGTCCCATAGAGCTTTCTGTACTCTGGAAGGAGTCCGTCCAGCAGGGCCTGGTTCTCCTCCTCAGTGAAGGCTGGGGCCCTCTCCAGTGTACGTACCCTAGCAGGAGCCAGAGGATGCAGAGACAGCAGCAGTGGTAGCAGGGATGTGGTCCAGTAGCATGTAGTGCAGGCAAGTGAGCTCCCTGGGGGCCAGCCAGCCTTATATCCGTGCTGCAGAGGCAGACTCTGTGCCATGTGTCCCAAGTGATAGGTCCAACACGGTTGCATTCTATGAATCTGGCCAATCCATTTAAAAGTAAGACTCGTCCACGCCTTCCGCATCGTTCAAATCTTCACCTTCAAGGAACACTTGAAATTGCAACATTGTTGTAGGCATCCAACTGAATTTCCAGTGCACAACTCGTACAAGTTTTGAATCCGCATCCGTCTCCATGACAGTCCTGAGCCAATGGGTGCGCCCGGGTCGTTCAACTGACTGTACAACGCGTATTTTGAATATACACATGCACCCGTCTCCGTACGATTCAATGGCCAAGGCGTACGCCTGTCTCGGACCATGCCTGTCCGACGTGTATGCATGATAGTCACCCGCATCGGACCTCATTGGTTTCAATGACAAGGCGTACGCAAGGCTCGGACATGACCCGTGTAATGCGTACGCATTGTCATCCGCGTCGGACCTCATTGCATGCAATGACAAGGTGTACGCACGGCTCGGACATGACCCGTGCAATGCGTACGTATTGTCACCCGCGACGGACCTCATTGCATTCAATGACAAGGCATACGCACGGCTCGGACATGACCCTTGCAATGCGTACGCATTGTCACCCGCGTCAGACCTCATTGCATTCGATAACAAGGCGTACGCACGGCTCGGACATGACCCGTGCAATGCGTACGCATTGTAACCCGCGCCAGACCTCATTGCATTCAATGACAAAGCGTAAGCACAGCTCGGTCATGAACCGTGCAATGCGTACGCATTGTCACCCGCGTCGGACCTCATTAGTGTGACTATTAGACGGATGCAACACACATATACTGGCCATGGACACCTGCATACACCTGCCACACTATAGCATTGGCCACACAGTGTCCCATGGCATGTGAGGCTGCATTCCCTGGGTGTTTGAGGGGGCCACATGTGTTTTTTTGGCTGGCACTTTGTGGAGCCACTCCCAGGCTGTTATCTTGTACATGGGGGCAGAGTCCTTTGTGTGTTGTGCACATTAGCACTGTGATGTTCAATTGGACAGTAATGGTCATGAGTGAAGGCCACAGTGTAAGGTTGGATATGTTTAAGACATGTCACATACACCCTGAGTCCTGGGGGTGATGGCATGTACGTCACAGTGAGACCTGTAGCCCCAATACTGATGTGCACCCACAGTCTGTGTGCATGTTTTGTCTCAGATGTGTCTAATCACATGTTACCAATGGGTGACAGTCTCCACATCCATGTGGTATATGCATCAACCTTGATGGGGTGTGTGTCTAAGAGACGTACATGTAGGGCCGGCATGAACAACAGTGGCCACTACCTGTGGGACTTACGCTTGCCTTGTGGTGTGTACATGCTACACCATGTCCATTGCTTTGTTGTGGGTTTCTGCATGGCAAAGATCTGTGATGTCTGGGATACATCAGACCTCAATTGTCACTGGGGTGTGTTTTTTGAATATTGCAGCAGCACATAGGTTGGGTGACACAGCCAGATGATTGGCCCATTGCACTACATGGCACTCATGTGGACATGTGGAATTGAGATGTGAGGTGGTGGTCTTGTAGGTGAAATATGTGTCCATGCCCAACAGCACACACCTCAGTACATTGTGTAATGTCATGAAATAGCATGTGAGAGTGATCGTGGTCATGGCCACATGGGTGGATGTACTGACAATCTTCCTTTGTGCATCTCTGTTCTGCAGGGCACCAGCTGTCCATCGTCCGTTCCCAGACCTTGCAACCATGCAGGAACGCGCCTGCATCAGACGGTACTGCTTCACTAGGCCACTGATTGAGGAGTTTGCGGAGCAGTTGGCGCCACATCTGATACCTGGCCGGACATACCCTACAGCACTTACGCCAGAGGTGAAGGTGATGGCAGCCCTGCACTTCTTTGCTACCGGTACCTTCCAGTACACTGTGGCTACTGCTGGTGGTATGTCGCAAACGATGTTTAGTCGGGTGCTACGCGATGTCTTGGAGGGGATGTTGCAATTCCTCGACCTGTTTATCAAGTTCCCGAGCCAAGATGAACTCCCTGAAATTAAGGATGCCTTTTATACACTGGGGAGGATGCCAAACGTTATTGGATCCATTGACGGGACACATGTTGCCCTGATACCACCACAGGCACATGAGCAGGCATACCGGAACAGGAAGCACTACCATTCGATCAATGCTCTGGTGGTCTGTCTTGCTGACATGTTGATCACACATGTGTGTGCACGGTTCCCTGATTCGGCGCACGATGCCTACATTATGAGGAGTAGTCACATTGCAACACTGATGTCACAGATGCCAGCTCAGCGTGCCTGGCTTGTCGGTGTGTACTGAATGTTTCTCATTGTGTGTGTTTGTCAGTGTTGTATTCCGCACTCCTACAAAACTCAGCTACTTGTTCATGTTTGTGTGTGTAGGTGACTCTGGATACCCCAACATGCCGTGGTTGCTGACACCCCTCAGAAACCCTGTGACAGCAGCCGAGCTGCGCTACAATGAGGCACATGGTCAGAGCAGGAGGGTGATTGAGCGGACATTCAGCCTCTTGAAAAGCCGCTTTCCATGCCTGGACAAGACCGGAGGGGCCCTCCCATATGAGCCTGCAAAGGTGTGCAAAATAATACTGGTCTGCTGCATGCTACACAACATGGCGGTGCGGAAGGAGGTGCCTCTCATCCAGGATGACGATGACGACGACCAACGTCCGGCACCTGTGGAGGATCCCGGCCTGGGCCAAGATGCCAGTGATGATGAAGATGATAGTGACGTCCGCTCCCAGCTCATCAACAACTTCTTCACCTGAATGTGAGTTTCCAGGGTTGTTATGTGAATGTATGGAGGTAGCCTGGGATGTGTTGAGCCAGCTCTGTTGCTGTCTGAGTGTGTCTGTTTGCCACTTGACTGGATGCGTGCTGTGATGTGTCCATTCAGGTGGTGTGTACTCCACAATAGGGTAGTCCTGCTAACTTGTGTTTGTGTAGGTGTTTTGCAACATGTTTTGTGCATGTGTATTGCATTTCTCTCCTGTTCGTCTGTGCTTTTGACTGTATCTTGTCTGTCCTTCCCAGGGTCCTTTGCCTGTTGTGTGGTCAACACTGACCCCCAACACCCAGAAGCCAACACCAGTGTTGAAGTTGACAATTCCCATCAACTGATGTACCACACATCCCTGGACTTCCATTCTCCAACACATTGTGAGCTTCTGTCCACTGTTACGTAGAATTACCGTGCAACTAGTGTGGAATAAACGTGTTGCTGATGTGTAATGAACCTGTGCTACGCTTTGTAATGTGCGTTGTCTGTCTTCCCACATCGGAGTGACATCTGCTTACCTCACCTGTGGACTTGTTACCACTGGCTGGGCTTGGTGTTGTGTCTGTGCATGCCAATGTGTTTCAGGTCAACATCATTGTGTGTGATGAGTAACATGACCATGGTGAGTATGTTTTGTGTTGCCATAGTGGTGTGTCTCCCTCACATGTGTCACATCCCCATGACTCACCTTACGTTGGTCACATTGTTGCAGTATTTGGCATGCTCTGTGTTGTGTAGCAGATCAACTTCGCCCTGAACATGACAAGTTGGAATCACAACAGAGGCAAGTATGGTGTACTGGTGAGTTTATTTACAAACATGTGTGAGTGAAGTGCACAGGATGGTGGGTGTTGTACAGTGGTTTGGAAATCCAAAGTTCACATTGGAGTTGGAAGTGCTAGAAGATGAAATGTCCAGAGTAAAGTCCACAGTTGTCTGCTACATTGGCCCAAAATGAACCCTCCATGTAATGTGGGCGAGTTGTGTGCAATTGGACAAGGTGAACGGGTTGCGCACAAAGAACATTGTCCAGAACAGGTTTAGAGTCCCTGGGGGATGTGCTGGGACATCTGCCTCTCACATGTCCTACTGCGGACGACCCCTCTTCTTCCGGGGTGGGGAGGATCCTCATGTGCAGGCCTCTGCAGTGCAGGGGACTCTCCGCCAGAGTCCTCCTCCCTCCCTGTGGCGCTGGCAGATGGTGTTGCGACAGATGTTGTGGGCACACAGGGTGGTGTGGACAGGTTGGTGTTGATCTGGCAGAGGCATTGTAATATGTCCCGATGCACCGCAGTAAGGGCATCCCACTTTGCCTCCATGTGGGCATGGTGGGCGACCTGCTCGTGTTGGATGTCCTTGAGGATCCTCACTTCCTGGCCAAATCCTCCGGTGCTATCCTTGTACGCATCTAAGATACGTGCCAGTTGGGGGTCATCATGCAGTCCAGACCCCTCTGCAAGGCATGCCCTGTGCCTCCCACCCCTCTCAGCACCCCTCTCCACACGGGCAGGACCAGCGGCGGTACGCACAGGTGACACAGGGACCCCTTGGGTGGTGTTGCAGGTGGTGTTGGCTGTAGCTTCCGGGGGGTCTTGTGTCCCTGTGCTGTTGGTGTTGATTGTCCTTGGCCTGTCCGTGTTGGCGGGGGAGCCCTGTCGGTGTCCAGATGCTGGAGGCGTGGGTACAGGGGGGCAGATGTTGCTGCTGCTGGTGCTGCATGATGGCTCACACCGGAGGGGCCAGGTTGGTCGTCGTCATCCGAAGAGGAGAGTGAGAGAGTCAGACCAGAGAGCTCAGTGTCCACCAGAGTCTGGGACTGGGTATCCTCGTCATTTGGCGCTGGGTGCCCAGCACGACCTGTGTTTGGAAGAGACACACAATGTGATTTATGTTTCTACATGCATTGTTGGTTCACAAACATGAAATTTTCTACTTTTCAAACAGATGCCTGCCTGTACACTGCTTTTTCCCAGCTTGTCACAGACAGACTTTGATCTTGTTGGCCATTTGCCAGCATGGCCTTGTGCTCCCCACAACAGAGCCCAGTGTCAGACATATTGTCAGTCCCTTCCCACTCCCTGTGAGGCGAGTATGGTTCGGTTTGATCTTTCTGGGCCATGTGGGTGGGTGTAGGTTGTCTGTGACTGAGAGTCCCATCATACTCTTGGCTACACCCCCCTTCCCAGCATGCCCATGCTTCCTCCCTCTTGACTCTGCTTCCCTGTGAGGGGGAGTGACATCAATGGCAAGATGGCTGACTGTGAGATCCTGGTGTTTGTTTGGCTACCAGTCCCAGAAAGGCCTTTTGCTCCCCACAACAGAGCCCAGTGTCAGACATCTTGTCAGTCCCTTCCCACTCCCTGTGAGGCGAGTATGGTTCAGTTTGATCTTTCTGGGCCATGTGGGTGGGTGTAGGTTGTCTGTGATTGTGAGTCCCATCATACTCTTGGCTATACCCCCCTTCCCAGCATGCTCATGCTTCCCCCCTCTTGACTCTGCTTCCCTGTGAGGGGTGTGATATCAATGGCAAGATGGCGGACTGTGAGATCCTGTTGTTTGTTTGGCTACAAGTCCCAAGTGAGCCCCTGTGCTTCACACAGCAGCACCCAGTACGAGGTATATTTTGCTGATATTTCAATGAGGTGTGTGTCAATGCATTGTACCCGGTGAGTTGTGTGGAGTTTGTGTTGGGGGGTGTCTCCCCATGCTGATTGGTATGGTCAGGGCTGTCAGTTCTCCTTCCCATCATGAAACGTGCTTCCATTGTAGGGCGTGCAAGTTGTCTTTCAGGATGTCAGTCAGTGGTGTCCTGCTTCTGATTTGCACACAAGCTATAGCAGGGCCTTGTGCTCCCCACAGCAGGACCCAGTGTCAGCCATCTTGTCAGTCATTTTCCACTCCCTGTGATGTGGGCATGTTTCAGAGGGGTCTTGATGGGCCAATCAGGAGGGGGAGCATTATCTGTGACTACAGGCCCCATCATGCTTTTGTCCACACTTACTTCACCTGCATCCCCACTATTCCTTCCTGACAGTCAACTGCACTGTGAGGTGGTGTGTTTGTGGAGGCAAAGTGTCTGGCTGGGTGTATTTGGCTTAGTGCCACTGGTTTGCTCTATTTGTTTGTAGGTTGGTACATGTCATGACACAGTTGCCAGTCACTATGAGATGGCAGGTATTGTGTTTGTGTGACTGGCATACACATCTTGGATTGATTATCTATTGGTTAGTGTAGCTTTGCTTGGGGTGCATGGTTTCACTGCCCCCTTGCCACACAATCTTGGGTATGTGTTTGTGTACTCACCAGGCTCTGGGATGTCTGTTAGGCCACGGACGCTCTCTGGTGGTAGGATGTCCCGCACCTTCTCCTCCCAGGTCCTGAAGTAGACTGGTTTGGCAGGAGGGCCACCGCCGGTGCGCTGACTCAAGGCGTGATCTTTATTGATGAGTTTCTTGACCCTCCTGCGCACGTCATACCACCTGTTCTGGATATCGTCGTTTGTGCGCAACGTTGGTGCTTGTGCGTTCACCTTGTCCACAATCCTCGTCCACATCTTGGTTTTCTGTGAGATGGGGGTCCTTTGAACCAATGTACCAAACAAATGTGGCTCTACTCTGATGATCTCATCTACCAGAACTTCTAACTCACTACCTGTGAACTTTGGATTCTTCTTTGGAGGCATGGTGATGAGTGGTGGTGGTGGGGGATGTGTGTGTGAGGGTGCAAGTGATGTTGGGTTGGTGTTGGTTTTGCTGTGTGTATGTGTGTGTGCTTTTGTATGAGGTTCTGATGGTGTGTGAGTTGTGTGATGGGTGAGTTGTGAGTGTGTCTGTGGTTGCTGTGTACTGGTGTTTGCTGCTGGCTTTGTCTCCTGTTTGCAAGGGATGATGGTAGTGATTGTAGTCCTTTATATAGTTGGAGTTGTGGGTGTGTCTTTGTCCAATTAATTATTTGGGGGTATTTATTGGCTTAGTCATTGCTTGTTTGGTCCTTTTTTTGTGTTTTTTCCTTTCTGTTTTGTAGGCATGAAGCAGATGTTCATGTGACGGAAACGGACGCTGCTGTTGTCTCATGCGAGCTTCTCTGCCTCGTTCACGCTGCCTGTCTTCTGTGTTTGGTATGTGTCGTTCGCGGCGGTCTCTATTGCTTGTGTGCCGGGTTGTCTGTGCGTGTCGGTCGTGCAGCTTGGTCTCCGTGCGGGTCGGTCTAGTTTTACATGCATTGCATCGTACTGCGCTAATCGTACATCGCGGGTACGGGTCGGTCGGGTTGATTCCGTGTTCGTGTCGGTCAGTGAAAATCGCGTCGGTTTTCCGGCCGGATCACTATTTTCCCTCCGGCTCGGTCATACGACTTGTGTTCCGTACGTGTCGGTTGTAATTCACTCACGTTGCATCGTACTGCACGGGTCATACAGCGCTGGTCAGTGTCTGTCAGTATTCGGTCCGGGTCCGTGTCGGTCAGTTTGTTTTGCGGCCGGAATCGGAATCGGCCCCTAGGTCTTATCATCTGTTTTCTATCCAGAACAAGTGCCCTGCCTTCAGCTTTGTCGAGACAATCCCTATCATAGCCCCTTTTTGCAAAGTTGCTTTTGATTTGATTTATATTCTTAAGAAAATCAATGTCACGGCTGCAATTTCTCCTAGCTCTCACCATTTCTCCATAAGGGATTGCTTTGATGGTGGAGCTAGGGTGTGAGCTGGTTGCGTGCAAAACACTATTGCACGCAGTACTTTTCTTAAAGATTTCACTATGTATGTTCCCTTCATACACATACAATCTTAAATCCAAGAATTCAATCTCACTAGTAGAGTGCTTAATCGTCAATTTCACGTTAAAACCATTTGCATTAAGATATGTATGGTAGACATTCAGACTCTCAGTCGAGCCATTCCAAATCATGATGATATCATCTATATAACGGGCATAAAAAATTATGCTGTCACACCAGGTTTCTGCTGCCGGGCCCCAGGCATGCTCCATCTCAAATAGACCCATAAAAAGGTTTGCATAGGATGGAGCAAACCTGGAGCCCATCGCAGTACCCTGTTTCTGCAGAAACCATTCTCCATCATGCAAAAAAGCATTTTGTGTCAATATCAATTCAGCCATATCCAATAGCATCAAAGTGTGCTCAAGTTTTTGAGCACCACGTTTAAACAGAAAATGCTTTAAGGCCCGTATGCCTTGCTCTTGTTTTATACAGGTGTATAGACTTTCGACGTCCATCGTTACAAAAAGTAACTCCACATGATCCCATGTGAAGTCCTCTAATTTGCTAAGTAGATCACCACTATCCCTTAAATAAGAGGGGAGATTTTGCACAATGGGCTTGAGATAGAAATCCACATATTCCGCTATACGTTCTGTAGACCCACCATTACCGGAGATAATCGGTCTACCAGGAGGGAAAATACCCCCCTTATGTACTTTGGGGAAAATATATATGCATGGAAATCTTGAGTGATGGGCCTGCAGGTATCGATATTCTTGATCGGACAACAAACATGATCCATGCCAGTCACACAGTCTTGCAGTGATGGCAGTTTCAATTAAAGATGTTGGATTTCGACTTTCTGCTTCTCTTATTACTAGATTTTCATCATTTTTCAGAGTATTCAATAAAGTCCAATCTTTTGTTGTCATATTTGTGTGATGTTTACATTTATTGGGTGATAGATGTTGTTCTTCAAGCTTATGAAGATCTCTAGTTACTTTGTTGTAAAATTCATCTATGACTGAATCATTAGATTGTGGTGGCATAAATTTGGAAGTGGTGCGTAACCTGCTGTCATTGTTAAGATCTTCATAAATGCCCAGCATATTGGTAAACTGTACAATATTGCCAATCTGATCCTCATCATATAAAGCTAGCAAATGTGAGCTATGAATATCTTCAATAGATGGTGTATTATCAGAGTGATTTAATACAGATATACGAGGCATGGTGGGATGTTCTTCAAAGTATTTTTTTATTTTTAGTTTGCATATAAACTTAAATAGGGCCAATTGAACCTTCTCAAAATTGCATTTATTAGTTGGACAGTAACTGAGACCTTTGCAAAGCACATCTAATTCGTGTTTCTCAAATTCCTTAGTGGACAAGTTAATCACACTTAATTCATTGGTATCAATGGTGTCACACAGGTTTAAATCAGCATTGCAAAGTAAGTTATCTATTTTTTCATGTTGGAACCTTGTTCTCTTACTTTTGTTTCTAATCTGGTATTTTTTGCCACCCCGCCTTGTTCTTCGTCTATGTTTTTCTTTCTATTGCCTAGACGGTATCTCTGCACCTCTAGTAAAAAAACAGACGATGTAATGTCTGTTGGGGCACTGCTGGGTCCTTCTCCTGGGTCACTCTCTACTGATGAAAGCGAGATTCTGCTAGATGATATACTGGTGTTGGCCCTAGGATCAGATGTCATCTGTGCTTTATTGGCAACATCATCATATTTCCTAGCAAAGGTGAATATACGTCCTTTCTTGTAATCACCCTCATCTCTTACAATTTTTCTGTGTTTTTTCTCCTTCAAATACAGTTGATAACTGTTAAGTTCTCTCTTTAGAATTTCATTATTTTTCAAAATCACATCTTTCAGATTGGATTAATTAATCTCTCTCTCTTGCTCCGTTATCTCCTCTCTGATTTTTGTCACTTTCCTCTCTGAGTTGGTAATAAGTGTCATCATCATTCTATAGGATGCCGTATATAAGCCTTCCTCCCAATCAGCTAAGAGGTCCTGATCCAAATCCTCAAAACTTGGAAATATCATGATTCTTAGACCTCTTGGAATGCGTTTGTTCTCAACGTGTTTCTTAAGTGTAGCACCATCCCACTACTTAGATAGCTCAGCTTTTTTCAATTTTTCAAGGCGTGTAAATTTTGCTTTTAATCCTTCATTTTTTAGAGTTGTTAAATCCTGCACAACTGACCTGCCCTTAGTCTTATCGCTAAATAAGTCATCAAACATTTGCTCGCGATTATCATTAAAATCCATTTTTCTATTGTACAATATATAATTGTTGTATAATACCAAGTAACAGTGCAGGGTGCCCACAATATAACAATTAACACAACACACAAAGGGTTGAGGCAAGGATCCTGCACCTATTACTAATGGTGGTCTGATAATATTGCGATGGTGCTGAAAAAACCAAGAAGTGCACCCTTCTCCACTTCTTATTGGGTAAACCCAAATACAATCAAAGACAGAAAACGGAATTAGCACCCATCATTTGAAAAGTCTCATTGAAATTAATTAGGACATGAAACATCCATAGCGACCAGTAGAAGAAGCAGGTCCAAAATGTGCTTGTAGTCGAAAATAAGTGTTCGTTATTCAAATATATTCGAATGCTTAAAATCCAAAGACCATAAAAGTGAATCTTTTAGCCAACGCATTTCGTCTCTATCGAGACTTTTTCAGGGCTAAAACAAAACATATATACATTATTTACAATCTATACATATATACCTATATACAGAAGAACGTTTTAATCTATACATATATATATATACAGATCTATATACAAAAAAACCTTTGTCAATTCATTACTCTTAAGAGAACACTAAAAATTATACCGAGCTAGCAGATCACCATTTGGCTGGTTTGTATAATGTGGTATCATAATAATTAAATTATTAAATTTAACGTGAATCCCCAGTCATTCAGGGAGGAGAGCATAAAAAATGCAAGTACAATCTGTGTTGATATCATCATTACCTTTGTAGTTTGTCGAAAGAAAGATTTGCTTCATTACTTTATGCAAACACAATCATTTCCATCATAATTTCATCGCAAATAATTTTACAAATTGATTCCTGCACTGCATAGTATAACATACCTCTAAGTTAAATATTTGTAGATTCAATTGTATTCCACTTAGGAAAAGAAAAGTTTCAATGACACAGATAAATGTTGTTGAACAATAGTTGTCTGAAAGACAAACAAAAAGATAGCATATAAAACCACATCTTAATCCTATAGATATGTCTCATATTGGCCAAAATAAAGTATATAAGTACATGGCCAAAGTAAATGATCACTTGTGCAATCTTTTTCTAAGAAACAGTTTTGTTCTAACATGAAGTATATTAAGTAAAGGGACAATTTTGGCTTGTCTTAAAACTTTTCAAATTAGCAATGCTGTCTCATCAATATCGATCAGAACGACTCATATTGACATATACACCATATCAACTACACACAAAAATCAACATGTGCAAATCTTCAGTTTGTTTAAACCCGTTGTATCTTGTCAAAGCTACTCTCATAATTATTATTTCTAAAAGAGTTATTCTCCGCCAAAGAATGAACATCTGAAATACAGACTGGATATGTTCCGAACTTTGACTCACTCAATACTTATGGCAACTCGTTCACTCTTATAAGATATGAAAATAATATTTTAAGATGTGAAAATAACACTGAATATAACATTTGCAAACTGACCATATCTGAGAAACATATCAACTACTATGACCGATATCAAATGGCCACATTTATCTTAAGTTAAAGGTAAAATTAGTTGTCAGGAGAAATCAAATTAATGCGAAAATTCCGCTAAAACAGACCAAATATCATGTAGCCTGTTAGCAGATAAGGATAACCTATCATTCATTGCATCTCATACGGGCTGTTTTTACCACAATTTTAAATTTGTATCTGCCCCATAATTTATGTTTCATTGTCTGAGCACATTCAATCCAGACGATATTAATATCATATTGTCATGGTTTTAATTTAAAACACGCACAAAAAGTGAAAAATAATACCTTAAGTGAGTTGTCATCAAATAATAACTGAAGAGAGAGGAGAAAAAGAAATATTATAACTTAGAGGGAAACCAGTAGGTACTGCCAAGCAAAAGATTTATTCCCGAAAAAGCTGAATGACGTTTTCATTCATTTGTTACATACCAAGATAGGCAGGGTGGCCAGCAACGATCTAAAGCGTCCGTACTCCAAAGCGGTAAACCAACTAATGAGATCTCTTCCATTTTTATATTGTATAACCTACTTAATTAACTTCACCTGTGTTATTAAAACTGGAGAACAGACAAAAAGTTAAACCAGTATCTTTTGAATAAAGTTGCGGCGGCCATGTTGGTGTGGGCTGCTTGTGGATAGGCCTGTTATTTACCGTATGTGGCCATATCCTTACTCTTCATTATCCGTGATGCCACCAGCGGCCTTTAAGCATAAACAGAAAGACTAAATATATTTGTATATTTTAGAAATGTCTGATATCATTGCAGAATTAAAAGTGACGTACCATTGAGAAAACAACTCCACTTGAGAGTGTACAGATTCGAAGGCTTATAACACATCACAATCCACCGTATTGTCAACAGCCGCCATTTTGCTAAAGTTCCGATCTCTCAAACAAACACGGTACACGTCTAATAAACGTAGAAAGAGAAAATTATATTTTAGCCTTAAATGAGAATTAATGTCACAAAAAAATTAAAAAATAATCAGCAAAAATAAGATTTTATTAAAAGCTATAACAATTCTTTTTATAATTGCCGGCGACAGCAATAGTGGCCATTTTAGTAAAGTTCCAATCTGTCAAATGACCAGCGAAGTTAATATCGGCTATATTGGTAAAGACGCGATGTATCCAAACGCAATGTTATATTTTCATCCTTAAATGGCGGCTAATGTCACAGTAAAATTAAAAAAGGAAAGAAATATGGATAAGGGGACAAACTGTAAGCATTTGAAGCCATATCCCCACTTATAATCGATCATCGATCACGGTAGCTCTAGCGTACATTTTGATAAAGTTCTAGTCTTTCAAACCACCAGCAATGTTGCTGTCGGCCATATTGGTAAAGATATTGAATATCGAAACATAATGTGCTTGTTAAATCCAACCTGAAAAGACCCTGGTCTTATATCATTACAAGGACAATAAGTGTCAGAAATTCATATGCAAAAATAAGCGCCTCTAATATATAATTATAAGATGTTGCTTCTATTACATGATCATCCATATATTTTTATCAATTCTGTACAAATGAGTGCAATTAACAATATCCTACATCAGCAACACATTTTTTTCTCTCCCTAAGGAGCAATCAAAATCCAACAATTTTGTTCGGTAATTACCATGTCCAACAGCAAAGGAAGACATAAGCACAATTGAATGCAAGGTGATAGTAACATAATTGAAACCTTAGCGATTACAAAAAATAATGGAATTCGTTGTTTTGATTAAGCCCAAATTTCACACTACGGAGACAACAAATCCACTTTGCCTCCAGCTGTCTTAGATACAGCTCTCTGTTTCCACCTCTTTCATTCAATTTCACGTGATCAATAGCATGAAATCCAATGATCTTGTTATTTGGATGCTCATCATAGATGTGATTCGCAACAGGATATTTGAGATCTGCATTTTTAATAGCCCTAACATGTTCTTGAATATGTATTTTCAAACTGCGTGTATCGCTACCAATATATGCTTTACCACAGTAACATATAATTGCATAAACGGTAAATGTAGTATTGCAGTTAATGAAGTAGTCTATTGTATATTCTTTAGAGCTATTGTACAAAATCTGGTGGTTTTGTTCTTCCCAAATTTACATATGCAGCAACCACCGCATGTAAAAAAACCTTTTGGTTTATCTGGCAACCATGTCTTCGTCAATGAGTTAGATTTGACGTAGCTAGGACATAACGTGTCTCTAAAGGTTGGTCCTCTTCTATAGACAACCTTAGGTTTCTTTGAGACAGTGCCCTTTGGGATAAAATCAGAGCCCAAAAGTGCCAGTTTTTTCTAAGCACATTGTAAATGTGACTGCTGTAGGAGTTATATTCAGTAATGAATATAACTTCTGTAGTGTTTTGCATAGTGTTCTTTCTTTGTTTCAGACTAGGTATTATCATCTGTTTTCTTTCCAGAACAAGTGCCCTGCCTTCAGCTTTGTCGAGACAATCCCAATCATAGCCCCTTTTTGCAAAGTTGCTTTTGTTTTGATTTATATTCTTAAGGAAATCAATGCCACGGCTGCAATTTCTCCTAGCTCTCACCATTTCTCCATAAGGGATTGCTTTGATGGTGGAGCTAGGGTGTGAGCTGGTTGCGTGCAAAACACAATTGCACGCAGTACTTTTCTTATCACAGATGTGCATTAGAGGGCTGACATGCACGATGAAATGCATAGCTGCATAGTCTCGGTTGCAGGAATTGTGTTGTGACGAGATTGGTAGTTGAAATACCCCCCTTCCTACTGCTCTGATGAGGTGGTTGGTCTGACAGATTTGGCATGTTGGAAGTACGCATCGTAATACGGCGTATTCAGAAGCAGCTCCGAAGTGCTCCATTCGGCGTTTCCGAAAGGCTTCTCGGTGGGAATATCTAGTCGGATTAAGACTGACTGAGTCAGTCGGTAAGCAATGGGTTTTGGGCATCATAATACGTTGGTTGGGAAAACCGCATCCGAAAACAATTCAGTCGGACGATCTGACTCTGACAGGTTCTCGGATGCCCTTCCGACTGACATCGTAATCGGCCCCATTGTGTCTAAGTTGAGCCTGACTACTTTTGTGCCAAGCTACCCTACCCAAGAGTCCAGCACAGGTTTAATTAGTGACTTTAGTGGCTCACCTTAACAATGATTGTGATTATTATTTAAGGTGTGTTTTCACCCCTTCAGCTAACTTTCCAATATTGTACATACTGACGGGTAATTCAACAACTTGCCCACTAAATTCAGTAATAAAGTGTCTATTGTCAAATTTAAGAAAGAGCCAAAAAAAAATCATGTTCAAGTCTTCGTTTGATATTTATTTAGTTCTATGCACAAATGTAGACTGTTACCTAGCACCAATAAGCTCCAGCGATGGTGTGCTGGGAAAATAACATAAAATAAAGTATGTATATGTTTTGCTGTTTTACGGGTCGTCGTGGCTTAAGAGCCTGACAAGGGACAATTGTCGCCAATGGAGGAAAATTCTTTGTGACATTTACCTACGGACAGCGAAGTTTTAAAAAAACCACACATATATTTCCCATATCCTAACAGCATTAAAATGAGAATAAATCAGCTTTTCTACAGATTGGTAGAGCATTTGCAGACTCACAAGTGTCATTTGGCTCTGCACTAATGTCTGGAAACGCCTTGCCAAATGAATTCGGAAACAAGGTTTATAAATGCACAATGGGGTTTTAATTTTAGCAAGCGACAGATTTATATTGTTCAAACTTTTCAGTCGGATTTCATGTGCCACTTAAAAATGAATTTTAATTTCGGGAAGAAATGCATTTGATTTGCAGAGTTTGTAGGCAACTAAATAATGAGCATTCTGAATGAAACTTCTTCACAGGTTTGAATACACAGTCACATTATACAGCAGCCTGTTAAAATTTGGCTCGGAGACTTGTCATTATTTTTATCTCCTAGTCTGGATTTATTTTTTTCCCAAAAAACGAAGCGTATCTTATTCCAAAAGTTTATAAAAAGAAATGTAGGCCTAAGTACTGCTTGAGAAAACAACGAATTCTTCAAATGTGTTAAAGAATATATCCACAATCCTAATTGGTGAAGTTAAGTAAAATATACAGCAGAGGACTAGAAAGTATTTGTTAGGGATGGGGTTCCTAGTTGGCTAGGGTATGCACCTAACTCAGGCAGAAACTACCACTCTAGTCACACACCCAAAATAACCTCTGCTTACCTCATTGGTAACCTGGCTGAGCAGTCAGGCTTATCCCAGAGGCAATGTATAAAGCATTTGCGCAACACACACACACATCAGGGACACACTAGGCACACCAGAAAAGAGACTCCACACAAGGTTATCTAAAAATATCACTTGATTATAAAACACATCAGACCACAATCAGATAAATCACTTTGCCAACTAGGCAATTGACATAAAATCACTGGTAGGGTAATATAAGCAATATAATAAACATATATATATTGCCCATGTCATCAGAGCATCATTACTATACATATTAAGTTTTTCCTGAAAAGGATACTTGTTACCCTAGCATGACCAGGTGTAAAAAAACATAACTCATAACATCAGGGCACCAAATGCAGTTAGGTTACACATGGGTCACCAGATAACAGTGTGCCCAAATCACCACTTTGTACCTTAAGTACGCAGCGACAGGGCCTCTTTGCTGCTTTCACAGGGTACAAAGTAATTACACAGTGCCCTGAGCAGGATTGGGGCCTCCGTCGAGGATCACTTCCCCAGTCCTGCTATCTGATTCCACTTCTCAGGGCCCCCATGATATCGACCAACCTGAGGGAAGGTTCCCAGACACTGCAGGGAAACTTGGGGAGATCTTGCTGTTTCTCCCTTGTGTGCTTAGGTACACAAGGCAGCTGTCGTGAGCACAGCGCAAAATGGACAGTAATTGGAGCCCTTTCAGCAGGATGAGGCTGCCTTTGAAGCCACCTGAACAGGGGCTACTGCCCGTGGCCCGCCTCATTAACGGTGCTCCTGGGGCAAGTGGGGCAGTCCCGGGGAAAGCCACTTGCTGTTAAGGGAGGACATGGCCTTCTTTGCCGGGCCCAACCTAACGCACAGTGTCAGCAGAGCTACTCCATCTGTGATGGGGCTACTGCCCTAGGACTGTGCCGGGCTCCCTTCACCACTGCAGACTCCTCTCTCCTGCTGGTGGAGGCAGAGCCAGGAAGTGGGGAACCCACTGAGGCTCTGGCATGGTTTACAGGTTCTGAGGTCAGCCACCCACCACGCTCTCCGGACTTGGGACCTGGGAAGCTTTTCTGGCCTGCCCCAATAGGGGATCGGCCACGTGCTGATCCCTCTGCTACCAGCAGCAGCCACCATGCGCTCTCCTTGGCACCACAAAATGAAGTGCTCACCATGTGCTTCTTTGCATAACGATGGGGAAAATGAAGTCCTCACCCAGCGCTTTGGGGCACAACAACAGGGAAAATGAAGTGCTTACCCTGCACTTTGTAGCACAACAGCAGGGAAAATGAAGCGCTCACCCTGCGCTTTGTAGCTGGTTTTAAAAAGGCAAAGAGCAGTCCAGTCCATCTCCTGCTCCAGCAGGAGCGGCCACTGTAGGTCGTCCTACCCCACATACATCAGGGGCAGTGCTCCTCACACAACTTCTCCAGCTCTCCTCCCAGGCAGGCTTTTTTTTTAATCCAGGAAGGATGTTTCTCTGAAGTATTTTATCTCCCTGAGACTTTCAACAGGAGGCAAGCACACACAAGCCCTTGGCGATTCTTCACTAGCAGGATACCACAGCAGGGCAAAAAGAGTCAGTCTTTTTCGTCCACCACAGACAGAAGCAGCAACTGCAGGCCAACCAACCTCTCACACAGAAAAGGCGGTGCTCCTCACACAGCTCTTCAGCTGTTCTTCTTGGTAGGGTACTCTTGTTTCCAGAAGTAATCTAAAGTCCTGGGGTTTACGGTCCAATGCTTATCCCCATTTTGTCATTGTTCTCTTTGTGACAGAGTCTCTGAGCTCAGTCCAAACCAGTTCTGTCCTCCCTGGTCTAGCATGACCACAAGGGGTGGAGACAGCATTGTGCAGAGGAGACACAGCCTATTTAGGTGCTAGCGAAACTCCTCACACTGCTCTAAATGCAGACCAGGTCTATTCATCCCAGTGATGAGTCACCCAGGCAAGGCATGACACACCTCAACCCACCTTGTGACTGTCTAGAGTGATTGCACATCCCCAGCTCCTGACATTCCAAAACCAGACACTTAATACACAAACAGTCAGAGGCACACAGAATGGTAAAGCAATAAAATGCCCACTTTCTAAATATGGCATTTTCAAACACATAATTTAAATAGGACACACACAAAGGAGGACAAAGAGGAGCAGAGGAACGCAAGAACTGTGGACTAGCTGTGGACTTGGTGCCAAACCCTGCCTGCTTCTGTTCTGACAATTGCAAAGACCAGACTTGTTTTGCAGCTGTACATCCTCCAAAATCCTCGGAGGGCTTCCAGCACTTTGATGATATGCCAGCTTCTCTGTTTAGGTGGAGGAGCCAATTACCTGCAGCCTACAGGTACGGACTTCACAGTGCAGTTCACCAAGCTGCTGACCTGCTTTTCCACAGCAGCCCAGGAGAACGTCACAGAATGTTCAGGAGGGCATCTCCATCGAACCATCCAGTCTTCAAGATTCTGATCCCCCTGGAGGCTCTCTGCACCAATACCTAGTGTACCTGATCCTGTTACAAACACCAAGGATTGTTTGTGTCCAGCCTGAACACTGCTGCTGTCAAACCCGACCTGCATGCCGAGGGCCTCCAACAGAGGCCAGCTCCATGTCAGAAATGGTCTTGCTGTGTTTCTTCTCCCTCTTCTGAAGATGCACTGAGAACTGTGAGAGCCTCAAACTTACCGACCCACTGGATAAAAAACACATGCACTGGAGCACCCGACTTGAGTCCATTGAAACTGACAGTGTCTCTGTGGAACTGATACCCTCAAGAGCCGAGCCCCACTTTGGGTTCTGCCAGACTGGTCCCCCATTAACCACTTGCAGCCTTTGTTTGCAGTACTCTTCCCCATTGACTTCAACATGTAGAGTTTGAGGCAACCCCACCAAAAAGCACTTCAGCACCTCAACACCCCAGGGCTGGTAAACTTGAACTCTTGGTGATTTCGTGGACATTGTACCCTACTTACCTTTAGTCCAGCAGAACAGTCTTGGAAGTCATTGAGAAGAGAACCTATGCAGTGTATGTTTCTCCCATAGGATAATATTACAGCGTTCGAGGCTCATGCCTCAAATCTGACAGCTGTATTTTCGATGTTTCTGAAAATCGCGAACTCGAAAAGTACTTACTTGATCAAGCAAATGAGTTTCTAGAGGCTTTAGGCAGGTGAAATATAACTTTTAAAAGTGCATTTTGTAAAATATGTGTTACAAAACTGACTTTACCAATGAATTGTATTTGTAGCCCATGATGCTACTTTTTCTCGGGTTCCTAGACAGAGATAACATTATTTAATTTAAATATTAACTCCCAATGCTTTCCTATGCAACAGGTAACCCTTCTGCATAGAAAATAGCTATTTAGGTCTTTTTACTTTTAAGGCATTGTTTAGTTTACACTTTTGCATGTCCTGCTCTTACATATCATAAACTCTGCCTTATGGGAACTTAGTGGTAATATATTAATATTTAAAAGGAGGGTTTAGGCCTGTCAAAATGGGTTTTTGACAGGTTGATTTGGCAGTTTAAACCTAAGAGACAGGTTACTGGTGACAGGCCAACTGCTGTGTTTGCATTGCTACTTTATTGGTGGCACAACATGTGGTGCAGTCCACTAGTGACATTTAACTGACAGGACCTGAGTACATTTTATACCATAGACTAGAGACTTATTAGTATGGTAAATATGCAAATTAGGCGTATACCAATTCAACATGATTTTAGGGGTCAGTTCACATGCAAGTGTAACTGGACAGCAGTGTCTCTGTGTGCAGAGTTCAATAATCTAGCAAATAAAGTAGGGTTGATCATGCAGAACGCTAAGAAGGCACGGAACAACAGCCATTCCCTTGGCAGTTCTTCTTGATTTTTAGAGGACAGAATGTGGGAAATTGCTCTACTTTGGTGGGGTCAGTTTCAGCCTTCTCAAGTGCACTACAAAGGTAGAATTTGAAGTTTTAGGACGACCCTCAAAGTCTACCTTTGACAGTACTGTTACTCTGTCACGTTCAGCCCCAGGTGCTATCCTGATCCAAGGAGAACCATTCCAAGCTGCAGACCCAACTAGGATAGCACTAACCCTATCCTACCCACAGAGGCAACCCGGCAGGTGAAAAGCACCAGCATGGCCAACAAGGTGATGTGGCACATCATGCCTCCCAGGTCTGGTTTCTATCCCCAAGTGAGAGCTTGTGCTCTTTAAAAGGCAATTGACCAACAGAGGTCACTAACAGTTGTCAGTGTCAGGAGCCAGACCCCTAGCCATCCGCTGACAGGTGGAAGTTTCAATCTGGTGCCTGGAATATCCACACTTCCAGCCTTGGGGCTGTCAAGGAGTCACCCACTTGCTCCAGAGGTCCCTCTGGCCTCTTAGGTCATTTCAAAGTTGGGGGCTACAACCTTAGGTTGCAGATACACTCATTACACTCTGACGTCTGCCCACTCAGGATCTGGACCCAGAGAATGAGCAGGTGCCTGACAAGCGAGGACTTCTAGGTGAGCATACTCTAGAGGTGTCTTGGAGGAGTCTGTCTCTCCCAGGTCCCCTGTGTCCTGTTGCTGTGACAGTGCAGGCAGCACCTCTAGGTCAGCAGTAGCCTCCCAAATGCCAGTCTTAGGGTTTTCTCTCATCATGGCAGTTAACCTCTGGCTCTCTGTTCCTCTCACGATGTGTGTTCTCCCTCCTACCATTTCTTCTTCTCCAGGGACTTCGGTACCCTTTGAATGGGGACAGTACTCTCTCTCTCTCTCTCTCTCTCTCTCTCTCTCTCTCTCTCTCTCTCTCTCTCTCTCTCTCTCTCTCTCTCTCTACATTTCGCTGTTGTCACCTCTGTTTTTGCTGGTAATAGATGCTCTGGGGGCTGTGCCACTGCCATTCAGTGCCACAGCGCAAATGCTCCCTGTGTAAAGATGACATGTGAATTGGTATATCCATGATTGGCTTATTTGGTTTACCTGTTAGTCCCTAGTAGCGTGGCCTGTGTTTTCCCAGGGCTGGTAAACCAAATGCTGCTGGTGGGCCTGCAGCGCTGGTTTGTGCCACCCACAGAAGCAGCTTGTAAAGTGTGTCTCAGACCTGCCACTGCAGTGACTGTGTGCAGCCTAGAGCTGCCATCTTGGCTGTGAAGTGCACCCACTTCCCAGCCCCTGAACCTTCCCTTGGCATCATGTAAGCCACCCTTAAGGTAGGGTGCATTGTATGTGTAAGGTAGGACATGCTCTGATGTGTATAGCGTGTCCTGGTAGTGAATTACACCCGATTTCGTTTTTCACTACTGTAAGGCTACCTGTTCTCCATAGGCCAGAATGAGAGGTTTGGCTATTACATTCTATAGTCCTAACTGACCCACAGAACATGGTAGAAAAACGAATTTAGTATGCCTGAGCTCAGAATATTAAAATACATCTTTTAGTGAAGTTTATTTTTATACCACTTTTAGAAAGTAGGTATTTTCTTGCCTAAGCCTTCCAGTGTGCTGTGCTGTTATGTGTATTGGCTGTCTGGTTTTGGAGGGACAGGGCAGGCTGAGTCAGACCTGGGTTGAATAGAGAGATCTGCATTGGAGTATGGGGAGGGGTAGCTCCTGGACCTGAATAGGGCTGTGCTTGGAAAGGTGAATGCGGGCTCCACCTCCCACTGTGCGTCTGATGGCAGACTCCCTCTTTCTGAAAGGAAGGATGCAGCCTGGTAAACAAAGTGCTCCAGGGCTGGGCAGAACTGGTTCTGGCTGGGTTCAGTGACTTGTAGCTTCTAAGAACAAAGACTTTTGGGGTATAAATATCTGTGCTGAAACCCCTACAATTTGTATTGCTCCTGGACAACAAGAAGAACCTCTGTCCGTGTAACTGAAGGAATCTGCAGGAGAGAACTGTCCTTGTGCGTGTGTGCTGTTTCTTGGACTGGCCTGCAGTGGTTACTACTGGACTTGGAAGAAGAGGAAAAGGACTTTGAAGGAACTTTTATTTTTGCTACAGCAATCACCCAAGGGCCAGAAGAGAGATAGCCTACTGCAGGAGTCTCAGGCACATCAGACTCCACCACCAGCCTCCTGTTTCCTCCCAGCGAGGATTTCTATCTGCAGGTGAGGCTCCTGTGAGTACCAGGGCCTCTAGTTCTACTGTGGAGAAGAGAGTGCTGAAAGTCGTCGCTAACGCACGTTAGCGAGCTGCCACAGCTGAAGAGCGTAAGGAAAATTATCGTGCTGCTGCCGCTGAGTGCTCGCTACCGGAGATCATCACATCACACGTTTGCAGGCTGCCAAATGCTCGCTAACCCGAAGATTATCGCATTGCATGTTCGCGGGCCTCAAAGTGCTCGCTAACCAAAGATCATCGCATCGAGTTCATTGCTTCACGACATCGCAGCGCGGACGCCGAGCGTTTGCCATTTTCATCGCATCAGGATCGTTGCTCCCTCGCGGAGCACCATTTCTTTTCATCGCAACAAGATCGCACACACAACAGGCTCGGCGCATCATCCTCCCTTCGCGGCAAAGATTTCATTGCATCGCCGGCTTAGCGTGTAGAAGTTTGTCGCTTTGTCCTGCACACAAATCAGCGCATCATCCTCCCTTGCGGCAAGGATTCAATGCATCGCTGGTTAGCGTAAGGAAAATCATCACTACAACTCCTCAGCGACATTTTGGTTGGTTTGCTACAGAATCCAGGTATCTTGTGAGTAAAAGGGTCGCAGAGACCACTGCCTTGAACTGAACACCTCTTTGCACATTTTGAACTATTTTTGCAGCATTTTAAGAGTAACCCTAATTTTCTAGTATTGTGGATTTTTACTGTTATTGGTCTTGTGTGAAGCCTATAGATAAAGAGATTATTTTTTATAACTACTTGTGTGGTGTCCCTGATCCAGCGGTAATTACCTGGTAATTTCCCTATTCAAAACCACATCACCTACGGTTTACCGCTGTAAAGGGTGAAAAATGATGGATTTTTTGATGATCGTGTTTCACCAAACAGGAGACTTTACATATATATAAAAATTAAATGCAAACAATATTAGAGGCAATAATGAGAGTGGTGAGTTATTTTAAAGGGTTTTATTTAAGTCAAAAGTTAAGGTTCTCTGACTCTTTATTCATTAGTCACATATCAATCAGGTTACAGAATTGAAAAATAGGAAAAATAGCATTAATACAGAACATATTACAGTCTGCATATAAGCATCACATATAGGAAGGGAAATGTGGCGCAAATTGTCAGTCAAAACTCTTAAAGAGTTTCTAAGAAAAAGAGTAAGTCTTACAAGGTTAATCAATAATTAATAATGGCAAAAATATCCCATAAAGAGAAATAAATGCAGTTTAGCACCTAAAATCTAAATCTGTTCTGATCCTTTCAGCTCTTTCCCTCTGCTTCGCTGTGCTAGTCTGTGTCTCTGTCTCAAGCTGCACCATAGCCCCCACAGAATGCAGCCCCTCCCTGTCTCTGTGTCCAGCACAGAAACTGGGCCTGGAGAGAGGCAAATAGCAAGGCAAAAAGGAGGCACTCCTCCCACTTGTAAGCCATATTTCAAGGAAAAGTTCACGTGCTCAGTCCTCATAGCTGGTCCAATCAGAACTTCAAGACATATCATCTCCCCATGGGCTGACTGGATACGTCATTAATCAGGCTTGCTCCTGTTCAAATTTCAGTCTTGTGATTTATGAAAAGAAAAGTGTGTTCTTCTCTCCACATTTAAACAGGCTACAAAAATATGCAACATTTTGAAGGTCGGAGGAAGCGGTAGGCAGGTTTTTTTTTATCAGAGCCCGTTCATTGAAAGTTGCTAGGGAAAAAGTAGCACATTCCAAACTGTTTCAGTTTAGTCCACTAAAGCAAACTAAAATCACGTGATTTTCTACACTGTGAAACTCAATTCAGCACATTTCTACTCTTGCAAAAATACATGATGCCATTTTAAAAGTACAAATACATTTTCTAAATGAATGTGCATTCTATAGTTAGATTACATATGGATTAATCACATATAAGCATGGCTGTTCAGCTAATTAAGCATGTTTTCACATAAAAGCACCTCCAAACTGAAGCCCTATGTTTTCAATCTGCTTTTCCACAATCTGCGTGCCATTATAAAACTCATGTCTGCAGCTTTTTGTCATATAATAATGCATACATTTTATAGGTGAAATCTAAGCTCCATCATCCCTTTGTAGTGTTCTTCACTGTGTTACTGTGTATGGTCATAAATGCTTCACACACTGCGTCTGAGATAAGCCTAGCTGCTCATGCTACGTTACCACAGGGTTGAGCAGGGGTTATAAAAGTGTGTAGTCTGCTTACTCTGATTTAGGACGAAGGGTCCCTACTTGGACAGTGGCCAGCCATTGCCAACTAGAGACCCCCATTTCTAACATATATATATATATATTTTTTTTTTTTCAATCTGCACTTTTGCCTTGTTAGCGCTTGGGAGTAAAGTACAGGGGTAACAGAGAACAGCGAACAGCGAGCAGCCCTGATGAAAATGAACTAATGACGCATTTAGATACACGTGAGAACTAGTAGATTTGGAGTTTTGCAATCCCATGTAACGTGAGTACTGACCTGAGATATTTTAATTTTAGAATTTATAAAATAACTTTTTTCAATTGGTCATGGCAGCACTTGAAAGGGAGACCGTGGTTTTCCCAGATCACATCTATGAATTATAGCGCGGAAACGAGCGTGGACAACATTTTATTAAGTAATTGAAATGTTTACATCTTTCAGTTCATCAAATTATCGAGTAATAATATAGGTGCACTATATTATGATTTGAAAAAGCAAAACAGGCAAGATGCTTGTCCCATTTATTTCTGTTCTCTCTCTACATTAACGATTTGGAGAGAAGGTTGGTTGCCTTAAATGTGGATTGTCCCAAAGCTGGAAATCGTCACATACCGGTTCTACTGTATGCTGATGATGCCGTCCTGCTTGCCAGGATGGCCGTCAGCCTACAACAATTGGTCAATGGATTTGTGGAGTTTATGGGCGAATTAGATTTGTCCGTAAATTTGAGCAAATCGTATGTCATGATAGCTGGCAAGAAACCAAGCAGGAAATTTGCTTTTAAGATAGGGTCGCACAAATTGGAAACAGTGAGCTCTTTTTCTTATCTGGGTCTACTGTTTGACGGGGATACAAATTTTGATCCGTTAATGTTGGATAGATGCAGAAAGCTGGTATCGGCAAATGGGGCTATTCATAACTTTGCTCGTAGACTGGGGAGGTGGTCGCCGGAACAGGTGATGAATCTGTATGTGGTGGTTAGCACTGCAAAAGCTATTTACGGAGCGGAGGTTTGGGGATTTAGAGATGTAAGGCCCCTGCAACTGGAGGAAGATAATTTTTTTAGGAGGATATTGAAGCTACCACAGGGTATCCCAGCAGGTATAACACACACAGAACTGGGGTTACCTTATATCACCGACTGGGTAAAGGTGAGACCCATTATGCTATGGCTTAGGTTATGGGTGAATCCCGCAGCGGAACTAAGCAGGCAAATAGCTCGGGACTGCTTGCAAATGGACAACCACCTACGTATCCCATGGCTGAGGTACATAAAAGAGACATTGGATTCAATCGACCACCTATCTCTTTTCAGTGACCCTACCTCCATTACCCCCACATGTAGAAACCAGATTAAGAGAGAGCTACTGGATAAATTTGAAGCACAAAGAGCAAGCACTGACTCCTTAAAGAAATCAGTTATAGCACACCACCGAGTGAGCAATGGAGCAGGAATGGAGCCCTATTTATATCTAATGCATAATCACCAGGACAGATTTTTAATGTGCCGTTTTAGGCTCAACCTGTTACACCACATTTTAGCTTATCCTCCAGGTTTCACAGTAACGGTTGAGCAGAAGGGTGCCTGCGGCTGCGACAATAGGTCTCCGCAGGATACCCTTCATTTTGTACATCTGTGTTCTTTTTATCAAATCCCCCGTCGCAAATTTCTTGTTCATATCCTAAAGGAGGCTAAAATACGTGAAGCCAAGAGTGCCCTGAATTTCTTACAAATGGCCGTGGACACCCGCACTTTGTGCTCGATTGTAAATTTCTTGAGAGTGTCGGTAAGATTGAGGAATACCCGTGACTGAATAATGATAAATTAATAATGTAATGTGCCCTTTGCAAAGTGCCTTTTTAAAGTTTCGTTTTTAACCTGTTTTTAATTTCCGTCGGCTCAGATCTAATGTAAATATACCGTACACTGTATATTGTATTTGTATTTTGTACTTTTTATGTTGATTTTGAATCAGCGAAATAAAGATTTACTGAAGCTGAAGCACTGTGAAACACAATTCAGCACATTTCTACTCTTGCAAAAATACATGATGCCATTTTAAAAGTACAAATACATTTTCTAAATTAATGTGCTTTCTATAGTGAGATTACATATGGATTAATCACATATAAGCATGGCTGTTCAGCTAATAAAGCATGTTTTCACGTAGAAGCACCTCCAAACTGAAGCCCTATGTTTTCAATCTGCTTTTCCACAATCTGCGTGCCATTATAAAACTCATGTCTGCAGCTTTTTGTCATATAATAATGCATACATTTTATAGGTGAAATCTAAGCTCCATCAATTCACCCTTTTGATAAATATCAAATCATTGTACCTTAAATGATTTCGAAATTTATCACACTAAATTTCAAGTTCAAAAGATCTTTATTAGAGAAATAAGGGTGTCATTACATAAGAAAAACTGGAACGTAACATCAATACGAGAGATGAATTAATAAACATGGCTGTGGAAGTAAACATGAGATTGAGAAATAACAAATAATTGAGGCTCTATAATAAAAAGCAGTATTGGGGACAATATGCATCAAAATGGATTATACAAATGCAACGGAACAAAAAAAGGTCAATCAGGGAGGCTTGGAGACCTCCTGCTGAGAGGGATGCAAGTGAGATGGGCGCTTAGCACAAAAATCAAGATACGATGTCACAGGAAGCCAAAGAGCATGTCGTTTTTTAGCCAAATTAAGAGGGTAGTTAAAAACAGTGTCCAGCCGATGATTATGACATACATTGTACCACCATGCTTTAAAGGAAATGTTAGCAAAATTTTTCCAATTAACAGTGATTTGCTGGAATGCAACAGCTAACAACAAATCAACAATCTGTGTATTAAAAACAACATCTGTCCAGCAGGAAGAGAGGCTTCCTAAAAACACGTTGGTGAAGGAGAAGGGAAATGTAGTGTGAAATATAGTATTAATCTGGGCCCAATCCAGTTTCCAAAAATTGTGTACAGCAGTACAGGAAAAAAGCATGTGGAAAAGAGTAGCCTTGGGTGTCGAGCAGGACCAACAATGGTCAGGAAGTAAAGGAAATCTCTTATTCAACATATGGGGAGACAGAAGAAGTCTGTTGTAGATAAAAAATAAGGTTTGCGTAAGGGAGGCAGCCCTGGAAGATTTGCGTAGTTTGGTCCATATTTTATCCCAAAGAGAGGTGGGCCAAGAGGTATCAAAATCAGACTCCCATTGTACCTCTACCATGGATTTTGGCCTGGGAGTAAGAGTCTGGTGAAAAGAGTGGTAAATTAAGGAGGCAGTAGTATGAGTACGGAGCAAGGCATGAAGGCGTCGAGTGGGATTGGAAGGGTCAGGCTGAACGGGAGAGTTGGAAAGTTGGGCATAGGTGGACAAAACTGCATTCTTGAGTATGAGGTATTTACGGGCAAAAGAGTGGGGGAGACTGAAATTTTGGCAAAGAACGGAGAAAGATAAAAAATCAGAGCCAGAGAAGAGGTGGTATACCCAAATCAGTCCTCTTTGTCTCCAGGATTTCCAATAAAAGGGCTTGTGATTAATAAGGATACTATTATTGTGCCAAATGGTGGTGTTAAGAAATTCGGCTACTGAGGAAGGAGGGCTTGGGGAGATGGAAAGAAGAAGTTTGGTGGTGAATTTGGGGATGGGAGTGGAAGTGAGTTGGGGTTTGCGAGAAAATGAGAGATATTCAGCGAATGTAAAGGGGGATAGAGATAAACGCTCAATAACAAGCCATAAAGGATGAGATTCAGCAGGATCTCGCAACCATAAGGAAGCTTGTCTTAGAAGGAAAGCTTTATGATAAGAGGGAACATTTGGAAAGTTGACCCCACCTTCTGATTTAGGGAGTCGCAGTCTAAACAAGGACATACGCGCCTTTTTGCCGGACCAGAGAAAGGCAGAGAGAATGGTGTTGATTTTCCTAAAAAATGTAGCCGGTATAGGAACTGGAATATTGGAGATAGTATAAAGAACTATTGGGGAAAGCATCATTTTAATCGTGTCTAGGCGACCCCACCAGGAAAGGTAGAGCGGATGCCATCTGGAAGTGAGATCAGACAATCTCTGTGTACACATGTTAAGGCATAACGAAACAGTATCGGGAAGGGAGGGAGCAATTTGCAAACCAAGGTATTTGATGTGTGAAGTATTCCAAGAGAAGCTGGATGCAACGAAATCGGGCTTGTAGGTAAACTTAGTAAGGGGTAAAATTTCACATTTGTCGTTATTAAGTTTATAGCCAGAGATTTGGGAATATTCATGGACTTCAGTTAAGAATGCAGGAATGGAGATGGTAGGATTGGAAAGAAAAAGAAGGATGTCGTCTGCATAGGCAGCAAGTTTAACGTGTGTTTGAGAAAATTGGAAGCCATGCCAATTAGGATTTTGGCGGAGTTTCGAGAGAAAGGGTTCTAAGGCCAGATTAAAAACGAAGGGGGAAAGGGGACAACCCTGACAAACTCCCCTACCTAAGTTGAAGAAAGGAGAGACTAGGCCATTGGCACAGACCGCTGCTCTAGGGTTGGAATAAAGAAAAGAAACAAAGGAAATAAAATTAGGACCAAATCCAAACCATCTAAGGGCGGAAAAAAGGAAAGTCCATTCTACCCTGTCAAACGCTTTTTCTGCGTCCAAAGCAATTGCTGCTAGTGAACCTTGGAATCGCGATGACTTGGATAGAACATTGAACAAAAGTCTGGTATTATCCGAGATGAAACGACCTTTGACAAATCCAGACTGCTCTGGGCCCAACAATTCAGGAAGAAAGGGGTCTAATCTTATGGCAAGGGATTTAGCATATATCTTATAATCAATGTTAACTAGAGAGATTGGTCTGTAGTTCTTACAATACTGGGTATCTTTTCCTTCTTTGGGTATTATGCAAATGTGGGCGTCTGAAAAAGTGCCAGAGGAGGTACCAGTGAGGATAAAGGAGTCAATAAGAGAGTGTAGTCTAGGTAATAGTAGTTTAGAGACTTGCAAATAAAATTCAACTGTAAATCCATCTGGACCTGGGGCTTTATCCCTCTTAAGAGACTGGAGTGCAATGTGTAATTCGGAACTGGAGATGGGCGTTTCAAGAATGGATAAATCAACAGGAAAATTGGGGGGAGCCTGAATACTAGAGAAAAAGGTATCAAGGGATTGGGTAGTAGGGTGAGTTCCAGAAGAGTAAAGCGTGGAGTAAAAACGGGAAAATTCCTCTAGAATATCAGCATCAATGTGCCTTAGAACGGAATTAACATCAAAAACAGATTCAATATTCAATTTATGTTGTTTAACTTTCAAATAGTTGGCTAACACCCTCCCCGCTCTATTCTTACCTCCATAAAATGTTGAGCTAGATTTCAACAGGTATAACGATGCATCATCAGTGGACTGCTTATTGAATTGCATCTTAGCTTCAATAAGGGTAGTCAAACTTTCCTGCGAGTGGGAGGTGTAAAAAGAATGCTCCAATTTTTTGATCGTGAGGAGAAGTTCACTAATACGTTGGCGGGCAATTTTACGCTTTTTAGCCACATAGTCAATGATGAAACCCCTTGCTGTAGCCTTATAAGCATCCCAGATAGTGTGTTTGGGCATGTTGGGCGTATCATTAATGGCAAAAAATTCTAAGGTAAATTCAACAAAGGAAGTTGTGAATTTGGGATCAAGAAAGAGAGTATTATTAAAGCGCCATCTTTTTGGTCCAGTGGATTTGGGTAGGATATCAATGTTAATCAAAACAGGGGCGTGGTCGGAGAACAGGATGGGTCCAATATCGGCATGAGTGAGGGATTGAGAAATGTGATGGGAAAGAAAAATATAATCAATGCGGGACTGTGAATGGTGAGATGGGGAGTAAAAGGTAAACTCTTTAGTAGTAGGGTTACATAAACGCCATGCATCAACAAGTTTGTGTTGGGATATCGCCTGACCAAATAATTTGTGAGACTTGTTAGGGATATAGGATGTTTTGGAATGCCTGTCTAAAAAGGGGTCCAGGGGCAAGTTGCAGTCGCCTGCCAGAATAAAATTATCATCGATGTATTCTGAGATACAGGAAGCCATTGTACGCCAAAAGGCGGTGTCGCCGCCAGTGGGTGCATAAATATTGAGAAGGGACATGGGGACACCCTTCGAGGAAAGTTTGACACACAACCATCTGCCATCGGGATCTGAATCAGAGGTCAGGAGCGAAATAGAGAGAGATTTGCGAATTAACACAGCGACACCATTTCTTTTACCATCTCCGGGAGCATAGATAACATTACCCACCCATCCCCTTTTGAGCTTAGCAGCTTCGGTATCAGACAAATGTGTTTCTTGCAAAAAGGCAATGTCTGTATTCAGCTTGGCTAGGTGGGAGAGAATTTTTTGCCGCTTAATGGGAGAGTGAAGACCTTTAACGTTCCATGATACAATACGAACTGACATTAAAGATTATTGAAAAAGCAATGTGGAAAGAGATTAGAGCATTGAGAAAAAGCCTCATGAAGAATAGAAAACGCAGAAAGAGAAAGGAAGAAGAAAAAGTAAAGAAGAACTAAAATAAACCAGAGAAAGAGGATTAGGAGAAGATTAAAAGGTACCATAGAGATAGAGGAAAACCAAAGTGCTACTAAAATCAGTGAGACGATAAAATGCAGTCTAAGGAAGGTCCAATAAGAGAGAAAGAAGGACATGCGTAAAGAGATCAATATAGAAAAAGGATGAGAGAGAGGACGGCTAAAAGGAGAGGAACATAAGTATGAGTCAAGGGGGAAATGAAGTGGTTGGGGGAAAAGATGGACAAGGAAAAAAAAGCATGACCAAAAGATGCAGTAAAGAGTAAAGAAAAAGAGGGAAAAAGAAAGAAAATATGAAAAAGGTCGCAAAGAAGATATTGACACCAATGAACCTGAAAACATAAAAAGACAAATCAAAGTCAAATGAAACAAGGCAAAAACAGACAATCCCATAAGGGTTTGAGGGATACTTACATAGGGTGGACTAGGGGAGAGACAACCAGGAGCAGGAACAAACAAAGACGTACGTAGAGACAAGGAGAGGGAGGTAGAACCAACTGGAGAAGGCAAGGCACTCGGGGTCCGTGAGACGTCCAACCAGAGGAACAAGACGGAACGCGGGAGAAGAAGCTATGAGCGAAGGAAGATAACAAAGTTAGGCGAGAACAAATGACAGAAGCACAAACAAACAATGGATAGGGTGAACCGAGAAACTACAACGCGAATAACAAGTGATTCGATAAACAGCAAAAACTCATCAGGAAAAATACATGTCTAAGAACATTTGAGTTAGAAAACTCAGCAATACATAAAATTGGAGCACTGTGCTACAACTTCGGAGAGAGTCACGGTGGGAGAGAAGAGGAAGGTTCAGAAAGTTCCATGTTGGTCTGGCCGCATGAGTTCAGGAAGCTCCTAAGTCGTATGGGTTCTTCGTATGTCGTAGTTTTATTGTTGTAGGTGACTTTGAATAAGCAAGGATGAAAGAGACCGTATCTGGCACCAATGGAGCGAAGGTCAGGTCTCATGTCCAAGAAGGCCTTACGGCGATTTGCAGTGGCTCTGGCATAATCTTGCGCAAAAAACAAAGTGGAGCCCGACCATGTGAGGCGGGGAGAGGCTCTGGCAGCTGAAAGAACTTTAAGGAGATCCGTGTATTCCAGGAAATACATTATTACACCTCTGGGCTTTCCTGGCGCAGAAGCAGAGGAGGGAACTCGTCCAAGCCTGTGGGCGCGCTGGATATTGAGCGTTGTGTCCTCGGGCAAGTGTAAAAGCTTGGGAAGAAAAGACTTGAAGAAGTTAATGGAATCACTCCCCTCGCATCCTTCCACCAGGCCATAAAGGCGAAGATTGTTGTGCCTGTTTCGATTTTCTAAGTCCTCCACCTGCTTCTGGAGAGAGGAGATCTGTGCATGCAGATGGGTGACCTTGGCAGCAGAGTCTTGGAGAGAAGAGACATCACGTTCCACTGACGACACTCTTTCGTCCATCAGAGCCCAACTGTCAGTAAGAACCTGTAGTTTGGCGTTGGTTTCCTCCATAAAAGGACGTAAGGCCCGTATCTCATCAAGAAGTAGCTCCATCGAGACAGTCGAAGAGGACTTGGGAGGCAAAGGTGGATCTTTTTTCAACCTCTTAGGCATCGTTTTCGCTGAAGACTGTGAAGAGGGATCCATCTGCGACGACATCTCAGTGAAGGAAAGGGACTGAGAGGCTTCCAGGTGGGCTAGTTCCGTGAAAAGCTTGGAATTTTTAATGTAATTGCGCTTATGGACTTTGGTGGAGCAATCAGCCATCAACGCGGCTTTGAAGTGTCGGGTCACTAGGATCACACAGTGCGACTGGAAGTGAAACAGACGCTTCGCAAAGTACCAAGAACACGAAAAAATAAAAATACAAAGAGAGTGAATATGCCAGGCCAGGGAGGAAAAATATCAAGAGCTGAGAGATGCTAAAGGAAATCTCAAAATGGCTGCCGGGCTTGAGGAGGACAAGACATATCCAGTAAATCACCAGAAAGCCATAGAAATAATAATAAAGTCACCTAAAAATGCAGGAGTGTGCCATCTGCGTCGCTAGTGGAGCTGGAAGCGTTGTGCAGTCATCCAAACAGCCAGAATGCCAATGCGCGGAAAGGCGCGTTGCTGAAGGGAGCCTGGGTGTGTAGAAAAAAAAATAAAATGGCGGCCGCGGCCGTTGCCGAGCCGCGACCGGGACAAAAAAGAGCAGCAGAGTCCCAAATAATACCGCCACAGCGGCGGAAATGAAATTAAGGCATTCCCGGCATCTTCTGGGGTTAAAAGCTTCCCTCTACGATTCGCGTGAGACTCGCGAACCGCCTGCAAGCTCCGGCTCGGACGGAGCCCTCACGTCGGCGCCACCATTCTCTTCGGGCGCTAGCCACGCCCCCCATCACACTAAATTTCGCATGTTACATTTGTTTAAAAAAAAACACATCATTAGTTGAGTCAAATATATGTTTTTCTCTACCTAAAATATTACTACTCATCTTTAGTACACAAGTGTCTAAAAGAAAACCCTACTAAATTAGTATGTTGTTTATCACTGGTTATTACAAAAGCTGAGCATATAACCATGTTACCTTTATTTCTAAGGCCACACAAATTTGGTCTGTAAGCAGATCATATATGGCCAAGATCAAATGTTGTTGTGCAGTTTTCTGTAAGTAGCTTCTTGGAACAGTTTGACAGTTCTCATGTATTTGTTTCAGCAAATGTTGGCTCTGTGTCACCTGCTTGCCTTCAGGGTGGCTCAAACAGTGTGGCATCCTTTACTTTTTCCAAGCATTTTGACCACTCAGGTGCTGAAAAACATTGACAGAGCACCATCAATTCTGTGCACTTTTCCAATCCAAGCCTTTCACTTTTATTTTCACTTTGATCAGATTCAGATGTTTCAGCTACGGGTGCAAATGATTTTTCAAGGGACCACTGCAAACGTTGTGGTTTTTCCTACCTCCACTCGTAGGCTCACAGCACTAATTTCTTCTATTGAGGCTGCATCTGACTCTTTCACCCTTTGGATACTGCTTTCATCTGAGTCAGTTTCTACTTTTTGCTTTTCAAGTGCCACCTCAGTTTTTTCTAGTGCTGCTTCAAACTCTGTGTGTTCCCTTACAGCTTGACTGACCCTCGTCTGTGGACTTTTGACCACTGCTGGCATTTTTTCTTGAAGAGGAGCTGTTCTATCAGGGGGACACAGAACCATACGTGTGTGAGAGGCATGCACCCAATTTGGAAGGCCAACAAATTTCACAACAGTCTTTGCCAGGATCATTTGGAACAGGCCTTTCCATTTCACAGCATCTCTCAGATCAAAGTTTTGACACCATTCATTATGTAGATCTTGTGTAGCAGCTGCAATCTGGTGAGAAACTGCACGCTCCACATCAGTCAGACCTTCACGGCAATGGCTAGTCTTTTCATTAGTCGTTTTCACAAGTGCATCTTCATGTAAATACTCAAGCAACTTTGGTGACGCTGAAACACAGTCTTTTGCAAAGTGTAACTCTGTGCTGCCTTTGTGTTGCTTTATTATGCTTGAAACTTCAGGCAGATAGCTACAATCCACTTCTTGTCCAGTCTGTGGTTTTGCACTCATCATCTTTGAGACCTCATTATGATCTGATTTCAGAGAAACTGGCAATCTATACCTGGGCATCAGCTTTTGCAATAACACATTTGAGACTAACAGGATACAATATTGTGCAACTGAATTAGCATTTCTCTTTCCCAGGACAACAGTGACTCTCAATTGAGAAATTATATTGCATGTTATGGTAAGGGCAATCAATCTCGAATTTTGGGCTGAGGTAAATGCTGACAGCCATGAAACTTTGACAACATAATGTATAGGAAGCACAGCATGTGCTGCTCTTAATGTGTCATTGTTGCCTTCCAAATATGGTCTATCTACAAAATGGTTGGGCTGAATCAGACGTTCATCATTAAAGTCTAACTTTGGTTTCAGGCAGAAATTCATGACATTTAAACATTTAGGTTCAGTTTGATCATAAACAGTTTCATTTGCTGGCTGTAAGCTAAAAACATTTGAATTTAGACATTTCTTGGTCACAATATTTTCCCAAAACAACTCCACAAAGGAAGCAACCATTACAATAATTGGAAATGCCATTATTATAAACTCACTCTTTTTATGACTGACATCTACCACAGCTACTAAATTAAGGCAGCTGGGCATTTCTGTGACGTTGGGTTCAAGGGTCATTGGGAAATACGTCACAGACCTTTGAACGCTTTCATGTTTTTGAACAGGCACTGAGAGAGCGCAGCCCTCCCTCTCACTGCACATCGGTGTATTTTCTTTTAAATAAACTTTCATTCCTAGTGTCGGGGCGCGACACCTTTTCACTTTCAACTCTAGGAATGTTTTTGTGCAATTGTTGTCCAATAGAAGCGGATCAGACACATCCTTGTGTGTCAGCCTCAGTAAAGGCTTAGCCACTAGGGAAAGGTTTAGTAACCACTCACTACAGCAGCTAACCATTCCCAAAAACTTCATGACTTCTTTCTGAATTTGAGGTGGATTCATCTGGTAAATTATTTCCACTCTCTCTGGTGACACCTTTCTACCTCCCTTTCCAATTATGTGTCCCAGCCATTCATTCTCTTTCTGACAGTACTCCTCACTAGTTTCATGCAATGGCACTGTGACATGAACTTGGCAAAAATCAATAACAGTAAACCATTCTTCAGCACATGAAATGTGAAAAAATATATTGGCTGGATTTGGTACCACAGGACAACATGGAAAAATTATGCTATTAATCTCCTGCTCTAATCTGTTCTTTTCATTTAGTTTCTGCGAACCTGTGATCAGAAAGTTACATAAACTTCCAATCAATTCCATCAAAAATCCTTTTACTGGTAAAATTCCTGCAACTGATGCTGTTCTTGAATACATGTCATCTAATTCTAATTTGAATGAGACATGCTCTGCACATTTTATTAATCTGACGTCTTTCTCTGTGAACTCTCTTATTTCTGTGTTTATTATTGCTTTCAAATCAGAAGGTAATTTTTCAACTGTCTTTTCTGAAAACAATGCTACAGCTGTCTCTTGTTGGGCCATTTTAAAATGTACATCCTCATCAGGAATCTGAAAATTAATATTATCTGGTGTACAGTAATCTGTGCTGTTTAATTTGCAAAACAATTGTTTTCCTGTCAGGCCTTGTTTCTGGAAATTATTCACATTTGCTCTGGACAACTTATTTAAATTAATTGTAGCATTTTCCATATTTTGTGGGACAATTTGGGCTTGAACAATTTCTGCTATAGGTACCTGTTTCTGAACTAACATTTGCATTTGCTTAGCTGGCACCTCTTGCACCTGCATTTCTCTCTGTTTTTTCACATTTCCTTCTGTTGCATCATGTTTACATTTGAATGTCTTCTTCCAGTGCTCAAATCTGTCACAAAGATGGTAAAAGGACACTTTTTCCAGCAGTACAACATCCATACCTGAATTTGCAGAAACCAAAACACCTGTATTTCCATCCTGTGGAACACCAAATCTTTCTTGAGCACTTTTTATCTCTGCTTGTGAAACATCACCCTGTACCACAATTGTATTCTCTGCAAACAGCTTTTTCTGAAAACGTTTCTGTGCAAACCTTCTCTGTACCATCATAGGTTTTTCTTCAAACTCTTTTGGCTTCATTCCCTGTCCAGCACAATAGTAACCTTCATCCTTCAGGTGCCAGTCTATTAGCTTTTGCTGTATGTGCACACTGATCTGATCAGAAAATATTAAACCAATAACCAACTGAGTCACAATAAATCTTATGCTAGTGGCATCAGGACATACTCTACCACTGTTTTGCTGAAACATTAAACACACACTTTCACAAAACTCATAAACCAATTTTAGCTCCTGTTTTGTTCTTTTAATCTGTACCCAATTAACATATTTTGCTGGCACTCTGCCCTTCATAAAAGTAATCACTGCTTCATTTTTCTCAACAACTAGAGAAAATGATGGTGCATTCATGCAAACATTTTTCACTGTCTCCTCACCTGGCCTTTGCACCGCAACTTTAGATTCAAACCATAATTCAGTTTGCATGGCAGTGTCCAAAATAATTTCCAAATTAATACACAACTCCTTTAAAATTTCGATAAATCCATCAACTTGTGGGTACTAGAGCATAAGTTTGTCTCAATTTCGGGAATGTGTTCAGAAATTCAGCAAGTTCACTTTTGTTCTATGGCACATCAACATGCACTTCTCCCACCATTTCTCTCAATGAGCAAGCAAAAGCTTCTCCCTCATTCTGCTTATTATTTTCCTCAACTAAATCAGGTGGTTTCTTTTTTTTTATCCAGTTTCCTTGCTAGGTCTGGTGGTTTCTTTTTCTTCTCATGTTTTCTTGTGCACTTGTCTCCTAATTTTTCAAACCCATTGCATTTAAAAATATATTTCGTTTCTGCAATATGCAATTGCATTTCTGAAGAACACATTGTCTCATTTGCCTCATCATCCACCTGTACCCTGAAACTTTTCTGAAATGGAAAGCTTCCTGAAACATTTATTTCATATTTTTGAGCCAAATCGGTCAGTCTACAATGTGTAGTTACTGCACATGTATTTGTTTCCTTCCTCAGGGAAATTAATTATTTTTCCTGACACTGGTTCATATTTCCATGATTTAAATAGCAAGGACTGTTAATTTCTTCGTGCTCAAATGTTGAATTTAAAACACTAAGCTGTTTCTCTTTTTCGGGGTCTGGGTTAATGTGTTCCCTCATGCTTTCTATCTTTTTAATTACCGCTGCTTCCTCAAAGTAGGTTTGAAAAATCCCATCTTCAAATATATTCATTTTATCCTGGGCTGTGGGTGCTGTAAACACCATGTTTTCCCCATCTTTCAATGCTTGGACTGTCTGGGGTAATTTTTGTTCAATAATCTGTGCATTCCGAGTTTCTGAAATAAGCCCTGACATATTTACTCCTTCTAGAACTCTTTGAACCTTTTGAGTAGGGCCCATATTAATTTGAACAGTCATAATTTGTCTAGGCACTGTCTTTACATCTGCAGCTTGTAGATTTTTCACTGAATCAGTCACATTTAAAGCAGTAACACCTGGAGGTATCACTGTCAGTGCTGAATCAACAGGTAGTGAGTCAATCTGAAATGTCTGCACATTTCTCTCATTCTGTATTTCTCTCTTTTCAACAGAAGCAGTAGCCACTGTAGTACTTACTGGTATACTATATTCAGTATTTTTAATAGGAACCACATAAAGTGGCGGACACTCAGTTAACAATGCATCCATTATTTCTTCCCCTGAATCATTATTTATTTGAAGCTTTTTATCATCATTAATTCCCTTCTCCTGCATCTGGTGCTTTACTTTTTTATCCTCACTTGCTTTGTCTCTTGCTGCTTTTTCCCACATGCTTAAGGCCTCAAATTGTGCAGCTCTAGATGGTGTCTTTCTTTCACATAACACTTCCCTTAATTTGTCAATAACTTGCAACTCACCCTCTTTTTCAGTAATCTTGCACCATTGGTGAACCCACATACATGAATTGTGTCCCAAATTGGTAGACATAAAATGCACAGGTGTTCCTTCAGGAGCATCACCAACAAAAAACGAATTTTTCACTTTACCTCCAAACAGCTTCTTTAAACCTTTAAACAATTCCATTTCTGCAATATTTTAATGCAATTTACTTTCTCCAATCCTGCCACAATTGACAGTTTCAGTCTGTTTAACTCCTGCTACAGACCCCTTCTTTTTAAACTGGGCTCACTTCACACCCTCTGTCTCGTCCAGTGCCAGCGTGGCCCTTTGGGACGTCAGTTTTCCTCCTGCTACTAGCCCTCCCTTTACAAAATTTGAAGGCAATCTTTTTCTTACGTTCTCTTTTACTCAAAATATGTTAGTAACGACATAAAAACGCCACCATTATCTGTTTCGCTAACCAAAGTATAGTTAATGACCTTTTTCACAAGAATTCCGTCTTTCCTGAGAGCAGCGCTTACCTCTGCCCTGCTACAGAATCGTTACTTCCGTTGATAAAGTAGCACATCCCTCTACCTTACCCTTCTAACAAGCATTAGCTAACCGTTTCTCCAGAGTTAAGACACATAGTTGGAGACCCAATGCTCCTGAGAAATAAAACCAGAGTTTCACAATTAACCTGAATGCTTTTACATTCACGCACGTTCACACAAGAAAAATGTAGTACATTCACACAGAATCCTGTCTTTCCCGAGAACAGCGAACAGTCTGTCCTACTACAGAATTATGACATATGTTAACAAAGCAGCGCTTACCTCTCCTTTGTCCTTCTAACAAGCTCAGAGAGTACCTATTACCTTTCCAGTGATAAGCATTATCGGAATGCCAGTTGGATCCCTGGTACCAAAGACCAGAAATTCACAGGTAACCTTCGCTATCATACACACTTCTCTCACACAGAAAATGTCTCTAATGGCAACACACGACGATGTCACCGAATCGAACCCAGACATTGCGTCGTGCAACTTCAATCGTTACATGTTTTCCCTGTGTACCTACAGGGCAACAACAATTCCGTCTTTCCCAAGAGCAGCGCTTACCTCTGCCCTACTACGGAACCGTTACAAACTTCCGACTTCCTACATCCCAGAAGCTGTGCAAACAACATATAACTCGACGCGACTCAACATAGAATGTTAGTACATAAATCAATAATCAATAAATCTGTCCTATGAAATTACCAATTCAATCAATAAAACAAAATAAAAAACATCAAGTCAAAATGAGCAAACTTTCATCCACAGTCAAAACCCTTACTATTTTTCAACACCTCAAAAACATACCTGCAGGCCCATTAACATTTCACAACCCTATTAATACTCACACCACTCCAGCAAGCTCCTTCTTGTATCACCTTTCCAGTACTGCTTTGCCAGTCTTCAGGTTCTGAGCACAGGAATCAGGACTTTGTCTAACTTGGGCAATTATTTTCCAGCGCTAGGCATTAAACTATTTATGCTCCTTTTGGTGATGGCACTAACCTTAACTCTGCTACCAAAAACTGATCCAGCGGTAATTACCTGGTAACTTCCCTATTCAAAACCACATCACCTTTGGTTTACCGCTGTAAAGGGTGAAAAATGATGGATCTTTTGATGACCGTGTTTCACCAAACAGGAGACTTTACATATATATAAAAATTAAATGCAAACAATATTAGAGGCAATAATGAGAGTGGTGAGTTATTTTAAAGGGTTTTATTTAAGTCAAAAGTTAAGGTTCTCTGACTCTTTATTCATTAGTCAAATATCAATCAGGTTACAGAATTGAAAAATAGGAAAAGTAGCATTAATACAGAACATATTACAGTCTGCATATAAGCATCACATATAGGAAGGGAAATGTGGCGCAAATTGTCAGTCAAAACTCTTAAAGAGTTTCTAAGAAAAAGAGTAAGTCTTACAAGGTTAATCAATAATTAAAAATGGCAAAAATATCCCATAAAGAGAAATAAATGCAGTTTAGCACCTAAAATCTAAATCTGTTCTGATCCTTTCAGCTCTTTCCCTCTGCTTCGCTGTGCTAGTCTGTGTCTCTGTCTCAAGCTGCACCATAGCCCCCACAGAATGCAGCCCCTCCCTGTCTCTGTGTCCAGCACAGAAACTGGGCCTGGAGAGAGGCAAATAGCAAGGCAAAAAGGATGCACTCCTCCCACTTGTAAGCCATATTTCAAGGAAAGGTTCACGTGCTCAGTCCTCATAGCTGGTCCAATCAGAACTTCAAGACATATCATCTCCCCATGGGCTGACTGGATACGTCATTAATCAGGCTTGCTCCTGTTCAAATTTCAGTCTTGTGATTTATGAAAAAAAAGTGTGTTCTTCTCTCCACGTTTAAACAGGCTACAAAAATATGCAACATTTTGAAGGTCGGAGGAAGCGGTAGGCAGGTTTTTTTTTTATCAGAGCCCGTTCATTGAAAGTTGCTAGGGAAAAAGTAGCACATTCCAAACTGTTTCAGTTTAGTTCACTAAAGCAAACTAAAATCACGTGTTTTTCTACACTGTGAAACTCAATTCAGCACATTTCTACTCTTGCAAAAATACATGATGCCATTTTAAAAGTACAAATACATTTTCTAAATGAATGTGCATTCTATAGTTAGATTACATATGGATTAATCACATATAAGCATGGCTGTTCAGCTAATTAAGCATGTTTTCACATAAAAGCACCTCCAAACTGAAGCCCTATGTTTTCAATCTGCTTTTCCACAATTTGCGTGCCATTATAAAACTCATGTCTGCAGCTTTTTGTCATATAATAATGCATACATTTTATAGGTGAAATCTAAGCTCCATCATCCCTTTGTAGTGTTCTTCACTGTGTTACTGTTTATGGTCATAAATGCTTCACACACTGCGTCTGAGATAAGCCTAGCTGCTCGTGCTACGTTACCACAGGGTTGAGCAGGGGTTATAAAAGGGTGTAGTCTGCTTACTCTGATTTAGGAAGAAGGGTCCCTACTTGGACAGTGGCCAGCCATTGCCAACTAGAGACCCCCATTTCTAACATATATATATATATATATATATATATATGTATATATATGTATATATATATATATATATATATATATATATATATATATATATATATATATATATATATATATATATATATATATATATATATCAGCAAAGCACTCTCCTCACTCTTGACAGAACCAACTGAGTAACAGGGAGCACGGACCACGGGATTCTTGTCCAATATCTGGTAGTTTATTCAAAGACCTCAGACAAACAAGACAGCCATTACGCCTTTCATCCCTCCTGGGGGACTTGATCACATGACCCAGATCTACCAATGGCATACGGTATTTAAAGAAAACATTTTTTTACATTTTTTGTATTTTTTTAAACATCATGTCTTCTGATTGGGCAGTATTTCAACAATGATTCCCTTTGCAAATAACATTTCTAATGTCGTTTAATCAACATAGATGTAAGCAAAATTTGGATTTTTAAATTTTCTTGAAAGATCTCAGGATAACTCCTGCAATGCTTACCAATGAACACTTATAGTATCAATTAGTGAAATCTGGACCCGTTTTGAAGTGATAGTCTGATATGACACCAATATTTTTCTAATGAAAATGAGGTAGAAATGTTGTAACTTGGTGCAAACCAAGTCTTCTCCAAAAATAGAGAGAGAGAAAATAAATAAATAAATAAAATATATAAATATATGATTTAAAAATATATATACATACATATGCATTCATTTGAAATTTCTCTTATAGTGTTAAAACCAACATGTTATACAATTTAGAAAATATATAAATAAACATACGCATGTCATAAAATATGAACTTATATGAATAAATATATTTCACAAATACTATTCTCAATTAGGATGGTTAAAAGCTGCTAAAAAGTTAATTGTATATAAATATATATTAAATTAAAAGCGTATAAATATACACAATAAATACCAAACCTTAAACATTAAATGTTGAATGTTAAATACCAATGTGTCTAAAAACCATCAATTGTTAAGAATTCAAAGTTGTCAAAGTTGGTTCACACAAAGTCTCACCAATCTGTGGACTACACTATCATTTTAGCTAGAAGGTCTGCAACAAGTTGGGTTGGGTCAAATGAACCAGAAAGTCATGGTGAGCATCCATTTCAATATATAAGTAAGTTGAACCACTGTTGGTGCCTGCCTATCAGATGACATAAGGTAGTGAGGGACTTAATGTCAAAAATAGTGAAACTAATTTTTCTTAAAATATATACTTAAAATATATTATAAGTACAGAAAAAAAAACACATTTAGTTGTGTGTAAAAAAATGTCTAAATCCACCGTGATAATTAAAACTGATGTGTTTGAGAGAAAGAGAGAGAGATCAGATGGAGGCAATGAATGACCTTATGACTCATAATTGGTGAATTTTTTTTTTAATTTTAACTTATCACTGCCACATTGCCCAAATATTTATGGCATGCTAGATAAGGTTTATGCCCTAAGTGACTTAGTGGTATAGGTGAGCAAATTAGATAGCACGGCCAAGAGGCTAAGGTGACTGAACATTTGGAGAAGTAATCGGTGGTAAACTTTGTTATAGACTCGCATGTAACTCCTCAGAGCTGTTGAGTCCATTAGGTTGTTTACTGTCCAAATTTAGAATGTAGTGCATTTCCAGTAATCTAAGGGATTTCTCCCTGTCACCACCCCTTTTGTTTCTAGGAACAGAATCAATGAAATAGTATTTGAGGTCTTTGGGGTTGCCTTCATGTTTTTCATGAAAATGCCGTGCTACCGGGTATGCCTGGTCTTTGTTCTTAATGGCTCGAAGGTGTTGGAGTACCCTTTTGTGGCCTGGTAATATAGTACTCCCTATATACCTTAAATTACATGGGCACTCCAAAACATAAACCACATAGTCTGTCTTACAATTAAGGGCTTTGGTAATGACTTTGTCTGGGCCGCCAAAAGGAGTAGAATAATTGGATGTTGAAACACCATGTTGACAGGCCTTGCAGGTCTTACATTTAAAAAAAACAAATCGTTGGGCCAGCCAAGATCCCTTGGCTGGAATTCCACAAGGATCATTGTCAACAAGTGAGTCCCTCATGGAAATCCCTTTCCGATAAGTCATCGAGGGTTTTCTTGGTACCAAGGTGCCTATAATAGGATCTTGTTTGACAAGGTACCAGTGTCTGTTGATGATTTTTCTCACTGAACTTTGGTGCTGATTGTAATCCAAGATGAATCTAAAATCATCGACAGTGTTGTCAGGGACCATGGACTGTACCCTCTTGGTTGGTGTGTTGTCTCTGTCTTGGAGGTTACATTTAAGGAGAGCTTTGTCAAGGCATTTTTTACTGTATCCTCTAGCCTTAAACCTGTTAATACAATCTTGTTGTGCTGCTATCAAGGCTTCTTGATGGCTACATATGCGTTTGATGCGTAAGAGCTCACCATAAGGGATGCTCTGTATGAGATGAATAGGATGTGCGCTACTCGCATGTATGATTGTATTTCCCGCCGTGGGTTTCCTGTGTAGTCTAGTTTCTACTCTGCCTTGTTCCACATACACTTCTACATCCAAAAACACAATTTTTGTTTTACTGATGTTGGATGTGAAGTGGAGATTAAGGTCATTGTTATTAAGAGATTCAATAAATTCCAAAGCTCCCTCCTCTGTACCCTCCCATACACAAAATAAATCGTCGATGAATCTCAATCAACATTTGACATTGCGTTTGAGGGTTTCTGAGTGTCTTACCATGAGGACCTGCTCCTCCCACCAGCCCATGTGTAAACATGCATAGCTGGGGGAGAAGCTGGCCCCCATCGCTACACCTCTCAGTTGTTGGTACATGGTGTTTTGGAACATAAATATGTTGTTCATTAAACACAGTTCAACCATATTTACAAGCATTCTGTTGTGTTCTTCATACTCAGTTCCCTTCTTTGCCAGATAATATTTCAAGGCTCGTAGACCATCATTATGTCTGATAGAGGTGTAGAGTGACGTAACGTCGAGGGTAATTAGATGGTATTCATCATTCCATTTGAAGATTTTAATCTTGGAAAGAAAGTCACCAGTGTCTTTGATATATGACCTTAGATTTTGTACATGGTCTTGAAGGAAATAGTCGACATAAATGGAAGTGTTCTCAAAAGTGCTGTTCCGGGCTGATATTATGGGTTGGCCTGGTGGGCTGGTTTTGTTTTTATGTACTTTTGGTATAAAGTATAGAATTGGAATTGTTGGATTGGGATTCCATAGGTATTTGTATTCATCTGATGTTAGCAAACCCTTTTCTCGCCATGCCATCAAGGTAATACGAAAAGACGCTTGAATCGCGTTCCAGGCCACTCTATTACTGTTTCCATAGCACGACTTGTCTTCCAAGTGTCTCATCGCTTCTTTAATGTACTCCTCTCTTTTCCAGAGTACCACATTGCCTCCTTTGTCGGCGCCCCGCACGACTATTTCCTTATCGTTTTTGATTTTGGCCATCAAAGAATGATATTGCAGTTCCTGTACATTCTTTTTACTGCGTTTTGGCCCATTCTGTGTCATTCTGTTTAGGCCTTTTAATTCAGTAATAACTTTTTCCTGAAATATATCAATGGTGTCTTTCATCATCAAAGGATAAAATGAGGAGGGTGGTTTAAAGGGTGTCACACATTTTACAGTTGTCGATGATTGGAAAAGGCTTCTTGGGATTCACATATTTGATTTCCTTCAGATGCTAAATCATAAAGTGTGTCAATTAATGATTGAGAATCAGGCATGATATTTGATTCGTTGTCCATTTCTTGTATCGGTGACTCGTTGCTGGCTAATGTTGTTACAGTTGCTGTATTCTTTTTCTTGGCCTGAGCGTGGAATTTTTTCAATTTTAGTTTTCTGACACTTTTGTAAATGTCAACTCTAGACTTGGAGTAGTTGAATGCACTTTCCGGGCAATAGGAGAGGCCTAAAGCAAGTAATTGTAATTCAGCTTTGTTCAAAATCATATCTGTTAGATTGATGACTGTCATATCACTGGAAACATCAGCAACACTAGGATTTATTTCTTCCAATATCTCTTCTGTTGCTTCTTTGGATACTTTTTGTATGATCGTTCTTCTCTGAGCTTTTCTCCTCTCTCTCCGTTTTTTATTTTTGATTGTGCCTGATTTTCCCCGGTTTGTTGTTTTCTCGGCCTTAGGGATTGTAGCCGTTCCATGCATAAAAAATCCAATTCATCTGTAAGGGAGTGCCTGCGTGATGTGCTTGGCTTAGCTTTGTTCAGAGTTTCCATTTCTGATCCACTTTCCGCTGCTGAACTTCCCTCAGATGCGGATGTTAGGTCAATTTGTTGGTATATATATTTCAATCTGCACTTTTGCCTTGTTAGCGCTTGGGAGTAAAGTTCAGGGGTAACAGAGAACAGCGAACAGCGAGCAGCCCTGATGAAAATGAACTAATGACGCATTTAGATACACGTGAGAACTAGTAGATTTGGATTTTTGCAATCCCATGTAACGTGAGTACTGCCCTGAGATATTTTGATTTTAGAATTTATAAAATAACTTTTTTCAATTGGTCATGGCAGCACTTAAAAGGGAGACCGTGGTTTTCCCGGATCACATCTATGAATTATAGCGCGGAAACGAGCGTGGACAACATTTTATCAAGTAATTGAAATGTGTACATCTTTCAGTTCATCAAATTATCGAGTAATTAATATAGGTGCACTATATTATGATTTGAAAAAGCAAAACAGGCAAGATGCTTGTCCCATTTATTTCTGTGATGTAGCATCGTGTATGTGTACTGTCTAGTTGTTATGCATGTGTTGGAGTTTTTATCGTGAAGATCCGACACTGTTTATGGTATTTATACCGGAGGTCTTCTCTGTCAAAAACACAAAGGGGCAGATTTACAAGCCCATTGCGCCACTTTTGCGTCACTTTTAACATGGGAAAAGTGACGCAAAAGTGGCGCAAGGGGCTTGTAAATCTGCCCCGAAGTGTGCAGTCACTAGACTAATTGCATTTTACTATGCAATGGTTGTCGAATAGTAATATTGATGCTCAGATATATTTAACATTTTGGCAATAGAACAGAGAATAGCCGCATCGGCAGTGTTCTTTCATGTCTATGCATCACGTGCACTGTTAAACATTTTAAATAGTGAATACAGTATGCCTCCTTGTTTGTGCGAGAAGGGCCGGTGCCTCGGCCGAAATGCGAAACAATGGCAGTTTTTCTAAATAAAGTTCTGTCTGGAATTTGATGAAGCTGCTGTAGAAAGAAATGAATGGGGGCCAGCATAGAAAATAGACAAGTTCAATCCTGCTAAACTTGTGAAATTTAACAGCTGTTCTGCTCTGTATCCGACGATTCAAGATAAGAATGTCTTGCCAGTGTGTGAACACTACAGTTAAAATTTGCTTTATAAAACAGCGCATCTTATTGGCGTAACAGCCGTGGCATACAATACTTCCTGGTTGAAGCATGCTTGAACGCTGTTTCTGATGACTCCCTGAGACATTTCCCTGTAAGCGCATGTTTCAGAGAGTCATTACAATATTATTTTTGAAGTTTCATTGTCCTTCCTCCACTTAATACAGTATCTCACAAGCTATCCGAAGTGTACCACTCTCAGTAAATTCTTGAGAGGGTATCCGGGCTTTCAGAATCTATAAGGAAGGAGCGTTCATATATATTAGAGTGACAGATGCTATAATTGTATAGTGTGACACTCCAGATGTGTACGTTGCCTTAATGGAAAATCACTCAGCAGCTCGCAGAAGACAAAAAGCAAGGGTTATGTTTAAACGAATGGGCAGATTGACAACCCCTATGGAAAATGCAGGAGCATCTTTGTCAATGTCAGCTGCCCAAAAGTATCCGATATTGGAGCAACTGATAAAGAAAGAAACCTCCATGTGGTGGGAGGCCACGCCATTAGGAAAATACCTGGAGGAAGGAAGAGTTCCCGGAGGCTTCAGAATATTGATAGCACTTTCATATGAGGAACCAGATCCAGAGCTAACAAGTGAGTAGGCCACCAACCTCACGGACTGTTCAAACCAGATGATGTCAATTTTAACCAAATATGCATGGAAAGAAGGAGAGAGCCTGTTGAAAATCATTAAAAGCCTTAAGGAAGAACTAAAAGAGGAAGGCAGTAAAGAAAATTACGACTCAAAGCTGGATGACATCTATAAAAGGAATGATAAACGCAAAGAGGAAATCATAGCTAAAAAACAGAGACAATTCCTGAGAGATCAGATTGATTATCAAATGGGTTGCATATTTACTTTCAGTAGAAAGTATGATACAATACGAAGTAATACGAAACCAGCAATGAAGGAGAAAGATCTGCACATTACTGATCTCCAAAGTGATGCCAGCGAAAGTGATGTTTCAGAAAAGAACTGTCAAAAGGATCGGGGAATTGGCAGAGGAAAAGGATCAAATGTAAGAGACAGAGGCAAAGGGAAAACAAATGAAGGAGAAAAAACATAATTTGCTGTAGCAAGAAAACAAGAAGAAGTCGGTGGAACAAGTGCATCTGCAACCGCATTGGGAGTGGAAACAAGGGGACAAAAGAAAGGTCAATGAAGATGAATTTGGTAAACTTATCTAAACGTATTTTGAATGATATAGAGATAAGAGTTTTAAGATATGGTTTATCTTTATGCCCCACTGCACCTTTTAATTACTCTCAGAGCAGAATTGACTTCTATCATTTCATTAGAAAATTAAAACTTTGTAAATGGCATAAGTTGAAAGTCAAAACAGCAGGTACATCTACAATTCAGCGAAATCAGGGCCTCATGTCTTAACTATCGGTGATATGGAAACACTGCTTACTTTGACTGAGCTACATTTAGATGGCATTGACCATACACCTGGTGATTTTCTACACTGTATTTTGTTATTGACGAGATCTGTCCTAACAATTTCCCCTCACTCCCTCCCAGTGCCATTGACACGTTTGGGGCCTTAATGGTGAAGGACCTAAAGCGTTTAGCAAAGAAGTCATGTTGGAAACAGGACAATCTGACATGAAAGGAAAGGCTGGCTTTGAAACAATTACAGGATGACCACAGTGTAGTGATCTGCCAGTCAGATAATGGAGGGAATGTAGTGGTGCAAAATGTTGAAGATTACATCAGCGAGGGTTTGAGACAATTGAATGATTTTGAATGTTATGAGACAGTCTCTAAATATCTAATAGAGAGCTCCAATGTCAAATACTGTGAAATGTTATCTGGGTGGGAGTAAAAGGGTCTTCTTGAATGGGATGTTTATGCCTTTCTATTGAATAGATTTCCAAAGATTGCAAATTTATATTTACTGCCTAAACTTCATAAAGATCCCATTAAAGCACCTGGGGAGCTCATCGTTTCCAGCCTAGGTTCCTTGCTCAAACATATCTCAAAATACGTTGACCATTTCTTGTGTCCGTATGTGCAAACTCTGCCCTCACACATACAGGATAGCAAACATTTCCTACACAAAATCAGGAATGTGGAATGGGAGCATGATTTCTTGTTAGTGACTTTATATGGGTGTAGTTTATATACGTCCATCAGACACACAGACGGGCTCAAAGCCTGTAGACATTTCTTGAAATCACAGTCGATCTCATATTTCCAACACACTGAGATGCTTCTATCCATAATAGAGTTCTCGCTTAATATCAACTTTTTTATTTTCAATGATTTGTTTTACAGACAGATACAGGGCACTTCGATGGGCACCTGCTTTGCTCCCAGTTATGCCAACCTGGTGGGAGCAGCAAGTGCCCAACAGCCACTCTCTAAATAGTGACCATGTGAAAATGTGGGTTCGCTATACAGATGATCTTTTCATTATTTGGAAGGGTGACAAGAAACAGGCAAATGGTTTCATTTTCAGTAACTTGAGGTTTGAGGGTAAGATCAGTGAGAGTGAGATTTAATTTTTGGATCTAAGGATCGAAGTCCGGGACGGGAAATTAACATCTTGACTGTTCTGGAAGAAGACAGCAGGTAACACTCTCCTACACGCTGACAGCCATCACCTTACAAATCGGGTAAGGAGCATCCCATATGGAGAGTTTTTATGGGCCCGCAGAAACTGTAGCTCTGAAACAGATTTCAAAGAGGAGTGTGAACGTATGTCTGAGAGATTTCTGGAGCGCGACTACAAAAGATCTGATATAGCCACTGCTTATAAAAAGATATCCAATGTAAGTCAGGAGACTACAGTCACTCCTAAAAGACCAGAGGAGAAACCTGAGAACAAACAGATTTGCTACATCACCACATATAATGCACACTCACAAGAGATTAGGAAAAGCCTTGTCAGGCACTGGGATGTCCTCAGAGTCAACTCTAACAGATGCCTTAGATGCATACCCTAACATCACATACAGAAAAGGGAATTTCCTCAGTGATAAACTGTGCAGAAGTGAAGTTAACCAGGGTAGATCTACAACAGAATCTATACATGGCTTCTATACTTGCACGACGTGCATGGCCTGCAAATACAGTACTAATGTTAAAAAGGTTTTCTTCCTAACACCAACATTTTTTAAATGATTGAAAAACATTTAACATGCCTCTCTGCAATTGGTGAAATGCACTGCCTGTTCACCTGAGAGTGCAGACAACCCTGTTTAGCTTCAGACAGCTTCTATAAACGCGTTTATTCCTTGCTGTCTATTTATCAGGTCTTTATTTGCCTGTGATGTGACACTCACTTAGACACTGCGCCAAGACGCCTTTCTGGTAGATGCATGTTTCACAAAATATATTAGCATAACATAACATAATATTTATACCTGTAGCAAGGGTTTTTTTGTGACACTAATATTGTGACAACGTTCACAATATCAAAGAAGGAGTACATTTTTCTTTGCAGTAACTATTGAAAGATGTTGATTGAAATCTTTATATTTTCAAAAATGTCATTAATATGTTAAAGTTGTGTATTGTTGTCAGGCCCCTGGAATGTTCATTTCTATGGCCAGCTTTGGGTCCCTTTAATTGTCTCCTCAAAGTTCCAGTTTGGGCTCATACAACTAAGAACTCTTTCAAAAGTGTCTGTGAGTGTCTCCTTTCTCTTTCCCATTTTGGTATCAATGCTTTTTGTGTCTTGTGGTCCTGTGAATCTGTATTTTAAAGTTAAAAGTTGGATCGTGGGCATCCAAAGGCTCACATGTTTATCTCCTGTATCTTGAAAAAGGTATTGATTGTTTTGTAGGCAACTGTCTCACATTTTGTTCTCTTGCCAGAATTGGTGAATTGTTGTCACTGATTAGGTTAGGTTTATTAAGCACGGGCACTTTCATAGTGAAAGAAACATGTATTTTGGAAACAAGTCTGCATGTAATAACATATTGTGATCATGTAATTTTGGAATTCATTAAGTAAATTGTTGCAAAATAATAATATTATATAAATTGGGTATGAAGTTTGTATGAATGAGGTATGAAAGACACATTTTTCCCAGCTGATGTACTCCAACATGAGACACTTGATAAGGTAACAGAATATCACATGGTACCGTCCAAAATGGCCAAAACATTTGTTTGCACTTTGAAAGTGTTTGAACTTTTCTCTGTTTCTACACCACACACGTTTGTATTGTTTTAAAAAGAGAAGGCAGGACAGATACAAATACAGTGAGCAAAGCATTGAGTCGATACACTTCTGTTTGTTTGTTTCACAAGGTGTATAAATAACCATTGGAGAGAATCCACTGGAGTGTTCTTTTGGAGTGTGGATATATATATCCCAATAATCTATCCTCCAATCTATCCTCTACGTAGCACAAAATCTCGACCTGTACAAGCAGCGGAACGGATCAATTCCGCATATTAATTGTACAACAAAAAAAACCTCGAACAGGTGCTTGGCTTCACTCCTTCAAGTCACCTCCAAAGCCCTCTTTCTCAATCTAACACTTGTTGGAGCAGTGTCTACTTCAGTCCTAAGTTAGCCTCCTGTGGTAAGGGCTGCCCACTTACAGCTACCAAGGCAGAAGCCACCTCCTTAAGCTCCTTAACTCTCTCTTCCATAGAGAGGACTGGCACTAATCTCCCCAACGTTTTGCCCTTACAGCACTGTGCACAGAGCAGCATCTTTCCTAAGTATTAGAGTACTACCCACCCCGCTTTCTCAACCTCTCAAAAATGCAATGCCTGCATCCTCATCACCCACTCATCACCCTTCTACCACATCCAGACAGGTCAGCCAAAGCTTGTTGCTTCCCCCCCCCAAAAGGCCTCTCTGTCACCCCTCTGAGTAAAATAGTGCCTGTGCGCACCTCTACGACCCATCACCTCTATCACAGGCTACACCAACGGACCTTGTATCTCTGAATCACCAAACAGTCAGCATATCTGAGAGAATCCATAACACTATTCTTGAAATGAAGAACATCTTACACCTCACCGATTCGCAAGTACCGCAAATAGATCTTCCGCGTTCAGAGATAAAAGGGTAAACAGCAACAACTTAAAACAAGTACCTCTACCCACCTCAACTACAAAAACAACACCAGGGAACTCCATGACACCGCTCTCTGGTCTTCTTCTTAATTGTCGATCAGCAGTGAAGCACGCCCCTGACATCGCCAAACTCATCTTAAATCAATCTGTTGATGTGCCAATCTTAACTGAATCTTGGCTTAACCCCTTCGATGCTGCGCAGATTCCGCCGCTGTGCTGACGGAATCTTGCGCGGGTGTGGTCATGACGGAATGGTTCCGTCATGAGCACAGCTCAACCGTGGGTCATGACGGAACCATTCCGTCATGAGCACCGAAGGGGTTAACAAAGTATCATCACACTGCATGGATTTGTTGGTTTCTCCAAACTACAACATTGTAAGGCTAGACAGACAAATTTAAAAAGGGGGTTGTATCGCCTGCATCCACCGCTCCGACCTCATCATTACCTAACTTCACTCTGATTCCCTTGACTCTTGCGAATACCTTGCACTCTCCATAAACAACGACTCTAACCTACTATGCAAACTGCACACCTTTTACCACCCCGGGTAAGAATGACCCATTCATCGACTGGGATGTGTAGTGCACTGGGCGCCTTGTCCAAGGCATCATGCACACAGTGGAGGGAAACTCTGTGAATATGTGCATTACCTTCCTTTCCTCCCTGTACACGCTGTGTGATCGCGACACTAGCCCTGTTAAAACTAAAAAGAATCCAGGTTAAAGACAAAAATCCCTGGTTTAATGGGTCCGTAAACAATGAAAGGAGAAATTTAAGGCTAACAGAATGGAAATGTGGACAACACCCCTACTCCCCCTAGCTAAATCTTCTTAGAAAGACCAGGAATGCATACAACAAAAGCATTCTTGAATCTAAAAAAATACTTCTTTAGATTGGAACTGGAGAAAACTAGAAACAGACCTCATAAGCTCTTTGAAATGGTAAATCAACAATCAAACAAACTGGCCAAATCCTCTAAAGAGGCAACAAAATCTCGAATAACCTGTGATGAGTTCTCCTCCTTCTTCTCAGCCAAAATCGGCTTGTTGGGAAACGAGCTGAAGTGCCCCGCTATCGGACAGACTCATCCATCAGCAGCAAAAATCACCGTGCCCATCAGGCAGCACCCAAAAATGAAGGCAACTGGACCACCTTCTATCTATAGGATGACCACAACACCTCAAAAACTCTGTCCTCCATAAAACCCAATAACCACTTCAATGACCCGCTCCCCTCAAATTGTCCATCCATAATCTACCAATTTATCCTACCCATCTGGACTACAATAATCAATGCTTCCCTAATGCAAGGTTCCATGCCCGACTCTCTAAAAACTGGTCAAGTCATCCCCATCTTGAAAAAACCACATTGAACCCTGATGAACCGGACAATTTCCGACTCATATCTAATATTCCCCTACTGGTGAAAGTGCTCGAGAAATGTGTGCAAAATCAACGTAGCCAACACATCGCTAAATTCAACCTGCTAGACGATTGCTAATCTGGTTTCAGGCCAGACCACAGTACTGAAACTACCATTCTCCATATACTGAATGATGCCCCTCAAGCCCTAGACCAGGACAAAACGCGTCTCTTAAATCTTCTGGACCTTTCATCTGCATTCAACACAGTTAACCATGAGAAGTTACCTCTCCGGCTCGAGAACAGGATGGGTTTAAGGGGAACCGGACTCTAATGGTTCAAATCCTTCTTAATGAACCGCTCTCAAATATTCTTAGTTATTCGTAATCTATCCTCTCCTTCCCTGATTACTATCGGAGTCCCGCAAGGCTCAACCTTCTCCCCAACTCTTTTTATCCTCTATCTGGAATCTTTAACTGAAATTCTGCTTAACGCCAACATCTCTGTCTATATGTATACAGATGACACACAGATCAACATCAAAGTTTCATCCCCAGAGGAGATCAAAACAATAAATGAGGCTCTAAAGCTGACTGTGCAATGGCTAGCTAGCAACCAGCTCAAACTTAATGCCCAAAAAACTGAATTCTTACTAATTTCCCCACCCAAAAGCTCCACTAACATACTGGAATGGACTAAATTGTTCTCCGCGCTGAACTGCACCCCGATCATTGTGGACTCAGCCAAATCACACCCGACAAGAACATGAACATGCAAGCCCACATCAACACACTGGCCAAAAAAGCCAGGTTTCACCTGAGCTAGCTTAGAAAGCTAAAACCATTCATAGATATGTCTGACCTCAAAATGGCAGTACAGGCTTTAGTTATCTCTAATATCGAAAACGGATGCACAACTCTCTCGGGTCTGCCCAGGATCTCAGCAGCTCCCCTAAAAGCCTGTCTCAACGCATCTGTAAGACTTTTAACAGGCTTAAAAATAATTGTCCAGATCTCACAGAACCTGAAGGCCCTGAATTGGCTTCCGTACGAAGACAGAATCCAACTCAAACTGGCTTGTATCACACACAAAGTGCTACACTCTAAGTCCCCTTTGTATCTTGCTCATAAAATCGAGGTATCCGGTGGAGGTAGGTACTCCCGGAGTGCCAAGGATCTTATGCTGAAACCACCCTCCTTCCGTAAGAAGAAATCTTAAAACAAAGCTTCCTCTGGGGCTGCACCTAGAATCTGGAACTCGCTGCCGCCAGTCATGTGAAGAATAACATCTCTGCCTAGATTCAAGAAGGAAGCTGAGACTTCTTCTTTATCTACAAACAAAACAAACTGCACAAAAATTAAAATTTCAAAATGTATACCTTTTATTTAGAACTTATGGAACACCTTCAAATTATTATAACTCACACACAGTGTAGTCAACTCAGTAGCTATGCTACATTACCCATAACTCGCCACTCTACCATGCACTGTGCTCTCACAAAAATTTGATTTGTGATGTCATAACTGTTCTAGTGTATACTATTATTTAAGATGGTATGAGTGAGATAATATAAATTGGTATAAGCAGTGCATGGAGAAGGCACAAGTTATAGTTAATGTAGTGGGGCTACCAAGTTGAATACACTGTGTATGGAGGTGTGAGAGTTATAATATTTGAAGGTGTTGCTCAAAACATTTCTTAAAGGTATAAGTTTAGAACTTTGAATTTTCTATAATTTAAGTTTTATTTGTAGATAAAGAACACATACAGTTTTATTAATTTAAAGGTGGCTCATACATTACAAATTTAAGGTATAAAATATAACTCAAGAATTTGTAAAGTTTGTATATTTTAGGTTTGGTCTGTATACAAAAAATAAATAAAATCTAACTATAAGAAAGGTTTAACCTTTGTATCTTTCATTGAATTTTAATGATTTTTTATATTTAGTACACATTTGTTTCAATTGTAGAGTGTACTGTTGTCGAGTGGAGTATCATTAACAGGAGTATGGTACAGAGAAGTGGGGGAGAGTGGTGTACAGTATACTGTCAGAGTATTGTGTCATAGAGTGGAGTTGACTGCAGGTGAGTAGAGTGGAATGTGGTACAATGGAGTTGTGAACAGTGGAATAGCACACAGAGGAGGGGTGTGCCATGGATTGGCGTGGAGTGGAATGCTGTACAGTGGATTGGGGTAGAGTGGAGTGGTGGAGAAGGGAGTGAAGTAGAATGGAGTATTGTAGATTGCAGTAGAGTAGAGTAGAGTGGAGTAGAGTAGAGTGGAGTGGTGCAGCGTACAGTGGAGCACATTGTTATATTCAATTCAATTAATCTTGTGTGTCATAAAATGATACATAAAAACTACAATTCATTAAAAATCAGGTATAGTAATATAAAACCAGATAAAAAAAAAGGCAAAGCACACATTAACATACAGCAGGTAAAGACTTTCTGCTCATTAATGTAGCACGAAGAAATCTTTAAAGTACCACGCATGTATACAGGTTTGAAAGAGTTTGCATATATAAGAATGCCGGCCTACATTGTTTTAAATTTAGAGATTTCATTAGGGGTACAATACAATAAAAGATCTTCTCAGATCTGAATAAAATTTACCAAAAAAAAGTATATGTATGGTTGATTGAATAAATAGGTTATCACAGGGGCAGGTTTTAATTCTCTTGACCACTTATTGACATTTGGGAAGCTTATTAATCGGTGAAAAATGTCCAATATAAAAGGAATTAGAACAAACCTATGTTGAGCATTAAGAACATTAAAAAGGTATGGTTGCAATAAAAAGGTAGTCAAAACCATTTGATTATGTTGAACTGTCGGTTTGGTAGATTCCACCCACAGCTTCAGATCCTACAATAAGTTTAAACACACTAACTTTAATGCCTTCCTTGTGATAGTTCTTAGTGTTTAAGGTAGGTCATGATATTCCGTACGACTAATATCTAACATACAATTCATATTAACTATAACCAGGAAATTTTTGAAGCCAACTCTGATTCACAGCAGTCCTTTACTATGGCACGATTAAATTCCGTATAGTCCGAGGTCCATATCTTGTGCCAGAGAAAGACTGGCTGGATCTTGATCAAATCTATTAAATGATTAGCGCCCAATTCAGATTGACATTCAAAGTTTGAGCAACTGGAAGGGAGTGCTAAAAGATTTTTTTAAAAGGCATTTTCCACCAACTGCAGTGATTCAGCATCTGCATATTTCCTTAATTCAGAACCATACATGGCAATAGCTCTACATTTTGCCTTGTAAATGGTTAACATTTCTTTCAGCTGATTACTCCCCAATTTCCTTGCAAAGTTACACAGAGCCATGATGGATCTAACAAATTGCAGTCTTCTCAAATTAATGGTACTTTTCCAGTTCCCTTCACAGTCAAATATAATGCCCAAATATGAGAAAGTCGGGTTTAGGGGAAGAATATCTTTTCCTATGAAGATGTTGCAGCACTTAGTTGTACTGCGGCCGGCTTCCATAACTAAAGTCTTATTTATATTGATTTGTAACCCCAGATTTTCTATATAATAGCCAAAACTATCCAGGAGATGCTGCAAAGCCAAAGGGGTACGTGCCATAAGTACCGCGTCATCTGAGTAAAGCAGAGCAGGTATTGGCCGGTATTTAATTTGTAGAAGATCTGTACACGTACTAGCAAGTGTGTCACCCAGGTTGTTTATGTACAGGTTAAGCAGAAAAGGTGTAAGTGCACACCCTTGAAGAACCCCTTTTTAAATACTAAAGGGACGTGTACATTCACCCTTTGTTCCAAAGCGGACCCTAGCATGACTGTTTGATTATAGATATCCTAAAAAAATAACAATGGTGCAATCTATTCCCATCGAGGTCATAGCAGACAAGAGCTTGTCAAGGATTACGCACTCAAAAGCTGATGATAACTCAACAATAACCATATACAAAGCACCCCTTTTAATGTATCCATTTTTCCCTAGTAATAGATTCAGGTTTATAGCTTGCTCCGTGGTCCCGATTCCCTCCCTAAATCCATATTGAAAGTCAGAAATCTTGTTGTTAAAATCTGCCCAGCTTTGTAATCTGCTTAAGAGTATACAGCCCACCACCTTAACCAGAGTATCTCGCAAGGAGATGGGTTTATAGTGTACGGGACAGTTACGGTGACCTTTCTTAAATATTGGCACAAAGTGCGACTCGGCTCAGGAAGTAAGAATCCCCACACTCTGACAGGATCTGAAAATAAGAGTCAAGTGGGGGCCCCAAAGATCAAAATTAGCCTTAAACAGGTCAATCGGGACCCCGTCCGGTCATGGAGCTTTGCCTCCTTTACTTGAACTAATTGCCAGGGTGACCTCTTCCAGAGTGACGTTAAGAAGGGACCAATCTAAGGTGGAAGTAGACTTCGGGGAATCTACCATAGGGGCTGGTGAAGGTTGGTTACTATCACATTTTGTTGAAGCTGCATATAAGTTAGAAAAATGGGCTACTAAGTCCTCTTCTGTTACTGCAACCTCTAATTTTGGCTCGTCAACCTCACTGAAAAAAGAAGGGTTGATGACACGCCAAAATGCAGTTGTATTGTTGCTTAGGCTAGCCTCAAACAGTTTATCCCAGGCCTCCTCTTTTAGAGTTTTTTTGCGTTTTTTTAGAGTGAGCCTGTATAAACGTCTCCGGTGTTGAACCTCCCCTGTTATCCTTGGTTTATTTTTCAGGCTCTTATTAAATTTTGATGGGCCTCGGTACAGGCATGATCAAACCAGCATTTCCTCTTGACCGCTCCTGTCATTTTTTTCGATGTGAACCCCACTTTAATAGGTCCGATAATTAGGCCAAAGGATTCCATAATCAAAGGGGCTTCGCCCGAAGTATCCAGACAGACTTCAAAGGCACTCCTTTGTTGCTGGATAAGTTCTTGCAGAAAGCTGGTCGGATCAATCATGGACCATCTTAAGGAATAGCCATTCGGTCTAGAGAGCTCTAAATTCTCCACGGACAAAATGTGATGGCAGTCCCATTGTTATATAGTTTAGTGGCATTTTATATAGTACAGTTGCTTGGAGGGCACTAAAGTGGAAAGGCATAGTGTGGAGTAATACATTGAAGTTGCATGTTGTACAGTACAGTGATCTGGTGTGTCATAGAGTATTGAAAAGTATTGTAGAGTTGAGTAGAGTGTTGTAAACTGGGGGGGTAGAGGTATAGAGTAGAGAAGAGAGTTGCACAGAGTGGTGTAGGGGTGTAGAGTACAATGTTGAATAGTGACGTGAGTGTAATAGGTTGTTGTGGAGTGGAGTTGCACAGAATGGAGTACAGTGTGGCACACCGGGGTGGTGTAGAATTAAGGCTTGTACAGTGCCATAGAGTGGGTTAAACTGTCATGCAGTGGAGTAGAGTGTAGTGGTGTCCACTGGAGTGGCGTAGCATAGAGTGAAGTACTTTGTTCTACAGTATAGTTGTGTGGATCGAGAAGGGTAGAGCGGCATGGCATACAGTGGCATGAAGTGTTGTAAAGTGGAATGCTGTGTGTTACAGTGGAGTGGACTAATGAGTTGTAGAATGTCAGAAAGAGTCCTAGAGTGGAGTACAGTAGAGTGTCACAGAGAGGATTAAAGTGTTGTACAATAGAGTTGGGTGGAGTAGAGTAGAGTGTGGTACAGTATGGTAGAGTAGAGTGGGCTAAACTGTCATAGAGTGATGTACAGTGGAGTGACATAGAGTACAATAGTGGAGTAGTGTCTCATACAATACAGTATATTAACTGGGGTAGAGCAGCATGGAGCAAGTTTTGTAGAGTGCTGTAGAGTGGAGCAGAGTGTCCCCAACAGCTATAGAGTAAAGTAGAGAGCTGTACAGGTATATTGAAAGGAGTACATTGCTTTACAATTCAGTACTATACAGTGGAGTATAGTACAGCACAATGTAGGGTTGTAGACTGTTGTTGAGTGGATTATAGTGTTGCTGAGCAGAGCATAGTGAAATGGCGTGGAATGGAGTTGGGTAGAGTGGGGTGGCGTAGATGGAGTAGCATAGAGGGAGTGGCATACAGTGGAGAGGCGTGGAATGACATACAGTGCAATGGCATACAGTGGAGTAACCTACAGTGGAGTGGCATAGAGTGTAATAGCTTAGAGTGGAGTGGGGTAGAGTGGAGCTACGTACTGTGAGATAAAGTAGTGTACAGTGTTGAAGACTGGAGTATTGTAGACTGGAATGGCATTGACTGCAGTGGCATAAAGTGTAGTGGTGCACAGTGTGACAGCTGATAGGGGAGTGCTGTTGAGTGAAGTGGTGTAGAGTGAAGTGGGATAGAGTGCAGTGGCATACAGTGGAATAGCGTAAAGTGGAGTGGCGTACAGGGGAGTGGCATAGAGTGAAGGGGTATATAGTGTAATACTATACTCTATAGTAGCATACACTGAAATATTGTACAATGGAGAAACGTAAACTGGAGTGATGTACAGTGGAGTGGCGTACACTGCAGTGCCCTACAGTTGAAGGGCATAGATTGGAATACCATACAGTTGAGGGGTGTAGAATGGAGTGGCATAGAGTGGAGTGGTATAAAGTGCAGTGGGGTACAGTAGAGTGGCTTACAGGGGAATAGTATACAGTGGCATGGCGTACAGTGGAGTGGCATACAGTGAAATTGCAGACAATGGAGTGTTGGAGAGTGAAGTGGCGCACAGAGGAGTGGTGTACAATAGAATACTGTATCGTGGACTGGTGAAAAGTGGAGTGGCATGGAGTAGGATGTAGGAGAGTGTAATATCAAAAGACACACAATTAATGGACGGCATGCAGAACAAATCAAAACATTCCCCCCCAGTCAAGAGATCTGGGTTAAATCCATCACTCTTTTGCTCACCATGCCACCCCAGTTTAGACCTGGCCATATGCAAATCAGTCTTGACCCTGTGCCTCATGGGAACAGTCCAGCCCTTACTGCCAAGTCAAGTCCTTGCTGGACCAGAAACAAGCATCCTAGGACCGGTTTCGGGGTTCCACTCCTTATCAGCCAGGATAGCTTGAATCCAGTGGCACAGTGAGCCCTGGACCCACGTCTGGGCATACCCGGCAAACTTTTGATGGACGGAATGCAGAATAAATCAAGCTGTGTCTGAACAGGGGTGTTGAGTTGAGCTAAATAATGATGATGGATTAAACCCAGATCTGTGACTGGGGGTGAGTGTCTGAAAAGTTTCAGCTCTCCGTCCATCATCTCCTTGTGTATGCTTAGTTTTCCCTAAGTTGACAGGGTATGCCCAGACATGGGTCCCGTGCCCACTTTGCCACTGGATTCAAGCTAGCCTGGCTGAAGAGGGGTGTTACCCCGGAACCGGTCCCAGGATGCTTGTTTCCGGTCCAGGGAAGAGATGGCTTGGCAGTTCGGGCTGGACTGTTCCCATGAGGCACAGGGCCCAGACTGGTTTGCATATAGCTGTGTCTGAACTGGGGTGGTGAAGTAAGCTAAAGATTCATGATGGATTCAACCAAGATCTGTGACTGGGGTGAGTGTCTGAGAAGTTTCAGTGCTCCATCCATCATCTCCTTGTGTTTGCTTTTTTTGACCTAAGTTGGCAGGGTATGCCCAGACATGGGTCCCTTGCCCACTTTGCCACTGGATTCAAGCTAGCCTGGCTGAAGAGGGGTGTTACCCCGGAACTGGTCCCAGGATGCTTGTTTCCGGTCCAGGGAAGAGATGGCTTGGCAGTTCGGGCTGGACTGTTCCCATGAGGCACAGGGCCCAGAATGATTTGCATATCGCTGTGTCTGAACTGGGGTGGCGAAGTGAGCTAAAGAATGATGATGAATTCAACCCACATCTGTGAATGGGGGTGAGTGTATGAAAAGTTTAAACAACCTGTCCATCATCTCCTTGTGTTTGCTTTGGTCGCCCTTATTTGACAGGGTATGCCCAGACGTAAGTCCCTTGTTCACTTTGCCACTGGATTCAAGCTAGCCTGGCTGACGAGGGGTGTTACCCCCAAACCGGTCCCAGGATGCTTGTTTCCAGTCCAGGGAAGACATGGCTTGGCAGTTCGGGCTGGACTGTTCCCATGAGGCACAGGGCCAAGACTGATTTGAATATAGCGGTGTCTGAACTGGGGTGGTGAAGTGAGCTAAAGATTGATGATGGATTCAACTCAGATCTGTGACTGGGGTGAGTGTCTGAGAAGTTTCAGTGCTCTGTCCATCATCTCCTTGTGTTTGCTTTGTTTGCCCTAAATTGGCAGGGTATGCCCAGACATGGGTCCCTTGCCCACTTTGCCACTGGATTCAAGCTATTCAGTCAAAGAGGAGCCAAAGAGGGAAAACGTGCCAGAACGCCCTCCAATCAACAATAGTTTCAACACAAAAAGTACTGGCACACTGTAGCAAACATTTATTTTTATTCTGGAATGAGTGGAGGAAGTGTGTTTTATCACAAACCACCCATGCTCATTATATTATATAGAATCACCCCATCCAGAATGCTACAAAGTTAAAAATTGTGTAAGTCAGTAAAGTCAGAATGAAAGAAATGTGAAGTCAGTCCACAGATAGAAAAACTCTACACACACCCTCGATGATGAAGAGGTGAAAAATGTGTAAAGAGAGAGAGAGTACCTCACGTGCGCACCACCAGAGGAGCTACTGGTTGGTTCTCACCAGCTTGCCCATGTCAATTTCATCATTGGTAACTCTCTCTCAGGAAAAAGGTGTGCAGTGTCCAGTGAAACAACACATAACACAAGACGGTGTAGTGTGAAAACAGAAAGACACATAAACTGTGCGAACAAGGACAGAAAAAAAAAAATGGGGAGGGGTATTAGACTCTCAAATAATTGTTTATTCTGGTTAGGAGTCTATCCCCCTATTTAAAAACACAGCATGTTGCATACCTTAATAATGACGGCCAACATGTTTCATTGCCAGTTCATTTGTGGCAAATTCATCAGGGCAAGAAGGAGTCAAAGATCGCCTTCTCTGGACACACACCTTTAAAAATGGACTGACAAACACAAAAGAGACGACATACAGCTTAATTGGTTCAGCGGGAAATATATACACTGTGCATCCCAAAAAAGGTTAGGATTATGAGCTCAGATCCATTACCTAGTTGGGGCTATGGGCCCACATACCAGCCACCAACCAATCGCAGGGGCGTTCTAACCTCTTTATTTTCGCCTTCCTGCTCTGCAAAGCACGACCGTAGTTGGTGCCTGCACCTGTGAAAAGAGTATGTCGATAATGTATGTCTAACCCAACAAGACACGATCCCTAATCTCGTAATGCTCCTAGAGCTCTCATGGATGCTTCACCTGACGAGTCGAAAGAGCACACTGGCGGCGATTCACCCATTTGTATAATGTACCGCAAGACTACCTAGTTCGTAGCTGTGTCTTCCTAAGTCACCAAGTTGGCTTAAAAACAACCCTCTAGCATGTGCCATGCTACAAAAAAGCTCGGGTACTACACACCATAAACTTCCATGCAACACTCTAAAATACGGGCAGCTTTCTCTCAGTGGCTCGTGTACCCCCCGCTTACCCTGTAACTTTACTGCCAGGCGGAAACTCAGCACTGGAACAGATTGCAGCCCGACCGTGTCTGTTTTCAAGACGGCTCTGGCCCCATCTCGCGAGACTCGGCGGCTTCACGTCTCGTAACGATATGTTCTTAGGAAATGCGGCGGCCATCTTAGAACTATCTCTGGTCCTATTTACAGATAGTGCGAGCCTTGTTGGAAAGAATGTTCCCAGCCACAGAGGGATAGTTGAGGGTGTGCCATTTGACTCTCCAGCTACGGGCATGCTCATTACCCATACCAATATCAACCAGAGGGTGAACAAGCCAATATAGACCATAGGGTGAAAAACGGGGCAGCCATCTTGACAGTGTGTTAGATATCGGAAGATATAATCACCTCAAATTTCAATAAAGTGTACCCCAGACTATAGCACAAAGCTCAATCATGGGTAAGAGGACACGATCGTGGGCCACTTGATATATTGCATAAAAAGAAAGTCTCAGCAGTCCAAAGAGAATTGTCCCACAGGCCCGGGAGCATTTCAGGGACACCATCAACCCCAATTGATCAATTCGGATCATAAGGCTATACCTATTATGTATTAGACTGCACTCAAAATATCACACATAGAACATCAAGAAAATGGCGAATGTCGTGGGGTCATGTTTGCATAATGTTATACTGAACTTACAAATGACCACCTATCTGCTCACTTTGTTCCACTCAATTTGGTCATTAATACCGATGGTATCCCCCTTCTCTGAGTAGATCCAGCGAGCTTCCTTCACAGCCAATTTTTTGTCTATTTCGCCAATGTCGCCAAAAACTTTTTCCAGAATGACCCATTTTAAAGATCTAAAGGGATGTTGCTGTTCTCGATAGTGTTGTACCAAGCGTGTGGTGAGCTTGCCGGCCCTGATCGTGCTCAGATGTTCCTGTATGCGAACCTTGACCTTTTTAGATGTTAGACCAATATAATGTAAGCCACATGGGCATGTCAGTCTATAAATTACATGACTTGTATTGCAATTGGTAAACTGGCGGAGAAATGCAAAAACAACAATTGATGGACAGAATGCAGAACAATGTCATACATTCACCCCAGTACAGAGATCTGGGCCTAAATCCATCGTTTTTTTTGCTCACCATGCCATTCCAGTTTGAACCCAGCCATATGCAAATCAGTCTTGACCCTGTGCCCCATGGGAACAGTCCAGCCCGAACTGCCAAGCCAGGTCCTCCCTGGACTGGAAACAAGCATCCTAGGACCGGTTTCGGGCTTTCAGCCCTCGTCAGCCAGGATAGCCTGATTCCAGTGGCATGGAGAGCAAGGGACTCACGTCTGAGCATACCCTTCCCACTCGGGGTGACAAATGCAAAAACAACAATTGATGGACAGAATGCAGAACAATGTCATACATTCACCCCAGTACAGAGATCTGGGCCTAAATCCATCGTTTTTTTTTGCTCACCATGCCATTCCAGTTTGAACCCAGACATATGCAAATCAGTCTTGACCCTGTGCCCCATGGGAACAGTCCAGCCCGAACTGCCAAGCCAGGTCCTCCCTGGACTGGAAACAAGCATCCTAGGACCGGTTTCGGGCTTTCAGCCCTCGTCAGCCAGGATAGCCTGATTCCAGTGGCATGGAGAGCAAGGGACTCACGCCTTAGCATACCCTTCCCACTCGGGGTGACAAATGCAAAAACAACAATTGATGGACAGAATGCAGAACAATGTCATACATTCACCCCAGTACAGAGATCTGGGCCTAAATCCATCGTTTTTTTGCTCACCATGCCATTCCAGTTTAAACCCAGCCATATGCAAATCAGTCTTGACCCTGTGCCCCATGGGAACAGTCCAGCCCGAACTGCCAAGCCAGGTCCTCCCTGGACTGGAAACAAGCATCCTAGGACCGGTTTCGGGCTTTCAGCCCTCGTCAGCCAGGATAGCCTGATTCCAGTGGCATGGAGAGCAAGGGACTCACGTCTGAGCATACCCTTCCCACTCGGGGTGACAAATGCAAAAACAACAATTGATGGACAGAATGCAGAACAATGTCATACATTCACCCCAGTACAGAGATCTGGGCCTAAATCCATCGTTTTTTTTGCTCACCATGCCATTCCAGTTTGAACCCAGCCATATGCAAATCAGTCTTGACCCTGTGCCCCATGGGAACAGTCCAGCCCGAACTGCCAAGCCAGGTCCTCCCTGGACTGGAAACAAGCATCCTAGGACCGGTTTCGGGCTTTCAGCCCTCGTCAGCCAGGATAGCCTGATTCCAGTGGCATGGAGAGCAAGGGACTCACGTCTGAGCATACCCTTCCCACTCGGGGTGACAAATGCAAAAACAACAATTGATGGACAGAATGCAGAACAATGTCATACATTCACCCCAGTACAGAGATCTGGGCCTAAATCCATCGTTTTTTTTGCTCACCATGCCATTCCAGTTTGAACCCAGCCATATGCAAATCAGTCTTGACCCTGTGCCCCATGGGAACAGTCCAGCCCGAACTGCCAAGCCAGGTCCTCCCTGGACTGGAAACAAGCATCCTAAGACCGGTTTCGGGCTTTCAGCCCTCGTCAGCCAGGATAGCCTGATTCCAGTGGCATGGAGAGCAAGGGACTCACGTCTGAGCATACCCTTCCCACTCGGGGTGACAAATGCAAAAACAACAATTGATGGACAGAATGCAGAACAATGTCATACATTCACCCCACTACAGAGATCTGGGCCTAAATCCATCGGTTTTTTTGCTCACCATGCCATTCCAGTTTGAACCCAGCCATATGCAAATCAGTCTTGACCCTGTGCCCCATGGGAACAGTCCAGCCCGAACTGCCAAGCCAGGTCCTCCCTGGACTGAAAACAAGCATCCTAGGACAGGTTTCGGGCTTTCAGCCCTCGTCAGCCAGGATAGCCTGATTCCAGTGGCATGGAGAGCAAGGGACTCACGTCTGAGCATACCCTTCCCACTCGGGGTGACAAATGCAAAAACAACAATTGATGGACAGAATGCAGAACAATGTCATACATTCACCCCAGTACAGAGATCTGGGCCTAAATCCATCGTTTTTTTTGCTCACCATGCCATTCCAGTTTGAACCCAGCCATATGCAAATCAGTCTTGACCCTGTGCCCCATGGGAACAGTCCAGCCCGAACTGCCAAGCCAGGTCCTCCCTGGACTGGAAACAAGCATCCTAGGACCGGTTTCGGGCTTTCAGCCCTCATCAGCCAGGATAGCCTGATTCCAGTGGCATGGAGAGCAAGGGACTCACGTCTGAGCATACCCTTCCCACTCGGGGTGACAAATGCAAAAACAACAATTGATGGACAGAATGCAGAACAATGTCATACATTCACCCCAGTACAGAGATCTGGGCCTAAATCCATCGTTTTTTTTGCTCACCATGCCATTCCAGTTTGAACCCAGCCATATGCAAATCAGTCTTGACCCTGTGCCCCATGGGAACAGTCCAGCCCGAACTGCCAAGCCAGGTCCTCCCTGGACTGGAAACAAGCATCCTAGGACCGGTTTCGGGCTTTCAGCCCTCGTCAGCCAGGATAGCCTGATTCCAGTGGCATGGAGAGCAAGGGACTCACGTCTGAGCATACCCTTCCCACTCGGGGTGACAAATGCAAAAACAACAATTGATGGACAGAATGCAGAACAATGTCATACATTCACCCCAGTACAGAGATCTGGGCCTAAATCCATCGTTTTTTTTGCTCACCATGCCATTTCAGTTTGAACCCAGCCATATGCAAATCAGTCTTGACCCTGTGCCCCATGGGAACAGTCCAGCCCGAACTGTCAAGCCAGGTCCTCCCTGGACTGGAAACAAGCATCCTAGGACCGGTTTCGGGCTTTCAGCCCTCGTCAGCCAGGATAGCCTGATTCCAGTGGCATGGAGAGCAAGGGACTCACGTCTGAGCATACCCTTCCCACTCGGGGTGACAAATGCAAAAACAACAATTGATGGACAGAATGCAGAACAATGTCATACATTCACCCCAGTACAGAGATCTGGGCCTAAATCCATCGTTTTTTTTGCTCACCATGCCATTCCAGTTTGAACCCAGCCATATGCAAATCAGTCTTGGCCCTGTGCCCCATGGGAACATTCCAGCCCGAACTGCCAAGCCAGGTCCTCCCTGGACTGGAAACAAGCATCCTAGGACCGGTTTCGGGCTTTCAGCCCTCGTCAGCCAGGATAGCCTGATTCCAGTGGCATGGAGAGCAAGGGACTCACGTCTGAGCATACCCTTCCCACTCGGGGTGACAAATGCAAAAACAACAATTGATGGACAGAATGCAGAACAATGTCATACATTCACCCCAGTACAGAGATCTGGGCCTAAATCCATCGTTTTTTTTTGCTCACCATGCCATTCCAGTTTGAACCCAGCCATATGCAAATCAGTCTTGACCCTGTGCCCCATGGGAACAGTCCAGCCCGAACTGCCAAGCCAGGTCCTCCCTGGACTGGAAACAAACTGGCGGAGAAACCAGGTTCTGCCACTACCTAGTACAATCTCAGTTGTTTTCTCCGTCAACTCACACACCCAGCAACTACCACAGGGATGATGTCCTGGGGGAAGGCTTACATTCTTCTTCCCATGCAAAGGTCTCGTATGCACCAGTCTGTCTTTTAAGTTTTGCGTCCTTTTGAACGCAAATCTGGGCTGGGGCATCTGAAAATCGCTGGTCGATAGCAGTGACCAGTGTCGCCTGATTATTTGTCTGATCTTGTTAGACAAAGGGTCAAACGTCAGAACTACTGGCAAGCTCTCCCTTGCTTCCTTTTTGTTCCTTTCAAGTAAGGCCTCCCTGGGTGTGTTGTGCGCCCTTTTGCGAGCTCTAGTGATGATTCTCTTAGGGTAAGCACGTTGTGCCAATTTCATACTCAAAACTTCTGATTGATGCAGATAGTCTGTTGTAGAGGAACAATTTCTGCGATATCTCAGAAACTGGCCAACCGGGAGGTTATCCCTTAGAGCTCTAGGGTGGTACGACTGGTAATGCAATAAGGAGTTTTTGTCAGTAGGCTTGTGATGAACGGCGGTCCTGAGTCTATCATCAACCACAATGATGTCAAGGTCAAGGTACGTTGCCGTTTCTCTACTGAACTGCCAGGTGAAATTTAAACAGGTATCGAGCGAGTTAAGCCATTCCAGAAATTCACAGAGGCGTTGTTGAGTGCCCGTCCAAATACATAGAACATCGTCTATATATCTCTTCCAGAGGCAAATGTGCCCCTGGAAGGGATTGGAAGAATGGTCCAGGTAGTGTTCCTCGAATTGGCCGACATAGATACATGCCAGGCTCGGCACGAAGGTAGCGCCCATAGACGTCCCAGAGGTTTGTAAATATAGGGCATCTTTGTGGCAGAAGTAGTTCCGAGTAAGGGCCAACTCCACACATTGCATGACAAAAGACTGGGGAGTATCGTAGAACCACTCCTGAGTCCCCAGGGCGCGAGCTGCTGCCACCAGCGTCGCGTCCTGGGGTATGCTAGTGTACAAGGACTCGATGTCGATGGTCACAAGTAACTGCTGAGAAGGATCAAAGTCCATTTCGTTGATGATGTTCAGGATATCAGTCGTATCCTGGACATATGACTGTTGAGTGATCACAGACTCCCTGAGAAAGAAATCAGCAAACTGGGAAAGGGGCTCAAGTACCGAGGAAATTCCCGACACAATCGGGCGGCCAGGGGGTGGACGCTGGGCCTTATGAATCTTCGGCAGAACGTAGAATGCCGGTATCCTGGGGTTGACGTTGACAAGGAACTCTTCCTCTTTAGCAGTGATCCATTTCTTCTCCCGCGCCTGTGCTACAATGATGGTAATCTCTTGCAGCAATTCAGCCGTGGGGTCACGTGCAAGAGGACAGTAGTTCCTCCTGTCACCCAACAACCTCAGCACTTCCGCCTCATAGTCGCTGGTATTCATAAGAACCACAGCGCCCCCTTTATCTGCAGATTTGATGGTCAATGCAGCGTTATCCTGCAGTGATTTCACTGCAGCCCAATCCAGTTTGCTCATGTTATTAAAGGTGTAAGTCTGTTGAGATTCCTCAAGTAGTTTAATCTCATTCAAAACCTTGTTCTCGAAGACTGCCACCTCTGGGCCCACTGAGGATAGTGATGGGCAGAACTGGGAGGGACGGTGTAAATCCATTGAAAAAACTGAGGCAGGAGTCTGTTCTTTGTTAGCAAAGAATTTTCTGATCTTACTTCTTCTCATTACTTCATGGAGTTCAGTCCGGCATTTAAAAGAATCATGTTTGGGGGTCGGGACATACCCAAGACCACGGTTCAGTACTTTTAGTTGGCCTGCTGTTAGCTCATGATCAGAAAGGTTCACAACAATGTTATTTACATCTACATCGGGGCTCGACCTCGACTGCGAGTTTGACGCGGGGAGAACATTTGCCAGTTCTGAGACTGGTTCTGTCTGGCTCTGCCCCGTCCCCTGTGACCTCCCCCTCTGTTGCCTTGTTGTGCCTGGCCCAAAAAAGAACGAATCAGGGAGCCAAGTTCTTGATTAGCCTGTGGTTCCAAATTGAATCTGACCTTCCCCTGGGCTGTAGATGTAGCGGCGTCATCATCCTCACTGGAGGTATTATCAAAGGTCCAGTTACCAGGTGTTCTCCTAGGCTGTTGACGCCCCCCTCTCTGGTATCTCGATGGAGGAATATTCTCACTGCTTGCCTGATAATATTTATCATCCACATAAGGGAAGGCCCACTCATGTGTGTACCTCTCCAAATTTCTTTTGAGTCCCTTGATTTTTTGATTGACCATGTAGTTTTTATATTCGGTCAAATCCTCTTGTATTCTCTGTAGATGATCTTTTGTATCAGTGAGAGTTGTATCATTTTTTATTACTTCCTCTAGATCAATAATTTCCTTCAATAGGGCATCGCTCAGCCTTTTGGCCGTCTGAATAATTAAGATAAGCCAATCCCGGGTGCATTTATTTGCGATGAAACTCCAATCCACCCGGAATTGCTTATCTTCTAGAAAAATCCTCGGTTCGATCCTAACCAACAAGCTAGCAGGGGCAGCCCCTGCCCGATAATATTCGGTCATTAGGGCACCGTGTAATGCCACCCTCACCTGCCATTTCTTTAAGCCACTTAACTTCTCCCATTCTTCTCTGGCGGACAATGTACTGGATAGGGATGAATCAGGAAAAAGTGAAGGGCCAGACAAGATGGCCGCAATCTGGTCATCCGTAAATGCAAGGCAATTTCGGTCCATACTTCACACAATCCACTCCCCTCAGTCCAATGGTCTGAGAAGAGTAGGACAGTAGAGAAAACTATTCACAGTTGCAAACACCAGCAAAGACCAACAGTGGGGTGATAGGAAAGGGAGATTTTCACAGTTGCGAGCACCAACAAAGACCAACAGTAGATATATACTAAGGTCTCCAGGGATTGGACACAGTCCCGAACCAAGAACAAATCAGCTGATGTTGACAGAAAGTTTTTTTTAAAAATCACACATATAGTGTAAGCTCTCACGGCTGATCCGCCGTTCAACGTATTCAGTCAAAGAGGAGCCAAAGAGGGATAACGTGCCAGAACGCCCTCCAATCAACAATAGTTTCAACACAAAAAGTACTGGCACACTGTAGCAAACATTTATTTTTATTCTGGAATGAGTGGAGGAAGTGTGTTTTATCACAAACCACCCATGCTCATTATATTATATAGAATCACCCCATCCAGAATGCTACAAAGTTAAAAATTGTGTAATTCAGTAAAGTCAGAATGAAAGAAATGTGAAGTCAGTCCACAGATAGAAAAACTCTACACACACCCTCGATGATGAAGAGGTGAAAAATGTGTAAAGAGAGAGAGAGTACCTCACGTGCGCACCACCAGAGGAGCTACTGGTTGGTTCTCACCAGCTTGCCCACGTCAATTTCATCATTGGTAACTCTCTCTCAGGAAAAAGGTGTGCAGTGTCCAGTGAAACAACACATAACACAAGACGGTGTAGTGTGAAAACAGAAAGACACATAAACTGTGCGAACAAGGACAGAAAAAAAAAAAAAAAATGGGGAGGGGTATTAGACTCTCAAATAATTGTTTATTCTGGTTAGGAGTCTATCCCCCTATTTAAAAACACAGCATGTTGCATACCTTAATAATGACGGCCAACATGTTTCATTGCCAGTTCATTTGTGGCAAATTCATCAGGGCAAGAAGGGGTCAAAGATCGCCATCTCTGGACACACACCTTTAAAAATGGACTGACAAACACAAAAGAGACGACATACAGCTTAATTGGTTCAGCGGGAAATATATACACTGTGCATCCCAAAAAAGGTTAGGATTATGAGCTCAGATCCATTACCTAGTTGGGGCTATGGGCCCACATACCAGCCACCAACCAATCGCAGGGGCGTTCTAACCTCTTTATTTTCGCCTTCCTGCTCTGCAAAGCACGACCGTAGTTGGTGCCTGCACCTGTGAAAAGAGTATGTCGATAATGTATGTCTAACCCAACAAGACACGATCCCTAATCTCGTAATGCTCCTAGAGCTCTCATGGATGCTTCACCTGACGAGTCGAAAGAGCACACTGGCGGTGATTCACCCATTTGTATAATGTACCGCAAGACTACCTAGTTCGTAGCTGTGTCTTCCTAAGTCACCAAGTTGGCTTAAAAACAACCCTCTAGCATGTGCCATGCTACAAAAAAGCTCGGGTACTACACACCATAAACTTCCATGCAACACTCTAAAATATGGGCAGCTTTCTCTCAGTGGCTCGTGTACCCCCCGCTTACCCTGTAACTTTACTGCCAGGCGGAAACTCAGCACTGGAACAGATTGCAGCCCGACCGTGTCTGTTTTCAAGACGGCTCTGGCCCCATCTCGCGAGACTCGGCGGCTTCACGTCTCGTAACGATATGTTCTTAGGAAATGCGGCGGCCATCTTAGAACTATCTCTGGTCCTATTTACAGATAGTGCGAGCCTTGTTGGAAAGAATGTTCCCAGCCACAGAGGGATAGTTGAGGGTGTGCCATTTGACTCTCCAGCTACGGGCATGCTCATTACCCATACCAATATCAACCAGAGGGTGAACAAGCCAATATAGACCATAGGGTGAAAAACGGGGCAGCCATCTTGACAGTGTGTTAGATATCGGAAGATATAATCACCTCAAATTTCAATAAAGTGTACCCCAGACTATAGCACAAAGCTCAATCATGGGTAAGAGGACACGATCGTGGGCCACTCGATATATTGCATAAAAAGAAAGTCTCAGCAGTCCAAAGAGAATTGTCCCACAGGCCCGGGAGCATTTCAGGGACACCATCAACCCCAATTGATCAATTCGGATCATAAGGCTATACCTATTATGTATTAGACTGCACTCAAAATATCACACATAGAACATCAAGAAAATGGCGAATGTCGAGGGGTCATGTTTGCATGATGTTATACTGAACTTACAAATGACCACCTATCTGCTCACTTTGTTCCACTCAATTTGGTCATTAAGACCGATGGTATCCCCCTTCTCTGAGTAGATCCAGCGAGCTTCCTTCACAGCCAATTTTTTGTCTATTTCGCCAATGTCGCCAAAACCTTTTTCCAGAATGACCCATTTTAAAGATCTAAAGGGATGTTGCTGGTCTCGATAGTGTTGTACCAAGCGTGTGGTGAGCTTGCCGGCCCTGATCGTGCTCAGATGTTCCTGTATGCGAACCTTGACCTTTCTAGATGTTAGACCAATATAATGTAAGCCACATGGGCATGTCAGTCTATAAATTACATGACATGTATTGCAATTGGTAAACTGGCGGAGAAACCAGGTTCTGCCACTACCTAGTACAATCTCAGTTGTTTTCTCCGTCAGTCCACACACCGAGCAACTACCACAGGGATGATGTCCTGGGGGAAGGCTTACATTCTTCTTCCCATGCAAAGGTCTCGTATGCACCAGTCTGTCTTTTAAGTTTTGCGTCCTTTTGAACGCAAATCTGGGCTGGGGCATCTGAAAATCGCTGGTCGATAGCAGTGACCAGTGTCGCCTGATTATTTGTCTGATATTGTTAGACAAAGGGTCAAACGTCAGAACTACTGGCAAGCTCTCCCTTGCTTCCTTTTTGTTCCTTTCAAGTAAGGCCTCCCTGGGTGTGTTGTGCACCCTTTTGCGAGCTCTAGTGATGATTCTCTTAGGGTAAGCACGTTGTGCCAATTTCATACTCAAAACTTCTGATTGATGCAGATAGTCTGTTGTAGAGGAACAATTTCTGCGATATCTCAGAAACTGGCCAACCGGGAGGTTATCCCTTAGAGCTCTAGGGTGGTACGACTGGTAATGCAATAAGGAGTTTTTGTCAGTAGGCTTGTGATGAACGCTGGTGCTGAGTCTATCATCAACCACAATGATGTCAAGGTACGTTGCCGTTTCTCTACTGAACTGCCAGGTGAAATTTAAACAGGTATCGAGCGAGTTAAGCCATTCCAGAAATTCACAGAGGCGTTGTTGAGTGCCCGTCCAAATACATAGAACATCGTCTATATATCTCTTCCAGAGGCAAATGTGCCCCTGGAAGGGATTGGAAGAATGGTCCAGGTAGTGTTCCTCGAATTGGCCGACATAGATACATGCCAGGCTCGGCGCGAAGGTAGCGCCCATAGACGTCCCAGAGGTTTGTAAATATAGGGCATCTTTGTGGCAGAAGTAGTTCCGAGTAAGGGCCAACTCCACACATTGCATGACAAAAGACTGGGGAGTATCGTAGAACCACTCCTGAGTCCCCAGGGCGCGAGCTGCTGCCACCAGCGTCGCGTCCTGGGGTATGCTAGTGTACAAGGACTCGATGTCGATGGTCACAAGTAACTGCTGAGAAGGATCAAAGTCCATTTCGTTGATGATGTTCAGGATATCAGTCGTATCCTGGACATATGACTGTTGAGTGATCACAGACTCCCTGAGAAAGAAATCAGCAAACTAGGAAAGGGGCTCAAGTACCGAGGAAATTCCCGACACAATCGGGCGGCCAGGGGGTGGACGCTGGGCCTTATGAACCTTCGGCAGAACGTAGAATGCCGGTATCCTGGGGTTGTAGTTGACAAGGAACTCTGCCTCTTTAGCAGTGATCCATTTCTTCTCCCGCGCCTGTGCTACAATGATGGTAATCTCTTGCAGCAATTCAGCCGTGGGGTCACGTGCAAGAGGACAGTAGTTCCTCCTGTCACCCAACAACCTCAGCACTTCCGCCTCATAGTCGCTGGTACTCATAAGAACCACAGCGCCCCCTTTATCTGCAGATTTGATGGTCAATGCAGCGTTATCCTGCAGTGATTTCACTGCAGCCCAATCCAGTTTGCTCATGTTATTAAAGGTGTAAGTCTGTTGAGATTCCTCAAGTAGTTTAATCTCATTCAAAACCTTTTTCTCGAAGACTGCCACCTCTGGGCCCACTGAGGATAGTGGTGGGTAGAACTGGGAGGGACGGTGTAAATCCGTTGAAAAAACTGAGGCAGGAGTCTGTTCTTTGTTAGCAAAGAATTTTCTGATCTTAATTCTTCATGGAGTTCAGTCCGGCATTTAAAAGAATCATGTTTGGGGGTCGGGACATACCCAAGACCACGGTTCAGTACTTTTAGTTGGCCTGCTGTTAGCTCATGATCAGAAAGGTTCACAACAATGTTATTTACATCTACATCGGGGCTCGACCTCGACTGCGAGTTTGACGCGGGGAGAACATTTGCCAGTTCTGAGACTGGTTCTGTCTGGCTCTAGCCTGGCTGAAGAGGGGTGTTACCTCAAAACTGATCCCAGGATGCTTGTTTCCGGCCCAGGGAAGAGATGGCTTGGCAGTTCGGGCTGGACTATTCCCATGAGGCACAGGGCCCAGAATGATTTGCATATAGCTGTGTCTGAAGTAGGGTGGCAAAGTGAGCTAAAGAATGATGATGGATTCAACCCACATCTGTGACTGGCGGTGAGTGTCTGCAACATTTCAGCACTTCGTTCATCATCTCCTTGTGTTTGTATTGTGTAATATCATTCACCGGAGTAGTGTAGAGTACAGTGGCATAGAGGGTAGCAGTGTGCAGTAAAGTGAGTTACATTGTAGTGGCATGCAGTACAATAACGTAGTGTAGTGACGTAGAGTGAAATGGCGTAGAGTGTAGTGGGGTAGAGTGAAACAGCATATAGAAGAGTGGCATACAGTGGAGTGGCATAAAGTGTATTAGTATAGAGTGGAATAGTATATAGTGTAGTGGCATACAGTGGAGTGGCATACAGTGGAATAGGACAGAGTGTAGTGGGGAGAGTGGAGTTGCTTAAAGTGAAATAATGTAGAGTGGAGTAACATTGCGTTAATTAGTGTAGAGTGCAATGTCATAGGCTGGAGTGACAGAGTGAAGTGGCATGGAGAGGCGTAGCATACAGTGGAGTGGCGTAGAGTGGAGTAGGATGGAGCAGAGTGGTGCAGAGTGGAGTGCCATACAGTGGAATAGCAAAGAGTGGAGTGACGAAGAGTGGAGAGTCGTACACTGGAGTGGCATACAGTGGAATAGTGTACACTGGAGTGGGGTAAAGTTGAGTGGCATAGACTGTAGTAACATAAAATGGAATACCTAGAGTGGAGTGCGATACAGGTGAGTAGCATACAGTCGAGTGGCATAGAGGAGAGGGAGGTATAGTTTAGTGACATGCAGTGGAATAACATAGACTAGAGTGGTGTATAGTTGAATGGCATACAGTGTAGTGGTGATGAGTAGAATATTGTACATTGTAATGAAGTATAATGGAGCAGGGTAGAGTGTACTTGGGTATACTTTAGTGGTGTACAGAGTAATAGCGTAGAGTGGAGTGGTGTACAGTGGAATACTGTTCGAATGGCGTGACATAGTGTGGAGTGGCATACAGTGGAGTATTACTGGCTCACAGTGTAGTGATGTAGGGAAGAGTGGCATATGGTGTAATAGGGTAGAGTGCAGTGGCATAAAGTGGAGTGTCATACAGTGGAATATGGTAGTGTATTTATTTTGTGTTTTATGTAGCGTGACAAGACCCAGAAATGGGTATTAGAGCGCTTCACATATATATAACATTGTAGTTTTAAACAGTATCAGAGTGTATCATATATATATAGCATTGTAGTTTTAAACAGTGCAAATGAAACCTATAAATGGTTGTAATTGTCTCATTAAAAATGTGAGATGAGGGGAAAAATATAAAACATTTGTACAATCACTAATACAATTAGAAACAGCCTAGGTTATAGCTTATAATACATTTGAGCTTGTTCAGGGTATTCTCAGTGGTGACAGTAGAGGTAGCAGTCTTCAAGCAGAAGTCTCAGTGCGAGTAAGGACCAGCAGGATGCACCTAGTAAAAGAGTCAAGAGCTCCATCTAGAGTCTTGTAACGGATGAGCTTACTGAGAGAGATACTCAGCAGGCTTGAATGGGTAGAGTGATTGTCTGAAAGGGACTTCTAGAACATGGAGTGAATGGGCTGCTGCGGCTTAAGGAAGGAATTCGCTCATTAGGATGGACTTAGCTTCTTTTTTGAATGTAGAAGTACAGTGGGGTTTTGTGATAGATTGCCTTATGAGTAATGCAGGCCATCTTTATTTGGATTCTTGCTTCATGAGACAGCCAGTTGAGAGCTTTCATATGTGGGGTGATGTGGTCAAATTTTATTTGATCATCTTAAGAGTCCTGCGGCTGCATTAAGACAGGCTTTAAGCAGGGCTGTTGAGACTTTGGGTAATCCTGATAGAGAAGTACATCCACATTTAAGTCTCGAGATGACTAATGACTGAACTGCAGTTTTGAGGTCTAACGGTTTGATGTAAGGTTTCATTTTTCTAAGGTAGCTGAGGTGAAAACAGGCATTTTTAGCCATCAAGTTGATGTGTGATTGCATATCATGGTTGTTGAATAGGGTGATTCCTAGCGACTTGGTAGAGTCCACCAGGATCGGAGTGCAATTTCGTGCAGTGATCATCTTTGGGGGGAGATTAGAAGGAATTTGTTTTTTGACAGTTTAGCTTAAGGTGATTGTTAGCCATTGGACGGTCTGTTTTAATGCTTGGTTCATCGTCTTAATCTCTTCTAGGGAAGGGATCTTCTTAATATATAGCTGAGTGTCGTCCGCATACATGTGGAAGGAGTTGTTATCCTGCTGTAACATTTTGGTTAAGGGTTCAATATAGAGATTAAATAGTGATGGGGCTAGTGTTGAGCCCTATAGGTTAGGGGATGGTGTGGATAGATTTTTATTCACCAGGAATCTTTGCGTTCTGTTGTCTAAGAAGTAGTAGGGTATAGTAGGGTAGAGTGTATTGGTGTAGAGTGGAGTGGCATAGAGAGAAGTGGCACAGAATAGAGTGATATAAACTGTAATAGCATGCATTGTATTGTAGTAGAGTGGACTGGCATATATTGGAGTGCCATGCAGTGCAGTGTAGTAAACTGCTGTGGCACATAGTGGAGTGGCATAGAGTGCAGTGACTTAGAGTGGAGTGGGGTAGAATAGAGTGGAGTTGCATGCAGTGGAATAGTGTTGAGTAGATTGGCATGCAGTGTAGTGGCATACAGTGGAGTGGCATAGACTGGAGTGTTGTAGAGGTGAGCAGCATACAGTGGAATAGTGTACAGTGGAGTGGTATACAGTGGAAAACAGTAGATTAGACTGGCGTAAAGTGGAGTGGTATAGCGTAAGACCACTGACTCACTGTCAGTGAAACTGCTCTCCCACCCTAGCAGCTCTACCATTAAGTGGGGCCTCTCAGATCCCTGCACTTCTGTTATGTTGGTGTTCGAGGTCCTCCTCCACCCGCAGGTTATACCTGCGCCTCATTCCTTGTGGTCCAGTGGACATCTGACTCCTTTCTCTTTCTCCGCTTCTGCCCCCTTGTGCTCCATTCTGCTCCATTTACACCTTACAGCTTTTTCACCCTTTCATCCTCTTTAGCACTTTTTTCCTCATTTCTGCCCCGTTTCACCCTTTATTCTTCTCAACTTTGTATTCCTTATTCCTTTTCTTTTTCACCCTTTTATGCTTTTTCTCTTTCCCCTGCTTTTCCCCCATGTTTTCCACTGCTGCTGCCCTCACAGCCCCTCCTCCCAGCGCAACCAGCCTGAGCCAGTTCCCCTCTCCGCCTCCCAGCTGTCAAGCCCTCCTCAACCCCTATTTAATGCCAGCTGAAGGTGCGCCAAAGGCAAGCCCGTCTCTGCCCATCCACCAGGAACCCTGTACCTCCGCACCGCCAATGATACATCCCAGCGGGACTCCACGCACTCAACCCAGGCCGCAACAACAACTGCAAGCTAGCATCACCAGCCGACACCCACGGACCCTTCAGCTGCCACTGCTGCCGGCACACGTACAGCTCAACCAGGAACACGGACCCAGCACAACCCACCCGCAAGAACACAACTGAACTGAAGACCCTGCAATGCATCCTCCTCAATGTCCGATCACTCCACTGAAATCTGGGCCCTCCTCGACAGCACCACCCTGGACGTAGCATTCTTCACGGAAACTTGGACCAACTCCACCACGGGACCGGACATCGCCCTCGCCATTCCCCAAGGATACAAGATCTCGCAGAAGGACCGCCCCACCCGCCCGGGAGGAGAAATCGCCATCATCCACAAATCCACCCTTCGCCTGAGCACACTCCTTGACGAGCCCACGGGCGTGATGGAACACCTTCACTTCAAGATACAGGCCAGCCCTACCACCACTCTCTGGGGAACCCCCATCTACTGACCCCCTGGACCCACAGACAATTCACCAACTCCATCACGGACATCATCTCCCGCAAGCCATCGCATCCACCAACTACACCCTGCTGGGAGACCTCAACTTCCAGCTCGTCAACGAACTAGACCCCAACACCACATCCCTCCTGGACAACCTCCACAACATTGGACTCCGCCAGATCGTGATTGAGATCATGCACTCAGCAGGACACACCCTCGACCCCCTCTTCACTACAGGAAACTCCATCACTTTCAGCCACACCACCGAACTCCAGTGGACAGACCATCAATGCATCCACTTCACCTTCAGAACACCCACCATCCACAGACAGCATCACCTGCTCCCACGGAGAAACTGGACCAAAATCACTGATGACCAGCATACCTCCTCACTTGGCAACTCTACCCCAACCACCACGGAAGACGATGACCCCAACACCGCAGCACAAACTCTGCACAGCCAACATCATAGCCCCCCTCAAGAAGAACAAAAACACACACGCCAAGAAAGCTAGATGGTTTACCACCGAACTTCGACAGTCCAGGCACACCTGCCGCTGCCTCAAGAAGGCCTGGAGGAACTCCAAATCTACAGAAGCCCACAACAACTTCAAAGCCGCCACCAATGCCCACCACCAACTCATCAGAAACACAAGGAAAACAGCGATCAAAGACAGAATCTCCACACGCACACAACAGCAAAGAACTCTTTAACATCATCGAGGAGTTCACCCAACCCACCAGCAAGTCTACCGACATTCCTCCCTCACAAGACCTCTGCAACAAACTCAGCACCTTCTTCCACCACAAAATCAAGAACATCCAAGACAACTTCAATGAAGACAACCAACACACTGAACCATCACCAGCCACCCCCGACCCCCTGAAGCCAATGACTGAGAGCTGGGCAGGCCTCACCACTGAAGACACACTGAAGAAGATGAAGTTAATCCAATCCGGGGCCCCCATGGACCCCTGCCCCCACCACATCTTCAACAGAGCCACCGACACCATCGTATTTATGCTCGCCACACCATCAACCGCTCCCTGGGGAACCCTCTTTCCCTGATGACTGGAAGCACACCAAGATCAACCCCCTCCTAAAGAAGCCCTCGGCGGACCCCACCGACCTCAAAAACTACAGACCAATCTCCCATTCCCAGCGAAAGTCATCGAGAAAGCCATCAACAGCCAACCTGCCGCCTTCACCGAAGAGCACAACATCCTTGACTCGTCCCAATCGGGCATCAGAAAAAACCACAGCACAGAAACCGCCCTCCTCGCCGCAACAGACGAAATCCGCTCCCTACTGGACAAAGGAGAAACATTAGCCCGCATCCTCCTCGACCTCTCAGCGGCCTTCGACACAGTCTCCCACTGCACCCCAACATGCAGAACCCACAGCGCAGGCATCCAGGACAAGGTCCTCGACTAGATTCACTCTTTCCTCTACGGCAGAATGCAATGGGTCAGACTCCCTCCTTTCCTCTCGGACTCTACACCAACCACTGCAGCGTCCCCCAGGGGTCCTCCCTCAGCCCAACGCTCTTCAACTTTTACATGGCTCCGGTTGCCCACATCATCAGAACCTATGGACTCAACATTGTTTCATATGCAGACGACACCCAACTCATTCTCTCCCTATCCAACAACCCAACGCAGTCAAACACAACTATCAAGAAGGTATGGAAGCTGTTGCCAAATGGACGAAAAGCAGCTGCCTACAACTGAACACAAACAAAACAGAAGTACTCATCATGGGCCCACATCCCGATGCCTGGAACGACACCTGGTGGCACCCCACCTTCAGAAGCGCACCTACCCCCACGGACAACGCAACCAACCTTGGTATCATCCTGGAATCCGAGCTCAAAATGGACCGCCAGATCAACTTCGTCACATCCTCCTGCTTCCACACACTCCGCCTCCTATGTAAGACCTTCAAATGGATCCCCCTCGAGCACAAAAAAAACGTCGCTCACGCCCTCGTCACCAGCAGACTCGACTACTGCAACGCACTCTACGCCAGAATAAACAAAAACCTCACCCGAGCTGCAAAACATCCAGAACGCCACCGCAAGACTGGTCCTGAACATACCAAGACACTGCCACATCTCCCAACACCTACGCACACTCCACTGGCTCTCCATCGAGACTGGAATTACCTTCACACACCCCAAAGAACCCTACAGTCAGCCCAGCTCTCCTACACTGTGGTTCCCCACTCCAGAAAGACCAGATCGGGAGGCCACTCCTTCTCCTTCCTCGTGCGCAGAGCCTGGGATGCCCTACCGCTCCACCTCAGACAGACAACACCATTCCCCATCTTCACGAGAAACCTCAACTACGCTCTTTGTGTCCCATCCTTGATGGACTGGAACCATGCAGTCGCGCTTAACAAACACGTGATTGATTGATTAGAGTGAGTGACGTTCATTGGAGTGTTGTAGAGTGGACTGGTGTAGAATAGAGTGAGGTACAGTGTAGTGGCATACAGTGGAACAGTGTAGAGTGGAGTGGCATAGAGTGGAGTGGCATACAAAGGAGTGGCATACAGTGGAATAGTGTACACTAGGGTGAGGTAGAGTAGAGTAGCATGGCACGGAGTGGTGTAGAGTCGAATAGCATAGAGTGGAATATAGTGTAGTAGCACAATGTAGTGGCATGGCATAGAGAGGAGAGAGGTACAGTATAGTTGTGTACATTGGAACAGCATAAACTGGAGTGATGTAGAGCGAAGTCGTGTACAATTTTAGGGACATAGAGGGGAGTGCTGTAAAGTTAAATGCTATAGAGTGGAGTGTTGTAGAGTTGAGCTGTGTAGAGTGTATTGAGGTGGACTGTAGTGGCGTATAGTGTGATAGCGTACTGTGGAGTGGCATAGAATGGAGTGATGTACAGTTTAATATCATACAGTGGATTGGCGTATAGTGGAGTGGTGTAAAGTGGAGTGGCAGACAGTGCAGTGTTTTACACTGAAGTGGTGTACAGTGGAGTGTCATAGAGTGGAATAGTGTGGAGCGTTGTGTCATAGAGTGGAGTTGCATACATTGGGATAGTGTTCAGTGTAGAAGCATAGAGTGGAGGGGCGTACAATGGAGTGAAGTAAACTGGAGTGTCATAAAATGGATTGTCATAGAGTGTAACTAGGTACAACGTAGTGGTGTTGAGTGGAGTGTCGTAGAGTGGAGTAGGGTAGAGTGGAGTGGTGTAGAGTGGATTAACATTGTGTGGAGTGGCATATAGTGGAATGATGTAGGGTGCAGTGAAGCAGACTATTAGTGTGGTAATTGAATCATATGTAGCTTAAAAGTGTGTGAACCAATGTAGGTGAAATGTGGCAGGAAAATATATCATTAGTTGTAAATGGTACTTTTGGGTAGTATGTATGAAAAGTGTAAATACTGTTAAATTTATAAATTTAAAAAACATAGTAGCAGATTACGATACTGTCGGAAAAGGCACCGATCAACAGATGTGCCGATTGGATTCCTTTCTGCCCGCCTCATTACAATAGAGGTGGTTGGAAAGGAATCTGAAATGTTATTCCGACTGGCCTTCGACCGTCCACCAGTTGGAATGCTGTCAGTAATCCCAAGGGCGGCTCTTTCCACCCGAGTGATTACGATGTTGGATTTTGACAGCCTTTCTTTGCTGGCCCTTCCGACACAGAAAGGCTGTCGGAACACGAGTTTGGGGTCCCCCAGCAGGGCCCCCATTGGTGCACGACCTCCGGTGTCCCACTGTTGATCCCTACACCTCAAGGTGCCTGCCACGCAGTGCAGGGATAAATAGGGCACCTCCTAATTTACAATGCAAGCCTGTATTCCGGCTGGAATACATGCTCCCATTGTAAAGGATAGGAATGCGGCCGAACAGTGTTCGGTCACATCCCAATCAGTCGGTCGGGACCGCCGACCGAGTGTCGGTCAGTCCCATGACCAAGATGCTGTCGGGTGGAGGAAACCTTGCCCGACATCGTAATAGGACCCTTAGTTACGTATTGTGCTGCGGTATAACACGTTAAGTTTGCAGTATACCACTGTACATGCACATGATAAGGCAGTAAGTGATTGGCCAATAGCTGTGTTCACCAAGCGTACAAAGCAACCATATTGTTATCAGCACAATTTGATTGTGTTCTGCGTTTCGCTGCAGTCTGGGTTAGGGTGTTAGATATGGGCCAAATGTTGGCTTTATTGTTGTTCCCTACCTATTGCTACTTTATTGAAGTGTTAAGAGGTAGGAAAATGTATTTATACGTTTCTATATATTTTAACAGCAGTTTAGGGAGAACTGAGCATTTGAAAAAAAAAAGTAGTGAAGATTTCAATATGTTAAAAATAGAAACTTCGCTGTAGTACCATATATTTAAAAAATATAGGGTACTATAGAGTATTTAAAAAATTTTAACATATTTTTTTGAATTGATATTAAGTACCACATTACTCCTGAAGCAGAACCACAGTACTCAGTAAAAAAAAATTGAACTATAGAAACATGAAAATATTTTTCCCTACCTAATGCCGCTTTAATAAAGTGGTAATAGGTAGGGGAAAAATGTTGAACCTCATTCTTATCTACATTTATGGGCGAAACGCATGACACAGCCAAAGTATAGCTAAAAACAACATGGCTAGCTATAACTTTTGTAAAGGTAGTCATTAGCGAATCAAACCTTGGCATATTATCACAGTGTACCATGGTACTTCTGCGAAATCCCGCAAATGTTCTTTAAAATACCACATCAGATATCACTAAGTTAAAATGCCTCAATATGTTTCACTTGTAGTATCTAAATGGATTATCTGTGCACCATATTGTCTAATCCTGACAAATTTCAAGTAAATATGTTGAGCTGTCTTCTCGTTAAGCAAGATACAAATGTCTTTGAAAAATGCATTGGTGGAAAATCCTTTTATCCCTTTTATCTTTGCACCCCCTTGAACAATCAATGTGAATCTTTTCATCTTCTGCCAATATAGAAAAAACAAAGGGTCTGGAAAGGTTTGTGGAGATTCGTCAAATGGGAACAAAGTTATTAACAACCAAAGTTCAGGGGAATTCCTATACCTGGGAATCTTAGCAATAACTAGAGTGGTAATATCTGAATGTATGTCTTCATGTATATTTATATACAAATATGTATAAAATAAATTTTAAGACATGGGGTGTGATTATGGCAGAAAACAGTAACTCTGCCACCCTGACGATCTTTCATCCGTCAAATTTAGAGATGCCTACCAGCCCATCAGTCATCACTATACATTGAAAGGAACCGCTAGCATGGAGGCCCATTTCAATGTACAAAAAGCTTGGTGGGTGGCTATTCACTAATCTTTCTCCTTGTTTCTGAAAAATGGACATGTTAATGGCCCTTATGCTCCAGGCATTTGTTTCCTGGGGCAAGAGGGCTCATTATTCATTTTTTATTTTCCTCATCGACAGGATTTTTCTTGTGGTGATAGACAAAAAAAAAACATTACACCATAAACCCTTAATTCGGCGGGTAATGTCCTAACAGCCCCCACTGTGTTGTATCATGAGAGGAAGTCGGAGTCAACAGGACCTCTTTAGACAGAATACTTAAGATCTACTCACCTATAAATGAGTTAGACAAACTGAGAGTTTGGCAGGCAGGGCACTCTTGTTTCTTTTTCAACAGAGTACCCTGTCTGCCAAATTTCAAGTTAAGCCCTTATACTGTAATCACCAAGACCTGTTATTGGGCATGATCCTGAATGAAATATTGGATTCTGCAAAGACAAATTGTCAACAGGAGTTCTACCTGTGCATGGCTGCAACAGCAGTAGAAAATGACCTGTGCTTGGCCGCAATAATTAAAGATTATTTGCCCAGTCGGTGACTATAAAGAGCACATAGTGTACATCCATGCTGGGCCCACCTGTTTGCACTGAGATCACTCACCAACATGGAATATCCCTCTTGTCTTCTGAACACCCAAAGGGACACAGGAGACCTCACCAAAAGCAGTCCGCACTGTCTAAGAGTGCGAAGGAGGCACTCCGGTAGCATGAATACACATCCCAAAGAGTGTTGTGTGCTGCCTGTAAGAAGAGAGAAGGAGGTTGAGAGTACTGAAGACAGTAAATTAACCAAAGGAGAATGAGCACAACGACATTAAAGGTGAGATGTGCATATGAGCCATGATGAAGATTCTGAGAAAATCCCTCTTTTTGAATGTTTACCCCAATTTGTTGTGGACTATTATTGCAATTTTTTTTAACTCTGCACACTGGATCACTGCTGTGCAATCCTCAGTGTTTGTGCTGTGATCCCTAAAACATGGTAAAACTGACTAATTCCTAGTTGAAATATTTCGCTTTCCACCGAGGCCTTAGTATATGGTGCAGGAAAATACACAAATGGCATGGAAATTTAAATGTCATCTAAGGCCTGTAGCACATTTCGTGACATCCACTAGATTGACAAGGAAAAATATGTTTGCAGAGTACCTTTGTCACCCGACTGCTGCAGCTTTTAAACCTGCAGGCAAACCTGTCAAAATGACCTGTTTTAATGGGAAACAGTCCTACTTCAACTGTTATACCCTTCATCTCTTGGTAGGCATTGCAGCCAACGAGGTAGGGTTCCAGCTTTTTTAAAATGGTACATGCAAGAATTTAGTGTTGCCATGTTTCTACAGTGATTAGCCCTGTATGCTATTTTCACTGTAAAAGTGCAGTCTCTGTCCCATGAGGAAATTAAAGTTCAGAATAAAATCATAACTCTGCTACATTCGGTTCGGTTTGGGACAAGCTATCTGAATGACTCAACCACTATTGTTAATCTTTGTTAAAAATTAAAATCACTGGTGAAATCAGCTTTTAACAAACATACAGAAAAGTAAGTTTTAAGCAGTTATACTTTTGCTGCCTACATGTCCAGTAGACTAATTAGCATTAGCCTGTCAGCAGATGAACCCTGGCAGTGCTTCCCTTTAATGAGGTGTGAAAACGTCTCCCAAAGCAGCAACAATGGCTTAGGAAGGGCAGCAGTAGAGGGTTCAGGAACGTCATTAACCTGAAATGGACCGGGTGAGGCTTGCACTTTCATAGTTGAGTGTAAAGGGAACACTGGGGAAGAGAATACATTGTTGCTTGGCCCATCTGTACCCAGCATGGCATCAGAGCTGTGGGAGTGGTACCTGGTCCCAGGATCAGTTTGTGTAGTTGTGGAGCGGGGGGCTGCTAATTTCCACAAACTTTCCTCTGCCTGGCACACCATCAGCCTCCAAGGACAGAAAGATGCAGCCAAATTAGATTTGCCTCATTGTGCGATGGTTTCCGGTAAGGCAAGCAGAATAAGTTTCAAAAGTGGGAAAGGTTGCACCTGGGAACTTTTTTTTCTTTGGTTAGATAGTGTCCAGGAGTCACCCCCCACCCACTGGCTAGCGAATCGTACAAAAATAGCACCTCACGCACAGCTCATCCGACCCCATCTGGACCTGCAGAAGAGGACTGGACCTGGTGTCTGTGACCTGAGTGGAGTCCTGAAGGGCTAGACTTGCTCACACATGAATCCAGGACTGAGAAGTTGAGTCCAAGGGTCGGTTGGTTGACCACCTATATGGCAAAAGGACACAACATGCTGAAAGAAGCCTATTTCCAGAAGTGACAATTTGACTTGTAACATCGGCGACTGGACTTTGCTGTTGACCTCTGCTGCAGTGTGTTCTGGCCTCTGAATACTGTCCCTGAGATCATGACAGCCCTAGAAGTGACCAAGAGGAACTTCTCCAGAAAGGCTGAAAAGTTGAAACTTGGACATTTTTGGGACTTAAAGGACCTCAGGAGCATCGGTGGAACCTCATTGCGAATGTGTTCAATTTTGACAGAACTTTGTGAGATCCATCTTCAATCTTGCCCCATAGGATGATGATTTTGAGCCCTAAGGAAAAGACTATGGGCCTTATTTAGATCTGGGTTACTCCATCACAACGGTAACGGATATCCCGTCAGCCGACATATAAATCTCATTTTATCCTATGGGATTTATATTTTGGCAGACGAGATATCCGTCACTGTTGTGGCTGAGCAACACGTCTGCCAAGATCTAAATCTGACCCTTTGTCCTAGCCTTGACGAGGTGAAAGTACAAAAAAGATCTGCCTAACAAGCCAACTTCAGAAGCAGCAAAATCTGAATTTCTGCCACTTGGAGCTTTTCCCAGCTTCACTGGGACCCCTTCCAGCGGCTATCTGACTATAAGATGGCTTCACTGGATACAGTATGAAGAGCTGCCTCACTGGAGGATTTTGACTTTCATTTCAATGACTCTGTCTAAAGGTAATAGTTTTGAACAGGATGACCAGCTTGGGTTCCTATCTCCAATTATATTTACATAATTTTTTTAAACATATTTCAGAAAATACCATTATACCATGGGAAAATATGAAAACTTCTAAAATGTAAGAACTTCAATCACATATTTCTTATTGTAAAGACAAAAAACAATTCATACATTTAAAAAAAATACATATAATGTCACTTGCTATGAGAATGGGTGCATTCCTCAAGGTCAGTGTAATGAGTGTCCTCAATTCCACCAACCATCTCATGGCTAATGACTTCTGCCATCTGATCCTCCATAGGCATCAAATCCCACTGGATGTCTGGACTTCCATCACTTGAGGTTTCAGTCCTCAGTGTTTGTGCCAGCTTCTTTTTAGTCCTACACTTGTAGTGATGCCACCGGTCCTGCTTGTTGGTGCCACAGCATTGTCTTTTCAATGGATTACACGTCATAAAACGGCCTTCTTAGCTAGTGGGACCTTTGAGATGATAAAAAGGTCTTATTCTTGCCTTTTAACCTTCCTAATCAAAATGTCAATCTCCTCCTGGGTAAAGTTAAGCTTTCCTCTTCCTAGTAGTCTGCTGAGTACCCTTTCCTCGTTGCTGTCTGCCCCCCTGACTCGCCACTTACCTTATTCCGGGCTTGCTATCTTTCTTTTCAGAAAATTCTGGTCATTTTGTGACCTGTTTACTCTACTTTTTAAAGTGTAGCACAATGCAGTGATAATCGGCTCAATGCAATACCGCTTTTCATGATGCAATTCCCCTTTACCTCGTGCAACACAGTGCTACAACACAATGGATTGGACCATTGTATAATGCATTTTAAATATGGTGCTTTATATGGAAAAAACATTTACAGCGCAGAGCGATTTTTGCTAAATATTGCCTAGAGTGCTTAATATCATCTGTGTCCTTCCGAAGGATTACAGCTGTGTTAATATTTAACAACGCTTTGAGCTGACAAATTAATTCTTTTTGAAAGAAGCCATGAAGTTTATAAGAATTGATGGTTTTCAAGTGTGAGATGTCACTTACATATGACCTAATATTAATGTATTCCAGCTCAATTAATGTCTGAAAGCCAGAGACATCAGAGGTACCACAAGCAGAATTACAGATATGATTAAAGGAGTAGGCGATTGATAAAAATAGCATTTACATTCAGATAGTCCTTATTAATGAAATCTCATTGATATTGTAAAAGCTAAAATAAATTGTTCTGTCCATTGCTTTACCTCAAGCATGACGAAATAAGTGAGGGCACTTTTTTGTGAACTGTTAGTTATGGTTTTGAAACTTAAGTCAATATAGAACAGAGGAAAAAGAGGTAAAATAGCCATTAGATCAGGTACCAACCTGGCCTTAGATTTCAGGTCCATTCAAGCTTTTTTGTGGCAAGAGATTGAGAAACTCTCTCCTACTAAGTCGCCACACCCCAGTGATGTAATATGAAAACTGATATGAGGGGCATGGGGCGAAACTGAGCTGGTGCGGTTGTCAGGTGAAGGTTCATGCATCTACAAATCCCATACCTCCATGTGGGTTGTGTTTCGTGAGAGAGGAGATACTGGAGCCAACCAAGTAGCAAGAATGACATTGGTCCTAATAGCATATATGAGGTGAATACCCTCTCCCATGGTTGGGCGGTAAAAGAAAGACAATGGGCTCATCTCAATGGTAGCAGGCAGTGCCCCTGCACCTGCTGATAGCTAAATCCCTGATAGAGAACTCAGAAAATACTGATATTAGAAATTCACATATTTTGTTTCTTCCATTCTTAGAAAGAAAATACACTTTTTTACCACTTTTAATTTTAAAACAAAATTATGTGGCATATTTTGTAGAATTTTTAAATGGGTCCAACATGCTATTATCTTTGAATATGTGATGGTAATTTTATGGAAAAGTGGCACAACTTCTTTCTGTTGGCATCTTTTGCAAAACTCAGTGTTAAGGTTAAAATGTGCAGATTTGAACAGACCTAAAATCCTCTCTAGATTTTAGATATTACTATGAAATATGAAAGTTACTTGATATTGTAGAGAAAGCCAGATACTAGTGTTTTAGCTGGAGATTGTTTTACACATGTACCTCATATTCCTTACAGGAAAACACTTTACTTTCTTACAAGGTCAAATAACTGTTTCATATTTTTTAACACACTTTCTTCCAAATGTGTTGATTATTGAAAATCACAAATTAAGGGAAATAGATAACACCACTAGAGATGTTTAATACATTTACTGCATAACAATGAACATTTTAATTGCATCCCTATTCAGTTGGCTTCGGTGCACAGTTCATTCCCTAATGAGCAGGGTTCAGCAGGAGCTATTCATATAAAGACGTGGGCATAGAGAGGTCAGAGCTATTCCTGCAATCTAATGTATGTGGTGTTTAGCAACTTGTCGACCTTCCCGAAAATGCTAAAGCCCCTCTGGCACATTCATGCATTTTATGGGGCTATATTAGCATAATGATTTTTCACAACTATGCAGAGTTAACTTTGTACTAGCTAGCATAGCCCAAATGCAACATATGCTAGGCAATATATTATATAATACATATTCTATTCTAATCTATTTAATTTAAAAACATTACATGATTTTACTTTTTTCCTATAATAAGTTCTGCAGAATGCATGCAAAAATCGGTAGGTCAGCATTTATGGAAAGAGTACTTTTCATTTACGTGTTCTTACAATCCATTGTGAATCGTGACCGAAATGTCCAACTCCCTATTACTAAAAGTGCAAAGAGAACACATCCCTTTCTATTTGTACTATTTGTATACGAGAACTTCAAAAATATGTCCATTTTATTTTCATTTTCGAAGTTTTGGGGGGCAATTTACAAAGGCATTTAAAAGTACACAAAAGAGTACACAGGACTACTACTTTACATACTCCAGACTGCATATGTGAAAAAGTCCCTAAAATTTTACTTCCAGTCACGCACTTCTCTCCTGGACCGGTTTAAATAGATTGCATTAGTGTCTTTAATGTAAGCAATACTGCAATTTTGCAAGATTATTTGCGATGGCGGGCCATTGAAAGCATGATGTTATGTTATGTTATGTTATGCAGCGGCGGACTGGGAATCAAAACCAGCCCTGGCAAAGTGCTTGGCTGGTCCCCCGGGGGGTTGGGGGTGCAGCCCAGCCATTTGCCAGGGCCGGTTTCGGCCAATTTTGTTACAGGGGCTGATATTGGAGCAATGCTGCAAAAATGGCCCTGTAACAAAAACGCCACCCCCGCCCCCCAGGGGCCCAAAATCGGCCCGCCCTGGCGGCCCACCAGGGAAATGCCCGGAGCCCACTAGGGCCAGTACGGCCCTGATGCTATGTTATAATATTTTGTAGAGCGCACAGCTACTCAGCAGAGTGTCCCGACGCTAGGCAGCGTGGGAACCAACAGGCAACTGGGTTAGCTGTTAAAGAGGTAGGTTTTTAGTTTCCTCTTGAACATATCCAGGTTGTGCATTATTGGAAGGTCTAGTGGGAGTCGATTCCAACAGAGAGGTGCCTGATAGGAAAAGGATCTCCCACCTATTCTGAGGCGACTATTGCGGGGCACCCTTATGATGGAATGACTCATATAAAATCAGATTTATCTCTGATCCGTCAGTGGTATGATCATTTATGCTCATCTTATTTAGTGGCATTTAATGACTCCCTTGCTGTCTTTCTTTTCTTGTCCTGCCTACTCTGGTCATATACACACATACTTGCAAACACCGATTCAACAGCATTGAATCTACCTGCAGACATCACTAGACAAGCAAATTGAGGAATGGATGGCGGACAATTTCTTCAAGTTGAATTCCTTGAGATGTGGCATTTTATCACTATCAACAAAATAAATGAATGATGTGAGCAAGCAAAGATCCTCAGAGAAAAGATAAGTGTAATAAATTGCTTGCATCAAACTTATGTAAAAAAAAATTGAAATTATAATGATCACAGTATTCCATATAGTATGGATTGGTTTGACGCTGAAGCACACCATAGGAAGAAAGAGACGCACACATAATGCCATCACTTTTATACTCCAACATCTTAGACTCCAAAATATATTAAAAAATTGACTATAAAGCTTAACGATTACTACAAGGAAAAGGAGTAAAGGCATTTAGTCTACTGGGAAGTAATGTTTGATATTTTGAAGTCAAACAATATAAGAGTATTTTGGCATTAGTTTGCTAAAGAAGAAATGGATTGAGTATGCACCTGTACTAAACACAGCTAATAGAGTTATAGCTACTGAAATTATTTACACAAGGAAGTGAACAACTAATGTCAATCGTAGGCATGCTCCATGTCACTCTTTTACTAGCAAACCTTGATTTAAAGAGACGGACCTAACCCTTGAAATCTTCTAACTAGGCTTGACAAGTTGTGTGATCTATCACAGCAACAACCAGATAACCTAAATAGGGAGGTACGATTACCTCCCAGACAGAATTTAGTGTATTAGAGCTGGGTGGGTGCTCTTGCCAGCGACTGAAATTGAGCATGATAGGCACATTTGATGTTCCTGTGTTCTAGTTCAAACCAGTCCTGGGAGCCGTTTGCTCCCGCTCTGGTGCAAAACAGCACAAAGGACATGGGAGCAACCTCTCCACTGTCCAGGCACTCCCCTGGGAGGGTCCCCTGAATCTTGCCAACCCTCTTCCTTTGGTACTTAAGGGCTTACCTGGCTGTAGGACCTCAGATTCGACGTGGACAAGATTCTGAACAAGAAACCACTGAACTTCAACCATCTGGATACTCTATAATTCACTGGACTTCGTTTGAGCCGGACTTTGTCTCCCACTCAGTCTGAAGCATCGCCTGTGCCCGTGCACCATACAGGGTCCGCGTGAGAGCTGTGGAGCATCAAGGACAACCGAAGATAATCTCCCTCGGAGTGAAGGAGTCACTACCCTCCATTTGCAGGCACCTGAACACTACTGACTGATCTGCTGATTCCAAGCTCCTCTGGACTCTGAAGGGTCCAGAAACACAGGAGGTGGGTTTCTACATTCCTCGAGGCCCGAGCTGCCTAGGCTAGTGTCCTTCGTGGGGGCTGCAATATCTGAACCCCTGTGCACAGCGTGTATTTGCAAGTGCATGCGTTTGTTTGCATTTCCCGAACAAGTGCATTGAGCTCCGAGTAGCCCCAACCTCTGGTACCATTTCCTACCAAGAACTTTGACCTCCTCACACTGAGTGCTCCTTGGGAGGCTGTTTGGTGAAATTGCTCGAGGTCCTCTTGTGACTCCTGTGCCTCTGGCCTCTGGGCCCAACTGAAGGTCAACTTTGCTTTTCTTGGGTTCCCCTGGTTGCTCCAGGTTCGTCCTGACTCCCCTGTGAGTGGTGAGTCTCCTGGGCCTTCCTGGTCCAAATCGTACACTGCCTTGACCTTCTGCGTGGTTTGCCATTGCCAAGGCTTGTTGGTACTCCTGCCGGACACAGACCCTTCAGCACTCAACATCCTTCGTGGGACAGTTCGCATCCGGCTCTTGGTTGTCCTCAACATTTCCTGGTCCCTGCAGCTGCAGACTAAAGGACTCCATAAACCAACCTGAAGCACCCGACATCGGTGGGCATTCGTCTAGCAAGCCCCTGGTCACTCCCAAGTGACCCAGTTTCTGTCCCCTATGCTTTCAGGTACTCCTCGACAAGAATCCACATTTGGATTCCAGTGGACACTTTTCTCCCTTCCAGCAGTGGCTCTTCAATGAAGTCCTCCATTGGGTTCGATGGCGGTTTCCGATGCCACGTCAGACTTATGCACCCAGCTCCCCTGGGATAGGTAACTTGGGTACCTTGGTATCCACAGGTGGGGTGGCTCTCCAACCTTCAATCCTCTACAGGGTTTCTTTGAAGTCCACTGGAAAGGGTCCTTAAACTCTAAAGTTCCAACCACAACTATAGAGTTGGACGGAGCACGCGGTCATGTTACCACACTGCACCCATTCTCCGTGGGGTACCTCTCTTCTCACCTTGGGTGGTTCCTTGGAGTCGCAGCAATTCTATGTCCTCTCGACACTGTCTTGACTCGAGTCGTGGTTCTTATACTACTTACTTGGTATATGGTTTGGTGCCCCCCTGGGGCCCACTCTGTATAAGTGCTATTTACTGTCATGTATGTGCTTAAGTATTGTGTGCTTTGTGATTATCTCCGTGTAGGAGATATTGTGTCATACTAGATAGTGTTATATCAATAAATACATATTTGTATAACTACTGTGTGGTTCTCCTTTCATTTAGTCAATACTATAAGGTTGCATTCTGGTAAAACAAGCTGCTTAACATTCCTTCAAGACTAAGCCTGAAGGCTGCTCTCCATAGTTACCACTTGGATAGCTTTCTTAGGTCATCTTTGACCTCTGAAATCATCATTAAGGTTGTTTGGATGGGTGCAAGGTGCCCAATTTAATTAGTGGACAGCATATACCAGGCCAACTTCTCACAACCTCTAAATTGCAAATTAGTGAGTATATCTGGTCAGGCTCGGAAGTCAGTGGAACAGCAGGATAGATTTACTGCTGTTTTGTGGACTTCCGAACTGCATTTGAGCTAGTAGATAGAGAATGCTTATGGGAGACGCTAAACAGATATAGTATCCCCGAAGATCTATTAGCAGTCATCCAAGGGCTGCATAGTGAAAACTGGGCACAAGTTATTAAAGATACAGCAGGAGGTTTGACTCACGAGATAGAAATCAATAACGGTTTAAGACAGGGTTGCGTATTGGCCCCTCTTCTTTTCTCAATTTTTCTTGCTGATTTACCTAAATTATTAATAACCGAATGAGGAGCAAGCCCAAAGGTAAATGGAAAGCATCTGTCTTGTTTATTGTATGCAGATAACCTAGTTATTTTTGATCAAACAGAACTAGGACTGCAAAGAAAGTTAAATGCATTTGAGACATATTGTGTATCCAAACACCTAACAGTGAATATGGAAAAAACAAAAATATTGTCTTTTGGAAAGAAATATCATAAATATAGTTGGTTCTTGGGGCAGACAAAATTAGAAGTTGATAATGAATACAAATATTTGGGAATATGGTTCGATAGAGCTTTAAATTGGGGCATGCATATACAGACCCAGAAAACAAAAGGCCTAGCAGGAATTTGTGGGTTGAAAAAATTCAATAGTAATTACGGGGCAAATGTCGCACAGACCGGTGTTGAAGGCTTTCAAGGCTATGATCCCCCCGCAGATGCAATATGGTGCAGATATTTTGTGTTTAGGGGGGAAATGTTCATGGGATAATGAGGAAGGGAAATGTTTAAAAACTCTTCTTTCTTTGCCCAGCTCTTCAATGATACAGGCCATTTGGTTAGAACTAGATTGGCCAGCACGGAACATACAAGTTCAGGTAAATCTATGTAGATTTTGGAAAAGGCTAGGATCAGGAGAGGAGGAGAAAGTGTCTTGTTGGTGTAGGAGGGAGATCCAACAGAGTAAACTGAATTGGGCAAAAGCTACTAGAAAGAAACTCCACTCAATTTAATTTGATAACTTAAAGGTGACCCGGAGTCGTTATGTATTGAAGGACGGAAGAGTGATCTAAAAACGTTGGGAAATGAAAAATCTAGACAAATTGATATGGATTACCTGAAACAAAAAGAGTCTGTGCATTTTATGTTAAATAGCTGGAGAAATGATAACTCGTATCCGTATTTAGATACTGTACCGAATCACAGGTTGAGATTGGAATTGCTAAAGGTTAGAACAGGCATTAATCCCGCACGTTCAAATGAGAAAATAAAAAGCATATTAATGGATGATGACGGTACATGTACATGCGGGATAGGCTTAAAATGTACCTGTGTCCATATTGTAATGGATTGCCAAAAATTGTTGTCTGTACGGCGATTGAATTTGGAATAAGGTCAAGTACGCAAGCAATCGAGTTTCTCATTGACATGCAGTTCTTTGACATTGCAATTGCTTTGGTGAAGTTTGTCCAAGTAGCTAAGAGATTTCTCATGGAATAAGGAATGGAAAGAGTGGCCCATGGAGGGACAAACAGAGTCAAATTGGTCAATTTTTTTAGTTCTTTTATGTATTTTCTAAACATTGAACTTTTATGTATTTGGACCTGGTTCATAGTATGATACTATGGAAACAAGTCTTTTTAATGAGAAATAATGAACTTTTGGTATTAGGTACTTTTACAAACCTTAACTATTGTACTTTTAGCTGTTTTATGATGGTATATGTAGTTTAAAGACCAGTTGGTCATAATAAACTTATTGTTGATTGATTGATTGAGTATTTCTATTGCTAATTCCATTCATGTCCATTTGCAAGTTAGAGGCTGAAAGCATTGGACCTGGCACTGTACCCTAGGGACGAATATGCCACCTTACTACGCATTCTTTTTCCCCGCAGGCAGTGGTTGCTCCGACTTGCGGAGTAATGGTATGCGTTGTTACAACACGGTCGTTGTAACGACTACGATGTAATTGCCTACGGGGAAAATAATTTGTGGTAAACGATGTGTACCCCTAGGGATGGTCGTATCACCATTTTTGGAGGTTTAGACAACTCATTCATTTGGAAGGGATGAAAACAGATTTTTTCATATTATCTTTGAATATTAATAAAGTATATATATTTATTTACACGTTTTTTGGCTCATATCTTTATATTTAAATCACATTAATTAATTGGTTGCTAAGGGGTTGTTTTTCTGCATTGTTGTACTTTCCCTGCCCTTGGAACCTTGATTGTCACACAGGGGGTCCCTTTTTCTGTACACTGATTTACCCCCGACTTGTCTGTGTGGGACCTTTGCTTTTCTATCCTTTCTGTCTTTCCTTATCTATCCTTAGGTTGGTCATCGATTTTGGAAAAACTCAAGATGTTCAGGTTTTCTGATGAAGATTTTGCCAAATTGGTAGGTACCCATACCCAATTTGACAATTTAGCTCACACATCCAGGAATCTACCCTGTCCACATTCTAGACCTCCCTCCCCGACCAACAGGGACCATTCTCCTCCCCTCCTTGAACTCCCAGCCTCATTCCATATATCTCTTATTACCCAGTCACTTTTCAACATAGAACACCATATCTCAACCCTGCTATTCGAACTTTCATCTCTCAGACAAGACTTCAATTCCCTCACCTCATCGAACCTCGCCAGCACCACATACCCACAGCAAGAGATTACTACCTCTCATAAATTGTTCAGATATATCATAGAACGCCTCGTGCAATCTCTCCTCCTCGGACTGCCCGGACCGCAATATCTCCTACCCCCTATCTCCTCGACTACGGACCAACCTTCCCTCTCGCAACTATTATTGTGATTCTTGGTACAAGTAGAAAACCTACCTCCCCAGTCTCTCCCAGACTCTCCCCGGACCTCTATAATTCTTACCCCCTATCTCCTCGACCATGGACCAACTGTTCCCACTCGCAACTATTCCTGTGATTCTTGGTACAAGTAGAATCCCTTTCTACCCAGTCTCTCCCAGACCCCCACCACAACTTACCTTTATCCACACCTGCCCCCCCCCAAAAAAAATAGCCCGAAACCCCTCACCTGCATGCTGGTTAACTGCCGATCTGCTGACCTACATGCGACTGAAATCAAGGAAACCATCCTAGGTGAAGACATTGACATCGCCTTCCTTACGGAAACCTGTCTCAAGGCTCACTCCTCATATATTCTCGACCTGCTCTCTCCCCCTGGTTACTCCATCCTCAGGAAAGATAGACTTGACAAAGTTGGAGGTGGTCTAGCCATCATCCATAAAAATGAACTTCAACTTTCTCTTGTCCAGATCTCCGATCATACTACTTTTGAATACCTTGGAGCGGAACTTAGAGTTCAGGGTTCTCCCCCTATACGTCTACATAATATCTACCACCCCCCTGGTGACCCTCCACCCTTTGCTGAGGAATTATCTGACCTTCTTACCCAATCCTCACTTTCCAACTCCAAAAACCTCTTCTTCAGAGACTTTAACCTCCACTGGAACAAAAAGGATGAACCAGCGGTTAGCCTCCTTAATGATTTACTCAACATTAATGACTTGAAACAACTCTGCCATTCTCCTACACATACTAAAGGGGCCACCCTTGATGCTATCCTCTCTAGCAATGATCTGGCCTCCCTTTCTTGCATCGTCCCCATAGATTGGTCTGACCACCGCCTTATCCTCTTCACGATCTCCAGCTTAGTGCCTCTTCCTCCCCCTAAAACCATTAAACATAGGAAATTGACCAGAAATTGACCAGAAATCTTCATCTTATTCCCCCGGGGAAACTGGAGACCAATGTTAAAGCTCAACTCCTGGTTGCTCCTCCCTCCCAAAATGCTAATGACCTCACCAAACATTTTAACCAATCCATCATTGAGGTACTTGACCAAATTGCCCCAGCTAAATTAAAACTGCAAAAAAACAATCCCTCCAAATCTTGGTTCAACACGAATCTCAACAATGAGAGACGCACCCTTAGGTTGATCGAACGCACATGGAGACAACATCCTTCCACCCCTAATCTTGCACTCCTCAGACCCGCTAGGGCCAATTATAAAAAACACATTATTCCGCTCTCAACTTGACAGGGTCAAAAAGAGACCCAAGGAACTATTTAACATTGTTAAAAATCAAGCAGCCTCTGCCCCTCCTAAGTTGTTGGCCACTATTGAGAGATGCGAAAAAATTGCGAACTTCTTTTCAGAAAAAATCGCCAAGATTGATCAATCCTTTGTCTTTACTCCCCCCCTTAACCCATTATCCCCCCCATGACCCACCCGCCAATTCACCTTCCCTACCTGCCCCTCCCCCTGGCGTTTCGCATCCCCCCCTTGTTGTCCCTCCTCTCGACCCCTACTCCACCAACCCACAGAAAAAAAATAATGCCTCTTGGCATCATTTTTGCCCAGTCACGAACGTGAAGTCCTCAAAATCATTACCAAGCTTAAACCTTCCTCCCATTCCAGAGATCCTCTCCCTGCTAGCCTGGTCCAAGATTTAAAATGCACCATTGCTCCATATTGGACAACTATCATCAACTCTTCCTTGGGCCACAGTTGTGTCTCTGTCTCCTTTCAGCTTGGACAAATCACCCCTACCCTCAAAAATTCTACAGTTGACCCCAACAACCTTAACAATCTTTCTCCGATCTCTAACCTTCCTCTTCTATCTAAAGCCCTTGAAAAATGCGCCCTACTCCAATTGAACAAACACATTGACACCTTCAACCCTTTTGCAGTACAGAAACTGGCATGCTTAACATAACCGACGACCTTCATCACTCCCTCGATCAGGGGGAGTCCACCCTGCTCATTCTCCTTGACTTCTCTGCAGCTTTTGATACTGTCAACCACTCTGCCTTGCTTAACACTCAGAAAGATCGTTTTAGCTTTAATGATTTTGTCCTCAAATAGTTCACTTCCTTTTTCCATCACAGATCCCAACAAATTGAAATACATGACTGCCTTTCTAAACCCATGCCGGTCTCCTTGGGTGTCCTCCAGGGCTCTGTTCTCTCTCCATCTCTATTCAACCTCTTCATGGAACCCCTCACCCTCATCCTTAAGCAAGCTGGAATCAATTACCACCTCTATGCCGATTCACACCCAATTTTACTACAAGATTAAATCCCGTGCGGACGTTCTGCACCTCATTGAGACCTTAACCAAGATTCAATCCTGGTTTCAAAATAACCACCTGAAACGCAACCCTGAAAAACTGGTCATTCTTTTCTCCCCTAAAAACAACCCACTCCCAATTCAACACTGGATTACTGACCTTAAAGCCCTCAACTGTTCTCTCACCATATCCAGCTCAGTCAAATCCCTCGTAATCAGTATTGACCAGAATCTCAGTCTTACATCCCACATCAAAAATGTGTCTAAAGGCACACTCTTCACTCTCCATCACCTTAAGAAAATCAAACCCTTCATTCCTGCAGATGACTTTAAATTAGTGGTTCAATCCCTGGTCCTGTCCCGAATTGACTATGGTAACGCCACACCGAAAGTCCACTTAGCCCCAATCAAGTCCATCCTTAACCTCGCTGCCAGTCTCATTATGGACTGTAAGCGATCTGATCACATCTCCCCCACTCTCAAAGCCCTCAAATGGCTTCCCATTGAAGGCAGATCCATCTACAAGACTGCTTGCATTACGCACAAAGACCTTCATCAAAACACTCCACTGTACATCTCAGACAAACTCCACAAAGCGAGCTGCTCTAGAGCATTAAGGAGCACTAGGGCTCTCATTCTAGTCCCGCCTCTGTTAAACAAGAAATCTACTCAATCCCGTTCCTTCTCCAGAAATGCACCTACCATCTGGAATTCCCTCCCTAAAGAATTATGTTGTAACCCCTCCTACCTTAGCTTCAAATAGGACCTCAAGCTGCTCCTTCTCAACAAACATTGGGGACCTTAATCCTTTTATCTGGATGCTAATCCACTCCCTACTCCCTACTGTATAGGTCTCCCCCTATTGATGTCTTGACTCCCTTTCCCCCCTCCTTCCAATACTACTGCCTTTCTCCCTTCAATTCCTCCCGCTGTTTATGCCCATCCACTCGTACTTTTTCCTTACCCATCACCTTCCACTGTTCCCCCCCACTTTTACTCCCCTCCTCCTCTCCATCCCTGACCACAGCACTCTCTTTATCCACTTAGGATTAGTTGTTTACCTAATGTAATCCTTATGTACTGTTTTTCATGTTCTCATGGCTCGCATATTTCCTCATTGTCCTAACGTTTCATGCAATCTTTCCTGCCTAAACCCTTGTAAAGTGCTCTGATACCCTCGGGTCCAGCTAGTGCTATATAAAACCTTTTAAATAAAATAAATAAACTCACACATCCAGGAATGAGGATATCAATAAGTTGATTTTCCTAAAAAAGAAAAACAAAAGAATTGAAGCTCAAGGACAGTTTATTTTGGAATGCCTTCAGGCAGGAGTAATTCCCCAAGGCCTTAGAGTGCTAAACATTCCAGGCTTAATTGTCTACATACGCCAATTTTTAGAAAAGTGGTACACAATAGCCAACTGATGCTCTAGAGACCTCATGATGTTAATAGTAGAAACAGCGAAGGAACTGATTCAAACGCTTGTGTCTGAACTGACAAAGTTAGAAGAAAAATTCAAAATAACCAATGCACTAGAAGATACAAAGACAAAAATTGGAAGAAGTAAATTAAGAATTGTCCTCATTCACCGACTATCTTACAAAAAGTAAGACAGACAAGTTGAACGAAGACATTCGCTATACCACACTTGAGAGGACATATCCATATTTATCAGAACAGTACTATAACCAAGTCCAGTACCAATATGGAGACAATTCAGGAGCCAACCTACAAAATAAAAGAGTACTTACTTTTTCTGACACCTCAGATTTGGATAATGAAGGTGGTTCCTACCAATTTGAACAAATAGGGAAACTTTACTCATTTAACAATAATCAAACTAGAGCACAGTCTTTTTTATCGAGTTGAGGAGGACAGAGGGGAAGACAGAAGGTTCGGTATCAAATGAACATGGGCAATTATCAACAAGTTAACTCCCAACCCAACAATTATCAAATGCTGGAGACCAGGAACGCCCAATAGTAGTGAGACAGGGAAAATAATACCCATTTTCAATCTTTCTCACTCAGGTATTGATCCATTGATTAATTCCTTCATATCTAAAGAGTTGTCCTATGTACCCCATACTAATATTAACATATTTGAAATGTATTAAGAGATCCTTGCCTTTTTCCATAAAGTACATTTGAAGAAATATTTTGCAGAAATAGACTCCACTACCGACCGTATATCTAATCATTCAGGTTTGTCCTCTCCATTAACTTTCACTCCTTCTTTCAACCAATTAGGTCCAAAAGCGACTGTTTTTGAACATTCTGTACTGAAACTACTTTCATAATAGCCAAAAATATTGAACAGATCACTCCAAGGGCCCTCCAACATGGAGATATCCGTATTAAAGAATTTCAATACTTTATATAAGAAATGTACAAGTATTCATATTTCACACGAGTGGCTATTTTATTGAACTACCTACTGGACCGTATAGCCACCAAGAGACCAGTTGTATCTTTATTGCCACTTACATTGTGACGTACGTGAACTTTACGTATTCTCTTCATATAACGGAAATACCAGCCTGGCATCCGGCTTTAAATAACTTAAGACAAAATCCTAAACTTACTACCATTTTGGTATTCACAGAAGGCACTTACTCATTTTGGTATTCACAGAAGACACTTACTCACTTCGGTATTCACAGAAGTTAGGAGTCCTAACTTTAGGACTCCTAAATGTCTTCTGTGAATACCGAAAGTCTTAAAATTAGGATTTTTCTCAGTTTAGGAGTCCTAAGGTTAGGACTCCTAACTTTACAACTACTAAACTGAGAAAAAACCTAATTTTAAGGCTTTCGGTATTCACAGAAGGCATTTAGGAGTCCTAAAGTTAGGAGTCCTAACTATACTACTACTAAACTGAGAAAAATCCTAATTTTAAGACTTTCGGTATTCACAGAAGGCATTTAGGAGTCCTAAAGTTAGGACTCCTAACTTCTGTGAATACCGAAATGAGTAAGTGCCTTCTGTGAATACCAAAATGAGTAAGTGCCTTCTGTGAATACCAAAATGATAGTAAGTTTAGGATTTTGTCTTAAGTTAGTTCTGTGAATTGGCCCCTTCATCTTAGACAGTTTGCATCTAGTTGTTTGTGATCAACTCCATTCATGTAAAAGCCAGTCAACCTTCGCAAAGGTACCCTGACCTTTAGATTGTTGTTTTCCATTTTCCAATTTGCTGATATGAAGTGCCTTACCTCTTTGCCATAATCCTTTATATAATTTTTTTCATTGTCATTTCTTTAACAGCTTATTTTTTTCGCTTTCACTACTGAATTAGTTTTGCACTTTGTACATACCAACATAGAGGCTAAGGTAAGTATGTGACTCCCCCCTCCATTTCTCTGTTACCTACATTACCTACTTGACCAAAGGGGAAACAATTCTACATTTTAAAATAACCTTAGATTAATATCACTAAATATGATTTTCTGACTCACTGGTGTCAACTAACGGATCAATCATTGATTCTCTTTCAAGTGCATGATTTTTACTATGTTGGCGATCATTTAACCCTGTCCTTTGTAAGGGTGTTTCCAAGGCTCCATTTTTGACCAACCTTTTTTGGGCTTTTCCTCAATGAGAAATGACTCAGTAGATATATACCAATAATTAATTTATTGAATTAGCTAAAATGAACATGTACATTTTTGCAGGTTCTCATTTCACTTCAGTTGTGGCTTTTCCTGAAGAAAGCATGCCTGTTTGCTGAAACACGCAACAATTAATTTACTGAAGTGGCTAACATTGGCAGGTTCTCATATCCTTTCATTTGAAGCTTTTCGTGAAGAAGACATGCCTGTTCGTCGAAACACGCATAGAAAATGAAAGTAATATTGGTAAACAATATTGTAGCCACTAAGGGGCCAATTCCGATCCGGGTCGGTAGGGCAACGAACGCAATCCGGACGGAAAAACTACGAGCCGTACGTGTGTTTTCCGCCCAACTCGTACAGCTGTACGAGCAAGCAAGTATGAGGCGAGCTACATGAAATTCACCGACCGAGTCGTTACCCGGTCCGAACCGCTCCATACGTCTCGGCCGTAAGCTAACCGTGGTGTGCAATGGATGCGATTTACGACCGAACCAGTACAATGCACGTGTTGGACAGCCGGTGCAAGCCGGAGTGTCCGGCTCGCAAAACGTCCGGGAAGTTGCCTTTGGGGATCCACGTCGGACCCCCTGTCACCTGCATCCCTACGACTCGGACACAGGGGGAGACCCAAGGGTCCCCCAACACAGGCATGTATGGTGCGGATGGCACCAACGCGTACCCACTGTAGGGGGCGCCCTTGTGCGAGATGTACCCATTCAGTCAATGGGAGCCCATGTACGCGTCGTACAACCAGCTACCATTGACTTCTATGGGAGTTCGACCGAACCGAGTCCGGCAGCATACGGCCGCATCGTACTCGCTCGGTCGGACTGCAGGACTCCGACTCGGTCGGAAAACACTCCGGATCTGACTCGGTCGGAGAGCTTTCCGACCTGGATCGGAATCGGCCCCTAAGTCTGAAAACATGTTGTTACGTAGTTAGCAATGACGAATTAAACCACTACTTGTGTTTTAACTTGTATATATTTCATGTTTAAAATAGGGAGAGGGGGGTCCTACTGGCCACATCGAGCAAAAACAAGAATTATGATTATGAGAATATACTACAATATTCTATTTGTGTTGTTACTCTCTATAGGGAGAACTCCTTTTGTTATATATCCCTTTCTCACGCATTGTGTGATTTGGAGGCAAAAATAACTGCACCTGAGGAAGAAATATTTCTCCTACTGGTTACTGGAATGTTTCTCAATAGGTGGGTACCTGTAGTAAATGTATGTGAATGTATGGATGTATGGTACATGAATTTTTGAATATGGTGAATGGATAGGTGTTGAATCATCAAGCATGAAACCAAAATGATAATATAAATGGATTGAATATATGGATAGAGAATTATTTTATGTTTCTTGTGGTTATATACGATCATTAGCAGTGGCATAATGAAACAGTATAACAATCGATTGTATTATAGCACAAGTTTTAAAATTGATCTATGTACTTGAATTTTAATTGTATATTTTATATATTATTGTTTTCAGATTTAGATTGGGAAACACTGATTCATAAACGTTAAGCTTGAAGAAGGTGGCGTATCATTTTGTACCACCGAAACGCGTCGCTGTGTGTTATTTGAGCACCCAAGCATCACCTGGGGTCACTGAAAATAAGGACAATACGAGATTGGGTTGACCTCTAAATCACTTGGTTGTAAGACTTGGTCTGCCAATGAAATAATATTGGGTCTTCTGTTTCCATCGGTTATTACAGTCTGTTAGATTATGTGTTTTTAATTTAAGTGTGAGCAAAATTGAATCTTTGATGTACACTCTGGATGTGTTTTTAGGAATTTATTGTACGCACTTTTTGAATTTTAGATCAGAAATATCTATATATGACAATATAATAAAAATGTAACTTTATATTATCCTTTTTTGTTTTTTTTATGATTGCTGATGATTTTGTATGATGTATGTATGACAATTGTGGGTACCCGTATGCTTATAATATGTGCCCAAAGGGATCTTGTTTGTGACAGAAGTGTCTTGTTTGGTGTCTAGTCCCTTTGGTGAGTAGGACCCCCCCTCTACTTATTTTGAATTTGTGCACAGTCCGTTGGACTGGAGGGTCTTTGGGCATTACCCATTCACTTTACAATATTAGATATTTGTGTTGTGATTGAGCCCCAGCTTATTAAGGCGAATGGATCAACTCAAAACCTTTGGATTTAGCGAGGACCAATATAACGGAATTATCAATACCAAAAAAAGGTAATACATTCACTGTAATCGCGGCCAAAGGCGAGAAATGGGGGATGTTGCAGAATTTAAAGAAAAAATTGATTAGTACCGAGGCCCATGCAGAGTTTTTGGTAGAATATGTTAAATCCAGGGTGAACCCAATTGGGTTACAGGTATGTAATCAACCTGGGTTATTCATTGAAAATAAGACATTTTTAGAAATTTGGACTCATATATCCAATCGCTGTAGTCGGGATTGGATGCTTCTAATCATTGAGACAGCCCAAGAACTAATCATTATAGAGAGGGAAGCCATAGAGAAACTAAAACTGGAACTTAAAGAGAAAACAGGTCTAGAAGATGCCAAATTAAAATTAGGCGAAATCAACAAGGATGTTGATGGCTATAGGGAGTATTTGATAAATAAAAAAACAAATAAACTCAAAAAGGACATCAATAGATTTAGCCAAGAGCTTGCTTACCCATACCTCAAAGAGAAGTACTATGAACAGAAAAATTACCAAGGGTGGGATAGAAATACATTTAGAAGACCGAGATACACTCGGGGGACAGGAAACATATTACTTTCTCTGAAAGATCAGGATCCAGCTGTGAAGAGGAATATGTACAAAGGGAAGATAATAGCAGGGGACCCAATGAATAACAGGGTAAATTTTTAGAGCAAAGAAACAGGAGGGGGAGATACAATGCGAACCAAACAGGGGCTCAACAAGCACGCAACCACACCCCACAGGAATATATGCAGTCCAGACGCCAGAGATATTGGCGATAGATAAAATCTGTCAAGCAGATCCCTTAGCAATAGTAAAACAGAAATTTTGGGCAAGGGTTTTAGTTTTGTTCCCACAGCGAGGGTTAATAGGTTTCAACTAGAGAGGGATTTGAGATCCTTCTTCAGAAAAATCAGACTAAGGAGATTTTTCGAAGATAGACCTACATGAGAGTCTCATAATATCACTGGATTCAAACCAAAATCAATTTTTACACCCTCCCTAGCTCAGGTGGGTAAAAACATTGAGACATTCGAAAAGGTTGTAGAAATTGATATCCAAAATGTCCTGAAGAAAAATATGTGTTTTACTCAGAATTTGGAGAAGACACAACGGATTGCCATTAGTACTCTGAAAGAAGACTACTCGATTACAATCAAGCCCGCTGATAAGGGCGGGGGATTGGTCATATTCGACACTCAAGACTATGAAAACAGGATGTTGAAACTTTTAAATGTACAAGCACATTATGAAAAGGTGAATGAGAGGGAACTAGTTGTACTATCCAAAAAATGCAGTGACCTCTTGGAAGAAGCGAGAGATAAGGAGTGGATCTGTGAGGAAGAGTTTAGTTTTCTTCATAATGGCAATCCTAAGATTCCAGCCATGTATGGCTTACCTAAGGTACCTAAGGATCATGAGGATCCTCCCATGCGACCCATAGTTAGCTGTTTAGGTTCATTATTAGAACCTTTCAGCAAATATATTGATTTTTTCCTTAAACCCTTGGTAAGTCAACTTAAGTCCTATGTGAGGGAGTCTACTCACATTATCAGTTTAGTGGAGAATAAACCCCTTTGTGTAAATACTCAATGTCTGGTAACCCTAGACATTGAGGCTTTATATACTAACATTCCACAACAAACTACTGTTGATGTTATACAGTCAATATTAGAAAATGTGGAAATGGAGGGTGTTAGTAAATAGTTTATTGTTGAATGTACAGACCTGGTTTTGAAAAATAACATCTTCCTATTCAAGAATCAACTCTTTCGCCAGAAGAAAGGGACCAGTATGAGCGCTACATGTGCTCCTAGTCTAGCATGTTTGTACGTAGGTGAATTTGAAAGACAACATATATACAATGAACTGGCACCATTTTATGAGAATATTGAGGGATGGCATCGATTTATTGCTGATGTCTTTTTTATATGAAATGGTCCCATAGAACAGTTAGAAGAATTCTTGAGTTGGCTCAACATGGGTGATGAGAACCTTCAGTTCACGGCTCATTACAGCAGAGACAGGGTTGACTATCTGGATGTTTCCATTGGATCTGTGGGTGGAAGGTTGGTTGCTGAACTTTATACCAAGCCTATGGCTAAGAATACACTTCTTCATTATTCCAGTTTCCACCCCAAATCCCAGAAGGATAACATACCGTTTAGCCAATTTCTTCATCTTAGAAGAAATTGTACCGAGCTCAATAATTTTTACAAACACTCAGAAATTTTGAAGAGCAAACTAAAAGATAGGGGATACCCTCAGAAATTAATATCACACTCTTTCAAAAGAGCGAGATTTTACAATAGGGAGGTGTTAGAAAAACACACTCCCACACCGGAAGGGTGGTGGTGTTCTCCCAAACACACTGTGGTAGCTTGGCTCGAGCGGGAAGGAAGGCACCGTGCTAAGCATACGTCATACCCACACAATAACCATGCGTGCATCCGTTCCAAAAACGACACTACACCTTAAAAATTATACTGAAAATATATCTCTTTATCTTCTTTTCTCTTAGTTGCTGATTAAATAAATAATAATACAATCACAGTACACAAGGCTTTTCTTGTGGAAGGGTAAGTCAAATCAATACTATCTTAACGATTCAATAAATAAGGTAGATCATAAATAATCAAGGCATAAATATAAGTGCATTACATGAAAGGCAATTAAATATTATGAGGCAATAAATACTGCGAGACAATAAATACTGTGCGACAATAAATACTGTGAAACAATAAATACTGTGAGGCAATAAATACTGTGAGGTAATAAATAGGATTAATACAATAAATACAGTGCTCTCAATAGATAATAAAAGCCAACAGTGACACTTGAAAATCAGTTCACATTCCTGAGGTACTATGGGATGATTTGACCCAATCCCAGCTTGTAGAGATTTGGATGGCCTGAGGGGTGTACTACTTGGCTTGGACAAGGCTGAGGCCTAAACTGAGGTAGATCAAGGGGGAATCTAGAGATCTGGCTCTCCCACACTACACAACCCCTCTGTATTAGTCTCAGCTCACCCCTGGCACTATCAAGCTGGTTCCAGCACCTCTCTAGCCTCTAGGATGGTCTCTTAGGGCTTCACAGGGCCTTAGGCGCCCTCTATTCCACTTACTGCCCTTTTTATGAAGTTCCGACGCCGCTGGAGTCGTGTCGACGCCGTGAGGCGGTTCCGGTTTGATGTCGGTGGCCTCGGCTCAATGACAGTTCTTGTCGACGCCGGGAGGCGGTTCCGGTTCGATGTCGGCGGCCTCGGTTCGATGACTTCGGGCAGTCTTGGCTCGATGTCGACTTCGGGCGGCTCCGGTTCGATGACGTCGGGCGGCCTTGGCTCGATGTCGACTTCCGGCGGCTCCGGAGTGCGATCTCCACTCCCGACCTCCGGTGCTCCTTTCCTCAGGTTCCGGCGACTCCGGAGTGCGACCTCCACTCCCGACCTCCGGCACGATTCTCTTCAGGTTCCGGCGACTCCGGAGTGCGATCTCCACTCCCGACCTCCGGCACACTTCACCTCGGTCTCCGGCGACTCCAGAGGGTGGACTTCACTCCCCCGTCGACGCCGCACACTCGACCTCGGGTGACTTCCTCCTCGACCTCTGGTACTCTCCACGACCTCCGTCGGCGCCCTCTCTCGACCTCTGGCGGCTCCGGGTACGACGTCTGCTTTCCAGTCAGCGCCGCTTCTCCACCTCGGGCTCCAGGTCTCCAGGCTTCTCGACGTCGGACTTCAAGAAGTTACCAGTAACCAGGTCAGGAACTTGCTGTTCTTTACTTTTAAGGCCTGTTCCTGCTGTCCAGGTCCTTAAGATGGTTTTTCTTGCTTTCTCCCACACAGGGCTCTAGGCTGGGCTCAGTCAGTAGGGACTAGTATCAAGGGTGGGTTTATGGACCCCACTCCAGGCACAAGTTTCCACCCCTGCTGCCTCACTCCTTCCTCCGTCAGTTCTGTGCTCCTCTCTCTTCACCAGTCAGGTGCCAACTGCCAGCTCCAACTGTCAACTCTGGCTTAGCTTCCCAACATTCCAAACCGCCTCCAACTGTCACAGGGTTCTGGAATGTTCTGGAAGGTGCTGGTAGGTTCCAGTGGGTTCTGGTGATGTCACAGGTGGCCACCATTTTGTGCTCCAGGCCCTCAGACAGAAGTTCCAGGGGTAGATAAAATGGCTCCCTGAATCTGCATCAATACTAAAAAGTCTGGTGGTTCCCAAAAAGGAAAAATACTAACAGGGTTTGAGGCAAAAGTGGGACAAAATAAATAATGATGAGGAGGGACCACCCAAAGGGCTGACAGGTCTAACACGCGTCCCCCCCAGCTGAAAGTGGGGAGAGCTACCCAACCCCTTGGGAGTTCTCATCACTAAGGCGGAAATACCTTGAGAGACCGTCTGCATTGGCGTGGTCCACTCCAGGCCGATGTTCCACCTGAAAGTCCATTCCCTGTAGGGAAATAGACCACCTCAACAACTTGGGATTCTCCCCCTTCATCTGCATCAGCCAACTGAGGGGTCTGTGGTCGGTCTGAACCAGGAAGTGCGAGCCAAACAGGTATGGCCGCAACTTCTTCAGAGCCCATACCACTGCAAAGGCTTCACGCTCTATTGCACTCCACTTCTGTTCCCTGGGAAGTATTCTCCGGGATAGGAAGACCACGGGTTGATCCAGACCCCCTTCATTGAGTTGCGATAACACTGCCCCAATGCCATGTTCTGATGCATCCGTCTGGACAATGAACTCCTTGGAAAAGTCTGGGGCCCTTAAGACCGGGGCCTCGCACATGGCTTGCTTCAGCTTCACGAAGGCCTGCTGACAAGCCTCCGTCCAGACTACCCGTCGAGGTTGTTTCTTGGACGTAAGCTCCGTGAGGGGGGCTACGATGGTACCGTATCCCTTCACGAAGCGGCGGTAGTATCCCGTGAGGCCCAGAAAAGCTCGGACCTCAGTCTGTGTCTTGGGGGGTTCCCAGGCCATGATGGCCTCGATCTTCGCCTGGAGGGGTTGCACCGCTCCCCTACCCACCAAGTGTCCAAGGTACACTACCGACCCCTGCCCGATCTGGCACTTGCTGGCCTTGATCGTTAACCCAGCTTGTCTCAGGGCCTGGAGAACAGCTTGCAGGTGACGCAAGTGATCCTCCCAGCTGTTACTGAAGACGGCTATGTCATCCAGATAAGCAGCAGAGAAACTCTCCATTCCGGTGAGGATCTGGTTTACCAGGCGCTGAAACGTGGCAGGTGCGTTCTTGAGCCCAAAGGGCATCACACAGAACTGGTAGTGGCCATTGGGCGTGGAGAAGGCTGACCTTTCCCTTGCTCCATCAGTCAAAGAGATCTGCCAGTACCCAGAAGTAAGGTCAAAGGTACTTAGATATTGGGCAGCTCCCAGCCGGTCAATCAATTCATCCGCCCTAGGGATCGGATGAGCATCAGTTTTGGTTACTGAATTCAGTCCCCGGTAGTCCACACAGAACCTCAGTTCCGGTTGGGCACCCGGTGGTGCAGCTTTTGGTACTAGTACCACCGGACTGGACCAGGGGCTGCTAGAAGGTTCTATCACTCCTAGCTCAAGCATCTTAGTGACTTCACTGTGAATGCTGGCCTTCACCTTGTCTGACATCCGGTAGATCTTGGACTTCACAGGTGGGCTGTCTCCTGTGTCCACGTCATGGACGCACAGGTGAGTCCTACCCGGGACAAGGGAGAACAACGAAGAGTACTGCCCCAGGACCTGGCGGCAGTCCTCCTGCTGTTCAGGAGTTAGAGATGGGGAGAGAATCACTCCCTCCACCGACCCACCCTTCTCTTGAGACGCAAACAAATCGGGGAGAGGCTCGTTTTCCACGTCCTCTGCTCCGTCAGTCACCATCATCAAAATGACTTTGGGCCTCTCGTGGTGGGGTTTGAGGCGGTTGGCATGCAGCACCCGTAGGGGCTGACGAGGGTCTTAAGATCCACCAAGTAGGTAGCCTTACCCTTCTTCTCCAATACCTCAAAGGGTCCTGACCAGCGATCCTGGAGGGCGCTAAGCTCTCCCGGTTCGATCACCCACACCTTCTGGCCAGGCTCCAACTCCACCGGGTGAGCGTTGTGGTCATACCACGCCTTCATTACTGCTTGGCTGGCTTCCAAGTTGTCAGAAGCTTGCTTCCACAACTTAGCCATTTGGCTCCGGAAGGCCAGCATGTAGCTCACCACATCCTGGGGAAGCTTTCTGGGAGTTCTTTCCCATCCGTCTCTCACCAGGTTGAGAGGTCCACGTACAGGGTGCCCATACAAAAGCTCGAAGGGGCTGAAGCCCACTCCCTTCTGTGGCACTTCCCTGTAAGAAAACAATAAACAGGGTAGGAGGACGTCCCATTTCCTCCGCAGGCTTTCAGGCAGACTTCTGATCATGCCTTTCAAGGTTTTGTTAAACCTCTCCACCAGACCATTGGTCTGGGGGTGGTAAGGAGTTGTGAACCGGTAGGTCACTCCACACTCCTTCCACATGGCCCGCATGTACGCTGACATGAAGTTGGTCCCCCTGTCGGACACAACTTCCTTGGGAAAACCCACTCGGGTAAAGATTCCCATCAGGGCCCTAGCCACAACAGGTGCTGTTATGGTCCTCAGAGGTATTGCCTCTGGGTACCGTGTGGCATGATCCACCAGAACCAGGATAAACCTGTGACCAGCTGACGTAGGCGGATCTAACGGACCCACAGTGTCGATGCCCACCCTTTCAAAGGGGGTGCTAACGACAGGAAGTGGTTCCAGGGGAGCTTTCAGCTTCACCCCTGTTTTCCCACTGGCTTGGCAAGACACACATGTCCGGCAGTAGGTATCGGACGACACTTTCATTTGAGGCCAATAAAAGTGTGGGACAAGATGGGCGAAGGTCTTGTCTTGCCCCAAGTGTCCTGCCAATGGGATCTCGTGAGCCAACTCCAGAAGGAAGGCTCGATAACGTTGAGGGACTACCAAGGCTCGTGACGATCCATGTAGGGGTGCCTTGGGTTCACTGTAGAGGAGGCCATCCTCCCAGTAAACACTGTAGTTCCCTTCAACGTTCCCTGCTGCCTGGGCTGCGGCCTGACGCCTCAGCCCCTCAAGGGTAGGGCAATCCCTCTGGCCCTGGCAGAATTCCTCCCTGGACGGGCCTCCCTCCACGTGCCACTCGGCCGGGATGGGTAGGTCCTCCAGTTTGGTAACATCCCCCACCGCGGACTCCTGGTCCACCACCTCCGGTGGCCTATCCGTCCTACGGGGGGCGGACGCCGAGGCAGGCTCCTCCTGTCCTCGGTTCTTCCCTTGACTGGCAGCTGGCTGGGCCTTTGTTCCAGGCTCCAGCCGAAACGAACTCCCTCTCCGGGTAGTCGCGGACCTTGTGCTCATACAGGCCCAGTCAGGTGTACCCAGCATCTCAGTATGAGTCCGGTATTCCACCTCCTTCCAAGCATTGTGCTCCATGTCATTCCCCAGTAGACAATCGACTGGCACGGCAGGGCTTACGGCAACTCGAAGTGAACCTGCAACCCCCTCCCATTCAAAGGGAACCTCGGCCACTGGATAGTGGCCTGTTCTGCCGTCAGCCATCGCGGCTGGGTGGAGTACATCGGGAATTACCTGCTCTGGAGACACCAGTTGGCTACGTACCATAGTCATACTGGCTCCTGTGTCTCTCAGAGCCTCCCCTCTTTGGCCGTTGATGGTGACCCACTGCCCATACTTTACGGTATTTGCGGGCACCTGGATCTTAGGAACCATCTCCCGTTCTCCCAGGGACACTAAAGTGACACCCGCCCACTCCCTTCCCTTAATTAAGGGCATCTCCTCCCCGAGCACTACACTAGCTACTCCGGGGGTCTTTCCTCCAATGGGAGGGGGTGGTCGTTTTGGGCACTTCGCATCTCCCTTATAGTGTCCAACGCCACCGCACTCGAAGCAATGGACAACCCTTGGCTGCTGACTCTGGCCAGGATTAGAGTTTCGGGGTGGGTTAGCCCTAGGGGTGAATCCTGTTCCCTTTCCTTGGAAGTTATTTTGGGGGCCTTTGGAGAACTCCTTTTTCTTTTCCCCTCCCTCTTTCTTCTGGGGGGCGCCCTGTCCGGCCTTTTGAGTATCCCCTCCAGTCCCCCTTGTGGACACCCGGGTACTAGCCCAAATGTCCGCCTCTTCAGCAAGCTTCCGGGGATTGGTCAGCTTGCTATCCACCAGGTGTTGACGCAGTTCAGGGAAACATTTTTCGAGCAGGTGTTCCTTCAGGACTAAATCAAACAACCCCTCGTAGTTCCTCACTTCACTGCCCTGAATCCAACCTTCTAGTGCCTTCTTTGCATAGTCCAGGAAGTCCACCCAATTCTGTGTGCCCAGTTTGTGACTACCCCGGAACTTCTGTCTGTACTTTTCGGGTGTTAGTCCAAACTTTCTTATGAGCGCCACCTTCATGGTGGGGTAGTGGGTCTGCTCATCCTCCTCTAGGGCCAATAAAGCATCCCTACCAGCTGGAGGCATGTACCTGTACAATCCCCCTCCCCAGTACTTCTCTGGAACCCCATGGGCCCTTAACGAGACCTCATAGGCCGCTAGCCACTTGGCAATATCGTCGCCCACTCCATAGCTAGCTACTATGTCCTTTGGCAGGTAGGGTTTGGGTTCCCTAGTGAACTCTCTTTCTTGGTCTTTGCTGCCACCATTAGGAACAGTGTGTGCCCCGACTCTTAGGATCTGAAGATCTATCTCTTTCAGCCTTAGCTCATGAGCCATCCTCTGTTCCTCCTTCTCTTTCTCCAGCCTTGCTAAGTCCCATGTGAGCTGTCTTTTCTCCCTCCGGTCTGTTAACTCCACTTCAGATAAGCCACCGCTAGAGACAGTGCTGCCCTTCCTGGAAATGGTTCTGGGCCCCGCTACTAGGTTCCCCACCTCAGGTTGGTACAAACCAGCTCCCTCACTGTCGGGCTCTCTGTCCCTGTCCTCCTCCTCAGCCTTGCTTTCTCGTCGTGCCTCCCCCCAAGCCCTTAAGCTGGTTTGGAGTGCACCCTTCTTTGCTCCTGGGGGACAATACACCCCCTCCCGCTGACAAAACTCCCTGAGTTGGGCCACAGTATAGGTTTCCAGGTCTTCTAGCACAAACTCCATTTTGCCCACTCAGGTCAGAGGACAGTTATTTGCAGAAGCTATGCAGGGGGGTACCTTATATAATACCTCCTCCCACCACCAGAGTAAATTTGGAAAAACAAAAACTCACAATTAGGAAGGCCGCTTTGAGAAAACTCCAGGTGTAGGCCTATGGACTACCCACAGTTATTGTCGAGTATGCGTAGGCACAGCTCAATCCCGCCGCTGAACACCAATCATGTTAGAAAACCCCCGGGCAACCGAGGTTAGCAGTCACCCGGTGGTCTCCCAACACACACTGTGGTAGCTTGGCTCGAGCGGTAAGGAAGGCACCGTGTTAAGCGTACGTCACACCCACACAATAACCATGCGTTCATCCGTTCCAAAAACGACTCTACACCGTAAAAATTTATGAAAATATCTCTGTGTTTATCTTCTTTTCTCTTAGTTGCTGATTAAATAAATAATAATACAATCACAGTACACAAGGCTTTTCTTGTGGAAGGGTAAGTCAAATCAATACTATCTTAACGATTCAATAAATATGGTAGATCATAAATAATCAAGGCATAAATATAAGTGCATTACATGAAAGGCAATTAAATATTATGAGGCAGTAAATACTGCGAGACAATAAATACTGTGCGACAATAAATACTGTGAAACAATAAATACTGTGAGGCAATAAATACTGTGAGGTAATAAATAGGATTAATACAATAAATACAGTGCTCTCAATAAATAATAAAAGCCAACAGTGACACTTGAAAATCAGTTCACATTCCTGAGATACTATGGGATGATTTGACCCAATCCCAGCTTGTAGAGATTTGGATGGCCTGAGGGGTGTACTACTTGGCTTGGACAAGGCTGAGGCCTAAACTGAGGTAGATCAAGGGGGAATCTAGAGATCTGGCTCTCCCACACTACACAACCCCTCTGTATTAGTCTCAGCTCACCCCTGGCACTATCAAGCTGGTTCCAGCACCTCTCTAGCCTCTAGGATGGTCTCTTAGGGCTTCACAGGGCCTTAGGCGCCCTCTATTCCACTTACTGCCCTTTTTATGAAGTTCCGACGCCGCTGGAGTCGTGTCGACGCCGTGAGGCGGTTCCGGTTTGATGTCGGTGGCCTCGGCTCAATGACAGTTCTTGTCGACGCCGGGAGGCGGTTCCGGTTCGATGTCGGCGGCCTCGGTTCGATGACTTCGGGCAGTCTTGGCTCGATGTCGACTTCGGGCGGCTCCGGTTCGATGACGTCGGGCGGCCTTGGCTCGATGTCGACTTCCGGCGGCTCCGGAGTGCGATCTCCACTCCCGACCTCCGGTGCTCCTTTCCTCAGGTTCCGGCGACTCCGGAGTGCGACCTCCACTCCCGACCTCCGGCACGATTCTCTTCAGGTTCCGGCGACTCCGGAGTGCGATCTCCACTCCCGACCTCCGGCACACTTCACCTCGGTCTCCGGCGACTCCGGAGGGCGGACTTCACTCCCCCATCGACGCCGCACACTCGACCTCGGGTGACTTCCTCCTCGACCTCTGGTACTCTCCACGACCTCCGTCGGCGCCCTCTCTCGACCTCTGGCGGCTCCGGGTACGACGTCTGCTTTCCAGTCAGCGCCGCTTCTCCACCTCGGGCTCCAGGTCTCCAGGCTTCTCGACGTCGGACTTCAAGAAGTTACCAGTAACCAGGTCAGGAACTTGCTGTTCTTTACTTTTAAGGCCTGTTCCTGCTGTCCAGGTCCTTAAGATGGGTTTTCTTGCTTTCTCCCACACAGGGCTCTAGGCTGGGTTCAGTCAGTAGGGACTAGTGTCAAGGGTGGGTTTATGGACCCCACTCCAGGCACAAGTTTCCACCCCTGCTGCCTCACTCCTTCCTCCGTCAGTTCTGTGCTCCTCTCTCTTCACCAGTCAGGTGCCAACTGCCAGCTCCAACTGTCAACTCTGGCTTAGCTTCCCAACATTCCAAACCGCCTCCAACTGTCACAGGGTTCTGGAATGTTCTGGAAGGTGCTGGTAGGTTCCAGTGGGTTCTGGTGATGTCACAGGTGGCCACCATTTTGTGCTCCAGGCCCTCAGACAGAAGTTCCAGGGGTAGATAAAATGGCTCCCTGAATCTGCATCAATACTAACAAGTCTGGTGGTTCCCAAAAAGGAAAAATACTAACAGGGTTTGAGGCAAAAGTGGGACAAAATAAATAATGATGAGGAGGGACCACCCAAAGGGCTGACAGGTCTTCGTCTTAGAAGAAATTGTACCGAGCTCAATAATTTTTACAAACACTCAGAAATTTTGAAGAGCAAACTAAAAGATAGGGGATACCCTCAGAAATTAATATCACACTCTTTCAAAAGAGCGAGATTTTACAATAGGGAGGCTATATTTGATGGCCCTAAAATTGAGAACAAAATGACCAAGATAGTATTTGTTAGTCAGTTTTATGAGATTAGCAACAAGATTAAGAATGTGATAAATAGGCATTGGAACATCTTAAATGATGAGGAAAACACCAAACTTGAGAGACCTCTGTTTGCGTACAAAAGAAATATCAATTTACGCAATGAACTAGTCTATACTTATAGGGAGGAACCTGTTCAAAGACAAAGGACTATTGATAACTCCATGGCTCCATGGCTAAAGGATTTTGGTGTGATCACCCCTGAGGCGGAAGCCGGGGGCTGTGTGAATGCTACGCTGTGTTTTCCAATTGATTCAAATTATTGTGAGTGCCAGTGGTGCGGTTGGCTGCTGCTTGGACCAGCATTCGCTAGCCTGCACGCTTTGCTTTTAAATTGCAATTTCATTTGTATGGTTTTAAATTGTAACTTTTAGCCTGCACTGCTCACCTGTGTATAGACCTCCGTGTCTTCACCTCACTCGCCTCCTTACCGGCAGGACTCCCTCTTCGCTCGGGACCCTGCCATTGGACCGAGCTGAGGGTGGGCGCCATCTTGGGAGTAGGTCGGGTAGCGCGCTAGTTGCGGCTGCCTCCCGCCCTCCCAGACTACTTAACTCGTCACCTAACATTCCCGCACAGATTTTGGTGTGATCACCCCTGAGGCGGAAGCCGGGGGCTGTGTGAATGCTACGCTGTGTTTTCCAATTGATTCAAATTATTGTGAGTGCCAGTGGTGCGGTTGGCTGCTGCTTGGACCAGCATTCGCTAGCCTGCACGCTTTGCTTTTAAATTGCAATTTCATTTGTATGGTTTTAAATTGTAACTTTTAGCCTGCACTGCTCACCTGTGTATAGACCTCCGTGTCTTCACCTCGCTCGCCTCCTTACCGGCAGGACTCCCTCTTCACTCGGGACCCTGCCATTGGACCGAGCTGAGGGTGGGCGCCATCTTGGGAGTAGGTCGGGTAGCACGCTAGTTGCGGCTGCCTCCCGCCCTCCCAGACTACTTAACTCGTCACCTAACATTCCCGCACAGATTTTGGTGTGATCACCCCTGAGGCGGAAGCCGGGGGCTGTGTGAATGCTATACTGTGTTTTCCAATTGATTCAAATTATTGCGAGTGCCAGTGGTGCGGTTGGCTGCTGCTTGGACCAGCATTCGCTAGCCTGCACGCTTTGCTTTTAAATTGCAATTTCATTTGTATGGTTTTAAATTGTAACTTTTAGCCTGCACTGCTCACCTGTGTATAGACCTCCGTGTCTTCACCTCGCTCGCCTCCTTACCGGCAGGACTCCCTCTTCGCTCGGGACCCTGCCATTGGACCGAGCTGAGGGTGGGCGCCATCTTGGGAGTAGGTCGGGTAGCGCGCTAGTTGCGGCTACCTCCCCATTCTCCTCCCCCTATAAATGGACACTGCCCCAAGACGGCGCAGCGGGCGAGCGCAGCGGGCGCGCCGGCGGCGCGCCGAAGGCGCGCAAAAGGCAAGCCCGCCTGCACCCGTCCGCGCCAGGACCGGGCCCAGGGCCAGAACCCCTGTTCACAACCCCCGCAAAGGTCCACTCACCTATTCAAAAACTGCGCTGCTAAAACTAGGCACAATGACTAACACTCAATGTGTTCGTCATGATCTCTGTAGAGTTTTGATATCTACTGACCTCATTTGTCCTTATTGTAATACCAACTTACATATAGTCAATGAAAAGATCAAAAGGAACCCCATGACAACTAGTACTTCCACATACTTTTCAATTGCACTTATAAATGCTCGTTCTCTAGTTAAACATCGGCAAGAAGTATCTGACCTCATCCTGGATAATAACCTAGACTGTCTCTTTATAACAGAGACATGGATGGACGAGGCATCTGACCCAGACATGGCAATTGCCGCCACTCCAGCCTACCTAGCCTACCGGCAAGATCGTGTCGGAAAGCGGGGGGGGGCGGGTTAGCCATTATAGCCCGGGATCATATCAATGTGAGAATATCATCCATGCCTTCCAGCCTTTTCGAAGCCCTCCAATTTGACCTTAAGCTCACTCCGTCATCTCATTTTAAAGGAATACTTATATATCGACCCCCAGGTGCTCGAACTGGCTTCCTTGCCAATCTTGGTTCGATACTTGAAGTATTGGCGATGGAAGACTCTTTCACACTGATGGGTGATGTGAACTTCCATCTTGAGAAATTATCTGATAGCGATACCCACACATTGATATCAGATATGAACACCCTGAACTTCCAACAACTGGTTACTACCCCCACCCACAGGGCTGGTCATATTTTGGACGGCATCTTCTCCAACTCGAAAGATCTAAAAATAATAGACACCCTGCCCATGCCGTGGACAGATCACTATCTCATTCTAATGAGGATTTCTGTCATAGCAAATAGAGCTAGGAGAGAACCTGCCCCGAGACCGGAATCTTTTAAAGTCTGGAAAGACATTGATCGTATGGAGCTCATCTCTCTTTTAGATAAGACCCGACCAAGCCTTTCCATTGATTCGAACACTGCTACCTGTCAATTTCAGGAGTGGCTAGGCTCTGCCACAAACACTCTAGCCCCCACTAAACAACCTTCCAGAAACAGAACAGCACCCTCGGCCCCTTGGTTCACAGAGGAATTACGTAAACAGAAACAACTCTGCAGAAACGAGGAAAGGCACTGGCGTAGTTCTTACAGTTTTGAAGACAAAGCCAGCTATAAGGATGCATTAAGGCTTTATAAAGCCCGCATTGTTGAAACCAAGAAAAAATTCTTTACAGAACAAATCAACAATGCCAAAAACTCGAGTAAAAAACTGTTCGAGATCACTAAGATCCCAGCGGGAAACGCTCCAGACCTTACCCCACCTCCTTCCCAACTTCTTTGCGACTCCTTAGCTAAGTTCTTTTTCACCAAGGTGAACGGCATCTATCAAGCCTTCTCTGAAAAAATTATAAATCAACCCACTTTATCTGATGGCATTACTCATGACCATACACTACCTCAATTCACGGATCTCACAGAGATTCAAATCAAGGACATCACTGCTACCTTAAATTCGGGATCGGCTTTAGATCCCTGTCCCTTCAAGGTTATTCGCTCAGTGATGGACTACCTAGCTCCTGAGATTACCTCAGTCTGTAATACCATGTTCAGAACAGGGATCTATCCGGACCCACTAAAGAACACCTTGATTAAGCCTCTTTTAAAGAAAGCCAATCTGGACAAGGAACAACCTAAGAACTACCGTCCCATAGCCAATCTACCTTTTCTAGCTAAGGTAGCCGAGAAAGCTATGAATACACAACTTTCAGAATTCTTAGAAGAACACCAATCCTTAGATAACACCCAATTTGGCTTTCGTAAGTATCATGGTACAGAGACCGCCTTAATCAAAGCCACTGAGGATATACGAACGATTCGTGATCAGGGAGGAACAGCGATATTGATACTACTTGATTTGTCTGCAGCATTCGACACGGTCCACCATAAGATCTTGATGGACCGTGTCGGAAAGATGGGTATTTGCTATCTGGCACACAATCTGCTTTCTTCCTTTCTGGCAGGGAGAACACAGATGGTCACACTGGGACATTGTCAATCTGACAAGTTGTCACTACCGTGTGGAGTTCCTCAAGGCTCATCCCTAAGCCCGACACTATTCAATATCTATGTGTCGGACTTGGCATCTGTCATCAAAGCCCATGGGATGAGTCTTACTTCATACGCAGATGACACTCAACTTGTGTTAGCCATTAACGAGGATGGAGAGAGAGTAGCAGGAAATCTCCAGGAAGGCATGCAGGCAATTGGAGACTGGATGGCCTCTAACTGCTTAAAACTTAACTCCGAAAAAACGGAGGTGCTCATCTTTGGACATCTTTCACCATGTTGGTCGTCTACCTGGTGGCCTCCCTCTTATGGGACCCCCCCAGAACCAGTCACTTCTGTTAGAAACCTAGGAGTGATTTTTGATGATAACCTGAATTTTATGGCCCATGCAAATAAAACAGCAGCTTCTGCCCACTATAAACTGAGGCTGATCAAGAAAATACTGCCATTCTTACCATCCACAGCCGGAAAAACCCTGATAAGTGCCTTAGTGCTGTCCTCCCTTGATTACTGTAATGGCCTGTTTGTTAATGCCCAGGCTAGAGTGATCAATAAGCTACAAACAATTCAAAATGCTGCAGCCCGTCTTTTATCAGGAACCCCGAAATATAAACCTATCTCAGATGCAATAAAAAATTTGCACTGGCTCAAAATCCACAACAGGATCAAATTTAAAACACTCTGTATCACATATAAAGCTCTGCACAATCAAGGCCCTGACTTCCTGAAGGTCCATCTTCGGCCATGTCCATCTATTAGATCTCTCCGATCTAACAACCTCAATCTTTTGCAAGTACCTCGAACCAAAACAGTCGCCTGGGGCGATAGGCGCTTTCTGGTGGCCGCACCCAGGCTCTGGAACTCGGTACCAATTAACATCAGAGAAAGCTCATCTCTGATGTTATTTCGCAGAAAATTGAAGACCTGGCTCTTTGGTCAATAATTACTCTTCTCAGCTCTGTGGGTTCTTCACACTGTTTTTCTCAGCGCCGAGACGCCTATGGGCATTTGTTCGCGCTTTATAAATTTCAAAAATAAATAAATAAATAAATAAATGTGTCCTCAATGCATAATACCAAAGGAATTGAAACATAATGGCAGAACGATTGTTGCGCACACTTTAAATAATTGTCGCAGCAAGAATATTATCTACTTGATTAGATGCCCCTGTGGATATGCATATGTAGGGGAAACTGGCTGTGAGTTGAGAATACGCCTGCTGGAACATAGATCGGCCATCAAAACAAAAAAGCTTAATGCACCCTTGGTAGCACATTTTTTAGAAATGGGACATAAGGAAACAGATTTTGGTTGGTACATACTGGAAAAAGTCATTATGAACAAAAGAGGTGGCAACATGGAAGAGAAAAGGAAGTGTAGGGAACAATGGTATATATCAATTCTAAACACCATTAGACAAGGATTAAACTCTCGAGAAGAATGGGAACGACTTATCCAATAAGATTTGCCTAACAATAACATATAAAGTTATGTTCTGGCATTAGTTGAGATTTGGTATTTATTCATTACAGAGTGAACATGTGTCTTCCGCCTAGATAGTGTGGGAGACATCATGATCAGACTTGATGCGATAAGATTTTCAGAATAAGATTCACTAGGAGGGTTCACCTAACCTATTAGTTGTTTTTTGAAGTATCCTTGATAATGTCTAGGCACCATGAGGTTCAGGTGCATTATCATATGAAAAGTGTGTAATCACCTTATGATTTCATCATATTTTTTGGTAGTGTAGATTTTGATTTTGACCGTTCTATTTTAGCCTCCGTTGTCCCATCTGTTAATAAAATTTGGGGTTTAGGTTGAGGCTAAATAAACACTTATCAAAATCGATTTAGATCCCATACGATTTTAACAAGATAGATGCTCTCGATGGACCACATGCGGGTTCCGCTGAGACCGTCATTTCGAGTATAGCTCCCATATAGGCAGTTTTTAGCGATAAAATATAAGAGTTTTGTTCATCGTAGAATTTGAACAACGGCAAGCAATAAGGGAATAGGTGCAAGTGAAATATCCATATTGCATGTACCAATTGATCTTAGTATTCTCCAGTCCAGGCTAAGAAGGCGCGCGTTTTACGAACATTAGTCCACTTTCCTTGTCCATGAGGAGTCCCATTAGTAGAGAACGTTGGAGGACTATTTATGGGCGCGCCATTTGGCTTGCCGGGAACGATCAGTCGGACGCGGAGACGTTTGGAGCAGGCTCGGAGACTTTTTTAGGTCCCGGTGAGTTTTAGTATGTATTTCTTTTGGGCCACGCTTTTATTGATACCTCGTGGCAGTTAGGAGAACACCACTAGCTGGTTCGGGTAGAACGGACACGTGATACTTTTAAAATCTTATTGCCGTCATTTATGTATGGAATACCGTTATCGCATAACTGTGTAGCCGCGTGAAGGGAGATTAATGTTTATGTAATTTCCGCTACACGGACATGCGACTTAGGGCTGGTTAATACTAGTGCCCTTCGATAGTGGATGATAGGATATAGTGCATATGGTTTGGTAGTCGCTTCGGGCAATGAGTGAGGGAGAACCCACCATTCTATACATATTGTATATTCTGCAGACGATGAAATAGGATTGTTTTCACATGCTGGTTTGTTTTAATTATGATTAGGATGGTCATTACTTGTTTTTCACACTTAGACTACTGGGGATATTGAAGGAGTGATTTCTTTAACCAACCAAGAGGCTGTCCAAGTTTATAGAAGATTTCTCGCCACAGCTCCAGGGGCGGAACATAGATGGAATTCTACTAAGGTAGCAAACCGTTTTGGATATAATAAGATGAGCTTTATAGGGACGGGTGGACGGGTGGAAGTGAATGTTGATAATAACATATCATTACAAAAGAGCTTTTTTATTGTAGGACTTCATTATTCGTGATCGTTGAAAAAGATTGAAGGCTGATGCAACTTTGTGTACAGTCTGTCCATTTACAAGTTCAAGAAAAGAACATATTAAAGGAAACCATAAATTAAGGTACTGCCCCTCTATATGGTGGGCACATCGAGCAAAAACAAGAATTATGATCATGAGAATATACTACAATATTCGTTTTTGTGTTGTTACTCTCTATAGGGAGAACTCCTTTTGTTATATATCCCTTTCTCACGCATTGTGTGATTTGGAGGCAAAAAGAACTGCACCTGAGGAAGAAATATTTCTCCTACTGGTTACTGGAACGTTTTGCAATAGGTGGGTACCTGTAGTAAATGTATGTGAATGTATGGATGTATGGTATATGAATTTTGGAATATGGTGAAGGGATAGGTGAAGCATCAAGCATGAAACCAAAATGATAATATAAATGGATTGAATATATGGATAGAGAATTATTTTATGTTTCTTGTGTTTATATACGATTATTAGCAGTGGCATAATGAAACAGTATAACAATCAATTGTATTATAGCACAAGTTTTAAAATTGATCTATGTACTTGAATTTTAATTGTATATTTTATATATATTGTTTTCAGATTTAGATTGGGAAACACTGATTCATAAACGTTAAGCTTGAAGAAGGTGGCGTATCATTTTGTACCACTGAAACGCGTCGCTGTTTGTTATTTGAGCACCCAAGCATCACCTGGGGTCACTGAAAATAAGGACAATACGAGATTGGGTTGACCTCTAAATCACTTGGTTGTAAGACTTGGTGTTCCAGTGAAATAATATTGGGTCTTCTGTTTCCATCGGTTATTACAGTCTGTTAGATTATGTGTTTTTAATTTAAGTGTGAGCAAAATTGAATCTTTGATGTACACTCTGGATGTGTTTTTATGAATTTATTGTACGCACTTTTTGAATTTTAGATCAGAAATATCTATATATGACAATATAATAATAATTTAACTTTATATTATCCTTTTTTGTTTTTTTATGATTGCTGATGATTTTGTATGATGTATGTATTACAATTGTGGGTACCCGTATGCTTACAATAGGAGCCCAAAGGGATCTTGTTTGTGACAGAACTATATTTCATGTTTTGCATAATGGTATGAGATTAAGTATGTCATGCTCTGTCTGTTTATATTGCCATTATGTTAATATTGAACACTGTTAGTCTAAACTCTTGTTAATTTCTAAGTATTAATTTTGTGCTATGAGACACTGCTAGAACATAATTTTGGAGGTTTTGACACCCCATTCATTTGAAAAGGGATAAATCAAGATTTTTTAATGTTATCTTTGAATATTAATAAGGTATATATATATATATATCTATATTTATTTACATGTTCCTTTGGCCAATGTCTTTAGATTGAAAATGCATTAATTAATAAATTGATGATTAAAACATGATATTAATCATGATTCATAATTATGAATCTCTAGGCAGCAGGTAAGTCAAATATGCACAGACCCGTAAAATTAATTTAATGTAGTGGTAATGTAATTAGTAGTTCTAAATCTGACTTATAAATTCTGTCGTCTTCCGAAATGTAAACTGCAATGTAAACTGCAAGCACCAGAAGAGTGAACAGTGCCTTCTGAGTTACGTCTGATCCAAAGCTATAGCCACAGGACTGTGTGGGCCAGGACAGTCCATGTTAGTGTCTGGACATTCCAAATGAACCCGACAGCTAGAGTGCCTTGTAAACATTTTTTATTTACCTGTAAAAATCTAAAAAAAGAAAATAAATAAATCACCCTCAAAATACAATTTACATTGACATAATATTAAGACACTGCATACCAATCCTCTAATAAAGCCCAGCAACCCTGAATTTATCAAATAATTTCAAATTATAACCTCTCCAAAAGTCAGCAATATTTAAAAACAGATTTAAATACAATGAAAACTATTAAAATATAGTAAATTAATTAGTTTTAAAATAAAATTAATCTTTTTTCAAAAATATCCTACTTCTTCAGATAATAAATTTCTACTCATCAAGACCCCTAAAATAAGCCACACACTTAAAAAAAAAGGATAAAAAATGCAAGTGAAATTTAGATAACTAAGTTAACATAACTTCATTTAAAAGAACGAAGCAATATATATTAAAAGTAGATAATTGCTAGCTATATTTAAAGCAATGATATTTTAGTAAAATATATTTTAATCCTCGAAATTGTTGACAGAGAAAATCGATATACTTACAGTATATCTATTTTGGCTATCATAATATTTTCCACATGATATTTTAGCTGAGCTATATTTCCTACTCAATAGTCTGGTGCCATGCCCCACTAAACTCCCTGATGGATGCTCTCCAAAGACCCTACAAAGTTATCTTAAACGTTGTGGTGGGCTAAGTTTTCACTTGACTCATGAAGTCAGGTGAAGTCTGGGAACTTGACTCTTCACAAAGGTGGCTGAAATTTCCCAAATTTTTAAGGTGTCCTTTCATCTGAAAGGCGCTTTGGCAGATTTAATTTCCCACAGTAGAATGTCGCATCTACAGATGACGCAACATCCTGCGGCAGTACAACCGCCACGTCAGGCAAGTGGTGCCAATGGGGCTCCCAGCAGTGGACGGCTGCAAAGTAGTGATAGTCATCTACTGACCCTTCTGGCCCAGAATAATAGCGAGAATAGTTTTCCCACTTCTGCGAAGGGCCGCAAAATGAGGGCCTGATTACAATCTTGCTGGACAAGGTTACTCCATCACGAACATGACGGATAACCCGTCCGCCAAATTACAATTTCATTATATCTTATGGAACTTGCAATACGGCGAACGGGATAACCGTCCCATTTGAGGCAGAGTATCCCATCTGCCAAATCGTAAAAAGACCTAAACACCTTTCTAAACTTTTTAAACAATGAAAATAATGGGGCAGATTACACAAGCCCCTTGCGCCACTTTTGCGTCACTTTTAACATGGGTAAAGTGACGCAAAAGTGGCGCAAGGGGCTTGTAAATCTGCCCCAATGTGCGCAGACGCAAGTCAGCTGACTTTGCAACTTTGTTCACTCCTTTAAATCCATTCATGCTGTTCATCAAGTTACTGGCTGAGTATGGGTGTATTTATTCGTGTAGTTTAACAAACCCAATGGCAAAACCTACCAAAACCGAATACATGCTTAATAATCTCCAAATATGACACCATTTTCTAGTACACGAATCTGAGAGAGGATGCTCTTAGTTGCCCATATGGTATGCTACATTATTTTTTAAGGACTCCCTTCTATACATATTCTCTTTAGTAACGCACCTGCTGCAAGCAAATTCTCTTACAAGAGTCATTGACGAACATAATTCACCAAAACAATTCTCCTACATTTATAATAGATGACATTTGCATTGTTCGCGTGTATTACATTTCAAATTCATTTTTGAAAGGTAAGTACCCAAATATGGGTTCTCGTCATTCAATTAGTTACTGTGCAAATACTGGCGATTGGAATAAAAATCATCAACGACCATTTTTCTCAGGTTAACTTCTGAGTAACTGCCCACACATTTTGGGCCCCATACAACACTTGCCACAGCTGACAACTTTCATTAAAGTTTTCCTGGTGTTTGCTTTCAGTAGCTATAAATGAAACTAAAACTCCATACCTGCCTCCAGGCTATAGGCAATTTCCCAGTTCCCATCACTCTGAAAGTCCAATAAAAGGAAAAAATATATATAAACTTTCTGATTTCCTGTCATGTATGCCTTATCTGTAATATAACAGCAATGGGAAAAACAAAGGCCCTGAATAAAATGGGATTATTGTAACACAGAAAAAAAAATGGAGACAGCAAAGGAAGAGAATTGCAATTACCTAAAGTTTATTGCAGTAACTATTCAGGCCCCAGGTGTTTCTATATCATCCAGCAACTCTGGTGGTGTTCGGTAAAAAAAAGCCGCAGCATCCTGCCAGGGTATGAGCCATTATTTCAGTGTCACGGGCGCCCGGCCAACAAACATACCTGCGGTTCTCATTTTCCCGCTAAATCAAAAAAATGCACAGTGTGAAACGACTGCTGCAGGTTCTGACATTAGAGCTGTTTATAATTGCATTGTATAAACAGGGTTATTAAGTATGACCTTGATGAAATCCCTTAGCAGCGGGAACTGTAATAGCCACAAAATACTTGCTTCAAGGTGTTCCGACCTGATAAACAGGGGTGAAATTAGGTCAATCTGTTAATCTCCATATCTGAGCAACTTTTCAAATGGAGGTAGGTTTGGTTGTTCTAATTACGTCAGTCAAAAATTGCACTGCACAGGGCTTAATTAGGAAGATTATTTTTGTGTTTCTATTGTACGCAGAAGGAGCCCGAATGGAGAACGGGAGAGAGATATGTGACACAAAAGCTTCTTCAAAACAAACATTGGCAAAACCAACAAGTCTGGCTTTCTCGCTGTTCATGCACAGATAGAAAGACATGCTCTGATTTATGTTATTATTGATCAGTGCAGGGCTGGATATCATTCTATTCTTCGCGCCTCCCTAAGGCTTTTCAAAATTAAAAATGCTGAGTGTAGGAGAAAATAGAGTTTTGTGGCACCTTATTCAAGAAAGCTTCAAAGAGCCTGGCACAGTATGTGCTGCTGTCAACAACAGATGGTTATGAGAGTCCACTGAGCGATGGGAAACACTGCCTTCCCTCGCATTGATCCACAATATTATAAGCTGCCAATTGCATTTTTACAGGTTTTCTGATTCCATATAGATTACCTGATTCCCTTATAAAGGCTCACTCATTGCCTCCTTGTTCAATGGTAAATGTCAGCTTTTTGGAGGGAGGTACTGTTTTTTTTCCTTCCACAGAAGAATGCTTTTGGGGACGCTTCTGCCATTTCTTAGCTTATCCAAACGCAAGTACTTTTGAACATTTGGCTCCTGGAACCCTTTGATAGACCCACCCCAAAGCTTTGTTTCATTTCCTTTCACCTCTGCAAGGCTGAAGACTTTACCACTACACGCAAGGATTATGAACAATGGACAAAAGGTAATACTGCGCTTTTTGCCTTTAGCTGTATCCGTGTGTTCCTATCCATTCACCACAGCTCATTTTGGACCTCTCACCAATATTACTATTACCCTTTACATAGGATATCGATTTCCAAATTGTAATGCTGCTCTCCATACATTCTTATTGCAAGGTTTCAGCGCTTTCATTCAAGCCCTTCCACTCATGTCTTACCCCCCCCCCCCAGCTTTATGTTATTTCCCAGAGGGCAACCTAATACAAACTGTTTCAGAAAATGTCTCTAAAATATTACTGTTGAGTCATGCTCCATAGTTGTGCGTCCATTCAATGACTCCGAGTATATAGATGCCCATCAACTGTAGTTACTGAGACTTATGGTTGATGTAACTTTAGGCAATCTAACCTGGATAACACATGTCTGCTAGTGTATACCAGCTTGTCCCTGAATTTGCTCTCCTGTAAGATTTACTGTTTGATACATATGTAGTCTCATCTGCACAGTACAAGACTTCAAAATTAAATCTGTCACAAATTCACTAAATACAATCATGCTCTGTGAAGATAAATGTAACTTAAGATTTTTATAGTGTGCTACATGTAGATTTTGAGTTACTTGAAAAGCACAACGAAATAGTAGCAATTTTCAACTGCGATGAAACTATTTAGGGGAAGAACCCATTCAACTCACAGCTGTTTTTCTGCGATCACAGGGGCATATTATCAAGGGCCATTTCGCCGCTTTTTTGGCTTTAAAAGCCAAAAAAGCGGCGAAAATTACATCCCCCTATTTTCTAGGTGGTGCTAACATGCATTAGAGCATGTTAGCAGCTGGATTCCTAACGCCTCGCCTCACATCTCCATTGAGATGCAAAGTAGGCGTTCTCAGAGGCAAAGTAGGCATTCCCATGAAAATACAACATGTTACCAAATCGCAATTTGGCATTGCGAATACCTTCCAATTTGGTATTAGGAAGGGGCGTGTTTAGGGTGTGTCTTCCTAATACCGAATCGCAGTGGTATGCAGGAATGTTTTACGACCAAAATTCAGTCGCGAAACATTCACATTTTACATCAAGTAGGTGGTAACTCATTCGAGACCCCTTCCCCTTTGTGAAGGACAGAGAATTGTTTTTTTAGAGTAGGCAGTGGTCCCACAGACCGCAGCCTGCACTTCAAAAAATGAAAAGAAAACTTTTCATTTTTCTTTTTTAAACCCAATAAGGAAAATGGGCTGCATTTAAAATAAATGTATTTATTTGTTTTAAAGCAATCACAGACATGGTGGTCTGCTGACCCCAGCGGGGCCACCATCCTTGTGATTTTAGTGATTACAAATGGGTCGCAAATTGCTGGAGGATGGGTTGTTTTGGAATACTTTGGCCAAATTAGGGTGACCAAGGCAAACACAAGGAGATGATGGTTGAATTGCTGAAACTTTTCAAACAGTCACCCCCATTCACAGATCTGGGTTGAATCCATCATCATTCTTTAGCCCACTTCGCGACCCAAGTTCAGACCCAGCCATCTGCAAATCAGTTTTGACTCTGTTCATCATGGGAACATTACAGCCCAAACTGCCAAGCCAGGTCTTCCCTGGACCAGAAATAAGCATCCTGAGACAGTTTTTGGGGTAACACCCATCATCAGCCTGGAATCCAGTGGAATAGTGAGCAAGGGAACCATGTCTGGGCATACCCTGCCAACTTAGGGCAAACAAAGCAGACACAAGGAGATGGTGGATGTAGTGCGGATACTTTTCAGACACTCATCCCCAGTCACAGATCTTGTTTGAATCCATCATCATTTTTAAGCTCAATTTGTCACCCCAGTACAGACCCAGCTATATGCAAATTAGTCTTGACCTGTTCCTCATGGGAACAGTCCAGCCAAAACTTCAAAGCAAGATCTTCCCTGGACCGGAAACGAGCATCCTGGATCCGGTTTTGTGGTAACTCCCCTCATCAGCCAGGCTAGCTTGAATCCAGTGATAAAGTGAGCAAGGGACCCATGTCTGGGCATACCTGGCTGCCAACTTCGGACAAACAAGGCAAACACAAGGTGATGATGGACAGACAGCTGAAACTTTTCAGACAATCACCCCCAGTCACAGATCTGGATTGAATCCATCATCGTTCCATCATTCCAGCCCAAACTGCCAAACCAGGTCTTCCCTGGGCCGGAAACAAGTATCCTGAGACAGATTTCGGGGTAATACCCCCCATCAGCCAAGTTTTCCCTGGACCTGAAACAAACATCCTGGGACTGGTTTCATGGCAACACCCCTCAACAGCTCGGCTGGCTTGAACCCAGTGGCAAAGTGAGCAAGGGCCCAATGTCTGGACATACTCTGCTACTTTAGGGAGAACAAAGCAAACATAAGGATATGATGGATGGAGCACTGAAACTGTTTAGACACTCACCCCCATCACAGATCTGGATTGAACCCATCATTGTTCTCTAGCTCACTTCGGCACCCCAGTTCAGACCCAGCCACATGCAAATCAGTCTTGACCCTGTTCCTCATTGGAACAGTCCAGCCCGAACTGCCAAGCCAAGTCTTCCCTGGACCAGAAACAAGCATCTTGGGATCGGTTTCGGAGTAACACCTCACATCAGCCAGACTAGTCTGCATTTACTGCCAAAGTGAGGAAGGGACCCACATCTGACCATACCCTGCCAACTTAGGGCGAACAAAGCAAACAGAAGAAGATGATGGGGGGAGGGCTGAAGCCTTTCAGACACTCAACCCTAGTCACTGATCTGGGTTGAATCCATTATCGTTTCTTAGCTCACTTCACTACCCCATTTCAGACCCAGCCATATGCAAATCAGTCTTGACCCTGGTTCACATGGGAACAGTCCAGCCAGAACTGCCAATCTAGGTCTTTCCTGGACCGGAAACAAGTATCCTGGGACCAGTCTCGGGGTACCACCCCTCATCAGCCAGGCTAGCTTGAACCCAGTGGATAAGTGAGCAATGGACCCACATATGGGCATGCCCTGCTAACTTAGGGCAAACAATACAAACAGAGATGATGGACAGAGAGCACAAATGTTTCTCACACTCACCCCCAGTCACAGATCTTAGTTGAATCCATCATCATTCTTTAGCTCACTTTGCCACACCAGTTCAGACCCAGCCATATGCAAATCAATCTTGACCCCTGTTTCTCATGGGAACAGTCCAGGTCTTCGCCTGACCGGAAACAATCATCCTGGGATCGGTTTCAGGGTAACATTCCTCATCAGCCAGGCTAGCTTAAGGCCAGTAGCAAAGTGAGCAAGGGATCCACATCTGGGCTTAGACTGCCATCTTAGCACTAAAACGTTTCAGATACTCACCACCAATCACACCCTGCCAACTTAGGGGGAACAAAGTAAACACACGTATATGATAGAGGGAGCACTGAAACTTTTCAGACACTCACGCCCAGTCACAGATCTGGGTTGAACCCATCATCGATCTTTAGCTCACTTCACCACCAAAGTTCAGACCCAGCCATATGCAAATCAATCTTGACCCCTGTTTCTAATGGGAACAATCCATGCTGAAATGCCAAGCCAGGTCTTCGCTGGACCGGAAACAAGCATCCTGGGACTAGTTTCAGGGCAATTATCCTCATCAGCCAGGCTAGCTTGAATACAGTGGAAAAGTGAGCAAGGTTTCCAAATCTGGGCATATCCTGCCAATTTAGGGCAAACAAAACAAACACAAAGGAGATCGATGGAGTGCTGAAACGTTTCAGACATTCACCCCCAGTCACAGATCTTGGTTGAATCCATCACAACTCACTTCAACTCCTGAGTACCAACCCAGCCATATGGAAATCAGTATTGACCCAGTTTCACATGGGAACAGTCCAGCCTTAACTGCCAAGCCATGTCTTCCCTGGACCGGAAACAAGCATCCTGGGACCGATGTCGGGGTACCACCCCTCATCAGTTAGGCTAGTTTGAACCCAGTGGATAAATGAGCAATGGCCTGACGTCTGGTCATGCCCTCCCAACTTAGGGCAAGCAATGCAAACACAAAGAGACGATGGACGGAGCACTAAAACGTTTCAGATACTCACCACCAATCACACCCTGCCAACTTAGGGGGAACAAAGTAAGCACAAGGAGATGATAGATGGAGCACTGAAACTTTTCAGATACTCAACCCCAGTCACAGATCGGGGATGAATCCATCATCGTTCTTTAGCTCACTTTGCTATCCCAGTTCAGACCCAGACATATGCAAATTAGTCTTGACCCTGTTTATCATGGGAGAATTCCAGCCCGAACTGTCAAACCAGGTCTTCCCTGGACCGGAAACAAGCATCCGGGGACCGGTTTTGGGGTAACACCCCTCATCAGCCAGGCTAGCTTGAATCCAGTGGCAAAGTGAGCAAGGGACCTGCATCTGGGCATACACTGCCATCTTAGAGTGCACAAAGCAAACACAAGGAGATGATGGAGGGAGCGCTGAAACTTTTCAGACACTCACCCACAGTCACAGATTTGTGTTGAATCCATCATCGTTCTTTAGCTCACTTTGCTATCCCAGTTCAGACCCAGACATATGCAAATTAGTCTTGACCCTGTTTATCATGGGAGAATTCCAGCCCGAACTGTCAAACCAGGTCTTCCCTGGACCGGAATCAAGCATCCGGGGACCGGTTTCGGGGTAACACCCCTCATCAGCCAGGCTAGCTTGAATCCAGTGGCAAAGTGAGCAAGGGACCTGCATCTGGGCATACACTGCCATCTTAAGTGTACAAAGCAAACACAAGGAGATAATGGAGGGCGCGCTGAAACTTTTCAGACACTCACCCACAGTCACAGATTTGTGTTGAATCCATCATCGTTCTTTAGCTCACTTTGCTATCCCAGTTCAGACCCAGACATATGCAAATTAGTCTTGACCCTGTTTATCATGGGAGAATTCCAGCCCGAACTGTCAAACCAGGTCTTCCCTGGACCGGAATCAAGCATCCGGGGACCGGTTTCGGGGTAACAGTCACAGATTTGGGTTAAATCCATCATCGTTCTTTAGCTCACTTCGCCACCCAAGTTCAGACCCAGCCATATGCAAATCAGTCTTGACCCTGTCCCTCATGGGAACAGTCCAGCTCGAACAGCCAAGCCAAGTCTTCTCAGAAACAAGCGTCCTATTTCCATCCTAATATCAGAATGAGAGAATATCCATCATGTTATGTTATGTTATCATGTTGATATGTATTTTGTGATAGTCATATTTTCTAGTGTGTTCTATCACTGAAAGTATATTGGAGCTAAATCTGATTAACAGCAATACCACAAAACGTAAACTCTGGGACAGTACACTTTTGCAAATAAACAATTCAGGGAGCCTGTCTGATTTTCAATCGTTAGAGTTCCAATTGCAGGGCCAGATGGAGGGCGTTCCAAATCTTAGTTGTGATAACGAGTGGGTGGTCATTAAAAAAGAGTTTGATGCTGTGTATAAAAAATGCCATGTATCTAAGTTTGGTGTACCTAGGTCCTAGATACTTAGGTTTGAGCTAGGTGGCCACAGACCTAAAGGAGAAGATGGAGACAAAGTTGACCATGTCACTGAAGCAAACTGAACATGAAATCCCATTTTTCCCTTATTGGCACAATATCTCTCTGATCTTTCCTCCTCCACCATTTACACCAACATGTCTCCCTTCCACCAGGTATTGTCTTCTCTTGCATCTTCCTACATTCTTCTGCCCACTGCTTTATTGCTGCCAAGGAGGCTCGCACCAAATAGTATGTTTGTGGGGGACATATTGATGCTGTTAACCAATTAGCAACATGAGGAAAGTCATTGGTGCCTCCATGCATGAAGTCATGAATACCACCTACCAGCCAAATTCACAGCTTGCTGACCAGCACCCTCAAATGAGTTCCACTTTTTCTCATGCAATTAGAACGCAGGTTTATGACCCCAAAATATGCCCCCAAATATCAATAGCTCCTAACGCACCACTACTTACCACACGCTACCCCGTCCTAATCAAGTTATTGAGGGGTTTGGGACAAATGCTCTTCTTCCTCTAGCCATAAAAGATTAGGTTTTTGAACCTTAGGGACATTAACAGGAGGTGAAATATTCAGCTGAAAATTACTGAACTATATCTGAAAAAATAAGTGGACCTGAGGAGATTTTTTCATTTCCGCAATTTTTCCCCATGCCTTTTTACCTGCACCCTTCGAAGATGACAGCCTTTTGTGTTTCATCAAAACAATCAATTTGTTAATCGCTTTGATATGTAAAATAATTGCTATACTAATCATAATCAATCTAAATAATTTAGATGGGAGAAAAGAAAAACCTTCTAGTAAAATAGTTGACACGTGTTTGCAGGTATGGTTAATTACCTGTAAGAAAAATCTGGAAAACGATATCAGAAACATAAATATACTGTGTTTAATGCTAATTAGTTCAACAGTTAGAGTAATATTTTGAGAATTCTTTTTATCCTTAGACTTTAGGCAAATGTATATGATCAGTACGTCAATGCTACTTAAAGGGGCCAACCAGTGAATGATGTCACATTAGATGTGAAATCGCAAGCAGGCATGCTCAAGTAATGCAACATTTAGAATGCTTTTTGATGGAAATCCTTAGTGAGGCAGGACTGGATAAAGAGAATTGTTTCTTCTCGACTCTGAATGGCGTCTTTAATCAACGTAAGAACAAGTTAAGAAGCACGTTACTAGACTAGTAGTTCCAAATTACAGAAAGGAGAGCGTCTGCATGCATTTGGTCAAGTATTTCAGTGTTTGCCTTACCAAATTGTGCGTTGCTGTACAACATAAAGCTAATGTCCCATTATCTTTGTTTTGTAGAAATGTTTTGTGAGGCTATTAGCAAGTATTTTCTCACTTTCTGTAGCAAGGGCAGAAGAACAGGAAGTGGAGAGGCTTGCCAGGGCGTTTATCATCAGAAGGTACATATGTACAGTGGTTAACAGAATTAATTGAGACAGCTGGCCATCGGTTTACGCTAGTACTACATCAATGTAACTTAATAGATCCACTGTCATGAACACATGCCTAATAGAATGCAAACTGTAGTTTATCATTCACAAACAAATATTATTTCATTTAGAAAAGACTTTCAGTGCTAAACAGTTATCACACTGTGGATAAGTGAAGAAACGGTGAACAGTGGCGGCTCCTCGAGGGAGTGCTGCGGGGTGGTGGGCGGGGGGGAGCGGCAGGGTAGTAAACTCCAGAATGCAGCCGAACGGAGTTGTGTATATAAATAATTAAAAACAAAATACATTGCGCGCGCTGCAATGCCAAATCAGCAAATATTCGTACTAATTTTAAATGATCATTAAATTGTATCTCAGCACACCTGCCTATGTTCAGCACAGTATTGCTTTCCAGTAAAATCCACACACTACAAATGCTCATACAGACATGCATAAGTACAGAACCCTAAGATTCCGCTGCATAGAGGGTCGGTGAAGCACTGTTTCCATGTAAGGAGTGATGGCAGCATATGAAATCACACAGCCTCCAAACAGTTTTCCTATATCTGGTGAGCGAAGCAGTAAAATAAGCCAAAGCGAGGGAGCATGAAGTGTCACATTATATATCTAAGGTATAAACATTTGACAATGGCTGTAGTTTTGTACCAATTATGCTAGCAACAATCCTTACAGATACAGATTTGAGAGTCTCTACCAGGAGATTTTACATTTTGTTTCACTTATGATGAACCTATTGTCTGCACTAAAAGTTTCAAAAGTTTCAAAACCCTCGAAATTATTTTAGAGTAATTGTTGCCCTTGCCAAGACAATTGTGACAGAACAAAGGTACCTAGGAGAACAAGCGATTTGCCAATGCAGTTTATGCAAGATAACAAATCAGATATCACATCAATTATCAAACATATATACTTGGAGCGCGGTCGACTTGCTTATAATATATTTTATATTCAATCAGTATACAAATCATAGAAAGTGCTCTGTGCTCAAGTGATCACATGGTGAACTGCAGTGAAACAGTGCAATGGTGTGTATAATACAAAAGGGTAGTAGAACAATAATATACATTGCAATGTATATCCAATTCAAGGATCTCGGAAATTCGGACATTTATACAAGAACTCCTATAGGAACACAAAAACATACAACTTGTATAGGAATCTTCTGCTTAATTATTCAATGGGTCTGTATCTCGACCAAACTATGGAACCGGCCCAAAGAAATCCAACAGATTTTTGCAGATCTTTTGGACCTAGTTTAGCCTCAACAGTTCCCATCTTCTGTGCATTGAATGCAGAAATTTCCTCAAGACATGAAAAAATATTGTCAGTGATAAACCGCATGAGCAGACTGGGTACTGGTCTTGTTGCTAAACTCATAAATGCATAGGAGAAAGGGATCCTGTGCATACAGCACTTCAAGATGGTATGTTCTTTCCCAACTGTCCCAGACTTTAAGATAAAAAAAAATCATGTATCTCTTGTGATCTCCTGTGGCGGCACGCAATGCATTCCAGTTAGTTTTGGCAAAGTGATGTGTCTTATTCTGAATAAAGTTCTAGCAATCCTTTCCAGTGTCTGCACAACCACTGATATCACTCGATTTCACGCTCTTTAGGAGCATGAGTGTAGCCTCTCTACGTCCATTGTCATACAAATGCTGTGCTGTTTTCTTTTTATCCTTCTGGCTTACACTTATTAAGGATGTGTGTGCTTTGTGAATAGTTTGCATTCATCACATCCTAATTATGTGTATGTTATACAGAGATACTTTAAAAATTATTTTGTGGGAATATTTCTTCCAGGAAACCAGGAAATGATTCCAGGATGCGAGCACTCCAGGCGCTTGCCTTTCAAGTGGAGGCATCCATAGCACACTGAGGCTCCATTGGACATGGAGTTCTTCTTGTCTTCACTGAAGTGCTTAGATTAGCATGCCCATTGGAGTCACAAAGCCTACTTCCAGGGAGTGCACCCCATCATCCTCTTCTACTACTGAAGACGCACAAGTTCTGAAGGTTTGGGGTAGAGTGTCACAATGTGGGACCGCCTGGTTGAGGCAAGAATGTCTCATGCATACTGACAGTCTGCAAATAAAATGCTTTATAAAATCTTCTACTAATGTTAGGCTAAGCCCTCCTCCGTGAGGATGGTCATGGTGTTATTAGAAGCACCTTTATTATTCCAACTGTACGCTTTACTAATATATGCTTCAAAGTTATCAGAATCTTTTCGAAATCTCAAAGATTCTACGTTCAAACGATTATAACTAGACAGAGACCAACTTCCAGAGAACTATACTGAGACCAGAAATGTTAGATGTTGCATGGAGGATAGTTTTACGATGAGCTCGCATCAATGTAAGAAAGCCAGTCAGTAGGGATTCTCCACAGTGCCATTTAGAAAGGATGTGAGATTGTATGGCAAGATTAACATGTGTCTTGGGGGTAAAAGGCTTGAATCTACTGATGCATCAGAAGTAGAATGTTATCCTTTGTGCTATATCATAGTATGTTTGCATTGCGGAATGTCAGACCAACTTGAATCATTCTGGGCCTCATTTATGAAAAGTGTTGCATCGCTGCATGAAAACAGCGATGGAACTCTTTTCAGTGCGCCCTCCCTGCGACACGATGGATGCGCTGTGTTTACTGTACAGTGCGCCATGTCGCAAGGATTTACAGATACATCAGTTATCCCGGCGTACTGTAGGTGCAAAAGTGACGCATTACTCGGGTGTGTCTGAAAACAAACGCAACTCCAGCAATGTGTGTTTTCACATGGAGCAATCCCCATGTGAAAGGGTTTGCATCACTCCTTATGCTTGCTGTGAAGCCTTTTTTTGCAGGGGAACGCCTGCCCTGCATACATTATACCTGACGCTGGTATAATGTAGCTCACGGGTTTACGAAGTGACGCTTCTGCGTAGATGCATCACTTTGTAAATATGGCGCAGTGCGGCGCATATTTTACGCTGCCGCAGCGTCAAGAACAGTGACATAACGGCGGCGTAAAGGGCTCATAAATAAGGCCCTCTGTCCTCAAGAACAGTAGTGATAAATTCCCGCTCATTATGGGAGGGGATATTATGCCTAAACCGGCTACTGTGTGAATAAAGGTGCTGTGAAATGATACATCTATAGAGAGTAGAGACTACAGACGCCATGTAAAATTTGAAAAGAGCGATGTTTCAATTGTAAAAAAAAAAATTAAAAAACGAAAAGAAAGAAAAGAAAAGTTGGGAGCAAAAACGCTCATAAAAACCATTGGGGTCAAAGTCCAATGTAATTGAGTTACCAAAGACATTTGATAGGGTAAAACCTTTGCAATATTCCCATGCTATTATCCACATTGTTTGGCTACATGTTTGATAACTCCATGAGCACTCAACACGTTCTCAGTACAGAAAGGATCTTATTCCTTATTTACCAACGGTAGAGACTGGCAATGCAGACCTAGGGGTAGATTCGCCCTGCTTCTTAATTTATAGAAATGAACCACCTCCAACTGCAAGAATAAAATAGGAAGAATGTTCCGATGCTGTGAGCTTTTTTTGTTCAACGTCACCATGACATCATGAATTATGTTCTCTTGGTGAGTGACATCACTAGGACCTATACGGCCTGTGGTCCTTCATATATTTAGATGAACTATCACGTAACAAACTAGCACTTGACACAGCCAGATTTTGTTCAAGCAATATCATATTTGGGTAAATTTCTGCAACACACCTTTCTGTTGTCAATGTATATGAACAGGTTCACCTTATGTATGGTTATGAGACAAATAAAAAAGAAATCGACACATTCATATTTCTCTTTCTCATTCAAGCTAACTCGTTGTGAATTGACACGGGGATTGGCAGACGTGATCACCCGCACGAGCTTCAGATCTACTGAGTAGAGGGGCATTTCCTGAAAAACAAAAATCACATTTGCACGTGGTATTTTTTGCTACAAGAAAGGTATGAAACGCGCTGTAACTCCACTGATTGCAAAGATGATAATTAAAGTCAGTGCTGACTGTAAAATAAAAAATATTACTATATTATATTGTGTGTCACCTGCCCTTGCCTTTAAACATGAGAGGATTACAGAAGCATTTCCCGCCTATTTAATCTAGCATGTAAGGAGAATGTACTCCTGTTACAACAATACAGCCTTGCACAACACAACATTACAGACTAGTTAGTGGACAAGCACTAGAAAGACAGCACAATTTTAAGGCGAATGAAAAACCAAATAAGAAGAATGCGAACACTAAACAAAAAAAAACAAAAAAAATTTTATAAGCAGCAGAGAACATAAAATTGTATTGAACTATAAACTGAGAGCCCTTTGCACCGCTGCTGATTTAGAGCGTTATAAATCAGGAAAACTAATTTAATTTAATTGCATAGTCTGTATGCTAGCAAAAGAGAGGAGAGAGCTAAATTGACTTAGTAGAGGACGGCAGGGAGGTCTGGAAAGCATTAGCAATTCGCAATTTTAGGTTTGGTATAATATATTCCAACAGGTTCATCATGCGTAGTTTTCAGGTCCAGTCGCTCATGATGACGTGAAATGACCTTCAAATATTAAAAGGCGTGAAGGCATAAAGCGTAATACAGCAGCCAGTTTAATACAGGTCTTATATTATGCCGTATATTATGCCATGTTACTCACACTAAATATATGTTAGCAGGGTGACACTGGGCACAAATTGTGGCAGGGAGGGGCACACAAGGTGTATGAACGAAAACCCTCACGCACCCGAGGGTGACATGCTTCATCATAGGGATCCTCCAGCACACCGGCACCACAAGGTACCAAGTGTGGGCTACAACTTCCCCGCTGGGAAGGAGTGGGAGTGTTTTTATCAATATAGCAAGCGAGACTGAGATACCTCACGGGTGGAAGTGAGGGGCAGAGTGCAAAAATAAAAATAGTGTATGTTAAAACTATCTTCGAAGGTACAACACCTTTATTAATATGTCCTGGGGGATAGAGAATAAAAGCAATGTGAGACAGGGCTATGGATGTATACCCTGAGATCGGGTCAACATGTTTCTGCCCTAGGTGACACCTAAGTTCAGGGCATTCGTCAGGACCAGAATCTTCATAAAAATGTGAATAAACAAAGAAGAAAAATGATACTCAGGCCTTTAATCGTGACCAACCATGCATTGCATTAACAATCAGTCTGGTAGGTCAGGTGGCCCTAAGAACACGAATCTTAGGGCTAGGAATCTTACCACAATTTATACATAGATAATCAATATTCTGTTAAAAGGATATACTAAATTATAGATTAAAAAGAGAACCTGACGATCTTCTGAGTCTCAGACGTGCTGTTTACTTGTGGCTGCCAGGAATTGCCTCAATCGAACACTATACTAAGCACTAAGGTGTTTGTTTGTTGAGGTTCATGGATGCCAAGATTTTCTCACAGGTCATTATATGGGATTTCCCAAAATTCGTTTTTATGTCAATGGTACCTATAAATGACACAAGAGATTTGACTAAAATACACAGAGCACAGTGTGTCCAGGCCATCAAAACCGCGCTGTCGGCATATAATAGTACTGGGACGGTAGGGTTGGAAATTTTAGGCACATTCCGGGTAGAGCTTGTTAAGTGAGTGTTCAAGTCGTTATTATATAAGATGAAAAGCAGGGGTGCCAAAACGCACCTCTGATGCACCCTACTTGCTAGCGGGAAGATGTACAAGAGTTCCACTAAATGTCGATACCATACCCTTTGCTCATGAAGGACGTGTAAACTATATATAGTATGGCTGATAAGGAAGAAGTTGATTCATGTCTCAGTGCCGCAGGCACAGGAGAAGAATGCATAGTATTTCATCGTAGGATGGAGGAGACACCATGGCTCGGCCACACCATTGTCTGACATCAGATCTTTTAGGGCCATCCAGTTTTTGTTATTAGTAAAGTCCAGTCTCCCAGATATGTCCAGTACTGGGTTGAGAGTTTTGTTCTAGTGTCCTCCTATTAAGAGTTGGGATCTGGAAAACATTGTGCACAGTCTGCCAATTCGGTCCAGGAAGCTTCCCTGCTGTGAGTTGGGGGATATATAGAGCCAAGAACCAGGACCAGGATAAAGAGTTTAATAATGACATGTCTCCCTTCTGTGTCTCCACAGGTCTGAAGAGTTTTCACTTGCAGGGAATTGTAACGGATCATGGCCACTCCCTGCTTGCTGTATGAGGTATGGGTGTTTGTGGTCATATGTGAAAATACCCCACAAAATCCCTTAGAAGTTTGGCAGATTCTATATCAGAGAGGTGAGTTTCTTGCAGGAGGACAATGTTGTGCTTATGAGAAGTCAGATAGGTTAGAATTTTCTTTCACTTCACGTAATATGAGAGCACATTGACATGGAATGACCATACAGAGAGTTTTTCATGGTAGACATCTGTTTAATCAAGGTGGTAGGGCGGTGACCAGAGACCAGTTGAGCCCATACAGGTCTTGTAGATCAAATGGGACTCATCCACCACAGACAGACCACACAGGTCTGGTGTGTATACTCTCAGTGGTTGCTAACACTAAGTGGAAAACTTGAAATAGGTGTGCATAACTCCTATGGCTGCAGCTCTGCTTCAGAAACAAAGATATGAAGCAGTTATAACAGGAAGTTGCTTTTAAGATATAGAAGACATATGGGGGCATGGTGTTGACCAATAAGGCATTGCAGGGAGTATAGACGAAGGTCTCACAGTTTAAGCGGGGATGTAGATTGGTCTCTTGGCAAGGGCTAACCACTTTATTCCACTTCTCTTATAGCAAGTGCCTGGTGATGTGGGGGGGGGGGTCTGGGCCTATGCCTAAAGAGGCCGTTGGAACAGTGGTGATTACTATACAGTGGTGAGATCGGTCCTCAGTGGAGGTTGGTCTCCATATGGGAGTCATCCATATTGGAGAGGAATAGCTCAAGCTCACCAGGATCAGTGAATTCTTGGGTTACCCCATCCACCATGACAATCATAATGGCAGGCTCAAGTAAACCATACCATATGTTCAATTTCTGCGGTTGGGGTCGTAGGGCTAAAAACCTCTTCTTCAGAACATTGGTATCATGGGAGTAGCTAGCCTTCAAAGAGATACCATTACCTTTGTAGCCCAATGGGCCAGAGTGCTTGAATGCCTGCAGAAAGGCCCGTACATAGTTGTGCTTTAGTAAGCAGGCTAAAAGAGTTATAGGAGTCAAGAATTTCTGATGGTTTCTCAAACAGAGTCTATGCGCACTCTGGAATTCAAGTCGTGGATGAAATTTTAGGCCTCTGAGCGTAGGTACAAGCTCAGATAGGAATGAGTTCAGATTCACATTCTTATCCAGTTCTGGAAGCCAAGGGATTCTTCTAATATTCCTCCAGCTCTTATTCCCCAAGTCTGTGACCTTCTGTAGTAGATTCCAAAGCTTATCTCCCCAATCAGGAGTAGCAGCATTTCTGCTTTGCAGTGCAGTAAGCTGTTGTTCTGCTTTGCCTATCTGCAACTGGAATTGCATGAGTTCTGCATGGATACCTTTTTTCCAGATTGATGGTGGAGATGTACACTTCCACGGCATCCATAGTGACCTTCAGGCCTTTTAATTCCACCATCAGGGAGTCTAATGTGACTCCTGACATTATGGATGCGGTGGGCATGTTGGTTGAAGGTAGGGTCCCCTTATGGCTTGAGGCTACTATTTTGTAGAAAAGGCACTGTTTACACTGTTTATTTTTTGTCATTTGGCTTCTCTGGGAAGATGTTGAACTACGACTCCATCCAATAATATGAGGGAGGGCATCAGCTGTCAAAATAGAGCACTGCCCCTTTGAGTATGGAACTTCAAGCAATAAAAGTAATCTGAGCGATCCTCAAAGAGGGCAGGAAAGGATATGGCAGAGTCCTCTCTGCTGTCCTCCGCAAATTCAACAAGCATTGGCATAGCCAATAGGTCTCGCCTTTGGGGCCTTATAAGTATTTAGTTATGCAGCACAATATCCTACCTGCAACAACATCAACTGTTGCATGGCAACTTATAAGGTCCCAAAGGCGAGACCTATTGGTTATGCCAATGCTTGTTACGGTTGATTTCCCTGATATTAAAGCAAACATTGCTTGTGGCAAGCCTAAACCCATGCAGTCTTCTATACCTTGCAAAACACGTATAAGGTGTGTATTTATAAGTTCAAATCTGCACCAATTTGCAAACATGGACTATTTTTTTATCTATCCAATTCACTAAAAGGCAGGGGTGCAACTAGGTCTTAACTTTGGGGGGGCTAACATGGCAAACAAAGGGGAGTGGTTAACATGTTAATCAATGGGGAGGGGCTAACATAGCAGGCAATCAGGATTGGGTAATGCTCAGGCCAAGCTGAGAAAAAGAAGTGGCAAATTCTGCACTCGAAACTGGACAACAACCAGATTTATGAGAGTTAAATTGGAGAACAGAGGGTAATGTGAACCATTTATGTAATAACAGACAAGGGATTTGTTCATCTTGCAATAAACTGTCACTCAAATACATTATAGTGTCTCACAACGATATCATGTAGACGGTTAAAATTACACCCTTTTTTCTAATGGAATGCCCATGAAACTGGGTCAATCCTAGACTGTTCACAGATATAATTCAACCAATAAAAGGGAACTCTGTCCACCCCCCCCCCCGACGACACAGGAGGAATTTCAGATTTTGCAATGTGTCCATTTGCAGTGTTGTTACAAACTATAGCACCAACAGACATTAATTTATTGGCAGTACAGACATTAGAGCATGGTGCTTTAATGTATAGGCAGTGGAAGTAGGGGTGGGTGGGGTGCTGTGCAGCAGCACCACCAAAATACCCATGCTAGAATTCAGAGGGTGCATGAGAAATATTAAAGCATTTACATTTTGATAACATCATGTTACATTTGCTGTTCTTCAAAAGACAGGTCAAATGCCAGGCTGTTGATACTGCGAAAAACACAGAACTTGGTATTATATCCCTGTCACAAAGTTGCAATCCTTTGGCTGGTGCAGCTCTTATTGTAATTGCATTTATATAGCGCTTACTAACCCTGACGAGTTGATTAAACGCTTTTTCAGTGAGTGGCACGCTACTCTGGAACCCATAGAGGATCAGTGGTGAATTGGTATAGTGAAATATGAGAGTAATTTGAGTGGTAGATATGTTATTTGGATTGAGAAGGATAGTGGAGGGATAGAAGAGGGAAAAGGTTTGCATTAATATAGCACTTACTACCCCATATGAGGTGTTGAAGCTCTTTTTGGTGGGTAGCACGCTACTCTGGAACCCAAACAGGATTAGTGGGGAACTGGTATAGGGAAATATGAAATTAATCTGAGTGGTGGAGATGTTAGTCTGTTATTTGTATTGAAAAGGAATAGTGGAGGAATAGAAGAAGGAAGGGTCTAGAATGTGTTTTTTGGGGGGGTTCATAGCAGTAGGAGAGGGTTTGGGATGGAGGTGGAAGAGCCACAGGGAAGGGTATAGAAAGGCTTGTTTGGGAGATCTGAATGGTAAAAGAGGTATGAGATGGAAGGAGGGGTAGAGGAGGTAAGAGTATGGGGTTTAGATGAATGAAAGAGTGGAGATAGAGAATAGATTGATAGAGATATAGGGTTAGAAATAGGGCAGTGCATTGGAGAGAGTAGTAGAATGAGGTTTGAGATGAGTCAGAGTGGAGGTTGAGAATATATTGTGAGATATATATGGTGAGAGCTAGGGTAGTTCAAAGTAATAAATATAAAGCTACATAAGTACATGACAGGTATCTAAATGCATAAGGAAGGTAATCTATGTAGAATAAAGTTGCATTTAATAAACTAAGGGGCGGATTTACAAGAAAGTGACGCATCTGTAGAGATGCGTCACTTTCCCTGCGCCAACATGCCAAATCCTTGCGTCACCATGGATGCACCGTATTTACAATACGGCGCACCATGGCGCACGGATTGACAGATGCATCAGAAATTCTGACGCATCTGTTGAAGGAAAAGTCACGCATTGCTGGAGACATGTCGCAAGCACGACGCAACTCCAGCAATGCTGAGGGCCGCCCTATGCCTAACATGCTGCGTCAATTCTTACGCCTGCTTCAAGCAGGCGCAGGGTTTTGACACAGCATGGACGTAAAAATGACTCAGTGAAATCTTGTAGATTTCACTGCGTCACTTTTACAGGGCTTCCTGCGACGGAACGCCCACCCTGCATACATTAAACCTGACGCAGGTTTAATGTGGCGCAGGGCTTCACAACGTGACGCATCTCCCTAGATGCGTCACGTTGTAAATGAGCCGCAACATTTACGCTGCCGCTGCATCACAAAAATGACGCAAGGGGCTTGTAAATCTGCCCCAGAGACTTTCTGGTGTTTTTGTACTTGTGTGTTTGTGTTAGGTGTTAGATCATGCCATAACATTACAGACCACTATCCCACCTAAAATAAAGGAAAAAGCTAAAAACCTGTATTTTCACACTATAATTCCTTCCACCAAGCTGAATCTGTTATCAGTTTCATATCTATAGCACCAAGAGGCTCCTAGCGTACATGTTTAACAAATGGCCAAATAATACTAAAGAATGAAGAAAATAACAAAATGAGACCACACACAAGCCAATTTGCCTAGTAAACAAAATATGAAATGAAACTAAGAAAAAGTAATTATCCTAGGCTAGACCCATGGCCTGGGAACAAGCGTGGGGTTATATATCAGCTTAACACATTGGGCCTGGCTTCAGATGGAGGAAATTCTTACAAAGAACTGCCGGTTACTTGCAAGAGGCATCTTAAAATGTGTATTATGATGGTGTAACAATTGTATTACAGCACAGTGAATGTTTAAGATTGGCAGGTTTTATCTGTATTTATTGAGATAGAGGGTGAATCGAAGAAAAACATGAAAATAAGCTAAAAATCCACAAATAAACTTATGAACCTGCCTGCAATACACATACTACCAATCCAAACTTAGGACATGGTAGACATATTCGGCCATCATCTGTTGTTACAGTCCTGCAGACTACTTTAGAAAGGCCAACCTACCCCTTGACTGGGGGGGGGATGGAGGGGGCACACAATGGAGCATCTCCAATGGGCGTGTACCCCTATTCAGCTCACAGGGGGGCAAAGCAAATGCAGGAATAGTTTGGAAAGAAAAATAATATGTAAGACAGCAAAGCATTTCCAAGCTGTGATAAGGTATTTCGTACTAACACCAGGATACAGCCTACAACCCCATTGCTTGGGAATTTTTCCATGGCCTCAGGTTATCAAGTGGTTTACATCCAGCTAATACCACTCTGACTTTACAATGGACTAACACTAGTACACGTTTTACGACATACTAATGTAAGGACTCCACCAGGCTGAGGTTTAGTAAATATATTCTAGTCCCAGTGAGACTAGTAGAGGGAGGACACAGGTGGACGGTATCCACTATTTCTACAGAAGGGACGCCCCTCCCACTGAGCCCAAGGGAGTGGTGAAAGAGATTAACTTATTGGATGAGTCATGCACAAATCTCACCTGTTTGCATGCAAATGTGGCATCGCAAGGTGTTTTTTTTTTTAACTCTTCCTGACAGCAACCTCTTTGCCTGCTGAATGGCCCACGGAGAGAGTCATTTTGGGGCTCTTCCCTGCAGAGGGAAGTGCCCACCAGTGACACTATATTCAATGAAGTACGAATATTTTCAGCGTACTGCGAGAAGTACTTTAGTGCTCAAACTGGATAAATGAAGATCACTAGGACTCAAACGCTTTACCCCAAACGTATTTATGAAGTACCAGAAAGTGCAAGCTGCACTTTTTGGTTAGATTTAAATCAATCTACCTTTAATATCAGTCTAAGTTTTATTTGTTATTAAGAATTTGATCTAAAAGTGTTCCTCACTTTCCTACTTGCGATTACATGTAGTTTCTCCAAAATCGCCCAGCAACTGGTGGTAGGTGAGCTATTAAAAAGGAAAATCTTAAACGAAGAATCAATTAATGCCTAAAGTTTTCACAGACAAAAAATTATGTTTGAATGTGCGTTTGGTTATTAATACATACTTTGTATACATGTAAGTACACTAACAATTTATATAAAAAGAGTACCACTTGGATGATAAGACAGACAGTTAACATACAGGAAAAAAGATACTAGTGGAATTAGTGTCTATGTAAAAGTGAGTTTAAACTTTTCAATACCTCTAATGAAACCATCGTCTTCCAAAGGAATAGACTAAGGCCGCCTAGTTAGATGTACCAACTAATGTTCCGATTAGATTACACTTCACGAGAAACAGTGTAGCTACTGACTAACAGATTGCTGTGGCGTTTACTCACGGGAAAATAAAAATATAAATACTACTTGTAATGGCATAGCACAATATCCGTCAGCCGGAGATTGCCACATAACTACTGTGGCCGACCTATGATGGCACCGGTTTTATGCGGCTCAAAATAACGAAGGTGTAAGTCAACATGACACAGTCAAGCGCCTGGATATAAACACAGCCTCCTCATTAGATGCCGACAGATGTAGGTTCACCCATCATACCTTACCGGAGAAACATTCTATTATTCAGCTCCTGTAACATGCCCAGAGAATCACACTCTGCACTCTACACACAGCACCGGTAGCAGAACGTCATGACTGAGCATCTTGCGAGAAGAAACAAGCGCGCGCCTAGCGCAAGTAGGGGGTGGGGGGAGTGCGGTCGAGTGCAGGCAGCGTTTCCCTTGCGGGAGCGAGCACAATAATTGCTACCAAGTGGTGCCGCTCGCTCCCGCATGGAAATCACCAAACATGCACGCGTTGCCATTCAAAGTAATGCAACGCGTGCACGTTTTTGCCTGCAAAACCGGCCCGAATTCTAAAGGTCTCTTTATCTGCAGCGCATGCGCGCTGCGTAGGCGAGACCTAAATAGGATGCCCTCACGATCTGGGGGCCATTATCAGGTTGAGGATCCTTTTATGTGCAGAGACTCTTCATTTATCAATATATTAGAAGTAAAATATCTTTGTGAATAGAAAACAATTGTAACTTACATAAAAGTTTATCATTGTGAATCGGCCTCTCATTTGTAAAGCATGCACTTCGAATAATGCATTTCATTTGAGCTCTCATGTTTTTGTACCATGTTTTTTTCCACTGATGTTTCTCAGTCAAAAGGTTTTAAGGAGAAGCTCTTTGGAAGAGGCATGGCGAAAAATGTACAATAAAAATACACAAATCTCATAATCACAGTGTGTAGACAGCAGAGTTTAGGATTTAATAGGATTATACAGGAGTATAATTTCTCTAATTAAAGAGCCTTGCAGGTTCTGCCAGCAGACCTGTTAAACCAAGCATGTAACTATTCAGGCTATGGTTGCAGACTCACAAATTAGCTTTAGCATTTTGTCCTCAAATATTAGATTTTCCCTTTCATGAAAATAACCACATTTCGGTATCACATAAACACTTTGAAAATAAATTCCCCAGGATAAAAGTTAACATTTTTCATCTAAAGATAAGACTAATTTGCCCTAAAATACCAGCTTGTTAATATTCCATGAAATATCAACAATTTGATAGAGCCAGCATTAGCTAAAAGGGTCACCGTCATGTAATGGACACTCACAATACACCAACAAGTAACACAATTTGTCCAGTGCCAGAACTATACCACGTTTGACCATAATCATGCCATTGATGAACACAATATACCTAGATTGACCACCATAAGGCCAGGGGAGCATTACCCAGTGATGGGTAGTGGGCACATCGCCCTTACACATACAAAGTTGCAAAACTCACTCCATCTCTTCGCTCCAAATCCTGGACCCCATTCCTGTCACATGGCAGCCCCTGTGTCACACTTATAATGAGATTACTGTGCAGAACTTGATTGAAGGACGTATGCTGTCAATCACGCTGTAAGTGTGGCACTAGAACCGGTGTAGGTTTTTATGGAGAGGAGAATACGATTGAAGCATGTCTGATGGGCGAAGCATGAACCTACAGCCAATCAGGGGTGTAAAGTTAGCAGTTTTGTCTACTGTCACTCGCAGAGTGTGCATATGCTTTGGTGCACCTTTTTCACTCACAAAGCAACAAGGGAAACATAGGTTGCACCCTAATGTGTCAACCAACCCTGCTCTCTTCTGCCATGCATCCTTCAACATTTTCCTTCTCTCCATGTATCAGGTATCCAATAATTGTTTTCTGCCTTGTCTTGTGTCACTCTTTCCTGTGTGTCCATTTTATCCACATTGCATGTCTCTCACCCTTACTTGACCTAAAATGTCATTCTCTCCTCTGTGCTATCTCTCTTTCTCTCTGCTGTCTTTATTTCTCTCCTGCCATGTCCGTCTGCTGCATCTGTTTGTCTTTCTAGCCTCCATTTTCTATATTACCTGACGTCATGTCACTGCTCTCTCTCTCCGTGTGTCTCTCTCTCCCACTCCGTTATGTCTCTTTTACTCTGGTTGCTGTCTTAACACCTATTTTACAATATCTCTCACACAGTTGTCTCTGTAGCCTTATCAATTATCTATCTCCATCGTCATCTAGTCAACTTTTCCCTCTCACTTCTGTCCAGTGACGTAAAGAAAAACTCAGCGGGGCCCCTCAAGGTAAGGTGAGGGGGCGTCCGTGACCCATTCTTTTAACTACCTTGTCCCTGTTTTTTTCCTACAGCAATGTACACGTTTAGGAAAACCAGATCCTGAAAAGCATTTTAGTAATTTCATAAAAACCAGATTATCAACATTTGTTCATGAAAATGAACCTTTTTCATCTTCCATGCTTCAGGGACATTGCTATCCAGAGACGAGGAATGCTGAAAGCATCACCAAGCAGAGGGCTACGATGACATCACACTTGTTATATGGAGAGATGCCTGCTTTTACCCATTGAGTTCCTGCATGTGGTACATATATTATTTTAGGAAAAGTCTCTAAATGACTCAAAAAACACACCATACAAAGAGCTACATAAATTGTACCTCTGTATCTCCTAGGAGATAACCGTATATTATCTCAGAGTAAATCTGTAATAATCAAAGAGTTGGATAGTTCTAACCTTATAGTGTCTGACTTAAGACCTTATATTAAAACTTTGATTATGTTCATAATAAAAGCATTAACAACTCTGTGAGTTATACCCCGACAGTGTCCGGAATTGGACTGCATATTATCGGGTGATTGCTTTGTGAATAGCCAGTGCATCTTCCACCTTATAAGGTGATAGTGAAGACACACGTGCAATGCAAGCGCTCTGTGTACATCCTTTTAAAAGATACACAAAATCCCAGTCTTTTACCACCTCTGTCCCATGGATGCCGTTTGGGAGCAGTCAGGGGTCACAACTGTGACCTCTAGCTTGCTCCCTGCTACTCCTGGCACTTCCTTTGCGACCCCTGGCCTCAGAGAAGGCAAAATTACGTCCATGCTCTGCCCCCTTGACATTTTATCCAGAACACCTCCATTTTGGATCCATTCTATCCCAAAAGAAGAGAAAGATTCTGCTTCCCAACTACAAAAATACAAAATGCGAGAAAACAGTGTCTTAAATAAAAAAAGGAGAAAGCTAGGAGGCTAAAGGCACCACTACCTTAAATATGTGCTGGACTCATCAACACCAGACTTTCCTTCCATGCTATTCGGGAGTAGGGTGCACTCATAACTTATCTTGGGCCTTGAACAAAGAGTTTGCTACAGTACCTAATTTGTAAAACAAACAAATACGTGCAGTTGCCTAAAACTTCTCTGGCCCCTTCCTACACTGCTACGGCCCTCTGCCTGCATGGACAATGACAAAGTTGCATTGCTTCAAGCAAGCATGCCTTTCTTAAAATGGATCAGCGAGGTTCTCAGTCAGGGAAAAGGTTGAAACTATTGGACCAAATAGTTAATTTTAGATCCCGTTTTCACATAACATAATTTGAAAGAGCTCTTCGAAGCTGCACCCTTTTAAGGGACTGAGTCACAAAGAGCCTCTGCGCGCGGTTTGGAGGCTTCGCCATTGTGACGGGATCTCCGCTCTCATGATGGGATCCCTGCACTGCAGTTTCTCATTTCGGAGACCCCACCATGAGTGCAGAGTTCCCGCCATGACTCTGAACCTCCGCCACAACTGCAGAGGCTCTTTGTGAATCGGGACTTCATTGTGTTAGTTTGCAAGTTTCGCAATGTACAAAGCATAGAGTCAGTGGCAGTTCTTCCGTTATGGCGTAGGAGTGTCGCCCCTCGCACCCCACTAGCAGCTTCAAAAGTTGAAAAATAAAATGATAATAGAACAAGTTTATTTTCGTTTTATTTCACAACTTCTAAGTGCAGAGTCCTGGAAGGAGGGGGGGGGGGGTCATGATGGAGCAGTCACAAGGGAGAGTGGTAGATACTGCTATCAGTGTGCATGTGGGTTTGGCCAACCGCCTCAACCCACATGCGCACTGAGCTGTCTCCAACCCAAGCTGCTTTGTCGGGTTGGAGACAGCAGGCAGAGGCACCCAGTCTCTCTGGAATGCACATTGAGGGTGCTCAGGCAATCCTCAAGCTGCTCGCATGCATGAAAGCAGCTTCAGGATTGGCCGCAGTGGAGGCTGGGACCCACTGCCTGTAGTGGAGCCATGAGAGGAGCAGGAGCCCACCAATGCGGTGGGCTGCAGGCAGCAGGTAAGTTATTTTTTTTATTCTTTCTCTTGTTTCTTTTTCAGCCCCCCCAATCCCACCCTTGCTCCCACCCCTGCTCCCACCCCAGCCCACCACTCTGCCCTAACTCTAGCCGCTACTGCATACAATTTTAAAAAAGTATGCAATGTTGCGAGTCAGCCAGCATAGAAAATCTGCACACCACTGCCTGCACTATAAGTAAGCTTTTCACAGGCACAATGAACAGCAAATGTCCTGCAGCATGGGCATTCCTAGGCCGGATGATGAATACTGCATCGCTAAAAGAAGTAGAGACCCGGCAGACACCAGACACTAACGCATCCTCAACCATGCAAGTTATAGTTTAACCATTTTCTTCTTCAACCATCTAAGCTAACAAAGGAGAGTAATGCATTAGAACATAACATTCAACATGGATTACAACCTCTAGGGTGACTAGTTCTGTCTCTCTCTCATGGCTTTGCATCCTCTCAACACTTACTTCCTCACGTTGCTGTCCAGTCCTGTTGTATTTCAAAATCATAAGAGCTCTTCACATCTCTAAATGTGACTCATTCATCGCATAGCAATTTGTTTTTTTACCAAAGAATTTCTTTTTCCTTATTTTTATAGTGTTGTATCTTGAAGTGAGTGCACCTTTCCTTACCTCCTTCTCAAGGTATAAGATTCACTTTGCCTTTAACCTCTGTTATTGCCCGCCTGAGAAGTGACTGACAGAGGAACCAGTAATTCCCCCCGACAAAACAATCTCTAGCCTACCCTTTACATATTTCCATCTAGTTACCAGATTATTTGGGTGGCTGAGCAAACTGCGGGATGTGATGACTCAATGATGATCCGCCAGAGGTCACAGCACAGGTTGCTCGTCGTGGTTGGCAGCTCACATCTGAAGGAGTATTTATGACTGCAAGGCTGCACGTCATCATAGACACATGCCCTACTCTGAAGCCTGTGCTATGACGTTTTGTACACTCAACACTGCCTAATGAAATCAGCTTCTTTGTGGCTGCGTGCTGGAGTGCAGTAGTGCATCTAGACCAGCCTGCACTCGGTGCAGAACACTACCGAGAGGTGACCTGCTGGTGTTCACATTCAGTGACCAGGCTGGAGGCGCATTTTAGGGATGCTCCTTCCGGAAGAGTGCGCCGTGAGCACTGAAGCTATGATAGGCTGTTAGTGCTTCAAAGCTGCAGTTCAATATTTGTGTTAATATAATTTCAAAAAAGTCTTGTGAACTGTGTCTTCGGGTTTCAAACTTAGTGCACTGCTATGTACTGATTCAATGACCGTGCAATTGTGAAAGCAGGGCACAGATATCTTGAGTAGAATTTCCCCCTCTAGGCTGCTATGCAGGGATCACAGACAAGCAAAAAGAATACATCTCTTTCTCTTACCCCTGCACACAGTATTCGCTTGACCACATTAGGGGCTGCTTAGCAGTGGTGCACAGCCTTGCTAGGGCTCGAGATAGTTGCAATATTGATGAACTACAGTCTGTTCATGCTTGCCTTTCTTCACTTCTTTTACAGAATTGATTTATGTAATGTACTATTACAAAAAATACTGCAGGCTGATTGTGTTTAAAGAGAAGTAGAATGAAAGGGAAGCACAGGCACATATGTACTTTACTTTCACTAAATGTTTAAAGAAGAATGATCAATTCTATTCTCACACATAGTTTTTGGCTCATCGCCTTTCTTCTTTTTTGGCAGTAAGTGAAACTGCATGTGCGTGGAGCAGTACGCGGGTCAGAGGACGTGACCAAGACAGGACACAGAAGGGAGGCCTATAAGGACATGCTGAGGACAGCCCTGTGGCCACATTTCAGATTTATTTTCAGTGGGCATCGCTTTCCACTACACATTAGGTTGCTGCAAGCCTCAGCCATTCAAACTGCCATAATGGAAGAGAGAGCCATTATCACTCATGAGAAGAGTTTCATCTTATAGGTACTTGTTCAACACAGCACTACAGCGGGGTGCCGCTCGTAGGCTCGGATTACCTGATTCTCTGCATTCCTGCATTCCCGTAATCTCCATCCAGTGGATTCTTTTCTGAGGACTGTTATTTTAATTCAGAAATTGTGATCGGGACTGCGAGGTCCAGCGGGCTTTGCAAAGGGACAATTGCCAGCAGCTGGGGGCCTCTTCCCGACCCCTCCCTTGCACGGAGTAAAACGCCTCGCGGCCCCTGCTTCACGGGAGCCGCTCATAGGCTCGGATTACCTGATTCTCTGCATTCCTGCATTCCCGTAATCTCCATCCAGTGGATTCTTTTCTGAGGACTGTTATTTTAATTCAGAAATTGTGATCGGGACTGCAAGGTCCAGCGGGATTTGCAAAGGGACAATTGCCAGCAGCTGGGGGCCTCTTCCCGACCTCTCCCCCTGACTATTTTAGATATGCCTACTAACGCGTGAGCGGGACGCGAGCGGGACGCAGACCGGGGCGAAGCCCGGGCAAAGGGCGGGCCCGTTTAAGCCCGTTCAAGCATGGGCAAGACCGGACCGGGCCCCCCCCCTGGCCTTCGTCAACCAAAGAAGAGTGAGGCCATGTCATCACGGGAGTTGAGAAGTAAAGCAACGCCGCTAAACCCTATGGTTGCAGGTACTCTTGATAGCTTTCTCATCAGGGCTAATTCTGACGTGAACAATGAACTAAATATTCTGGAAAGACGGCTCTCGGATGGGATTGAAAGCACTAGAAGTTCTTCCCTGGGTCTAATGTCAACTGTTAGAACTCTTGAGAATCTGGATGATTCTCATACCGCCCTTATGGACAGTATTGACCAAACGATAGAATCTGTCTTGCAAGAACTAAGGACATCTTCACGTCGAGATTCGCTTCAGCCCATCCCTGAGGGTCCACTTGTTCCCACCTCCGAAGTTGCCTTGTTTGCTCAAGGGGGGAGTGATTTAAAGATATCCTGCATACGAGGGTCTCGCGAGTGTCCTGTGCCAAAAAGGAAGGGAGTGAGGAAGTTTAAAGGAGGAAAAAGAGCTAAAATAGATCGCCCCCCATGGCAATCAAGCGACCGCGACACTTCCAGTGGATAGTTTGTTAACTGTAAATTCTAACGTAACTCCCGTTTTACCTGACCCCGTACAGTTGCATCTATCATCGCTATCACAGCCTCCTTCTGCTATGTCTGAAAAGGGGTTTGGAGGCGGGGGAGACTACTCAATTAATGTCCTTATTAATGTTTTGAAGGAATTTTTTGCCCCTGTGATGGCCAGATTTGATACTATTGATGCTAGGCTTAACAAAATAGAACTGGTTACTGGGGATATTGAGAATAGTCTGAGGCTCAAGGGAAGTACCCAAAGCGTGGCTCCAATAATTATGGTTGATCCTCCTTCGCTTAACTTTATTGGTCCGGTAAACCCTGCGTCAGGAACACAACCTATTCCAGCATGAAAATCCTCTACCTAATCCCTCACTTCTTTCCACTATAACAACACTACCCTCCCACGGGCAACCTCCCTCCCGCGTAAGGAATTCTAACCTGGTAGATAATACAAATTCAACTAACCCAGCGAAGACTTCGATTGAGACTGGTGGTCGTGCTATCCCAGACTTAGACACTTTAAGTAGGAGAAATGTAGTAAATCTTCCGCCAGAGGCAGCACCCTACGTAATTATTTTAAGTGGAGCTCCTGAGCTCACTAATCCTGTATTAGAAACATGTGACTCTTTAAAAAACAAAGTGATCAGTTGGCTGAATACTCATAGACCTCTCCCCACAAATATGAGAGGCGAGTTGCTGATGCTCAGGAGGGTGACTTGGTTGGGTAATACTGTAAAGAAAACGAAGGGTGACTGCATTTTGGTGAATTTTAGAAATCCGCAAATTGTCTCTCATATCTGTAATTGTTTTGGTAGCAAGGAAGGCACATCAATTCAACCTCTCCCACTCTCTTTTTATTACCCCCCACGAAATACTCGTACTAACCCAGGGATGGATGATGAATAATCTCCAAGGCAAAAGGCACAGGTACATTCAGTATGAGGCACCTATTTTAGGTGATTATGCATGCACCAATAGATACAGTTGCCTTGAGCAGGTAGATTGACTTTGTGAGGAGGTCGATATTGGGGGAGGTGATGGTGGAAGTCCTCATTTAGTGCAGCCGTGGACTTCGATAGCTGCCTCGGATAGTGGCCATCCATTACGAGGACACTCAGCCTTTGGTATAGTGAACCCAATTAATGAAGGTTTTCATATGCAACCCTGCCATTCCCCTCATGGTCTATCTGTATTAAAAATTCTTTCCTGGAATGTAGCAGGCCTTGGTAACAAGCTGGCCTGCCCTGAATGGAGGTCATTTATAGATCATCACGATATTTGCTTCTTTCAGGAAACCTGGGCGAGAGAAGAGCTATTTCGTTTGAGATATGCCTCATTCTCAGTCCCCGCTAGGTGGGGAGGAAAAGGCCAACCGTCTGGGGGTTTTATAATCTGGGTTGCATCCCATTTGGGTTGCAGTGCAAGAGTGCTGGACACAGGGACTGACGATGTCCAGTGTGTGTTTCTGGAGTGGCGGACTGGCTTCAGACTTGCTATGGTTAATGTCTATTCTAGACCTGTGAGCCTCTCCGCTGAGTCAGGGGCAATAGAAGAGCTATCCTCTGTTTTGGCCAAAATTCCTGAGGGTGTTGTGTTCGTGGTGGGAGGAGATTTCAACTCCCACTTTGAACCACTTGAAAGGTTGCTGGATGGTATTACTCTGGAGGCGGACGATCTCTGGAAAATTCCACCTATTGTAGGGCCGCCGGCAAGGTCGTGGGCTCCTCTGGCCGTCCAAATTACATCCCTGACTATGGTCCATTCGATCAGGGCATGTAATGGCCGTGTAAAATCCAACAACCCCTCTATGCCTACGTTTAATAAAGCAGGGAGGGAGGCACGACTTGATCATATCTTTGTTCAGTGTAGGGCTTGGCATAGAGTTTTAGATTTTAGGGTGGTTTCTAGGGGAGAGAGCGACCATAATCCCTTGATTCTGGATTTCTCCGTACCAGATGTTAGTAAGGGCAGACCCCGATTGCTTTCTGATACATCTAACAGGGTTACCCTCTCTAGTAACAGACGCAGGGTAAGATGGGACAAGTTGATCGACAACCCTGAGGAACTATCTGAACTGTATAGTAGGATTAGCCCAGTATTGGCTGAGGTGGCCGCCCTTATTGAACAACAATCTGTGTCCGACTTCTTTGGAAGACTGGGAGATCTTCATAAGTTATTATTTCTTAGTCTCTCAGATATTTTAAACCCCCCAGGCCCCTGTGGGAAAAGGAAACGAAGGAAGTTATCCTGGTACAATAGGACATGTAGATTAGCGAAGAGTGAACTCCTAGATGCACTAAAAAATAAAGCAAGCAGGGAAATTATCCAACAAAGGAGGCAAATATATCGCCAGGTAATCCACCAGCCAAGCTTGAATGGGGGAACGAAAATTGGGCTAGTTTAACAGCAGCTCTAGCGGCTAAGGATGCAAGGAAGTTTTGGCAGATTGTGACTACTGGCTCAGCTGATCTTGACCCAGCAGTAATGCCGAATATAGCGGCAGAGGTATGGGAAGATCATTTTAGCAATCTGTATAAGGGGGATAACCCCAGTGAGGAGCTGCCCTCGGGGGATAGGTCCTTGAGTTGTGTTGATGGTTCACCACCAATCATCTTTACCCTGGCCGAGGTCTGGGCTGCTATATCTAAGCTTCCTGTGGGAAAAGCACCAGGGTTGGATAGGGTCCCCGGAGATCTCTATAAACATGAACCCGGGGTTTGGGCGCCCTATCTATTAACAATATCTAATGCTATCTCTGGTGGTATGGCGGTCCCCGCTACTTGGCTGGGAGCAGAGGTAGTCCCTATTTTTAAGAAGGGGTCGCCCCTGCAACCAGCCAATTACAGGCCAATCAGCCTAATAGATGTAGATCAGAAACTTTTTGCTAGGCTGATCTTGGATCGTCTGCTAGATTGGATCGAGGACTCGGCTATGCTTTTCTGGAAAACGGCCAAGGTCGAGGGCGGCTCATTATACACTGTCTTTGTAGACCTGCGTGCGGCCTTCGATTTGGTTCCACGCAGGAAACTTTGGAATGTGTTATGGGATTTAGGAATACCAGTCCCTCTCTTGGATATCATAATTTGACTCCATACTTATAATTATGCAAGGGTCAGGTGTGGGAGAGAAGGCAACTTGTCATCCAGCTTTCCCGTTGATAGGGGGGTTAGGCAGGGTTGCGTTTTGGCACCAACCCTGTTCTGCCTCTATGTAAACGGAGTTATCTCCCATCTGAACGCGGTCCCTAATAGAGATGTTCCAAAGCTTGGCGGCACAGGGATTTCGGCGATTATGTTTGCCGATGATACCCTGCTACTTGCTAAAACTCCTATGGACATCCAGCGAGTTCTGGAGGGTTTTGTTTCCTTTTGCCATGACCGGGAGCTGGAAATAAATACGGCTAAAACGAAATTCATGATTTTTAATCCTCCATAGTCATCCCGCCCAAACCCTGTCATAAATGGTGTGAGCCTGGAAAGAGTTCAGACGTTTGAGTACTTGGGTTTGACTCTTAACAAAAATATGACTTGGGCTCAACGTCAGATTAGATCTCACCTAAAGTTAACCCAAAAGGCGGGCGGGATTATTAAATTATGGAATAAATCTACCACAAAACCCATCAGCCCCCCTCTCGAAATGTATAAAATGCAGGCATGTGGGGCAATAACCTATGGTGGTGAGTTGTGGTGACACAATTGCGCCCCTGCAATCAGTGCCACGGAAAACAAGTTTCTTACGCAGTTAGCTTTCCTGCCTATTAGTTCATCCCTTCTTCCCCTTAGGCTTGATTTGGGAATTGGGGTTGAAGCCTTTAACTTTTTGGAGGCGTTTGTGGGTAACCCCCGAACTTTTTAGCTATAGGCAGGAGCTTAAGGAATTATTAAAAATCCCAAATATATGGAAACTTCCCTGACTAAAATATATAAAGCAGGAATTCGAGAGGTTGGGCTGTCCCTCATTATGGACAAACCCGGAAGAGGCTGGTAGAAATATATCCCGCAGTGATCTGGTTAACATGTATTATGATTATAATCTGTTTGCTTGTTCATTGAACGACCAATTGGGGACCATGTCTAGTACATTTCTAGTAAGAAAGACTATTATAAGATGGAGACTGTTTTGGATGACATTAGTCACATTGGCCTAAGGAAACTTTTCCTCCAATGGAGATATAACTCTTTACCCATAAGAGCCCTTACCAGTAGATGGCACCCACCTACTAGCAAAAACTGTCCAGCCTGCTCTGAGGAGTTGGAGAATGATATTCATGTCATGTTCTGCTGTCCTTCCTATCGGAAGCCCAGGAAGAAGTGGATCATTCCCATATGCAGAAACTGGGGGTTTAGGCAATGCTTGCATTCTTATCGAATACTAAAAACTGACCTATCCCCATTAGCTGTTTTTGCTGTAAGTAAATTTTTAGCTGCCATGTGGAACATTAGAAGAAATCATGTGGTAAAATGAGATTGGGTGTATTAATGTTTAGCTTAAGGTGCTTGAACCCTACTCATGAGGAGTGGGATTTTTAGTTGATTTTATGTATATGCCAAGAAAACGTTATGACCAATAACTGTGATGGGATTTTATATCATAACTTGTAATGATTTGTTTAGGCAATGTACTGTGATTTCTTTTATGACTTTTTAAGTCGAAATAAAGATTGAATGATGATGATGAATTGATAGTTTGCTGCCTTTGAAATGAATCCAAATGACAGACTGCAGCCCTTGCACCTTCCTTGTGAATATTTTTCAGTCAGCCAGCCTCTGAGTGGGACCCTTTCGTTTGAAAGGCAAGGGGGGCATCACACCGCGGAGGCTGAAGGGGCCTCCTTTACACCCCTGCTTTTCTTTTTGCGTCTGCCAAGACTACTGCACCCACTAGACTTTATAAATGATCGCTTAGCTGGCGGTTATTTATAAAGGCACTGACAGGAAACGCTATCATGGAGTTTCCTGTCGATTCATTTTTTCTATTTCCTACAGGTCTGTGTCGGAAGGACGCAGCTCTGAACCAAAGAAAAAAGTAATGCTTCCCTCTCCATGGGAGTCTTCTCCAATGGCTTGGGGAGCATTATAACATTTTTGTTATTGTTGTTGCTTCTCTTTAACTTACTCATGTTTGTGTCACCATACATTTTTATGTAGTTTGAATGGTTTCCCTGCAATCCTTTATAAATCTCCTTCTGTATGAATTTATAGGGAGACACAGAAAAAAAACTTTGCTAAAATTATTATGGCCATAAAGCAGATGTGATTTAGATATTACTAACATGAAATGTTATGCACCATCCAATAGAATCCTATCGCGAAAGACATTTGGATAACCTGCAGATTTAAAGGTTGGCATGCAGAACGCAGCAGTGAATTTTATTTTTGTGCATTTTCAGTAAACATAACTGAACCAAACGCCTTTGGGCTGAACCTCGGCTCAGAAACATGAATTATACTGGAAGCTTGGGGAGCTTCATGTATATAAAAGACATCAGTATAAACTCTGTTAAATGTTTCAATAGTTTCAGAGTTTCTGTAGAAATGAGAAAATGGATGAAATCATCTTTTACATACAATGTACGATTTATGGAGGATTAATAAAGATCGACTCTTTTTTGTTTTTTAAGGCCCATGTGTGAATACGGTGGGAACTAATATATCTGGGCTCAGATGTTCTATGAGTTTGTGTTGGGGCTGCATCACTTTTGTGACAAACACCTGACGCAAAATCCTTTTGGCATTTAGTAAGCCATGGAAAGTCCCTCTGAGTGGTTTGGTAAATAGAAAGTAACGCGAGGCAGCACCAACACTGCATTCCGTTACTTTGCATTGGGTAGGGGTTACTTGGGTGGACCATTGGCATTCCCATGCATCCACCCATGCATTTTAGCACAATCCCAGATTTACAAAGGCTTGTAAACCTGGGTTTACTCCATATTGGTGTGCCAAACCAACAGAGGCGTAACGAGGAGAGATACCTTTATTTCTCAGTGTTACTACCTTTTCCCATTTATTATGCATTCAGCGGCACACAAAGAAAGAGGCATTAGTAACTGATTGGATATACATTTGATATTATCTGATCTATAGACTGGCACCATGAAATAGATGCATTTAAAAAAAAATCTGTTTACTTACATGAGGCATAGAATCCATTGTGAGGACATGTACTTGTCAACAATGTTACTGGAGTTGATATCTCCGTTTATTGTCTGTTAGCATATTTATTACACCATGTGGTAAGGCAGCCGTTCTTCTCTAAATAACCTCTGCAAGGAAAATGAGTTGCTGATGGTGGTGATGCATGATAGATAACTTTATTGTTTGCAGCATAAGAAATAACAAATAATAAGCAATGGAGTACACAAGCCCAATCATTTTTAAAATCCATACGCTAATAATATTTTGACAATACAAAACTCTAAAAACGTGTGGGAATATTATCAAGACAGGCGATAAAATTATCGCCGCTTTAGCGGCAGAAAACTGCTGCTAAACGGCGATAATGGGCTTGATAATATGCTCTAGGGAATTCCAATTGAAGCTCAGGTTAGATGTCCTTCACATCTAACATGGACTTCAATTGGAATTCCATAGAGCATATTATCAAGCCCATTATCGCCGTTTTAGTGGCAGTTTTCTGCCGCTAAAGCGGCGATAATTTTATCGCCTATCTTGATAATATGTCCCTTAGGGGCATATTATCAAGGGCGGCGTTAACATTATCGCCGGTTTAGCGGCAGAAAACTGCCGCTAAACCGGCGATAATGGCCTTGATAATATGCCCTGGAGAATTCCCATAGAAGCCCATGTTCACACCAGAAAATGGGCTTCTATGGGAATTCCATAGAGCATATTATCAAGCTCATTATCGCCGGTTTAGCGGCAGTTTTATGCCACTAAACCGGCGATAATTATTAATGCCGTCCTTGATAATATGCCACTTAGTTATTAAAACAAAACATGAGTACTGGGATAACGTCAGTAGTAAAGAAAAACCTCAGCAGGTCAGGCAACCTTTGCATCACTACTTTCTCAATAGAAGCCATGCTGCCCAAATATAACTTTCTACAGACATAAATATTTCTAGGATATCTGATCCATTTCAAAGTGTCAGAGCATTTTTACTTGATATTATGCAAAATGACTTGGATAAAGGTACCAGACATTTGCGATCCCTAATTCTTAGTTTTTATGCAAGAAAGCATAAAAGTGTATCATGTCCCCCCCATATTTGTGACTATAAAACTCATTGTTCACAGAGCTTTTGTTAATCCTTGGACAGATATGCTACAGTAGGGAGACTACCTAGTCGAAATTTCAAATATAAAGTGTGACGTATCTCTGGTTGAATTCAAGATTATGCTCAAGTTTAATTGATTGTTTTATGAAAAACAATAACTAGCAGTCATGAGGATGTCTCTGAAGTCTCAATCATTCTCTCATGCTATGCGACCAATAGGGCTCTTTAACATGTTTGTCAGCATCCAAACAGATCATACCAGGATTATTCTGAAAGTGACCAAACCCTAGATACAGTAGAATTGTTTGACATGTGCTGCCTGCAAATTATTGTAACAATCCCTTCTTTGGTTCTATCTAAACTCTCTCTAACTCACCTATGTCCAATTCACCAATCTGCCCAATCACTTCTACCTTTCAACCTCTTTTTTGCAACCTCACTTCGCTCTCTACCAATGCTTGTGCTTACCTCTATAGCTGTAAATTTATACCCCCCCATTCTACCTCATAACCCTCTCTGTACCTCACTTCTGTTTCCAGCTCACTTCTCTCTATCTCTCTTCCAGCTATCTCACTTGTCTCTCAACATCATATCTTGCTTTCAGTTTAGCACAAAGAAATACATTTATTAATAAACACAGCCTATTAAAAAAACACAGCTTTTGCCCACCCTCAATCTTAACAACAGTGAACAAATATGGAATTAAAAATATCAGGAGACAGAAATATTTGGAAACTAAATATCGTGCCATACAAATATCGTGATACCCAAATATCGCTTAAAAAAATATAGTTTTTGGAGGTAAGTAATATAGCTGTAAATAATAATTACGTTTTTAATATCGCTTTCACTAATATAGTGATTAGAAATATTGTTTTTTTAACAATTTTAATGTGTTTTAGTTGATATATTAATTTTGTGTTACTCTTGTTTATATAATTGTTAAAAATTGTTTTTAACCCCTTAGCGGCTGGGCCTCCCCCTCCCCCACGCACACACACACAGTGATGAGCCCTTTTTTGGCTACTTGAGGCAATTCATGCTTTGGGTCCATAACTTTTTTCCACATAAGGTATTCACACCAAATGTGTATCCTCTGTTCTAACATCTGTTCTAACATCCTGAAGAATGTAAAGGTACGCAGGGTATGTGGATTCCCCTTGAAGAGACCAAGAAAATAGACAAAATACAGCAAAATGTTGAGTTTTTTTTAGAAAAATAGGGGAAAAGTGCTCCAGATAAAGGTGTCTGTTTTTTCCTCTAAAAATGTTATCCACAAATTGTTTGCTATACTAATGTCACCATCTTCCCGGGTTTCAGGAACATGCAGTGCTGAATCCAAAAACTTATTTTGTGTTACAATTTTAGCACTGTTCTCTCAACCTACTTCCAGTTTGTGGTGGTAACCAGTGTTAAACCCACGAGTGATCCGGAAAAGCTGTAGATTTCTGAAAGGTAAACAAAATTCCATATTCAACAAGGGGTCATATGTGTAGATCCCTCAAAGTTTTGCTAAGGAAAATAATTGCTGAATTAAAGAAATACTGAAAATGAGTAGGAAAAAACAGGCATGTGTGACAACATTTTCAACTTTAACTTTTTGTCGAAATGACTGATTGACAAAAGCAATATACCATTTCATCTGCTAGTCCCTTATGGTTGCTGGGATATATAGGGATTGTAGGTTCTCCAAGAACCCAAGGAACGCAGAGCCAACAACTGAGCTGCACCGTACAATGGTTTTTCATTGAGTATCGAGTATAGACCAATTCTCATAGCCAAATAAGCAGTGATAGATGGTTATTAAGGAACATATGTATTTCTGAAATGAGCACAAGATGTAGATTTTAGAAGCAGTGGTTATTCCTTCATCTCTGAATTTGTGTGTACCCTTCCTAGTGTATGATTTGGAGGGTGATTTTCAAAATTTCATTTTTCCTATAGACTGGCGTGTATTTAAAAGGCATAAATGCAGCAAAATCCAATAGGTAATAACAAATGTTCTTCTATTCTATGCTCCCACAAGTGTTCCAATCAAAATGGTACCTCACTTGTGTGGATAGGCCTAGTGCCTGCGACAGGAAACAGCCCAAAACACAACAATGGACGCATGGACTGACTTGTGTGGCTCTCACCAAGTTTTTTCACCTAGAATTCCTTATAAACCTCAAACTTTGACTAAAAAAAATATTTTTCTCACATTTCTGTGATGGAAAGATCTGGAATCAGTAGGGAGCCACAAACTTCCATCCACCCAGCATTCCCCCAAGTCTCTTTATAAAAATGGTGCCTCACTTGTGTGGGTATGCCTGATGTTCACGACAGGAAACAAACCAAAATGCAAAATGGACATTTTTCCCAAAAACTGAGCCTTTTTTTAAATGTGGTTAGCTCTAGATTTTTTACCCCACTCAGCCGACACCTATGGAAACCTAGCCAACATTTTTGAAAACTAGACTCCTAGGAAAATTCAGGGGGTTGGGGCTGGCTTTCATGGGTCTAACTAGGTTTTTGTTTACCCAGAATCCCCTGCAAATCTCAAACTTTGTCTAAAAAAACAATTTTCCTTGCATTTCTGTGAAAAAAAGTCCTGAAATCTGCAAGCAGCCACAGATTTCCAACCGCCCAATGTTCACCCAAGTCTCACAAGCAAAAAACACTGCCTCACTTGTGTGGGAAGGCTAAGTTTCCATGACCTGAAAGGGCGCCAAACGCTATATAGGTGCATTATATTTGTTCACTGAAAAACCATTTTTGCATTGTGGGTAGCTGTGGATATTGGGCCCCAGCTTAGCTTGCACTTAGGGAAACCTACCAAACCAGCACATTTTTGAAAACTAGACACCTGGGAAGTCCATGGTGGGATGACTTGCATGGCTCTCACCAGGTCAAAATTTTTTCCTGCAAAAACATATTTTCCTTGAATTTCTGTGAGGAAAAGTCCTCTAATCTGCAGTCAGCCACAAGTTTCCTACCACCCACTGTTCCCCCAGGTCTCTCGATAGAAATGCTACCTCACTTGTGTGGGTGGGCCAAGTGCCCACAACACAGAAGGACCCAAAACCTATTATGGACACATCAAAATTGTCTCTCACAAAACAACCTAGGGGCATATCAACAACAACCGGCGATAATTATCTCTAAGCGCACTTAGCGCTAGGATAATTATCGCCGGCTAGCGTGAATTTTTATCGCTGAGATTGCGTGCTATTAGCAACGCTTATCTCAATAGCGATAAAAATCCTCACGCTAACAGGCTAACGTGAGATTATCGCTGGAAACCCAGCGATAATCTCACGTTACCTTGTTGATAGGGACAGGCAAACTTAGCCATGATATCCTCCTTCCATAGGATATCATGGCTAAGTCAGAAAAATACCAAATGTAAAAAAGCAGCGTTAACCGCGGTTAGCGCTGCTTTTTTGTCTCTAACAGTGTTAGCGACATTCTTGATAATAGGAGAAATGTCGCTTAGCGACATTTCTCCTATTATTTTACTCTGGAACGCCCCCTTTGCATCTCATTAGAGATGCAAGGGGAAGCGTAGAGTAAAAGAGTGCTAACATGCACATTTGCATGTTAGCACCCTGTTGTTGATAGGGCGCTAGTTTTATCTCTCCTTTTTTGGCTTTTAAAGCCAAGAAAGCAGAGATAAAGCCCTTGTTGATATGCCCCCTAGTTTTGCAAGTGAGCACCTGCGTTTTTGGTCTCGGGCTCAACGGTCATCTGGGGAAACTTACCAAACCCAGACATTTCTGAAAACTGGCTACCCAGGTTGGTTTAGGGAGGTGTGGTTTGCATGGATCCACCAAAGTTTTCTTGTCCAGAATCACCTGCAAACTTAAAATCTTGCTACAAAATCATATGTTCCTCACATTTATGCGGGATCACTTTACTGGCACAAATTTCCTACCACCAATCTTTCCCGTCGGTCTCCCGATGCAAATGATATCTCACTTATGCGGGTAGGTCAAGTGCCTGCGACAGGTAAGGGCGACAAATGTGTAGAGAATGAGGAACTAATTTGGGTTCAAAATGGCAGTTCTTTTTTTACCATGTTTTAAGGTTGACTCTGCTTTGGACATCCATGGGTGTCACAGGCACTTTTATGTGTTTTTTTATGCAAAGTTTCAGCTTTGCAAGGGACTCTTAGGGCCCGATTCACAGAACTAACTTAAGACAAAATCCTAAACTCACTACGTTTGGTATTCACAGAAGTTAGGATTTTGTCTTAAGTTTGTCTTAAGACAAATTTAAGACAGACTTAAGACAGACTTAAGACAGACTTAAGACAGACTTAAGTTAGGATTTTGTCTTAAGTTTGTCTTAAGTCTGGAAGTCTGTCTTAAGTTTTTCTTAAGGTTGTCTTAAGTCTGTCTTAAGTCTGTCTTAAATCTGTCTTAAGTTTGTCTTAAGACAAACTTAAGACAAAATCCTAACTTCTGTGAATACCAAAAGTAGTAAGTTTATGATTTTGTCTTAAGTTACTTCTGTGAATCGGCCCCTGCGTAACAAAACCTGGTTTGGTTGATTAGGAGCCGGGGCCCAAAATTCACAGCTACCCATAATAACAAAAAATAAATGAAAACAAGGAGTTCTTAGTAAGGACCATATCTCTGCAACAGATCTGACCTCGTATGTGAGCTACAGGGACGCAACAATCTTCCAGAGACCTCTTCTGCTTCCCGGCTGACCAGACCAAGTTGGACCTGACGCGGTCCCCTCTGCTGGCCTCTATGGGAGTGAGTCCTGACCCACCAATTTCTGTCCTCCAGGTCCTGGACCCTTTGCCTCAGTCAGAGTGTACTCCTCCCGGTGCAACTCAAGGTTTCACCAGAACTGATGCAACCCGAAGCAGGACTTTGTATCACAGCACCTCGCATCTCCTGATCGGTGGCTTAAGCAGAACCGATGCAGCACAATGCTATCTGACACAAGACCTGGCATCACAGTACATTGTAGCTCCTGATTGACGGCTTTACCAGAACTGATGTAGCGCAAGGCAACCTGACGCAGGACCTTGCATAGCAGCATCTTACAACTCCTGATAGAAAATTTCATCAGAATCGACGCTCAGTGACGCAAAGCTTTGCTGCAAAAACCTGTCGCCAAGGACATAAGGAACAAGCCCCAGTGGGTCTAACTGGGTCCTATGCTCAGCATCCGCTACATCCCAGGTCACCTGAACTTTTGACTTTGTCCCTGTCTAGTGTGACTAGATACCCTCAATTTGCGTTTTGTGCCTTTGGCACTATTTTGACCTAAAACTTTAAATTTCAATATCTCCTGTTCTACTTTTTGTAGTTCTGAAGTCATTTTATATTTATTCAAGTTTGCTCCATTTTTTCTATTGGTTTGAAATTATTCATAAGCTGTGTTTTCTTTTTATTACTAATTTGATGCTCCATACAAACTTTACATATTGCCTCTAAGTTAAGCCTGACTGCTTTCTGCCGAGCTACTAGAAGGTTAAGCACAGGTTAATTTAGTGAATTTTGTCGTTAAGGATTGTGGTTGTTGCCTGAGTGGGGCTTCCACCCCTCTCAACCAATCACCCAATTTCTAACAGCTGCCAATGAACTTTCAGTGCTGTGCTTGGCTGAATTTTATCAATGAGTGCCAGGAGCAAGATAAACAAGCACTGGCAAATCTGTTGAGACGAAGAATGTTCAGTAGGTCTCAGCACTAAAAACATTGACTTTGCTTGTTGGTGCTAAGGGACGAATCGGCTTAGTTCCGGCAATTCTAGGGCAGTCGCGGAAGATGTGTGGCAAGATGTGTGCGCATCTGTGGTTCCTGCTTTTAATCTATTCTGATCAAACTTTAACAAAATGCATTCAAAGGTGGTGAGCTTGACATTTTTTGCTTCAAATTGTGGCTGTATTTGCATTCACTTGTTTATGACAGTCAACAGTTCTCGCTAAATATTTGCCATCACGAGATCTTGAATTAGCCAAAAATCTGTGATAAATTGAAAGTTGTCCAGACACATCCCCCAAATTATGGTTCGCTCGGGACCCTGTTGATGACACTGTTCTGTAAGAATATTACATAGAAAAGTTTCACTAAATTTTGAATCCTTATTGTGAGATTAATAATGTTTAACACTGTTTAAACTAGCACGATGGTGATGTTTATGGAGTTATAAAACAGACGGATTTGCCACTGCTGCAAACTAGCCTTCATTGACAAGTTGTCAGTGCCATTTTAGCCTGCGTACAGCAGTAGTGTGCCTGGCTGTCACTTGATATTTCCGTTTCTGCACAGCTTGACACACAAAGACGGGGCAGAAAGGCAAGGCAGATCGCCTGAGGCATGAAGGCTTTTCATGGGTCACCAGGTTTCTTCACCTCTTCTCACAGCCTCCGGCACCTCTGCAGTGGACCCGCCATTTTGTTCAGGAACTCTGTGCGGTTTACGAGTAATTGCAATGGAAAGTGTTCAAAATACATTCATTTAAAATATACCTTCTGATGTGTTGTTGCTTTTTTAGTCCAAGGAGCAGAGACAGTGATTGGCTGTTCTGAACATTTCACACACCTCCCTAATGGCAGTAGATTTATTTTTGGAATCAATTGGTAGTCATGTGGAGTAAAGTCCTGTAACCCGCAGTACTGTCATGCACAATTAGACACTTCCAACAAGTCTATTCAGCAAGGCGCTGTCAGTGGAAGTGACACGGTTCAGCAGTAAAAGGCACTGCAAGAAATTGAGCAGAAAGGAAACTATCAATTCTGACGCTGTCGATTTCTGTTTAACCAATCAGCTTTCACCAACCTATAGAAAACCTCTGTGAAACCCGTTTTAATATTTAAAACATGTCCCTGCTCCTAATAGGATGTGCCTGACATTTTATTTTGAAAGTTTTTTCTTTGCAAGCATTGCCTCAAGTACATTAGGGAAATTATTAGCAAGAGCGATGAAACTGCTTCTTTGCCACATCGTTTTCTTGCACAATGAGTGTATTTAGGTGGTGCGTAAGTGTTTGTTTAAATAGGGATTGCACCACCGTAACCTCACTTTTTACGACTTTCCGGTTGCGCAATGCCCTGCACCATATTTACAAAGTGGCGTTAAGCCAGTTTTCGTGGCTTAACGCCGCTTTGTAAATATATATCCCTTTCACGCAGTTATCTGCGTGAAAGGGGCAAGCAATGAATGTTGCTTGTGGACGTTCCACCACAACATCCATTGCTTTTTGCCACTGCCCCAGATTTACAAGGATCTGGAAATCTGAGACAATGTCAAAAACTAAGGCCATGCAAAAGCAGGCATTAGATTGACAAACACAAAAATGATGTTTACCACGATGCAGGTATCTGTGTTGGCACATGTCTGCCAAAATTGCACCAGCCCAGGAAGAGAGCAGCACAGCGCCACACCTTAGTTGATATGGAGCAGTACTCCCTTCTCCCGTTCACGAAATGCAGTGCGGCAACTGTAGTTGCTGTGATGCGTTGCATGAACTCTTTGTAAATCGAGCCCAAAGGAACAGGATGGCAAGTCTGTAGCTTTTGAGAGAAATTAACGCAAGATTAAAAAGAAAGATAAAGAGGGCAAAGAAATAAAGATGGAGGGCCCGATTCACAGAACTAACTTAAGACAAAATCCTAAACTTACTACCATTTTGGTATTCACAGAATGCACTTACTGCTTTTGGTATTCACAGAATGCACTTACTACTTTTGGTATTCACAGAATGGATTTACGACTGCTAACTTTACGTCCGCACTCGGGCCGGTAATTCCGACCCGGAGGTGGGGCTTCCGGGCCGGAGGCGGAGCTTCCGGCCCAGAGGTGGAGATTTTGACCATGGCTAAATCTCTGCCACTGGCCGGAGTCCCCACCTCCGGGCCAGAAGCTCCACCTCCGGGCCGCAAGCTCCGCCTCCGGGCCGGAATTTCCAGCCCGAGTGCGGACGTAAAGTTAGTAGTCGTAAATCCATTCTGTGAATACCAAAAGTAGTAAGTGCATTCTGTGAATACCAAAAGTAGTAAGTTTAGGATTTTGTCTTAAGTTAATTCTGTGAATCGGGCCCAGAGAGAGCATAGAGTTAGATCAGCGAGGTAGAAGATGAGGTGTCTTGAAAGTCGAGATGTTAGATTTGGAGAAAGTGACGTTACCCCAAGCTGCCTGAGTCCGCCGCACCCCGTGATGGAGTTCTGGATCAAGGCCAAGTCGCTGACTTCGGTGAGGAGAGTGGGGCCGCGCTCCCCCAGGTAACATGGATCAACACCTGGGGTGGGGTGCAGGCCCGGAGGTACACTCTCTCGGCCTCCCGATTTAGTCAGCTGCACGAGCCGCTGCTTCGGCTCGTATCCCAGCCCGTGCTGCCCCAAGGAGGGACAGTGCTGGGGAGGGGTGGGTGGAATTCGCGGTACGTAAAGTTCGGCGAAACGGTAAAAAATCTCCGCGAGCACGCAGAAATTCCGCGAACACGTGGAATTGCTTGTTCGCAATGCTTTTTTCCTGTTTGTGAACGCTGTTTGCTTGCTTGGGGGAAATATCTCACAAACACGCATTTTGAGAACACAAACAATCAAAGAATTCCGCGAAGCCGCGGAACACATAATTTTGGGCAATTCGGCATTCTCTGCGGAACGCAATATTACCCAAATTCTGCAAGTTCCGCCAGCGGAATGGAATTTACCGGCCAGGCCTAGTGCTGGGGCTGGAGTGGGAAGCAGTGCTTTTGTGTCATCATTTGATCCATAACGGGGGCACTGTTAACGGAGCACGGAAAACTGTCGTATTACACTTTGCATTATTGCTGCTAACGAACTATCGAACTGTCATATTACGCCTGACCTCATTTGTGCCTGACAAACTACATGCTTGGAGCGCTACGCACTGCGTTATTTTTCCCTTGCATATTACCTGATTGTAATGTGGTGCATTGCATTATTTCTTCAGTGCATAGTATCTGAGTATAAAGTGGCGCAGTGTATTATTTCTTCATAGCATCGTACAGGATTGTAGCGTGACGCATTGCTTTGTTTCTTCCTGGTACAGGGCATGCTGGTGGTGATACACATTGCATTATTCCTTCAATTGCAAAGTACATGACTGTGGCGCTACATATGGCATTATTTCTCTGTTGCACAGTATAAGAGAATATCGTTACGCATTGCAGTATTTGTTTCCTTTTGCAACATGTATAATTCTAGCAATACGACTGCCCTAACCTTTTAGAAACGGTTAGAAGTGAGCTTAACTGTTGGTCAGAAGCGGTGGTTGGGATTAGAACCTACCAACCCACCGGAAAGAATGCTACCCATTCTTATATGCTGATTTTGTATCGTGTGGTTATATCGTATAATTGCTTATATAAAGATTATACTCATTTGATTAAAACTTGTGTGGAGTCTATTTGTGGTGACATCATGGGGTTGCTGTGAGCTTGGTTGCACATACTGAACACTCTTTCCTTGGATATACGCCTGGCTGCTTTTGCCAAGCTACTAAGGGGGTGATCAGGGCTATCTCAGATGGTGTGCTTACTTAGCCTAATGTTGAAGCAAGGAGTCGGGGACTCCCACCTCCAGCATTTGGTGGCGGCGGTAAGCGATAAGGACCCCCACTTCCAACACCCTCCAATGGTTCTTTCCATCTGCAAACCCTTATTAATTACCATACTTTGCCAATTATTCTCCCTATCAAAAGTAACCCCCAGATAAAAAACATCCATGACCTCAAGAGTTCAGCCTTCAATGTGCATTTTGGGATATTTCTTGAGCTTTTTGCCTGCCACAAGAACAAAGGACTTTTGATTAATTTACGTTTAGGGCCAAGTTCCCCATAAAGATTGTGTACTCCCCTATACGTTTTTGGAGTGCATTGCGGTTACATGCCAGCAGCACTACATCCTCTGCATAAAGCAGGATGGAAATCGGGGATGAGTTGATGATGGGAACGTCCCTAGTGGATCCCTTTAGGGCCTGTTCTATGGCATTAGTGTATAAAGCAAATATAAAAGGGCAAGAATGCATCCCTGTCGTCCTCCCTGGGTGATGTTAAAGTGTCTCGTACACTCACCCTCTCTGCCATACCTGACTCAAGCGGTAGCGTCAACGTACATCCCTGAAATAAAATTAATTATCATTGTATCAGCTACCATTTCTCCCATAATGGTCCACAGCTTAGAATGGACTACACAATTGAACACGCTGACAGGTCCATAAAGGCCTTGTACAGGTGGTTTGTCTTTGGCGTGATGTATTTAGCTATAATCAAGTTAAGGTTTAAGGATTTATTGATTATCTCCTTTCCCTGTCTGAACCCATATTGAGAGGGTATTAGAATGTGCCTTTCCGTGGCCCATTCCTCCAATCTATTTAAAAGAAGCCGGCCCATTAATTTAGCCATAGAGTCCAATAAAGAAATCTGTCTGTAATTTTTTGGATTGGCGCTGTCCCCTTTTTTAAAAATAGGTATTATGACTTTCTTTTTCCAAGAGGATAATACACCCATCTTTGCTATGATGTTGAAAACGTTAGTAAGGAGTGGTGTCCAGAGTTCCTGATTATTTAGGAAGAAGTCTACCGGGACACCATCAGGTCCCGGTGCATTTAGCCTAGTGGACTGTGTCAAAGCGTGATTCATTTCTTCAAGGCTGAATGGTAAAAGACCTTGTAGGGAGGGCACCGGTGGACCTATAGACAAAGAGGGTGCCTCTCCAACATTCCTGAATGCTGTTTCAAAGTGGTCCACCCAGGAATCTTCTGCGACATGCATGTCTAGGGTGATGTATTTGTCTACTTTTAGAAAGGGGGCCTTTATTACACACAAGAACCCTTTGCTATCACGCATTATTACTATGCTTTGTAATTTCTCCAATGCCTGTTCTTTCAACACCTTCAGTCTTGCTAACCTCGCCGCTTTATGGGTCTGACAGAGAGATCTCACCAGAATAAAGTCTTGTGGGATCAATTGCAAGGCCATATGGAGTGATCTTGGGGCTTTCGAACAAGCACCATCACACCACCATAACTCCCATTGTTTATTCTGTGTTTTTGGATGCAGTAAATTCTCTTTAATTTTTGTTAAAAGCTAAAGTTATCATTGTATCAAATGAATTTAGGTCTAAACACATCAATTTCTTCTCTCGTTTTAGACACAACACCTCCAGTAAAATTTAGAGTGTTAACTTTTTCCCAATTTAGAGTGATTCCATCTTTCTTCCCAATGAGAGGGCTGAGTAAAGGATTCCAAATAGGTTTTGGTCTTTGGGCATATTGCATATGTCTACTGATCGCTACATGTTCACTAAAGGCAATAAAGGTTATTTTTGTAAGTGAGAAATGCGCTCTAATTGTTCCAGAAGTCAATATGTAGTCTAACACTAAGTAGTAGGTTCCAGAGGAAAACGCAGGATCTAACTGGCCCGAAGTATCGTTACAGGGGTTAATGATTTTAAGATTAAGGGTTTTTAATGGTCTTCTCAGACTCTCTCCATACTCATGTTTAAAATGAAGGAGGCACTTCTCATTATTATCAATCATATCGCAGGCTGTGGTGACCATCGGCCTACAGTTATGGGAGCTAAAATCACCCATCCAAACTACATCAAGATTGTTTGGATGGGAACTATTGAGCAGATTAATATCCCTTTCCAGGGGGCCTTATACTGTTGGCATATTGGTACGGAAGTTGCTATTATAGAAATTAATTAAAATCATCCAATTCCACCCTTCGTACTCTTTATAGGCCTCACATAATAGTAGGTGAGAATGGGGTGAAGTAGCTACATCTTTATCTTAAGCCCCACAACATTAGACACAAGGGTCAATAATCCCCCTCTATATCGATAAGCAGCGGAGGGCGCTGCATAGGTCTGGCAGGAGGAGTACCCATCTATATGGATGTCACCAATTCCCCATGTTTCTTGAAGGCATACAATGTCATTCTGTGTTACCAGTGCTAGTCAATCAAAGTTGGCTCTTTTCTGGTTACACCCCGCTATGTTATAGGACATAATTTTTAAATAGTTTGGATCATTTTCTATCTTTGCCTCGCTGTTGATATTCTCTACATCAGACGGGCTTTTTGAGGTATTGTTTAGTCAATCATATGCTTCTAGATCTCACAGTGGTGCAAACCTAATGTTTAGGGGTATCACAGGGTTCATTTCTACAAGAGAGTGGTTTGGAAAGGCACTGATATTGGGTCCTAAATGGGTGAGATTAAAGGGGGAATTGTGAGAGTTTATTTTAGCATGTGCAGGTGTAATAGGGCTATGAGGATTATAAAAATAGCCTAATGGCAATGCAAAGATCTCAGTATCAAATGATGGAATGTTCGGCAGTGTCCTCAACAGTTCACCCACCAAATACTTGTTGTTAAAATGTGTGACAAAGCAGTCCCCTCCTATTCTCTTCTTTGAAGTCCCCACCCACTTTACTGTTCTTACCAAAATCAAATGTTGGTAAATATCAATCCCACCAGTATAAAATCTAGAGATCCAATGTAGAACGTTATGCATTAATTGCTCTGTTGTTTCCCGTTGACTGGGCTTCAGAATCAGGGTACCTGCTAAGATGAGTGCAAAAGAGCATGCAGCCGGGGGGAGATCCAAAGTCTCTCCATATTTGGGTGGAGGAATTCCCTGGGGGAGGGGGTGCCCATGTTCCAGGATAGTGCCTGCATGTCCTGATTCACTATCTCCAGTAAGGGCAATGTCCATTTCCACCTGTCCCCGCCTACTCTCTCAGTGTCCTTCCTCCCTTATAAACATATGGTTATGGGTTAGCGGGAAGGGAGGGTATAGAGTTAGTATTGTCTCTTCCCACTAATGCAAAGTCTGCCAGTTGGGGATTCCGCAGTTCAGATCGGGGTATAGTCCCGGTTGGTAGTTGAGAAACTTGTGATTATGGAGGGACGGGGGCTACATAGGAAGGCTGGCGGGCACAAGGGCCCGGGATTTTACAAGTGCGCTCTGGTTCCCATCCTCTGGACCAACATCAGTGTCCCTTTCAATGAGCTATATAAGAGATTCCTATTTTGGTTAGTCTGACTATGATGGGTTGCAGATGTGTTGAAACAATTAATTCTAGTTGTTTAAAGAGTAATGGGTATGGTTAGGGGCATGAAGTTGTCCAACTTGCTGTACCCATTAAGGTTGCCAGAGTTTGTGGTTTTACCATTTTTAATCGGAATCCATTTCATTTTAGACCTTTACTGCTTTTATTTTCTTTGGCGTCCCTAGCTCGGGCGAAAACTCATTAGCAAATGTACTAGGAGGGCCTGGTGAGGTCAGGGTATGGGGGCAGTCATTGTGTTACCATTTAGCAAAGGGGATAGAGCAGGGGATAGTGCAGCTGTTTCTTTTAATTATTATAGCGGTTCTTACCTCTTCTAAGAAGAGGCACCACTCCCTGAGCTCTATCTCCTTTGAAAGGACGTCTGCTGCTCTTCTCAGGAATGAGTCCGAGGTATCAGTGATCGCTCCACCTTGCTCTGTGGTTTTCATCTTCCTTCTAGTCGCTCCTGGTGCCGGCATGTTCTTTAATATTGGGCAGGTGGTTCCTTACTAAAAAAAAAAACCTGTGCAGGGTAAAGGTCAAGGTGGGTGCCCAGCCTCCTCCGGGAGATGGCCTGGTCTACGCCCAGTCACGTGCCGGGGCGTGTCCTGTGCGACCCCCCGCTGGTCCTTAAAGGCGCCTTCGGGCGTGTGGAGAATTGCATGCTGATCGCATGGTCTCTGGGCCCCTGGGACCTGTAGTTTGGCAGCCCCACCTCTTAGGAAAAGATATGGGTGTCCTGCGCTGAGGGAGCCCTCACCGGTCCTTAAAGGCTCCTCCAGGCACGTGGAGAATGGCCTGCTGACTGTGTGGTCACTGAGGCCTCTGGGGCCTGTAGTTTGGCAGGCCCAGCTCTTAGGCGAAGATACGGGCGTCCTGCACTGCGGGAACCCCCTCCCATCCTTAAAGGCGCCTCCAGGTGCGTGGAGAATGGCGTGCTGGTCGCGGGGTCTCTGGGGCCTCTGGGGCCCATAGTTTGGCAGCCCCTACCTCTTAGGCAAATTATTTAGTGATCACAAAACGAAATGAAAATTAAATGTTTAGAGCACTCTACTGCCTAAGGGTGTCTAGGACAGTGTATACACTACATAGCCATAGACCAAGGTTTTAAAAGAGTATTAGAGCATTGGAATGTGGAGCACTCCACTGAATACAATGGAGTGCTCCGTGCTTCTACAGGCCGGTAAAAGCCTGCAGAGCAACATTCCAATATTGCTTTTGTTCACAGCCGTTGCTATGAACAAAGGCTTCTCGGAGCCCAATGGGAAAACTCCCTTGGGCTCTAAGAGGCCTTTGTTTTATTTGTTCGAACATTTTGCCCTTTAGTGGCAGGATGTTCTAATAGCCTTATAGCTCTTCGTAGCTGGGCTACACCGGCTATTAAAGTCCCGCTCCCTTGTTAAAGGCCCTCCTTCTTTGGCTCGGGACTTTAACTCTGGAGCAGACCTTTAATGGCCGGTATATTATTATGTTAGCATTTTATTGTGCTTTGCATTTTGTGTACTGTAAATCATTTGAATTCTCATTTGTACTGTCTGAAATAATGATGCAAACTACCTTGAGGCAGCCAATCTCATCAATGCATGCGATTCTATGGGGCTGAGACAAAAAGCCTTACACTTCTCTGTAGCCGAATGCTGAATGGTAGGTTCTACAGCATAAATGAAATTACTGCTGAGCAGCTGATTCCTCTTAAGTAAACCTACCACTTCACCATCCTTTTTTTATCCATCTTATTAAAATATATATATTTGTAAATCTGAATATTGATATTTCCAAACCCGGACCAGTTGCAGAGCCTACACCATAAAATAAGTATTTCAAATAGTTAATGCTTTTTCTTGTTTTGCTCCCTTTAACATCCAGCTTATCAGACATTTAGAAAGATGAAACAGGCACAATCACCTATACTTTCCACATTCCCCAACTGGAGAATCTTTCTACCCTGTGATCTTGCTAACATTGTCCCCAGAGGGATATCCCCCTTCACAATATTTTTCTGCTCATTGGCCTTCTCATTACAGTATTTAAATCAAGTACTGTCAACTCTGGTCATCTTAAACTCTTGCCCTCTATGCATTGTAAGAATACCAAGGAAAACAGAGTGACTGGTCCAGAGAAATCTCTGTTGACAATGTCTAGCTGAGGGTTGTGTTTCCTCCAACTGGAAAAGAAAGGTCATAGTAGTCCTTCTCAGGAAACCCTTTGGTGATCCTACCATTGTAGCTAATGTTTGGACTATATTGCTTCCTCTTTTTCTGTCTAAAACCAAAATATATTGAAATCAAGGCCAGGTCAGGAGACTTCCAAAGCAGTTTCATTCTAGTCCACCAGAAAAAGATTTTTATGGTTTCTGGACTGGATGATTTACACATTTCCTTGGATGTGGGTGAGGTGGATCACTGCCAGAATATCGGGAGTCAGAATATTAACCTACAGAAATATCGACGCAACAATGTCGATGTCCAGAATATCGAAGTCCTATCTACATAATGGTAGGTACAAAAATATCGATAAAAAAATATCGTTGTTAAAAATATCGGTTTTTTAATGTATAAAAAATAATGTAAAATAAAGTAAATAACACATATAACTAAAATAAACATAGTTAAAAATATTTTAAAAAAAATATATATAAGTAATACATATAGGTGCCGATTCCGATCCTGTAAAACCCGGGTACGATTCGCCGTACGGAGCGTATTCTCCATACGATTTGTACCCGGGAAATCCACCGTACAATCCAGCAAGTACGATTCGTACAGAAATTCCATTTCCGTACGAATCGTACAAAACACCGTACGGCTAAGAAATACCTACGAGTCTGATCCTGGACAGCGCGTACGCGACGTCCGTACGGAGTCAGGCAGCGTTTTACGGACCAGCAAGTACGATTCGTCCCTACGTCACTCCGCACAGCAATTTTTTAATGGCAGCCAAAAAAAGCCGGAAAAACTGAGTCCGACGTGAAAAAACGGAGCCCCGGTACGCGACGGACAGCCATGGACCCCCATCCTACGTGTCATCCCGGCCCTCTTAGCCTACGACCTGGTGCACCGACCCGACGCACACGCCGCAGAAGGTGAGAACAACACCCAGGGGCCAAGGGGGGGTGAGGGCCAGGAAACATACCCCCTACCCAAATTAAAACCTACAATATTGAGGACATACATTACCTCAAGGGTCTGGTCACTCCGGGGGGCGTGTCCACCAATCCCTGCGTCACGCAACTATGGAAGTGGACGTGAACGCGTACCCCTACGGCAACACTACAATAGTGATACGCACCGTATTCACACATACATAGCGTGGGTACGGTCCGTAGCACTATCTTAGTGGTGCTGTGGGGGTATGCGTGGTACGGACCGTACACACGCCCTCAGAGTGTGTGTACGGTCCGTATCACCACTGTAGTGGTGACGTAGGGGTACGCCTGGTATGGACCATACACACGCCCTCAGAGCGTGTGTGCGGTCCGTATCACCATTGTATTGGTGCCGTAGGGGTATGCGTGATATGGACCGTACACACGCCCTCAGAGCGTGTGTACGGTCTGTAACACCATTGTAGTGGTGCCGTAGGGGTATGCGTGGAACGGACCGTACACACGCTCACAGGGCGTGTGTATGGGCCGTACCACGCATACTCCTACGGCACCACTACTAAATTGATTCGGACCGCACCCACACATACATAGCGTGGGTACAGGCCGTATCCCCATTGGATTTGTGCCGTAGGGGTACGCGTTGTACGGACCGTACACACCCCATGAATGCGGGGGTACATTCCGTATCACACGTACCCCTATGGCACCAGTACATTTGGGATATAAGGCGTACACACGCCACGAATGTTGGCCTATGGCCTGGTGCAGCATTTTACCTCTATATTGGTGTGTGTGTAGGCCCAGGACAGCAGTGTACTGCACCAAGGGGGTGGGCGGGTGGGTGGGTGGGTGGTTGGTTCAATAGGATTCCCAGCAGTGGACATACATGTGAGGGGTGGGTGCAGAGGACTCCCAGAAGTGGACAGAGACATGGGGGTGGGTGCATATCACTCCCAGCAGTGGACCGACATGTGAAGGGTGGGTGCAGAGGACTCCCAGCAGCGGACAGAGACATGGGGGTGGGTGCACAGGACTCCCAGCCGTGGCCTGCAATATATGGGGTGGGTGCATATCACTCCCAGCAGTGGACAGACATGTGAGGGGTGGGTGCAGAGGACTCCCAGCAGTGGCCTGCAATATGAGGGGTGGGTGCATATCACTCCCAGCTGTGGACAGACATGTGAGGGGTGGGTGCAGAGGACTCACAGCAGTGGACAGAGACATGGGGGTGGGTGCATATCACTCCCAGCAGTGGACAGACATGTGAGGGGTGGGTGCAGAGGAATCCCAGCAGTGGCCTGCAATATGAGGGGTGGGTGCATATCACTCCAAGCAGTGGACATATATGTGATGGGTGGGTGCAGAGGACTCCCAGCAGTGGACAGAGACATGGTAGTGGGTGCACAGGACTCCCAGCAGTGGCCTGCAATATGAGGGGTGGGTGCATATCACTCCCAGCAGTGAACAGACATGTGAGGGGTGGGTGCAGAGGACTCCCAGCAGTGGCCTGCAATATGAGGGGTGGGTCCATATCACTCCCAGCAGTGGACAGACATGTGATGGGTGGGTGCAGAGGACTCCCACCAGTGGACAGAGACATGGTAGTGGGTGCACAGGACTCCCAGCAGTGGCCTGCAATATGAGGGGTGGGTGCATATCACTCCCAGCAGTGAACAGACATGTGAGGGGTGGGTGCAGAGGACTCCCAGCAGTGGCCTGCAATATGAGGGGTGGGTCCATATCACTCCCAGCAGTGGACAGACATGTGATGGGTTGGTGCAGAGGACTCCCACCAGTGGACAGAGACATGGGGGTGGGTGCACAGGACTCCCAGCAGTGGCCTGCAATATGAGGGGTGGGTGCATATCACTCCCAGCAGTGAACAGACATGTGAGGGGTGGGTGCAGAGGACTCCCAGCAGTGGCCTGCAATATGAGGGGTGGGTCCATATCACTCCCAGCAGTGGACAGACATGTGAGGGGTGGGTGCAGAGGACTCACAGCAGTGGACAGAGACATGGTGGTGGGTGCATATCACTCCCAGCAGTGGACAGACATGTGAGGGGCAGGTGCAGAGGACTCCCAGCAGTGGACAGAGACATGGGGGTGGGTGCAGAGGACTCCCAGCAGTGGCCTGCAATATGAGGGGTAGGTGCATATCACTCCCAGCAGTGGACATACATGTGAGGGGTGGGTGCAGAAGACTCCCAGCAGTGGACAGAGACATGGGGGTGGGTGCATATCACTCCCAGCAGTGGACAGACATGTGAGGGGTGGGTGCAGAGGACTCCCAGCAGTGGACAGAGACATGGGAGGGTGTACATCATTATCACATGACCACAACTCCATGGGTGTATGTACGCATCCCTAACTGTGGACAATGATGATAGTGCCATAACAACACATCACTAACAGCAGTGTCCCACTCCCAGGAGGATGGATGTCACTCCCCCACTGCATGACACACCACATGTGGGTGTGAGGACAAATAACACATTCATACCCACCCCTGGCGGATGCAGCACAATACACACACTGAGATCATGCCACAAGACTGTATAGTCATGTCACTGCCTACTAAACTAAGAGAGCCAAAGGGAACACACACTGTCACGCACATCCCAGGACTGATAGGAATGTTCAGGTGCTGGGCCAGCCACCAAGATGTTGTCTCTCATGGAAGGACTAGAGTGGAGTTCCCACAGATACAATGCCCACAATTGTGAGTCAGGTGCCCAAATACCCTGCAGAAAAAGTACCATATGTGTGCTAGGCCGGGAGTACACACATGTATAGTGCTGAAAAGGGAGAATTTCTCCAGGAAGGCATTTCGACATACTCAATACACAAGTACAGTGACTAGCAAGGATGGCACAGACGATGCAGCCGGAGACATTGCTGAGCAGGCATGGCCATAGTAGAAGGGATCCGTCACCAACAAAGGAAATGTAGACACAGTTCAGCACAACAATTGTGCAACTCTTTGCAGGGAAGATGTCAGGTGCCACAGAGGAAGGAACACTCCTTGGGACAAAGTCTCAAAACCAAAATAACACACACTACCAATGATTCTTTGCAGAGACCTTGTGATGGCACGCAGAAACCATGGTCCACCTCATGACCATCAGAGTAGAACATTTCTCAGAACCATAACACATTACCACAACACCAACTCCAGGAGCCTCAGCACCAACATCAATACCTGAAATGCAATAGTGTGCAAAATAAAAATAAAATGCTTTATTCAGCATAAAAAATAATAATGAAATTACACTATATACAAAGGCCAATGGCCAATCCACAATAGAAGTCCTTGGGGGACACATGGGCACGCGTCTCCCCTAGCTTGCCTGCACATTGGAACCCTCAGGTTCGTCGACCGGGGGGGGCATCATGTGGGGAAGGTCCAGGCACCGCAGGGACAGGAGGGGGAAGGGCAGGTGTGATGGGTGTAGGGGTGGACGTCTCCAACGCAGGGGGTGGGGCAGTGGCAAAGGTGGATGTGAGCACGTCGCTGCACACCCCTGCCAGGGCATCCAGGGTAAGCCCTGCACCGGAAGAAACCCCAGGGCCAACGGAGGGGAGGGAGGCCAAGGGATGGGGTGCAGCGCTCATGGCGGAGGGGGTGGACAGGTGGGGCGACTTGACTACCCTGCCCGGGGACTTCCTCGCCCGCTTGCTGAGTGGTGTCACAGTGGGGGTGATGGGCAGCTCTTTGGGTATCAGTTTGGCAGGGGAGCCAAGGGGAGTGCTTTTGGAGGGACTGGGTTGTGAGGCCTGCGGACTCAGACTGTGGCTGCGTGTATATCTTTTTGCCCCAGACCCAGTGGGTGTGCCTACATCCCCCTGAGTGTGCGTGACAGGAGGTGTGCGCTTGCCCTTACTTGGTGGTGTGCTGCCTTTGTCTGGTGGGGTGCGTGCTTGGGAATGTCTGGGTGTGCATGGGACAGGTATGGGAGAGGGAAGTGTGGATGGGGTAGGGGGGACGAAGCACTGCAGGAGATTCACTGCTGCCGTCAGTGAAGAGTCCATGGACCGCAGAAACCTGCATTGTTTAGACATCGATGCTGACATGCCCTCCATGAACGACACCATCTGTGTTAGCAGTGTGGTGTGGACATGGAGGACAATCAGCACCGATTCCTGCTTAACCTGCAACTGCCGCAGTATGTCCACAGACTCTGCACTGAGGGCAGCAGGGGTGACAGGGGCAGGGGGTGCGGTGCCTGTCCCGAAGGAGACATGGTGGTGTCCTGCACGGACAGAAGGGACCGGAGCAACTGGGAGGGCGGTGCTGGGAATGGAGGAGGCGGATGTTGGGCTGCTGCCAGGTGTTGTAGCAGCCTTCGCCCCCTCGGTGAGGTCAGCCTCGGACCCGCCTGCGTCATAGTTCGAATCGCCACCAGACAGGTCCTCTGACTGACTCCCCTCGCCCTCCGTGCCACTGGCTCCCGCAGATTCGCCAGCACTGGTGGCACTGGTGCTGGGTCCCTCATCCAGGTCCGTGCAGGTGTCTCCCTCGGTTTCCAATGATGATGCTGTGGGCAAGGTGAAGATACAGAAAAACATCAGTCACCTGTATACATCTGACACATGAGTACAAAAACAATAGGTCACAGTGCATATCAGGCAATGCATCATCAGTAACAGCTAGATTACTCCGCACATATGTAAGCCCTGTACTCCCCAGTTGGTAGACCCACCATGGCACTTGGACACAAAGAACAATAGGACACACCAGCCCAAAACTTGAATGAGAAAACACTGAGGAGCTAGTGTCTGGGAACAGGTGAGCACAGCAATACAATGAAGTCATGCCACCTCTTGTTTACCCTGAAAGAAACAGTAGTGGTGCACCCAAGGCAAAGCAACACACCTCAATACCAAAGGTGTCCCCACACTCAGAGACCTGTAAGTACTTTGGAACACAAAACGAAAAAAAGTTGGTCCCTTGGGAATCACAATACTTGACACAATCAACATGGTCAGAATGTGGGAATGTGCCATTTTGTGAACAGAACACACATGTGCCTTCATAACAGATGGCTCCTAAGGAGGTGCACACAAAACTACATTTACCCAGTCATTGAAGAAGCTGGCAGCCTTCTTTAAAGAAGCCACTGTTAGAAAGAAATGGTGTTGCAGAAAGTACATATACATGGGTCCACGGAGGGCTTGATGACTTGACACTCGTAAGTTTGTATCACCAACAACCAGGGACTTACCCAATTTCCACAACACTGGGTGAACATGTATATGTATAATCAGAAAAACAGTCTCATTAGAACAGTGCCTTCTTTAAAATTGTGCCAGCGTGTTCCCTGAAAGTGTAAAGGTGGTTTGGTGTGCACTTCCTTGGGAGACATCTGTCATGCAGGCACATTATTGTTCTTAACAACAAAACATCAAACTAAAGCATAGAAAACATGAAGACCTGTTGACAAGTGTTGTGAGTGCCAAGGTACAATACCTTGTGACTAACAACTTGAATTATGTCAGTTGTCACATGGCCATCCGTTACCTGATGACACAGTTGCCAACACATCTGACCCACTGCCTGTCATGTGGAGTGGCACACATGTCCAAACCCAGGACAATGCATGAGCTAATGGGCCTGCAATTGTGTTGTAAAAAGGCATACCTGCACTGAGGAGACACCCCCATGGCAAGCCAGAATGTCCACACAGATGTCAGCACACAAAGACCAAACTACGTAGCATCTTGACCACACACTGGTGCCAAAAATGAATGAGCAGGAATCATGTATTTAAACAATTGACACATGCTGCAAAGCACAAATATTAAACCCTGCACAACATCACTGGGACACTGCACGTTGAGTCTCTGTCCAGCTAATTATCACACACAGGTCAGACCTGGCAAGGAGACATAAGGTCTGGCCATGTAGGCCTCGCCCGCACAAATCCCCCATACCTGAGACAATGTGATTGAGACAGATCAAGAAGTACCACCTCTTAATCAGGCTTTACTAAAATGTGCAGCAAGACTTCCCAAATGTACTCCACATCACCTCGTGAGGCTGCCAACACATATTTGTGACTAACAACCATCGAAAGATAGTTGTGAATAGACACACAGGCACTGCCCAGTGTGAGTATGCACAAGCTAAATGGGGTCTCCCTGTCCAGTGGACACATGTAGCACACTTTGGATAAATACAAATGAGGCCAGGGAACAATGCCACAGAGGCAAACCTATGCTGAGCACACTGAGAATGGACACAGTGTTGGATGACACACATGATTACGAGGCAAGGGTGTCTGAGGGGACTGTAGTGGGCACACTGCTCCTTGTTCCTGGAATGATCTGACTGTAACATGAGCAACCATCCTGGCACTATGCATATCTCCCACTCATGCACATCATGTCTGAGGCCACAACATTGGTCATGCATGCTGCAAGGTTGTTCATTTGAAACCTCACACTCCCATGTTGAGACTCATCATCAGTGCCAACAAATATGGACCCCCAACAGAGTGAACAGGACAGGGCACAGGCAAGGTAACAACACATGTCACAGACCGCCCTCCCACATGATGCAGAAAGCAATGTGCACTTGGATCAACTGGCAGGCTAGATGACCATGTGCAATTGTGATTACACACAGACCAGGGGACACATGTCAAGCAGGGGAAGGGACGAATAAGAGCACCGGTTGACTTTGGGGAACAGAACATGCACTGCACATATAAACCCTGGCAGTGTATCCAGGCTACAGAGCACTTCCAAAAGCTGGGGATACACAACACAACAAACAGACAGGTACCTACCCCCTCCTTGCTGCTGTCCCTCCTGTAACTGCCTATCCAGGTCAGGGAAGACCACCGCCAGGACACGCATCATGTGGGTGGTCAGGCGTCGGCGCCCGCCGTAGGGGTGTGGAGGTGAGAGCTCCAGCTGGACCCGGGCAATCCGCCGGGTCCAGCACCGGATGTCCTGCCACCGTTTTCTGACTTGAGCTAGGCTCCGACTGCGACCAGCGTGACTCTCACGGCCCTGACGATCTGCTTCCAGATACCCCCCTTCTCGTAGGCAGTTACCTGTGAGGATGACAAAGTGAGACAACATCACTACACCTGCTCCATGTCACAGAGACACACATTTGAACATCGATGATATGTTGAACAGGGCATACGATGCTGCCAAGGAATAGCATCTTACTCATATAGACATTGGCCTCTGTGGAAGCCCCAATGCACTACATGGCATTGAAACTACACAGGTGGCAGGAGTGGTGCGACACACTCCCTGATCATGGCACACACTGTGCATCACATGCAACACCAGGCTGATGGACAGCACCTCAAAGCAGTTACATGCCCCAGCCCACTGACGCAACCTCAGCAGAGTACACAGACACACACAGGCACAGATCAATCACCTGCCATTGGCAACAGCGGATACATACCTCACTCTGCACATGTGCCACTTGCCTGTGGGGTGTCACAGGTGTCAGGCTAGCTCAGCAAGTCAGACACACAGCACGGCTTACTTCTCACATCAGATGGGTAGAGCTGTTGCCTCCTCCATGCAGCTGTGGTGCAACACTTCACATAGACACTCACCCACATGACAAGGAACCTTCACACACATCAATGTCCAGGAGGGCGTACACATCACTTGGACACTCTCACCACAGCTAAACTCAACTCATACACATCTGTGGGTACAGTCACCTGTCACACCGGGGGACCACTGAATCACCTCAGGACAATAGCAAAAAAATGCCACCAAGGATTTGCCAGGCTGAATGTGTCATGCACTATGCAGTGAATGTCACAGTAAGCACAATGCAAGTGAGGACTGCACACAGGAATTACTTCATGACAGACATAAGCCTTTCCCCCCCCTGGGACCCACTCGAAACCTCATTGCATGTCTTTCACACCTGGACACAATGCCAGAAGTGACAGTCACGAAAAAGGTGCACAGTCAAAGGTAGTGGGGTCAGCACTCACCTGCTCCCCTGGTCTCCCATACAGGCTGGGGTACTGTGGGAGGAGGACATTCAGCAAGGCCTCATTCTCCTCAAGTGTGAATGGCTGGGCCCTCTCCACAGTCCGCAACATGGTGCCAGAGGAAGCACAGACAGCAGCAGTGTGGTCGACAGGAAAGTTGTGCAGGCAAGAGCCCTCTCATGGGTTCTGGCTGACTTATATCTGTCTTGCTGGGGGCTTTCATTTACAGGAGTACAGAGTGATTGGTCAGACTCATTTGCATCCTACGTTTCCTCCAATCCCTTTAAACATACACCAATTACACGAATTTGCATGTTCAAATTTTGAGCATCATAGCAAGCCAAACACCACTTTGCAACATTGTAATTTTAGGGCCAACTGACTTTTCAAGCCCACATGATGGCCACATTGCAACTGAAATCTCTGTATCCATGACAACCAGCATGCATTTTGGGCCTAATACTTGTCCCCTATGTAATTTTTGATTAAAAAAAACATGTACAGTGCGTTTCACACGTACCCGTACACATACGGCACCACTACAATAGTGATACGGACCGTACACACGCTCTGAGAGCCTGTGTACGGTCCGTATCACTGTAGTAGTGGTGCCGTAGGAGTACACGTGTGTGTACGGTCCGTACCATGCGTACTCCTACGGCACCACTATTATAGTGATACGGACCGTACACATGACGTGTGTACGGTCCAAACCACGCGTATTCCTATGGCACCACTACTATAGTGATACGGACCGCACATACGCTCTGAGAGCGTGTGTACAGTCCGTACCACGCATACTCCTACGGCACCACTATGATAGTGATACGGACCGTACATACGACATGTGTACGGTCCGTACCACGCGTACTCCTAAGGCACCACTACTATAGTGATACGGACCGTACATACGTTCTGAGAGCGTGTGTATGGTCCGTACCACGCGTACTCCTACGGCACCACTATTATAGTGATACGGACCGTCCACACAAAGTGTGCACGGTCCGTACCACGCGTACTCCTACGGCACCACTACTATAGTGATACAGACCGTACATACGCTTGGAGAGCGTGTGTACTGTCCGTACCACGCGTACTCCTACGGCACCACTACTATAGTGATACGGACCGTATGGTGCGTTTCACACGCTTACACTGGTGATAGGAAGCGCACACGAAAGGACTCGCACAAGGCTGTACATCAAGTCATCGTCATTGCAGACTTTCATGTGCAGGGCCTAGGTGTGTCAGGCAGGGATATTGCACATGTCTCCTCATGTAGTTGCACAATTGATGTGTGATGACCTGTGTACACATGTCATGTGTGATGGGGCACTATTTGGCACACTTCCCCTTAACACTTTGCACATGTGTGCCTGTAGTACAAACGTGTCAAGCACAGCATCACTGGTATGGCACAGTCACCACCACCCACAACTGTCCCCTGATGCCAGGGACAGGGACACTAACAACTGACATTTCACAATCAGTGTGCCCCGATGTGATTATGTCATGTGTGTGTCATGTGTTCCCATGAGCTTGCTGTTACTGTTCCGTCAACTACATCTGCTGTTACTGCATCCAACATGTGTCTGTGTGGAGATGGGCATGGCACACATCTACGCACACCATGCCACATGTGGATTCCCACGTAAGCAGGGTATGTATGCATCGGACATGATATTTTCACATGAGGACATATCTGCGTCGTCTCAATGTCTGTGTTTTCTGTTTTCACGTGTACACCTTCATCGCAATATGTGTGATCTGTACATTTGACATTTCATGTGACCTGTGCGTCTAGCTTGCCGTCAGCTGACTGTATCAGATGACATCCTTTAAATGCATCTATGTGGATGTATGTCACTCCTGTGATGTCTCTGGCTGTTCACTCAGACTGGCCCCCAGCTCGTTTCAGGGCATGTCATGTAGACTTGGCAATCAACGGGTGTATCTGGCTTTTCATAGGAGTATCACCAAGCTAGCATATGTGTCCTGGATGTATTGCACACACCAGACTCTGTATTTAGCAGATGTGTAGTAGCAGTTGAGCATGTGCTCTGTTCATTGACACTGATGTTGTTATGCTCTCAATCTTCGTCATTCATCACAATTTTCTGCAGGGCACCACCTGTCCCCCGACCAATGCCAGACTTGGGTACCATGAGGGAACATGCCTGCATCCAACGTTACAGATTCACTCAACTGTTGATTGAGGAATGACCGCCAAGGTGACACCACACCTCCAACCGCGACACATGTATCCCACTGCGCTGACCCCCAAGATGAAGGTGATGGCAGCCCTACATTTTTTTTGCCACAGGTACGTTTCAATTCACCATAGCTGATGTTGGTGGCATGTCACAGACAATGTTAGCCGTGTCCTGTGTGATGTTTTAGCAGCCATGTTGGAGCACCTTGATGAATTCATCCATTTTCCGACTCCTGAGGAGTTGACAGGTGTCAAGGGTGATTTCTATGCCCTGGGAGGGATGCTCCATGTCATTGGGTCCATTGATGGGACACACATGGCTTTGGTACCACCACAGGCACAGGAGGTAGCCTATGGCAACCGTAAACATTACCACTCTATAAATGCCCTTGTGGTGTGTCTTGCTAACATGCTGATTTCCCATGTCTGTGCACGTTTTCCAGGGTCAGCACACGATGCCTACATCATGAGGCGTAGCAGGGTGCCATAAATGATGCTGCGGCTGCACAACGAACGAGCATGTCTTGTTGGTGGGTATACTCTGTTTGTCCTGTGTGTTGCGGTGTCTCTGGCTCTTACGGCATCTCCTGACCCACTTATTTACATGATGTTTCCATGTAGGGGACTCTGGCTATCCCAACATGCCGTGGCTGATGACGCCTCTCCGCAACCCAAGATCAGCTGCAGATCACCGGTACAACAATGCACACGGGCAGACCAGGCGAGTGATTGAGAGGACGTTTGGCCTCCTGAAGAGCCGATTCTGGTGCCTTCACAAGACAGGTGCGTCCCTCCCACATGCACCGGCGAAGGTCTGCAAAATCTTCCTTGTGTGCTGCATGCTGCACAACATGGCAGTGAAGAAGGCAGTGCCACTCATCCTGGAGCAGGATGAGCAGGAACATCCACCTGTGGAGGATGAAGGGCTTGGTCACGAGGCAAGTGAGGAGGAGGAGGAGGAAGAGTATATCTGGAGTCAGCTCATACGCAACTTCTTCTCATAATGATGAGTCACTGGGTCTGAGTGTGCACGCTTGTAGCCTTGGGTGGCATGTGTTGCAATGTGTGTGTCCAGCTGACTGTATGCTAAGTGACATAGATGTGTGTTCTGATCTGTCACTCGAGTGATGATGTCATTCCACACATTTTAGCAGAGACACTTTCTTTTAAATTTTCATGGGGACAACATTGTTCCTGTTTAGTAAATGACCATGTATGCGGAGAAAAATCTTTTAGCTGACTTCTTGTGTGTCTGTCATTCCCAGGTTCTTGCGCATGTTGTCTGCTCGTGTCATCGTTGTCCTCCTGCTATTCCTCATGAGTATTGCAACGTGTGCTGAATCAGCGTTCCATGCACGGACATGGGGAAATGTCATTTTGGGTAAGGATTGCAGCAAGGCATTTTGGGGGTGGTACGTGTTTGGAATGTATGGGGACTGCTTCTGTGCATGTTGTGTTACCATGCATACATGTCGACTCACCATGGGGCACATAACATGTAGCATGACTCCCATGAATTGACAGTCACCCTTCGTGACAGTCATCTGTAATGGTTTTGGATTCTGATGAAGGCATCAATGTGTGTAAAAATTCCCTCTGAAACATACGGGATGCTACGGGTGGACATAATGTGGGATATCCCCATGACGGGCTCAATGGGGAATTGCAGCCTCTCCGTGTGCAGCAGGAGGTGTTTGGCTCATCCCCTTAACTTGTGTGCCAGTTCATTTGGATTTACAACATCCGTGTTGTGAAGGGGGTGTCCAACGTAGGTCCCACATGTTCAGTCAAATGACCTGTGAGTCTGTTCATATTGATGCATTTCCCTTAGTGTGAGTTTGAGTAATAAAGGTGTACCTCACCCCCCGAAGTGCCTCATCTCTGTCAATGCAGGACTCTTGCCACTTTGCATGTGTCATCTCTGGCATAGTTGTCAAAGATTGTGCATATGAGTGTATGTGTAGCTCGGCAACATGCATGCAGTTCTTCATGGATAATAATCTCTATTGTGCATGAAGTCCATGGTTGGTTATGTATTTGGGCAGGTTGCTCCCACCAACGGGCCGTCAACGCCTGCTGAGGGTGTGTCTCCTGTGCGCAGCTCAGCCTTCTGTTTCCTGATCCTGTGTCAGTCATCTTTGGTGATTGTTCATCCATTTTCTCTGGGTGAGCCATGAGTAAACTGACACTCCTTCCTTTACATGCATCTGTTGCAGTTGTCCTTTCTGACATCCTTTTCTTTGTGTGCTACTTTTGGCCTAGTTTCCAGTACATGCCGCCTGCTGCTGCGGGCCCTGCGGCAAGGGCCCACCAAGTTCCCCGATTCTGCAACCCACACACCTCCAAGATGCTCCTCCCTTCCTCCCTCCACCCATTCATTAGGCTGTCATCAGCTTGTCTGTGCCACTGTTGCGGCTAGGCGGTGCCAAAGGCAGGACCGTCAGCGCATGCAACATGCACATTGCACGACCCTCATGTCCTTGCATGACCCACATCACACAACAGTCTCATGTTGCAGCCACTGTCCAAGCGAAAATCAACCGCCTGCTCTCAGGCATACCCTAAGCGCACACACCACACCTTCGCATGCTGAGTGTGCAACTCCAACTGCCTACACAGCGCTGCCCCGCCTTCCAGGCCCTGTCACACCAACCAGGTCATGTCCCTCCTACTCCACACCGGCTCCGTCCAACAGCACACCATTGGACTCTGTTACCTCCTCAACACAACAGGCCCACACATCATCATCATGACAGTGACCTGTATGAAAGCATCCTCAGCACACAACTTCTTCATTGCCATCTCAGATGGATACAAGAACACCCGCAGGGACGGCACTAACAATCCCGGAGGATGAATTGATATCTATTCCCAGGTACGCACTCAGGGTCACAAATCCAGTTTGGCACAAACCCCCTGCAAAGCCTCAGAGTAACACTCATCTACAGATCTCCAGGCCTACATCCACAATTCCGCAAAGCCATCAACACGTCCATCGTCACACACGCCTCACATCCACAGGATACATGTGGGTGTGGGCCAGGAACTTCTGGCTGGATGAGAACAACACCAGCATCCATCATTGGTCCATCCACATTAGCATCCACGTCTCCGACGGGCAACACACTGCCACACACGCTGCTACCAATCCCCCAAAGATGCTTGATGTAAGTCAACACAGACATGCTGTGTGGGACACTGGACCCAACACCACCGCCACACCCTGCAACCTCACACACTGGATCAGCAACTGATCCAACAATTTAGCCACGTTGATGGACTTTCCTGTGACGCACATCAACAATTAAGGCAGACCTGGACTCATACACGTCTAGCAGGACTCTTGTGCACAGCTAGCAACACAAATAACCATCAGTGGCCTTACAACCCTGGAAAACGGCACACACAGCCATCACCATATCATCAGCAAGGAGAATTGGAGATCCTTCAGATGGGGACGAGGCCAAAAAAACGCATGACATCAAGGAGCTCATCAGCATCGTGAGTGCACTGACATCAGCTCTCCATCCATAAGGCACCCCACCCTTGCAAGGCTGAGCCAATCCCTTGCAACTTTTTACCACTGCAAGCTCATGGACATACACGCAAGCCTTGGCACACAGAGGTAGAACGCACTATTATACGCGGGACCAACCACCCTCAGGTTTTGGACTTCCATCATCAGCAGATACAACACCCTGCTCATGTGCAACATCCCCTGGGGATCTCCATCAGGACCCTTCCCACACAACATCTCAACCACATCATTCCCCATCCTTGGAGCCCCCGTCCAGCATGTCATGTATGTATCATTGGAGTTAGCCACATTCCATGGTAGATAGAGGCATGCAGTGACCCAGGCCCTTCTTAGACAATGGACGGCAGGAACACTGGCTCTCAAGGAACCTCAACATGCTTCCCTAGCCAGAAAATGTCATCAGGAAGACAGTCAACGAGCAACTGACAAACTTCCTCCATGCAAAGAGCTCCAGGCAACCTGCACAAGACCGTCTTCCACAGTAATCACCCCACTGCAACCGTCATCATTGCCACCAACACCGACAACTTTGCCCTGCTCAACAATGGTGAGGCCACCCCCATTGACCTCTCCACAGTATTATGCACGATGTGCTCACACACTGTCAGCTCACACATCTCCAACACTGGTATCCAGGGGATGGACCAGGATGAAATCACCAAGTGGCTCACCAGCAAGGCCATGGGAGTGGGACTCAAGCCTTCAGCATGTAGAACAGTGGCTTCATCTGGCACATGGCCCAGGGCTTATCTCTCAGCGTTTCAATCTTCAATGTGTCCATGACCCCCCTCTCCACCATCACATGCGCACACAACCTCATCATCATCTCGTATGCCATTGACAGCCAGCTGCTCCTCACCCTCACCAAAGACACAGCCATTGCCAGTTCCAACCTTCAAGAAGGCATGAGGTCCGTTGATGAATGGCTGAACATCAGCCACCTGAGGCTGGACTTGTACAGGACTGAAGTAATCATCTGAGGATTTTTCCTTTACAGCTGGGTCAACTCCTTGTGTCCCACCCGCCAGGGCACTGCACCAGCACCCAGTGGCCACGCACACAAGATGGTGTGCATCATGGACTCGTCGCTCACAATTGCCATGCAACTCACCAGCATCTGTACCTCATGCTGCAACACCCTCCGCATGATGCACATGACACACAGATAGATCTACTCCAAGGCAAGACAGACCATCCCCCAGGTCCACGACACCAGCCATGTCAACTACAGCCCCACCCTCTACGGAGCAAGTACAGCCAAACTCCCGGATAACTTGTCCACATCCAGGGTGCATCTGCACACCTCAGCTTCAACATCCCGCGCCCCAGCCACATCACCGTCCACTTGAGGTAGCTGCAATGGATCACTGCCTGCTGCAGGATGACCTTCACACTCCTCACCCACACTCAGGAGGCAGTCCACAACCCCAGACCCCAAACCAACCTTGGACGTCTGTCATCCAAGACCCCATTGGGCCAACTCCGTGCATCCAACCTTGCCCTGGCCACCATTCTTCACATCTACCGAAGTCCAGCATGCAGGACATAGTTCTCCCACCTGGCTAAACATACCTGGGACTCCCTCCCCGGGCACCTCCACATGAGCCATGACCTCTACACCTTAATGATGCTCTTCCAAATTGGTCTGTCCACACAGTATTGCAAGCCCCCCCCGCAGCAGCTTGAGGCCATCACGGGTGAGTATTGCGCTCCATGTCTGTATTGGATGATACATTGTGACCCATGTGTGTCCTGTACCGGACTCAGATCCCAGGGTATGGATGGCTGGAGTTAGTTCAACACTCAGGCATAGTTTGACATTTCCCCACACATATGTTGTGGACTCATGCAAAATGACTGCAACATCTAATTAAAGAAATTTAATTTTATTGTAGGTGGGGGGCGTCTATTGTGGGTAAAAATAGGTGCTATACAGTGTGCCTAGGATCCAAAGTTCACAGGGGGAGATGGGATCCTTTGCATTTGAAGTCATCAGAGTCCAGAACACAGTCTTTGTCATCATTGGTCAGACTGTGGCCAGCAAGTCCATGTGGCAGAGAATGTCAGTGAATGAGGTGCTGCTGTTACGCATGAAGGCCAGGTGCTAGGCCAGGTGACCTGGGAGATGTGGATGGTCCGCTGCCTCTCACGGTCTTTTCCGTGGATGACCCACCTTCCTCGCATGACCCTCAGATGCAGGCCTTGATGATGTTTGGGACGCTCCGTCGGACGAATCCTCCTCCTCCTCCCTCCTTGTGGCTGGTGTTGGTCTTCACCTGGTGGCACAGGGAGGGTTGCCCATGTTGTCGGTGATCCGACGGAGTGAACGGCTTATGTCCGTTTGCACCGCCAGGAGCTCAGCCAGTCTTGCCTCCATCCGTCCTTTATGTTGTTGACTGGCGTGTTGCTCGGTCTGCTGGTTCTTAATCTCTGTGAGGGTCTCAACTACCTGGCTGATGGCCCTGGTGTCATGCCGGTATGCGTCCATGATGTTGCGTATGTGTGACATACAGGTCCCTTCAGCTGGCTGGTCAGGTTCTCGCCTCCGCCTGCCTCCACTCCCACCACCCCTGCCCACACGAGCCTGGCCTGCCGTTGTGGGCACATCGGGTCTATGGGACCCCTGAGGGATGGCAGTTGCGGGGTTGTCTGCCTCCTCCTGGGTGCCCGGCGAACCTTGTCCCTCCAGGTCAGACTGGCTCAGTTGTTCAGTGCAGGAAGGGCTCCTGGGTGTCTCCTGGGATGTGGCAGGAGTGGGGGTGGTGGTTGGCACAGATGTACCTGAGGCAGGTGCTGCAGGGGCTTGGACACCAGAGGGTCCAGGTGGGTTGGGGTCATCTGTGGAGTGTTGAGAGACATCGCTGTCGGTGGGATCAGGTTCCTCCCGAGCCTGGGACTGTGATTCTTCCCCCCTATTGTTGGGGGGAGATCCATGACATTGCCCTGTGTGTGAGAGAGAGACAATGTTAATGCTGTTTCATGCGACATCCATGTTTCATACAAATTCAAGTTGGCACAGTTCCTCCAGGTAGTTGTATGTGCCTAGCATTCCCCTCACTGTTCACTTGTGGATGGGTATGTTGCAGGGGACAGATTGATATGTTCTCCTGAGTGTTTGACATGTAGATTTTTGGCTTGGATGCTTCTTTGGCTATGGATTGATCTTGTTGTGTCACATGTCCATTGTGAGAGTGGGTAAATCCATTGCCTGCCCTGGGGGTGTGTGCTTGTGTAAGGGGTGTGTGTGACAGGGCCTGCTGGTGGGTGTAGTGTGATTTGGCAGTGGGTCTCCCAGGTGATGTATCTGTCTCCTCATGGTGCATGCTGCCATGACAGTGAGTGTGAGTTCCTGTCCTAGATATCTGAGCTTGTGGTGTTGGTGTTCGAGTTTACAGTGGTCACAGGAGGGCCTTGTGCTGGCTACAGCAGGGCCAAGTGTCAGCTACCTTGTCAGTACTTTGCCAGTCCCTGTACATTGAGCATGATGCATGGGTATGCACCTGGGCCATATGGGCCGAGGGCAATGGTGTCTGATTCAGAGTTGAACAATGTGTTTTGTGAGCCCCACCCTTCCAGCATCCCGGACATCCAGTCTTGGGTTTGTGCTTTGTGTAGCCTGGGACATGGCATGGCCTTGCTTTGTGGATGGGGCATACACATGGTAGTGGCATGAGCGTTGTTTTTGAGTGTGGTGGTGTCCGGTGAGGGCTTGGGGGTAGTTGCGTGCATTTGGTGTAGTTGGGGTGTGGATGCCATTACCCCCATGTTACGTAAGTTGTTTGTGTACTCACCAGGCTCTGCAGCTCCTTCGACTCCGTGTACTCCCACCGGCGAAAGCAGGGCCATCACCTTCTCCTCCCAGGGATGGTAATGTACCGGTCTGCGGGGCAGCCCACCTCCAGTGATGTTGCTCTGGGCGTAGTCCTTGTTAATTTTGCGCTTGACTGCCCTCCGCAGATCGTACCACCTGGCTTGGCATTCATTCCTGGTCCTTCTGATGGGCGCAACAGCATTCACCTTATCGACGATCCTCTGCCACAGGTGTGATTTTTCGGCTATGCAGGTCTGTCTGACCAATGTTCCAAAGAGCTGTGGCTCTGATGACTTCGTCCAGCTCCTCCCTTGTGAACTTTGAATTCTTGTCTTTGGGCATGGTGTGGGGTGAGGGCGTGGAGGGTTGTGGGTGTGTGGGTGTGAATGTGAAGGTGTGTGTGGGAATGTGGAGAGGGGGTTTGTGTGAAGGAGTGTGTGTGAAGGTGTATATGTTAAGGAGTATGGGTGCAGTTGTTGGGGTGTGCTCTGTAGCTGCAGTGAGTCTTTTACAAAGGCTCATGGTTTGTGTGTGTGGGCCCTTTTTATTGGTCTATGTGTGGGTGGGCCTGAGTTTGAAATTTTGGTGGATGTGTTATAAGAGGTGGTTGTGAGTTTGGGCCTCTGTTTACCTGTTTGGATGTGCCAGGTTAGTCATTTTGATGTTTTTTGTACTGTAGACGTGTTTTGTGGTGTTGTGCGAGTCGAATTGACCCTCCTTGTGCTGTTTTACAGTGTCCTGGTTCAGTACGAGTCGTTTTCGCGTATGTAACGTACGTCCATACGCGATGTTGTTGTACCGTGCTCGCATACGCAATATTTTTGTAAGGTCCGTACATACGCGATGCTGGGGGACGGTGCGTACAAGTACGGTGCTGGGGTACGGTGCGTCCAAGTACAGGGCTGGGGTACGGTGCTGGGGTAAGGTGCGTCCAAGTACGGGGCTGGGGTACAGTGCGTAGAAGTACAGGGCTGGGGTACGGTGCGTCCAAGTACGGGGCTGGGGTACGGTTCTGGGGTATGGTGCGTCCAAGTACGGGGCTGGGGTATGGTGCTGGGGTACGGTGCGTACAAGTACGGTGCTGGGGTACGGTGCGTCCAAGTACGGGGCTGGGGTATGGTGCGTCCAAGTACGGGGCTGGGGTAGGGTGCTGGGGTACGGTGCGTCCAAGTAAGGGGCTGGGGTATGGTGCTGGGGTACGGTGCGTACAAGTACGGGGCTGGGGTACGGTGCGGACATGGGGTGGTACGGTGCTGACATACGGGGGTACGGTGCTGACATACGGGTGGATGTGCGGACATACCCGGGGGGGCTGTATGACTCGTATCCCGGGCACAAGTTTACCCGGGATACGAGTGGTACAGAGTTCGCTCCGTACGGGACGTTTTCCATACGCTTGTATATTCGGAAGGGCGTTACGGATCGTACTTGTGTGCTTGGACTTCAGTTTTACGATTTGTATGTAAAACTGTCCAGGTACGTCTTGTAGACCTTTTCCCGAAGCGATTCGTATGTATTTTTCACGTATGAATCGTACTTCACCGGTGGGACGGGACTAGTACGATTCGTACATAAAAATATACGGATACTAGTCGTACGGGAAATAATTTTACCCGATCGGAATCGGCACCATAATGTAAAAATCAATTAAACATATATATCTATAAAATATAATATATATATACTTACTTAATAATATTTTAATACATTGTTTTAAAGCATATTAAAAATTATAAATACATATATATCGACACATACACCAATCATATAAATTAAAATTTAAAAATATATATAACTAATTAAATTATTACAATATTTTTTATCTTTTTAAAATACATTTTACACTACATTAACTAAAACAGTAGAGAAAATATTGGATAGCGGAGGGGATACAATTACTATTCCTACTCCAGTGAGGGCAACAGTAGGGAAGGTGATAGATAGTGTAGGGGTAAAAATTACTATTCCTACTCCAGAGAGTGCACCAGTAAGGGGAGTGTTGGATAGAGTAGGGGTAAAAATTACTATTCCCACTCCAGAGAGTGCAACAGTTAGGAAAGTGTTGGATAGCGAAGGGGTAACAATTACTATTCCCACTCCAGTGAGTGTACCAGTAGGGAAAGTGTTGGATAGCGTAGGGGTTAAAATTACTATTCCCACTCCAAAGAGTGCAACAGTAGAGAAAGTTTTGGATAGCGTAGGGTTAAAAATAACTATTCACACTCCAGTGAGTGCAACAGTAGGGATTGTTTTGGATAGCGGAGGGGTACAAATTACTATTCCCACTCCAATGAGTGCAACAGTAGGGAAAGTATTGGATAGCAGAGATGTGCAAATTACTATTCCCACTCCAGAGAGTGCAAGAGTAGGGCAAGAGTTGGATAACGTAGAGGTGCAATTTATAATTGCCACTCCAAAGAGTGCAACAGTAGGGAAAGTCTTGGATAGCGTAGGGGTAAATTTACTATTCCCACTTCAGTGAGTGCAACAGTGGGGAAAGTATTGGATAGCGTAGGGGTAAAAATGAATATTCCCACTCCAGTGAGTGCAACAGTAGGGAAAGTGTTGGATAGCGTAGGGGTAAAAATTACTATTCCCAATCCAGTGAGTGCAACAGTAGGGAAAGTGTTGGATAGCGTAGGGGTAAAAATTACTATTCCCACCCCAGTGAGTGCAACAGTAGGGAAAGTGTTGGATAGCGGAGGGGTAAAAATTACTATTCCCACTTCAATGAGTGTAACAGTAGGGAAGGTGTTGGATAGCGGAGGGGTAAAAATTACTATTCCCACTCCAGAGAGTGTAACAGTAGGGAAAGTGTTGGATAGCGTAGGGGTAAAAATTTCGATTCCCACTCCAGTGAGTGCAACAGTAGGGAAAGTGTTGGCTAGCGTAGGAGTAAAAATTACTATTCCTACTCAAGTGAGTGTAACAGTAGGGGAAGTGTTGGATAGTAGAGGGTTACAATTTACATACTTGTCAATTAAATAATTATGAAAAATAAATAACCAATTAATAATTAATTATTTATGAAGTATTTATAAATACTAATAAATACATATTAATAATTACTTTTTTATAATGAAATTACTTCCCACCCTATTCCCCTATAAACCCATAACCCACTCATAAAAAACACAGTTAATAGAATTCTCAATGAATTAATTAATACTAATTAATAACCACATATTTAATTAATTAATAACAATTAATTATAAATAATAATACATAAATATTAATAATTACTTTATTAAATTTAATTACTTCCCACCCTACTCCCCTATAAACCCACAACCCGCTCTTATAAAAATAACTAAATGAATACAAGTATCTATTATTTAAATAAAATGTATTAATAACCAATTAATAATTAATTATACACAAATTATAAATACTAATAAATGAATATTAATAATTACTTTATTATAATTAAATTACTTCCCACCCTATTCCCCTATAAACCCACAACCCATTCCTAAAAAAATTAGACAATTTAAATAATTATCTATTAATTCATTATTAGTAATTAATAACCTTTAATCAATCATTAATGAATAATACATTAATTATAAATACTAATAAATAAACATTAATAATTACTTTATTATTATCATATTACTTCCCACCCTATTCCCCTATAAACCCACAACCCACTCCTAAAAACAATACACCATTTATATAATTGTCTATTAATTAATTAATACTAATTAATAAACAATTAATAATTCATTAATAATAAATTAATTATAAATACTAATAAATAAAAAATAATAATTACTTTATTATAATTAAATTACTTCCCACCCTATTCTCCTATAAACCCACAACCCGCTACAGAACTAAATTACGCAAAACTTATTTTACATCAAAATATTTACTGCTAAAAATGTAACACATACATAAAAAAAATACACTATACCAAAAAATTACCTCACATACTTTTAACACACATACTAAAATACAGAACACTAATATAAACATCGATATTATTAACAACGATATTTTTACAAATTATATTACTGTCTTTGATATTAAATAAAACAAACTATATTTCTTACCTTATCTGTACCACGATATTCTTGATGTCGATATTCTTGACCTACAATATTTAAAACTCGATATTCTGGTAGGTCGAAATAAAAAACTCGATATTCTATCTTTTCACCGGGTGAGGCCACTGCCATTGTTTAACCTCTTCCCAGAGTTCAAACCTGTCTCCTACTTTGTGCAACTTTATACTAGTGAATGAATGAGTTTGATGAGTGGCTGAGTGGTATTAGAGTGACAGTCAATGCGTGAGTTTGGATGGGTTGTTTAAGAGAGTCATTAGATTATCAGTCAAAGCCTGGGACTCGTCTTCCTTTCTTACCGCTCAGGATCAAACAGTCTATATTCCATTAGTCTTAAACTCTGGGTTGCCCTGAGGATGTCTTGAGTCTGAACTTCTTCAACATATATATTGCACCAATGGTTGCCATCATCTGCGGACTGGTCTTTTTAAAAATTCCTAAACCCACCCTTGGTCATTGCCATGAAGGGTGGCACTTCCCTATCCCAACTCAAATTCTTTTTTTTCCGCATATATCCATTTGGCTACAAACAAACTCCATTTAGCTTAAATCTGACAAGACAGAGGTGCTACATTTTTGGAAAGCATTATGAGCTCCCAGTCTCTTGGTCACAACTCTAGAGGCATACTGACTTGGGAACATCCCCATGACCTCTGTATCTTCTCATACACTTAGCATTATATTTGAAAGCTAGCTTTCTTTCCTTTCTAACATCAACACAGTTCCATCTGTGTACAATTTACTCCTTATTGTTTTACGGAAGATTCTTCCACTCCTTTAATCTGCCTACAGAAAAACTGATAGTAAGCATTTTGTCTCACCTTGATACTGCATCATATTCTTGAGCTTAACTATGTATCTCCTTCCCAGACTCCAGGTACAGCAGAATGTGGAGGAACACCTCATCCAATGCATCAGCAGATGCACCTACATTTCTACAAAACACACTGTTGTCCTTGACAACCTGTGAACAAATAACCTTTCTTCAAGTGCATCTGCATTTGTCAACAGATATGTCACCTTGATTCTGATAGGGAAAGCTGTCTACAACTTACTGAATTCACTCCAATCATCACCGTTTACACAGCAAAAGCATGATTTCTATTTTGCCAAATCCTATCGGAGTTATATATCCATTATTCCAGGTTACAAGTATCACCACAAGCACACCACATTTCAGGGTAGAAGTTTGTACTTTTTAAAATGTACTCATTATGATCATTTTATTGTCAGAGAGCAATCATCTTACATTTTTCTGCCTCTCACCACCTCCACACTGTGATCCCATACAGTGAGAATATGAGGGCCAGTAGCAGAAATGGAGGAACTGGAATGGGATAATAGAGAACATGAAGACAATGGACATCACTTCTGCTAGGCACTGATATAGGCAAGTTGAGGGGGGTCTCTAAAAGCTATCAGAGATATTTAGTTTTTTTGCAGTTTTCACTGCCGTTTACCACCATGTTTTAGCTGGCTGTGACGGACAATGAAACTGGTCATGTATTTGCCCACTCTAAATCGGGTGGGAAAACAAGTAGCCAAACAAAGTTAGTTGGTCTTTCTTGAAGTCAGGAGTTCTTCCGTGTTTGTGGCCATTTATCAGGTCACAGAAAGGAAATCACTTGACTCCTGGTGGGGAGTTCCAGTCCCTGCATGCCAGTAGGAGTCAGGAGTGATTGGCTCTTCTTTTCTTCCAGTGGCAGACAGTATAATATTCTTCAATATGCTGATTTCCAAGAGCTTGAACTGGTTTTCCCTTCTGTTGGGAGCACAGAAAGCCATTTGTGTTGCCAACTGCTTTTAGTTCTCTTCCTGATGGCTAATCACTGCTTAGTGACAACTGTCAACACCACTCATGCGTTCCTTTTGTCTACCAGGAAACCTGTCATAAAACAAGTCAACCAAAGATGCGTATTTAGGTGCCGATTACGATCCGGTAAAAACCGGGTACGAACCGTCGGTCGGAGCGTTTTCCCCGTCCGACTCGTACCCGGTCGTAAAACTTTACAAACATGGAATTACGATTCGCACGGAAAAACCATTTCCGTACGAATCGTAAAAAACACCGACCGACGAAAATATACATACAAATGTGATCCGGGAATGCTGCGACGTGACGTCGGGACGCTTTCAGGCAGCGTTTCACGACCCAGGAATTACGATTCGAACCGACAGCAGTCCGGACGGCAATATTTTCACGGCACCCAAAAAGTGCCGCAAAAGCGAAGTACGGCGCGAATCGACCAGAGTAGGTGGCCCGGTACGCACCGTACCCCCCCCCAGCCCCCGTAGGTACGCGCCGACCCCCCCCCAGCCCCCGTAGGTACGCGCCGACCCCCCCCAGCCCCCGTAGGTACGCGCCGAACCCCCCTGTATGTACACCCGTGTACGTGTCGAACCCCCCCGTGTACGTTCGAGTCGAACCCCCCGTGTACGTTCGAGTCGAACCCCCCGTGTACGTTCGAGTCGAACCCCCCCGTGTAGCGCTGGGGGTACGCACCGTACATACATGGGTGGGGGTTCGACTCGAACGTACACGGGGGGGTTCGACTCGAACGTACACGGGGGGTTTGACTCGTACGTACACGGGGGGTACGCACCGTACATACACGGGTGGGGGTTCGACTCGAACGTACACGGGGGGTTCGACTCGTACGTACACGGGGGTACGCACCGTACATACACGGGTGGGGGTTCGACTCGAACGTACACGGGGGGGTTCGACTCAAACGTACACGGGGGTTCGACACGTACACGGGTGTACATACAGGGGGGTTCGGCGTGTACCTACGGGGCTGGGGGGGGGTCGGCGCGTACCTACGGGGGCTGGGGGGGGTCGGCACGTACCTACGGGGGCTGGGGGGGGGTTGGCGCGTACCTACGGGGGCTGGGGGGGGGTCGGCACGTACCTACGGGGGCTGGGGGGGTCGGCGCGTACCTACGGGGGCTGGGGGGGGTCGGCGCGTACCTACGGGGGCTGGGGGGGGGGGTCGGTGCGTACCTACGGGGGCTGGGGGGGGTCGGCGCGTACCTACGGGGGCTGGGGGGGGGGTCGGCGCGTATGCGGGCACGTCTCCATGGTTGCTATGGGAGTTCGGTGCGGACGGTGATTTTTCCATCCGGTTGTAACCTCGGACGCACGGGATGGATCGTGATTCCTCGGTCGGACTTCACCTTTCACGTTTGTACGGTAATTCGTACGAGGACGTGTCGGACACATTTTCCGACCCGAGGCCGTGTCGGGAATGATTCCCAATGCGGTTCGTATGGACTTTTTACCATGCGAATCGTGATTGCCAGTTCGTACGGCACTTGTACGATTCGTACGGTAAAAAGACCGGATACGAGTCGCACGGGGATATTTTTTACCGGATCGTGATCGGCACCTTAGTCTTTTTGGCATGGTCGTGATACAAACCAGTTCTGCAGTAGTTCACTCCGCAGGCAAACCAAAGTACACTTTTCTAAGGTCAATTTTCCACTAAAGTTATTAAAACTCTAGTTTCATAATCTCCTTTCTCCAAATTCCGTTTCACAAATAGATTTTTTAAACTAAGTTGAAAATAACATTAACTGCTCTGGCATTTTCCCATGCCTCTATATTTCCTAGAACTAGTCATGGAAAGTGCAACTTTAAGAACACATTGATCCACAGCTTTTTGTCACTGTTCACTCTGGGGCAATACTTTTCCTTTTTTTCTAACATTCCTCTCGTTTCACAAATTAAGTACCGACATTTGTGTGGTTTTAAGGAACGCTTTGAATGTGATTTGAGTAACATGTATTTTTTTACATGACAAATGCCCTTTTCTTTGCCAAATGACACTGCAGTACTTTTAACTTCTACCCAATCAGAGCATTCAGTCCACATATGCCATTTAACTTACACGACACTGGTGCTTTTTCTTTGCCATCTACTATTGATTTCTGAAGTGGTAAATAAGCTAATTAGTTGGGGAACAAGACAGAGTCGATGTTTCAGGGGGAATAAAGCACATGCACTGTAATACTGTAAAGTAGTATCATAGTACACAGGGTTCTAAATCCAGCAAATCCAGACAGGAAAATATGGGAGGATTGTAACAAGTCAATGTTTATTGTATGTTTAATAAAAACCTTTAGAAACAGTAAACATTTTAACAAAATTATGGACTTATTACAGTCCTTAAATCTCAAGATCCGTTGCGGTTAGTGATCTCTATGCGTGGTTCCCACATTGATCTACCACAAGAGTCACCAACATGTCAATCACAAGCCATCAGTAGTTCACAATCTATCCTGGAGTAGCTCACTGCCTGTCACTCCATTTAGGAAAATGCAGCTGTGATGTCTCAAAAGGTAACTGCCGGAACAATATGAAGCCTTTACTCTTTTTAAATAAATAAAAAAAACAATGTTGCTTATACAAAGCCTTAAAGAAACAATGAATACACACTTTATATCAGAGCACACTATTTAAAAATCTTCACCCTGCAAAAATATAGCCCCCCTGATAACAAGTGTCATTCAATGATCTATTTCCTTAATGTCAATGGCAGTCAAATATATGGAGACGAGTTGTGCTTCATTTACATTTACTTTTTTGTGCTTTATTTCCTGTTTCTTTCTTTCCTTCCTTCCTTCCTTTTTCTTTCTTTCTCTTTCTTGCTTCTTTTTCTCTTTCTTTCCTTCTTTTTGTTTCATTCATTCTTTTTTTCTTTTTCTTTTTCTGTATCTTTCACTCTTTTTTATAATCCTTTATTTATTTTTTTCTTCGTTCTCTTCTCTTAGTCTCCAAATTCATAAATTTTTGTTTCATATTTGCCTCAGAGGTATACTTACTACGGTAAAGGGGATGGCTGCGGAGGTATGTTTACTTGTACAGTACTACGAAAATGTACCTCTTCTTAATCTTAAATCGTTATGGTAGCTTGAGTTTCTGGACATTAATGAATGTATTTTTAGGACAATTAGCCATAAAATTGGTCTTTTGACTCCTAGCTCTCTTAATGAGGACATTGTCATTGTATGTACTGCATGACTACGAGACTTCAAAACAGTTGAGACATCTCCCATAGATGATTTATAAAGGAGAGTAAATGGACAACACTGGCTCTTGCAGAGCACATACCTCCACAATCTCGCCCCAACAGCTCATCTCCCATTAATGGTGTGAGATAACTGCATCAGACCGGGTGCTCTAGGGGCAGTGCTTTAGCAGTGTGATCATTTTTGTGCATTTATCTAATCCATACATAAGGCAGTGGCTCAGGACATTTTTCATAGATCGGAAGTAGCTCTCACTATTGAAAAAGTTGGAGACCAGTGATGTATCATGAGTGCCGTGGAATGCTCCTCGAGCTATACCACTGCTTGAGAACTGTATACATGTGCGAGACATTATAATAGAGTAATTACATTGCGCCCGTTCTAATAAACATGGTAGAGGATGTGTCTGGACCTATGCGAGTCAGTTGAGTCCATTTCAAAACAACCTCTCACGCTAAACGAGTGATGTGAGGAGAAAGAAAATCCACTGTCTGCAGATGATTGTTCTGGCGATCAAATTCAAACAAAAAATGTAACATATTTCTTATGTGCTAGTAGCCCATCTTGAAGTAGGAACACCAAAAAAGCTTGCTTAATTCTGTTTCAAAATATCATATACTTGCATGCTTCTGTGACCAATGGAAATGCGTAGCGGAGGACAATTTAAATAACCTGTAAGTCTTTAGGTGCACAATAGCTGCATGTGAGACAAGCCATATTCTCTTTTTTCTCAATCTTAACCAGCTTCTTAGTGGTGAAATATCACCTATAAATTGAGAAGAAATGGTCTGACAATGTTATGAAGCATATTTGTGTGTAATTGTCATAATCCTGGACACTTTGGCAGAGACAAGCATCCCTGCCACAGCTGTTCTACTGGCTCCATCTCAAACACAGCAATTTCCTGCTGCATTATGTGCCACTTTGCAATCTCCTTTTTGGAGGGAAACTGTGTTCATAAGGAGAGTTCAAAAGCCAAAACAAGTGGCGCAGGAATATTGATATGTACAGAGAGCAGATCAAAGACAGAATATGCAAAAACATACATTCTGTACACCTCATAACCAGTAGCCTTTAAGGTAGACGACGCAGACCATCCTTCAGACAATCTTCTGACCCCATAAGTTCCAACAGGGATGAAGTACACATGATTCGGATTCCCAGCTACATTTCTGATACTGCACCAATTGCTAGAAAACAAGGGTATTAGTTTTGCAGCGGTTGAAATTTGTACAGAGATATAACTCTGGGGCAGCAACAGGAACGCAAGAAAACAATTTGATATTTTAGAGATATCTACTCATCGTGTAAGCATTGTAAAGTTATTATATGTTATATTGTGCACCCAAAAAATGAAAATACAAATCAATATTGGTTTCCCCTATGTATACCACGACATCTTTCACAAATAACCTCAATAAAAGGGGGGTCAGTACACAACTTTGCCATATCCCTGATGATAGATATCACTGCATTCTCCCATTTGCCCAAAGCCGACACAAACCTCTAAAGCAGTATGGACGCCATTTATAGCTGAAAGTAAAGTTTGAGCTACTCCCATTTTCTGCAGAGCAGTCAAAAGCTCAGTCTACTGACCAGATCAGATCTGCTTTAAAATCAATAATAGTCAAAAGTTGTCTTGATGACAACATATTTTACAGATAAATGATAAAGGTGAAATGCTTAGTCCACAACCCTCATTCCTTTTAGAAATCCGAACTGAGGATTTGTAAGTAAACAATGGCTGACCTTCATGGTGGAGGGATGCAATTTAAAGTGACCACAATATTAAATAGTTTGGTTAAGATATGTCAAAAAATGTAAATCCACTTGAAAGAAATCTGTTGGAACCAGATCGGGGCCAAGTGCTTTATTTACATTTTGGGCATCAATGGCCATCACCTCCACAGAAAATATTATACCCAGAATATTTACAGATTATGGTGCTGTTGTTTTAGGAAGATTAGTGCGTAAAACAGCTGGCTAGTCTGCTTCAAAATGTTTAAAATACAGCTTTTGAAAATGGGATACGCAAACATTTTCTCCAAGATGATGCTCCTCCTTGCTTCTCCCCCGTCATTATATCTGGAGGCTACCAGTTCACAAAATATTGTCATTGTTTTCTTTTGCAGCATTGTGCAGTTTACTTCATACCCTGGCTTCAGTAACTACTTATAGTTCCTCCTTAGTTCTCTAGAGTGGGAATCGTTTGATAATTGTCTATTCCCAGGGAAGGTGCAAGTTCTTTTTTTTACTTTCAGCATTCTATATCAAACCAGTCTGAAATATTAAAACACTTCTTCCGGTGGATCTTTTTGTGTTTGTCCTTAAATTCTCAATATTGTCAACGACAAGCTTAAAGGAGTCAAGGACTGCCTTTTCCTCACCTTGCTTTGCTGCTAGTAGTGATGCTATATTGTTACATAGTTGATGAGTAGTTGAACATAATAACAGTTGAAACTTTAGTTACAAAATAATCAATAGCCTGTATGGCCATCAGTAGCTCACGGTTACTTTCTGCTCTTTTAACTATTTTCTTGCCATTACTCTTTTCCAGGCCTTTCTGTTAGTAAGGATGTGACATATCAGACTTGCCTTTTTTCCTGCACAAAAAGTATAATTAGCAAAGTAGTCAGCATCAGTAATTATGAGCATTCAGCAGCGGCCAGTGCAGGTAAGCGCAGTAAGGCAGAGGAGCCGGTGGGGGGATTTTGACAAAATTATTTATTTAATTTTCCCTCGTGGTCATCTGTCCAATCTCCCCTCAACCCAGCCACTCCACCCCACCGCTCTTACCTTCACGGGCTGCTGCTGTGAGCATTAGGAAACGCAGACCAATATTTAGCAACAGCACCATGAAATCTTTCCCTTTCATCAGTTTTATTTTTGCCAGGATTATTGCTTCAGCTTTCATCCTTCTTGAGTATTACCTCTTCGTCAAGACCTTTTGGAGGTGGGAAGCTAAGGGCTCTGCAAAGCAATCATGTGTAGTAATGTTGCTGTTAATTGTCAACCCACAGTCTCTTTACAACACTTTCCAGTGCAATATTCAATTTATTATCATTAGAACAGCAACCTGGGGACATATAAACATCCGCTAATCAATTCAATGTAGAAGGCGTCAAATCAGATTTTAGAAACAGGTAACTGATTTATATCACAATGGAGTGTAGTTGAAAAAAAAGAAACTGACAGCCCCCAGAGGTCTACCATTATCATTTTTTCTTGCCGACGTTAGACTCCGTTAAAGCCCACTTTTCCTGGAAGCAACAAATATCTTCTGTCTTTATAAATGATTGCAGACCAGATGAGCGAGAATGGCATTTCTTTAAATAAAATTCAAGTAGGTATATTAATGTATTGCTTCTGGTGCTTTCCAAAATGGCTGCCAGCCATGGCCTATATACTGTTGATGGTTTATCATTGATGCAATTTGCCGGTGGCCATATTTGTGCTGCCATTTTACTGTCTTTCTTGATAATATTAATTTGGCTAACTTCATTTGATTTCTTAGAGGTGTATTCACTCTTTCTGAGTTATGTGCTGTTGTAGCCGAACTTGGGGGCATATTATCAAGAAACGGCGGTAAAATTATCGCCGCGTTAGCGGCAGAAAACTGCCGCTAAAGCGGCGATAATGGGCTTGATAATATGCCCTTGAGAATTCCCATAGAAGCCCATGTTCTGGTGTCAACATGGGCTTCTATTGGAATTCTCTGCGGCATATTATCAAGCCCATTATTGCCGCTTTAGCGGCAGTTTTCTGCCGCAAAAGCGGCGATAATTTTAATGCCGTTTCTTGATAATATGCCCCATGTTGTCCTGTTTCCACCAATCACATGTTAATGGGAATTCTTGGTCAATGGAAGTTGAGTAAAATTCAACTTTTGTTTTTAGTGGGATATTTCTGCATTAGGTTCTACTTGTTTTATATTGCCACTAGTTATTAGCTTCAGGGGTGTTATGACATAAAACAAATTGAGCTGATTATCTTCAACTTGTTAATACTTTATTTTGTTTGCTGATTTAAAAGACCTTTTTCTAACAAGGGAAGTAAGTATTTTGTGCTCTTTCTTCGTTTTTCTAACCTGTACATTCAGACTGCCCTGTGTGTGGGTCATTATCACACTTTTTGTCCACTGCCATGCAAATATGGGGTAGAGGCAGGATCCTACAGGATTGTTCTTTTTCTGTAGTTTGAATGGGTATTAGAGACTTAGGGCCTCATTTACAATAATTTGACACAGGGCAGTGCTGCACCTCACTTTGCTGCCATGAGTCAAAAGAAAAGGTCAGGAATGCACCAAATCCATGAGATATGGCGCATTCCTGTCCTCTTACAGTGCGCTGGCGCAAAAATGGCTGTCTAGGGCCAGCGCAGACACCATTGCACCATGGCCCAAGGGTGCCTACATTGAAATCAGGTTGTTTTTGTGGAGGAAGGGTCACCTTCCTTCACTAAAATAACTGTTAAGCCACCCCTGGGGAGGCGCAGGGTTTTGACACATTCCCAGATTTACGCTCTGCTGTAAATCTGAGAATGTTTAAAAAACCATGGGGGTTGAGTGGGAACACCCACCGCAACACCCATGGCACACCCTGGCAAGGCAGTGTGAGGCAACTCAGCAACTTGTGCTGCATTGCCTGACACCATTCCTACGAGACCATGAAAAGCCATACAGTGTGGCTTTTCCATGGGCTCGTGGATATGATTGAGAGGCCTGTGCCACAGGAACTTCATTTAAAGGGATGCTCCGGCAGCACAGGCCTCTTGTAAATGAGGCCTTCAATCTCATAGACAAGTTTCTATAAATTATATTTTGCTATAATTAACAACATCATGTTGCCGTTGTTTCTTCCCCTTCTATGTATTTTTGTTTTCTGTCTTTTCTTGAGGAGCATTTTAGGAGCTTTTATCATCTTCAGCCTCACATTAAGTCCTGTTTCATGGTCCACATCTTTTGCCTTCATTTTAGTTATTGGGTTAATTAGTTTGTGCCTTGCACATGACCTTTTGTTGTCTCACCATGCTTGATGGAAATGTCTGCATTACTTTTATGGCAGTTAGTATAAGGACAGTGATTCAGGTGCTAATTGCTAGAAGTCGAATCTACTATATCTGTGTCGAGTAATAACATGTTTGGGTGGCTACATTAACTGTTTTTACTGTAGGAACCAAAGGTCGAAAATCAGTTTGGATTTTATGATTAGTGTAGGGCACAGATTGAGTTAAAGCTTGTAGTACCGCTTTCAACAAGGATGAAGTATCTTCTGTTCCAGCTGTTAAAAAAACCCACAATATGTCAGGAAGCCCTCTAGTCTAACAAACATGTACTGCAAAAGTAGCAAGCATCACAGAAGAACTGACCTGTATGCTCTCACTAGAAAAGGGTCACTTGAAGCCTAATGCTAAAATACATGAAATGTATTACAGTTTATACATGGTTTCTCTCAATGCAGGTCTGTCAAACCTAATCAAGATACAGACATCTGTTTATTTCAGCAAAAAAGTATTTAATGAGTAGGTGACTGAATATTCTTCTGGATGAAGAACAGGACGTTCTTGAAGAAAAGATATCATTAATGAATTCAATATTGAATTCATTATTCTCCTGTAATCCCACTTCCAATTGCTATCATTGAGAATTAGGTTATTTCTTTAAGAAATGTACAAATGTAATACTTTTGAATAAAATGTCTTCTGCGCCTCCTAGATTCATGAAACCTGGTGAGCATAAATGAGGTTAAAGACACTTCAGATCAGTAAGAAATGATATCCATTAGATCTGCATCTCACTGAAGACCATTTGGGGTTCAGGAATAAATTAAAATTGTGGTGGTTTAGGACATAAGACACAGGTTTCTGTGCTATCTAATGCCTCTACAAATGATATCCCCTGGGGATGATTGATGCGCTCTACAAAAAAACATAAATAAATTAGCATCTTGGCATGGGTTTCTAGTTGCTCTGCCACTTATCCTAAAGCTCGTGTGCTAGAATTAGCAATATCTTTAAAGATCTCTGCATTTCTTTTTATTTGAACTAAAGCACCAGTCAATAGGAACATGGAAATGAAGACACCTAAGAATTATTAGTAGTTGAAACATCCCATCTATCTCTCCTTAGTTCTAATGGATAATCATCAAAGTCAGAACAATGTATTTTGGATAGAATGTTCCAGTCTAAGCTAAGGGCAGCCAAGGATAGGCTAGGTACCCCCAAATGAAATCATCATGACTTTCTTGGTGGTAGCGCAAGTGAAACTACAGTCTAAGAAGAAGACTATTCTCAAAAGGAGGTAATTTAAAAGGAATGTGCTCTAATCATAAATCATTTTACTATGTCCAACAGAAACACTGGAGATGTTGCCTCTTATTGCTCGCAAATAAATCCTTGCTAAGTCATCTGTTAATAGGATTGTTAAACTTTTTAAGTCCTGGGTAGGAAGTGGAGAGATGCTTGCAAACTCTGGCATTCAGTGACCATAGCAGAAAAGATTAAAGTAAGCGTCATTATAACTGATGGCTACTATGACCTTATCCCCCAAAATCAATGAGTATGTGTGAAAATCCAGCAGCAGGAACAATTAATCGCCTATACTTTTGCAACATCAACAATTACAAGTTACCGTTATACACAGAAAGTTCAGCACAGTTCCATCTCAGAATAACTCTCCATTCTGCAGCAAGGATATATCCCACCATAAACCTGATGGGTACAGCGGTGGCAAAGACAGCAGGCCAGAACCACAGAGCGATCTGATATTGGGACAGTTGTGCTTACCTTGGACTTTGGTGGCAATGATGAGAGGCAACAGGGGCAGCATCACACGGGGGTGTGAAGCTGGCAGAGAAGGTGGGCCCCGATGAACTGCCCCACCAGCAGGCAGCAAGGTAGGAGTAGCGACAGTCATCTGGTCCATTTCTACATCTCTGACAAGTTGTACTAAAGTTAGTCAGCATAAAAACATGCAAGGAAACTCACTGCAAAACTACAAGAGAAGAATTACTCTGAGAGCATTATCACAAGTGAATTATGGGCTTAGAATAATAACAGGGATCAACTACTGGTGACCTATGATAAAAAAAGAAACAGAGAGGCTGATTTTTGTGACTACCCTCAGTCCCATCTCAAACATTTTGAAGAAATTTGTGAACAAATATTGGTATATCATCATATCTGAGAAGTCAACCAATGTGGTTTATGTTCTCTTTTACCTGTGTGGGCATAAGTATTTTGCCATGTTATCAAGTAAGGTGCACATCAGAATGTACAAACATTGAAGCACCATAAGACTCAAAAAAGAGATTGTAAAATTGATGAAACATTTTTGGGAAAAGGTTCACAGAGATATGAGGTGGCTCATCTCTGAGAAGCTCAGACCATTACATATGGATATGGCAGCGTCAGTCCTGTTCTTTGAAAAACGCTGGATATATAGGGTGAGAACAGACAGTAGAGGCCTGAACAATGATATACCATGGGCACAACCTAGTCAAAAACAGAAAAACTAAATGCACCATAGTTATTATGCTCAGCTTTCTGGTAATGATGGAAATAACTTTAATTAGTATAAACAGAGACCCACGTGAAATCCTATTTGTTTTCCTAATTATAACCAGGCAATGTTTTTAAAGAATACTTCATGACCCATTAGGACTATTTGTAAGGAGTAATATTTATAGATGATTAAATATAAACTAATGTTTGTTCTCCATGTTTATAGATGATTAAATATAAACTAATGTTTATACTTCTTAATTTCTAACGGAGATCAGTATTGGCTGTAGACAAACAGTGTCTGTCATTTTAGCTCTTGTTTTTTTTCTTTTTTTAAAATGCTTTGTCTTCTCTTTTGATTCTGGTGCTCTTAAGAGTTTGAGCCAATGTATTAAGATGCCCTTATAAACAGCTTATTTTGAAAAGATTCTCCCTCTAAAAAGATTTGCTTTTTAAATTATGTTTCAATGAAAGAAATTAGTATGTGCAAACAATGCGTTACTTTGATTCACATATGTGATTTTAGCAATATCTTTTGTGTATGAAACTCAATAGACCTCTGTCAACACTGCAACTCTCATAAGGCCTCATATACCTGTGCAGCTTCCGTGCTTTCTCGACTATATGACTGCTCACAGCAGATGCTAGGATCTATGGAAGTGCTGTGCTTTAAGCAGCCAGGCATATCTGTCTAGCCGGACTATTACAGCTGGCAATTCATGGAGAAATAGGGGGAAAAGATTGGCCATCCTCTTGAGAGAGTACCTGTCAGCAAATACCTTGTTAACTATATCGAAACTACGCCCTAAGGAAGTCATCCAGCCCCACTGTTAACAAATTATATAAATTGAGGGCTCATTGATTGTGACAATTGACGGTGAACACGATTGAGTGTTGTCTGGCATGGATAGACGTCAACATTATTCATATGGAGGAGCCTATTGATTAAAATAATAGTAGAACAGTCTGAACAGGTCATCAAAAATGCTTTTGAGACAGTGTTCCTCATTAGATTTCCTTTCTCACTTATGGACTACCTCCCGGTGGATTAGATCTTGAAATAATGCATTTACCACCATAGTTTTGAAACTGTACAATGAGAGACAAGAAAAACGCAGTGCTTCTTCTATATAATGAATGTTTGTAAAGTTCATGTCTCACTTGTGTATATATTATGTGTATTTATGAGTAATAAGAGATGGATAGAACAAGCAGATGGAAAAAGTGAAGGTTAAATTGCAAAATAATGATTTCACTATGTACTTTGAAATAATTAAAATATATAAGCAGTGCTTGAATCTCTGATGGTAGGGATGTTCAGAGTAACACAATTGATTGTTTGAGATTAAGTCACAATCCAATGGAAATGGTGAGTCTATTGGGGTATAATCATTTATTCATGTTTGTCACCATTTGTAGCCATTCCATACCTGTTGGTTTTAACCTTGCCCAGGCCCTGTGGGACAATGTGGGCAGACCCTTGTTCTTCTTAGGAGTATGTGTGCACCTTGTTAGGGGTGTGGGTACCATAATATTACATATAATGTAATTCTAATGGTTTTCTAAGATATGCAAAATAGTTCTCCCTATATATTCATCCCTATATTGTAAGCTACACTGAAAAACAGATCAGTAAGCTGATGGAAAATCCATCTCTTCTGAGTGGAGATAAAGAAACACCATTCAATACAAATTTAAACAAAGTAGAGAAATTGAAACAATTGAAAAAGAAGCATATTATACTCAATTACATGCACAAATACTTTTAGAATGTTTAGAAAAACAATACCATCCTGTAGGTCTACAAACAAATTACAGCTGAGCAATTTTTTTGTCAACGATCCCTATGTTGATTTGTCTGATAGGCAATAATTTACCTCCTAGCTGTGGCCTTGGAAGCTTCCCATATGGGAACCGAAGAAGCTGTGTACTGATTTAGTTGAATGAATTCCTGGATACATTTCCTCATATCGGTGAGCCATGCTTGATCTGATAATGAGTGGTCCAACTGCCACCTAGGCCTATTGTTCTGAGTTGCCACAACCTCTATAATAACTGAGATAAGCGGATAATCATAAAAGGAATTGGCTCTGATATCGGGCCCAACCCTTGTGATCGAATGAGAGAGTTAAAAGAAATCAATACGAGAAGCGGTGTGATGCCGACATAAAAAAACTGGTGAATTGTTAAATACTCGGGTGGTCAGACCTCCAAGGATCTACTAAGTGGAAATTATTCTTAAGGGTATCAATAACCTTTTTAGTTCGAGGTTTTAATTGTTTTTTTGCTCCATTAGAACTATCATTGGCAAGCTCCTGAATGTAATAAAAAATCCCCCCAACAAAATAATCGGCCGGATCGCTCCTAACACAATCTTATAGAGTTGCTGCAGAGTTTCAGGCTCATTAACCACTGTGGCATAGGATTTTATTTTTTTGAAGGGGGAGCCCATTAATCATAGCCTTAACCCAAACCCAGTGAACCTGTGGATCACTTATTAGATTGTTACAGACCCAGTCCAGACCTCTGCCCAGATAGATCACAACCCCTCTTACTACCTTGGTATATGAACCTCTAGCGAATTGACCTTACGATGAGTATCTTGTAAAAACAATACTTCAGAGGGAAAAGACCCAGCCATCTCCTCAATGCACCACATTTGCGTCTATTAAGAATACCATTTATATTACAGGATAAAATTCTAGCTTTGGGACCCATTTTCAGATATAATGCGTATCAAAAAAAGTATTTTCAGTACCCCTTGACCTTAACCAAAGAGGACCCTCAACAAACTGTTGGGTTTTTTATGCCCCTAAAATTTTAGAACACCCCCTGCCTTTTCCAACGGGAATTCATAAAAAATCTGCTAATTTTTTGACATATGTGCCTACACCCCCAGCCCTACCTCCACCCTGTAGTGACCCCACAAAAAACATACTGTAAAGAAACTACAGAGAATAAAACCCATCCCCCAGCGAGAGGGGAAGTACCCACAATACTCCTCCCAGAGTGTACCTAACTAATCTTAGTGCCATGCCACTGCACCCTTTTGCACCCACACCCCTCACCTTCACCAATCAAAACAAAAAAGCCCATCCTGATTACGAAATGAGCTGCTAGATCCCTACGGACGGTCAGTTGCTAAAACGCTGCCTATCTTGGAAACATGCTAATAATTTTTAATGTAATTTGCTCTTTGCTGCTAACTTCGTTTTCATTGTGCCAAAACTTTTAAAAAGCCATTTTACTCTGTGTGTAAATTTAAATCTGTTTTTACCTGCCACATTTGTTTAATCTGCACCCTCCGGTCCGCCACAGTCATTCTGATTGTGCGGAGAGGGCTGCCTTCAGGACACAATCGACTCGGGGCTCTCGCTGAACGGTGCCATCTTGGTCTTGGCTGGCGTTACAGCTGGGGAAAGCCTTCATTTCCGGGTGGGGAACTATAAATATCTAATGGAAGGGCGAGCGCGCAGCCCCAAATCTTGCTCGCTCACGGGTTTATTCCTCCTCCAACCTCAGGTACCTTTGGGGAAACTGGGCTGTGGACCCTTATATTCAACAGCGGTTAGACTCTCTGAGGATTTCTAGTACTACTAGTGCTGATTGTACATTAACCTATATTCCCCCTGTTTTGAATACCCCTAGTATGTCTAACGCACTTTCCATCCCCTTATCCAGCACCATAAATTCGGGACAGGAGCAGCTATTTATTTGCTATCTCAATACCCGATCTATGGTGAAACACCAACTTGAGATTTTTTATTTTTTGGAGTCCAATAATCCGGATATCCTTCTTCTATCTGAAACTTGGTTGATGGAAGAATCCAACCCTGATATTCTAGCCGCACTTCCAGACAACTATTACATTCTCCAATCTAATAGGTTGGAGAATAGAACTGGAGGGGGTGTAGCAGTTATAATTTCTTATAAACACAAATTTAATTATTTTCTCACCCGGCGTATTCCTTTAGTTGATTATCTTTTTTTAAAATTTGAATCCGATTATTCCTCTTTTGTCTGTGCCGTATTTTATCGGCCTCCTGTACCTATGCCTACCTTCTCGCAAACATTGAGTGAAGCTATTGCTGGTCTGACCATTAGTTATGCGAGTGTATTGATTGTTGGCGATTTTAGCTACTGGCCCAACAATGCACAGGAAGGCCCTCATTTGCGTGAGTTTACAGACTTGTTGACAGGAATGAACTTCTTTCAGCATATCAAAGTCCCTACTCCCGCCAAGGGTAATACTCTAGATCAGGTTTGGACTTCTAATTTAGAATTAGCCGATCTAAGTATCTCTCCCTGCTCTTGGTCAGATCATCTGTTTATTACCTTTTCCATCCTAAGTTTCCCCGTTTTTAAATCTTCACCTCCGGTCTCTTTCTCGGCTAGAAATTGGAGTCAGGCTAACACTAAAGAATACAGTACTATGTTAATCGCATCCCAACCTCTTAGTACAGTGTCTTCCCTTCACTCCCAGGCAGAAAATATCAATATCTGGTTAGAATCTGCCAGAGATAGTATTGCCCCGCTACGCACAATCAAAAACAAAAGAGCCCACGAAGCGCAGCACTGGTTCTCGGACAATCTGAAGTCCATTAAACTAGCTCTTCGTCAATTTGAGCGGAAGTGGAGACAGGATTACTGTCCCCACAAGCAGCTCATATTTACTGCCGCACTTAAAGACTACAAAAATGCTATTATTAAAACTAAATCCGAATACTTCTCTTCCAAAATCCTGGCATCCACTAACAGGGCCAAAGACATTTTCTCAATAGTTGATGAACTCGTCAAACCTGATCGTGTTGTCATCAAACCCACTCCCTCTCAATCTCTATGTGATTCACTCAATAATTATTTCATTGGGAAAATTGTCAACATCAAACTAAGCATTTGTAAGCCTCCTGCTTCTGTGGCTTTTTGTGGCCCTAACATCAATCCTCATTGCTTGGACTGCTTTCCTCTTATCACGCAAGAAGCCTTTTTCTCCTTACTCAATAGGGTTAAGTCAGGATCTCCCTCAGATAGCTGCCCTCCTTCCATTCTTCGGGAAGTTTTTTTCTCCTGTCCTGTGCCCCCTATGACTCTCCTTAATAATTCCCTCTCTTTGGGCATTGTTCCCAATCTTTTCAAGTTTGATGAAGTGGTCCCTATTTTAAAAAAAACAGGCTCTGATCCCTCCACTCTCAGCAATTTTCGACCCTTTTCACTGCTGCCTTTTTTGGGAAAAATTTTGGAATCCATGTGGATGACTGTCTCAGCACTTTTGTTGAGCAGTCACTTTACTTAGACCCCCATCAAGCGGGGTTCAGACCCAAACACTCCACGGAGTCTGTCATTTTGGCAGTCCTTGATGAACTTCGAAGAGGGGCCGACTTGAGTTCCACGCAAGCCCTGGTACTTCTAGATCTCTCAGCTGCTTTCGACACGGTCGACCACGATCTTTTGGTTGATCGGGTCGAGAGCGCCGGGATTCGGGGTCCTCCGTTGGACTGGATCTCCTCATTTCTCTGTGACCGCTTTCAAGCAGTCCGTCTCGCCAGTTTTCTGGCTCAGAAAAAGAGACTGACGTGCGGTGTCCCTCAGGGCTCTGCACTATCTTCTCTTCTTTTTAATCTATACATCCTTACTTTAATTTCGGCCCTTCAAAAGAGAGAGGTGGTTGTTTTTAATTATGCAGATGATCTTCAATTAGTCTTCCACAACGACTCCTCTCCCTCTTCTATTGAAAACTTTCAATCAACCATGTTATTCATCAGCAATTGGGTGAGTGCCAGCCATCTCAAGCTAAACCCAGATAAAACCGAGCTGATCCTTACGGGTGGCTCAGGGAATCCCTGGAATTCCAACTTTTGGCCCCATTCCCTGGGATGCCCCCCATCCCCTGTGAAGTCGGTTAAAAGTCTGGGAATTGTAATCAGTAACGACCTCTCGATGGAAGCACAGATTAATTCTGTGGTATCTGCCTGTTTTTTTCACCTTCGAAGAATTCGTAAAATAAGCAGGTACCTGACATTTGAGGCTCGGATTCAAGCTGTTCTTGCACTGGTGATGTCGCGTATTGATTACGCTAATTCCCTTTATGCCGGTATTCCGGCCTACCAATTACATCGACTCCAACTGGTGCAGAACCAAGCCGCTAGGCTTGTATATGGTCAATCTAAATCTCATCATGTGAAACCCCTACTGAAAAATCTCCATTGGCTCCCTGTATTTCAACACTGCCTCTTTAAACTAGGGTGCACCGTTTTTAAAGCTCTCTTGGACCACGGCCCAGCTTTCATTATGTCTAGATTGTTACGCTATGCCCCTTCTCGAGTACTGCGCTCTTCAAATATGAATCTTCTAACGCCTCGCCCATTTAAGCGTAAAAAACACGGGGGTCTTTGCTTCTCATTCTTGGCGCCTCAGCTTTGGAATTCTTTTCCTCCTGATCTACGACTATCCTCTTCTTACGCCCAGTTTAGGTCCTCTCTTAAGACCTGGCTGTTCATCCAAGCTCATAACTGAACCTTTCTTTTCCTTTTCTTTCGTTATGCAGCTGTCTGACTCCACTTAGCGCCAAGAAACCGTTGGTGAACATGCGCTGTATGAGTACTTTTTAACATAAAATAACATAACATACATCTGCCAACAATAATAATAGTAACAATATACCACAGTTCATGGCAGTATATGACCATAACTGATTAGGTCTTATTATAAATCTGCTGCAAGAGCTCCTTTGCCTCAGGGACATTACAGAACAGATGGAACTGCCACTTTACCAGAAACTTTAGTTTGCTGTACAATTGCTGCTTGTGCACCCTGTGCTCGGAATAAGTGATGCATTTTTACAAAGTCCTTTCTCCGTCTGCCTGCAGAGGCAGACAAATCAGTAGAGATGCGGCAAAGGGGTATATCAGGTGTAGAAAACTGCCTCTGGTAATTTGCTTTTGACAATCCTTGCTCTTCAACTCATTGGTCACCAAAATTAACCATAATGGTGCATAGGTGTTTTAAGCTGAGGGCACACTGCACTGGGACACGATGAGCTCTTGGTAATGTCAAATCACCAGACAATTTTGGCAGAACGTGGGTTTTAATAAATGAATTGACCCACTGAAGCATTTGTTGGCCCTCACAGCCCTCAAAAATCCCATCAATACGCAAATTGGAATGGAAAGAGTGATTTTCAAGTTCCTCAATTTTATTTTCCAGTTAGGGCTGTAGAATATGCAACTGTGTGATTTCCTTCTGCATCATAATGAGATGGTCTTCCAACCCACCTGAAATTCAGCCTCCTTTAACCTCTCTGGGAGAGGGGCAATCGAATCTTCAATTTTGGAGACCCTGGCATATACAGCAGCAGACTCTGACACTCGAGAGGCCCTTCACTCCCCAATCTCGTCCAAGATAAAATTTAGCATATATTTGACTTCCTGGTGCATAGTGCGGCTCTCAACACCCTGCTGGCAAGTCTCCTGCTGTGACTCAACAGCCAACTTGCCCAATTCAACCCCCCAGCTCTGCTGCCAATCCATTTGACTGCAAAGCACTTGATGCAGCCTAGTACCGGGTTAATTTTCTTGACCGGTAAATGAGATGGAAAACATCCTCCGTTTTTTAATCTTCTTCATCTATTAATTTCTCTACTTAATACCACAATTAGTTCCTTGCCATGCAAATGCCCTTTTATTATTCATAATGGTTACGGCATGTAATTACATTGTATCATCTCCGCGATCGATGTAGGTAACTCTGTGATCACAGATCAGAAGATAGGATGCGACTGGCAGCGATCGATCGTATGGTCTGCTGTTTTTCCCGGTCTTTTGGTGGGCAAGCACACCTTTTATACTCCACCGCAGAGAGTGTCGTCCCCTTGTCAATACACAAGATGAGACAAACTTGTGCGATTCTCCTTTCCTAATGCGTAGCGGCTGTACACGTCTGTGGTTTCATCCTGCGGTCATCATTGCTGCAAAAAAACAGTAAGAGCTCATGTTTGTTAACACTGCATCCTTGGCTACATCTGCAATTCTTTATTTTTGCAGAAACACGTTAAATCCACACGCACTGTCGTGTTTACTCGTGCCTAACTAATTATCGACCACACAGATTGTCGTGTTTTTATGGAAACAGATGCTGGTCAATGTACATAGCACATACCAAAACTGTCCTTCCCCTCACTGGGGTAAGTCTCTTTTTACCATCGTTTTTTACCATGAGTATTCACTTCTCCACCGTAGTAGTTTAATATGAGGTCTCATTGCCCCCTCTTTCTCATTTTTATAAGTTCCCGGCTGGGTCCCACGTGCATACTTTTCCCATACTTTACCTTCCTTGGGGTGCATTACTGTCACTTGGACAGCATATTCCTCTTTCAGGTACTTGTTTTATCGCTCATTAGCATATAATTACAGCCTTTGGGCTGTGTTTGGCCCCATCCTGATTTATGCTATTTTATTATCATCTTACAGATGTTAACGGGGTCGAAACGCCGTTGACAATACTTAAAGCGAACCATTCACCAGTCTCTGTTACCATATTAGAAGGCTGTGTTCATTTTGTACTAATTTGAGGGTCGACTTTGTCACTATGGAAAACATTTCTCTATGTCACAAAATGTCACGCACTGTTTTGTAGGTTCCATGTTCACTTGGGGACACTATGCACTTATCTTGAATATAACTGTTATGATTTATGTATATAAACATTCTGTATTCACAAGTATCACGCTGTATATGGTCTTACTTCTCGTTTGGACATTCTCCTTCCCCTGTTTATTGCCATTGTGAGTATCAATATTGTTTATTGCTTACATTTTTTACAGGAACCACTGTTTCTGGTTATAGATTATGTACTCTGGTTCCATGTGAGTAGGGTGTCACTTGTTTTCCTTTACACATGCTACGTTGCATGATAGGGAAAGAGCAGGAAGCGCCATATCCACAGAGATACTGCACTCTCCTCTCCTCTCCCTAACACCAGTGCAGAATTTTGCTACCGTGAGCCATGTACATACCTTTGCGCCATAGTTAAGGAATGTGTGTGCATGAGTGTAACATACATTTGTACTGGAAGGGTACCCTTACTGTACAAAATGCTATATCTAGACGACTTTTAAAACATGTCCTACTTTGTATGTGTGCTGTAAGGTGCTGCACACATGCAAAATCGGAAAAGATAGAAGAAATGATTTTTTTTCCCTTTTAATGCCTGCTTTCAAATGGTGTTAAATTTTACAGCACAACCCTGTCTCAAAATTTTGGTAGATATGGTTTTGTGGCAAAAGCATGAGTGGTTGTACGGGAATGCCCATGTAGCGTCCCCTGAGTAATGCAAAGCAGCGCTTCACGCTACTTTGCGTTACTTTTAGGCAATTTCCAGCGCAAAAACAAATCTTGCACTGAAAAGTGAATAATAAAAAAATATTTGCTGCTGGTTTGTGTCACTTCTGTGATGCAAACACAGCACATCATTTTGTTAAATCTTGTCCAGTGTGTCCTGAAAACAGATGCAATCCGGGCTAAAATGTACGATGGAGGAGAGTGGTAGGGGTGTCAGTTTTTGACAATTACTTGTTCATTTCTCTTTTTTCTTTGTTATTTAGCCATTTTGAAATCAACTTCAGTTGTATCACTCTCAGTTGATCACGTGGTCTGCTTTTACATTCTAATGAATACAATTCGTTCGAAATCCTTCTAAAAGCTATTATACGCTCATCCAGTCTGACCTACATTGCAAAATGTGTCTTCTGGGCAGGAAAATGACTCTTCGCATTAAGAGCAAAAGGGAGTTGTGTGCCTAAATGGCATCTAATATTACCAAGTTGGCGCTACAATATTCAGCCTTTGGCAGACAAACAGTTAAATGCTTTTACACCTTTAAATACCACTTCAAAATATAATTCAAGCACAAGCTACTCTTTTAAAAATATATTTTAACATTCTGTATGGTTATGAAGTCTGATTCAGGAAAAAAAGCAAGCTTATAGGCGTGCCGAATGAGATATAAATCCTATTTCTATTTGCATTTCTTCGCCCTGGGATTTATTAAACAAGGGCGATTCAAACCACGTCTGGAAATCAAGTGACAGTTAACTTTTTGGATGAAAGCCGCTGGAAAAAAACATAATCTCTTATTTCACTGCCTTAGAGGATTGAACCGAGCCGCAGTGTTGCTGCTGCAGATTCTAATTCTAAAAATGTTTTTCTTTCCTTAGCCAGGCACTTGTGCTTTGCTTTGTGAAGCAGACAAAAGGCACAGGCATTGTCTGAGCACTCTTGCGTTCCTTATTTTAGACTGATGTTATAAAAACTATAAAAAAATGATTATATCTAACTATTTTATGTTGCACCAACGTATTTGACCCAAATATTATTGTGCATGTTTGCTAATTTACAATGTTGCTGTATTTAGTTACATTTTTGCATATATTGTAGACAGAACAGTCCCTTGGTAACTTCCAAGTCCCTCTTGACTATTTTGGGCACAGATTTAGTAAGTGTTAGAAATGGGGGTCTCTAGTTGGCATCCATGCTTCTATAGGGACCCTTGCTTCTAGTCAGGGTAAGGGGATACACACTTTACATAACCCCTGCTCACTTCCCTGGTTAGCTTGGCACGAGTAGGCAGACTAATCCCAAAGGCAATGTGTAAAGTATTTGTACTCAAAACACAGTAATACAGAGATAACACCATAAATGGATGCCACACCAGTTAAACAAAATAAAGTATCTTTATCTAAACTCAACAAGACCAAAACGACATAAATCCAACATACATGCAATAAGAATATGACTTTAAAAATGTTTCATACAACTTGGCACATAGAAAACAATGGATGCGTGATTTCTCACAAAGTACCTGTAGCCGGGTCAAAATTCACAAAGCCAAACAGCCGCAGAGATGGGTAGCATAAAAAACACAAAGCGATGCATCAGTTCCTGAGACCATGGGGAGGCGATGTGACACTTCTGCTGCACACAGGAGAAATGATGCGTCACATCTGGTCAGTAGGGGGAAGTGATACGTCGACTCCAATAAGTTTCTGGTCCGTGGCTGATGCATCCGGAAAACCTGCCGATAAGGTGTGATGTTTGGAAATCCGTGATGCATCAGTCATTTTCTTCAGCCGTGATCCCTTAATGCCTTGGTTCTTGCAGCATCGACAGGCCCTGCGTCGGTTTCGGTAGTAGTGCAGTGATTTGTGGAGATTCTTCTAGCACTGTGGTGCTCCGTCGGAAAAACAGCAGCGAGAAGAGCAATGGGTCGATTTTCTTAGTTCTTCAGGTTTCTTCCAGCTCCCAGCAGCAAGCACAACCTCCAGAAGCCCAGAACTGGACCAGGCACCTACTGGCAAGTCAGAACTCTCAGCTGCGGAGTTCAGGGAAGCTGGGGGTGAATGTTTTGTGTCCTGAGACTTCAGAACAGGAGACCAGCACACATAGGCCCTTGGAGATCTACTTCAAGCAGGTTCAAAGCAAAGTTCCAGTCTTTGTCCTTTCCTTGGCAGAAACAGCAACTGCAGGTCAACCCCACACAGCTAAGTGGCAGTACTCCTCCTTACAGCTCTCTAGCTCTTCTCCTTGGCAAAGGTTCCTCTTCAGGCCAGAAGTGATCTAAAGTTCTGGGGTTTCAGATCTAATACTTATATCCACAAATGTCTTTGTGCTCTTTGTGCAAGGGTCTCTGAGCCCAGTCCAAACCAGTTCTGTCCTCACTGTGCAGTATGGCCACAGGTGGTGGAGACAGCATTGTGCAAGGGAGACAGGCCCTATTCACGTGCAAGAAAATCTCCTCCCACTACTATAAATTCCGCCAAGGTCTATTCAGCACAGCACTGCGTCATCCAGGAAGGGCCAGGCACACCTGAAGCTTCCCATTGGCTGACAACAGTGAATGCACATCCCCAGCCCCTGTCACTCCAAAACCAGTCAATGCACAAACAGGCAGAGGCACACAGAATGTTTAAACATGAAAATGCCTACTTTCTAAAGATGGCATTTTCAAACACCCAATTTAAAAACCATCTTTACTAAAAGATGTGTTATTAAATTCTGAGCTTAGAGAGCCTAAACTGTATTTCTCTATCTTGCCCCAATGGGAAGTTTTACTTGTAAGATGTTACAAAGCATTTCTAGATCTATCCTATGGGACAGATAGCCTTTCAATAGTGAAAAACAAAATTGGCAGTATTTCACTATCAGGACATGTCACACACACCAGTACATGTCCTACCTTTCAAATACATTTCACCCTGCTCAGGGGGGTACCTTGGGCCTACCATAGGGGTGCCTTACATGTAAGAAGAAAAAGGGAAGGTTAGGGCCTGGCAAGTGGGTGCACTTGCCAGGTCGACATGGCAGTTTGCAAACTGTGCACAGACACTGCAGTGGCAGGTCCGAGATACCTTTTCAAAGCTACCTATGTGGGTGGCACAATCAGTGCTGCAGGTGCACTAGTAGCATTTGATTTACAGGCCCTGGCACACTCCAGTGCACTTTACTTGGGACTTACCAGTAAATCAAATATGCCAATCAGGGAGAACCAATTGTAACAACAATTTACACAGGGATCATTTGCATGTTTGCACTGATCAGCAGTGGCAAGTGCCTAAAGCATCTAAGCCAGGAAAAATGAAATCTAGCGCAGCATCAAAAATACAGGAGGTAGAGGCAAAAATTCAGGGGAAACCAGGCCAAAGATGCCAAGTCTAATAGTAAGGTTATGAGCCAGTGTGACACAAGGCAACGCAAAGTTGTGCTGGCTATTAACTTCTAACACAAATACGTTTTCAGCTGGAAAAGTGAACTTTTCGTATCTTAGAATATGCTTTGCTTCACTTTGCATTGGTTTGCCTCAAGGGAATGGATCAACACAAATACACATCAGTTTTGACGCAAAGCACAATTTTTTAAGATAGCCAGACGAGAGGGTTGAATCAAAAACAAATGCTTACGTAGCGAAGGCAAAAACAAAGGCAACTGTGTCCATTTCTCAAAAATTATGACAATTTGCATATGGGTTCCAATGCACAGCAATCTTCTAATGCATGGGGACTCTTCTGTGTATGATAACAGCATGGCTCTTTTGATTTTTCATAGACCTCACTCAGTAAGTTCAATTGATGCTCACTCAGTTCTTTATTTTTTCACAATTTAGGAATATTTTGCATTTAAATGATCAAAAGCACACATGTATATCTTTACAAATCATTCATAATAATCTAAATGTAGTTAGATTGTCCAGGTTACAACAAAACTATAAGGAGAACAAGAACATCAAGAATAAAGAATTTCTCTCTGAAATTCTTCTATTTCCACTTTGCTAAGGTGGAGGGTGTAAGAGGGGTGGCATGGGGACTCTCTAAGGGAGGGAAGGCATCGGAATAGTTATCATGTGATAAGGTGCTGCTTCATTTGATGGATTTTCAGTTCCCGGTTAAGATGGGATGGAGCCTGGAGCATCTGGACTGGTTTGGCATTCCAGGCAGTAGCAGTGAAGTGGAAGAATACTCTTTGTCATGTCTTCTGTTTCTTGATTTTCACTATCACACTTCTGCTGCATAGAGTGTGAGCCCCTCTAGAAGTCTCAGTTTGGATCAAGAGGTATGGTGGGATGCCAGAGCTGACTGCCTTGCAGACAGTGAAGCAGGTAATAAATCTAATGTAGCGGATAGTGAGATCCATTGCCATTTTCTCAGGGTAAGTGGTACCCTGTTCTACTTGTGAAAAACTTTGTGGAGTTCTGCTGCTTGGAGAATGTCTCTCAGTGGGCCAGATTCAGATGTATCTCCAGAACAATGGCAAACCAAAGGATGCCTCGGTCAACATGGGAAAGGACCAGTGTGTCTACAGAATCTCTGAACTGTTGTTTTTTGGAAAGGCTTTTTTCTGCAGTCTAGAGTCAATTAATGAGAAGCAGCTGTTGTCCTGTGTGCAATGTGAGACCTGACGCTGATTAGTAATTGGCAGAAATTGCAATTTGCGATAATTCTTGGACATTCAGACCTGAATTGTATCAAAGATTTCCTAATTGATGCTGTTGCATTTTAGGATGGTAAGATAGATTTGAATGTCATTAGTTTACTACCAAGGCATCTTGGATATATGTACGCATGAGGAAGGCCAATTGAAATGGATATGGGTGAAGTCCTAGGTCATAGCCAGATAAGACTTGAAAAACTGCAGGGCAATAAAATAAAACAACATTCTGAATGTGAGGCCTCTCAATAGACATTATAGACATTGATGTCGAAATAAGTGGCTGTTTTTAGCAGTAAGGGGAGTCAGAACACCATTTCAGATGTGTACATCATCAACCTGGAATGTTGCTCTCCCTGTACTACATTGAGGTCTAAAACTAGATTGCCATTTACGCAGGAGGGTGTTGCTTTTTATTGTGGTTGTGGAATTGGTTGACAGTCAATAGTCTTTCCTCAGAAATAGTAGATTGCCTTCTCCTAATGCACTGAAAATGTTATTAAAGCTTTATCTCACCTTTTTTGTGTCTTTATGAGGGAGGTCCTATGTGGAGTTTGCACTAGCTCTGGTTGAGGCCTCACAGTAGGTGGCAATGCCCTCTATGATAAGCAGCCTCTAGGTAGTGTGGATGTTGATCCCCATGTTTTTCCTGATGTCCTATAGTTCATTGACAATTAATTTGCTGTTATTAAGTCCTTGGCTCTAACAGTGTGCAAAAGGCATGGCCTTTGTTATTCCTGACAGCCTTGGGGTGGTCTTCCCCCCAACTTTTGGCATACCTCCTCCATTTTTCTGACCTGGTTTTTGCTGGCTTTAGGACTGTGTGCGCTTTATCACTGCTAGCCAGTACTAAAGTGCTTGTGCTCTCTCCCCCAAACATGATAATATTGGCTCATCAACAATTGGCATCTTTAATTTACCTATACGTCTCTAGTAAAGTGCAATACAGGTACCAGGGCCTGTAGATTAAATGCTACTAATGGGCCTTCAGCACTCATTGTGCCACACTCTGAAGTGGCCCCATGACCATGGCTCAGGCCTGTCATCGCAGAGCCTGTATGGGTAGTTTATGCTGCCATGTTGACCTGGCAAGCTACACCTCTTGCCAGGCCTAAACCTTCCCTTTTTGTACATAAAATTTACAATGGGAATTGCCTTATAACATCTTTTAATTGTAATTCTCAATTGGGAAGAGATACACTTTCCAAGTTTGGTGTCTCTGGAAGCTCGATTTAAAATTGCAACTTATGGTGTAGTCGGATTTTAAATTGCAATTCTAAAAAATGCCACTTTAAGAAAGTTGGCATTTTATTACTGTAGCCATTTGGTGCCTGCTGCTTTTCTCTGATACACATCTGGGGAGGATACCAGCTGGCTGTGTGTATTCCCCCTAGACAGCCACACACAATGGTAGCTTAAGTGTGACTTGTTGAGCTATCCTGGGAGGATAGGAGGGAGGAGCTGAACCCATACTTACTTACACCTGAATAGGCTGTTTCCTGTCCCCACACAAAGGGCTGCATAACCCTCTGTAGTAAGTATGGAGCCAGGGCAGGAAGGGAGGACCTCAGTGCACATAGACCTGTCATTGAAGTCTCCTCCGCTCAAAGGCACAACTGGGTATAAGTACTGGTCCTCTGACACCACCACTTCAGTACACTTCTGGTCCTGTGAAGGACTGTTGTGCTGCTGAAGGATTGCCATATTGCTGGACTGCTGTTTTGCTGATTAGATTAGATTAGATTAATTTATTTATTGCACAATTATTTAAAATCTATACAATCAGTTACTATCATAGTGAAAAAACTTCATATTAAAAAGACATCTATAACAAAAGTATTTTTTTACACACACATAATTAATTGATAAAAACAATAATAGCAGCCAGAGGGATATTAGGATTAAGTATTTCAATTTAAAAATCTGCCTCCTGCTTTGTACCTCCTGTGGCAAGAAGTAAGTCGGTTACTCAGATTTCTCAATCTGTAGCTGCTTGTGCATTTATGCAGTAAGGGGGTTTCCTTCACCCGACATCATCTCTTATGATTGACAAGCAGCCTTCATGAATTTCAAAATTTAGCTGCCAATTTTACAGAGTCCGAGTCATACTGCTACCACTCCTCAGCATGTCTGGGTGTTCAAGTTACGTCAAATTGGTCAAAGACAAAATCTACTAAACAAAATTAGATCCTTACAGATACTTAGCTGCTTTGTTAAACTCCTTCCCTGTTGGGCTGCCCTGCTGCCTGCTGTTCCCTAGCCTGGGTGAGAAGGATTGAACCTGCATCTCTTAAACACAGAATGACTTCAAGTGCTTGCTGGCTTGCCTCCTCCTGATCTGAAGTCTCAGGGAAATAAAGGAGTTCCAACTCCTTGCCTGCTGCACCTAGACTGTACCCTCTGTGAGTCTTCCCTGCCAAGTGGTGCCACCGCAGGCCTGGACCCTCGGAAGTGAGACCTAAGTTGCTTGCTCCAGTGAAACCCACGCATCTTCCCTCAAACTGGCGCATCAGTGCTGTTCCATGGACCAGAACGGGCACATTGCCTCTGCTGTGCGAGTCAACCTGACTCATCACCTTTGGAACCAGCACTTCGTGACGCTCTACCCGAGGTCTTTGGATCTCCATCAGACTTGATACCAACGCCGAGAACTTTGCATCACAGCCCCTGCGCTCATCAGAGCTGACGCATCGCTGCTGTTGCACGGAGAAGGGCCAGCGCTTTGCCGCCAATGCAAGGATCAACACCGACACATCGCTTTTGTTGCACCCCGCATCTCCTTTGGCGCAGCCAGGATCAAGGTGCTTTTGTCTGGGGGGCCCAACTGGGTCACTGTAACCAGCCCCAGCTCCATCGCAGTCAGCCTGAACTTTTTACTTTGTCCCGGTCCAGAGTGACCAGATATTCCAAGTAAGCGCTTATTGCTTTTGAGTGCTATTTTACGGTTTATTCTTTAAAAATTCATATCTGAAGTTCTACTAATCGTTTTTTTTTTATTTGAGCATGTTTTATTTATTAAATTAAGTTATATTTTTTTAACTTGGTGTGAAATCTTTCTGTGTGGTGTTTTCACTGTTTCACTGCTTGAAGTGTTGCACCAATACTTTACACATTGCCTCTTAAGTTAAGCCTAACTGCTCTATGCCAAGCTACCAGAGGGGGAGCACAGGCTAATTTAGAGTTTGCCTGCTTTTTACCTTGACTAGGATTGTGGTTGCTGCCTGGCTTGGGCTCATGCCCTGGTCAACCAACAGCCACTTTTCTAACTGTCTTTAAAGATCAGGGCTTGACATGGGCATTTGTTGTCACCTGAATAAAGGTAATTTGAGCAGCCCTTTAAAAAAACGGTGAACTGTACTAGCTGAGAGATTGGAATCTCCAGGCAATGAGTGGGCTCATGAATGTGGGAAGCCAAATTCTGTCCTTGAATCTGAGAATTGCCAACTCTCCCATGTGAAGTTCCTCTTGTTTCAATCACAACTTCAACCTCTATCATCACATGGTCACACACCCTGAAAACACCGTTCCACACTCCTGTGTTCGTGCCTCTAGGAGCATCCCTAATTAAAGATTTTCCTACTGTTTGAACTTCTTCATGGGCTCCAATTTCTACCCTTAATTTCAGCCACTAAATATTGCATGAAGTCCTATGATACTAGTAGACTCTCTTCCTACTGGCTCACTGAAGACTTCTGTTGATCCATTATTAGTCAGTATAACTTAGGTCAAGTTGCAGTCTTATTGTTTCCTCTTTCTCAGTGAATATAATGCATGAGTGGAAGATGCTTTATTCAGCAAAGCTGTCTTGCTGATAACTCCTCTGCATCTCTCATCTTGTATATATTGGTTGTTAGACATGTCAGCCTTAGTGTGGTCTTTCCTTAAACATTTTGCCTTACTCCTACATTTTGTTGGCGGATCTGGTTTTTGTTGGCCTTAGGACACTTTGCACTTCACCGCGGCTAACCAGTGCCACGGTGTGTGTGTGCTCACTCCCTAAAACATTTTAACATTGACTTACAACCAATGGGCATATTTAATTTACTGGTAAGTCCCTAATAACATGGTACTACATGTACACAGGGCCTGTAAATTAAATGCTGCTACTGGGCCTGTAGCACTTATTGTACCACCCACTTATGGAGCCTTTGTAAACATGTCTCAGGCCTGCCAATGCAACCTGTGTGTGTGCAGTTTTAAACTGCCAGTTTGAACAGGCAAAATTAACGTTTTGCCAGGCCTAAACCTTCCTTTTTGATGCATATAAGTCACCCCTAGGGTAGGCCCTACACAGCTCAGAGGGCAGGGTGCATTGTATGTAAAAGGTTGCACTTTTAGGTTTATATGCCCTGGTAGTGAATAAGTATTAAATTCATTTTTCACTACTGCAAGGCTTAGCTCTCCCATAGGATAACATTGGGTTGACTCATTACATCTAATAAGTGATAACGCTCAGTTGGGAGTAGGTAGGGAGGTTGAGTTTGGTGTCTTAAGAATTGTAATTTGAAACGCTCTTTACTGGTCGGATTTAAGTCACAATTCTGAAAATGCCACTTTTAGAAACTTGTTATTTTCTTCTTCTAACCATTTGGTGTCTGCAGCTTGTATCCTGGGTCACAGGACTAGGTGTCACTGACAGTTGGGCTTTATATACTGCTCTCAGACAGTGAGACAACGGGGGGATAGGTCTTGACAGGACAGTCCATCTCTGATTTGATATGGGGACAAGCTTTCACCTACCACACTTGCAAATCAAAAAGCCTCTGCCTGAGCTCATTTACAAAGGATTTCACACCAGTTCATTCTACCCCCAGACAAGCTGGGGCCAGGGCAGGGAGGCAGGAAATTCCAAACACCTTTGAGGTTAGAAACCTCCAGAAAGGTCTGCAACTTCAAAGCTGGCAACAAGTATAAATATGGGACCCTCTGGCCCAACTCTGCAGTCCACTAATGGAACTGTGCAGGGCTCAGAAAGACTGCTGTGCTGCCCTGCTGCAAGAAGGACTGATATACTGCTGCCCTACTGTTCTGCTGACATGCTGCCTCAGTAAGAAGGACTGAACCTGCATCTTGACCCCATGCCCACTAGAGTCACTCCAAGGGCTAGTTGGCTGACCTTCTGATCAGAGCTCAGAGTCAGAATGGTCCTATCATCTGGAACACAGCACCACAACTCTTCCTGCTGTGAGTCTCCCCCCTCTAAATTGGTACCACCCCAGTTCTGGTCCCTTGGAAGTGGGCCTGAAGTGCTCTGCCAGCCCTACTGTGGTCTCCTGGGAAAAACAGATGCAACATGATGCATCTCATTGCAGCTTCGCATAGAAGTAGTTGCTGTGCAATGCATCAACAATTCAGGACCTCGCATTGCAGACTGCAGGCTGTCAGAACCACTGCAATGAGATACATCACCGATGCAGGACCTTGCACCGCTGCCCAAAGCCTCTCGGAACTGCCAATGCACGGAGCATAATGGACATAGGATGTCACAAAACTCCTCAACCAGGATTTAAGCTTCTTTGTTCAGAGGGCCTAACTTGGTCCCCGTGTCCGGCCCATGCTCCATCGCAGTTGGCCTTTACTTGTGAATTTGCCCTGGTCTGGTGTGACCAAAGAACCACTGTTGGCGCATTGTAATTCTAGGCACTCCCTTTACCTAAATCTTTAAAATTGCATATCTCTGGTTCTACTTATTGGATTTTTGTCATTTTAATGGCAAATAATGTATTAAATTTGACTCTATTTTTCTAAATTGGTGTGGGATTTTTCTTGTGCTCATTTTTTAATTTATTACTTTACACATCAATTCTAAGTTAAACCTGACTGCTTTTGGGTTAAGCTACCAGGGTTTATTTGCGGTTTTCTTGTGTTTCACCCTGACAAGAGTTGTGATTACTGCTTGAGTAGGGTTTCACCCCTCTCAAGCAGTAACCCAATTTCCGACATTGGTTATATGGTTTGGGGGCCATAATCTTGACCTCCTGTTTTCAAGTCATCATACTGTTCTTTTTACATCTACTTAGCCCTCATTTATGAGTTTTTGGCATAGGGCAGTGCAGCATGTCACCTTGTTGCACTGCCCTACACCAAAGTGAAAGGGCTGGAATGCACCGTATTCATGCAAAACCGAGCATTCCTGTTCTTTCTTCCTTCACTGGAGCCTTTTCATCAAGGGTGCCTCCATTGCATGCAGGATTGTTTTTATGCAAGAAGGGGACCTCAGCGTTCCTAAAAGTCATGTTCCTCTTTCTATGTGTGCTGCAGAATGCAACCAGGTTTATATGATTTTGTAAATCTAGGGAAGGGTCAAAATCCATGGGTGTTGCATTAAAATAGCAATCACAACTCCCCCTGAGTGCAGAGTAAGGCAACGCACTGATTTGCGCTGTGTCGCCTTACTCAAGATTTATGAGGCCACTCAGAAATACGCAGGGTGGCTTTGCGTGGTCTGATTCAGAGCCCTGTGTCATACCTGTATCACTTTACATGGTACAAAGGTGATGCAAGGCTCTCTTAAATAACCCCATTAGGAGCTCTTATTTTTTCTAAATCCTCACACTGATCAGCCATCTGTTGATAATGCTTATCCAATGAAGTACGGAAGAGCCTGGTCAAGAGAAAAAAAAAGAGAATGTCGTTACTATTTTGGAAACTTCTGCTTTTTTTCCGAAAAGGGAATATTAAAAAACCTTTCATGTCTTGCGTATCAAAGGCCTCTCAAATTGATTAATTCTTAAAGAGCTCTTGTGTCCTAACTGTTTTAAATGCAAAAAGAACAATTGATGGACAGAATGCAGAACAATGTCATACATTCACTCCAGTACAGAGATCTGGGCCTAAATCCATCGTTTTTATGCTCACCTTGCCATTCCAGTTTGGACCCAGTCATATTCAAATCGGTCTTGACCCTGCGGCCAATGGGAACAGTCCAGCCCGAACTGCCAGGCCAGGTCCTCCCTGGATTGGAAACAAGCATCCTAGGACCGGTTTTGGGCTTTCAGCCCTCATCAGCCAGGATAGCTTGACTCCAGTGGCATGGAGAGCACGGGACCCAAGTCTGGGCATACCCATCCCACTCGGGGTGACAAATGCAAAAAGAACAATTGATGGACAGAATGCAGAACAATTTCATATATTCACCCCAGTCCAGAGATCTGGGCCTAAATCCATCGTTTTTTTGCTCACAATGCCATTCCAGTTTGGACCCAGCCATATGCAAATCAGTCTTGACCCTGCGCCCAATGGGTACAGTCCAGCCCGAACTGCCGGGCCAGGTCCTGCCTGGACTGGAAACAAGCATCCTAGGACTGGTTTCAGGCTTGCAGCCCTCATTAGCCAGGATAGCCTGACTCCAGTATTTTGCTTTCTTGCCCTAAGTGAGCCAGGTATGCCCAGACGTGGGACCTGGGCTCACTGTGCCACTGGAATCAAGCTATCCTGGCTGAAGAGGGGTGAAACCCAGAAACCGGTCCTTAGGTTTCTTGTTTCCGGTCTATGAGGACCTGGCTTGGCAGTTCGGGCTGGACTGTTCCCATGAGGCACAGGGTCAAGACTGATTTGCATATGGCCAGGTCTAGACTGGGGTGGCATAGTGAGCCAAGTGAATGATGGCTTTAACCCAGATCTGTTTACTGGGGGTGCATGTTTTGATTTGTTCTGCATTCCCTCTATCAATTGTGTGTCTTTTGCTTTCTCGCCCTAAGTGCGCCATGTATGCCCAGACGTGGGTGCTGGGCTCACTGTGCCACCGGAATCAAGCAATCCTGGCTAAAGAAGGGTGAAACCCAGAAACCGGTCCTAGGATGCTTGTTCCGGTCCAGGGAGGATCTGGCTTGGCAGTTCGGGCTGGACTGTTCCCATGAGGCACAGGGTCAAGACTGATTTGCATATGGCCAGGTCTAAACTGGGGTGGCATGGTGAACAAAAGAATGATGGATTTAACCCAGATCTCTTGACTGGGGGTGAATGTTTTGATTTGTTCTGCATTCTGTCCATCAATTGTGTGTCTTTTGCTTTCTCGCCCTAAGTGCGCCAGGTATATGCCCAGACGTGGGTCCTGGGCTCACTGTGCCACTGGAATCAAGCTATCCTGGCTGAAGAGGGGTGAAACCTTGATACCGGTTCTAGTATGCTTGTTTCCGGTCCAGGGAGGATCTGCTTGACAGTTCGGGCTGGACTTTTCCCATGAGGCACAGGGTCAAGACTGATTTCAATATGTCCAGGTCTAAACTGAGTGGCATGGTGAGCAAAAGAATGATGGATGTAACCCAGATCTCTTGACTTGGGGTGAATGTTTTGATTTGTTCTGCATTCCCTCCATCAATTGTGTGTCATTTGCTATCTTGCCTTAAATGTGCCAGGTATGCCCAGACGTGGGTCCTGGTCTCACTGTGCCACTGGTATCAAGCTATCCTGGCTGAAGAGTGGTGAAACCCCGAAACTGGTCCTAGGATGTTTGTTCCGGTCCAGGGAGGACCTGGTTTGGCAGTTCGGGCTGGACAGTTCCCATGAGGCACAGGGTCAAGACTGATTTGCAAATGGCCAAGTTTAAACTGGGGTGGCATGGTGAGCAAATGAATGATGGATTTAACCCAGATCTCTTGACTGGGGGTGAATGTTTTGATTTGTTCTGCATTCCATCCATCAATTGTGTGTCTTTTGCTAATTTTCTTAAAGGCCAATGCTCATATGATGGGCCTTATACACCAAGGTAAACGTAAAAGTATACTTTTGTTCATGTATATATTTATTTACTACTATACTTAGGTGTAACTCTCCTCTCGTTTGCTATTCACCATTTCCAAGTGGAGACTAACACCTAGGAATAGACTTGCATGTCTTCACCACTTAAAGACAGGAAGTGGAACCTCCTCTAACAGATTTTTGTTTGTTTAGTATTGTTAATAGTAACTTTTCATCAATTGGTGAAGATTTCCATTACGTAGGTATTCGCCCTATGGGAAAGTGTAGAGAAAAATCATTCAAAAATTATAAAATGTTTTAAAGTATAAAATAAATGTGAATTAAGTAAAAAAATTGTGAACCTCGAACTCATAACAGTTCATTACCTCATCAAAGTAAATGTTTATAAAATAATGAATTAATTTAAATATATTGTTTTAATCTATAAATAACAATTTTAAATATTGTTTTCAAAGCTATTCACCCTCGCTAAAAGTTTGATTTGTATTTAATATTTAGTACATTTTGTTAAAGGTCACGTGGTTAAGTGTGTTTTATTTCTTTAATAAAAGTTTATTTGTTTTTTAATTACATTTTTTGTGAATTTCAAAATAATAAATTAATCAATAATTATATGCATTTAGCATGTCCCCCCATAAGCCACTTCCTTAAATTTCCCTAAGCTGCTCTCATTTAGTAGTAGTTGCTTTTCATTTTCCCATCACTGATCTCTCCCACATTTATACTAAAACAAACCTACATTTTTGGAGATCTCCTCAATTGACACAGAGAATATATGAGAGTGGGAGGTTTCCAGTTGTAGTGTTGTGAATTACATTTTGTAGTTCATGAGTATTACAATATAAAATATTAAAAAAGCAGATTATGAATGGGACCCAATGTATCTTTCCATCCTCTTGTGTAGGGGTCTAGTGTCCCTTTGGTACTCCAGGCAATTTGGGCACCATTCTCTATGACTACATCTTCCCTCTTCTAGGAAAGTGAAAATGCTTTTACAAATCTCTCTAGGAAGCAAATATTGAATTTGAAAGTGAGGCCTGCTATGTGTAAATGTTCAACCTCATTTAAAGCCCTTTGGTTATATTTGCATGAGATATATTAGAAATACACTCACCACCACACACCCACACACAAATACATTCAATGAAAATATAATGAACCCACTGTAAGGAAAAAACAGTAAATAGTATTTCACACTAATACACAGTAACCTATTAGTCCCAGTTAGACAGTTCAACTCAATCGCTGAAGATAGATTTTCAGGGAGTGTGCAGTAGTTAGCTAATCATACATTGGAAAAAAAAGGTGAAAACAACAATTAATTTCTTCTATTTTCAAAAGTTGCAGAAGATCAGACGTATAAGATTGCAGAGCTATGAAGCATGATTATCATCTTCATTTAGGGTTTGAAAGCTGTGATTCTGGGCAAGAGCATGCCTAGAATATGTGCAACTGCCAGTACCACAGAGAAAACAAGAGGATATGGGTCATTTTCCTCTATCCATGATATCAGTATCTGCTGAAATGCCAGACCCAATGATTCCTTGGAATTTGGTGGCACATTTATTTGGACATTAGCAACCTTATGTATGGTACAGTACATACTTTGCCCTCTTTAGGGTTCTATTAAAACATCTATGAGTGTGGGCTTTTTTAAATGGTCTAGAAATCTTTGTTGTTTGGATAGTGTCCAGGGGAATATACAGTATGTACAGTAGTTGGGCATCTGCAATGGTTAATAATGTATTTTAATCCTTTTGGAATACCTGCTTATAGCTCTGTATACTCTACAGACCTACAGCTTGGAAATTGTCTAGTTCAGGCACCTGTGGAAGTCAATCATTTATTCAATCAAAAACATTTGTGCAGCGCGCAGCTACCTCATCTGAGGCGTCTCGGTGCTTAAAGCAAGTCTGAAGAATAGATTCGGCCATCACTATCTAAGCTTGATTGAAGAGCCAAGTTTTAGAATCTTTCCTGAAAGTAATCCAAATGCGAAGTCACCAATGCTTGGATTATGATCATTCGGGTCTCCTCTGATGAAGAAACCTGCCGGATTTTCGACGCAAAAGAGAGATCAAAATCAGCTGAAGAAGCCGGTTTTGGTGGAAGTACTTGCACAGTCGGGATATTGCCAACCAAGTCTGTGCTATCAGCAATAAAGTATGGAAGTAATGGAACTATCTCCTCCTCTCCCCCAATAGACGGAGGCGGCTCTTCTACCTGACTCATAACTAATACCTGGATTACATCCACACTGATAATGCACTATGTAATGGCAGACATGTATTACATGAATTGTGTGTTGAGCAGCAAAATGTAAATTTGGGCGTTCCCTTTTTTCACAGACCCACATGGTGCATGGCACTATTTTGTGTTATTTTGTACATGCTTAATGCACACAATTAATTATTTTATACAACAAAATTGACTGTGCAGCTCGAGGTTATAGTTGGCATTTTAAATTACCTTCAACAACCATCTTGCCACTATGAAGGCATCCTAGTCTACCGGCTTCCAATGTAAACATGGTCCTAAACACCCACTGCAGCAACTGTGGTGTGGAGCATACCGCGGCCACATTTGCTTCCTGGCCAGATCTGCTTTCTGGAGATATTTTGTCACCATTTTCTAAAGGTTTTACTTTGTGGACTCCTTTTCTTCATATAATTCATGAACTTTGCTGTTGCAGTCACAATACTGACCTTTCACTGGATAAGGCTCCATGTGCTGCTCTTAGGGGCATATTCACAAGGACGTATCTCCACCTTAATGCACCAAAGTGGAGCTAGATTAAACACCCCATTCACAAGCCGGTGCAAACTGCAGACATTGCCAGTATTCCCGCGATAAATGCCCCAAAAGTTAGACCCATGGTGGACACCACCAACTAACCCTAATGAGATGCAGAGTAGGCGTTCCCCTGCAAAAACACAAAAAAAAAAACCACAACACCACTTTCACAACGAACTACCAGATCTGCGAAGCGAGCCAAAAACAGGCGATAAGCCATGGTAGCAGCAGGTATTTAACACCTGCCTTTTGCTGGTGTTAAGCAGAACGACGCCCTGCAGTAGGCAACGGAGCCCAGCACACAGTCACACCCGAAGAACAAACGCCGCCTTGGAGCTACTCATCATGCAGCTCGGAGCCGCAACAGGGCCACAACACCCATCGCCTTCACCCCCAGGACCGCCACCACCCCCAGGATCCGGACCCGCCCCCCCAGACCACCACAGAGGCAGCGCAGAGTAAGACAGTGGACCTACCGAAAACGCAGCACTCTCACAGATCTAACGCCCGAGGAAGTGTTTGCCCACTGCAGGCTCAAAAGGTCAACCATCATCCGCATCATGACTCACATTGCCCACAGGTTGATGGTCCCAACACAGCGGGGAACCAACATCCCTCCGCAGACAAAGCTGCTGGCTGTGCTGCACCTGTTGGCCTCTGGTACGTTCCAACCAACAACTGCCAGAGTCGGAGGGGTCTCACAGCCAGGCCTATCAAAGTTCATCAAACCTGTCCTGTATGCCTTCATCAGCTTCATACCCCAGTACCTTCACTTCCCCCACACTGCGCAGGAACAGCAGTAGACCAAGCAAGGCTTCTATGCCATAGCTGGATTCCCGGCAATGTTGGGGGCAATTGACTGCACACATGTCCCACTTGTGCCCCCTGCTGAAACTGCACACCACTACTGCAACAGATAGCCCACACACTCCATCAATGTGCAGGCAATAGTGGACCACCAGGGAATGTTCACCAATGTCGCCGCAAACTACCCCAGCAGTGTGCACAATTCCTACATCTTCCGACAGTCCATCATCAACCAGCGCTTCCAGGATGGCACATATGGAACTGGTCTGCTTGTTGGTAAGTGCCAAATCAACACACCACACACCTGAAAGCCACCTTCACACAACGCACAACTGTAGGAATGCACACGTGACCAAAACACATACAACATGTCAATCAACATGACCACCTACCAGACATGACAACACTACTCCATGGTGATCCTGGGCTATCCCTGCACACAACACAGCAATATCATGGCACCACAGCCACACAACAGCTGAATGTCTGGAGATGCGGAATGCAGCCATGTGTGAACGATGCAAGTGACCCGTGAATGGGAATGTACACAACGACAAGTGAGGCGTGGATGTGCAGGACAGACATGGGTATGCAGCCCACAGATATGTCCATGCAGACCACAACTGCTGGTGACTGAAGATTAGTGAACAGTAGATGCAACCATGTCACCCCAGGCCGTGGGTCAGATAGCTGAAATGTAGATCGCTGCGTCCCCCCGTGTGCGTGAGCATAGTGGGCTGTCCCTGAGTACGCCAGGACTGCGCAGGGGTGTGGACAAAAACCCCATGCCGCAGAGCGTCGTTCTCTCCCGGAAAGGCCAGCATCACTGACAGGGCGGCACCTCGTAGACCGCCACGAGGCCGACGCCGTGAGCTGCGGGGCCTGCGACCCTGTGCGCCTGCTATACCCCAGGATGCTGATACCCAGACCAGGCCTGCCCGCCCCAGCGCTCCAAGGCCGCACTGCTCACCTGCAGACACCGTCGTGTGTCAAAGAGGGTCCACGACATGCTGGTGCAAGCTCCAAGCCCCAGGTCTGTGACCTCTGCAGCCTCCTAAGACCATGGCTGGCCCCCACGACTCTGGCTCACATTACTCCTCTCTCATTGACATACTCCACCGGCGTCCTCTTTGTCCTAGTAGGTCCCACATGTGGAACTGTGTCCTGAGTCCTGAATGGCAGTGACCCCAAGTCCGTGCCAGAGGCCAAAGCACCAGACTCCCTTTGCTCAGTGAGGCATAATTTCATATCGCAGGCCTGCGACACGTGGTGCCACTAACCCTGTTCAACGCAAGACGGTGACACGTGGTGACACTAACCCTGTTCAAAGCAAGCAGGTGACACGTGGTGCCACTAACCCTGTTCAACTCAAGCCAGCGACACGTGGTGCCACTAACCCTGTGCGCCGTGAGTGACCGTCAGCTTCCAGCAGAACATTGTTGGTGTCTGAGCCTGTAGCCTGGGGGTTGTCATCAGCAATGGACATGTACGGACTTGGTGTCTGGCATGTGTCTGTGGCATTCATATCTGCCATGTTGCCAGACACAGCCGGCATGTGCCCTCTGCATCATGCCCTGGGAGTAGACCTCCCATTCTCCCCTGAGACACTCCGTGGAAGGCACCTATGACACATACGAGACCCTGCTTTGCCCTCATGGCCCTACCCCAGTCTCCCGCAGGTCAGCGTCCAGTGGCGGTGGGCCCGTGTCGGCCGCTGTGCATCTGGGGCCACTAACCCTGTACAACTCAAGTCATCCCCCCTTGTTGTTCTGACATTGCATTTATGAGTGCCTGATGACTGTTGGGGTTGTTGCCAGCACCAGCTACTCCCTGAGGGCTGGCTTACACTCACCACACACACAGCCAGCACAGGCGTCACTGGATTAGTGGGCCTGCCATCACATCCTGCCGAGTATTGACTCTTTTCTTCCTGCATTGTCACAGATGATCAAGGATATGCACTCTGCTCTTGGATGATGACACCCCTCCGAGACCCGAACACACCCGCCCAGAGGCAGTACAATGCGGCCCACATACACACCAAGGGCTTCGTTGAATGCACATTTGACGTGTTAAAGTCACGTTTCAGGTGCCTGGACGGCACAGGTGAAAGGCTCCTGTACAGCCTGGACATCATGTGCAAGATGATCGTTGCATGTTGTGTGTTGCACAACCTCTGTGTACGCACCAATGCCCATGGATCCCAGTTCCAGAGGTACCGGACGATGATGGTGACGATGGGGCAGGTGGCCCACATCCCACTGCAGCTGCGGCAGGAATGGCCCATAGGAACATAATCATTGACAATTTCTTCTCATGAGCACGTCACATTGTGGCCGTCCATGGCAATCATGGGACAGTCCAAAATGTCCAGAAGCACAGCATGTGTGATTAAAACATATTTGCATGTTACAGGTTGTACTTGTACATTGTCATCTGACAGTTTTCTGCTGTGCCAGATGTGATTTGCCATGTTGTGCACATTTGCAGCACCAGGTGTGTCCTGTGTTCTGTTGTGGAGGTGTTGCTGTTTGTACCGGGATGTTGTCAATGTCGAGGTGCACTTATACGTATGTGCTTATGCTGCACGGTGGGTGCTTAGCTCCTGTGGCACTGATTTGTCTGCCACTGGTCCCTTTCATGCAGTGTGCCTGTCAGTTCTGTGCTTCCACCGTGCTGAGATGCTGCAGACTTGGGTAACTTGTGCTCTATGTCGAGTTGTGACTCTTGGGCTTGGTTTGTCCGCAGATCTGTCGTTGACATCAGGGGTTGTTTGTGCAGGTGGTTGTGTCCGAGTGTGACCTCTTCCTTTCCAGTTGTGGTCCGCACTCAGCCACCTCAGTGTCGTGCCATGTACATTGTCATGGTGATTGGACTGCAGCCATGCTACTCGTCATGTGGTGTCTCTTGCATTGTCAGTGTGGCTGACATATATGCATGTTTGCTGTGTTTCGCATGTGTGCATGTGTTGTTTGTGTGCTTGGTGATGTGTTGGGTGGGTGCCCCTTTGGGCACATGGTGTATGTGGGACTACTAGGTGTTTGTGTGTGTGCTGATGTGTTCCCGTGGGATCAGGGCCATGACCCAGAGTCATTGTGGGTGTGCACTGTGCTCTGCTTGATTGTGCATGTGTGCCTTTGTGGCCATCTCCACCCGTCCTCCCAGTACCTGGTGGTCACTCACCCTGTTGCAGTTGTGTTGTGTCCTGGTGAGCAGTTTCCGGTCCCCCGACTCCGGCCACAGTCTCCACACTGATGCCTGTCAACACCAGCTCCTCCATGTCATCCTGCATGAGCTGTGGCGCTGGGCCTCCACCTCCAGTCTGCATTGCTGCCTTCTGGTTGGCTGCGAGTTTCTCCTTGGTCTTGTTGTCAATCCATCACCTCTTGGCCTCGTCCATTGACCTCTTGTGCTCTTCGACGGCATTCACCTTGTCCACGATGTCCCGCCATATTCAATTCTTGGTGCCCAATGTCACGTTGGAGGTGACGAACAGTTGTTGATGGTGTTCCATCGCCTCCGTGACTAGGATCCTGTTTTCCTGTAGACTGAACATTGTCTTCCTCTTCTTCTTGTCCTTGTGCTTCCCTGTCCAGTCCCAGGCAGGTCGTCCGGGGTGCTTGTGGGGTTGCACTCGTCCTCTGTGCCTGCTCTGGCTGCCTCCATGGTGCTTGGGTGTTGGTCAGTTTGTGTTTGTTTGTTTTTTCTACTTTTATAGTGATTTTTCCCACCTGCCATGTGTGTATTGCAGGCCTGGCGCTGCTTATCGCTGATTTTCTCATTGCGCTTTGGCCCATTGCATGTTTTTTCGCATTGAGATTTGTTTTTATCTCCGTCGAGGTGGTTTATCGCGGACATTGGTCGCAGCTTTGGCAGACTATTGCACGGTACCGCCTTGTTCCACGTTGACACAGGTTTTTTTTGCCGCAATAGGCTGCGATGTGTAAAGTTGCATTTTGGTGATGTTAAGGACATGTTCTTGTGAATATACCCCTTAATCTTAGCTGGTGTCATTGTTGCAAATTTCTAACATGGTTAGGCCCTTTCCTACAGGATCACTCTCCTAATTGCTGTCACTAATTCTCTGATAGCGAATTGATGTTCTGTTGTCTGGCCACTGTTCTATTAGGCTATCGTCTGCAGGAATGATGCTAGTTTTGCACAAGCATCCTTGCAGGTGCTAATCTGCAGTCCTCTTTACAGACAGGTGACTTAATTCTTATGTGCCTGAGTTAGCGAGAGCACTTTCGCTACACAGGAGTTATCGATGACTGGGGCATCAATTATTAATATAGTGGAGATATTAATACAGTGGAGATACTGGTTGTTATGTCGGGCACCCCGAAGGTCACCTGTGAAATGAGGAATTCCCAGTGGAATCGGCAATTCCAGTCCCAATTCCCTAGTTATTCATAATGTCCCCCCATATTTCACTTGGACACTCCACCAACTCTTAGCAGGAGTAATTTCCAGATGAAAGAGACCAGGTCCATGGAGCTACCACTGATTCTAATAGGGGTGGTAACTTCCATGACCAGCCACATCACAATTGAAGATCAACTAGTAATGAAACCCATGATTGGACACTCCTGGCACTAAATGGCATTATATAATCTTTTCTTTCTGGTGGAGGGTTGATTACCATGGCACTAACATTGATGTGCTTTTAATATTATTTTTTTTCTTTATATACTTCGTTTATGTAAGTGATGATGTGTGGCTCAACGCGCTGCTGATTGGCTGTTTCCACCTGTCTTATACTTTAATGTTTTCAAACTGCATGATGCTGAGAGCTGTAGGGCTTTGAGTGTCTTCATTTAAATGGTTTTATACTAGCATCTTTGTAGCACCGGCTGCAGATTGGGCGCATTTTCATTTTGAGTTTCAATAATAGGTCGGCAGTAACTCTTTGATATTTCTCTTAATGGATTTGCTGGAATTTTACATTCACTGAACAACCTTCCATAAATATTCCCAAATATATATTCCTTGTTTTTGTTTTTTCTAGTCGTTTGTGATTTTCTTTATTACCATTGGGATTTTGTGTTTTTCGGATGGGGTAAGAGAGTGCAACACAACCTGAAAGCTGTCATCTCTATTTTAAACCTCAGCTTTTGTCCCTTATGGCAATTTTTAGTTGCTGTATTTCCAGAATGCCGAATTTTTGAATTTACTTTGTTTATCTGGTAAAATGTATATTCTTTTCATCTCTAAAACGACTGCAAATTATCAGACTATATAAAGAATGTGTTCATCCTTTTGTCTGAGAATCAAGGGTCCCTGTGTAATTAAACATTATCCACACTCCAGCAAAGTGGAAAATTTAGCACATTGTCACAACCTAATAAGTGACTATGATGCCGTGCATAGGTGTTTTGAAAACGCACATAATAAGCACTGTCTGGCTCATATTTGTCTTCTCACCAATGTCTGCAACACATTGCCAGTGCTTTCTTTCTTATCATCACCCTCACTTGTTTTCACAAATTCTGCGTTTCAGTTATTTGTTAGACTGTTTCTCTTTAGTTGCATTGTATGTGTTTTTATGTGCACATTGAATCATGCACTTGAAATAGTAAAATAGTTTAAATATATATATATATGTAACTATCTTACATGATATATAGAGCATAACGCACCACTTGCCTTACATTAGAAGGACATTGCAAGTCACCAAGGAGTTCCGTGACCATATATAAGAGTGAGGCCGAAGCCTGAGCTCCTTCGCACGGTTATGGAACTCCAAGGTGACTTGCAACATCCTTATAATGTACAGTGGGGAAAATGCTTAAATCCTTGGTTTGTTGCTCTTTCCTGTGAAAGAGATAGGATGCTTGTAAACATGAACAACACATGTGGGATCTATAGTGCACAATTAAACACGCTAGAAAGCTATTGAATCCGTTTAATAAAAGGCAGATCTGAAAAAACGCTGCTTCTCAGAATGTGTAAAAATATGCGGAGAGATTCTATTTTTCCTAAAACTACCTAAAGTGTGAAAAATAAACATGTTGCAGTGCCTATCTCCTTTCTGATTATCACTGTGAATCTAGAAAAAGGGAGCAGAAGAAGGAAAAGCCACATTTCATTTTTCGAAACGGCAGTTTTAGTTATGCTCTGTGGCCTGCTGATCCACTTGGCTACCAGCTCTGGCAGCAGGAATTGGGATATATTAAGTTTTTACAGTTGAGCGCCTACGTCATTTCCTTAAACCGATGACCAGGTGCGTCACAAGTCGCCTGTAAAAAGGAAATTCGAGAATAGCTTTTTTACAGGGATTGCAGGCTCCCTATATATTGTCTGGCCTAATTGTCCAATTCAGTGCTGTTCAGTATTGTTCGATTATTTATTTTTCAAATATTAGAAGCTCTCAACAAGCAGTAACATATGGTGCAACAAAAGAGGAATGCAGACAAGAGGGAGATTTACAAAGAGGAAGCAAAGTCCTCATAAAAGATGCATACAAATGAGGGAAAGGTTTTGAGTTTGTGGTGAAAAATGGGTAGAAAGGGAGAAAGATGAAGATCGACAGGAATTGAGTTCCAGAAGAGGAGTGGCATGAGGAGCAAATAAGCACCAACCAGGCAGCGCCTGTGAACTAAACTGATAAGTTGCAATAGGAAGCTTCAAGTGAACTTTTTAAATTCACACTCAAACACAAACGCATATAACAAAATGCAATAAAAGACAATGTAGCTAAACAGCTAAGCTCTCAGCCTCATTAATACTAATTTTTATGTAATTCTTGTGTAAGTTCCAATCATTACTTCTTTCTCTCCAGAAGAAGAATGAAGGCAAATTGAAACCATAAGGCAGTCTGGAAAAGAGGAACCAAAAGAAAAACCCATATAAGTGTTCTGTGTCAGAAGACACAAGGTACACACATTCATTCATATAGTGGGACTACCCTGTTGAACAAGTAAGAGTCAGGTGATCATCAGCTAACATACTTCATGTATCATTCCTCCACAGATCACGACCAGCCATGGTCCTGAGGAGAACCCTAAATTAGTAGTGGTTCAAAACGCATCTATGAAAACCCTTTGGGAGTGTCTCACAAGATTATTGTGCCATTTTCCACAAGTGGATCACACCACAGAGAACAATTGTGATTGTAGCCTCTGATTTTGAAAATATCATTTGACTGGTTCTAAGAGTACTAATGAGGTTTATGTTGAAATTGTCTATTTGATATGTAATATCCATTCAGTTGATGTTTAGATTTTTTGATGAATAACTCACAGTCTTTTTTATATTTTATGTATGCACAGTTGTTGCACTTAACAGTTTGGTACAGTTCTGTGGGGAATATTTGTTTATATGAAAAAAGTTCAGAATATGTTTCTAAATATCAATGAAATAATTATGAATAAATACATGGGTCAAGAAAAGTAACTCAATCGACCTGTTTTTTCTAAACGTGTTGGTTGAATAATCACAGCCACACTCTGGTTATGTAAAAATATTTACAAAATTGGCATTTTTCCGCCTAAACCAAATGTACCTTTCTGCCAGCGTTCAGAGTCACATGACAGTAAATGGCTCTTCTGTGGTGTTTTGTGGATTTCTTCCAGACATGGGGACTAAAGGGCCTTGGGTGTGGGGAAGGGTGCTGCTCTCCTGAGAATGATCTCCTGGGGTTGTACTCAGACTTTCCAGAGCTTCAAAGGGTAGCCTCACGATTTTACCTGACTACAAAAGGCAACCTGCCACATTTAGACCTGCCTTTGGTCTATTACCCTAGAAGGTTTGGAGCCAAACACAATAAAGGGGAAAGGTTAGACAAAAGGGGGCATCGCCCACCCATATCCTGGCACTGAGGATAAAGTGGCACCTTTAGAACCTCTCATCACAACACTCCTGCACCTGTGGGAGATTCAGAAGAAGGACTGCTATACTGTCTGAAGAAGGAAGACAGGACCTGCTTGCCTTGAATCCAGGCTCCCCAAAAGTAACCCCAATGGTCAAGTAGCTGACCTCCTGAGCTACAGGGACATTAGGTTCCCAATGACTCCCTGCAACTGCCCAGATGACCAGCACCAACTGGACCTGCCTGGGCCTGACAGAGTCCTACTGCTTGCCTTGGCTGGACTGAGTCATAATACCCAAGAGGTACCTCCCAGGCCCTGGACCCTTTATTGTGATCTGAGTGTACTCCCAATGAAGAGAAGGTGATGGTGCAGAAAGTTTGAGCTTCTTGCAACCAGGAAGTGACCTCTTCACGCCAAGAATCAATCTCCGGCGATGACTGGCAACATGCACTTACAGCAGGACCTGATTTTCGCACTGCAGCCTACAATGACCACCAACGTGGAGCTCCAGCAACTACTTGCTCTTCGCGTCAAAACAGTGATTGTCTGTGATGCCCTACCTGCTCCTCGCTCTGGCAAGAACTTCTTGCAGTGCCCACCAATGTGAAACAGCTCCTAGTGCGTACTTGAGAAAATAACTGTTCAGGGTAACAAACCTGGTCCCTGTATCTGTCCCACTCGCCAACACAGTCAGATGAAACTTTTGTTTCCATGGTCCAGGGTGACCAGATAATCGCGAGTGGCATTTGTGCATTTTGATGCTGTTTTGACCTAAAACTTTAAAAACTCATATCTCCAGTTGGATTTTTGTCATTTTGGTGTCATTTTACTTGTTGATTTTTTTCTCTATTGGTCCAAATTGGTGTTGGATTTTTCTTTAGTTGTGTTATCACTTTATTGCTCTTTGAGTAATGCATAAATCCATTACCCTTTGCCTCTTAGTTAAGCCTGACTGCTTGTGTGCCAAGCTACCAGAGGGTTAAGCATTGGTTTATTTAGCGACCTTTGTGGTTCACCCTGATGAGGATTGTGTTTATTATTGGAGTGGGGGTTCTACCTCTTTTAACTAATGACCCAGTTTCTTACAGAACCCATCAATAAGTGCAGAGGAATAAGAAAAACTAGGAACATGAATTCTGTAGCATTTGGAGAGCGGAAATAAATGAAGCACAAAGGAAAAGAAAACTGTAGCATATAGGTGAGAGACAACAAATGTGTATGATGGCCGAGTGTACATCACACAAGGCAGAAAGGAAATATACAATAATTGTGAATAAAATGAAGATCATGTGCTACCTAACGCTGCATCAGCCAGTTTTCTCAAAATACCACTATTGGTCACAAGAAGATCTCAGTTGTCCACACAGTTACTACCCAATTGGGATCTCCTAAATGGCAAAATATGTATACATCACAATAAGCTAAGTCTCATGCACAATTCGCTATGGTGGCATAAAAAATCCTGGTAACCGAGCAGCCCAAGTGTGAAAGCATCAAATATATGGGCATGGAGTGAGATATATGTAGCAACTGTAAGGAAAATGTTCCACAACTATACTAAAGATGTGCCAAAATAAAGAGAAAGAGCCTAGAAATGTGTAGATGAAGGTATGAACTATAATGGACACCAAAGAATCTCACATTTAGGGGTTGATTAGGATGGCGAAAGGACCGCCACCGCCAGGCTGGCGGTGGTGGTTGTCCTTCTGCAATCGCACAGGATTTACCCACCGCACAAATAGGATCCCGGTGGGTACCGCGGCAGGGGGGAAGTCCGTCCGCCGCTTTTCCACTGGTAGCAATCATCACGAGTGCCCGGTGGAGCAGTCTGCATGCTCACAATGGCAGCGGAGCCAAGCAGGCTCCGCCGGCACAATTATGATGCCGGCAGAAGCCAGCCTTTCCGTGGCGGTTGAACCGCTATTGAAAGGCTGGCGGAGAATGTTTTCCAAGGCCCGTTGCAGCTGCCCCTTGTGTTGGGGGGAGATGTGGGTGCACTCGGGGGTACCCATGGTACCCTCCTACATTTCACTGCACCAAGTGGCAGGCACAGTGTAGTGCCTGCCACTTAGTGCAGTGAAATGTACAAGATGCTCTTTTTGACATTGTGGCGGTGCTGCTGTCAGCAGCCACCGCCTCAATGTTAAGGGTGCGGAATCCGACCGCAGCGGTTGCGGTCCCATTATAATTGGATGGGCGAGACCGCTGCACGCATGGCGGTCGGACCCAATCACCGCTATGATGACGGGCGGATCAAATCCGCCCGCCATCCTAATGAGCCCCTAAGTAGGGTTATTGGAGTGGCAGCTGGAGTACATTGAAGACAGCGGGGCTCGCAAAGTGGTAGTGCTGAAAAAATAAAAAGAAACAGAATGGAGCAGATGATTTGTATTTCTTCAGCAAACAGTCATTTTGAAAGTTCAAAGTAATTATGCTAATATAGTAGGCCATGGGTACATGTGCATCTGCTGGAATCGGTCTTTGAACTTTTAGAGGGGAAACAGAACTAAGCACAACACTACTAAGGGAAAAAATCCAAACCAGGTCTTCATGACTGAACAACTTCAGATGAGTTTATCTGCAGCACATTAGGTTGGAGCTCAACTGGGCAACATGATGGTTTTAAAACATTTTATCATTACAGGAATCAAGGATTTACAGCTTTATTATGGAGAGAAAGTGGTGGTTCTTCGCAGAAAGAGGAGGATAAAAAGCATCAGTCCATCCACCCAGCAGTGGGACTCTGCTATACTCCACTTCATTACAGAAACTAAGTCCAAACCACTAAAATCATAACGACCACACAGCTGGAACAGAGGGCATGTGCTTTAACATGTAGCATCCTTTACTCTAGAAAACAAGAGGCTGCAAGAACATATATCGCCTCTAAAACTCAGTTACATCCTGTAGGAAACAGTTGACATGCTCGGAGCGGTGGAAATTGGTCTGACTGTAAACAAAGCTGCCTCTCTTGATTACTGCCTACCTCTTACACCAAACACTCCCATTTCACATGCCACGGCCAACAGGCTTTGCCTGATCCTCCCCCTGCTACCTACTGATACCATAACTGTTAGGAATCCGGATCTGTTTGCAGTGCCCCCCCCCCCCCTCCGGTATGTTTTGGTCCATTTGAGACCCCTGGATGCTGGTTTTCTGACTCTGAGAGTTTCCTGGGCTCTACTGGGCAGGCCCAGGGCCAGTTCTATGTTGAAAGCACTCACTGTTATGTTGCAAACACACACATGCATTAGGGTATGCTATGTGTTAGGGTGCATCTATAAATGGCATGACCTACCCTATAGGTCCCTAGTTTATAATAGGGCAAGGGCATTAAAACTACCTTTAAGACACTAGTATATAATAGGGCATGGATGTTTTGCGGCCAACAGCCTTAATTGCACTTGCATGTGTGCACTGGTGAGTACCTGAGGTCATTTTAAAAGAAGTCCTGCTCTTTAGCACTGCTTTTAAATGTAAATTGTGCCCAAACTCGACTGTGGTGGTAGAGGTACTTGAAAAGTGATAATCTATGTTATGTTTACATATTAGGTACGCTCAGGGTTTCCCCTAGGTGTCATGTGGGAGGATCATGTGATGATAAGCAGGGTCCTTGTAAAATATGTTGTATATGCCCTGGGATAGAAAAAGTGCACATTTCACTTCCCCCATTGTAGTAAAGTCCCTCCCAAAATCGACTTTGGTGCTTTGAGGACTGTGGAGTGTGGACTAACATTTTGTTTTGCGTATTCAGGACCCCCAAGGTCTCTCCTAGATGTCCCAGGGGTGGGGGGGTGATGTAACTATCATCAGAGCCTTTTAAAATTATGTTTTTTATGCCCTGGTGATGGAGAAATTGCACATTTCATTTTCCCATTGTAGATGCATATTGTAGATGAATGAGCCAAGTGGAGCTTGATGCTATATTGATGCATGGGTTTGGAGATAAAGAGGACACTGTGGCATTTGCTCCAGAGTATTGAGGGACGCTGAGGTCCATTACTCTGTCATTGAAAAGGAACTACTGGCATATTTGTGGGCCATTGAGAAATTTCATCCAAACATTTGGGGTAGGCAGTAGAGGTTGCAAACAGATCACAAGTCTTTAGTCACTATTTTGGGCTCTAGTGTCAGTAAATATTATACCCGAAGGATCTTCAGAATGGTCGCTAGGTTGCTGCAGTACCAGTTCGATGTGTCCCACATTGCTGGCAGAAAGAATTTGAGAGCTGATTTTCTTTCTCGCTTCCCGAAAAAAAAGGATGAGAGCTGGGCTTTGGACTTCAGTGAACTTTGTGATGAAGATCGTGAAGATTGTTTGGTAGCTGCATAGGACACACCTGAGTTTGATTTGTGTTCTGAGGAAGACTGGAAAGGTGCGTTGAGGGAGTATGTGTGTTTCTGAGAAAATGGTGGCCTAGGGAAAAATGTTGTCACCCCTTTTACATCCTTATTGTAAGGTTGCGGATGATATTTCTATTGAGGATGGTATGCTGCTGCGTGTGACAAGCTTGTCCCTCCCCATGTGATCAGACAAGTCATCATTAAAAAAGCCCATGAAGGTCATTTGGGTGCAACTCTTACCAAGCGTCACTTTTGAGAATGTTTTTGGTGGCCAAGAATGGATGTAGAGATTGATGAGGTTGTGGCAAATTGTTGTGTCTGTGGTGTTGTTGATAAAAGCCTCAAAGTGGTTTTACCTCCCCTTTTGCCTATCTAATGGCCCTCTGGTCCATGGGTCAGATTGGGGATTGATGTGACGGGACCATTCAATTCATTACCTGGTTATTCTTTGTACGTGCTAGTACTCATGGACTATGCGTCTAAGTGTCCTGAAGTCAAGCTAATAAGAGAGGCTAATGCTTCCAGTGTTGTGGGATTCCCAAAGTTTGCGTGCATGAGAGAAGGGTTCACTGGGATTCTTGTTTCTGATTATTGAACTCAGTTTGTGAGTAATGAGCTCTTAGCTTTTCCTGCTTCGTGTGGTATGAAACATTCCAAGAATTCCTTGTACCACCTACAGACAAATGGCCCTGTCAAGAGGATGAATCATGTGGTGGGGAGTGCATCAAGGGGGCCAAATCAGGGAATCATGACATTGCTAAATCTTTGAGTAACATGCTGTGGTTTTACAGAACTTCACCTCATTCCTCCACTCAAGATTCAACCTTTAAGCTTTTGAGGGGATGCAAAGCGAACATCAGTTTCAGTCCTGGTTGGATGAGCAAATGACTCAAATCAGACTCTGATGTGATGAAACTCAGTCGTATAGAGTTCTGAGAATGTCATTGTTCAACAGAAGTGCAGTTAAAGCTGTGGTGGTGGTCAGTGCAGTCTGTGCTCCTGACTTCACAACCATGTAGCCTATCAATAAATTTGATCTACTCAACCGGTTCCAGCGTCTCCACAACAGGAGGCTGAAATACAAGTGCATTTAGCAAATTCATTATATAATCATTTAAATACACTTTTTCTAAGGGAAGGACAAATACTAACCAGTTTTTGATTTGAGCTTGCAAAAGCATTCCATCCAATCTTAAATCCAATAATGAAGAACAGCAGGAATTTCAAGTGGATGTATTTCCTTCTAGTATATCCTAAAACAGGATGCTACATGTAAGAAGGGAGAGAGTCTGGTTCACAGATATCCAGGGCCGGCTCTATGGTGGTGCGACCGGTGCCACCGCACAGGGTGCTGACTTGTCGAGGGGACGCCGTGTTTGGAAGTATTTTATTGTTTTAAAACCACCTGCTGCTGCATTGCTGGCCTCCGTAATTTTCATACAAAAATAAAAATGTCAAGATAACTAGGTGATTAATATTCTTCCTGGAGAGTGAAGGAGTTTTGTCAAGTGGAAGTTTTAACTCATTTTATGGTTGCACAGAGGGCTAATGTGCCTGCTGCAAAGAATGTGTACCATGCAGATCACAAAGTGCATATAGTTTAAAGAGGTCAGTGCTTTTGTCAGAGAGATTCTTTTCTTGCTAGCATTGTAGATGCTAAAATCCTAACATGGAACAGTGAGCTAATAACTGTCATCAAAGAGCTGCATTCAAACTGCAAGGTATAGATTTGAGCATTATGATGTTTTCCTCTTTCTTTCGTTATTCTAATGTTTCAAAAAGAGTTCATTTTAGTAAAAAAACAAATCCTTATTATTAAATGTAACCCCAACCATGGGATTATGTTTTAAATTCTGAGTATGTGCTTCTCCAGACCAAGCACTCAAACTATACTCTCTACCAGTATGGATGACATGCAACTCCTCCACCTTGTAGTCCTCTGTATTATGTAACATTTCCTATACACTGATTTACACACCTATGATTGATTAGTTATGTGTAGTGTTTGTGATGTAAAGTGCTCTGACACCCTACACTGGCATGGGTGGCTCTAATAAATACATCTGAGAGAGAGTGGTTATGGAGACCTGAGGGGGAACTGTTTAAAGGGTGGTAGTGAGGGAGTCTGTGGGGAGCGCCCGCGGGGGCACCAACAAACATTGTCGCACACGGCGCCACCAGTGCTAAAGCCGGCCCTGTAGATATCCTTGGTATATATTGAGCATTTTATCTCGTTAAGTTCTTTCCAATCTGCCCCCCACAAAAACAGTTCAACTTGCCTTCTGATTACTGCCTTAAAAACAACGGGTACCATATACAACCAAACATACTCTTAACCCAGACCGTAATTAACACTCTTAAGTCATCCTTTCCAAACAGAAGAAAATTAAAAAAAGAAATAGGGAAAGCCCCACTAGTTCGTACATGAATACTTTGCAGTATAAATTCCAACAGGATTGTGGAAGGATAAATATGTTGCAAAATGCACACCTTCGTGCAAAATCCAACCAACACAAAGTTATCACTTCTGTGGTCTGCTGGAGGTGTTGTGTGCCCCTCTGCAATGTGAAGCGGAGATGCATGTTGACATTGTGCTGACATATGTGTTGGCGCATTGTTCTGGTTTATATCTGTGATGCCAGAGAGGACCACCACACCGTCGACACCTACGCCCTACAACAGCCCATGGATACCCCACGCAACCCACCACCAGGACCAGGGCAGACAAGCTACTCAGAGGAGAACACACAGCCTGCAACAGACCACACAGAAGGAAGCACCTGCGAGCACAGCTGGCTCACGACACTTCACCCACCCACACATGGCACCCCAATGACAGGTGCCAGCACTCCAAAAGGAGGTGGCCCAACAGGTGTGAGTGGGTGCCAAAACCATGGAAGGTGAACTAGAACACATACGTTGGTGTCTATCACCCTCAGGAACCACCCACACCCCACAAAAGAGTTCCCCCACTGCTATGGAGACACATGCAGATGCACATTCACACACAGTACAGAACCACACCCAGTGGCGTGCAAATAGCAGTCACACACCCACGTTGGCCCTGCGTACGACGGCCTTGGCCACTCCCCTTACGAATTGAGTGGGTGACGACAAAGCTACATGTCCAAGCTCAAATCTACTGCCTACGGTGACATGTCTGCATCCGATGTACACAGCACAATGTAATGTCGTAGTGCACAGGGCCCTCATGCATACAACAAGACCACAGGGACACACGTAGACATTATGTTGTTCTGGCTACGGGCACGGCGCCCAGGTCCTTTATTGGCAGGGCCACATGTACAGTGACGCCTGTGCTGGATGTGTGTGTGGTGAGTGCAAGCCAGCCCGCACAAAGTGCTTGGTGCTGGCAACCACTTGAACAGTGGACACCAGTGCAACGGAAACTGAAAACACCTGCATGACAGAGTCAACTACTGAGCAACATGAAGGGAGCCGGAGAAAGTCCAGAGGTAACACGACATGCAAACAGAAGTGTCCGTGAGTTGCAGTGCACTGAGGTAGGGGCACCACAGCTGAGCGCGCCCGTGCAAAGAAAAAGTCTTGGATTGTGTCCCTTTGAGACATTCGTGATGCAGATGCAGTGGGGTGTGTTAGATCTGTATCACCTTCCTCATCAGCGTCCCAGGTCTCCCACACTGCTTGAGGTGACATTGCGGCGCAACCTCGCCACAACACAAAGCTAATCCGTAACGGACGATGGCTTGCGGTGCGCTCAGTCAGTTGCACCTGGAGTGCTGAGTAGGGTATCTGACTGATGATGGCATCCACGACAGGTGTGAGTAACTCCGTACGTCCGTCAGGACCACCGTTTCAGCTCTGGCAGATGGCGGTTGGAGGTGCTCCTGCAGTGACGTGTGTCTCCCGCGGTAATGTGACGTCCGGGTCAGTCAGGCCTCGATTTGATGTGTGAGCCGTGGTGGACTGCAGTTGAGGCCGGAGGCAGCGGACAGCGCAGGGCCACAGACACATGGCGTTGATGACCCTGTGACCATCGCCTCAGTGGCCATCCAATATCTCAGAAGAAGGGTCCCGGACCTGACCAGCACAGAGTTAGTGGCCCCGTATGCGCAGCGGCCGGCACAGGCCCCCTACCACGGAACGGTGACTTGCGGTGCACTGAGGTAGGTCCACGCACAGTGAGCGGGTCCTCATCGATGTCCAAGGTGAATGTGGCATAGGCTTGCAGGGGACAGAGGAGGGTGTTCTCCAGGGCATGATACGGAAGGTCTGATGTTATCAGGTAGCAGCAAATGGAGGAGTGGAAAGCGCCAGCCTCGTTTTCACCATAAATTCGGTATCAGCTACATGAGGATGAACACTAGCCCCCAGTCCATAGACTGAGATGCCACCAATGTACGACCAGAGAGTGTCCATGAATGTCAGGTAACAGACTTAGTGGCACCGGTGCAGAGAGGGGATGCAATCTGCGATGATGCCGGTACACTAATATGAACTCCGCCATCGCTAAATCTAGACTCTGTGACCTACTGGACCGCAGTGTAGGCCGGAGGCAGCGGTCAGCAGTGGCCCACACCCACCTGTCGTTGGCTCGCGATGGACAGGGTTAGTGACACCAGGGCAGTTGTCAGTAGTGTTCGATCACCTCCGTAACGATAATCCTGTTCCCTCCGGACTGCAACCTTGCGTGCAAGGAGATGTATTCTGCCTTTGAATAATCGATGTTCAGTTCCACTTCTGTGACCTACTCGTGCACTACGTAGGACGAGGGCAGTAATCCTCGTAGGCCCACAGACACGTGTGGTTGTAATGCTATGCACAGACTTGGTGGCACCACATCGAAGGGACTATAGTGAAATGAACTCTGCCTTAAATGATGTTCACTGCCATGGTGTAATTAAGACTCAGTTCCAAATGTGTGACATACTTGACCGTGGTGTAGGCCGGAGGCGGCAGTAGAGTGCGTCAACGAGAAAGGACTAAAGCGGGCCTCTGTCGTGGAGCCCGTGATGGTCTTAGGAGGCTGCCAAGTTCACAGGCCTCAGGCTTGGAGCTTGCGCTTGCACGTGGTGGGCCCTCCATGACACACTTCGGTGTCGGCAGGTGATCAGTGTGGCCTGGCTGCGCAGGGGCGGGCCTGACGGGTTCGGGGTCCAGCGGTCCGGGGTACGGCATGCACACAGGATCGCAGGCAACTCCACTCACGAGGACGGGGTCTGCCTCGTGGCATGGTGAGCGCCACCCTGGCAGAGACACTGGACTTTCCGGAAAAGGACCATGCCCAGGGCTATGTGCTTTTTATTCACACCCCTTCGCTGGCCTGGCGTACGCCAGGCCATCCCACTCCGCTCACGCTTACGGGGGGGTCATTACCGGAAAAATTTCCGCAAAGTCCCCCACTGGCTGGGGTGACATGGACGCGTCCACTGTCCACTACACTCCATACACCAGAGGTGTATGTAGCCATGGATATGGCTGTGTCCTGCATAATGCGGTCTGACCAGCACATCTCCACCACTCTAGGCATTGTGTAGTTTCCCAATCATGGTTCTTCTGCATCCTTCACACATGCCTCGTTGCCACCTCTCCGAACATTCGGCTATTGTGTGACTGAGGTGCCATGCCGTTGATGGCTCATGTTCACGGCTTGCCCAGGTTACCATTGTGAGTTGTCCTGTCGTGTCTGGTGGGTGGGCATGTTGTTTTGCATGTTGGTTTTGTTTTTGTGACGTGTGCACTGCCAGAGTTGTGGTTTGCATGGTTGTGGAGTTGAGGTGAGTGGTGTGTTCATTTGCTACTTGCCAAGGGGCTGTGCATTACCCTTGGTGTCATTCTGGGGACGCTGGTTGCTGATGGACTGTCGGAGGATGAAGGGGCCATGCACAGTGGCTGGGCATTTGGAGGCGACATTGGTGGAGGTTCCATGGTGTTCGGATGTTGCCTGCACATTGATGCGAGACGTGTGCTTTCTGTTGCGGCGATTGTGTGCTGTGTCAGCAGGGGGCACCAGTATGACATGTGTGCTGTGGATTGCCCCCGACACGTGCCTTCATCCAGCTATGGTGTATGGTGCTTGCTTGGTGTCCAGAGGATCCTGCGCATTGTGTTGGATGTATAGGGACTGGGGTACCAGGCTGTTGGTGATGTCCAGGACAGTTGTGAGTGACTTGGATGTGGCTGGCTGTATGACTCCTCCGACTGTGGCGGGTGTTGGTTGGGGGGTACCAGGGGAAAACAGGTGCAGCACAGCCAGCAGCTTTGTGTGGGGTGGGATGTTGGTTGTCTGCTGTGTTGGTGCCATCGGCCTGTTGGGCGTTGTTGGTCATGATGCGTGCGATGGTTGTCCTTTTGAGCCTGTATTGGGCAATGACATTGACAGGTGTTGGGTCTGTGAGGCTGGTGTGTTTCCTGGGGGTCCACTGTCTTTGTCAGCACTGCCTGGGTGGTGTCTGGGAGGGGGGTGTTCCGGGTACTGTATGGTGTCCTGGGGTGGTGCCTGTAGGGGTTGTGGCTCTCTTGGGTGTCTGGGCCGCATGACCAGTGGCTCCATGGCATCTGCTGCCCTTCCGATGTGGCTGTGGGCTGTGCTCCCTTGTCTGGTGCAGGCTGCAGTCCGACTTAGCATCAGGTCAGAGCAGGTGTTATTTTCTTGCTGCACCTTATCGCCTGTTTTGTCTTCTTATCGCAGTTCTGGCTGTTCGTTGTGAATGTTGTGGAGTGGCGTTGTCGCTGCTTTTGGCACGGGAACGCCTACTCTGCATCTCATTAGCGATAGCTGCGGGGGTCATCCGTGGCGACGTTTTTTGCGGCTGCTATTGCGGGTAAACTGGTGCTGTGGGCTGTTAACACCAGCTTGTGAATGGGGCGATAAATTTATCGCAACTTTGGCTGCAATAAAGTGTAATTGACTCAACGATAGATCCTTGTGAATATGTCCATGAGTTGCTGGTCATGAGAGGTCTACTATTGATGTCGTCCTCTGCCAGGTGTCCTTCGGTCTTGCTCTCTGCACAAATACCTCTTGATTCCATCAGGAATCTTGGCACCAATTTGATTGTACTTTTCCTTTTTCTGTTCAAACACAAAAGTGTGCTTCTAACTACTACTACTACTAGATTCATATTCTTCACAAGAGTCTGTATATGTTTCCTTCGTCCAACCACCTTCGTCCAAGGCCTTTCTCTTTCCCTCATTAAACAAATTGAGATGGTCCAGAACACTGGAGCTCAGCTACTTTTTTTCTTCCTTGCCATTTTTCAGTATCTCTTTTACTGATGGAGCTTCTTTTTCTTCCTGTTGAGAAATGTATCACATTTAAGGCCCTGTGTTTTTGTCATTAACCCGTTTGTGGCACTGGCACAATTTATAGTGAACATAAAATTACAAGTTTCACAAGTTTGCATTGTTTATCTTCTTCCCTAACACATTTTCGCATGGTCCCTGTGATTGCAAGTTGAAAGGTGAGGACAAGCTTTCTCCTAGCTGTCACCTAAGCTGTTTAATAGACTTCCATCCAATTTATGCAAAGAACCTTGGTTTTTCGCCTTAGAAATATGTTGTTAACTTAGAAAGGCTGTCTTAATTTCTACTTTTTAACAGCACACACTATCAAGCTTTCAGTCAATCAGTTAGTCTCCCTGTTTATAGAGTGGTTCGTTCACATGTTGAAGCAATTTGAACAATTCAAGGGATGAGAACAAATGACCCCATTGAAAGTAGCAATATAGACAGATTTCAGAGGAGATATAGCAAGTAGATCAAGGATTGATCAACAATTGCTGAAAAGACCAGGATAACCTCATATTTTTTTCAAAAACGTGCTGCAAATAACCAACCCTGTCTGGTCAGAAAATATTGTCTTTTTTTCCTCAAGCACAACAAACTCAATAGTCTGTAGCCAGTCCATTATTTGTAGATAATAGCCAAACAATGAAACCCGGGATCGCCCGCAGAACGATGACAGATAGGATTCAAACAGGTGAGGGACACTCGCACACACATCTTTTGTTGCTTAGCCCGCTGAGCCACACTATTCAAAAGCAGTTCCTCTGGTCTTCATGGAGAAAATTGAAGTGACACAAGAGTAGGTAGTCTCAGACTGGCGCCTTGCTTTAAGTGGGATTATAGAGCTTCATTTATAGTGGAAAATGCAAGGACTTTGAAAAGGTGTCTTCTCGTCAATCTGAGATTTTTTATGGTGGAATTCTTGTGTAAGAAGGAATGGTGGGTGGGTGTGTTACACCTGTGTGAACAGCCAAGTCGCAGCTCTCTGGCCACTTGTTCACTAAAGGCAGAGTCTGTACATCAGGCGTGGCTGCAGACAGCGAGGGAGTGTGTGAGGTCTGGGTGTGTGTATGCACATAGAAACTCTGGTGGTCTCCACTCGCATCAGAAGGGCTCTGCCAATCTTCCCAGGCATACTAAACACTGTAGGCGTTGCATTGAAGCTTGTGCAATACGGTGATCTGCTTCCTCAAGTACAGTGAGGAGTGCCCCTTGGGCTCTGCAGCGAGAGAGTTCCAAGACTGGTATATCCTCAGGTAAAGTACAGGACTGAGGGCTGCAGAGGTTTGCAAAGGGAGAACCTCACCAGGGGAGTCACTGAATCCAAACGCTGCCTGTTCTCTGGAATTAGGCCCGCTCTGTGTGCAGTCTAGTGAGCTAGGGGTATGAAAGGCTAGTACAGATGCCCGAGGAGATCTCTGAGTGCAGGTATGTGGGTCTTAATCAGGGTGAGTGAGGGCTGAGTGTGTGGGTAACAGGCATATCTGAAATGATTTCACCTCGTCTACTCCCAGCTGCATCCATGCCTGCCCCTCAATGGATGGGTGACTGAATCTGAGCGCTGTCTGGCCCTTTGAATGTATACCTAGATGTCGAGAGGTCAAGGCACTGTTCAAATTCAGTCACCCATGTTGTGCTGCCAGAAAGGCAGGGATCAGTTGGTGCTCAGGTGACTGCACATGCCTGTGACAGAGCTGCACCTAAGCTAGCATTGAAATATATTTCAAAATGCTAATCTTATTTCAACATATGGCAAGCATTTTTCGTGTGACAATATATATGAACGTACCTCAATCTTACAATATAGAGCATTTAATCAGTTTGCCATTGTGTTTTTTCTTTAAGTTTCTTATGTATTTCACCAAGAAAGCTAAGAAGTGTCCTGGTAATACAAGTTTAATGAAGGTCCATCTTTTCCACTACTGTATAATGATCCTATTGTCCAGCATCACATGAGTGACCATCAATTTTTTTATCATAGTTGCATAATCAGCCTTTCTTCAAATTTCATCAGCCCATGTGTTTCTCAGGAAACCACTTTATCAAGGCCTATTGCTGTATCATTAAGTCTCAAATAGAAATATCTTCCCACATATTGAAATAGGATTCAAAGTTGGAACAGTGGAAGGTACCACGGCGTAAGGCAGGCACTAGTTCACCAGCGCAGGGAGAGAGCAAGAATATGCCATATGTCAGTAGAAATGGTGCATTTCTGCCCTCACCGTTTAACCCGGAGCAGCAAGTTGTCTTGCTGCATTGCGCTGGGTCAAATGTTAGTAAATCTGTCGCCAAGCATTTAGAGTCAGGCTATGTTCTAATTACCCAATCCTTGGTAAAACATTTGAAAATGGGTGGGCATTTCGAAGTGAATGATCTCAAATTCACTTTCTGCTCTTGCCCTCGCTGTATTCCATCTCATAGTTCTCATTACACCCACAACAGAGTGGGACACATTATGCCTAGCTCTTCCGGGTTATTGACTGTTTCTATACCCAACCTGTCTCCGGGTAAAGAAGTGTTCTTTTTCTGCCGAACTGGCCTGTGTACTCAGTATCTCTGGCCCTGTTCTCTGACGGATAAGGAAGCTGCCCTCTCGCCTAACTGTGGATACACCTTCTTCCCCAACTACATGTTAACTTCCATCATTTCTCTGCTCCCCATCCTGCTCTGTTAACCAAGGGGTTTTCTCAAATGGCAGTTGTTGAAATAACAGCTTTAAATAAATACTTCTCTAGATGAGAGTGTTAGTCAGCTGCTTGGGTTTCAGGATCCTTTTGGGCTATAGGTTAAATATATGAATGGTTCACTATATTAATGAGACCGCTAATAATTTGGGAAATCTGTGCATTCATTGATTTCTATATACTGTCGTTTGAATAATTTCGCCCTTCTCCATCCACGTGTTCATCTATTTATCTGTTCATCTACTCACATCAATCACTCAACACAAATGTACTCGCACTGTTGCATTCATCAACTAAGCCCCACAAATACCCTCATCTATGCGTATAGCCATCCACCCACACTTACAAACGCATCCTTCAACCACAGCCACATATATATCCATCCACCCGCAGTTACATCCATTTAGCTAATCAAACACACCCATTCACCCACACACCCACCATTATATGCACCTTTGACCGTCCCACCAATTATTTATCCTTGCATTGAACCAAAAGTCCATAAATTCATCCATCTATCCAACCACCATGCACATATTTCTGGGTGCGCCCATCTGTCTATTATCAAGTTCAACCTGCCTCTCTCGGTATATTTGCATCAGGGTGTGGTCTGCATGTTTCTCTATTGTGCATCCAAATATATCGCACAACAACAAATGCCGATTACAACGAAGAACGCATACACCTGAAACAAGCCAGACCTACTGGATTTTCCTTGACCACTGGAACACATTGTGTGATCCTGGGGAACTTCTTTGTTTCACAGTTTCAGGGCCCATGAGGAACAAAGTGGGGAATGCTTTTGCTATAGGATACATTACCACTATGTCATAGCAATGAATCTGATAGGCATTGCATACATGTAATTTTGTGAAAGAATGGAATGGGAGCATACCTTTTTACTTTCTATTCAGTGCTATAGCTTAATCTGCCAAAACGTATTTGCAGAAATTTGTCTGTAGGCCGATTGCCCAAGGAAGCATAAGAATCAATCACAAGTTGTAGCTTTTTCTGTTAACTGAGGTTCAGAGTTCAAGTCCCAGCAACAGTATTTCAGTCTTGCATATTTCTGAGGTTAGTACAATAGGTATCTATACATTCAATAACAATAATAGTACTTCAAAATGGGAAAGGTGCTCTTTCAAGCAATATGTGAAAAACGTTGTTGTCAGAGTAATTTTTTGAAGTGGGGAAAATGCTAAAAGAAAATGTGCCTTCTAATGTTTACACTGGCATAATATTGGTTATTGTTTAGATAAATTATTCTGGGCATTCTTAAATCAATGAGACTCATTAGCTTTAGCAATGCATGCTTTTGTTTCCTTAATAGAAATAAGCCATCCAGTATTTAATCTTGTGGGCGACACTTTAGGCTCAGACGTTTGCTCCTCTTTAACCTATGCTGGAGTTCACCTAAAACGCTGGCTGGAAAATATCATAAGTCCATTGGAATCCCAAAAATGTCATCTGTAGGACTCCTCCCTACTGGTGACACAGTCACCCCTGAAAATAGGAGGCACCTCTGAATATAAAATGATGTGGGCAGAAATTCGGGTCACTTCGGTATATGTAGACCAAATCAAGACCGATATGTCATATGTCATACTCTCACAAGAAAACAGCATTCCTTATGATGAGGTTTCAGATATTCAGAGCAATAAGTAAGATATTGATGAAATCAACACTGTTCTTGACATTCTAAAACTCAATAGGTCACTCGCAAAGTTTGGAATTTTCACCTTGCAAGAGGGAAAGGAAAGTAACACCATTTGTGCTTTCTTAGAAGTGTTCCTTTCTGATATCCTCAGACTGAATTGCAGAAACCTCTTTGAGGTTGATAAAGCCTATTGTGCTCCTTCCAAAATAAATCCAGGGCAGGAGTTGTTGATCAGCTGATCTTCAGAGTCCTGTAGCTATGAACACGTCATAGTGATTGCGAAAGGTGTCTTTTCACATATGACGTTGCAATGGAAACGATCAACACTATGAAAGTTCTCAAGTACCAGCATGGATTGCATGGCCCATTCTTCGTCACCACCCCAGATGGTTTGATACTTTATCTCAATCAAAATCTGGTAATGGCTATGAGCTTCACAAGCCAATTTCTCTGTAGTTCCTTGCTTGGTGTCCTTAAAAGTATGTCCACATTGATAGATTGGAATCGGATGTATTTATGTATGTGCACCGGAAGGCAGGGCTTTTGGAAGCAATAGGAAGGCTGTCTTTCCTCCAAACTTGTATGTCCTTTTGGCATTTTTTGTTATGTGTTGAAGCTTCATTCTTTGCCTCTCTTGATAGCTACCTTCCCCCTGGCCACTGTCCTCGGGCTCCTTTCCAGTGCCCGGACACAGAGCTTTGGAAGTCTTTGGGGAGTATTTGGAGAGGCGTTCTGAGAGAGAGATATTGGACCTTTATCTGGAAACTACACAATCCCGTGAGCTATGATGATTCTTGCTGATAATACAGGCAATCCGAACATTCAATCAACCAAAGACATTGCATAGCACTCAGCTGCTTCAAACAGAAGCGTTCCGGAGCTTGGGTGATTGATTGAGTGATCAAAACTTTGAGACTCGCTAATGGATTGGACATTGGTACCCCAGATATCAGTGATTGTTGATAGGGTTTACAGTTTTCTGGGATTTAAGAGTCTAAAATCAAAATAAAATTGTCATCAGGTCCTTCACACGTGCTCTTGTTATGGTGGGATGTACATTTGGGCTAGTTTAGTTATTTGCCAAAAACAATGGTCCCGCTCAGCTCCTCAAATACTTCATTTTTTTAGACTAATCCAAATGCCTTTGTGTTGGCGCTGTGCCAAAGAAGTTGGGGATTTCCAGCCTATGATTTTAGACTGTCCAGTTATAGCCCTTTTCTGAAACGACATTTGGAGGGTTCTAAAACAGATCTTCAGTTGAGAGATCTTTGTCTAAGTTGTAGACTTCAACTCCAGAGGTTTGGAATTCCATCTCTCCAGAGAGAATAGGAAACTCTTTTACTTAGTACATAGCTCTGGGTTTAGGACCATCACATTGTGCTGGTAACATCGATCCTCTCCCGCTTTAAAATAGTACAAGTGGGTTCATTTTCCCAGTACGGCTTTTTGCCCAGTAGAATATATGGGATTTGATTACAGACAAAACTACCTCAATCTGATCTTTAGTCACTGTCAGGATAAGATATTGAACTAATATCAATGTGGTTGGGCTTGAATTATTTGGTATTGTCTAATTTTGCAATTACACTTCTCTGCTCAGCTCCGTTCTACACATGACTTTCTTTTATTCCCTCCCTTTAGTTGTGCTCCTTCCCTTTTATTTGTTACTTGTTGTGATGGAGATGACAGTATTTTACCTCGAATATGATGACTTATTCTATACATGGAGACTGTGCATAATTAGGAAATGTTATTGTCCTAACGTTTAGTATTCATCATGTTAACCTCCTGTGAAAGCAAACTTCCATCCCAATGTTATAATATGTTAGTTGCTTGCATCTGAAAACATAGGTAAACTTTTGGGATATAAAAAAAATCCTGATAAGGGTAATAATGTTTATTGTATGCGTTTAAGTAAAACCATTGCAATTGTTTAAAAAACACATACAGCTTAACAAGAATCTCAGGTCAGAGAGAAGAAAACATACAGGTTAAAACATCACAATAAGCAAAAACAGTCGTTTTGGTACCGTGTTAAATTAACGTAGTAGATGAAAGTGCTAGTTCAGAAGCCAAATAAGCAGCAATGTCACAGTCGGGCAGAGCTATTCAGATGAGGCTACTAGGCGAACAGGACAGATATCGGATTGGAAGGTGCCAATAATAGGAGGGCACCTAGGCCAGCGCCAAAGTTCTGGTGCAAGATAAAATAAGGGCATGTGTTCACTAGATACAAGGTGCAGTCTAGCAGGTTAAACTAACACAAGGGCCATGTGATACATTTTAGAAAACACACAGAGGTTGGTAAATTAAAACTGATCTTCAGGTGGGAGTAACTCTCCAACGTGCTGGTGCAATATGTAATAGCACCGGATCATTCATTAAAAAGTGCTGTCTAACAATATTACATAAGACTGAAGTCACTGCAACTTGTTGAGAAACACACAGAGTTCGATAAGTACCAACAGTGCTTCTCGCAGCATCCAGGGACAAAAGAATCAATACCTCTTGTTGGTGGCAGGGGTCAAACAATGACAACAGGGGGAGAAAATGCAAACTCACAGTGTTTGAGGCAAAGGGTCCATATACTCGTGTTAGTGGATGTACTAGAGACCAAAAAGGATATAATGGCTACTGTTCATCAGGGAGGGGATACCATCCTGCAACAACCAATGGGAGGTGGAATCAGGGCAGGGGCCGTTCAGGGCAGGGGCGTAGCTTCAGGGGGTGTTTGAGAATTTACACCCCCCTAATAAATGTATTTTCTGCTAAATAGTTGGGTTCAGTTGGGTTCAGGTGCTTTCAGTAGGATTTCATCAGGAATTTTTGCATATGCCCAGACACAAGGCACACACACTCTCTCCGTCTTCCTCTTTTTGAATATCCTAAACAATGACAGTTATTTTACAAAATGTGTCCTGAAATAACTAACATTTTTAGGACATTCAAATCCTATCCTTGTTTTCTATCACTTACTACTCCTAACAATCCACACGCCTCTCCCTTTCCACAGCCTGAGGACCCTCTCATGCACTGTGCTTCTTGTATAATGTATTTTAACATTATATGCCAGCATAATTGTTGCAATATTTGAAGCTCACTACACTCCAATTTTACTGACTAAGCTACGTCCCTGGATCAGGGATCATATTTTTTGACACGCTGGAGCTCCGGGCAGGAGGGTGCATGCTGCAGTTCTATATGCCTGGGGACCCACTCGGCTAGGCAGAGCCTGCTTAGAGAGTGCCAGAGGGGGAGCAGAACTATCCAGTAGTTCCCTTAGATGAATTCGCCTATTAAATTCAAGGGAGATTTTTGTCAGCAGGACATTTAAAGAGTTATTATCTGGGTTGACGGAAGCAATTATATCCTGCCGACATGAGTGGACTCCCAGATTGTTCAACTCGCCTTAGCCTGGTTTTATGCTCATACAACAGAGCAGGGCAGAGGCACACCACACGTTCAAGTGATTGATCACACTGGCCGTTAACCCTACAGAGTGATCCTTCCATGGGTCAACGCCAACTGGTGAGATTTTTCAAAAACTGCCACCCTCCAAGCCTAGGGGTCATGAATCTTGCCTTCAGATGGTTGGAGTCCATTCAGGCAAGATAGAGTGAGGGGGGTGCTGGCTGGTAGGTATTATAACTGCCCAGGCATGCTTACACTTGGCTAGGGTAGCCTGTCTGAGTTGTATGACTAGAGGCGTGCACATTTTTTGATACCCAGTTTGAAGGCAGGTTGGCTCAAGTTGGTAGAACACAGTTCATATACATCCAGGAGGTGCTGACAGTCCTCAAGGAACTGATGATATGCTTGACTTGGTGTGCTGGGGCTGATTTCAGCCGTTTTTCAGTGCCTCTAAGAAGCCACACCAAGCCACCCATATTTATATGCCACAGGATGGGATAGGCGCCAGCACGGACTGCCCGCTGGTCAGGGAGGCCAAATTTCAGCCGGCTCTGGGCCAGCAGATGAAGACCTTTGCTGGTAAAGGACAATTTTGTTTATCTATATGATGAGTTTGTTCAGTAATCTACAGTCTTTTCCCAGAAATATTTCACTGACATAGAACAATGAAGGTGTGATTTTAACCCTCAAAACTTCCAGGCGGGGGGAAAGGCTTGACCCCTGAAGTGATTTAGATGACATTGATAAGGTCACCTGGAGAGCCAGGGGCTTTTTTCATTCGACTTCCTGATGTTGCCTTGCAAAGGAGCCTCTTGAGTCAATGTGTACCCCCAACTACTTATTTGATTGGTCTCCAGTAATCCTGTTGCCATTGTAGAACTAGTCACCCCCCCCCCCTTGTATTTTTGTCTTCCAAATGTTACTACCTTGGCTTTCTTCAAGTTGACTTCCAGGTTATTGGTGATTTTGTAGGAGTGTAGCTGGTTTAGCAAACATTGTAACCCTGCTCTTGTGAACCTGAATAGAGCGAAGTCATCAGAAGATAACATATTACTGATCTGTTTACCACATATTTTCGGGTTGACTGCTGATGGGATCAAGGGATTTCAACATATTGGCAATAAACAGATTAAAGAGAAGGGGGGATAACATGCACTCCGTCTTTACATCGTGCTTGGTAGGAATATTTCTAGGACCACAGGTGCTGTCACCAAGTTTAATGTGGATCCAGCTGTTGAAGTACAGCTGAATTATGGGCTCCAGAAGCTTTGGGGGGATTCTCCATTTTGATAATTTAGACCAGAGTGCCCCCCGTGTTACTAGGTCGAATGCTGCTTTCAAGTAAACAGAACAGCAGTGCAGCAAGGAGTGTGAAGAGGTTGCTTTATCCACCAGGATTAATATTGTTAACAGGTTGGATAATTTTACATATTTTGCCATGAGACCTGTTTGTTTTTTAGGAATGAGCCCCTTTGACTCCACCCACAGCCATAGGTCCTCAAGGAGCAAACAAGCATAGAATTTGACGTCATTGTCAAGAAGCACAATTAATGTATAATTGCTTGGTTCTACTCTAGAGCCCCCTTTATGGATAAGGTGGAATATGGCCCTCGGGCCATGATGAAGGTATTTTTGAGCTCCTCAGGCAATAGTCACAGAGCAAGGAAATCCATCCTGCCCACACGGAATGTCCTGTGTGAAGAGGGCCTGGGAGAGGCCGTTGGGCACAGGGGCCCCATCCGTCCTTGCCTTTGATATTATATGATCAAGCCAGCTTGTCAGGAGAGGCAAGACCAGGGCAGGGAAGGGAAGGGCAAGCAATCTTGCTCATGGGACGAGGCCAGGGTGGTGGTTACTTTTGGGCTTGGAGGACCCCCAACTGGTGTGCAGTCTACATACCCACTTCCTAAGAATTGCCTGGAGAGAAAGGATGCCCATTCCGAAACAGTGATGTTCACACAGCCGAACTTACTGGCTCCGTTCATTTACATGTTCACCAAGGCCCAAAAACTCCTGGAGTTAGATTTCTTAATCTTGCATGAGAGGATCGTCCAGAAGTGGCGTAAACATTTTAGCTTCTCTGTGTAAATTGTCTGCCTGCAATGTTTCTGCGCCAGCTTAAATGCGTCGATTAACTCCTTTGTTCCGGCGTTCTTTGGAATGCCCCTCAAGGTCTTGTTGCAGGCTTTATTTAAACCCTGAATTGTTATTGAGACGAAAAGTGGCTTGATGGAACTGTGCAGTTGGGCAGATTGCGGGAATGTAGCGAGGAGTCGGGTGATGAGGCCTGTCCATTCAGTGATCGGCAACTGTCGCCTAAGCCTGCTTCTGCAGTAGGTTTTGTGCATTCAGACTTGATGTTGCCACTGAAGGTGTCACTCCATTTGAGGCGCTTGAGGTTCTTGAAGTATATTTCTTTGCATGTAATACTGGCCAGGTCAAGATATGATGGAGTGGAGTTTATTCTTATGGTCTGGGTGAGATGGTCACTCTTGGTGCGCAGAACACTGCAGTAGCTCTCTACTGAAGATAGCGTTTCCGCGTTGCATATGGTATAGTCAAGATAGGAGCAGGTTTTTCCATCAGTTCTTGAACAGTTTGGTGGTATGTCTAGTGGGAGCTAGCCGTTCAGCACTTTAAAGCCCACACTGATGAGTTGCTGGACCTGGAGTTCTCCTAACGGACTTCATGACCAGCCCCTTGGCTTGGATTGTTCAGCGATGCTCTGGAAGCTCACTAGGGAGAATCTCATCAGAGTCCTAGTGATGATCTTGGAAGATGTTCAGATTGAAGTCCCCTGTTCTCATAGAGTCTGCTAGTGGGTAATCCCTGGCTAAATCGCCCAGGATCAATATTAACTGTTGAGTTTAAACCTCTTCTCCTTTGCACTTGGGTTGACATAGATATTAATCAACAGGAGCAAGTGCTGCGATCTACAGTTGCTGTTTTCAATTCCTTGCATCCAGCTCTCTTGAAATGACATTGGATTGATGTTCCCTTGCAGTTTCACTGAGGTGTTTATGAATAGACCACTCTTTGATCTGCCATACTTGTGCACTCTGAGGGCCAGCTTCTTGTACTCAATGAAACCTGTTATCGGACAACTCAGCTCAGCCCCTTTTCCTGCAGGGCTATGATATTGAAACCATTTAAGAAGGCTGTTAAATTGGGGGACTCTAATTTCTGCAAGAGGCTGTCGATGTTCCAGGAGCACATGTATCGCAGAAGTGGCTTGGAGTGTGGAGGTGCCGTGGGATTGATTCAGTTAGAACATTAACAGAACAGGTCTGAAGGCAGCTAGTTATAGTCATTTCTTGAGGGGTCGGTGGTTGCCACACTTTGTCCACTGATGGTTGTGATAGTGCAGAGATAATCCCTGTTTACAGGAAAGGAGATCCTTGCTCTCGGTCCAACTACAGGCCCATAAGCCTTATAGATACTTTACACAAAATGTTTGCCAGGCAAGTCCTTTCAAAACTACTCTTATGGGTTGAGGAACAGCAGGTTCTGTCCCCACTTCAAGCAGGCTTCTGCGATCAGGTCTTTAAGCTGTCCATTGTATATTGAAAATATGTAGGGCTGATGAAACAGAACACTCTTTGTGGCCTTTGTGTATCTCAGGATTCAACCTCATCCACAGGGAGAGCCTTTGGAGAGTTTTGCTCAAGATGGGCACTCCTAGGAACTTGGTCAGGCTCATTGCTAGGCTGTGGGGAAATACCCTCAGGTCCGATGGGGGAGTAGAGGAAAAGTCACGGACAGCATTCCAATTTTATGAGCCATATGCCAGGGGAGCATTTGTTCACTTTATGTATCAATGACATGGCTCAGGTACTTCTGAACAGTCAGAGTGATTCCCCTGGCCTGAATAACAAGAAGGTCCTCATCCTGCTTGACGCGGATGACTCCCTCCTTATTTTCAAGACCCCAGTGGAACTGTAAACCCTAATTAATAATTTTATGAGGTTCAGTAAATCTAGAGGTCTTAACCTGAATACAACACAAATGAAATGTATGGTTTCTGACCTGGGTCTGTCAAGAAATGCACAATTAGAGCTGAGAATCACTTTCTTGAAAGAGTCCACAGTATTGATTACTTAGGTGTCAGGATATCAGACAACTTTAAGTGGGAACCCCCACTTACCAAAAGTTATTTTCTTATCCAGCAATGATCTAAAGCCATTCTTTGACTGCAGAAGAGGACACACTCTTGCTCACTGTCTCCTGCACTGGAGGTCTATTGAGGAACAGCCCAGAGCGCTGCACTTCATAGGGTGGAGGTCTGGGGATTCCCTGACAGCCAACAATTGGCTATTGCGACAAACACCTTTGCGAGATCACTTATAGTATGTCCAGTCAATATCCCCTTTATCCCACTCTCTCTTGATCTGGTTATTACACGGATCGCCAACTTGACAGCATTAAAACCACTAGTATATTAGATTCGTCCCTGTGCAACTCTGGAGCTTAAGACGTTTAGGGACTCTCTCAGGTAACCATCAGGCATGAACAATGCCAGGCAGATTCCCTGGCTCAAATTTGTATTCAGTTGGTTCCAGAGGTTAGGACTCCAGAGGCTCTGGGAACATCCTATTACCACTTGTAAGACTGACACTACTGTTCTGAGGTCTCACTTCTGTACTTATTTATCCAAACAACTTACTCTAACCACAACTAATGGGCATCTAACTGACCAGTTTTATCACATCACCGCTACCAAATGCCTATATGTGCGCTTACAGCTCGTTAGCCTACCACTGAATTCCTTCACAAGTCAGGAGAAACGAGACCCAGGCTCTAGCCTGTGCTCAGCCTGTGGATCGACTTCCAAGACTGAGGAACACATTCTGTTCTTTCCCCCTGAATATTCAGGCTCCAATCGCAAGTGGATACACCCTGTTTGTCGGAATCTAGGGGTGACCAGATATCTGATTGCGCGTAGGATCCTGAAATATGATACTTCTATTACAATTGTGTTTGCTGTTTACCTCTATTTGACAAAAATTTGGTCTAGACGCAAATCCATTCTTTCTGCCACAGTCAATTGATAAGGGTGAACCCTTTACATGTTGTTCATGTATTCCCAGTCAGAAAATTGTAATTGTGCTGTTAGTTTTGTATTTTGTGTATAAAAGATTTGTTTTACTTTTGCACTATTGGACTAATTTATTCGTTTTATAATTCATTTTTTTCTGTAACCTTGATCATTTGGGAACCATTTGGCCGATGGAATGTTTTAATGACAATGCTCAAGCTAATTTGACCCTTGCTATTTTTATTGTTGTGAAAAGGCTACCTTGTATTATATCTATTGAAATTGTTGCACTCTTAAAAATTGCGCTACGTGAATTTTCAACAATATGTATTTTTACAGGTCAATATTGGTAACCTAGATGGACCTTTTTACATTTTTTATTATTATTGAAATGAATGCTTTTATGCTATGCTGTTTTACTTACAAATTTGTATTCACATGTTTGCTTTGATGGTTTTTTTAATCGAATGAAGTCTTTTTAATGATGATGATAGTGCGACCTAGGGCATTTTGTAGAATTGAATAAGGCTCCTTCCTGGACGTCTCAAAAGGAGCCTGGGGTTTTGCCAGGACAATTGGATAGCAGGTTGAAGGGATGATCTTAATGCCCATGCATTAAATGCCTCAGATCTGGATAGAAATGACTGTGCAAGAGTAGGCAAGGCAAAGGTTGCCAGAGTGGTATCTGAGGTTTGGGGACACCTGGGGGGTCAGGGATTCGAATGGCACATTATCACCTGACTTCAGGTCACTCAACTCAAGGATGGCCTTCTGTAGCCTTAGAATGCTTCCCCTTATAAGAATGTCATGGGGGGCCTTGCGAGTGGTGTTCCGGAATAACAGCAGTTTAGTGTTGGAGGGTTGCGAAGTTAGTTGTTGTTGAAGGCCGTGTGCCCTTGTTGAATCCTGGACCAACTGAGATGGCACCAATGAGGTTCCCCGGTGGTTCTCCTCCTGCAGACCGGGCGGTAAAGACTCAATAGTATGTGTTGGTTGCGACTGATGGCTTAAGGGTCATAGGTAGGCCTGGGCAGAACTCGCAGAGTTTCACTACACGGAATTCTGCAGAGTTACCGAAAAACTCTGCCAAATTCTGCGGAGTTCCGCAAGTGGGCGGAGTATCTCGTGAGACCTGCTAAAGGATCAAGGATCCTCTCTTATTGACTTACCCAGTCGAATCCTGGAGGCGGACTGTTAATCCAATTTTAGGGATTTTTAGCTACTGCGGCTACAACTGATACCATTATAGGACGATTGAATCCAATTACACATCTGGCATTTTCAGAGAGCCTAGGTCCCCAGAATCCCCATCCTGAAGAGACCCCGTAACACAAGAGGGTCGAAACGTCGTCGACTACGAAAGGGAGAGTCCCGGAATACTAGAAATATTTTCTAGAATTAATGATTAAATCTTATACCCTAAGGACTTCCCTTGTCATTCCAATATCCAATCGCTCCTTGTATTATTGTCACTGCAGCTAACTCACTGTTTTGATTATGGTCACTACACTGGGGTCACATGAGTCACTTTCCAATATGAAATCGTACAGAGTGTGAATACACAGCAGAAGTCTAATTTTCTAATTATTTTAGATTGTTATCGCAAATAAAATATGCCCACTTCGGCTGAGGTGGGTGCAGCAGAAGTATTGTTGTTTGTGGGCTGTTCTCTCCTGATTTATATACATTCCCTACAATCAAAGAAATTACATTATCTAAATGATACACTTACTTACTCTATTGCATATTAATTTTCGTTTAATTTGCCCAAGAAACTAAACTTCCTGCCATAATTGTATCTTTTGTTGTAATGAGTTCCTTGTGAACAACTGTATTTTGGCTGTGTAGCTATACCAAATTCGCAAGGAGATATGGATTGCTCTGGTTTTTGTTGAAATAGGTTGTCGAGATAGCAGTCAGTCTCTGCCATGAAGACAGCTAGCGAGTTCAGAAGGTCAACTTGGAGGTCCAGTTTATCAGAGTGATAATTTAGGGCCGAAACAGTGGATTAGAGTGTCTGAAGGAGTTGTGGCAAGATTGTGCTGGAGAGATCCGTTGTCATGTCTGGGGCCAATTTGCATTGCAGGCCGAGGCTACAAGTGGGCTCTGTAACAAAAAATGACAGAGATTGATCATTTAATTTCATGCCGCCAGGCCTATGATCTAGGCTTCCAGAGTCATCCGAATATGTTAGTTTTATAGGTGAGAATAGTATTATGTTCATGGCTGGGGCCTGGGTCCATTGGCCCGCTGGCAGTCCGCACTTGACTTGGGTGTTGTCTCAGGCTGGGGTGGGCAACCAGGTGAGCGTGGACTCTAGTGTGTGGATCTTGCAAGTCCCGATGAGGAGTTGCTGTAGTTCTTCCATGCCACAACTCGTTAAGGGAGGGAACAGCTTCAGAGAATTCAAGGGAAGGATCTCTTAATGCGACAACTGATGTAAGATTGTGAGGGGGTGTTGCGACCTGCGGGGGTATTGGAGACCGAGCAGCTGGTTTGGAGTCGATGGAGATGACGAGAATTCTTGTGCTCTGCCAGCTCAGCTTCACCTTCCTCGGCCACCTTGCCACTGATGACGCCACTGCAATCTAAGATGGACCGTGCTGGCAGAGCTGGATGTACTGTGGCCTGAAACTTAAGTTGTGGGGGCCCTTTCCTCATCTGCATTGGAATAATGTGGGTAGAGGGCTCACCTCTGTTTCCTGTAGGGGTGCCTGCACTATGAACAGTGGAAGACTTTTTTGAAGAAATCTAAAAGGGATGGTATTTTTTACACTGTACATTTCAAATAAAAAATGTATATGGCAGCACGGGGTATGGGCACAGACTGTGCTTAATAGGTCACACTGATCCAGCATCACAGGAGATATAAAGCCATGCAGTACACTCCCATGGAGGTAAAGATTCATGGTTTATGCCATTACTTTGAGAGATGAGCTTCAAGAGTGGGAGCAGTTGGTTAGCTCCCAACTCCTGCTTGCTAAGTGCGGCCTGGCATTGCATTTTTAGGAAGAGAGGGCTATCTGTGCTCCGTTTGTCAGTAACTGAGCGCGTTAAAGAACATGCTGGTGTTGTGGTATGGCCCCTGCAGAATACTGAGATAAAAGCCTGTGCAGGAGTGGGTTGTCACTGGCCACCTCACCATGTGGAACCCGCACTAGCCTAACAGTGGCCGCTTCCGCACTGCAGGGGTTGTGCCTGCGGCCTAGTGCCTCAAGCGTCAATCTCAGTTTGGGGTGGTTGATGTGGACTACTGTGAACATTGGTTGTCACTCACCCCTCAATGCTAGGTCCTGGTCCGGGCCGTTTAGCTGATGCATGAGGCCATGTGGGTGGTAAGGTGGACCCATGGCTCCACTCCCTATGGGGGCCGGCTGGTTTTATGGAGGTAGGTTGGCAACAGTGGCAGTGGCCTAGCCACAAGTCGAGGGGCGGGGGCCACCGAACCACCGAACCACCCACTGCAGGCAATGCTCGGACCTCCGTTTGACAGCCCTAGCACACCGACACGCAGGGTCGGACTGGCCGTAGCGGGCACCGGGCAATCCCCCAGTGCCCCGCACAGGTGGGGGCCAAAATCGGCCGAAAACTGGCCCTGGCAAAGAACTCGGCGGCACCCCCAACCCCACCCGGGGGGCCGGCCGAGCACTTTGCCAGGGCCGGTTCTGGTTCCCAGTCCGGCCCAGCCGACACGACACAGCACACTGTTCTCCTGCTTCACCCGCCTGCCCGCAGCTCCACTGACCCATTCAAGCTATAAAACAAGACCTCCTGAAAACGTGGACTTGCGCTGAAAACACTAGTTTATTGACGACAGTAGCTGGCTATATACAGCTTTCCTGTTTTGCTGGGAAACTTTAAAGGGAATAAAACAGAATGTGTGGGTCACACAATTTCGCTCTGTGCCGGAATAAAATGTTGACAGTATATAAAGATGACACACATTATCAGCCGCATTTAATGCACTGTGTTTTAAAATGACAAATTGTTTTGAAAAAAGCACGTAAAACGAAAAAGAAAGCCAGTTGAGCTGTCAGAGTTTTCAGACTTGCAAATGTGAACAAGGGTTCATTTTTGACCGTGGAATCTGCCTGTAGGAAAGATATCCATCCATTCCTCGCTCCCTCCCTCCCCGTATCCATCCATCCATCCATCCATCCGTCCGTCCGACCGCCCACCCGCACGCCCGTCCGTCCGTCTGTCTGTCTGTCTGTCTATCTATCTATCTAGCTATCTATCTGTCTGCCTGTCTTTCTATCAATCGATCTATTCTACCTGCCCGCCTGCCTGTCCACCTGCATTTCTTTCTGTCTGTCTGATTATCTGCGTATCTTCACAGTCATACACCGTTTATGTAGTTGAGCAAGTGTTTCCAATTCAATACGAGCTAACATGTCCATTTAAAATATTTATGCATTGAGTCATCTTTGTACATCACACAATGTATGTCATCAAAGAAAATCAACACAGCCTACATTATGAGCAGTGAGAGCAGCATTGGGAAGCACGACTGGAAAATACACATGTATCTTCTGTAGAAGGTAATCTCACCTACAGGTTGGTGAAACATTACATTTACATTCTGGGTAACTAGACATACTGATATTTTGAAAGCCCCTTAGTTCATTATAGTCATATAATCGTACACGAAACGGAAATACACTAGAACTCCTAGCTGTCATCTTTAATGCAAGGACATTTTGAAATGAAGGATTCTGCTGACTTCATAAAACATAAAGCTCGGCAAAGAATCCTTCACGCTACGGAATCTTTTATCCACCTCTAGTCTCCAGTGAAGATGTAAAATGTGATGGTATTTTTTGCATTGTACATTTCAAATGAAAATTCATGTGGCCGCACGGGGTATGGACACAGACTGTGCTTATTAGGTCACACTGATCCAGCATCACCGGCGATATAAAGCCAGGCAGTGCACTCCCATTGACAAAGGCGTCCATTACCAGAGTCACGGGCCTCGTTATGCCCCATGCCCCACAAAGGGACTCCGATACCGTGGGTTACATCTCAGGGACGTAGCTCCCATTGGTGCAGCAGGTGCAGTGGCGCCAGGGTCCAGAAGCCTGAGGGGCCCATTCAATCTTGATTATTAATGTAGTTTGTAATTCAAACAGCAGCTAGGAGATCAATTTCCTTCCCTGCACTAGGGCTCAGGAAACACTGGCTATGCCACTGTTACATCTACTGTGGAGTGCGATATTACAGCACTATTACACATTTGATCCTTACAAATGAGGTGCGTGTGTTCTGATCAGAAAACTCTGATGGTGTAGTAGAGGTGGGCAAGCAGTGGCGGCTGGTGGACTTCGACTGTGGTAGGCGAAAGAAAATGCATTTGATCCCAGATAGTAAGTGAAGTGAATGAGCCCCGTGTCCTTGAAAGGGATTTAGTGGGTCTCTCTTCTAGAAAACATATCTGAGTCAATAATTTCATTTTATAGCATCATTTGCACATAAATCAGCCCGAACCTCAGGTGTTCTGGAGGGATACTAATAGAGGTTGCTGTCGGACAGGGAGAGTCAGTAAATTAGGGACAGCTGAGCCAAAGTCAAATCAGAGGTCCGACGTTATCAAGTAATACAAAACCATTCTAACGCGCTTAACATTTAAACTAAATTAGAAATATTTTAATTCCACGCGCTCCTGTATGTACATCCCCGCTGGCACATACATTTAAAAATAAACTAAAGGGACGAGCACTGTACTTAATTCATTGCAGGACGGACGCCTTGTTTTTGAGCACATAGTAATGTTTTGATGCATATTTTTCAATGAGGTCTGCGTCTACCGCAGTCTGCATTGATTGAACTGATCACAGGGTGCATTCGGGAATCAACCTTCTCTGTCAGAAGAGTGAAACCACTATGAATTCATAAGGGTGGGGGCTCGATTGCCCTCTGTGTCCGGAGGAACTGGGTGAAGAAGAAGGCTTCACTAAATCTGTAACTGCATGCAATAAATTCACAGCCACAACAGGAACGGAAGAGCCTTTTGTTTCCCAGTCCACACAAAGAAGATACACGTAAGTCGCTCCGAGCAGTGAGTGCCGGTTAACGTCCCACTCCAGTCTTATATACACTATTCACCGCCCCTTCACCACCCCGTACGGACCCTCGCTCAAAGACATACACCACCATACAAAGGCACACAGGGCAGTTGCAAAGAGAATTTCTTAATCTCCTGCGTGAGTGCACCACAACCGGTGCCATACATAGTTGTGCTGGCACTGGCAGATTCCCCATTTCTTTTTAGGTCTCGCCTAGCGTTGCAGGGCGAATGCGCTGCCATCGCTTTGCGAGGCATGCAGTATACACTATAGTGTGGAAGCTTTGTGAGAGCTCAGCCCACTCTCTGGCCCATCTTCTTCATTGGCTTAGTTCTAAATGCTGCCTTCTGATTGGTTTTAAACTTGTTTGTCCCTCCTCATAACAACCATTGCCCAGACATATGAGGGGTGGGTGCAGAGGAACACCCAGTAGTGGACAGAGACATGTGAGGGGTGGGTGCCTATCACTCCCAGCAGTGGACAGAGACATGTGAGGGGTGGGTGCCAATCACTCCCAGCAGTGGACAGAGACATGGGGTGGGTGACCAGGACTCCCAGCAGTGGACAGAGACATATAAGGGGTGGGTGCCTATCACTCCCAGCAGTGCCCAGACATATGAGGGGTGGGTGCAGAGGAACACCCAGTAGTGGACAGAGACATGTGAGGGGTGGGTGCCTATCACTCCCAGCAGTGGACAGAGACATGTGAGGGGTGGGTGCCAATCACTCCCAGCAGTGGACAGAGACATGGGGGTGGGTGCCCAGGACTCCCAGCAGTGGACAGAGACATATAAGGGGTGGGTGCCTATCACTCCCAGCAGTGCCCAGACATATGAGGGGTGGGTGCACAGGACTCCCAGCAGTGGACAGAGACATGTGAGGGGTGGGTGCCAATCACTCCCAGCAGTGGACAGAGACATGGGGGTGGGTGCCCAGGACTCCCAGCAGTGGACAGAGACATATAAGGGGTGGGTGCCTATCACTCCCAGCAGTGCCCAGACATATGAGGGGTGGGTGCAGAGGAACACCCAGTAGTGGACAGAGACATGTGAGGGGTGGGTTCCTATCACTCCCAGCAGTGGACAGAGACATGGGGGTGGGTGCACAGGACTCCCAGCAGTGGACAGAGACATGTGAGGGGTGGGTGCCAATCACTCCCAGCAGTGGACAGAGACATGGGGGTGGGTGCCCAGGAATCCCAGCAGTGGACAGAGACATGTGAGGGGTGGGTGCCTATCACTCCCAGCAGTGCCCAGACATATGAGGGGTGGGTGCAGAGGAACACCAGTAGAGGACAGAGACATGGGGGTGGGTGCAGAGGATTCCCAGCATAGTCCTGACATATGAGTGGTGGGTGCATCATCCTCAGATGACCACACCTCCATGGGTTCATGAACGCATCCCCAATGTGTGAAAATGTTAAGAGTGCGATATCAACACATCACTGACAGCAGTGTCCCACTCCCATGAGGATGGACGTCTTTCCCCCACGGCATGACACACCACATGTGGGTGTGAGGACAAATGACACATGCATACCCACCCCTGGCGGATGCAGCACAATACACACACTGAGAACATGTCACAAGACTGCATAGTTATGTGAAAGCCTACTAAACTAAGAGAGCCAAAGGGAATACACACTGTCACGCACATTCCAGGACTGATAGGAATGTACAGGTGCTGGCACAGCCACCAAGTAGTTGTCTCCCATGGAAGGAATAGGGTGGACTTCCCACAGATACAATGACCACAATTGTCAGTCAGGTGACCAAATACCCTGCAGAACAAGTACCAATTGTGTGCTAGGCTGGGAGTACACACATACATAGTGCGTAAAAGTGACAATTTCCACATGAAGGCATGGCAACATACTCTATACACAAGTACAGTGACTACCAAGGATGGCACAGACGATGCAGCCGGAGACATTGCTGAGCAGGCATGGGCCTAGTTGAAGTGATCCGTCTGCCACCAAGGAAATGTAGACACAGGTCAGCACAACAATTGTGCAACTCCCTGCAGGGAAGATGTCAGGTGCCACAGAGGAAGGAACACTCCTTGGGACAATGTCTCCAATCACAAAGAGCATACACGAGCAAAGAATCTTTGCAGAGACCTTGTGATGGCACGCAGATACCAGTGTCCACCCCATGAGCACCATACTACAACATTTCCCAGACACCTAACACATGATCACCACCTCAACTCATGGAGCATCAGCACCAACATCAATACCTGAAAAGCAATCGTGTTCAAAGGGAAAACAAAATGCTTTATTCAGCAGTAAAATAAAATGTATGAAAGGACACTATGTACAAAAGCCATAGGCCAGTCCAGATGCGATGTCCTGGGGGGGGACACATGTCCATGCATCTCCCCTAGCTTGCCTGCACATTCGAAACCTCTGGTTCATCGACTGGGGTGGGGGCATCATGTGGGGAAGGACCAGGCACCGCAGGGACAGGAGGGGGAAGGGTAGGTGTTGTGGGTGCAGGTACGGACGACTCCACCACAGGGGGCGGGGCAGCGGCAAAGGTGGAGGTTAGTATGGCACTGCACACGTCCGCAAGCTCTGCCAGCGTCTCCCCTGCACCCGAATGAACCACAGGCCCCAAGGAGGGGGGGGGCGGAGGGATGGGTTGCAGCGCTACTGGGGGAGGTGGTGGACAGGGGGGGGACTCAACTCCCCTACTCGTGGAGTGCCTTGCCCGTTTGCGCGATGGTGAAGCTGTGGGGCTGAGGCCCAGCACAGCCAAGTAGGCCTCCTTCTCAGACTGTGGGGCAGGGGAGCTGAGGAGAGTGACATTGGAGGGACTGGGGAGTGAGGCATGCGGACTCCGACTGTGGCTGCGTGTCTGCCTGTGTGCCCTAGACCCAGTGGGTGTGCCTTCCACCCCCTGAGTGTGCGTGACTGGAGGTGTGCGCTTGCCCTTCCCTGTTGGTGTGCTGACTGTGTCTGGTGTGGTGCCTGCCTGGGAATGTGTGTGTGTGCTTGGGACAGGCATGGGAGTGGGAAGTGTGGATGGTGCAGGGGTAGGTTGGGGGACCAAGCGCTGCAGGAGACCCACTGCTGCCGTCAGTGACGAGTCCATGGACCTCAGCAACATCTGTTGGTCAGACATCGCTGATGACATGCCCTCCATGTACGACACCATCTGCGTCAGCAGTGTGGTGTGGCCTTGGAGGACAGCCAGGATCGATGTCTGCCCAACCTGCAACTGCCGCTGAATGTCCACAGACTCGGCAGTGAGGGCAGCAGGGGAGACAGGGGCAGGGCGTGCGGTGCCTGGCACGAAGGAGACACGTTGTTGCCCTACACGGACAGAAGGGACCGGAGCAACTGGGAGGGCGGTGATGGGAATGGAGGGGGCGGTGACAGTTGTAGTGCTGCTGCCAGCTGTTGGAGCAGCCTCCGCCCCCTCAGGGAGTTCAGCCTCGGACCCGTCAGCGTCGTAGTCTGTGTTGGTACTACCCAAGTCCTCTGCCGCACTCCCCTCGCCCTCTGTGCCACTTGATGCTTCCGACTCGACAGGAGTGGTGGCACTGGTGCTGGATCCCTCCTGTATGTCCGTGCAGGTGTCTCCCTCGGTGTCCCCCGATGATGCTGTGGGCAAGGTGAAGAGACAGGAAACAATCAGTCACCTGTGTACATCTGACACATGAGTCCAAACAAAATAGGTCACAGTACATATCATGAAATGCATCATGAGTAACATCTAGATTACTCCGCACATATGTAAGCCCTGCACTCCCCAGTTGGTTCACCCACCATGCCACCTAAAATAATGAAAATCAGGTCACAACAGCAAATAACAGGATATCCAATTATACTGAGAAGCTAGTGTCTGTGAACAGTGGAGCACAGCCAGACTATGAAGGCATGCCACCCCTTGCTCACTGTGAACAAAACAGTATTGGTGCACCGAATGCCAAATAACAGACGCCAATGCTGAAGGTGTCCCCACACTCATAGATCTGTGAGTACTTTAGAAATTCCAAATAAATACTTCCTGATCCATTGGGAATCACAAGACTTTACACAATTGACAAGTTAGGAATGTGTGAATGTTCCACTTGTAGAACAGAACACACATGTGCATGAATATCAGAAGTCACACAAGGAGGTGCACACAAAACTACATTTACACAGTCATAGTATGAGCTGCCAGCCTAATGCCAAGAAGCCATTGTTAATAAGAAATGTGGTATCAGTAAGTACATATACATGGCACCACGGTGGTCCAGACGACTGGACACCGGTAAGATGGCATCAGCAACAACCAAGGACTAACCCAAATGCAAAGACACTGTGGGAACATGTGGGAACATGGATATGTATAATTCCAGAACAAATTTTGGACAGAACTGCGCCTTTGTTTGAAATGTGCCAGCGGGTTCCCCCAAAGTGTAAAGGTGTGTTTTGTGCACTTCCTTGGGAGACATCTGTCATGCAGGCACATTATTGCCCTTCACAATAATCAAAGTGAAGCATCAAAACTATTGGGACATGTTGACAAGTGTAGTGAGTGCCAAGGTACAAGACTTCTTGATTGACAACTTAAAACATGCCACCTGTCACATGGCCATCTGTACCATGATGACACAGTTGGCTACACATCTGACACACCACCTGTCATGTGGATTGGCACACATGTCCAGACACAGGACAATGCATTAGCTAATGTCCCTGAAATAGTGTTGGAATAAGGAGCACCTGCACTGAGGAGACACCCTGATAGGAACGAAGAATGTCGACACAGATGTCAGCACACACAGATCAAACCACATAGCATCGGGAGCACACACCGGTGTCCATAATGGATGAGCTGGAAACCTGTATTGAAACTATTGACACATGCTGCAAAGCACAAACATGACACCCTGCACAACATGTCTGGGTCACTGCACGTTGAGTGTCAGTCCAGACAATTAGCACACACAGGTCAGACCTGGCAAGGAGACATAAGGTTTTGACATGTATGCCTTTCCTGCACAAACCCCCCATACAGGAAACAATGTGATTGAGACAGAGCAAGTCGTTACACCTCTCAATCTGTGTTTACTAAAATGTGCATCAAGAACTCCTAAATGTACTCAACATCACCTCGTGAGGCTGACCACACATATATCTGTGACAAACAACCATCAACTGAAAGTTGTACATAGACACACAGGCACTGCCCAGTGTGAGTATGCACAAGCCTAATGGGGTCACCCTGTACAGTGGACACATGTAGCACACTTTACATTAATACAAATTAGGGCAGGGAACAATGCCACAGAGGCCAAACTATGCTGAACACACAGAGACTGCCCACAGTGGGTGATGCCACACATGATTCCTAGGATAAGGTGTCTTATGGGACAGTAGTGGGCACACTGCTCCATGGTCCTGGAATGATCTAACTGTAACTGGAGCAACCGTCCCGGCCCTAGGCATATCTCCCACTCATGCACATCATGTCTGAGGCCACTACATTGGTCATGCATGCTGCAAGGGTGTGTATTCAAAACCTCACACTCCTATGTGGAGCCTCAGGACAGTGCCAACAATCATGGACCCCCAAATGAGTGGACAGGACAGGGCACAGGCAAGGTACCAACACATGTCACAGACCACCCCCACACATGATGCAGAAAGCATTGTGCACCGTCATGACCTTGCAGCCTAGATGACCATGTGCAATAGTGATTACACACAGACCAGGGAACACATGTCAAGGAGGGGAAGGGAGGAAGAACAGCAGTGGTTGACTAGGGGCAACAGGATATGCACTGCACATATAAACCCTGGCAGTGTATCCATGCAACTGAGCACTAGAACATCTTTGATTTGTTGAACAGGGCATAGCATGCTGCAAACTAATAGCACCTTCGTCATAGGGAAGTTCGCCTCTGTGTAAGCCCCAATGCACTACATGGCATTGAAAGTACACAGGTGGCATGAGTGGTGCAACACACTCCCTGATCATGGCACACACTGTACAACACAAGCAACACAAGGCTGATGGACAGCACCTCCAAGCAGTCACATGGCCCAGGCCACTGACCCAACCTCAGCAGAGTACACAGACACACACAGGCACAGATAAATCACATGCCAGTGGCAACAGCGGCTACAAACATCACTCTGCACATGTGCCATTTGCCTGGGGGGTGTCACAGGCGTGGGGCTAGCCCAGCTAGTCAGACACACAGCATGGCTTACTTCTTACATCAGATGGGTTGAGCAGTTGCCTCCTCCATGCAGCTGTGGTGCAACGCTCCACATAGACACTCACCCACATGACAAGGAACATTCACACATACCAATGTCCAGGGGGTGTACACATAATTTGGTCACTCTCACCACAGCTCCGCTAAACTCAAACACATCTGTGGGTACAGTCACCTGTCACACTGGGGGGAATACTGAATCACCTCAGGACTATAGAACAAGAATGGCCAAGAGTATTAGCCATGCTGAATGTGCCATGCACCATGCAGTGAATGTCACAGTAAGCACAATGCAAGTGAGGAGTGCACACATGAACCACACCATGCTCTGCATGACAGACCTGAGCCATCCCCCCCCCCCCGGACCCACTCTAAACAACAGTGCATGTCTGTCACACCTGGACACAATGCCAGAAGTGCCAGTCACAAAAATAAGGGGCACAGTCAAAGGTAGCGGAGTCAGCACTCACCTGCTCCCCTGGTCTACCATACAGGCTGGTGAACTGTGGGAGGATGACGTCCAGCAACGCCTCATTCTCCTCCTGGGTGAAAGGCTGGGCCCTCTCCACAGTCCTTGACATGGTGCCAGAGGAAGCCAAACAGCAGCAGTGGTGTCGATGAGAGGTTGTGCAGGCAAGTGCCCTCTCATGGGATCTGGATGACTTATATCTGCCTTGCTGGGCTATTTCCTGTACAGGAGTACCGAGTGATTGGTCAGACTCATTTGCATCCTACGTTTCCTCCAATCCCTTTGAACATACACCAGTGAGAGCATTAGCATTTTTTCAAATGTGCAGCATCATGTCAAGTCAACAACCACTTTGCAACAATGTATAAGCTGCCCAACTGCTTTTTCCAGGCCACATGATGGAAAAATGTGATCTTGAAACTGGGTATCCATGACAACCAGCATGCATTTAGGCCCTAATACTTGTCCCTTATGTGTCCCCATTGTAATTTTCAAATACCCACACCGGTACGGTGCGTTTCACACGTACCCCTAGGGCACCACTACTCTAGTGATACGGCCCGTACACGCGTGTGTAGGGGTCCTATCCCTATGGTTGTGTTGCCGTAGGCGTACGCCATAGTGATATGGCCCGTACACGCGTGTGTAGGGGTCCTATCCCTATGGTAGTGTTGCCGTAGCCGTACGCCATAGTGATACGGCCCATACACGCGTTTGAAGGGGTCCTATCACTATGGCATACGCCTACGGCAACACTACCATAGGGATAGGACCCCTACACACGCGTGTACGGGCCGTATCACTATGGCGTACGCCTACGGCAACACTCCCAAAGGGATAGGACCTATGTGTACACGTACGTGTGTACGGTCCGTACACACACACGCGTACTCCTACCCAACCCCTATATAGTGATACGACCGTACACACGCCCTCAGAGCGTGTGTACGGTGCGTTTCACAGCTTACACTGGTGATAGGAGGCACACAGGAAAGGAATGAAGGTGTCAGACTCGCACAAGGATGGACATCAAGTCATTGTCAGTGCAGTCCTTCATGTGTAGGGCCTAGGTGTGTCAGGCAGTGATGTGGCACATGTCTCCTCATGTTTTAACCCAATAGTTGTGTGATGACCTGTGTACACATGTCATGTGTGATGGGGCACTATGTGGCACACTTCCCCTTCACACCTTTTACATGTGTGCATGTAGTACTAACTTGTCAAGCACTGCATCACTGGCATGGCACAGTCACCAACACCCGCAACTGTCCCCTGATGCCAGGTACACGGATGATGATACCTGACATCTATCTACCAGCGTGCCACGATGTGAATATGTCATGTGTGTGTCATGTGTTCCCATGAGCTTGCTGTTGGTGTTCTGTCAACTGCATCTGCTGTAGCTGCATCCAACATGTGTCTGTGTGTAGATGGCCATGGCACACAAGGACGCACACCAGGCCACATGTGGAATCACACGTAACATGTGTCTGTATGCATCGAACAGGGACTTGCGAGCTGAGGACTTATCTGCGTAGTCTCAATGTCTGTGTGATAAGTATTGACATGTACCCCTTCATGGCAAGGTGTGTGGTCTGTCCTTTTTCAATGACATGTGACCTGTGCGTCTGGCTTGCCGCCAGCTGTCTGTATGAGATAACATCCTTCAAATGCACATATGTGGATGTATGTCACTCCTGTAATGTGTCTGGCTGTTCACTCACACTGGCCCACAGCTACTTTCATGGCATGTCATGTAGACCTTGACAATCCACGTTTGTAGCTGGCTCTTGGTAGGAGTATCACCTGGCTGGCCTACGTGTCCAGGATGTATTGCACAGAACAGACTCTGTATGTAGCATATTTGGATTAGCTGTTGAACATGTGCTCAGTTCATTGACATTGGTGTAGTAATGTACCCAATCTCTGTTGTTCCTTCAAAATTTCTGCAGGGCACCGCCTCTCCCCCGACCAATGCCAAACTTGGGTGCCATGAGGGAACGTGACTGCATACGCCGTTACAGATCCCCCAACAGTTAATTGAGGACCTGACAAACAGGCTGGCACCACACCTCCAACCGCGACACAGTTATCCGACTGCACTGACCCCCAAGATGAAGGTGACATTTCCTTGCCACCGGTATGTTTCAGTTCACCATAGCTGATGTGGGTGGCATGTGCCAGACCATGTTCAGCCGTTTCCTGCATGATGTGTTAGAAGCCATGTTGGAGCACCTGGATGAATTCATCCATTTTCCAACTCGTGAGCAGTTGACAGGTATCAAGGGTGAGTGCTATGCCCTGGGAGGGATGCCCCATGTAATTGGGTCCATTGATGGGACACTTGTGGCTTTGGTACCACCACAGGCACAGGAGGTAGCCTATCGCAACCGTAAACATTATCACTCCATTAATGCACCTGTGGTGTGTCTTGCTAACATGTTGATTTCCCATGTCTGTGCACATTTTCCAGGGTCAGCACACGATGCCTACATCATGAGGCGTAGCAGGGTGCCAGAAATTATGCTGCGGCTGCACAATGAACGAGCATGTCTTGTTGGTGGGTAGACTCTGTTTGTCCAGTATTTAGCGGTATCTTTGTATGTTAGCGCATCTCCTGACCCACTTCTTTACATGATGTTTCCATGTAGGGGACTCTGGCTATCCCAACATGCCATGGCTGGTGACGCCTCTCCGCAACCCCAGAACAGCTGCAGATCACCATTACAACAACGGCCATGGGCAGACCAGGCGAGTAATTTAGAGGACGTTTTGCCTCCCGAAGAGCCGATTCCATTGCCTCCACAAGACAGGCGGGTCCCTCCCATATGCACCGGTGAAGGTCTGCAAAATCTTCCTCGTGTGCTGCATGCTGCACAACATGGCAGTGGAGAAAGCTGTGCCACTCATCCTGGATCCCGATGAGCAGGAACATCCACCCGTGGAGGATGAAGGACTTGGTCACGAGGCAAGTGAGGAGGAGGAGGAGGAGGACATCCGGAGTCAGCACATACGCAACTTCTTCTCATAATGGTGAGTCCCTGGGTCTGAGTGTGCGCGATTGGAGCCTTGTGAGGCATGTTTTGCAATGTGTGTTTCCAGCTGACTGTATGCTAAGTGACTTAGAGTTGTGTTCTGATGTGTCACTCGAGTGCTGATGTCATTCCACACATTGTAGCTGACACACTCAATTGACAACTAGCATGGTGTCAACCTTAGTCATGTAGAGTACATGACCATGCGTGCAGATGACTATCATTTTCCTGACTTCTTGTGTGTCTGTCATCCCCAGGTAGTTGCGCATGCTGTCTGCTCGTGGCATCGTTGTGCTCCTGCTATTCCTCATGAGTATTGCAACGTGTGCTGAATCAGCGTTACATGCACGGACATGGTGAAAAGTCTCCTTTGGGTAAGGATTGCAGCAAGGCATTTTGGGTGTGGTAGTTGTTTGAAATGTGTGGGCACTGCTCCTGTGCAGGTTTTGTTACTATGCATACATGTCGATTCACCATGGGGCACATGACATGTAGCATGACTCACATGAATTGATAGTCACACTTCGTGACAGTCATCTGTTATGGGATTGTGGATTGTGATGAAGGCATCAATGTGTTTACAACTTCCCTCGGAAACATACGGGAGGCTACGGGTGGACATGGTGTGGGACTTCCCCATAAGAGGCTCAATGGGGAATTGCAGCCTCTCCGTGTGCAGCAGGGGATGTTTGGCTCACCCCCTTCACTTGTGTGCCATCTGTGGTGCGAAGGGGGTGTCCAGTGTAGGTCCCATATGTTAATCCAAAAGACGTGTGAGTCTGTTCATGTTGATGCATTTCCATGGGTGTGAGCCTGAGTAATAAAGGTGTTTCTCACCCTCCAAGGTTCCTAATCTCTGTCAATGCAGGTCTCTTGCCACTGTGCATGCGGCATCTCTGGCATGGTTGTCAAGGATTGTGCATATGAGTCTATGTGTAGATTAGCAACCTTCATGCTCTTCTTCATGTATTTGATTCTCTATTGTGCATGAAGTCCATGGCTGTGTATGTGTTTTGGCATGTTGGTCCCCACAAAGGGCCGTCAACACCTTCTGGGGTGTGTTTCCTGTGCGCAGCTCGGCCTTCAGTTTCATGATCCGGTGTCAGTCATCTTTGGTGATTGTGCATCCTTTGTCTCTGGGTGTGCCATTGAAAACCGGTCACTCCTTCCTTTACATACACCTATTGCAGTAGTCCTTTCTGATATCCTAGTCTTTGTGTGGAAATTGTGGCATAGTTCCCAGGACATGCCGCCTGCTGTTGCAGCCACTGCAGCATGGGCACACGAAGTTTCCTGATTTGGCAACACACACACATCAAAGATGCTCCTCCCTTACTCCCTCAACCCATTCATTTGGCTGTCATCAGCTTGTCTGTGCCACAGTTGCGGCCACGCAGTGCCAAAGGCTGGACCGTCTGCACATGCAACGTGCACATTGCATGACCCTCAGGTCCTTGCGTGACCCACATCACTCTACAGTCTGAGGTTGCAGACACCCTCCAAGCAATGTCCATCCACACATCTCCCGCCTGCTCTCAGGCATACACTAAGCGCACACACAACACCTTTGCATGATGACTGTGCAACTCCGACTGCCTACACAGTGCTGCCACGCCTTCCAGGCCCTGTCACACCCACCAGGTCATGTCCCTCCTACTCCCCACCGGCTCTGTACCCCGGCAAGGCCATGGGAGTGGGACTCAAGGCTTCTGCATGTAGTATGGTGTCGTTGTCAGGCACATGGCACAGGTATCATCTCTCAGCGTGTCAATCTACAGTGTGTCCAGGACCCCCCTCTCCACCATCACATGCGCACACGACCTCATCATCAACTCATATGCCATTGACAGCCAGGTGCTCCTCACCCTCACCAAGGACGCAGACATTGCCAGTTCCAATATTCAAGATTGCATGAGATCCATTGATGAATGGCAGAACAGCAGCCACCTGAGGCTGGACTTGTACAGGACTGAGGTCAACATCTGAGGATTGTCCCCTTACAGCAGGGTCAACTGCTTGTGTCCCACCCGCACAAGCCCTGCACAAGCACCCAGGGCCCGATTCACAGAATTAACTTAAGACAAAATCCTAAACTTACTACTTTTGGTATTCACAGAATGCACTTACTACTTTTGGTATTCACAGAATGCACTTACTACTTTTGGTATTCACAGAATGGATTTACGACTACTAACTTTACGTCCGCACTCGGGCCGGAAATTCCGGCCCGGAGGCGGAGCTTCCGGCTCGGAGGTGGGGCTTCCAGGCCGGAGGCGGGGCTTCCGGGCCGGAGGCGGGGCTTCCGGCCCAGAGGTGGGGATTCTGGCCAGTGGCGGAGATTTAGCCATGGCCAAAATCTCCTCCTCTGGGCTGGAAGCCCCGCCTCCGGCCCGGAAGCCCCGCCTCCGGCCCGGAAGCCCCGCCTCCAGCCCAGAAGCCCCACCTCCAGCCCAGAATCTCCGCCTCCGGGCCAGAATTTCCGGCCCGAGTGCGGACGTTAAGTTAGTAGTCGTAAATCCATTCTGTGAATACCAAAAGTAGTAAGTGCATTCTGTGAATACCAAAAGAAGTAAGTGCATTCTGTGAATACCAAAAGTAGTAAGTTTACGATTTTGTCTTAAGTTAATTCTGTGAATCGGGCCCCCAGTGTCCACGCACACAAGATGGTGTGCATCATGGATTGCTTGCTCACATTTGCCATGCTAATCACCGGCATCTGTGCCTCAGACTGCAACACCCTCTGAATTATGCACATGATCCCCAGATAGATCCACTCCTAGGAAAGACGGACCATCCCCCAGGCCCACGATAACATCCATGTCAAATACTGCCCTGCCCTCTACGGAGCAGCCACATCCAAACTCCTGGGAAACTTTTCCACATCCAGGCTGCATCTGCACACCTCAGCTGCAACATCCCGCACCCCAGCCACATCACCGTCCAGCAGAGATAGCTGCAATGGATCACTGTGTGCTGCAGGATGACCTTCAGACTCCCCACCCACACTCAGGAGGCAGGCCACAACCCCGACCCAAAAACAACCTTGTACCACTGTCATCCGAGACCCCGTAGTGCCATCTCCGTGCATCCAACCTTGACCTGGCCACCATTCTTCAGATCCACCGTACTCCAGCATGCAGGACATAGTTCTCCCACCTGGCAACACATACCTGGGACTCCCTCCCCGGGAACCTCCGAATGAGGCATGACCTCTACGCCTTAATGGTAGTCTTCCAAATAGGTCTGTTGGCACAGTATTGCATGCACCCCCTCAGCAGCTTGAGGCCATCACAGGTGAGTATTGTGCTCCATGTCTGCATTGAATGATACATAGTGGCCCATGTGTGTCCTGTACCAGACTCAGATCCCAGGGTATGGATGGGTGGAGTTAGTTCAACACTCAGGCATAGTTTGACATTTACACACACATATGTTGTGAAATAATGCCAAATGACAGCAACATCTCATGACAAAATGAAGTTTTTATTTTTGGTGGGGTAAGTCTTTTGGTAGATGAAGTAAGGTGCTCTACCGGGTGCATGGAATCCAAAGTTCACAGGGGGAGATGGCATCCTTGTCAGTTGGAGTCATCAGAGTCCAGACCACAGTGTTGGTCATCAGTGGTCAGACTGTGACCAGCAAGTCCATGTGGCAGAGAATGTCATCGGGTGAGGTGGTGCTGTTGCGCCAGAGGGCCAGGTGCCAGGCCAGGTGACCTGGGAGATGTGGATGGTCCACTGACTCTCACGGTCTTTTCCGTGGACGACCCACCTTCCTGGGGGGACCCTCAGATGCAGGCCTTGACGATGTCTGTGATGCTCCGTCAGACGAATCCTTCTCCTCCTCCCTCCCTGTGGCTGGTGGTGGTCTTCACCTGGTGGCACAGGGAGGGTTGCCCATGTTGTCGGCGATCCGACGGAGTGAACGGCTCATGTCCGTTTGCACCGCCAGGTGCTCAGCCAGTCTTGCCTCCATCCGTCCTTGGTGTTTTTGTTGACTGGCATGTTGCTTGGCCTGCAGGTTATTCATCTCGTCGAGGGTCCCCTTCATCTCTGTGAGGCTCGACAGTACCTGGCTGATGCCCCTGGTGTCACGCCGGTATGTGTCCAGGATGTGGCGTATGTGTGACATACCGGTTCCCTCAGCTGCCTGGTCAGGTTCTCGCCTCTGCCTGCCTCCACTCCCACCACCCCTGCCCACACGAGCCTGGCCTGCCATTGTGGGAACATCAGGTCTACGGGACCCCTGAGGGATGGCAGTTGCGGGGTTGTCTGCCTCCTCCTGGGTGCCCGGAGAACCTTGTCCCTCCTGGTCAGACTGGCTCTGTTGTTCAGTGCGATCAGGGCTCCTGGGTGTCTCCTGGGATGTGGCAGGAATGGGGGTAGGGGTTGGCACAGATGTGCCTGACGCAGGTGCTGCAGGGGCTTGGACACCAGAAGGGCCAGGTTGGTCTGGGTCATCCACGGAGTGGTGAGAGTCGTCGCTGCCGGTGGGATCATCTTCACGCTGAGCCTGGGACTGTGATTGTTCCCCCCCATTGTTGGGGGAGGTCGATGACGTTGCCCAATGTGTGTGAGAGAGACAATGATAATGCTGTTTCATGCCACATCCATGTTTCATACATATTCAAGTTGTCACAGTTCCCCCAGGTAGTTGGATGTGCCTAGCATTCGTCTCAATGTACACTTGGGGATGGGTATGTTGCGGGGGACAGATTGATATGTTCTCCTGAGTGTTTGACCAGTAGAATTTTTGCTAGGATGATTATTTGGCTATGGATTGGTCTTGTAGTGTCACATGTCCATTGTGGGAGTGGGTAAATCCGTTGCCTGCCCCGGGGGTGTGTGCTTGTGTAAGGGGAGGTGTGTGACCGGGCCTGCTGTTGGGTGTAGTGTGATTTGTCATTGGCTCTCCCAGGTGATGTGTCTGTCCCCTCATGGTGCATGCTTGAATGACAGTGAGTGTGAGTTCCTGTGCTAGATATCTGAGCTTGTGGAGTTGGCGTTTGAGTGTACAGTGGTCACAGGAGGGCCTTGTGCTGCATACAGCAGGACCAAGTGTCAGCTACCTTGTCAGTACTTTGCCAGTCCCTGTGCATTGGGCATGGTACATGGGTATGTACCTAGGCCATATGGGCTGAGGGCATTGGTGTCTGCTTCTGAGTTGCACAATGTGTTGTGTGAGCCCCACCCTCCCAGCATCCCGGACATCCAGTCTTGGATTTGTGGTTGGTGTGGCCTGGGACATGGCATTGCCTTTATTTGTGAATGGGGCATGGAGACGTTAGTGGCATGAGCGTGGTTTTTGAGTGTGGTTGTGTGCGGTGAGGGCTTGGGGGAATTTGCTTGCATTTGGTGTGTTTGTGGTGTGGATGCCACTCCCCCCATGTTACGTGAGTTGTTTGTGTACTCACCAGGCTCTGCGACTCCTTCGACTCCGTGTACTCCCACGGGCGGAAGCATGGCCATCACCTTCTCCTCCCAGGGATGGTAATGTACGGGTCTGTGGGGCAGCCCACCTCCAGTGATGTTACTCTGGGCGTATTCCTCGTTCATTTTCCTCTTGACTGCCCTGCGCAGATCGTACCACCTGGCTTGGCATTCATGCCTGGTCCTTCGGATGGGCGCAACAGCATTCACCTTATCGACGATCCTCTGCCACAGGCTTGTTTTTTGGGCTATGCTGGTTGTTCCAAACAGCTGTGGCTCGACTCTGATTACTTCGTTGACAAGGAGGTCCAGCTCCGCCCTTGTGAACTTTGGATTCTTGTCTGTAGGCATAGTGTGGGGTGTGGGTGTGGATGGTTGTGGGTGTGTGGGTGGTTGTGAATGTGACGGTGTGTGTGTGAATGTGAAGAGGGGATGTTTGTGAAGGAGGTTGTGTGAAGGTGTGTAAGTTAAGGTGTAGTTAAGGTGTAAGTAAGGTGCAGTTGTTTGTCTGTGGGGTCTGGCAGCAGTGCGTCTGTTGCAAAGGCTCATGGGTTGTGTATGTTGGCCCTTTTTATTGGTCCATTTGTGGGTGTGGCTGGATTTGAATTTGTGGTGGGTGTGTTATAAGAGGTGGTTGTGATGTAGGGCCTCTGTTTGCCTGTTTGAATGTGCCAGGTCAGTCATTGAGATGTATTTTGTCAGGTGGACGTGTTTTGTGGTGTTTTGTGCGAGTCGAATTGACCCTCCTTGTGCTGTTTTACAGTGTCCTGGTTTTGTACGTGTCTTTTTCGCGTAGGTAAGGTCCGTACATACGCGATGATGGGTGAGGGTGCTGGGGTACGGTGTTGGGGTACGGTGCGTACAGGTACGGGGCTGGGGTACGAGCCTGGGGTGTGGTGCGTACAGGTGGGGGGCTGTGCTACGGTGTTGGGGTACGGTGCGTACAGGTACGCGGCTGGGGTACTGCCCTGTGGTGCAGCGCGTACATGTGGGGGGCTGGAGTACGGTGTTGGGGTACGGTGCGTAGAGGTACGGGGTTGGGGTACGGTGTTGGGGTATGGTGTGTACAGGTGCGGTGCTGGGGTATGAAACTGGGGTGCGGCGCGTACAGGTGCAGGGCTGTGCTACGGTGTTGGGGTACGGTGTGTACAGGTACGGGGCTGGGGTACGGGCCTGGGGTGTGGCGCGTACGGGGCTGTGCTACGGTGTTGGGGTACGGTGTGTACAGGTGCGGGGCTGGAGTACGAGCCTGAGGTGCGGCGCGTACAGGTGCGGGGCTGTGCTATGGTGTTGGGGTACGGTGCTTACAGGTACGAGGCTGGGGTATGGGCCTCGGGTGCGGCGCGTACATGTGGGGGGCTGGAGTACGGTGTTGGGGTACGGTGCGTACAGGTACGGGGCTGGGGTACGGTGTTGGGGTACGGTGCGTGCAGGTTCGGGGCTGGGGTACGGTCCTGGGGTACGGTGCGGAGGGGGCATAGGGTGCTGACATACGGGGGTACGGTGCTGACATATGCGGGGGAGGGGGGGGCTGTACGACTCGTATCCAGGCACAAGTTTACCCATGCACATGTGTGCTACAGCGTTCGCTCCGTACGGATCGTACTTGCACGGTCGGACTTCTGTTTTACGATTTGCACATAAAAATGTCCGGCTCCCTCTCGTAGACTTTTCCCGACGCTATTCGGACGTAAAAATTTTCGGCTCCCTCTCGGACCATTTTCCCCACGCAATTCGTATGTATTTTTCACATACAAATCGTACTTCGCAGTTTGTACGGTACTTGTACGAATCGTATGTGAAAATATACGGATACGAGTCGTACGCAAAAAAATTTCCCGGATCGGAATCGGCACCTAAATGTTTCTGCCTCTTGCACTGCGAGAAAGTAGTGGGGCGATGCCCCAACGCCCCTATGGGGGAGCCGCCTTTGTGGGCAAGCCAGCAAACTATCAGGGAAAGCTGAGCCAGAGCCCATCCAAGGGTGTGGCTCGACTGTCAGAGCTCGAGCATGAGCCGAGCCCTGAAACTGTTTGTTACATATTAGTACAAGAAGCATCACATAATGATACATTTACTTAAAAAAAGTGTATTTCAATCAGGTGTTTTCAATCAGTCAGGTTTTTTTTAAGCCTGATAACTCACCCGTAAGGGTCTCAAGGCACTGGGGGGTGGGGGTCGCAGATTCCAGTCCATCAAGTGGGGGGTTTGTCAAAGAGCCAGGTTTTGAGGTTTCTTGCGAAGATGGGGAGCGAAGTTATCTGTCTGAGGTAGAGCGTAAGGTTGTTCCATCCTCTGGCCGCGCGGAAGGAGAAGGAGCGGCCTACTGATCTGGGCTTTCTGGTGCAGGGGACCAGAGTGTAGGAGAGCTGAGCTGATCGTAGGGTCCTTTGGGGTGCGTGGAATTTGAGTCAGCTGTTCAGGTATGATGGTCCGGTGTCGTGGAGGGCCTTGTGAGCGTGGGTTAGCATCTTGAAGGTGACTCTAGCTTCGATGGGGAGCCAGTGGAGTGTGCGCCGGTGCTGGAAGATGTGACAGTGTCTTGGCAGGTTGAGGACCAGTCATGAGGCGGTGTTTTGGATGTTCTGTAGCCTGCGGTTGAGGTTTTTGTTTATTATGGCATAGAGTGCGTTGCCGTAGTCGAGCCTGCTGGTGACCAGGGCATGAGTGACGGTCTTTCTGTGTTTGAGGGGGATCCATTTAAAGGTCTTACTTAGGAGGCGGAGGGTGTGGAAGCAGGAGGACGAGACGGAGTTGATCTGGTGGTCCACTTTGAGCTCTGAGTCCAGGATGATTCCCAGGTTGCGTGCGTGGTCCGTGGGGCTGGGCGGGCTTCCAAGGGCAGGGGGCCACCAGGTGTCGTTCCAGGCGTCGGGGTTTGGGCCCATGATGAGTACTTCCGTTTTGCTGGTGTTTAGTTGTAGGCAGCTGTTTTTCATCAATTTGGTGACGGCTTCCATGCCTTCTCGAAAGTTGTGTCTGGCGGTGTTGGGTTCGTTGGATAGAGAGAGGATGATTTGGGTGTCATCTACGTATGACACAATGTTGAGTCCGTAGGTTCTGACGATGGGGGCAAGCGCAGCCATGTAGACATTGAAGACCGTAGGGCTGAGGGAGGACCCTGGGGGACTACACAGGTGGTAGGTGTAGGGTCCAAGAGGAAAGGGGGGAGTCTGACCCGCTGCGTTCTGTCAGAGAGGAAGGAGCAGATCCAGTCGAGGGCCTTGTCTTGGATCCCTGTGTCGTGGAGTCTGCGTATTAGAGTGCGGTTAGAGACTGTGCTGAAAGCCGCTGAGTGGTCGAGGAGGATGAGGGCTGATGTTTCTCCTTTGTCCAGTAAGGTACGGATGTCATCTGTTGCAGCGAGGAGGGCGGCTTCCGTACTGTGTTTTTTTCTGAAACAGGATTGGAAGGAGTCGAGGATGTTGTGCTCTTCGAAGAGTGTGGCGAGTTGGCTGTTGATGGCTTTCTCGGCGACTTCCGCTGGGAACGGGAGCAGAGAAATGGGTCTGTAGTTTTTGAGGTCGGTGGGGTCCGCCGAGGGTTTCTTCAGGAGGGGGTTGATCTCAGCGTGTTTCCAGTCATCAGGGAAAGAGGCAGTTGCCAGGGAGCGGTTGATGGTGTGACAGAGCATGGATGCGATGGTGTCGGCGGCTCTGTTGAAAATATGGTGGGGGCAGGTGTCCGTGGGGGCCCCGGTGTGGATTGACTTCATTGTGTCTTTGGTGGTGAGGGCTGTCCAGTTGTCGATCGCTGACTTTAGGGTGTCGGGGACGGTTGGTGAGGGTGCAGTGTGTTGGTTGTCTTTGTCGAAGTTGTCGTAGATGCTCTTGAGTTTGTGGTGGAAAAAGGTGCTGAGTTTGTCGCAGAGGTCTTGTGAGGGAGGGATGTCGGTGGACTCGCTGGTGGGTTGGGCGAACTACTTGATGATGTTGAAGAGTTCTTTGCTGCTGTGTGCATGAGTGGAGATTCTATCTTCAATTGCTTTTTTCCTCGTTTTTCTGATGAGCTGGTGGTGGGCGTTGGTGGCGGCTCTGAAGTTGTTGTGGGCTTCTGTGGATTTGGTGTTCCTCCAGGCCTTTTCGAGGTGGCAGCAAGTGCGTCTGGACTCTCGAAGTTCGGTGGTGAACCATCTAGCTTTCTTGGCGTGGGTGTTTTTGTTTTTCTTTAGGGGGGCTATGGTGTTGACGCTATCGGAGATCTATCTGTGCAGGGTTCGGGCTGCGGTGCTGGGGTCGTTGTTTTCCATGATGGTTGGGGTGGAGTTGCTGAGTGATGAGGTTAGCTGGTCATCGGGGATTCTGGTCCAGTTTCTTCGTGGGAGCAGGTGCTGGTGTCTGTGGATGGTGGGTGTTCTGAAGGTGAAGTGGACGCATCGATGGTCAGTCTATGGGGGTTCGGTGGTGTGGCTGAAGGTGATGGAGTTTCCTGTTGTGAAGAGGGGATCGAGGGTGTGTCCTGATGAGTGCGTGGGTTCGGTCATGATCTGGCAGAGTCCGATGTTGTGGAGGTTGTCCAAGAGGGTTGTGGTGCTGGGGTCCAGTTGGTGGTCGAGGTGGAAGTTGAGGTCTCCCAGTAGGGTATAGTTGGTGGACGCAATGGCATGCGGGGAGATGATGGCCGTGATGGAGTTGACATAAAGTCCGCGGGGTCCAGGGGGTCGGTAGATTAGGGTTCCTTGGAGGGTGGAGGTAGGGCTGGCCAGTATCTTGAACTGAAGGTGTTTCATCTGGTCTGAGGGCTCGTCGGGGAGTGTGCTCAGGCACAGGGTGGATTTGTGGACGATGGCGATTCCTCCTCCCGGGTGGGTGGGGCAGTCCTTCCTGGAGATCTAGTAACCTAGGGGAATGGCGATGGCGATGTCCGGTCCCGAGGTGGTGTTGGTCCACGTAAAGAAAGCTACGTCCGGGGTGCTGCCATCGAGGAGGTCCCAGATTTCTGTGGTGTGTTTGTGGAGGGATCGGACGTTGAGGAGGATGCCATGCAGGGTCTTCAATTTGGTTGTGTTCCTGCGGGCGGGTTGCGCTGGGTCCGTGGTCTTGGCAGTGCTGCAGCTGTGCCGGAAGCGGTGACAGCTGAAGGGTCCATGGGTGTCGGCTGATGATGCTAGCTTGCAGTTGTTGTTGTGGCCTGGGTTGAGAGCATGGAGTGCCGCTGGGTCGTAGCGTTGGAGGTGCAGAGATCGAGGGTTCCTGGCGCTGGTCACAGTCGGGTCGCGGACGGGTGCAGACGGGGTTGCCTTTGGCGCGCCAGGGCTGCAGCCGCCATTAAGTAGGGGTCGGGGAGGGCTGGACAGCTGGGAGGTGGGAGCGGGGAGGGGAGCTGGATTGGGCCGGTCGCACTGGTCGTGCTGGGGGGAGGGGCCGCAGGGGCAGCAGCAGCGGGGAAAAACGGGCTGAAAAAGGCCCCTTTAATATGTGGATGCTTTGAAATTAATATATCACATTATAGCCCTGCACTGAGAAGTACTTATTAACAGTGATAGTTTCTAAACATGAACGTTAGTGAACTAAGAGGCAAGGTGGCTATCATATTAACTCTGGGGCAGATTTACAAGTCCCTTGCACCACTTTTGCGTCATTTTTACTTCGGAAAAGTGACGTAAGGGTGGCACAATGGGCTTGTAAATAAGCCCCTCTGTACTTGCCCAGATTATTATGGAGCAAAATTAGAGTCTATTAAATCAAACACAATAAGTTTGGTACAACTGGCATTCTGAATTCCCATATTTGAAAGTTCTTTCTTAGGTGATAATGGAGAAAAGGGAATTTTGGTGAAATAAAATATGTGCCTAACATCACACAATAAGCAGTAAACAGTGATTTATTCAGGTTTTTTGGTTTCCCTTTGTACAAATCAGCCACCAAACGGGCCTTCATTTCTTTTTCCTTTGTAAGTTATCGCGATGTTTTGACATCCTTGTGTATTTTTCCGCAGTGCAAACTTGACACAGAGGTAATAGAGTGCTTTAGGTGAACGCAGTTACATTACATAAAGTTGCATTTGTTTTTTAAAGGAATAGGGAGATTAAGTGATTTGCTCAGAATTACAAGATGTTGGGCTGATGCCAAGACTTGATCCTGGTTCCCCAGTTCCAAAGGCGGTAGCTCTGGCAATAACTCCACATTCTAGGTAGAGGGTGGGTAGTAGGCAGAAGCCACTTGAAAGTTTGGTTCATTATGGGCTTGAGGTTGCAACAGGCCCTCGAGCTCGGGCAAAGTTAGGCTTCAGCTTGAAACTTAGCCAGCTTTCACTGGCTCACCCACCTCTATGGTATAGTGTTACAGCACTTCTCTTATACCAGATTTGAAAAAAATGATCAAATTTCCACCAAAACTGGAATAACATTTGAATGTTGTTGCGGATTGATATTCCAGACATCTTCAAGACTCAAGCGATTGGCATCTGCATCCTTCAGTGTTCAATTGCTTTTCTTCCATCTTTGGGAACATGTCAATTAACCTTTTTGCCTCTTGACTGAATGCCCAACGTCCTTCCATTTTCAGTTGGAGACCAGACCCCTTGGTTCTGACCATGGATGTGTTTATTCAAACTTAGCCTCAGTAGCCTCTCTATGCCGTTGCACCCTTTTTACTGATTGCGCGAGTCCTAACTCAGGCCCGCGGACAACTTTTATCTCTGGTTCTAACCACCCCCTTTTGGCAGGCTCAAACTTGGTATCCAACTCTGTTGGAGCTGGCCTCAGATTACCCAGTTTGGATTCCTCACTTCCCTGATTTGCTTCTCAACCCTCAGGGAGCTAGTCTCAACATGATTCTAGAGGGTTTTATTTTCCTGATCACTTGGAGGACTTTGTCTCTTTCTGGAGAACCACTGGAATTCTGGAGAAGGCTGTCCACCTCATTCAGCAAATCCTGGGCCCCTGGCACTTCTAAACTCAACAAGTCAGCTTGGTTGGCCTGGTGTAGCTGGTGGATAGACAGGAATTCAGATCCCATTTCAGCAGATGTAACTCTGGTGGTTAATTTCCTAGCATCTCTAGATTCTCAAGGGGAAGCCTATTGTAAAATTAATACTTACAGATCAGCTTTTTTGGCTGAACATCTCAGAGTTAATGGAAGACCCATAGGAGAACACCCCTTGGTCTGTCGCCTATTGAAGAGAGTATGATACGTTAACCCTCCTGTTCTCGATTCTCAAGGGGAAGCCTATTGTAAAATGAATACTTACAGATCAGCTTTTTTGGCTGAACATCTCAGAGTTAACGGAAGACCCATTCGAGAACACCCCTTGGTCTGTCGCCTATTGAAGAGAGTATGATACGTTAACCCTCCTCTTCTCAAATATAATACACTTTGGAATGTTAATTTGGTATTTAAATTTTTTATTTCATGGCAAATAATTTGAATCTTTCTCTCAAACAGTTATCAGCAAAATTAGCAATGGTTCTATGTTTAATTTCCTTGAAACATATTTCCGATGTAAAAGCTCTAAATGTGTCTTCATTTAACTAGTCCCCCCTTGGTGTTTTTGTTTTCAGGTTCACAGGCATATCAAAACCAATTTAATGTCAATTCATTATCCCTTTTCCTCTTCTCAAACAAAGTTATGCATGGGGGATTGTTTAAAAACGTATGTTTCATTAACTGCAGATCTGCCTTCTTCTTCCCAATTGCTTATTTCTTTCCAGAAACCCCAGAAACCTGTCTCAACTCCCACTTTAGCTTACTGGGTGAAATGGATTATGTCTTTGACTGGTATTAATACTGATTCCTTTGGTGCCTATTCAGCCAAAGAGACTATGGCCTCTAGGGCTTTCTGGGCGGGTGCAAGTTTGCACAACATTCTCAAATCTGAAGATTACTTTCAGGACTTTTTATTGTAAACCAATTACCCATGTATCTGATTCTGTTATTGCAATGCTTCGACCAAGCATAATATGAGCCTGCAGTCTTGTAACAAAATTGAGAATTTCTGAGCCTTGGTGTCAGAAAGGCTGGATTTTAATAAAGACACGGAGGCAATATATATTCCACCACTGGTTAATTAAATCTCCATGGCCTGTTTTTTCTGAAGTTCCACTGCCATCTCCCGGTACTGCCACATCAACCTAATTGCGTTGAATTCCCTACTGCATTGGAACCTGCTGGATTACTCCTTGGGTATTCCTCCTTCCATTCGGAACATGGTTACCTCACCTACCTTTGGACTGCCTTACAGAACTATTGACTGTGCTGATTACCGTTCGTTAAGTGTTATTGTTTCTTTCCATGCCTCCCCTTGATTAACTTGGTAAAAGAAGAGAGGATTTGTTGCTCTCAGTCAAGATAATTATTGGGTTACACAACATCTTTGTGGGTGTGGTATTATGACGTCATTGTTTAAGTTCTTTCACCGGGTTTCCTGTGTAATGTAGTTTTTTATCTTGCATGGCTGCTATTAATAAAATCACAAGAAAAGATAGCATAATTCTCTCCTCCTTGTCTTTAATAAAACCTAGACTTTCACATACCAAGGCTAAGAAAATCTCAACTTGCTTGGTGGATGGGATACTCTGTCACAAATGGGAGGGATATAATGTCTGCAACATTACAAGTTCCATAGGATAGAATGGAATTGGAATATGGCGGATGAGAAATCTGTCACATTTGTGAACAGTAAGGGTGGAGGATAAACTCCACTCTGCCGGCAGAGTTCACAGAGTTTTTGCCCACTGTGGATAGAGCGTGGAGTTCCAAATAACTACACAAAGCGGAGCGGAGATTTTCCTTTCACCTGTCTCTCCAACGTTAAGTTGGCTAGCACGAGTGAGGAAAATCATACGCTAGACCACTTACTGGCACAGTTTCTGAATGAGGCCAGTTACTACAGCTCGCACTGAGAAACTGGTGGCACACGCTGAGGAAGCTGCTGCTCAAGTAAAAACATCTACTCGAGGGGCAGAAAGAAGCAGTGCCCTCTTGCTCTGCATGTGGTGCAGTTTGCACTGTAAAATTTGACAGCGCAGGATAAAGTCACGGCTTTAAAAAGCAGTGTGAGCAGCGCAACTTAAGTACTCAGCCGCATATGGAACTTCGTGGAGCGCGGCAGAGTCTATTCGGCACTTCGCAGAGTTCTGCATAGCAGAACTCCACTAACATTTCCAAGGCCTAGTCATGAGTAACCATGTCCGCCAAGTTCATAATCAGTTCAAAAAGAGCAATTGATGGACAGAATGCTGCACAATGTCAAACATTAACCCCAGTAAAGTGATCTGGACCTAAATCCATCGTTTTTGTGCTCCGCGTGCCTTTCAAGTTCAGACCAAGCCATATGCAAATGAGTCTTTATCCTGTTCACCATGGGAACAGTCCAACCTGAACTGCCAGGCCAGGTTATCCCTGGACTGGAAACAAGCATCCTGGGACCAGTTTTGGGGCATCACCTCTCATCAGCCAGGCAAGCTTCACTCAGTGGCATGGAGAGCTCGGGATCCATGTCTGGGTATACCCGTCCCACTCGGGGTGACAAATGCATAAAAGAACAATTAATGGACTGAATGCTGCACAATGTCAAACTTTCACCCCAGTACAGAGATCTGTGCCTAAATTCATAGTTTTTTTGCTCCCCATGCCTTTCCAGTTCAAAACCAGCCATATGCAAATCAGTCTTGACCCTTTTCCCCATGGTAACAGTCCAGCCCGAACTGCTAGGCCAGGTCCTCCCTGGACTGGAAACAAACATCCTGGGACCGGTTTTGGGGCTTCACCCCTCATCAGCCATGTGACTCTAGTGACATGGAGAGCACGGGACCCACGTCTGAGCATACCCATCCCACTCAGCGTGACAAATGCAAAAAAAACGATTGATGGACAGAATGCCACACAATGTCAAACATTCACCCCAGTACTGAGATCTGGGCCTAAATCCAACAATAGATTTAACCCAGATCTCTTGACTTGGGGTGAATGTTTTGATTTGTTCTGCATTCCGTCCATCATTTGTGTGTCTTTTGTTTTCTCGCCGTAAGTGCGCCAGGTATGCCCAGACATGGGTCCCAGGCTCACTGTGCCACTGGAGTCAAGCTAGCCTGGCTGATGAGGCGTGAAACCCCGAAACCGGTCCTAGGATGCTTGTTTCCAGGCCAGGGAGGACCTGGCCTGCCAGTTTGGGCTGGACTGTTCCCATGTGGGACAGGGGCAAGACTGATTTGCATATGGCTGAGTCTAAACTGGATTGGCATGGTGAACAAAAGCACTATTGATTTTTTTAAAGATCATAATCAGGGCCTTAGTTATGATTCATTATATAATTACCACTTTTGGTCTACCGTTTCTACTCTGGAAATCTTTGCTGATCAAGACGATCACGCCCCCATACCTAAATACCATTCCATAGCCATTTCCTTGGCACACCTGCGTCCCAGTTCGTCCCTCCTCACACTTGTTCATCTTGCTCTGCTGCAACTTACCTTTTGTGCAGACTGTAACTTATTTCTCTTATGCTCAGGCGAGAGATCAGAGTCTGTGGGACTTTATTTTTGGTACCCTCTACCCCTATTGTGGTCTACCAGCATCATATAACCGGGATCATTGTATACGACCAGATATTGCGTCTCAAATGAGATTCAAACAATACCACATATGTGCCCCAGACTTACACCTTTCTTTCCCCCTCCGCTTGCCCTCCTCCACCAACTCCATTTCTCTGTGGCATTTTGCTTGGAATATGTAACTCAATTTCAAGAAGGAGGCATACGAGGGAACATGCACGCATGCGCTTGTCACGCATGCGTTAAGAATCAAATGTCTGGGCATCACACATGCGCATAATTCAGAGCACTCTATACAATCAGACACTACGTTTCAAACTAGATTCACATTACACTTCACATCTGCTCGAGATCCACACCCTTTTTTCCCACCCCTCCTTGAAAACCCATTTCTTTGTTGCATTTTGATTTGACAGTATAACTATACTTTATTAAGGAGGTAGATGAGGGAACACGCATGCACATGCTTGCCACGCATGCGCAAAGACCATTTGTCTGGGCATCGCGCATGCGCACTATCGAGAGACACCCGCGCACACACCTGCTCCAGATTTGTACCGGAAACAGGTAACGCCTAAACGAGACACACCTGGACTACAAATGGAGCCTGTACCAAGACGCGGGTCCATTCCAGACAGGAGGACGGTTGGGGTAGGTTCGTAAGAGGCCACACCAGAGCAAAACTGTAAGTAGCGCTGCACCCGAGGCTGAATTTAGGGCACCAGTTTTTGACTTTACTAATATTTAGACCACACGGTCTAAAACCTAGTAATATGCTGATATTTACTGAGGCTTCCATTTATTCATTACTCCTCATTCAGCCCAAGAAGGTGTGAATGCTCGTCCCCTAGTCTATGGAGCAACTTACTCCTTAACTTTAGGTGAGTGTTGTGATGTGTACATGTGTGGTTACCACAGTTGGGCATTGCGATACGAATCGGGGGTGAGTTGCCATCACCCCTACTAAGTCACTATTCTCTACTTACCAGTGTTACAATGTTGAGTGCTCTGGGTAATATTACACACTATACCTCTACGGGAGAACCTTGGGATTAGTGGGTGATTTCGAGTGGTGGCGGGAGGCCATCCACACTAAGATGCATCTACCCTGTGGATGGTCACCCTGTTTGCTTATCATTGAGACCCTACATCCCATTCACTCTTGAGGGGAATTTGTGTTTCCTGCACACCGCTGTTTCGTACCCAGTTTTTATCTATTTATGTTGAGTTTAAGGACAGATTTGGGGCAAGGTTACTTTCCCCTGCACCCAAAAAACCTTGATATATTGTCCTTTTTTCCTTTCTTTTTGTTTTTATGTTTACCTAGGCAATATCCAGGAGTGATCTTAAATCTGACAGAACAGAAAGCAGGGCCATTTTGATCTTGCACGCCCGGATATACACTGTGGGTATTATCCCCCAGTTCACATTCACGCACACTTCACTTTTTAGTTGGTCCTGAGGAAGCGCCACGGATCCGGTTGGACCGCAGGGGCGCGAAACATGTCGCCACATTGACCATTTTGTAGTTACCTGTTGGGACATTAAGCCCACTAAGGTAACACCCAACCTATGGGTTTTTTAGCCTGTCAAGGGTGCCAACCCGTATTTTCTATTAAACAACATCCTTTGAGCAACCCTTAGACATTTTTAATATATCACGTCACACACACTACTGCACCACTATTAGTTTTAGGACCCATACCACACACCCGCATGCACCAGATGGCGTTTTCTCTAAAAAGATCTCTGCTAAAGTGACCCTTCGGGGGACCCATAGGGCATTGCAGCGCCGGCCCGACGAGGAGCAAAACGCCCGATGATGAAGCATGACATCTCTCGGGGTGTGTGAGGGCAACAAGAGAAAAGCTCTGCTTTCCCTCTCAACCCTTGGGTCTCATATAGCCTAGGACCCTCTTTACATACGTTTTTCTGTTTCCTCTCTTCTCTACTCCTTTAGAACAGTGTCTCCTTTTTTGATTGACATAGATGATACACGGAGCACAGACACTGGACCATAACAAGCTCCTGGTCCCCCCCTCTCTTTTTCCATATAGACATTTAGCACGGTGGCACAGCCGAGGGACCCGATTTTTCTTTTTTCTTTCTTCCTATCTCTTGTTTCTTTTTCACCTGAGTACGAAACATGACCACCTCCAGCACGGGGGAGAACTTGGGACTTGGCTTCAGTGACGATGTTGTGGCCGAGATCCTAAGAACCCCCTCACTATTGGATAGTGAAGGCAACATCGACACAAGGTGATTGGAATTCCCTGGCATGCTTGAAGAAACTACAGGCCAAAATTGCTATGCACGGTACAATCATGACGGAATACCTACGAGCGAATGCTGCACCTAATGGCCTGATTGTCCGCACGGCACCGAAGATTTTTCTGGAAGATCTCATTTTCCGCAGAGAATGGAGCCAGATTGTATGGAAGTGCACCCGTGACTGACTGATCCTGATAATTGGCACGCCAAACACCTCTCCGAGGCATTGATTATCAAAATTAACATCGCAGAAAATGGGTTGAAAACCGGGTTCAGCATCACTGCCTACAAGACCCGTTTAGCCGAAATAAATGCAGAAATGACGGGCCATCGGGACTATCTTTTACAGCAGAAAGTGTCAAAATTACAGAAGGATATCAAAAGATTCGACAGAGAGAAAATATATCTCTATACCAAGGAAGATTACAGACCATCAGACAGTGATGCAGCTTCAGATGATGGTTCCATGTCATCAGCCAACTCAGGACGCTCAATGTATAGCAACTCTAGCAACAGTAGTTGGGGAAGGAACAGCAACAAACCAGGACTCCTCCCTCCACCACCGATGCCACCCATGTACGGATATGCCCAACAACCTTACCCTCAACGGGGCCCTATGTGGTATCCAGCATACCCAGGCCCACATCCAGGATTCCAACAACCATTCTTCCCTAATGCGCCTCCTCCTTTTCAGAACAGAGGCAGGGGGCGAGGCAGAGGAAGAAGAAGAGGACAGAAACAGGTGCAGTGGCAGGACCCAGAGACACAACAGAGAACAACACGGAGCATGACACACCGAGACCATTATAGTGAATTTAACGGATAGTCATCTCAACACAGACGAAATCACCATCCTGGAGAAGGGTTTGGGTTTTGTACCCACCCCCAAAGAAGTCAACTTCCGTATGAACGAAGAGCTGCAACAATTATTTCGGAAGATACGTATAAAATCTTTCTTTAGCAATAATCCCATCCCAGAACGCCAGGAAACTGGACTCAGGCCACCCTCTAGATTCACCGCCTCAGCTGGTATGGTCCCCAGCAAGGTGTTGACCTTTGAAAAGCAGTTCTCAAGGAGGCTAATAACGTCAAAAGAAACCCAGTCTATGACAACTTGCCCAAAAGACTACGCCACACAGTGCTCTCACTCACCAATGATGAAACTATCATTATAAAACCGGCAGACAAGGGCGGTGCCACCGTCATCCTATCGGTTGAGGACTATGGCAAGGAATGCTCTAGACAACTCAGTAACACCGAATACTACAAAAAACTAGAGACAGATCCCACTGATAGACTACTTTCACGGATACGGATCTTGGTCAACGTAGCAACAAATGAAGGCTGGATCACACCACAAGAAGCGGCATTCTTGATTAATAAGGACTCCAGGATGCCATATTTCTACCTCTTACCCAAAATTCATAAGGGCATCATTCCGCCACCCGGTCGTCCTATTGTCTCTGGCATAGGCTCCTTACTGGAACCGCTTAGCAAGTTCAGCGATTATTTTCTACGCCCTTTGGACCAAGCCACTCCAGCTTACCTGAAAGACACCAGAGATGTCCTCAATCTCATACAGGAGATCAACAATAACAACACAGAGACCATTAATCTCCTCATGACGTTGGATGTGGAGGCATTATACACGAACATCCCCCAGGACGCAACCATTGAAGTGGTAGAACAACTTCTCCACAAGACCAACCTCCTTACCAACACTCCAGCGGAATTCATTACGGAACTCATCACGATAGCCCTTAAGAATAATTTCTTTATGTACAAAACTACCATCTACCACCAGATACAAAGGACCAGCATGGGGAGTACCTTCGCGCCAAGCCTCGCGGGACTGTATATGGCACACTTTGAGGCTAATAACATCTTCACAGACAACAATCCCTAAAAGAAAAATTGGTTACCTGGAAACGGTACATCGATGATGTGCTCATCCTGTGGAAAGGGGGTGTTGACACCTTCTAAGAATTCTATCAGTGGATAAACAACCTGAACCCCCACTTACATTTCAGTAAAACAGAGAGTGAGGAAGAAATCCCTTTCCTGGATCTCCTCATCTCTTTGAAGGAAGGACAGCTCCATACCACCACCTACAGAAAGGCTACTGACCGCAATAGCCTGTTGAGTTTCCATAGCCACCATCTCAAAGCCCTGAGGGAAAACTTACCCATGGACAATTTCTCAGAATCCGCCGAAATTGTAACAATATTCGTGAATATGACACCCAGGCCAATACTCTGATGAAGAACCTCCAGCAGAGGAACTACCCAGATACTATTGTGAAGCATGCACATAAACGAGCCAGGAACAATAATCGCCAAGCACTATTGGAAGATAGGGTGAAAGAACCCGACAATATCATCACATGTGTGACAACTTTCACACCACTATCTAACAAAATCAAGAACATTGTGAATCGCAATTGGAAGATTCTGAATATGGGCGCTCTGACGATAGAACAACCTAGATTTGCTTTCAAGAGAACCACGAACTTATGTGACCAATTGATTAACACCAGGCCATGACCTAAGACTAACCGTCAGGAACCTACTCTTTGGGACCTCTCTGCTGTAAAGGGTCACCACCCCTGCGGGATGTGTAGCGCGTGTCCCTTCACCCAACACGCTACAACCCTCAACCTTGACGAATTCACATGGGATCAACGTAAACACACGAACTGTAACACCAAAAATTGTGTTTACCTTATTACCTGTCCGTGTTCACTCCGCTACGTTGGAATGACTACACTACAGGTCGAAATGAGGATCAGTGAACACAGGAGTACGATCAGACGGGGAAGAACGGCCATGAGACTAACCAATCATTACATCGAGAAGGACATTCGTGTGATGACATCAGATGGACAATATTGGAGAGCAACCAGCTGTGGAACAATACTTCTTTACTACACCGAGAACAGTGATGGGTACACCACCTACGAACAAATGAACAAGGTCTCAATGATGAGATACCATGGACTGAACTGTAAACCAAATACACACTCAAGATATTATTCAGACCATACGCCAGTTATATACACCACTGGCCACGAATATCCCATACGAGCCACACCTCCCAACCCCTGATTAACACGAAAGGCCTCCTATCACTCCTCATTGGGTACACCCCTGTTTGCTAGTATCTAGAGTTGCATACCCTACACGAGGAGTTTGAGTGTACATTTTTTAGGGGCTAACCGATAATGATTCATTTCCTGTGGAAATTGCTGATTGGGGGTAACAGAACGCCACAACATGCCATTTGATCCTACACACAAGCTTATTACTATATTTGAGTACTCCATGAAACGGGGTTATAATGATCCACCTCATCATGATTACTACTCTTATAATCATCTACCTTAGGCGATTGTCAACTTAACCTTGCCCCGCTCTTAGACTAAGGTCATCAACATCTACCAGCATCATATGACCGGGAGCATTGTATACGACCAGATATTGCGTCTCAAATGAGATTCAAACAATACCACATATGTGCCCCAGACTTACACCTTTCTTTCCCCCTCCACTTGCCCTCCTCCTCAAACTCCATTTCTCTGTGGCATTTTGATTGGAATATGTAACTCTATTTCAAGAAGGAGGCATACGAGGGAACATGCACGCATGCGTTTGCCACGCATGCGCTAAGAATCAAATGTCTGGGCATCACACAGGCGCATAATTGAGAGCACTCTATACGATCAGACACTACGTTTCAAACTAGATTCACATTACACTTCACATCTGCTCGAGATCCCCCCCCCTCCTTGAAAACCCATTTCTTTGTTGCATTTTGATTTGACAGTATAACTATACTTTATTAAAGAGGTAGATGAGGGAACACGCATGCACACGCTTGCCACGCATGTGCGAAGACCATTTGTCTGGGCGCATGCGCACTATCGAGAGACACCCGCGCACACACCTGCTCCAGATTTGTACCGGAAACAGGTACCGCCTAAACGAGACACACCGGGACTACAAATGGAGCCCGTACCAAGACGCGGTTCCATTCCAGACAGGAGGACGGTTGGGGTAGGTTCGTATGAGGCCACACCAGAGCAAAACTGTAAGTAGCACTGCACCCGAGGCTGAATTTAGGGCACCAGTTTTTGACTTTACTAATATCTAGACCACACGGTCTCAAACCTAGTAATATGCTGATATTTACTGAGGCTTCCATTTATTCATTACTCCTCATTCAGCCCAAGAAGGTGTGAACGCTCGTCCCCTAGTCTATGGAGCAACTTACTCCTTAACTTTAGGTGAGTGTTGTGATATGTACATGTGTGGTTTACCACAGTTGGGCATTGCGATACGAATGGGGGGTGAGTTGCCATCACCCCTACTAAGTCGCTATTCTCTACTTACCAGTGTTACAATGTTGAGTGCTCTGGGTAATATTACACACTATACCTCTACGGGAGAAACTTGGGATTAGTGGGTGACTCCGAGTGGCGTCGGGAGGCCATCCACACTAAGATGCATCTACCCTGTGGATGGTCACCCTGTTTGCTTATCTTTGAGACCCTACATCCCATTCACTCTTGAGGGGAATTTGTGTTTCCTGCACTCCGCTGTTTCGTATCCAGTTTTTATCTATTTATGTTGAGTTTAAGGACAGATTTGGGGCAAGGTTACTTTCCCCTGCACCCAAAAAACCTTGATATATTGTCCTTTTTTCCTTTCTTTTTGTTTTTATGTTTACCTAGGCAATATCCAGGAGCGATCTGACAGAACAGAAAGCAGGGCAATTTTGACCTTGCACGCCCAGATATACACTGTGGGTATTATCCCCCAGTTCACATTCACGCACACTTCACTTTTTAGTTGGTCCTGAGGAAGCGCCACGCATCCGGTTGGACAGCAGGGGCGCGAAACATGTCGACCACATTGACCATTTTGTAGTTACCTGTTGGGACATTAAGCCCACTAAGGTAACACCCAACCTACGCGTTTTTTAGCCTGTCAAGGGTGCCAACCCCTCTTTTCTATTAAACAATATCCTTTGAGCAACCCTTAGACATTTTTAATATATCACGTCACACACACTACTGCACCACTATTAGTTTTAGGACCCATACCACACACCCGCATGCACCAGACGGCGTTTTCTCTAAAAAGTTCTCCGCTAAAGTGACCCTTCGGGGGACCCATAGGGCATTGCAGCGCCGGCCTGACGAGGAGCAAAACGCCCAATGATGAAGCATGACACCTCTCGGGGTGTGTGAGGGCAACAAGAGAAAAGCTCTGCTTTCCGTCTCAACCCTTGGGTCTCATATAGCCTAGGACCCTCTTTACATACGTTTTTCTGTTTCCTCTCTTCTCTACTCCTTTGGAACAGTGTCTCCTTTTTTGATTGACAAACATGATCCATCATTGTCTGGAAACTGCCTATGCTTAATCTGCATGGTAACTGTTACATGTTTTTTAGTTTTTTTGCTAAATCCAGTGGTTGATTTAATGTTTTGTTTCCTGGATGGACCCCTTAATTCAAAGGAAAGTTATCAGGTGCATTTTGCTCCGCCAGCTGAGTATTTTGGTTCAGGAAAATCTACCGGACACTGCTCTTCCTGAATTTACTACTTGCTCTAGAAATCAGATTATTTCCCATTACCACCCATCTCTAAATCACCCCTTGGATGTTTCCTGTATTAAGTGTGCAATTCCCGCTTGGCCCTCTAATGCTGCTTTGGCTTTGATTCACAGGCTAAAAAAAAGTAACTATTTTTCACACAAAAATCTTTGATGTTGTAATAGGTGAGACATCTATAACACGAAGTAAAAGTTAAGTAAAATCATACACATTTGGAATCAAACTGGAACTTGAGATGTAATAAAATACCATAATTAAACGAGCATTCTAGCTTATTGTTAGGGCAGGTGTTTAATAGTGTGTTTTTTAGCCTCAGCACTTTGACATGGCCTTCCTGAAGGATCCTGCTAAAAGTGCAGAGTTCATGAATGTTTAAAACCCCGTCGTTAAATAAAAGATGACATCACTTAATAGGAAAAAGTGGCCGAGATTCAAACTCACCCTATAAAACTAATGTGGCATGACAAGCTTTAGTGCTAAGCTTATTGCACTTTTATGAATCAAAAAATTATTGCAAGATGAACATAAACACGCAGATTTCCAGATTTGCCGATGAGGCAGAATTAGGTGGTTAAAAGTAAAATACAGCTCTAAATGTGAAAAAAATAAGTAGCTCGCACAAATTTGCATATCAAACTCTGAACAGGTTCAGTGTTTGTCAATCTGTTCATAGTTGAAATCCCTAGAGCACTGAATAAAAGCGAAAATCAAAAACAAAAGTGAGCTAACATGCAATTAAATTTAATGGGGAAGGTCACACTAAAACAAAAAAAAATAGTTTTCAATGCAAACCCAAGAGGATACGTCTGCCAGGTACATTCACTAATAACATGAATTAAACCTGACCGTGTTAGGGGAAGAAGGTCGCATATTGTGGCATCTCTAATTTAAAATTACATTTCGGACCAAATGATGATCCTGCGGTCATCACGTGACCTGCAACGCGTATGTGCCACTTCACAGGATCTACTTTCATTACTCTTACAGATAATTGTGACCAGAGTAAGCTGCCAAGGCACACCCACAGAGCACGTATCGTATACTAGAGAGTCTGAGTGAACCTAGAAAAAAAGAGTTCCTACACTGGGGGGGTACTTCAAGCCACGATGCCGGGGTTGCTGCTTTCTCTGTGTGCACCGCCATTTGCTACTTGAACACAAGAGAACAACTGTCACACAGGTGTTTCCGTTTAACAACATCACCACAATGCTGGCGAATGATGTAGCCATGGCCCTGTTCGTGCCACTAACATAGCTTCAGTCAACTTGCTTTCTTTTTGCTAAGCAAGCGAGGCGCCATCAATCTTGGTAATGAGGTATAATTTGTGACCAAACTATTACACTGCTCTTCGGTAGGAAGAGGTGGTGAACGAGTGGGCTCCTCTCTGCAGTGATGACCTGTCGCCATCTGTCATCCACAGGGGAGCCAAGGCCCTCTTTTGAAGTGATGCTGAAGGCATGCCAGTGTAACCATCTTTGACGTGCCCCACCTAATATGCACACACTCTATATATAACAGCCCCAATCTATGTTTAGGTGTGGGAACCCCTCCTATAGTCAGAAAGGTATGCAGCTCATCCTCACAGAACTGTGGCTAGCCCCTCTGTTGTGATAAGTCATGCTGCATGCTCCACTGTCTAATCACACCTAGTGTATGTCTGCATGTCAAGGACTAGTGGTTTTAGTATTGTTTTGAATGTAACCCGTTTGTGCCTGTACAGCAGATTACTGCTGTTTTTTATGTAATGTTGCTAATTGGTTTGTTTGATTTATGCACGCTTCTGAAATAAACGGTGACATGGAGAATGTATATATTACATAATGTTTTGCGAACTATGAAAACATTGCATCGGTTGGAAAATGGGTGTTGTTAGAAAGTGGTTTGTTAGTTGAATGGTGTGTGAGTCATGGCCAAACAAAGCCACTATACTTTGCAAGGTGAACCACAAAAAGTCACTAAATTAATCTGTGCTTAACCCTGGGTAGCGTGGCACAAAGAGCAATCAGGCTTAGCTTAGAGGCAATGTGTAAAGTATGTATGCAGTATACAAACAATAAGAAAGTGAAAACACAACCCAAGAAAAATTCCAAACCATTTTACAATAGAGTACATTTAAAGAAAATATTTGGCACCAAAAAAAAAACCAATCCAACCAGTAGAACTGGAGTTATGAATTTTTAAATATTTTAGTTAAAATAGCACCAACAAGCACAAAGTGACACCTATGGATATCTGGTCCTGCTGGACCGGTTCAAAGTCACAAGCTCAGGCAGACTGAGATGGAGCGCAGGTCGGCTACAGGTTAGGCCCGCTGCAGTTTTACAAACTTAAATCCATGGCAAGAGTCCTGTTTGCAGTAGAGGGGACCATGAGGAGCAGGAAGAGCATTGACAAGGAGGCTGCCGGTGTAGTGAGAAGAGCGGGCCAGATGTCCCTGATAGATGTTGCTGGAGCCTCACGTTGGCGGTCCCCGCAAGCAGTCAATGCAGTAGTGCAAAAGATCAGGCTGACGGCACCTCGTGTTGAATTGTGAGGGGAGTGGCAAGGTCTTGTGTGAATGGGCCTGTTGGGAGTCAAGAAGAACCTAAAAGCTTGAATACCACTCTCTGAGCCACATCAAGGGTCTGAGAGGCACCACTTGGGGGTCAAGACTCTCTTCAGATGTATCTAGTTGCAGGATGCTGGGAAGCCTTTATGTCCTTGAGGCTCAGATCAGGAGGCCAACAGACTGCTCCTTGGAGTCACTCTGGGATCCTTGGGTTCAAGAAGAGTAGGTGTATGAGGTCATATTTCTATAGCCGGGTGCTCTGGTTCTGGAAGGGGGGAGAAGCTTCTGGACAGTGGCTTTTAAGCCAACGGAATTTCCTGCCTCCCCTGCCGTGAATCCAAGCTGGCTGCAGTTACAATGTCGGGTCATTAGGCCCTTTGTGTGAAAGCAGAGCACAGGCTTGTTAGAAATGGGATTTCTGGTTGGCTAGGGCTGGGGCCAAAGCCAGGCAGAAACCACCACTCTAGTCAGGGCTGGGGAGTTACACGCCAAAGATAACCCCTGCTCACCCCCTTGGTAGCTTGGCACGAGCAGTCAGGCTTATCCTGGAGGCAATGTGTAAAGCGTTTGCGCGCGCACCCAGCGACAACACCCAAGGCCCACCACAAAAGAAACTCCACACAAGGTATTATATAAAAATAGCCTTTGTATTATACCAAAACACATTAGATAAAAACACACACTTTACAATGTGCCAACAGGCACTGGCAGAATTTACAAGAGATTATATGTACAGGGGACAGGGCCACATGGACCACTGTCAGGAATTAGCACTTTGTAGAAATAGCACATAGGATATAAAATGACTGTAGCACAAAATAACACATATAGCACACAACCAGTAACTACTGGTAACAGGTAAGTACCGCCTACGCAACCCTAACCACCGTAGGAAAATATCGCGCAGGGAACCAAGACCTCACTAGCACCACCTGTACTAGGAGAAAACAACCACCTAAGTATCTCAATACCTGTAGGGGTAATAGCATGTTACACATGATGCATCACAACACATTCAGAGGTGTAGGGAAGGAACAATAGCGCAAGAACTCACATAAGCCACCACCTGTGGCAGTCCCTAGGCCAACTGGCCTTGTCGGGGCTAGGACGCCCTGTGTCCAGCAGAGTCAGGGCAAGACTGCGCAAGCTGCGCAAGCCAAAGCGCACAAGGCACAACCTACACGTTGCAGCTGCCCACTAAGTGCTGGGCAGCTGGGAAAAGGAGCGTGGGCACCACTGTGCCTGTAAATCGAATATGGCATACGTTGGAGCCTCTCTGGGCTCTGAAACTACTATGCCCCCTTGGAGCCTCGTGGGCTCGAGAAAAATGATGTGCCCAAAACGTTGGAGCGGCCCGCTGCCTTCCGGGGCCGCTCTGATCGCAAGGAAAAATGCCCCCAGACGTTGGAGTCCCTCTGGACTCTAAGAAACACTGTCCCCAACTTGGGAGCGACCTCGCGCTCCTAGGCAAATGCCCTGGGATGACGTTGGAGCCTTTCCTGGCTCTTCAACAAACAAACTGCCATGCTCCTCTTGGGTGGAGGGGGCGTCCCGCTGCAAGACGGGGGCCGCCCTGACTCTGCCTCCCCAATCACATAAATGCGGTCTCTAATCACCAGCAGCACTCGCTCCTCCGGGCGGGACCTCTCTCCTCGGGGCAAATGCGGGAGTGGAGCCCTCGCGACTCCCAGACGTGGCCAGACCCCGCTCACCAACACACCGGCTCACTGGGCTGCTTGATCGTCATGCGATCGCGGCGGACGTCTCCCGTTCCTCCTTCTCGTGGTGCTCGGCGGGGTAGGCACCCGCTCCGAGAACAACAGGGAAGCGGGTTGGACACCCGTTCTCTCCGTCCGATGCAGAAGTGGAGCCCTCGCGGCTCTATGACGTGGGCAGGCCCCGCCCACCAACGCGCAGATTCACCGGGCTACCTGGTCGCGGTGGTGATCTCCTCAGTACGGCGGCAATGCGGGGTGGGCTCCCGTAGTGAAAAATAATTAATTAAGCGGGGTAGGCTCCCGCTCGAGCCAATAAGCAAATCGGCAAGGTCCCTGGCGGGGTGGGCACCCGCTAGGGATATTAATTTCCTTAATAAGCGGGGTAGGCACCCGCCAACGGCAATGAGGAAATAAGCGGGGTAGGCACCCGCGAACACGGCCACAGCGGGGGAATCCCTATGTCGGAGTTCCCTCGTGAGAGATCGGAGCTCAGCGCTGCTGGCCACAATTGAAGGCGCTCCTTAGTCCAGGCAAGGCGCTTCTCCCCCAAAGAAGGGCATGAAAAGCGCTTCTTCTAGGCGCTAAGTTCAGGGAAGGTTTTCAGAAGCAGGGGGGGCAAAGACTGGGCCCATGGGCCAGCTCACAGGGCCCTCCAGCAGGGAGGCAGTCCCCAGTGGCTGTCTCTCCTGGCGCCCAGCAGCAGCAGGCCCCCCTCAAATTAGGATCAGCAAGAGAACAAATTGTAAGGGGACACAGCCCCTTCTTATACTGTAAAACCCCTTGTTCTTGGTTCAGGGTGAGGGGGAAAACCAGTCGCAGCTGGTTGGGGAGCACCCTTGATGTGCTCAGCCCCTCACTCTATTCACTGGCAGGATTAGGGTCATCAGTCGCACCACAGGGTGCAGAGCCAGCATTGTGTGGGGAAAGCCCTGCCCTATTCAGGTCCAAGGTGTACTCCTCCCCAGCCATCAGCATGCTAATCTCACACTCACCACTGGGGCAGACCCAACCAGACTCCTGGAGCCAGGCTCACCAGCCAGCTCCAGCCAATCACACGCCAGACACACTTTACACTAATATGCCAACTCCTAGAAGTGGCACTTCCGCACATGACATAATCACGCATTATACATCATTGCGAAGCATTCGATCACACGAGTCCGCACATACCAAACTCGAGCCTGCACACCCCACGCATCAGGAACTACCAGGGACACATGCATTCCCCATGCATTCCTATGGGAGGGCAGGCCTATCTCACCACATGCACTCAGAGTGCGCACGCACTTTACTCTGGGACACAGGGAAAGTGCGCAGAAACCAAAAATCACTACCACCAGGTCACCAGTAAAAGCAAAAAAGTTTAGGGGTGAACCTGCCAGAAGGGCCAAGTCCAACAAGGCTATTCCATTGTAAGTGGGGCTGTGCACAGTCCCCCCATCCTACTAGCAGATGGCCCATTCAAGCCCAGCTAATCTCTCTATTGTGTGACTGTCTAGGAGGAATTCAGAAAGTCTGTCAACTACACCCAGTCATGTGGCCTAGGCCAGGCTGTACGAACAAAAGAGCTGCGGGCAGAAAAATTCCAACTTTCTAAAAGGGGCATTTGTAAAATTATAATCTAAAACTCAATTTTACCATTAAATAGGGGTTATCCGTAGAATTCCAAAGACACCAAACATGATATATCCACCAGCTCCCAATTGGAAATTATAGCTTATTAAATTTAAAAGGGGAACCCCAATGTTATCCTATTGGATTGGTAGGCCTCACTGTAGCGAAAAACGAATTTGGGAGTTTTTCGATACCTGGACATGAAAAACTTAGAAGTACATGGCCAACTGTTAAATTACAGAGCACCCTGACCTGTGGGCTACCCAGGGCCTACTTTAGGGGTGACATATGTAATAAAGGGTGAGTATAGGACCAAGTCGACATGTCAATTTAAAACTGCATTTACTCTGTATTAGTATACTGGGACATGTTTTAAGGTGTTACTTAAGGTGCACAATAAGTGCTGCAGGCCCACTGGCAGCACTAAATTGACAGGCTCTGGGTTTATGGTATACTACTCTACAAGCAACTTCCAAGAAAATTAGCTATGCTAATTGGGTGTAAGCAAATGTATCTATGTTTTAGGGGAGAAAGCACAAGCACTTTAGCACTTGTTAGCAGTAATAAAGTGCACAGAGTCCTAACGCCAACAAGAATAGGTGCCGCAAAAATGGAGGCGTCCAGGCAAAACGTTTGGGGAAAGACCACCCTATGGCTGACAGGTCTAACATGTGTATATAAGATATATTTGGAAAAGGAACAATGATAAGCCTCTATATATTTTGACTAGTAAGTAGCCCAATAGAAAAATAGCACAGGAAATATGACTGATGATGTACTAAGGTCCTCTAGTTACGCACTGGAATTTAGACCCAGGGGGAGTGCGATTCACAAGAGAGTTTTGCACTGGCAAAGTCAATGCTAATGAATTTGTGATTCCTAAATTTGAATAGGAAAATCAGAAAAGTGCTTTTAAATTGATAATTTCCAATAAAATCACAAGGCGCACATAGCAATCCCTAGAGGGTCAATGAAATAAACAGGAGGCAACGGGGCATTACCCTTGCAGTTCACAAAAGTATGCACAAGTGCTTTGCAACCAACTTTGCATTCGCTATTCAAAATCATTATTTGAAACTTTGCTTAAAGATGATGGGGATAACACAGGCCAAGTAGAGTCTTTTTTGGAACTTGATAACAAAGATTACTGTGTCAGGCTCTGAGGAATATACATTGAGCCATCTGTAATACACCCAGAGCTCTATGTACCCTGTCTCTTAGATATAAAATTCTCAACATTTTGAGGATGATCTGCTTATAAGTGCTTGTGGAGCCATAAGCACATATCATATCAAGGTAAGTTTTTATGTAGAAGTTATGAATGGAGGGCAAAAGAGAGGAGCTAGGTTACTTAACTAGTAGCTGCTTGTCAATCAATTATCCTGAAAAGAAAAAGCGTAATTAAGGGTAATTTCAGCAGCTGCACTCATTTTGACTCTATAAAGCAGAGTGAGCAAATCCATCATATTTAATAAGTCAGACTGGACAATTAATAATAGTAGAGCTATGTGCTTCTATTCTGCAGAATACAACATGGTATCCATAATGCAGAAGAAATCATTTCCTTTGACCTCAATTTCTCCAAATAATACAGTGCGCAGGGAAGTGAGAGGTATTAGCATGGTGTATTTTCAATAATCAACAGCACACAATTGAAATTTGGTGTCCACCTTTGACAGGACTCCACTAGTCCCTCCTTTCCTCCCTTTCGCATTCTGATATTCCCTAGTAAGCCTACTTTGATCTGATTTGCCTCATTAGCTCATTATATTTGTGATGCAAGAAGGTTAGGACTGATTGGCTCTTTGTACCATCAATATCCACCTCTGAGAAAGAAAAGCACACGGGGCGGCCGGCATGGCTCGCGGGTTGGGGGGCAGGTGCGGGGGCCATGGATGTCGCAGGGGTGGTGTCGTAAAGGGGGAGAGGGTTTAGAAATTTACAACAACAAAAAAACTTACCTCGAGGCCGTGTCCCTCGTATTCTGTGCTCCTGCTTTCCTAAGTCCGCTTCCAGGAACAGGAAGCAGGCAGTTAGGCTCCCTCCCCTAAGCCAACCACAATGCTGCAGTGCAGCATTGTGATTGGTCTAAGCACCATGAAACAGCGCTCAGGCAGGGGCTGTAGGGGTGGGCATGTTCTCCATGCAGACTGTAATGCAGCCTGCATGGAGAACAGGGAAGTGCGCATGACTGCTGTGGGCGGCCCAAGAGGGCAAACCACTCTGCCACTGCCCTGCTCCATGAGCAGAGCAGCCCCGCCCACCCTCCCGCCCGCAAAGGAAACATAACATGATAATAACTCAAAGTTATTATCACGTTATGTTTCCTCTTCATGCATTGCTTGAAAGCAGTGGGGCAACACTCTTCCGCCATAGCGGAGGAGCGGCCGCTGAAAGCACACTGAGGAAATGTGAGCAGGCACTCTCGCTCCTGCCATGCACAGTGTTTGTCATAAATAATGTAATTTTAAAGGTTGCAGTGATGTTATCAATGATGCTATAGATTATGTCATTATTCATGCCATATGTGGGATAATTAACTCTGCGTGGTGAGTGTACGAGGTATAATTACCTTAGGGCATGAGTTATAGTTACTCGAAATAACTATGACCGATGAATTTCAGTGTCTTTTTAGTTTAAAACGTTATGTTTTCACTTAAGGTTTCACTGTAATGACACCTTAACCTTTGTTTTTTTCAGTGAATTTCTAGGGCTTCTTTAACACAAAGTAATATTTTCTTACCAATTGTAAAGCCAACTCCCCACTATGCAGGCACTTCTGCTCTGTGCGGGCGTGAGGTTAGCCTCAGGACCTGACCCAAGGCTAGGCCCTTTGGCCAACCCCCTGCCGGCAGTGAACCCTGCACCACAAATGACTTTCTGGCATGCACAGCATGTGGTTAGTCTCACAGGTCGTGGACGCACTCAGGAAGACTTACAGACTTACAGATGGAGGGCCGCCGACGCCAGCAATCAGCGAGGAGGAGGGAGCACAGGGGGACTGCAAGCACCAGCGGCCTCAGCACCAGGCCGATGCCACTTTCCCGCACCCGGAAGCGCGTAAATCTATTTTGCGGCTCCCGCAGCTCAGGGGCCGCCGACACCAGCAATCAGGGAGGAGGAGGGACCACAGGGGGACTGCAAGCCCCAGCGGCCTCAGTACCAGGCCGATGCCGCTTACCCATGCCCGGAGACGCGTAAATCCACCTCGTGTCTCCCGCAGCGTGGGGGCCGCCGACGTCAGCAATCAGCGAGGAGGAGGGAGCACAGTGGGACTGCAAGCCCCAGTGGCCTCAGCACCAGGCCGACGCCGCTTTCCTGCGCCCGGATGCGCGTAAATCCATCTTGCGGCTCCCGCAGCGTGGGGGCCACCGACGCCAGCAATCAGCGAGGAGGAGGGAGCACAGTGGGACTGCAAGCCCCAGCAGCCTCAGCACCAGGCCAACGCCGCTTTCCCGCACCCGGAGGCGCGTAAATCTATCTTGGGGCTCCCGCAGCGCGGGATGCGCACGGGCGTGCCCGGGCAAAGCCCGGGCCAAGGGCGGGCCCATCCGAGCCCGTCAGAGACCGGAAGAGGCTGGGCTGGGCCATCCCTCTAACGTCAATTATGGGTAAGTGGAAACAATTATGCAGTCAAGACCAGGGGGGTCTAAAAGTAAAAATCCCAAGAGAGTCTGCGTCCATCATCTCATATTTAACCTCGGCAGTGGGAGCTTTAAACAAGGAGATAGCTAACGCAGAAAAAGAACTGGGTTTGGGTACGAGTCAAGAGTCTGGAGAGGGGAATGTTATAACTGTGTCTGTGACTAACATCCCTGTTCCTCTGGAGCAAAGGGTGCTGATAAATACACCGATAGCTGTGAGAGAAGCACCGAATCACGATGCTGTGCAGACTGGGGGCATGGATGGCGCAACTAAAGAACCCTTGCCTGATTTGGAAAGGGCATTAAAATGGCCTACCTTGGGGCCTTCTGGGAAAAAGAGGGCCACTAGAAAAACTAATAAACGGGACAAAGGCTCGGAAAAGAGTAACTCTATGCAAGGAAATGTTGTAGGTGAGAATACTCAACTAATACTGCGGAACCTGGTGGAGGACATATTTAGCTCGTGGTTGGAATCTATACTTACTAGTATAGCTAAAGACATAATCGACACTTTGAATACCTGTGTCGCGAGGATCTTGAAACAATGTGAGCGCATTGACCCCCTTTTAACGGAACCGAAAATTCTGCATGATACCCCCAGCTTAAATATGCTTCCTAAGGCCCAATTAGAGACTAGGCCACATATTTGTAAGAATTACTTGGGTAGTCAACCCCAATTCCAATCATGGGCTAGGTCAAAATCTGGATCCCCAGATAGATCTGTGGTAGTCCAGGGCCCCCATGTAGGGGGGGATACCCACCCATGCTGTCCGGAGCCTTTTAAACCTGCCAGTTAATGGCATGACTTTGGCAATTAGTGAGACTCCAGCCCTACAAGAGAGGAATATAAAACCCAATTGCTGTAGACTTAATCTCCCCCATATGCCACCCCTTTGGTAGCGGTTCTTGTACGTGTACCCCCACTTGGTGATTATGACAATGAACCCTTCCTGGCTCTGCTATGAAAAACCAAAATTTGGTGTGATCAACATTGTATTGGCAATGCCGAGATTTCTTCTAACATTATAATGGCTAGACGGGTGGGGTGGGTTGATAATTGTCTCAAACAAGTCAACGGTGATTGCATTATCGTTAATTTTAACAAATGGAATTTAGCTGATAGGCTGTTTTGGGATGCCTCTGAGTTGGAGAAGGGGGGTATTAGGGCTTTGCCGCTGGGTTTTCTCTATCCCCCAGTAAGACGTTCAAATGCACCTGTTAGATCTCAGATTGAACAGCGGTTATGTGGGGAGAGCACTCCGGTATTGAACCAATTTTATCAATAGTTCTCCGTTAGTAAAAACAGCGGTGCTACAGTTATGTAGGAGTTTGTCCTCTCCTACTGTGATAGAGACCAGATATTGACAGGATGAGAGCCTGTGTATAACTGTGCACTGTTCACAAAGTGTCTAATCTGACACTATACAATTTTTGAAAGCATAATGTGTTTAATTTTCAACACAGAAACAAGACATTCTCTAGAACTTTTCACAATATTTGGATGTAAAACAGCGAGTAAAGATATTGCGGTTTGTACCAAAACAAATTCATGTCATGTATGCATAAAGAACTCGGTTACATACAGGAATCATGTGTAACATTACTTCAATTTACATGTAATGAACATTTGATAATGCAACAAAATTACAACACAACAGAAACGTAAATGAACAATGCATTTCGGAACCAGCCGGTTCCTTCGTCAGGGGCCAATCTGAAAAATAAAGAGTAAACCATTTTGCTGGTGAGTGCAATTTGCTTAGGGCTCAATCTCTAGAACTCTAATGATGAACAAGCGTGTCTCAAAAAGAGTTACCTGTTCGTGTGTGCTATTAAATGTGCTCTGAAAAAGATAAAGATGTGACCAAGTCAGCAACAACTGGGGCTGTAAGGTGTACGTGAAAGATGACAGCATATAATTGCCAAATTCACGCTTACCTGTTTATGAGGAACCTCGTGATTCTGAAAATGTAAAGAACGAACCGTGTAGGGTTAATGAAGCTAACAGAACCTGGGATGAAATAAGTGTGCTCAATTATATTGGTTCCCGAGGAGATAAAATCTTACCTCTGACGAGATGCTTTTAGGAGCTGTGTGGAGAATAAATGGAAGATATCAACAAAACGTGCCGTGTGAAATAAATGGAGCTAACGGGAATTACGATTTGTGCAGTATTCACAATTTACGAGCGTTTACAAACAGGTAAAAATCTTACCTCTAGAAAGATGTTTAAAGAGCTGCCGAGAAAAGAAAGCGAGGTTTTAGAATCAACGCGTGACCGAAGTTGACGGATAGCTCGGCCACCGCAAATACCAGTGGCGGAAACCTTACCTAAAAGGTACTTCGGGACAAGAGTAACCGACGATTTTCCTCACGGGATAGATGGGTGCATAAACTCAAATTTGAGGATGCTATTTCAAGGTAGAAACCGGAACACAAACCGGAAGTGCTCGACATAGACAGCGGACAATTGGGGACAGATGCAATCAGCTAAGTGTTTCTAACTAAACGGACGCACGGAAGCGCCATCTTGGAACGGAGTCAAAAGACTTCCAGGAGAATTAGCAGATACACCAGGGTTCATGAAATGCTATAGTTATAGAAATGGAAATAGTAGGAGAAGAAAAGCAAAATCCTCAGAGAAAAGTATGCATCGTTTACGATTGTAGACACGCAGTCGGAAAAGCAAGCAGAAAGTCTAAGAAGCTGACATTTCTGCCTAGAACTTGTAAACATATTGCACAATTTCGGTTCAATGAGAAACTGCAGTATACGAAGAACTGGGAATTCAGCCTCTACGCTTGAGACTGAACCTCGTGTTATACGAGACGAACATATAAGGAGTGTGGGTGTAAGGCGGACACTTGTCTGTGAGTCAGGATAGTTAGGTTTCGGGGGAAAACCTCGCTTTCTTTTCTCCGCAGCTCTTTAAACATCTTTCTAGAGGTAAGATTTTTACCTGTTTGGAAACGCTCGTAAATTGTGAATACTGCACAAATCGTAATTCCCGTTAGCTCCATTTATTTCACACGGCACGTTTTGTTGATATCTTCCATTTATTCTCCACACAGCTCCTAAAAGCATCTCGTCAGAGGTAAGATTTTATCTCCTCGGGAACCAATATAATTGAGCACACTTATTTCATCCCAGGTTCTGTTAGCTTCATTAACCCTACACGGTTCGTTCTTTACATTTTCAGAATCACGAGGTTCCTCATAAACAGGTAAGCGTGAATTTGGCAATTATCTGCTGTCATCTTTCACGTACACCTTACAGCCCCAGTTGTTGCTGACTTGGTCACATCTTTATCTTTTTCAGAGCACATTTAATAGCACACACGAACAGGTAACTCTTTTTGAGACACGCTTGTTCATCATTAGAGTTCTAGAGATTGAGCCCTAAGCAAATTGCACTCACCAGCAAAATGGTTTACTCTTTATTTTTCAGATTGGCCCCTGACGAAGGAACCGGCTGGTTCCGAAATGCATTGGGCATTTACGTTTCTGTTGTGTTGTAATTTTGTTGCATTATCAAATGTTCATTACATGTAAATTGAAGTAATGTTACACATGATTCCTGTATGTAACCGAGTTCTTTATGCATACATGACATGAATTTGTTTTGGTACAAACCGCAATATCTTTACTCGCTGTTTTACATCCAAATATTGTGAAAAGTTCTAGAGAATGTCTTGTTTCTGTGTTGAAAATTAAACACATTATGCTTTCAAAAATTGTATAGTGTCAGATTAGACACTTTGTGAACAGTGCACAGTTATACACAGGCTCTCATCCTGTCAATATCAGATCTCAGATTGAGGCATACCCAAAGAGGCCTTATCAGACCTTTAATCACCCCTCACGAATTAAAGACCCTGAGTCTCGCCCAGAAAGTTCTTGCTGGAGAGACGTAGCAGCCCCACATACATTATCCATGCAGACAGGGCTTGAAGTAGCTGGTTTAGCTGTATCAAATAGATTTCTCCCGCTGTCCCAGCTAGATGAGAATGATTGACTGGAGGCACCCAATGATTGTTTACCTGAACCCAACCACAATGATCAGACCAAAGATATAGAAACTGCCCCCAATTGTAAGATCATCAGCTGGAACATTGCGGGTCTTAGAACTAAAAGAGATGTTCCAAGCTGGCTGAATTTTATAAAACAATATGACATTATTGACCTCCAGGAAACGTGGGATAGGGCGAGCAACTTTTGGCTGGATGGGTTTGGCCTAGTGCCCCTTTTTTCACTAAAGCTAAAAGGGTCAACAAAGAGGTTGGAGGCGAGTTCCCATAATTGTTTGATAGTAGAATTAAGCACACCTAACTATCCCAAATTATTATTAGATAATTTTTACAACACTGGTGAAAGTGATTTTATGAATCAACTTTTATGTTATTTGAAATGTTTTTTAGAAGATTATAGGTTGACGCAATCCACTTTTTATTATACTATACTTATGGGTGATTTTAATATTCATTTGTGTGATTTGAATTGTCATGTTGATGATCACTTAGAGCCTGCCCACTCAGTGACACCTCACTTTGAGCACACGTAACAGGGGGAGGCTCTGGAGGACCTTTTGGCTGGAGCTGACCTCTTCGAACCCAGCTTTAATGATCGATTTGAGCGGTTTCCCACGTTTAAGACCAAGGAAAGGGACACTGTTATTGACTATATATTTTTGTCCCCCACGATGTTAGCTAAGGTAGTGTTCTATAACGCCAGATTGTCTCCCTTTAGTGATCACAACCCAGTAATTTTAGAGCTAGACAAAGATTGTGGTCTTCTGGGAACAGCGGGTAAGAATATGGGAGCTAACTGTGTGGCAACAAGTGATCGGGAAGGAGGCTCAAATGGTCCAAGGTAATACCTGAATTTTTCCTTGCAGATTTATGTGAGAAGGCCAAAGAAAACATTGCAAAATGCGTAGATTATACTACTCCAAGGGCAGAGGTCCTTAGAGCCTTTGAAGGTATTTGTGGCCAGGTAGCATCTGATCTGACTGTTATAACTAAACCCAGATTAAATACAGGTGAAAGGTGGTTTGATACCAACTGCTCAAGGGGCCACCGAAACCTAGTACAAGCCCTGAAAAATATACCTCGAGACAGGGAACAGATAGCCAGTTTAAGGAAGCAGTATAAGCTAGCGGTAAATACATGAAAAAATGAGATTAAAGAAGAGGCCTGGAACGCACTTAAGTCTGTTGAAGTCTTAAAGAAAAGCTCGAGATTCTGGGCTATTGTTGATACACCCTTTTTTTCTGGCATAGAGAATGATGCCCTGGAAACTAACATCACAGAGGGGCAGTGGCTTGCTCACTTTGAGGCAATTTATGGATCTAGTGTAGTTCCGGACCCCTTCCCTTGTAGAGATACTTATTGTGACTTACCCCTGTTGTTTTTTAAAGAGGAGGATATTGAAAGGGCGATAATAGAGACATCTAGTAATAAAGCACCTGGCCCTGACTGTGTCCCTGCAGACCTGTATAAATGTGATCCTTAATTTTTGGGCTAAGATATTAACAAACGTTTTTAATGCCTCAGGTGCTCAGGGGTTTCCTGCATCCTGGGCCCTGTCAACAATCATACCAGTTTTTAAAAAGGCACAGAGAGGGGATCCACGGTGTTTTAGACCAATATCATTGATTGATTCTGCATTTAAAATACCAGGCAAAGTGATCCTGGCTAAAGTCACGGACTGGGTGAATGACAATGAGGTTTTATCCAATCTACAGTACGGTTTTAGAGAAGGCAGAAGCACTATGGATCAGTGCCTTAATTTATACCTATTAATAGGCAAATATACGATAGCCAAAGAAGGTTCTTTGCAGATGGCCTTTATGGACCTCACCTCAGCATTCGATCTGGTTAACAGATCGAAGCTGTGGTCTATTCTGCTTGATATGGGCATTGATACTTGCCTAGTTTACTTTTTAGCAGATCTACAGCAACAGTCAGGGTTACTCAGGAAGGCAAATGCACAAGGCACTTTAAATTGGGTAGAGGCGTCCGCCAGGGATGCATATTGGTGCCACTACTTTTTACCCTTTATATTAATGCATTAGATAAAACATTAGATCAGGCAAGCTTGGACACTCCGCGTGTAGGAGAAAGGACTATTCCGGTTCTCCTATACACGGATGACGCTGTGTTATTATCCCATACTGCGATAGGCCTCCAGAGGCTTTTGGATGCCTTCGGGGCCTATATGAAATCCTTGGACTTGATAGTGAACATCTCGAAATCACATGTCATGACAATGGGCCAAAGAGGTGACCTCTTTTACATATTTGGGGGTCCTATTCGATGATAGATGCTCTTGGGTCCCCCAACACAAAGCTAAAAAAAATGTAGAAGTTAGATCAACGACAGCTCTACTAGGGTTTACACAGCGCTTGGGGGCTAGGCCTTTTGAAGCTATTCTTAATATTTACAGATCCAAATGCCTGGCTATTGCTATGTATGGTTCAGCCATTTGGGGTTATAAACAGCTGGCAGGGATGCAGACGGCTGAAAACAGATTTTTGCGTACCCTTCTGTGCATACCCCAATTAACCCCAACTTTTGCTATCCATCAGGAATTGGGGCTGGGTTATGTGACTGAGGGGGTGCCCTAGCTTTAAAATGCTGCGTCAATCCTTACGCCTGCTTCAAGCAGGCGGAGGGTTTTGACGCAGCATGGCCTTAAAAGTGGCTGAGTGAAATCTTGTAGATTTCACTCAGCCACTTTTAGGAGGCGTTCCTGTGCCACTACGCCCACCCCTGCACCGGAACGCCTACATGTGGCACGGGCTTTACAACGTGACACATCTCCCAGATGCGTCACGTTGTAAGTACCCCGCACCATGGCGCTGGCTTTGCGCTGCCGCTGCGTCACAAAAGTGATGCAACGGCGGCATAAAAGAGGCGCAAGGGGCTTGTAAATCTGCCCCTTTGTGTATTCCTCGTTTCCAGCTGGGAGAGGTCAGTGAGACTCTTTTGCACCAGTACACAAAACCCTCCCGTTTGGGCATGGCTTTTCAGGGCCATGTGAAAGAGATGGTGCTGAGGAAATGGCGAGAGGTGGACAAGGTACAGGTCCCTTGCTTCCTCCAGAAACTCTACTTGTTGGAGGGGGGTGATCCCTTGCCCCACAATGTGAGGTTGGATTCGATCCTTGCCACACTGATTGGCAAAATGGCTATTCAACCTGAGGATTGTACCCCGACTGATGCTACTGATAAAAAGGTGGTCTCTAGTCTTAAGAAGGCATTTGTGGCAGAGAAGTTAGCACTGAGAGCTAGCCTTTCCTCTGCTTATTCTGCCCAGTCCTTCGTGCAGGATTTAGAGAAATTGGCAGTGGCTGTTCAGGACTGCTCTGAATGCTCTGAGCTACTGGCCACAATGGAGCAGCAGGCTAAGCTATCAGCAGTCATTTCATCTTATGTTATTAAGGATTCTACTATGTGCACTGGGGCCTTAGTAGTGGCTAGACGTTCCTTATGGCTCTGGCAGTGAAACGCAGATCCAGGGGAAAAAGTGGCTTTGTTGAAATTGCCCTTTGATGGACAGGCTCTCTTTGGGGATCAGTTGCCGGCCATGATTACTGAGGCTTAAAAAGAGCGGAAGCATGCCTTGCTTTATAAGGGTGGGACGGCTTCTCCTGGTAAGCCTTGGAATAGGTCCTCCCGGTCCTCCCCTAAGTGTGAGTCCTGTCATTCTTTCCAGTGGAGGTGTTCTCAGGCATGTTTTTCTCCCAAACACGCTGCCTCCACACCTAAGTGTTCTGCCAAGAAGGGTCCCTGACAATTACTGTCTGGAGGGTTCACTGTCTGTGGGAGGCCGGCTCAGACATTTTCTTCTGATGTGGCAACAGAACATTTTGGATTGCTGGGTCCTGAATGCTGTGGAACATAGTTACGTTGTAGATTTTTGGCAGGTTCCTCCGGATACGGGGATCTGGCTGACTCCTGTGCCAGCTTCTGAGCTACGCAGAGTGGGTCTGCTGGAGGTGGTGTCCAGTTTGCTTGCCAAACAGGCCATTTGCTGGGTTCCAGTCACAGAAATTAGCACCAGAACCTACTCCATTTTGTTCTTGGTGTAGCAGGTGTCTGGCGGTTTTCGGCCTGTTCTAGAGCTCAAATGGGTCAACTCATGGGTTCAGACTGTTCGCTTCCAAATGTTGACCATTCAAGCGATTATTCCTCTGGTACGGCCGGATGATTTTATGGCCTCCTTGGATCTCAAGGATGCCTATCTCCACAGCCCTGTCACCACCCCTTCTCAGTGTTTCCTGAGGTTTTCATTAGGAGACGCCCATTTTCAGTTTTGTTTTCTACCCTTTGACCTCAAGTCCTCTCCCAGGGTCTTCACGAAAGTCCTGGTGCCTCTCATGGCTCTCCTTCATGCAGAGGGGGTGTTCATTCATCACTATTCGGACAAACTGTTACTGCATGCAGCCGAAGAGTCTCTTTTGATCGATCAGGTAGGGAGGGCCTTGGAGGTTCTTCAAAGGCACGTTTTTTGGTGAACTAGGCCAAGTCTTCTTTAACCTCCTCTCAGGACATGGTTTTCATCGGGGCTCATTTTCTAACTCTGGTCGGCCTTGTCACTCTGTCCAACCGGCGCCTGGCATTCCTTCAGTCACAGGTTCGGGCCTTGATGTCCCAGAAGGCTCTTCCGGTGGTGGAGTAGTTGAGGGTGCAGGGACATTTGGCTGCTGTGGTGTTTCTGGTGCCCTAGACCCATTTTCACCTTCTTCTGCTGGCCAACTGGACCCTGTTGGGTTGGTCTCCAGTGGCTCAGAGTCCGTTGTCTCCCATGCCAATGACAGTTTGGATCAGAGAGGATCTCTCCTGGTTGCTATGCCAGCGTCAACTTCTGATTGGAATATCCTTGTCTCCCGAGCTCCTCTTGTAGTGACTTCGGATGCCAGCTTGTCCGGGGTGGGGGCTTGGCTGGGGTCGAAGCAGGTTCAGGGGTGCTGGTCCCTACGGAACACCTGGATGTCTTCGAACTGGAGGGAGTTGCGGGCAATTTGGCTGGACCTGCTTCACTTTCAAGACTCTCTGCGAGTCAGATGGTGTTGGTTCAGGCAGTCAATCTGGTGGTGAAGTCCTCTGTCATGACATGGGGGGACCAAGTCCAGGTCCTTGAACTTGGTAGCTAGAGACCAGATTTTTCTGTGGGCTCAGGTCTGGGTTATGGGTCTGTCTGATCTTTACATTGGGGGGGGGGGAGAATGTTCGTGCCAGTCGCTTAAGCAGGGACATTCCCTCGTCAAAGGATTTCTCCCTCCTTCCCTGTTTGTTCGACCAGTTGGTGAGTCGGTGGGGCCTCCCGGTGGTGGGCCTGTTTACAGACCTGGGGAATGCCAAGGTAGGTCTGTTTTGTTCCCTGGGTCAGTGTCCCAAGGCTCTGGGCATCGACGGCTTGACCTGTCCTTTGCCACGGGGTCTTCTGTATGCCTTCCCGCCTTTTCCACTGCTCCAGGCTTTTCTGGTTTGGGTCCGGAGGGATCGGGCTCAGGTGGTGTTGATTGCACCCCGTTGGCCTCAGGCGAATCGGTTTCCTCTCCTGGCTCAGTTGTGTTGTGACCGGGAGTGGGTCCTTCCTGTGGTTCCACATCCTTTGGGTTTTCCGGCTCTTCCCCTGGGCACCGTAAGGAAGTTAAACTTGATGGCCTGGCGGTTGAACGGCGGGGTTTAGCTGGGTTGGGGTGCCTGACCATTTGGCTGTTCCATTGCAGGCTTCTCGTAGGTCCTCTACACTTCTTTCTTATGCTAGACATTGGTGGACCTTTTCGTCATGGTGTTCTGGTAAGGCGGTTGATCCCACAGTGGCTGACCTCTTTTTGGTGATGCAGTTCCTGCAGGATGGGTCCATTTGGGGTTGTCGGTGGCTTCATTGCAGATGCACTGGGTGGCCATTCAGGCTTTTTGGCGTTCCTGGCATAATTTGCGGGATGAAGGGAGCAGATGCCACTTTTTTTAGGGTCTGTTGAACCTGTTTACTCAGCCTGTCCGTTATTTTCCTTCTTGAAATTTGAAGCGTGTTTTGGATGTCCTTTCAGGTCCTCCTTTTGAGCCCCTTGATGTTCTTGGGCTGAAACTCTTGACTTTTAAGGCATGTTTTCTGGTCGCCATCACTTCGGCTAGGCGCTTGGGTGAATTGGGGGCTTTGTCCTGTATGTATCTGATCCAGCGCAGACCAAATAATTCGGACAGGGACAAACACTCAGGGTCCGATTCACAGAAGTAATCTGAGACAAAATCCTAAACTTACTACTTTTGGTATTTAGTAGTAGTAAAGTTAGGATTTTGTCTTAAGTCTGCCTTAAGTCTGTCTTAAGTCAAACTTAAGACAAAAGCCTAACTTTACTACTACTAAATGCCTTCTGTGAATATCAAAAGTAGTAAGTTTAGGATTTTGTCTCAGATTAGTTCTGTGAATCGGCCCCTCAATTATTCCATGTACTGTGGCCCGTACGCATACACCCATATGTCCCTGTTGCACTGATGGTCAAGTTTGCGATTTCCTTATCAAATCATATAACCCAAATTCAATAGTTATGGATTTCCACAAATTTGCATATAATCCTTGGATCTCAAGGATGCCTATCTCCACGGCCCTGTCACCACCCCTTCTCAGTGTTTCCTGAGGTTTTCATTAGGAGACTCCCATTTTCAGTTTTGTGTTCTCCCCTTTGACCTCAAGTCCTCTCCCAGGGTCTTCACGAAAGTCCTGGTGCCTCTCATGGCTCTCCTTCATGCAGAGGGGGTGTTCATTCATCCCTATTCGGACGAACTGTTACCGCATGCAGCCGAAGAGTCTCTTTTGCTCGATCAGGTAGGGAGGGCCTTGGAGGTTCTTCAAGGGCACGTTTTTTGGTGAACTAGGCCAAGTCTTCTTTAACCTCCTCTCAGGACAAGGTTTTCATCGGGGCTCATTTTCTAACTCTGGTCGGCCTTGTCACTCTGTCCAACCGGCGCCTGGCATTCCTTCAGTCACAGGTTCGGGCCTTGATGTCCCAGAAGGCTCTTCCGGTGGTGGAGTAGTTGAGGGTGCAGGGACATTTGGCTGCTGTGGTGTTTCTGGTGCCCTAGACCCATTTTCACCTTCTTCTCCTGGCCAACTGGACCCTGTTGGGTTGGTCTCCAGTGGCTCAGAGTCCGTTGTCTCCCATGCCAATGACAGTTTGGATCAGAGAGGATCTCTCCTGGTTGCTATGCCAGCGTCATCTTCTGATTGGAATATCCTTGTCTCCCCAGCTCCTCTTGTAGTGACTTCGGATGCCAGCTTGTCCGGGGTGGGGGCTTGGCTGGGGTCGAAGCAGGTTCAGGGGTGCTGGTCCCTACGGAACACCTGGATGTCTTCGAACTGGAGGGAGTTGCGGGCAATTTGGCTGGACCTGCTTCACTTTCAAGACTCTCTGCGAGTCAGATGGTGTTGGTTCAGGCAGACAATCTGGTGGTGAAGTCCTCTGTCATGACATGGGGGGACCAAGTCCAGGTCCTTGAACTTGGTAGCCAGAGACCAGATTTTTCTGTGGGCTCAGGTCTGGGTTCTGGGTCTGTCTGATCTTTACATTGGGGGGGAGAATGTTCGTGTCAGTCGCTTAAGCAGGGACATTCCCTCGTCAAAGGATTTCTCTCTCCTTCCCTGTTTGTTCGACCAGTTGGTGATTCGGTGGGGCCTCCCGGTGGTGGGCCTGTTTACATACCTGGGGAATGCCAAGGTAGGTCTGTTTTGTTCCCTGGGTCAGTGTCCCAAGGCTCTGGGCGTCGATGGCTTGACCTGTCCTTTGCCACGGGGTCTTCTGAATGCCTTCCCGCCTTTTCCACTGCTCCAGGCTTTTCTGGTTTGGGTCCGGAGGAATCGGGCTCAGGTGGTGTTGATTGCACCCCGTTGGCCTCAGGCGAATTGGTTTCCTCTCCTGGCTCAGTTGTGATGTGACCGGGAGTGGGTCCTTCCTGTGGTTCCATATCCTTTGGGTTTTCCGGCTCTTCCCCAGGGCACCGTAAGGAAGTTACACTTGACGGCCTGGTGGTTGAACGGCGGGGTTTAGCTGGGTTGGGGTGCCTGACCATATGGCTGTTACATTGCAGGCTTCTCGTAGGTCCTCTACACTTCTTTCTTATGCTAGACATTGGTGGACCTTTTCGTCATGGTGTTCTGGTAAGGCGGTTGATCCCACAGTGGCTGACCTCTTTTTGGTGGCTTCATTGCAGGTGCACTGGGCGGCCATTCAGGCTTTTTGGGGTTCCTGGCGTAATTTGCGGGATGAAGGGAGCAGATGCCACTTTTTTTAGGGTCTGTTGAACCTGTTTACTCAGCCTGTCCGTTATTTTCCTTCTTGAAATTTGCAGCGTGTTTTGGATGTCCTTTCAGGTCCTCCTTTTGAGCCCCTTGATGTCCTTGGGCTGAAACTCTTGACTTTTAAGGCATGTTTTCTGGTCACCATCACTTCGGCTAGGCGCTTGGGTGAATTGGGGGCTTTGTCCTGTATGTATCTTTTTTTTTATTTTTTTTTTATTAGCATGTTTCAACAGTGCAAGAAAACAAACATACAGAGCCAACAGATATGTAACTCACAGGTCTTGGTACAACAACATACTTAATCCATTGGTGAGAATTAAACCATGTTACTGGGACTCACATCATTTACAGTGCAGCTGGCGATTATAATTAGTCTACCTGGTGTGTTTGTAAGTATTGAACTAAATATTGCCAGTAGTCTCTAGGCCTAGAACCCTGTGGTAGTTCTTCCTCATATGTTTGCAAGGTGTCTTTGCAATACGTCAAGTCCTGAATCCATTGCCTAACCTTAGGAGCATTTCTACTGCCCCAGCACAGCGATATTCTCCGCTTAGCTAGAAGCAAGGCAACCATACAGAACTTTCGCTTATTTGCCCGAATTTCAGGCAGCAGGCCCAGCAAACACGTGCGTATAGTGCATGCAATTTTGACGCCCACCATTGTCCCCACCATCTGTATCACTCTCGTCCAGTACCCAGCCACTGCATCACAGTGCCATGCCAGATGTATGAAATCTGCAACTTCTGCATTACAGCGACAGCACCTGGAGTCTGCCCGCAGACCATATTTATGTAGCCTCGCGGGAGTATAGTAGGATTGGTGGAGGTATTTATAGTGTAACATACGCAGATTACCGTTCGGTGTTAACATGCCGGTAAGAGAGCAAGCAATGGCCCATTCCTCCATTGTCAGTCGGTCCTCTAGGACATTACTCCATGCGCCCATTGCCTTACATGTATTGTCCGCTATGTCTTCCTGTAGAGAGGCATACAGTCTGGACACCAGTCGCCTAGCACTAGGGGTCATGATCAGTAACTGTAAAGTAGCAAGCTCTGGCGGTTCCTCAGGGTGTGTCGGATACAGCGCCTTTAGTGCTCCCTGTAGCCGGTGATACGTGAACTGGAATAGTAACGTTTGATTACTTATAAATGATAGCTCTGCAAGTGGTTTAAAGAACCCCTGTTCGTATAGGTCTCCCATGGTGTCAAAGCCTACCTACCTGAGCAGTCCCGTACCCACCTCCTCCTGGGCAACAGACAACCCAGGGTGGTTGTGTATTGGCAGCGCCGGTGCATATAATGGCAATTTACGTGCCTTTCTACCCATAGTTCGCCAAGCACTATTTGGCGTGTCAATAGTATTTATATCGTGGTTGTGCAGCGGGGGCCTTTGGTGGGTTAAAATGGACCTTAGTGGGGTCGGGTATGCGTCTCCCTCTTCAATCGCCGCATGTGTAAGATATGGGATCGGATGATACCAAACATGTGCATATTGTGCTTGGGCACAGAGAGAATAAAGTAAAAAGTCCGGGACCCGAAACCCTCCCCGCGAGTAGGGCAGCGTGAGAGCACGCAGTTCAATCCGGGCTTGTTTACCCGCCCAGATCAGGCGAAGGACCATAGTGGAGATCCTGCGAAAAACCGCTGGTGGAGGCTGTATTGGGATATTATTAAATAGATACAATATTTAGGTAGGATGACCATTTTTACTATAGCAAGTCGGTCTGCCAAGGATAATGGCAATTGAATCCATCGCTCTATCTTGTCTTCTAATGCCCCAATCGCTCTGCCGTAGTTCGTACGGATTACAAGTTCGGTGTCACGATGATACCAGATACCCAAATATTTTACAGGTTCCGATTGCCACTCTAATCGGTATTCCAAGTCCCATGGTATTATCAGGGATTTAGACCAGTTTATTTTGAGGCCCGATTGTTGGCCAAATTTGATGTATTCCCTTAGTAACGGATTTAGGTGGCTCTCCGGGTCACGCACATATAACATCATGTCGTCTGCGTATACCGAAATATGTAGTGATCTTTGCGGGAACTGAAGTGCCGAATAGTGGTGTTTTTGTCTAATTTTACAAGCCAGAGGCTCTAACGCTATCGCAAATAACAAGGCCGATAGCGGGCATCCCTGCCTCGTCCCCCTCGAGATAGATATAGGTTCAGATATGTATTTGTTAACCCTTATACGCGCCGTCGGCGCCGTGTATAGTAATTGTACCCCCTGAAGGAAAATAGGAGGAAACCCCATTCACTGTAGAATTGTTTGTAGATAAGGCCATTCTATTGAATCAAATGCCTTGGCAGCATCTAGCAGCATAGCAGATGCCTTAGTGTTGGGTTAAGGTAATGTGACAAAGCAAATAGTGACCTAGTGTTATGCGCTGTAGATCTGGATGGAATAAATCCTGATTGGTCTGGCAATATCAGATTTGTCATCAGTGGTTGTAATCGAGTGGCTATGAGCTTGGCCAGTATTTTGGTATCTACATTAATTAAGGATAGTGGCCTATACGAATCGCAGTATTCGGGATCATTGTTTGGTTTCAATAGGGTGATAATCATGGCCTCTCGTAATGTCGGAGGCAGTCTTTGCTTTCGTGGGCATCCAAATACATCTCAACCAGGTGAGGTGCCAACTGCTCCCCAAATGTTTTATAGAATTCACATGTGAACCCATCGGGACCAGGTGCTTTCCCGTTTGGCAGAGATTTAATGACTTCCATAACCTCTTCCTCTGTAATAGGCATAGACAGGTATTCTCTCTGAGCATCCGACAGCCATGCGATTGCGACATCAGCCAGATAGCTCATTATCTCTTGAGGCGACGCTGTGGATCGTGATGCATATAGTGCTTCAAATGTGCCCATGAATTCTTTTAGTATACTGCGCGTATCGTACCTCAAATCCCCTGTAGCATCCCTGATCGCTTGGACTGTCTGCGGTACATGGCCGGAGCATATTTTAGCTGCCAGTCCGCGCCCTGGCCTACCACTTTCCCCATATGCCCTCGCTTCCTGGCGCCTACCAATGTACTTGAGTTCATTTTCTGCATAAGTTTGGTATTCCGACAGTATTGTTCTCCCCCAGCAGTGTCGTGTCATGTATGAGATCATAGTCGCTTTCCAGGGCCCGTATCTTATTTTCTCGGATAGTTAGTTGCTGTCTTATATCTTTGAGGATGTCCGCATTTGTGCTTATGCAAATACCCCGAATAGTGGCCTTAAACGCTTCCCATAGCAAACTAGGGTTATCTGTAGAGGGTGCATTGAGGTCAAAGTACTCCTTTATGGCTTGGCTTATAGTATCTGTATATACAGTATCCAACAAAGCCTTGGCATTAAACCTCCAGCTATATGGAGGTGGCGTATAATACGGCATCGCCAGGGACAAGAACACCAGGTTATGTTCTGATAGCGTTCTGGGGAGATGTTTTACGGATTCCGTCCACAGCAGTATCTCCTCCGAACCCAACCAATAGTCAATTTGCGACCAACTGCCATGTGCGGCTGATACGTGTGTGGCCTCCGTACCTGTGGGGTGTCGTGTTCTCCGGATATCCTTAAGGCGCTTATCAATCATAATATCACGCACTGTGCTCATGGCCCTTTTATGGGGTTCAGTCGATGCGCCTGACCTGTCTATTGTGTCATGCATTGCAATATTAAAATTGCCCCCCCATAATATCGGAATGTCTGGTAGCTCACTGAGTGTACGCCATACTTTGTGATAAAATTCGGGTTCATCGATATTTGGACCATATGTATTTAGTATAGCAAGTCTGTGTCCCCGTATAGTTCCTGTGATTAAAACCGAGCGCCCAATGTCGTCTGCTATAGTAGCGTCTATATTGAATTGCAATCCCTTTTTAACCATTATGAGTACCCCTCTGGAGTACGATGAATATAACGAGCAGCGTACAGTCTCCACCCATCTGTGCCCTAGCTGTACCCCCGACGTAGGTGTGAGATGTGTTTCCTGCAGGAGAGCGACATCAATCTGGTGTCTGTCTAGATACGCAAATACCTTCCGTATTTTTTTAGGGTTATTAAGAACTCTGATATTTCAGGTTAATAGGATTAGGTGCTTTGATCGTGATTTCACATCAGCCATCAACAACTAGGTACCCCTTGGAAATTAAAGAATTTGTGACCTGCACTGTAGCTCAGTGACGATATTCGCACCATGGTTTCATATATCTGCATGTGAACCTGGGATTTAGCAATGTTTCTCAAGTATTCAAGCCTGCATAACATTCCCCAACTCCCATCCCCCCACCCACCACCCACTTTAGCATCCCAACCATGCCAAAGACATACCCCATAATAAAATCGTAACGTATCTCAACTGAAGTTGGGGAGCGCCCACGTAAGGGGCCACCGAGAGCACACAACTCCATCCATCATAATGGATGTGGTCAGACATATTTATTTATTGCAGACTCCCTCCTGACTCGCAACCTCCAGGTTGTCTAATTATCCCGCCTCTGACCCAACATAATCATGCACATTGCTATACACTGTCAGAGCCATCCCGTTCGCGCATGTTTCAGTTTGGCCGCAACGGCATCCAGGACAGTTCGATCAGATAGTTCTAACACTCTATCCCCACCAGAATCCATATACTCAGTATAGTTCCAGTTATCTGGAAATATCTGTCTGTCTAGTAATAGGGCAACTGTAATAGTTCGCCATTGTCTTCGATGCAGTGTGATGCAGTGGCCATCAAGCCACCCCTGGCATCAACAGTTCAGCTCCGCACATGCGGCATATATAGATCTTACCAGTTCGCGATGTCCTATGCTCGTGGCCATTCTCACCGCACGCCCGCAGCTAGTCCTGGTCTTTCTCTTGTTCCAACTGCCGCAATTCTTTTCGCCTTGTGCTGAGTTTCTTAAGGAATTCCTGCGCTGCTTCCGGCGTCTGAAGGATGGTCACACGGCCCTCATACATCACCCTTAACCGTGCCGGATAGAGCATGGCGTATTCAATTTTTAAATCACGCAGTTTCTGTTTTGCTGGACTAAATTCTTTTCTCACCAGCTGAACCGACATGGTGAAATCCGGGTAGAATTCCAGGGCATTTCCCTGGTAATTGATCTGCCGTTTCTCATGAGCTAGTCTTAAGATGGTATCGCGGGTCTCTATAATTAAGGACACGGGCAATTATTGGTCTCGGCGGTGCACCAGGCTTTGGTCTCGGAGCAAGTGATCTGTGCGCCCGTTCGATCACGAACATTGAAGAGAGATTTTCTGCGTCAAATACGTTGCGAACACCCGTGATTCATACGTTGTTGCGTCTGGATCTCGCTTCTAAATTCTCTTCTTTATTTTTGATAATTTCCAGCAGCCTCTCCATTTCCGTGCACCTCCGCGTTGTGTCATGCGACTCGTCCTCTACCACCGAGATGCGAGTCTCTGCTTCTACAAGGCGCTCATCGTGCTTGTCCATCTTGGCTGCCATGCCGTCGACTCGCGATGTAAGTGCGTCCAGCTTGCCATTTATGTCCTGTAAGCTGCGTTGTATGGCCCGCAGGACACCCTCCATGCCAGTAGATATCTCGGAGTCGGATTGAGGTTCAGTGTCCGGCGGCACCGTCGCACCTTTAGTGTGTTTTTTTGCATCAAAGGAGAGTTTGGTTTGCATCTTATCCGCCTTCCCATGGTCACACTTTGAAAGGCTCGCGTACAGGAGATAGATTGAGGCAGCAGTGCAGTCCAACGCAGTTTTCACGATACACAGTTCCCTCCTCCGATCACGACGACCAACCCAGCACGCAGCGCCCCACAGCAAGCAAACATCCGACCTGGCCTCAGACACTGTTCGAATGACCAGCGAGGGGGTCAATGCGCGATATGCTGTAATATTCACCCACCTCGCCAGGCAGGAGAGCGTACCTTCGAAACGGCCAAAACCGCGGGACAGGCGAGTGGATAGTTCGCGATCAATCCTCCAAATTCACCACGTGGGGGGAATCCAAGCCGTGCCCTCACGTTCCCACTCTTCGGGTCACCAAGCTCAGAAAAGCCGCCAGGCTAATGCGCAATGATTTCCACCAGTTCTTCCAAGCTGCATGCCAGCGTGCGTGTGGGGAAGGAAGGGGGGGGACATATAGGCACCCCGCACAGCCCTCACCTCAGCGCGTGTGTTCACCACGGGGGCAGCACTGACCGCTTACAGCTCCAGCAGACGAATCACGCTTACAGCCATATAACAACCGCAGTTTGCCAATCTCATCCCCAGATCGTTCTTTCACAGTAGCGGCTTCCTGCATGCAGTGCTCACACCGACGGCAATACTCCCAGGCGGTGTCGGTGAAATTATAGTTATAATTGTCCCCCGGGCATAGCACAGATAGGGCACTGAAGCTTCACGCCGTTTACCATGACCGTTTTCCGCTGCCTCCGCTCTTCGGACCGTTAGAGCTCACCGGGCGCCTCCATCTTGTTCGCTCAGCCCGTCGCGCAGCCGATGTTAGTTCTTCAAATTTTTCCATGTTAGAGATTTAGGTAGTGCATCTCGCCACCAACATCGCATGGCCTGAATGTTCCGATTTCAGATTTCAGCGGTTATGGGGAGTTTCGAGCCCATTTCGGATATTTATTCCCGCATTCCTGGCCTGACCGGCGGAGCCGTCTCAAAGGGCAGCCATGTCGCAGTGCGCCCTCTAGCGCCCCCCGTCCTGTATGTATCTGATCCAGCACAGACCAAATAATTTGGACAGGGACAAACACTCAGGGTCCGATTCACAGAAGTAATCTGAGACAAAATCCTAAACTTACTACTTTTGGTATTTAGTAGTAGTAAAGTTAGTATTTTGTCTAAAGTCTGTCTTAAGTCTGTTTTAAGTCAAACTTAAGACAAAAGCCTAACTTTACTACTACTAAATGCCTTCTGTGAATATCAAAAGTAGTAAGTTTAGGATTTTGTCTCAGATTAGTTCTGTGAATCGGCCCCTCAATTATTCCATGTACTGTGGCCCGTACACATACACCCATTTGTCCCTGTTGCACTGGTGGTCAAGTTTGCGATTTCATATAACCCAAATTCAATAGTTATGGATTTCCACAAATTTGCATATAATCACCTAGGATCAATTCTTCATCTACTTGATCGATGGATCAGTTAGTTGAATAATTGAAGGTAAATAGTCATTTCAAATCATTTGACAGACGCAAATAACCACAATCTTTTTGTAAGTTATTACATTTTATCTAACTCAATGCATTAATTCGGGAAAAGCACCTCATGAGAGAGAATACCGTCTAATAATCATCTAGTAAATACTCAATCTAAACAAATAGATTTGTCACAAGGAGGGGATAGATGAATAGACATCAGACAATATAGGCATCAAATTAATTTCTCATTTCAGAAAAATTAGATGAAGAGACAAAGCACAACATAAATTCTCGAGTTATCTAAGATACCAACCGAAGGAGATAAGAATGAGGAAAACCACCACAGTGGCCTAGGTAGCGGCAAGGGACCCCGATCAGAATGTCAGGGATCAAAGACTTAAGATCAGGAAAAGGGTAAGACTGGATCGGTAAGTCCTCTCTGCAACCCGAAAATCAGCAGCGCACCCTCACTCGCTTCGTCCCCATCAAAGATCTTGCAGCAGCAACCCGACCCCACCCCTAAATCACCTATTCTTTATACCCTTTCCGTACATGTCCATCCCATTAAAGTTGCTAATGCCTCCTATTCTAGCTACAGGATTGGTTAAAAACGAGGGGTGGATGGTCATTCGACATTAGATCATGCTTTCATTAACTACCCCATTGTTCATTTTCGTTTCCCACCTATTCAATATACATCCCTACTCTCTCATGAGGCAAAAGTATCATGTTATGGACAAAGGTTATACGTTTTATAAACTTGCAGACTTTCACATGGAAGCACAGAAGTTGGAAGCTTGTCAAGTGTTGTGTCCTTCACCACATCACACTCTTTTATCTGGCTCAGCAGATTTATCCACAGTATCACGTGGTTTGGCTGCGCTGCAAGTTTCACTCATCACAGGTTGTTCAAGTTAAAAAAACATGGCGACTTGTCCATTTACTTAAAGAGCTGAAAGCAGACGTTTATTAATAATGTGGTAATGAAACGTTCACTGTTAACCACCCTCCTTCACCCAGGTCCAAGTTAGTAGTTATTCTAGCATAGCATAAGTCAAAGCAATGTTAGTTAGCCTTTCTTAAGCATCACACAGCATGCCTTCTACTATACGATGCGCACAATTTGCAGTGTAAGCAATTCACAACACATTCTATTCACCATATTATTACATCTTCAGTTATTCACGTTTGGTTAAGATTAATTTCATGCACTTTGCAAAGCAGATTACCCTCATGTAATGTATAGGTGCACATTAGTATTCTATCTACTTAACATTAGTATATGTTACAGGGGTACTCAACGAGAGTTGGTTTCTTTTTCGAATCCCCGCTCCATCATATCCTTTCTTCAAGATCTTTTTGGATCGGGTAGTTCTGGTGCTGGTGCCGTCCTTTTGTCCGTAAGGTTTATTCTGCTTTTCATCTCAGTCAGGAGGTGATCTTGCCTGAGGTTTGTCCTGATCCTTCCTCGGCTGAGGATTGTTGTTTGCACTGTCTTGATGTGAGGCGGACGTGTCTGTGGTATCTGCAGAAGGTGATGTCCTTCCGGAAGGGGAATGGTTTATTTGTGAACTTTAATCCTGCTAAAAAGGGTGTGAAGCCTTCGACGACTACGTTGAGTTGTTGGATTCGGTCTTCGGTCTTGTTGGCTTATAAACTTATGGGGGTGGATCCTCCTATGGGAGTTCAAGGCCGTTCTACTCACAGTATGGCTGCTACAGTGGCTGAATTACTGGGTATCTCAGTGGTGGAGATCTGTAGGGCTGCGACCTGGTCTTCTCCTTCCACTTTTGTCCAACATTATCGGATTGCTGGCCTAGAACATTTGGATAATGTTCTGGGCCACAGGGTCTTATCCACTATGAGGGAATAGAGGTGTTTTTGTACTGTGATTGGGGCACGTTATTAAATTGGTGGTCTTTATCACTCAGTTGTCCGAATCTGTTTTTTGTTTTTTTGCTATGTCCTCACATGTTAAGAAGGAAGTCGAGGGAGGGATGGGAGGTAATGCATCCATTATTTCTGAAAATGGTGTTACTCCTAGTCCTACTCCCTCGCCTTCCTTCTAGGACCCTCTTACCCTCCCGGTTTGATCCAACTGAGTGCTAGCGATGCTTGTTTACGTGCAGGAGGAGGTGGGGCGGGTGGAGTTTTTATAGGCTGGGGATGGGTCTGGGGGTAGGCTGAGGGCCTCACATTTAAGAAGGAAAGCGAGGGAGTAGGACTAGGAGTAATGTCAATATCAGTAGTAATGGACGAAATGGTGACTACTGTTAGTTTGTAGACTGTAGAACACGAGACCTGAATTTTAACGTCTGCTTCCACTTGATTGCATTGTGTGATATTATGCAAATCCTTTGCTCTTCCTTTGTACTAGTTTTCCTCCGAGGGCATTTTGAAATGCTTCGAAACAAGTCAATTCCTAGGCATATAAACAAGTGAACATTTACAAAATCTGGGGCAGATTTATGTTTCCTGGCGCATCCCTGCAAGTCAGCAAGGATGCGCCAGGAATGATGCGTCACGCAAGTTTACCCTTGCGCCACACATGATGCGCCGCATTTACAATGCAGCGCATCATGGCGCAGGAATAAACAGATGCATGACGCATCCGATGGCGTAAGGTTGGCGCAGTGCTTCAGTTGCGTCGCAAGCGCGACGCAACTCCAGCACTGTTCCAACCTACCCTATCCCTAACATGGTGCGTCAAGCCTTATGCCTGCTTCAAGCAGGCGCTGGGTTTTGGCGCATCAGCGTTGGGAAAGTGACTCAGTCAAATCTTATAGATTTGACTGAGTCACTTTTCAGGGGCGTTCCTGCGACGGAACGCCCCCCCCTCTGTCGACACGCCCACGTGAAACCTGACGCAGGTTTTACGTGGCGCAGGGCTTTACATCGTGACCCATCTCCATAGATGCGTCACGATGTAAATATGGCGCAACGTGGCGCAGGGTTTACACCGCCGCTGCGTCACAAAAGTGACGCAACGGCGACGTAAAAGTGGCGCATCTCCAATATAGATCTGCCCCTCTATGTCTGAAAGGAGACAATCTGTGCAAATTACCAAGGCTTGGAGCAAACTTTCTACAGAAAGAAAAGTGTTAAAATTGAGATTTTTCGAAACATGCTGCCTGAGCAAGGCTGTTTGTTGACTGGTCTTATTGGCTTTTATAATTCGATAGAAGAGTCTGTTCCTATTTCACAGAGTGCAAAATTAAGATTGGTATGAAGCCTACTTATCCCACCATTCCCTTAATTGCTAATATAAACAGGGCGCATGAAGCAGCACTTTCAAGGCTGTGCTTCTGCTTATTTGACCCCTTTGGTAACGTACTCAATGCGCACAACAGGCAGCTGGCATGTGAATGGCAATGACCACAGCATGACTGGAAAACCTTAAAAGGGAAATCCCGAAAGATAGTGCACAGTTTTTGGGCAAGTCACTGAACGGAGCCACAGAGCTGCATAAAAAAAGTCATCACTGCAGAAAGTTTGGCTCGGACCTCAAATTGACTTAGCATGTATCATTGACGTCCCGTAGATGATGTCAGACAGAAATATGAACGAAAGAAAAGAGAAACTTGCAAATGAAGAAAGAAAATATTAGGAAGGAAAAACGAAGAAATAGAATAAAAATCTAAAAAAACTGACGAACAATAGAGATCAAAAGGGGGATGAAAAGTAATATGCAACTATTAAAGCCGAAACACACAAACATGAAGGATAGGATATGGCATAAGAACCTGAGCTCACTACTTGGAACCAGGGAACCCTGATTCCGGGAAAATCACTTAGGGGCATATTCTCAAGGAGCTAGCCAAAGTTGCGATAAATTTATCGTCCCATTCGCAAGCTGGCGTTATCAGCTCATAATACCAGTTTACCCGTGATAGCAGCTGCAAAAAACATCGCCACAGATGGCCTGGACAACTATCGCTAATGAGATGCAGAGTAAGCGTTCCCGTGCAAAAAGCCTCGAAAACACCACTCCACAACATTCTCAACGACCTGCCAGATCGGCGATAAGATCACAAAACAGGTGATAAGGCGCATTAGCTGCAGGAAATTAACACCTGCTCTCACCTGGTGCAAATTCGGACCACAGCCTGCACCACAAAATGGAGCCCAGCCCAGAGCCACACCTGAAGAGCAACAGATGCCATGGAGCCACTGATCATGCAGCTCAGAGCCCCAACAGGGCCACAACACCCACCGCCACCACCCCCAGGCCCCCCCTCCCCGAGAAACTCCCTCGGCCAAAGACATGCCACATCAACTACATGGAATCATGTACCAAATAATCCGCCTGATGTCGCACACTCACATGTGGTGACATGCATGTGTCGTCACAAAAGTGAGCATCACATATTCACCTTCGATGAAACAAATGAAAATGTATTCAAAGAAACACAGAACAGAAATGAAGACACATGGCTGCTCCCCTCGGGACAATCCGTAGGTCACAGCCTGTAAGACAAAAACTCATGATGAGAAGGTGTGTCTTGCGCACATCAAAGGACAGAGAGAGAGCGAAAGAGAGAGAGAAAGAGAGGGAGAGAGAGAAAGAGGGGAGTGAGGGAAAGACGGACAGAGAGGGGGAGCGAGAGAAAGACAGACAGAGAGGGGGAGCGAGAGAAAGACGGACAGTGAGGGGGAGCGAGACACAGATAACAGGAGAAATGGACGCGGAGAGAGAGTGCCGACAATGCGCACCCAGGCCACACTGCTCACCTGCTGCCACCGGTGTACCTCCAACCACGTGCCAGTATGTAGTGCAGTTCACCAGGTCACACATCTGAAACAGATCCGTCATCTGAAACAGAGTCCAGATACATGAATGCCAAAGTACATACAATTGCACAAGACATCATCGCCTGTCTGCCCCTGCACACCCAGGCAGATGCACCCCAGCCCCTCCCACCGCCCAGCGGTGCATGCCTGCCCCTGCGCACCCAGGCATAGGCACCCCAGCCCCTCCCGCCTCCCAGCAGTGCATTCCCACCCCAGCGCACCCAGGCAGATGCACCCCAGCCCCTCCCACCGCCCAGCGGTGCATGCCCGCCCCTGTGCACCCAGGCTCACTGCTAACCTTCCGCCCTTGGCGTGAAGCAATGAGGGCCCACCACATGCCGCTGCAAGCCACATGCCTGGGGCCCGCGGACATGGCACCCTCCACATCGTGCAGCCCCGCTCCGCAGGCCACCAGGTCTCACATCTGATTCTGGGTCTTGATTTCACCATGGCAGAGGACATACCAGCACACCCGGCATCATCACAGGCTGCACACCCGCTCAGCCCTTGAGGTGCCACTAACTCTGTGATCCAGGATGCGACGCCACGTGGCAGTAGGCCCGCGCTACCTGCTGGCTCCGGCCTACACTGCGGTTCAGCAGGACACACAAATCCTGAGGGGCATCATCGCAGGCTGCACCCCTGCTCAGCACTTAAGGTGCTCCTACCTCAGTGCACCCAAAGTCACCGTCCCTTGGTGGTGTGCCTGTGCCGACCGCATTGTATCCGGTGCCACCAAGTCTGTGCCCCAAAGTCATGGACCCTGTATGATTGGTATTGTGTTGCAGATGCCATCATGTCACCTCCGGTCCTGGGGAAGGTGATGTTGGAGGACCCAAGGCCCTCATCCCTACATTAACACCACACGGATGCACCCAGTTAGAGAGTGGAAATGGCATCGAGCACGTGCGCCCGGCCCTTTTTATTGGCAGGGTCACATGTCCTGTGACGCGTGTGCTGGATGGGTGTGGTGTGGGTTTAAACCAGCCATGAGGGAGTGGCTGTGGCATGCTGACAACTAGACCTGTGAGCAGCAGATCACTACAGGGAAGACATGGGACATGTAGTGTTGCCGTCCCCCCCGTGAGCGTAAGCAGAGAGGGCTGGCCTGGGGTATGCCAGTCCAGCGTAAGGGTTTGTAAATGACCCTGAGGCCCTGGGCGTGGTTCCGTACTGGGCTGAACAAGAAAGTAACTCATGCGTGTGTCCTTGTTGTTGTGTCAGCGCCACCCGGACTGCATTCGGCAATGTGTCACCCTGTGACCCCTGTTCTACGACATGAGCCACATGGAGTCCAGTGAGCCTACATTCATCCATATTTCAACACAAGAAAGACCATAGACATAACACATCTGTGTGAATATGAATGTTTAATGCACATTCAGTGGAGTGTTGCATCTGGAGCAGTACAGGGCCATGCAAACCCCACATGATGATGTTGGCCCGTGGAGGGCCAGCCAGGGTCCTTCAGTGAATGACAAGTCCAAAGGAGGAGGAAGAGTTCAGTCCGCAGTCTGATTGCTGTGTCATTGGCGATAAAACAGCATATGGCAGTCCATGTCGAGGTCAAGGTGAATGCATCGGGGGACACTGGAAGGTGATGATGCAGAGGGCAGAACCAAGCTGAAGCCGGCCCTATGGCGGAGATGAATGCTACTGCGTCCTTCTTACCACGAGGGCAGAATCATCAGTATCTTTGTCCTCTGCTGTTTTATGTGTCTCACGTGTGGGTGGTGGTTTCTGTCTCCAGCACTGTGTAGCAGTGACACATCAGTGGCCAGAGGTGGAAGGTCTGCCGCACTGTGTGGCAATGACACTTCAGGGGACGGAGATGTGGATGGAGTGGTACAGCAGCATGCATCAGCACCAGGCCTTATGGCAGCAATGCCATGAGGATGGTCCTAAGGTCATTGAGGAACCCACCTACCTCTCTCTGGTGTGCAGCCGTGGCAGCCGCTCGTTCCGTATTTGCCCGCTCCATGATTTCCATTAAACTCCGCATGTTTCCCAACTGTGGGTGTCCGTTAGGGACTGTGAGTGGTCCCTGATGGGACTTAGACACCCACATATGGCATCTAGTTTGTCTGTAAGGATGGCGTGTCTCAATCATTGTGGTTAATGCTTGTTTGGTGTCAGTCCATATTAAAAAATGTCATCGATGTACCGACAGTACAAGTGAATTTTTCGCGACAGCCCCATTTTCATGTTTACTTTTTGCACTTTTATGCATTTACATCTCCAGGTGAGCCACACCGTTACGGCATCAGAAGCAGTATTCCCAGGTCGCGGTTTCACCATTTCATGATCGGTAAGAGAGTTGCTGACTCCTCCTAGCGCCACGCACTTAGAAGACTACATTCCTAATATACTGCAGTAACTCTCAACGTTACCTTTATTTTTTCATTTATGCCAGGGCAGTCTGAGCTTACACATCGCACTGCCAAACCCTTTGTGAAATTTAAGTCCCCACGTGAGGGTGAGTGAAAGTTTTCTGTGGTTCTCAATTTTTTAACTCTAATCGTATGTACACTGAAGTTACTGATTCTGATTCTGGTTACCTTCTAGCCGAACACTTATGCCACTAGGACTAACCATAAGGATTGTTGGGATCTCGCACTAGGACATATAGGTGAGCAACTCATTGCAGTTCATATATGAACTCAAAGGGAAAGTTGATCATTTGTTTAGGTCCAATGATGCATTATCGCGATCTTTCTTTTTACTTTTCCCTCATAGGATATACTTGATTTTCATTTGTTGCTTGGTTGTAATATTAAGGTACGATTCTCGATTATTATGGCACTTAATAGAAAGGAATTTCGTTCACTGTTAAAAGCTAAATGGCTAGCTACGGTTCTTTTTCCACACCATGGGAGCACGTATGCCTAGGAACACATTATGGTCATTGTCGTTTATCAGGTGGTCAGTTGTTCATTGTTTGCAATATGGGACAGTACCTTTCTTTCTGTTCCACTACCCATATATGTGTTGTGCACTCACATCTAAACACCTAGCGGACTGAACATGGTACTTGCAGCTTGAGGATATTATGGGTAATGTTACCGGCCTGATGTCTGTATGTATTTATTGCATGAAAGCATATTGAAAAACTACCTTTTCGTTTACAGGTTTCCCCTGACGAAGGGACGATTTAGTCCCGAAATGCATCGGGCTCTTTAATAATGTTCATTGAGAAACGTTGTTAATCATGATGTTAATGATGTAACGATTGTATTTTATGTTATGATCTGACAGAGAATGTATTGTCATGAATGATTTATGTTCACCAAATTGATTCAGGTGCATTGCACTAAAAGAATACAAATAATACAGTTCATATGATTCAATTTTGGACTCTAGTTGATCACTTGGGTAACCACACATAGACTAAGGATTTTTAGGGTTTGCTAACAACCCAGTGAACAGCGCACGGAGTACACAAGACTTCCGGTTTGAATTAGAGCTATCTAGTTTGTCTGCCATGTTGAAGCCCACCTGCACCTGTTCAGCCATATTCTCCTGGCACCCCAAAACATGGCGTTGGAAGGCCATGTGTTCTTCGTGGGGGTCCTGGGAGGCAGCCGTGGTGGTGGGTGCTGCCTGCTGTGTGGTCTGTGCAGGGGTGGGGTCTCCTCGTAGCAGCTGGGCTGCCCAGCTTCTATAAGTGGACTGCGTAGGCCGTCCACGAGCAGTTGGAGGGCGTCAGAGTCGAAGCTGTGGTGGTCCTCTTTGTTATCAGAGAAGAGAGGGTCGGGTTGCTCTGCAGGAGGTGTTGATTCTCCGTCTGCAATGTGAAGGGGAGATGCAGTTTAACAATGTGTCCACATGTATGCTGTCTCATTATACTGGGTACATTGTGGCTGTTTGGAAGGAGCTGCCTATTTGATGGGGTACAGTGGACATTTTGACAACAGACGTGTGTGTGTTTGTACTTGTACATTATCAACTCACATTTTCCTGCAATGCCAAATGTGAGTGGCCAGTGTCTGCACCCAAGCGGCACCAGTTGTGTCCTGTGTTCTGTTGTAGGTGTTTTGCGGATTGTGCCACATCGTTGTCAATGTTGATGTGCTCTGCATGTGATGTGTGTGTGCTGCATTTTGGGGGATTCGCCCCTGCAGCTTTGATTTTGCTGCCCCTTATCCCTTTCATGCTGTGTACCTTTGACTTCTGTGCTTGTACAGTGCTGACATGTTGCATACTTGGGTACATTGGTCTCTTGGTTGAAGTTGGTGGTCTTGGGCATGGTTTGTCTGCAGTTGTTCTCTACTTAATTGCGCATGTGTGCCATTGTGCCCATCTCCGCACGTCCATCCAGGCACTGGTCCTTATTCACCCTGTTGCTGTTGTGTCTGGTCCTGTTGAGCAGTGTCCGGGCCCCCAACTCCTGCCACCGTCTCCCCACTGATGACTGTGGACACCATTTCCTCCATCTCGTCCAGCTCCTCCTGTGGCGCTGGGCTCCCACCTCCAGTCTGCATTGCTGCCTTCCGGTTGTTGGCGAGTTTCAGCTTGGTTTTCGCTTGACATCATTCCAGCGCCTCCTGACCTCTTCCATTGGCCTCTTCAGCACTCCGACAGTGTTCACCTTGTCCACGATTGCCTGCCCTAGTCTATTCTTTGTTGCCAATGACACAGTGGACGTGACGAACAGTTGTTGATGGTGTTCTACCATCTCCTTTATCAGGATCCTGTTTTCCTGCGGACTGAACCTTTTCTTCCTACTCTTCTTCTCCTTGCCCTTCCCTGACCCCGAGGTCCCAGGCTGGTCCTCCGGGGGGCTTGTGGGGTTCTGGTTCTCCATACTTGCTCCGGCAACGTCCATTGTGCTTCGCTGTTGTTTGACATTTGTTTGTCTGATTTTTTTCTACTTTTATGGTGATTGTTCCCACCTGACGCATGTGGATTGCAGGCCTGTAGCTGGTTTTCGCTGATTTTTGTATCGCGATTGGCCTCATCGCACTTTTTTTGCATTTGTGTTTTGTATTTTTGCAGCATGGCGTTGATTTTAACGCGGTCTGTTGACGTGTTATCTGGAGACTATCGCATGGTACCGCCGTGTTGTGAATACTTGGTTAACACGGCGTACATTTCCCACGATAGACTGCGATGTTGAAGGTTGTGTTAAGTTACTTTTGCAATGGTTATCAGAAGTTCTTCACAATATGCCCCTTAATCTTTCCGTACTCTCCCAAAAAACATGAATGTGCTCTTGTGTAATATAACTGGTGCTATTGTAAAGCACTCAAATACCTTCAGTCGAGTTCGCGATTTTAAAACTACAAAAAAAAATAAGCCTCTTCTCATTTCGTGCCTGATATCTGGTTACCTCGCCTGCTAACTGTAGCTAACAATGTGGATTACGTTGGAGCAGTGAGGAAATATCTCTTAAGGGAAATACAAAATAACCCTTGAAAGTAAAGAAGGATTTCGTTTTTAACCTGCATCCGCCGTCTTGGAATGGATAGGCAATGTCGGTCCGACATTAGCCCTGAGAGAGAACGAGGCTGCGTAACTCTCAAAACTTAAAAGTCAAGTTGTTATATTTTTTATCATGCACTTAGTAATATGTTTTCAATCGAGGTTAACATTGCTTTTAGGACTTAAAGGTTTGTGATTTGTGTGCAGATGTACTAAAATAAAGATGTAAACCAGGAACTGGTTAAAAAAAAAAATGCGCGGCAATCTATGTTGTATTCATTCTGTTTGATTTATTGCTCAGTGTAGAATGGTCATTTTAAGAATTCAGCTTATATCCTTAAAACGTCCACATGTTTTTTGATCGGTATCAGCAGAACAGACAGAAAGCCATTGGAACGGCAAGGACCTGCTGCTACTGAGGTGAAAGTGATGATGGCTTACCATATGTTCAATAGTATATGCAATGCATTTTAAGGCCTGGCGTTCTAAAGAGAACACATCAGATCTGACAGCAGCCATTTTGAATTGGGGAGAATATTATGTAAGCCAAAGAGGTTCATTATGCCGTTCTGAATCATCCTATTTCTGAATGCCTAAAAAAAAAATTGTATTTACATTTTAGTAATTTACAAGTTGCTTGCTACCCACTACCAGTAACGCATCAACAGCCACAGCAGAAAACGTGTGCAGGGAAGTGCACTCATTTCCAGGTGTATGTGAGCAAGTGATTTAATGAAATGTTGTTACTCATAATAATGCAAGGCAGTCAGAGGCCAAAGTAGGCTGGTTTGTTGCCCAATTATTTTGTGATGTGGTGGGTTGAAGCAAAATGTGAATATCACTTGAACAGTCCTGGTAGAGTGGCTAAGAGCGGACAGACTTACTTACTCAGAAACATGAGTAAAGCATTTTACAATACCAACAGTGACAATAAGTAACTGACATGACTCAAAAGAAATCTGACACCCAATTATCAATATAGGGCTTATTTTTATATACCCTTTGACACCAAAATAAAAATGATTAAAAGGTGGATAACCGCAGTTATCAACTTTTAAGTATTCAAGAATTCAATACTTTGAGGAACTGTCAAATATTTACCATTAAGCTCAATGGAGAAAATTTCAGATGACATTCAGTCACTTGTGGGGTTAATTCAATGGAACCCACTTGAAGTTAAGGTCTTGAGGGTCCACAGATCAAACTGTGACAGCAAAAACAGTTTTATCTTGCCCAGGAAGTCTGGGTGCAGAGGTGAATTAGCTGTCCTTGGTACTGAACGGGAGCTGTGGGAGCTGTCAAAAACAGCACTTTGACAAAATAGCTTGCAGGTTGTGTTCAAAGGAGTCCCTTGGAGGTGAAGCTTGGAAAGGCCCCTGGATCAAGAATCATCAGGCAGAACAGCTCTGCCTAGCTCAGTCGTCTCAGATGCAGAGGTGTATCTGGCTATCCATGGTGTTGAATGGGACTGCGGGTGATGACTTTACCAGGCGTGCCAATGAAGCCTTATTTGGGATGCAAGAACTCGATTACTGCACCATAGAGGTGGAGTGGGGATGATGCAAAAGGTTCCTTCCACGTGGGGCGTCAAGTGAAACAGGTATAAGTCAGCTTGACCATCAACAAACCTTGGACCTGGCAGAGCTCACGGCTGGGTCAATCTCCTTCCAGAGGTCCCAGGAATGCTGTAGAGAACTGAGATTCAGTGAGGATCAGGACTACACTTCCAAGAAAGCAACTGAATGGGTAATTTCGAGATGGTCCATGAAGGAGCCCGGTGGTCGGTCCTTCTTCAGGACGTGGAAGTGTGATTTGTACCTGCAAATTGCAGGGGACTAGTACCTAAATCCTAGGGGAGTTCTGATGTAGTCTTTGGCTTGCAGAGGGGTTTGCCTTCCTTTTGGAACCGGTCTCTGGTCCTGGACAAGTCATAATTAAGTGAGTGCAAGGGGGCCGCCACAGGTGCAGTACTTTGTGCCTCTTCTTCGTGTAGTCCTTCCTTGTGCTAACACAGCTTCTCTTTGTCCTCTTCATCTTCATAGCAGATCTGGAGTTTATCTATTGTCAAGGGTGTCCCTTAAATCCAAGATTTAGAGGGTGTTTAGGGGTGTGAGCACTAGTAGCCAGTAGGCTACTAGTCCTGTGACTGATCCACCCCTGAAGGGACAATATCTGGTGGGTGTATGTCACCAAACTGTTCAGAACCCACTATTTTAGGAGTTTTCAAAATGTCATGGGTCATTATCGGCTGTTCGGACACATTAGCCCATCCTAGAGTTGTGGCTAGCCTTGGTGGTGCATGCCTCCTGTATAACTAATTTCCCGCCTGCCCACGACTACGAGGATCCTGGGGCAAGAGGGGCATTTTTCTCCACTAGGAGACAAATAACTTGGGAATCAGAGGCGGTAAAGCCTTTGAGGCTCACCGCCCTGATAGGTCATGCGCTAGCCATTCTGGGAGGGCGGAGGTGTGACTGCCTTCCTGCTCAGGCCTTTTGTCTCATGTCCTCTGGGAGAGATAGCACTGATCGGCTGGATGTCAGACTTCCTTCTTGGCAACAGATGGCACATAAAGCCTGACAAGGGCACAAGGGAACTCTGTATCTTGGTGGGCATCTTCTGAGGGGGCCACCTGGATGCATGCCAGCTCACACTCAATAGTAGAATCATATCAGGGGTGAAATAGCAGGGTGTTTGATACCAAACACAACTAAATGTTGTGGCACAATTGTGTATCCATCTATCTAGGTTTTGTGTGGTAGCTAGTCCACGTTAACCTATGGACCGGCATTCACTTAGAATGTACTTGAATGGCAAGGGCACTGTAGATGCATTTATTTCTGTACAAATATACCTTTACCATTAAGATAATGACCCCGGCCTCCTGGGCTTTAAGAGGCCTACCTTAGGAGCGACTTACATACCATAAGGCAGCCAGGTGACTCTGCCAGACTTGGAGTGTGCAGATTCGAACTCAAGCAGAGAAGCTGCTCATGCAGTCTGTGTCAGCAACCCTGCAGTCTTTGCTTTTACTTGGGTCACTCAGGGTGGCACAACTAGTGCTGCAGCCCTGGTGACTCCTTTAACATCCCTGCCCTGGGCACCACTGGTACCATATATTAGGGACTTACAAGGGGGGGGGGGGGGGGTTTAAAGTATCTTGCCAGTTGGATTTCCCAATTCACATTGCCTTTTGAGGGAAAGAGCACTGGCACTGGGGCCTGGTTGGCAGGTCCAAGTGCACTTTCAGTTCTAAAACCACAGCACCCAGAGCAAAAAGTGTGGGCTGTGACCATCCAAAAATGGCACTTCCCCACAGAAATATAATGGTGATTATTATAAAAATATTTAATAAAGTTTTAATAAAAAATGAAAAATCAACATATCCGTGAGTCCTTCTTTTAACGTTGTTTTTCAATTCCATTTTGTGGGCTGAAAAATGTTAAAAGAAAAACTCAATCATGTTTTTTTGTAATAAAACCAACCTATCTATGCGTCTTTCTTTAAGTATTTTTCAGCCCTGTTAGAAATGGGGTTACGGGTTGGCTAGGGATATACACCATATCCAGGCAGAACCCACCACTCCAGTCAGGGTAATGGAGTTACACACCCAAGATAACCCCTGATCACACCCTTTTTAGCTTGACAGAGCATGCAGGCTTAGCACAGAGGCTATGTGTAAAGCATATGCACAACACACACACACACACACACATACACCAGTGACGCACTTAATACACCACATAAGAGACTTCACATATTAGTAGTATATAAAAATATCTCATATATTATATATAAACACAAAAACCACAATCAAATAAATCACAAATCACTTTGCCCAATAGGCAATTGTCATAACTTGAAAACTCACTCAACAGAAAAGGATTAACTCTCTTAAAAACCAAAAGATAACTGGAAAAAATACATCCCTTAGTTCCCCATAAAGATGGTAAATAGAGCCAAGAATCATAAGTGTGAGGCAAGCAAGAGGGGGAAAGAAAAAACTTTTCTTAATACTGCCCTCACACACTTAGCAGTGTCATGCTCCATCATAGAGCTGCATCAAACGTCCAGGTGCAGACCAACACACTGGACGGAGCGCGAAGATTTTTTTGATGAAGAATGGTGAGGGAGATAAAATAGAAAAGAAAAACAGAAAAGGGAAAATATGTTCCCTCAAGAAGGGATCAGGAAGTGCGGACAAGTAAAGATAAAACTATCTAGGGGGTTACCAAAAGTTTACCTTTAATCCTGGTTCCCCTTGATAGGATTAAAAAATATCAAAGTTGGGATACTCTAGGGAAATAAATACCCCTATATCCACGCTGCAGGAACCAACATATTTTGGCCAATCCTACGTGCCCACCTGGGTCACACTGGCCTTCATTAGGGTATGGATCACTTTATTTTTAGGGTCTTCACCCTAACTAAGGTGTAAATATCATACAACGAACGGAGAGTCTCCGATTCACCTTTTCCAACAGTTAAGGAGAGGTGGCCATTTTCTGTAAAAAGAACAAAAATGGAATATATCTAATGTCTTCATAGTACAAACTCTTGTCCCCTCCCTTTTCCCTGTAGCCTCTCACAGACTGCATCCATCAATCATGCAGTAACCCAGTGTTTTCTAAATAAAATATGCTTTGTGTTGATACATGATCAAACACTGTGCTTTCAAAGAACAGACACTCTCAAACGTGAAGTTAAAACAAGGGCACCCTCTCATGGCCCCTCTAGGTGGCAATTCATACTCATTGACCTGGTAATGGTCAATAGTACCCGACTGAGCCCATTAGTACTCTCCTGGCTTCCCATTGATTCACGCATATTTAAATGCAAGTTACCTTTTGTTTTTTTCAGATAGTTAGTCCTTTTCTCTTGAGTGAGTTTTTAACCTTGGAAGGGGAATCAGAGAAGGCTCATTCCCTGGTCTCTTCCTTTTGTGATAATAATTGTCATAACATCACAGGTAGTGCAATAAAGTAAACGTATATGTTTCACACGTCGGTAAAAAACACCACTGTACATGACAGGCAGGTCCTGAAAGAACAACCATTATTTTATCAGTATTAGGGATGCGGACAATGTGCATCATAAATCAGGGCACAAAATGTAGGTTTTTTGGATATAGCCTGAAAAACAAATGAATCATCACGAGTGCAGCCAATGCTAATTAGACCAGAGAAAACCATATGACACCTAATAGCAGCGGGGTACATAAATCACAACATACCCCACTAAGCATATCAGTACGATCAAGGACCATGGATCCCAGTCCTCCTATTAGCAGGGTTAAGGTCATACTATGGTTTCATTGCAAAGTATGTGTTCAAGCCCAAAGCATAGGTTGCAAGAGCTCCTGCATGCCTACTATATGAAATGTGGTAACTTTTCTCTCAAGAGTGAGCAGGATCGGGATCTATGTTCAGGGTTCCTCCCCGTCCTGTTTGTCAATGCCAAAATGCCCCAGAAACAGGATGTGCCCCAGAAATGGGATGAGGGTACCCACACACTAAAAACCCAGAGGGGTGACTTCACTTCGACCCCTGCATTCCTACAGTGAGAGGCAGCTGTCCATAGGCACGTGGCACAGTTGCAGAAATGAATGCAGCGGGCTCAGGCCAGTCCACTCGAGTGAATGGGACTAGTGGGACTGCTGTGCTCCCCGACGGCCCAACAATCCACTTGTACGAGCTTCTGGTCTGCTTGGTGCCACCGCGTCTGAGCTCTGGAGTTGCACTGACCGGCTGTATAGTGCTGCCTCATCGTCAGCTGAGGCAACACCCCGGCGATGCCTCAGGAAGGGGGCCTTATAGGGAGATTCCCAGCAGCTAACCAATAAATACAGGAGAATGCAGCCTTAGCCAATTTCCTTGCTGCTGTATGTCGTGGTCTCCCTTACGGAAGGGGGGGGGGGCACGTTTGAGTGGGATATACAAGTTGTTTCCAGGAAAAGGCAACATGCTCTCGCAACTCATAGCATCGGATACCCTCACTTGGTGTTGGTGAGACTGCAGACACAACAAACAATGCTCTCCACTCACTGTTTAGGGGCATATGCAGCGGAACACATGCATAGCTCAGTAAAGTTGAGAGTGGAGTCTCACATTTGGCCGGACTCACGAGTCCCATGGTCTTTTCCTGGGAGAGAGGCGGAAGCGCTCTACATGCGTTTTCCTCAATCTTGTAGTTGCCAGGCTCAAGATAAGCAGCAGCACTTCACTCCGCACTGGGAACACCAAATGGAAAGTGCTCTTCATGCACTATAAAAAAAAGAAAGCACTCATCATGCACTTTCTCGGTCCAAAGGTGAAGAACAGTCCAGTCCTTCACCTGCACCCGACAGGAGCTGCAACTGCAGGTCTACCCACCCTTTACACCATAGAAAAGGTAGTGCTCCTCACACAGCTCTTCAGCTCTACTTCCAGGCAGGTTTCTTTGAGATCCAGCAAGGATCTTTCCTGAAGTCTTTATTGCCCTGAGACTTCCAAGAAGAGGCAAGCACACACAAGCGCTTGGAGACTTTCCCAAGCAGGATACCACAGCAGGCCTAAAAGAGTCAGTCCTTTTCCTCTGCCTACATATAGAAGAAGCAACTGCAGGCTGTTAGACTTGGCATCTTTGGCATGGTTTCCCCTGCCTTTTTGCCTCTCCTTCTTGTATTTTTGATGTGATGCTGGATTTCGTTTTTGCTAGCTTAGATGCTTTGGGCACTTTGCCACTGCTGATCAGGGTCAGAGTGCAAGTGTTCCCTGTGTAAATTATTATTATAAGTGGTTCTCCCTGATTGGCATATTTGTTTTACTGGTAAGTCCCTCGCAAAGTGCACTGAGTGTGCCAGGGCCTGTAAATCAAATGCTATTTGTGGACCTACAGCACTGATTGTGCCACAACATGAGTAGCCCTGGAAAGTTATCTCAGACCTGCCACTAAAGTGTCTGCACCCACTTGCCTGTCCCAACCCCTTCCTGTTTTTTTCAAGTGAGACATCTCTCAGGTAGGCCCAAGGTACCCCCATGGGCAGAGTGCAGTGTATGTGAAAGGCAGGACATGTACTGGTGTGTGTGACATGCCCTGATAGTGAAATACAGTGTTCACAATTGGTGGGCTATCTGCCCTATAGGATAACATTGGAGATACTTTGTAACATCTTACAAGTATAACTTCCCATTGGGACAAGATGGGAAATAAAGTTTAGGCTCTCTTTTTTAGCAACGTGGGTCTTCTGTCGATATATCTGATATTTTAATGATTTCACAATGTTCTGAATGTAGTTCACCAATTGTATCTGATTGTACTTTACGGACTCCACCATAATCTCACGTCATGATTAGTTGTGGAGGGTGTACATACAAATATAATACAGACAAACAAATTTGTATATTCATTCATTTTCCAGCCCTGATAAAGTCGCGGGCACTCCCGGGCGACGAAACACGTGTTGGCTGGACCAAGAAATAATAAAAGAGAAGACTTAATATGAAACTTCAAGAAATCTATTTGCATTGTTGTTAACATATTAATGTATAATTTACAGGTGTGCTCGGGTTTTATTGTACATTGTGTGATCTCTAGGGATTACTAATTGGGAAGGGTGGATGACCCTTCTTCCTTTGAGCACCTTTAACACTTAGATCCATTACACACTGGAATAAGGTGAGCGCCATCACCAACCAGGGACCCATCATCCATTAACTCATTGAGACTCTCTTTTTATTTATTTATTTATTGATCTTGAGTTTAATATAGCTCTGGCTAGACCCGTAGGTATCAGAGCGCTTGACATAAGGAACAGCGAGTTGCAAGTTATACCTTTTACATAGGTTACACAATGAGGATCAGAGTTACAGGATAACATGTTAAATTTGTTAAAAGCAATCAAAACTTAATAATCAGAGATAAAGGGCAGATTTACAGAAAATTTGTCATGGGAGGGGTAAGGAAGGGACAAACAGGGAGACGGGGAGAAACTGTGCCCAATATCCGGCTGGGTAGGTGACGGCCGAGGTGACGAACCAAGGCCGATCTCCTCAATAGCTGAACCAAGCAGCTCCACCGGGCATTAGATATAATGCTCGAACTCCTCTGTCAGGATAGTAAACAGGTGTGCTCAGAGAGTATTAGAGTAGCGCAGAGGGGTTGGGGTGCGTGAGAAACCATGGAACAGGAGCACAAGAAACAGCGACAAGAATTGCTAGAGAGTAGCATAAAAGGACACCTGATGAAACCAATATAGCACAGTAGTATGCATTGCTAGTGTGTAGGGGAACAGAGAGAGCGAAAGGAAAACAGGGGAGAGGAATGCTGATAGAGTCAAGGTAGGTAGGAGGGGGAATGTCCATCAGGGGGAACCAAGCAGTCAGTGTGAAAGACAGATAAGCCAAGAAGATCCATGAATAACAATGTCTGAAGTCCGGCTGGGTAGGTGACGGCCCAGGGGTCCAGACTCCTCTATAACTGCTTAGGACAGCTCCAACGGGCAGCGGCCATGGGTAATCCGTCTCCGAGGGAAGTACCAACAGATTCGGTTTCTGCCCATGGGGCATCATCAGAGTTCCACAGACGATAGCTCTGGCTAGACCCGGAGGTATCAGAGCACCTTACCAGAGGATTGTAGAGATCCCTGCCCCCTCCTAGCCGATTGCACACTTTCCCTTTGATTCAGCTGCTGATAAGCTTTGGGCCGAGGGGGCCTTACGTTTCGCCACCATCTTGGGGTCAGGCAGGCTTGTGGAATCCCATGGGGGCCCATTATTCACCAACATACCGTGTGGGCTTAAACGGCACTGTTTCGATATTAATCCCAGGGGGGGTTCACTCCACCACCCCAAGCCCCTGTGCACGCTCCCACCTGTTAGATTTGAGGAGCGGTGCAATAGTCTTCATCACAGCCTCAAGGATGCAGGGCCGACTGTGGATCTCGTTCAGGGCTAAGATGCAGCCAAAGTCAGTCTCTACCTGGGCCAATGCAGGTGAGGTCAAAAGCCACACGACGGGATGGACTCATGGGGCTACACTCCCTCATCTCTAGGGAGCGTCCGCCTGGCTGGGACTGTCAGCGAGTGGATGGTCCAGCGCCATTTTCATTCCACAGAGTCTCCGCGCAGCTACTCATGGTCACGTTCAATATAGCAGGTGCCCACCGTGGATAAAGGGGTGGGGGGGATCTGGGTCTCGCCGCTCGTCCAACGCAGTCTCCCAGGGGGCCACTCTTGATTATGTGGCCTCCGCTCTGTTACACAAATTAGAGTGAGTCCGCTCTGGTCCAGGCACCATTTTGAGGCACGATCGTCTGGTGAATTTTTTCCGATTACACGGCAACGGCGCAGTTTAGTGAAACGGCGCCCACATCAGCAGACGCTTCCAGTACTCCGATGTCGGGAGTGAGTTTCTTCTGCTGGTGTTGGAGCGATAAAGCACCGCGCTAGGTTGTTGAGCGCAGGACCCTGAGCTCTCTGAACTCAGTATTTAATAACACATCTTTAGGTAAAGATGGTTTGGAAATTGTGTATTTTAAAATGCCACTTTTAGACTGTTTTGCCCTAGAAGTTTTCTTCTTTCAGAATTGGTGGTAGGGTGAAATCACCTCAGAGGGTGCACACCAACATTCATTAATTTGAGTCCAATGTGTACCAGGAAAAGAGTTTAAATTTGAGTGCATCAAATGCTGTCCTTTTCCCAAGTCTAATTTACTTTTAGAAAGTAGGCATTTTCTTGTTGAACCATTCTGTGTGTCTCTGCCTATTTGTGTATTGACTGTCTGGCTTTGGAGTGACAGGGGCGGGATGTTTCTTCATAGGAGCTATGAACAACAAATGAGTGGGTCCTGATGCTCATTTAAATTCTCATTTAAATAAATTGTATTATGAGTGTCCCAGTGCCCACCCGGCACACCCATGTGTTTTTTTATAAGGGGAGAGGGGTGAACAATCCACCTCCCTTTCACCATCCCTGGGGTTGTATTTTTTTATGAAGAGATGGGTTTGCGAAGGCCCCCTCCCGGGTCCACTACAAACCCTGGGGACCCCATCCCCTGAGGAAATATTATTTTATTAAGGGGAGGGTAAATGCAGTCAATGTCCCTGAGCCAATAGAGGCTCCAGGGAGTACATCCTCCTTGCTCATTTTGCCACTGGATTCAAGCTAGCCTGGCTGATGATGGACGTTACCCCAAAACCGGTCCAAGGATGATTGTTTCCGGTCCAGGGAAGATCTGACTTGGCAGTTCGGGCTGGACTGTTCCAAAGGTCAAGACTGATTTGCATATGGCTAGGTCTGAACTGGGGTGGCAAAGTGAGCTAAAGAACGATGATTGATTAAACCCATATCTAATCTAAAAAGTTTCAGCGCTCCGTCCATCATCTTATTGTATTTACCACATTCCCGGACCATATTATTTTAATATTATGAGGAGGCACAGGGCTTCCCCTCACCTGAGACCCTCTGGGTCCTTTTAGAAAAAAAATCATGAAAGGGGGCAAGCGGCACCCCTTCCAGTGCCTTTACGGTCCAGGACTTCATCTCCGGAGCATCAGGAGAGTGCACAGGTGCCTAACAGGGGCAATGAAAAACACCTTGTTTAGGCCATTGGGGGGGCAGCACCCCAGCTGCACTCCTGGCTCACTGCGTAGACCCATCCTGGGTGCGACTGGAGCTGGCATGACTCCTGCCCAGTGAGAGCAGGCATTCTTTACTGCTCATGCCAGACTAGAGCAGTCTTAGTTTCCATGCCTACAAGAGCACGGGGAGGGAGGCTGCATGCCCCCTTCTATTTACATTTAAGTAACAGGGCAATTGGGTCTCAGGAGCATTTACAGGCTCAAGGAGGGCTGGGCGTGCACTCTCCTCCCCATTAATTTTACATTTCCTCTTACGATTGGGCCCCAGGGGGTGGGATCCCTGGGACATTTACAGTCTATGGGAGGGGGCATCATCCCCCTCCCTTTGTTAAAAATGTTGTACCCCCAGGAATGGGGTCCCCAGGGGCTAAATCAGCATGGGAGGGGGCCCCAAGCACATTTTCTCCCCAAATAATTTACTACATTGACTCTGGTTCCTGACCCACACCGGAGGTCATTTAAAAGTTAGAAAAATGTCAATCGCCATATTTGCAAATAGAGTACCATGAGATAGTTGCAAAACCCCTATGCTTTGGGTTTTTTTGCCACAGGGAAGGATCCCTCTGGGACCCTACAAGGGCTAGGGGATAGAGCGTCTTTATGTCCCCAGAGTCTTGTAAAGGCAGCTGCAACAGTTTCTTAATGTTACGGCCATCCAATCAGAGTGTTCACTCCCACTGTAGTGAAGAAGTCCATGGGAAAAAGCCCCCTCGGCCAATCAGAAAGCTCTATCTTTTCAAGTTGAGCTTGCAGGACTCTTATGAGAGTACCTCGAACACACCCGCCTAGTTGTACACATATTTTAATCCTCAATATTAATAAAAAACTAGTGAACTGACTTATATCAAATCACCAAGTCCTGTCCCTAGTGCCCCAGGTTTGGCTGGCACTTTGGCTAGTGGTCCTTGTTTCAAATGACTGTCAGCAGGTTGGCCATGCTGGATGAATTAAAATGTACACCAATAGGGTCCCTATCCATGCGGGAGCTGGGGAGGAACAGGAGGAGGCAGGTGTGCAGGACCCTGGTGTAAATGTTTCGGTCCTGCAGTGAGAAGGGCGATCCATAATATCCTCTTTTGTTGGTTTTGTGTCATTGTAGGTTGCCCCATTTAAAGATTTGTGTGCTAGTCGCTCCCCCATGACTGAAATATCCTTATGGTAAAGTATAGGGAAGTGTAAAAAAATAAGTTTATTAATCCTTAAAAAATATAGTTAAAACATTGTTATTGTAAATATTAATGTAATATAAATTAATATGATATATTTATTTCAAATGTAGAACAAAATATAAACATACTAAAATGTTATTATATTGAAAATGTTCAATTGAAATAAAATTGTTTTTCCTGAAGATGACATTTAAAAATAAATCCCACCTAATGTAACATTTAGGTCCCACCAGAAATAAAAAATATATTTTTTTATCATGTATTAAAAATGATGAAAATTGATGTTTGGTATTCTTAAAAGTAATGTAAATATATTTTCATGAAAATTAATACCACATCATTATTTTCATTCAAAAAAGCTTTTAAAGTAAAATAAAAATATGTTTTATTTGTAGATTGTTTCCAACATTAAAATAAATGTATTTATATTTTTAACTGATTAGAATGAATGAATGTAAATTAACATTATTTCCTATTGCATTTTATTTTAAGTCCATATCACCAATGAACTTTATAGGAGGGTGTTTCACTACCACTGGTTGGCCATGTGTGGTGCTGTATTTACTCCAGCTAGGAGCTTAGTACCAATGTCTCAAGTCCTTATTGGCTGCAATTATTATAGAAGGGCAGTTTCTGAATAGCAATGGACTTACACTTTTGTGGGTGGGTGCATGTTTCCCCCTAAAACCCTCCTTTCTCCTCTCTTACCCTTTTCCATTTAGAAGTAAGCATGGCCCTTTTTCCAGCTACATCCCCTGCCCCCCCTACATTTAATACTAAGGCCCTCATTATATGTTTGCCGGAAAAGGTTGGGATATGAACTCATATTTTGGCTAACGAACACAAACTCTTAGGCAAAAACTCTCCACTGTCTACCTGTTTTCAGAAAGAATCACATTTGAAATCCTTTGCCTAACCTACAGGTGCATAGTACCATAGGAGAAAATCTCTCAATCACATCAAGGTCAAGATACAAGAGCAGAAATGAAAGATTTTTGGCAATGGCTCCTGTCTCTGGAACAACTTTCACCTAGTGTTTCATTCCTCATGAGCAATTATATCCTAAAATACCTGCAACCACTATCATCTACTTCAATAGTGCTATTTCCTTGATCATTTTAGCAAGTGCTCCCTAGTGTTATTTTATCTGCAACTTTCTCTTCCTGCATCTCTCTCTTTCTCTCTCTCCCTTTCTCCTCTGTCTCTCTGTCACTCTCTTTCGCTCTCTTTCCTCCCCCCTCTGTCTCTCTATCTCTCTCTCTGTTGCTGGTTCCTCCGGTGATGGATATACCTGCTGTATTTGGCAAATCGCCCTTGTCAATGTTACAATACATGCTCATTTCTATATATCACGTAGACATAGGCCTGGCATCATAACACACTTGCAGTGAAAAACAACTTTCTTATCCACCTAGTTTTTTAGGTTGAACTGTGAGCACTATTTAAAAAAAAATAGGAAAAGAAACAAATCAATTATCTTTTGTTTATAACAGCTTGTAGTGGATGGAAAATGGCCCACTCTGAAGAGTCACCTCCAATCTATTGCCTTCCTCCTCCTCTTTTTCTGAACTCTTGTTGCTGCTTTTAGTACTCTGAGCACTTTGCCACTGCTAACAAGTGCTAAAGTGCATTTGCTCTCTCCTCTAAACATGGTTTAATTGACGTATCCATAGTTGGCATAGTGAATCGACCTATAAGTCCCTTATGCAATGTGAATGCAGGGCTTCTGTCTGAGAGACACAGAAGAGTGTTAATGTGCATTATCCCTAAATTAGGCAATTTGGCTAGAAAAGAGTCAAATGAGGAGGCCAAGGGACTAATATTCAGGAAATTAATGGTTAAATCCCTGAGTAAATATGTACAGACTTTCACTAATCTAGATAAAACTAATTTCTCAATGTGCAGAGTTTTTGCAGGGACTCATTTTTAAGGGAAGGCTGGGAGGAGAGGGCAACCTTTCAGCCAAACAAATTATAAGTCCCATATGTCAGGGTACCAAAATAATGAAATGCCTGAATACCAAAATTATGGAAATTATAGAGGGGACTAAGGATTACCAAATTTTCATCTCCAACGTAGTAGAGAACTTTTACAAGGTACCAATCAGGGACAAGGTGAATATTAAGACTGCTATTGGTTTTGTTCCAGAAAAGGTTGGAGAAAGGTTAAGATTTTTCCAAGATCAATGGAGGAAAATAACAAAGGATACATGGGACTTGAAGGCAAAAGAAGGTTATCAAATACAGTTTGAATCAGCACCTCACCAGTTCAAAGAACCAACAATATGATTTTTCAAAAAGAGATTTTTACAAATTACTACAAAAGATGCAATAGTAAAAATAATGGAGGAACAAAACCGATTTGTGAGTACTTTGTTTCTGGTGGAGAAAAAGGACAAAGACTGGAGTCCTCTGGTAAATTTGAGAAATTTAAATCAGTTTGTTACATACTGACACACCAAATAGAAAGGATTAATCGTTTGAGGGGCATGCTTCAGGATTTACATTGGATGTTTAAAATGGATCTCAAGGATGCCTATTTCACAATTCTAATTGCAATGGAGACTCAATGATTTTTACAGTTCATTTGGAAAGGACAGTTATTCCCATTCCAATGCCTCTCATTCGGGTTGTCAGCAGAACCTTGGTGTTTCACAAAAGTACAAAGACCAATAGTGGGTTTTCTAAGAGAAAGAGGAATTAGAATAATTGCTTATTTGGATGACAATTCGATAATGAATCAAAATGTGGAGGAATTGAAAAATCAGTTGAGGTTGGTAAAGATTTTGTTGGAAACATTGGCTTTATAATAAATACGGGAAAATCTATCTTGACTCCATCTCAGCACTTAGTATTTCTGGGATTTGTGATAGGCACAGTAAATAATTAGTTACAGGTACCAGAGAAGAAAGTAAAGGAGACAAGGCAAGAGGTGAGATTGTTGTCAAGGAAGCAGGAAGCAAGGGTTGACATGTGTGATTGGTCTGTTATCTTCATCAATACAATCAGTATTTCTGGGCATTTCATTACAGTACAGGGCTCTTTTCGGTCTGACGATACGTTTGTGGTACTGGGACAAGGTACCCTTGAGTCAGGAAGCAAAAGAGGAGTGGTTATGGTGGAAGGAAAATTTGGAGGCCTGGAACAGGCAATCCATTTTTGGTACAAAACCAGATCTTACTCTAGAGTCAGATGCAAGCAATTCAAGATGGGGTGCCATATGCTCTGGGCAGGAGACAGGTGGAGTTTGGAATGTGGTAGAAAAAGAGAATCATCTAAGTTGTTTGGAGTTGAGAGCAGGTTTGTTTGCCCTGTGCATTTTCAGGAAAGAGTTGTGGGGAAGCTCATTTTTATTGAAGATGGACAATATAACTGCAGTAACATATGTAAACAAATTGGGAGGAAGCAGGTTGAAGAGACTATCAGATTTGCTTGCAACAAAATATAGGATTGAAAGCAGAATATTTACAAAGGATACACATTGTGGTGCTAGATTGGAATTCGAGGAATTTTACAGATTACAGCAATTTGAAATTAAGGGAGGATTATTTTCAGAAGATTTAAGAAATTATGGCTCCATTGTGGTGGATGTATTTGCTTCCTGGATGGCTTTCAGTTACCTCATTATATCAGCTGGAGACCAGACCCGGGAGCAATAGCAGTAGATGCATTTTTGTAGGATTGAAGGGGAATTTAAGGGTATGTGTTTCCCCCATTTTCTGTGATTCAGAGATGGTCAGTACTGGAGCCAGAGATGTTGAATAGTATTAGTCACACCTTTTTTGTAAAACACAAGCATGGTTTCCAGCTATTATGGAAATGGCCATAGAGATAGAATACTTGATAAATTCATGCAAAGGTCTTTTAAGAGGACTGGAGAAGGAAGAGCACCCTTTGGTGGAGTCAGGTTTGTTAAACCTTCTAATAAGGAAGATATCAGGTAGGTTCTAAGGCCTCTTAGGAACAGCTACAAATGTACTCAATGAGTCATGGGCTCCAGAAACTAGAACGAGATATAGAAGTGCATGCAAGTATGGTTACGTTGGTTCATGGAAAGGGATTTGGATCCCGGGGAAGCAAAATAAATAAAGGTGGCAAATTGAAAAAGGATTGTTATATAGAACAGTTAATTGTTATAGACCAACTGTTGCAGCATGACATTCTTTAAAACAAGGATTGTCAATCGGTAGAAGTCCGTTCATATGCAGGATATTTAAAGGGTTTCCATTGAAGAGACTGCCTAGAACAAAATATCAAACATAAGGGAATGTTGAATTGTTGCTAAAGTTATTTGGAAGATGGCCAAGCAAAAAATACCAAGGAGAAAGCAAATTAACATGGAAATTAGCAACATTATTGTGTTTATTTCATTCAGATGGGTTTCTGATATAGGAGTGCTAGAAGTGTCCAATAGTTTTTTTTCAACCAGATGGAATACATTTTGAAATTTGGAAAATAACTTAGACAATGACTTGTTCAGTATTTTACCCAAGATTTGACAACTCTCCACAATTGAAAATTGTGTGTTGTTAGATGTATTAAAGAGTATGAAGCTAGGATGATGGATAAAAGATGTGCTGAAGTGGCTCTGCTGTTGATTTCATATTTAAAGCCAATTAAAGCTGTCACGAATGCAACAATTGCAAAATAGATACAGACATAATGAGGGCAGTGGATTCAGATTTGTCAATATTTACTGTACACTCTCTCAGGGGTGCCATGGCAAGTAAGGCTTTTATAATGGGAGGATGTTGGACCTGGCTGTTTCTGCAGGTTTATCCCCAAACGTTTTGCCTTTTGCCTCTTATTTTTCTGAACCTATTTTTGTTGGCAATGGGACTGTGGGCATTTTACCACTGCTAATCAGTGCTAAAGTGCATATGCTGTCTGTGTAAACATTGGGCCTGATTCACAGAACTAGCTTAAGACAAAATCCTAAACCTACTTCTTTTGGTATTCACAGAAGGCATTTAGTAGTAGTAAAGTTAGGATTTTGTCTTAAGTCTGTCTTAAGTCTATCTTAAGTCTAGCTTAAGTCTGTCCTAAGTTTGTCTTAAGCCTGTCTTAAGTCCGTCTTAAGTCTGTCTTAAGCCTGTCTTAAGTCTGTCCTAAGTCTGTCCTAAGTTTGTCTTAAGTTTGTCTTAAGACTGTCTTAAGTCTGCCTTAAGTCTGTCTTAAGTCTGTCTTAAGTCAAACTTAAGTCAAACTTAAGACAAAATCCTAACTTTACCACTACTAAATGCCTTCTGTGAATACCAAAAGTAGTAAGAGATACTTAAGACAGACTTAAGACAGACTTAAGACAAACTTAGGACAGATTTAAGCAGACTTAAGACAGACTTAAGACAGACTTAAGACAGACTTAAGACAAACTTGAGACAGACATAAGACAGACTTAAGACAAACTTAAGACAAACTTAGGACAGACTTAAGACAGACTTAAGACAGACTTAAGACAAAATCCTAACTTTACTACTACTAAATGCCTTCTGTGAATACCAAAATTAGTGAGTTCAGGATTTTGTCTTAAGTTAGTTCTTTGAATCAGGCCCTGTGAATCTGATTGGTTATCCATGATTGGCACATTTGACTTACTGATAAGTCCCTAGTAAAGTGCATGGTGTGTGCCCAGGCCTATAAATCAAATTCTACTAATGGGCCTGCAGCACTGCTTGTGCCACCCACGAGAGTGGCCCTGCAAATGTGTATCAGGCCTGCCAGTGTCCATACATGCAGTTTTAAACTGCTATGTTGATCTGGCAAGTGCATCCACATGCCAGGTCTTATCCTTTTATTACATGCAAGTCACCCCTAAGGTAACCCTGTGAGTAGGATGCAGTGTATGTGAAAGGGATGACATGTGTTGGTGTGTCCAGATAGTGAAATACTGTACATTTCATTTTTCACTATTGAAAGGCTATCTCTCCCATATTTTATCATTGGAGCTACCTTGTAACATCTTACAGGTGTAACTTTCAACCGGGAAGTGACAGAGATTTGGGGCCCGATTCACAGAACTAACTTAAGACAAAATCCTAAACTTACTACCATTTTGGTATTCACAGAAGGCACTTACTCATTTTGGTATTCACAGAAGGCACTTACTCATTTCGGTATTCACAGAAGTTAGGAGTCCTAACTTTAGGACTCCTAAATGCCTTCTGTGAATACCGAAAGTCTTAAAATTAGGATTTTTCTCAGTTTAGTAGTAGTATAGTTAGGACTCCTAACTTTAGGACTCCTAAATGCCTTCTGTGAATACTGAAAGTCTTAAAATTAGGATTTTTCTCAATTTAGTAGTCCTAAGTTTAGGACTCCTAACTTTAGGACTCCTAAATGCCTTCTGTGAATACCAAAAGTCTTAAAATTAGGATTTTTCTCAGTTTAGGAGTCCTAAGGTTAGGACTCCTAACTTTACAACTACTAAACTGAGAAAAATCCTAATTTTAAGGCTTTCGGTATTCACAGAAGGCATTTAGGAGTCCTAAACTTAGGAGTCCTAAACTTAGGACCACTAAATTGAGAAAAATCCTAATTTTAAGACTTTCGGTATTCACAGAAGGCATTTAGGAGTCCTAAAGTTAGGAGTCCTAACTATACTACTACTAAACTGAGAAAAATCCTAATTTTAAGACTTTCGGTATTCACAGAAGGCATTTAGGAGTCCTAAAGTTAGGACTCCTAACTTCTGTGAATACCGAAATGAGTAAGTGCCTTCTGTGAATACCAAAATGAGTAAGTGCCTTCTGTGAATACCAAAATGGTAGTAAGTTTAGGATTTTGTCTTAAGTTATTTCTGTGAATCGGGCCCTTGGAGTTTACATTCCCTGAACTCAAAATCTAAAAACACATCTTTTAATGGAGTTGATTTTTAAATTGTGGGTTTGGAAATGCCATTTTTAGGAAGTGAACATTTGCTTGTTTGGCCATCCTGTGCCTCTGTCTGCCTGTGGAATCAACGTCTGTTTTTAAATTTGCTGGTTCTTGTTTGTGCATTCACTTCAGACACTCAGACAAAGGGAGATGAAGTGTGCCCTGCATATGCCGATGAACCATCGGGGCTAGAGTGGTGGGAGGAGTTATCACTAGCACCTGAATAGGCTGTGGCTGCCCTACACGAGGCTGCCTTCACCCCCTGTAGTGTAGCTGGACAGAACTGGCTTTGCTGAGCAAAAGAGACTTTCTGAACAAAGACTTCAAAGGGGAAAAGGGATATAAGTATAAGACATAAACCTGCAGAACTTTAGATTACTTCTGGATTAAGATCAGTCTGCGAAGAAGAAAAGCTGAAGAGCTGCCAGGAGTACTGCCACTTTGTTGTGTGTTGGGTTGGCCTGCAGTTGCTGCTTATGTCTGTGGGCAGTGGAAAAGACTGGACTTTTGCTTTTTGTAGTTTCCTGCTTTAGAAGTTTCTCCAAGGGCCTAAAGTAGAGCTTTCCTCCTGTTAAGAAGTCTCAGGGACACAAAGACCTGAACTCTATTACTGGGAGTTCTGAGCTGCCTTGTGGTGCCAAATCCAGTTCTGGGCCCTTGAAGGTTGTTTCTGCTGCAAAGAACTGCAAAGACCTGAAGAAACCTGCAAAATCGACGCTTTGCCCTTTTTGTGACTGTATTTTCTGCCGCAGCACCGCCATGCAGGAGAAAAACCCAGATGCACAGCCCCATGCGGCTGCAGAAATTGACGCAGTGCCTGTCAGTAGCCCGAAGGCCCGCCGCATGGCAAGTTCAAGGCACCAGTCTCTGAAGTCTGACACCACCGCACCGACTCGAAAGCACGCCCTTCTGTGCCGCTGAAAGAAATAACACATTGTGGGACGGTGGCTGAAAAAATTGATGCAGTGTTTATTGCCGCTGCTGCATCGACCTCCAGCACATTCCAGATTTCCATCCATCGTGCCTGTGCAATAAGTTTTTCTGAAGCAACACCCGCTGATCAAACCTGTCTTGGAATCAATGCATCACTTCACCCTACTCTCCAAAATTCCGATGCATTACTTTTTGTGCGTGCAGCAGAACTGTCACATCCCCTCCCCAAGGACTCAGGAACTTACGCATCACTGTATTTTCCGAAGCTTCCCTCCACTGCGGCTGTTATGCTTGGTGGATTTTGACACATTTGAAGTACTTACTGTAAAATTCACACATCCATAGATTTCTATTGACAGAATTGCTTGAAACCTTTTTAAAGTCATATTTTTAGTTGTGTGTTGGATTTTTGTCGTTTTGGTCTTGTTTAGTTTAGATACAGATACTTTATTTTGCTAAACTGGATTGGTGTATATTTGTATTGTTTTCATTGTGTTACTGTTTGTGTTATGTACAAATACTTTACACATTGGTCTGCTCAGGCCAAGCTACCGAGGAGGTGAGCAGGGATTATCTAGATGTGTAACTCCCTTAGCCTGAGTAGAAGGAATGGTCCCAACTTGTACAGGTTGCATACACGTGTACTATTTCGGGAATTAGTTTAGATCCCTACTTTTTAGCAAAGGAAAAAATGGCTGCTATACTTTTCTCTATTTGAAGTTCTCTGCTAATTAACATATTTTCCAGGTGTACTTTCTGGAAAAAAAAATGCCCAGGCAAGTGAATGCATCCACAACCTTCATATTACTTGAGCCCAATCTAAAATGTGGAAGTTTCTTCGGGAGTGTCCCTGTTACCAAAACATATACTCAGTGTCATTTTAAGTATTTTTTGGGTCCTAGCGAGACATATTTTGGGACCGCTAGCTCTGTACAACTTTCAGGTTTATTGCACATTTTCTGCTAATTGAAGCCCACATCATGTCAAACAATAATGACTTTATACTAAAAATGTCATAAATACAGTCACACAAAAACATCTGATATATACCAGTATCTGAAAAAGCCGAAAGGTGGCATTTGAGAGAGAGAGAGAGTGAGAGAGAGAGACACGTAGGCAGTGAGTAGGAGAGTGGTTGAGGTAAAGAAAATGACAGAGGTGAGGAATTAAAAGGAAAGATCATTTTCCCAGGGGCCCCTTGAAAGTGGAGGCCTTACACAATCGCCTACTACGCCCATTCCTTAAGTGTCGAGCTACACAGTCAGCTTTTTATCTGCTGTAATGAAAGCAGCTCAACAACCCCTAATATAAATGTGAAATAATATAATCTGAGCACACTTTCATATATGTAGGCCAAGCACTGTTTCCAAAAAGATATGTAATAGCTAGAGTTTCTTTATTAATGGTCTAAAGGTTTCAGTAGCCTCCTCGAAATAGTTAACGCGAAGATTCTCGTCGTAAAATCATTTTCTTCCACTCTGCCATATCCAGTTATGTGTTTGCAAAGCCTCAAGGTATAACACCGTGGATGTGGGCTGACATTTGTTATTGTGCTATAAATCTTTCTTCACTTTCTGCCTCACAAAGGCAGAATTAGATTTGTAAGTCGGGTCTTTCCTCTGTTATACTTACAAGTTAGACAATATTAACATCGTGCCATTTATTGAAATCCTCTTATGATCTCGTTTTGGGCATATTTGCGGTGTCACCAGTGGCATGTCTCTTGTGATATTGCGAGTCCAGAGAAGCAGGAGAGAGCAGTGGAAGCACAAGGCAAATTAGGGCTAGATTCCACTCTTCAATAACAGCAAACCTTGTGTTTTATAAAAATAGAAATACAGCTACTCCTGTGCTCGAGCCGAGGTTATTGGAGAGGGCAGTGCAGAGCTGAAGCGGGGAGAGCGATATTGAACAGTAATGGCTCTGAGCATCTATCTCTCCTCCTAGAAGCGCAGGTACAGTGCCGCCGGTGCTCAAACAGCAGCATTTGCAAATCATAACTGCACCACTGATATGCCAAAGAATTACATTTTCGAGAAAGTAATTAAATGCATGCCAATATATCAGGAAATATATGTGAATAAAAAGTGTGAGGCAGCTTGTTTTAATGTTCCACGCCTCTCTCGTTCTGACTTTTTCATATTTTCCTTACACCTAATTAGTTGAAACGTTCTGTCATCACATGTGACACCAGAAGCATGGAGTCTTAATTGACAACTCAAAACACTGATGCATGTCACACGCCTCATTTACAGTAGGGTGTGGAATTCAATGTATAACCCCTCTTTCCTATTGCCGTGGCTTTGATTAGTTAAACATTTGCAGGATCACTTTTTTCTTTTTTTTAAATACATTTTTTTATGTGCAAAATTCCGAAAACAAATGTAATACATGTCATGACATTTTCTTCTTGAGTAATGCAAAATACATCAGGAATATGGAGAGATAAAGGATAAAATACACAAAATACAACGTTCATTCATGAATACAGGAATATAACGCCTCAAGTCGTCTCATAAGTTTAAGTCTATAGAGAAGAAAAAGTGCCTGTGCAATAAATAGGGTAACAGAAGTGAACTTCATTACAAAACATGTTGCCAACCGGTCCTCGCACATAAAGGGATGGAGTTGCGAGGTCCCTGCCTGCAACTAACCTTGCTTATCCAAACTATCGATCCCTTGACTTTAATTCGGCTACCCAATTAGTTAACCAACCTTGCAATTGGGGCCCAAATTCTTTGCCCTAATTCCTTTTTTTTCGGCCCCTTAACTTATACACTGAAGATTCAATATTATAAATAGCCAGTATTCTAGTTCGCCAGTTAGAAAAAGTGGGGGGAGTCAGGGCTTATCCACTGAGAGGTAATACATAGGAGCACGATAGCCATTTATGATTAAGAAGCCTATCTCTGGCCTAATTCTTTTATTTGTTTCTGACCTATCTACTAATCCCAGAATTATAAGAGCTGGGATAATTGGCACCTGAAAGCCTAAAATCATGGTTAAGGAAGCCTTCCGCTCCTGTAAGAAGATATCCATTTTGGGGCAAGAATAACAAATGTGTATAGTGTCAGCAGCATGTAAACCACATCTATTGCATTTCCCCCCCTCCCCCCTCACCATCCCATTTACCTATCTTTGCTGGAGTGTAATAGAGACCGAAAACAGACATAAAGTGCTGGCTTCTAAGACCCACAGGTAACAGCACCTGATTCGCCAGCTCCAATGAATCCTCAATGTCTATTGATTTGATTACACGTCTAATTTCCCATTTCGCGTTCTGCGTGTCAATGTAATCTGGTGAGGCTTGAATTAAAATTTGGTAGATGTTCCCGATTTGTGACTTACCCCTCACTGTCTCAACCAAGGGTATTTTTTCCGATATCAAGTCTACCCTACTATCCTTTCCCACCAAATTAGTCCGTATCTACAAATATTAAAAAAATTCTCTTTTATCCACCCCAAACTTTTCCTGCAAGTTCGTAAATGACAGTAGTTGCCCTCCCCCACACAGATCACCCAAGGATTTGATCCCCTTTTTCCCCCATCTAAAAGTGGTCCTGAAAAAGTGAAGGAAGTACACGCAAAGCAGAGAATGGAGTATAGGGGATCTTCAATTTCCACCGTACCTGTATCCATACTCTGTAAGCAGCTTTCAGTATTTACGTTTTTTTATATAATAACTGGGTTCCAGTATTCTGACCAAGCATCCCTTGGCTCCAGCCCACATCCCTATTTCATAAATAGTCTGCCTTGCCTCTACTGGTACTTCCGGCTTATCCCCGACTAATAAGACACCTATATGGTATAGAATCCATGCCCAATAATAGAAAAGAAAGCTAGGAATCACCCATCCGCCCCGCTGTCTTCTGAGGGTCAGCCATTTGGCCGCCCTTCTAGGTTTACAGTACCCTGATAAAAATCTCTGACAGATCCTGTCCATCCTTGCTAGGGAGGACGATGAGAATTCTAAAAGGACCGTTTGAAAAACATATAAAAACTTTGGGAGGATTGACATTTTAATAACATTGCTTCGCCCAAATAAAGATAGGTGTAGATGGTTTAACCTTTCTAGTTTTTTACTCACATCGTCCATTATTGTTCAGATCCGGGATTTTCTCTACGGTCGCTGTGATCTTTACCCCTAAATATATTGCCTCTTGAACAACCAGGAGGCCTCCAGACCGAGCAGCCCTGGAACAAAGAATCTGTGTTTTCTCCATATTTAACTTGTATCCTGATAGGATACCAAACTGTTCAGCTAAAGACTTTACCTCTGGAAGTGCTGAGACGACATCAGCGGTGAGCAATGCAATGTTGTCCGCATACGCCAGTGCCCTATAGTCAGAGTCATTGACCTTTGCTGCATTGATGTTAATATTCTGCTTTAATTTTTTTTAAAAGGAATCAATGTAAAGAGCGAAGAGCGGAGGGGAACACAATACCTCTGCCTGGTGCCTCTACTGATATCAAGCTCCTTTGAGTCCTGCCCTCATATGCGAATTACAGCTTTCGATGAGGGACATAATGCCTTAATCGCCTGAATAAATTGTTTGCATATTCCTTTCCATTGCAAGACATACCACAGATACTGCCAGAATACCATGTTGAATGCTTTCTCCGCGTCCAACAGGACTACCCCCAGTGGTGACTCCGTGGCCTGAGCCCAGCCCAACTGGGCAATAACCTGATGGACATGGTCTATCGTGTCCCTGCCGGGAATGAACCCGTGTTGGTGAAGTGATTATGCCTGGGCTAAAATTCAGTTCCGCTCGCGGAAATTGCGATAATTTGACATTTTCGCGTTCCGCGGAGAGTGCGAAAATGTCAACATTTCCGCAATCCGCATTTTACCGGAAATTTTTTGCTTGCTCGCGCTGTAAAATAATACATTCTCGCGTGCGCGCGATTGCCTTACCTGAATCCCAGTGTTCGCCGACAAGTTTTCCCGATCCGGTCGCGTTCTCCACGAGATGTTGGATTGTTGGTTGCCATTTGCGGTGTCTCGCGACAGTTCGCGCCCGCAGTAACGTCATTTGTCGCGCGATCACGCCTTTCTTGTCCCGATCATGCACCGCGAGACAAGTGAAAACAAGATGGCCGCGCCTGCGAGCAACCGCATGGGTGAGTTGGCGAGCCGCGACAATGCAGAAAATACCGCGAACGGGCAGCAAAAAGCTTCCGCATCTTCGTGAGATTTCCACGTGTTGGCGGAGATATTTTACATTTTCGCGATAATTTGCAAAAGTGAATTTCGAAAAATTCCGCCCACCCCTAGAAGTGATACCAAAGGGATGATGACCTTACCTAACCTGGCTGCAAGTATTTTTGAATAGATCTTACTTTCACAATTTATAAGTGATATAGGTCGATATGATGCTAGAGTCAGGTCAGGTTTCCCTTTTTCTTAAACATAAGTTGTCTTCTGCCATGAACTAGGGACCTGACCCCTTTGGGCCAACTGAAATATTTGTAACATTTCTTGCAGCAGAGATTTTGAAAATACCCTATAAAATTCTAGGAGAATACAATCAGGTCTGGTAGCCTTGCCAAGAGCTAGGGAAGCTAAGGCAGTCTTGAGCTCTTCCCAAGTAATCGGGGAAGCAAGAATTTCATTTTGTGCCTCTGTGACCCCCACCGTTTCAAGGTCTCTAAAAAAATCTTCCAAATATTTCCCCCATGGTGGAGACAATCTCTCGGTATATAGATGTTCATAGTACTTATAAAATACATTTAAGACTTCTGTTGGGGAGTCTTGAATTTGATCCAGATGATCTCTGATTTTCCCAATTCGATTGGCCACCTCTCGTTGTCGGAGATGATTTGCTAAGACTCTCCCAGACCTGCCTGCTGACAATCCTCGATGTTATGCCTAATAATTACTTTCTCCATCAGATCTAAATCAGCAGTTTTTAACTGCTCAAACCAATTCTCAATCTCCTTCTGCAGAGCTTTCCGTCAGGCAATGGAGAAGCTCAGAGTCCCCCCTCGATGCTTTGAAAGTATCCCAGACTGTGATTTTCGAAGCTGAGCCCCTATTAATATAAATAAAATCGAAATCCACTTAGCCATGTGTTCACAATATAGCTGATCGCAAAGAAGTTTTCTTTCAAAGGTCCAGGGCTCTAGTAACGCCAGTTAGTGGAAATTCAGCTTTGAGAGAATTATGGTCTGAGATGAACCTTGGAAAGCTCTCTATTTTGACTCTTTCCACCAGTTGATCAGTGAAAAAAAAATAGTCCAGCCAAATTGATTTGTTATGAGTGGCCGAATTGAAAGTAAATCCTGGATCAGCTGGTCTGTGCTTACCTTCCTGCTCTGGTTTGGTAAATCGGTATTAAGATTAAAATCGCTATCTAAATGGATGTTAAAATCCCCACATAGAATCAGGAGATGCGGCCAAAGGGCGAGTTCAACACTTAAGTAGTTTAGGAATACTTTTTTCAGTGATTCTTTTTCCACTTTTGTTAGAATTATTTTCAACCTGCATTTGTGGTAAATTTGCTTTACATTTCCATGCTGGTATGCAGTAAGACCACCATTAAAATTGTGATAATAGTGCTTAATAAATATGACAACAAAGCAGGGAACATGGTAAATATAATTTATTACCAGTCCTGAGCTTAATCCCTGGAATTTGAATTGTGAAAAGGCCACCTACTGCTGCTGAGATTACGCCAGTACTCCCAATCACGTAAATGAGATGTCCGTTCAGTGAAAAAATCTATTGGGACCACGGGAACAACTTGATCAATGCACAGGAAGAGCATGATTGACCTGAAGTGAGCTGCGGTTCTTTTACAAGGGCACCAATAAAATGAACTTCAAAATTAGTTTTCACTTTGGAGCAGAGTATTTTAGGCTCCACCCTTACACGTCACAGAGATGCAATTATATATGTGCAACTGACATAGTCATTGGGTGCTTATTAACATGTGTGGAACTGTAAACGCATTACTGGTATGCATTCACTGTAGAACTTAGAGATTTATATACTTCTGCACTAATGTTCAGTTTTGAACATGAATTCTTTATTCACGTTTTCCACTTACACTTAAAGTTATATTTCCATCTGTAAATGTATTTTTTTGCTCATATTTTGCAGTTCCTTGAAAGTTATTTGAGTGCTTGTCTAACCATGTAATCAATGTGCACATTAAATGCTCATCTAATCCAGCCGAACTGCAGGCTTCGGTTGAATTGTATTTTGCTTGCTAGCATGTTTTCCCTTCATGCAGGTTCAATATTTAATTTGTTAGAGAAAGGTTTATTGTCTGTATTAGATGACTGACGAGAGTCCTGAGAGAGACTTGCCAGTTACCGTGGAGCACTTCATCGTGTTCTAGGATGGCAAGATTTTCAAGGCTGACAACGGCAGCCTCAGTTAGATGCATTGGGAATTTAAAGCTATGTTGCAGATGCACCCAAGTAGTGCTCTGATTGGTTCCTGGTAGTGTGAAGGAGATACAGTGTTTTTTAATCTCCTTATACTTTTATATTAGTGTTCCAATAGTTTGGGTTAGGAGAGATTCCCCTTAATCTGGAGTTGGTCTAACGGCTAGGGCGGGACTCCACATGTGCATATGGTTGATTCAATGGCATAAGATCACTTAAAAAGACGGTCCATTGATGTTTCCATGCTATGGCAATTTAATTTGAGAAATCTTGAAAATCTGAGAAGGGTATTATAGGAGCTTATGCAACTTCCTAGATCTGCACACTATGAGGCACTTAATGCCTGGAATCATGTAGCTCATGTCAAAGAGAAACAAAAATATCAGGTTAGACTCAGAAAGGCAATTAATTAATTAAAATCTATTAATTTTCTGATTAATTAAAATAATTACAATATACATTAAACATGAAACATTCTGTGGTTAGTATTTAAAATTACTAAGTTGTTTCCAATCGATCAAAATATCTAAAAGCATTATATATTTCTAACATTGGTCAGGTAGTGCAAAGTGGCAAAAAGTGCTTCACTGCTAACATCCGCATTAAAAGGAACTATCATTGTTCTGTTGGTGTAAAATATCACGAAAGTGTGTGAATAACCACATCACTGCTAAAGCATGAACAGTCGAGATCAGTGAAAGCATCAATATTTCGTATAATTCAAGCAGTATAAAAATCCCTCAATGAAACATTCCCTGATAAATTCATAAAAGTCATTAGTGGAGTAGTGCAAATATTGCTAAAGTACATCCATAATTACATTGGAACTAAAACATTAAACTGTCAAGATCCTTAAAAGAATAAGTATCTTGAATTGCTCAAGTATGAAAAGATATTGCTAAAGTTCTTCAACAGTACAGTGCTTTTTAAGACTGTCATTGTTCCAGTAGGCCTGGGTTTCAGTGAAAGGCATCAATGATCACAACACAATTAAAACTTTAAACATTGAATTTGGCCATGCTAATTCCACTTGGTGAGATTGATAAGTCAATTTCATCATTTTTTCCACCAGACATAAATACTTAATAAGGCGTCAAGTCAGTGGGTTGATATTCTAGATAAACAGAGAATAATGGCTTGTCGGCATGTTCTCACACCAAGGGAAACAAAGAATGGTTTCAACAAAGCACGTCGTGCCTGCAGTAAACGAAGGTAGACGCAAACTATGTGTGTAAAACAAAAGATTCTTTTGAATATCCACATAGCCTGCAACAGTTTGTTTGCCATTGTTGTACCCAACTGGGTGTGCCATCCTTGGTTGGTACCTACCAAGTCTCAGTTTGAGGAAGGCATCCCTCGTGTGAGACGGTACATGTGATCGTAAGTGAGGCTGAAGTTCAAGTTTATCAAATGAATTGATAAAAGTCCAGTCAAGCCATTTTGCCATTAAAGCCTTTTTCTCTTTTGTAAAAGATAAAACGTTTGTCGCTTGATTTAAAATGCTCTTAAAGTTCTCTTTATTTATTGTCTTGTGCCTAAGAGACTGGCGGCTAAAGGGGAAAAGCCACTCAGATGTGTATGATCCCGACACTCTGAAAATCGTGATTTATAATTTCTTGCCGACACAGTTTAGATAAGTAACCAGGATCGGATAAGAACAGAATATTTAACGTTTTTAAGAAGGAGGACGGTCTTACTAGTTTTTGGCTTTGTAGGCCGAATTCCTTCCAAATTTCACCATGGCCACTGACGGGATCCTGAAGGTAGATTTAAAGGTTTTGGGGGCATATCAACAAGGGCTTTATCTCTGCTTTTTTGGCTTTAAAAGCCAAAAAAGGAGAGATAAAACTAGCGCCCTATCAACAACAGGGTGCTAACATGCAAATTTGCATGTTAGCACCCTTTTACTCTACGCTTCCCCTTGCATCTCTAATGAGATGCAAAGGGGGCGTTCCAGAGTAAAATAATAGGAGAAATGTCGCTAAGCGACATTTCTCCTATTATCAAGAATGTCGCTAACCCTGTTAGAGACAAAAAAATCAGCGCTAACCGCGGTTAACGCTGCTTTTTTACGTCTGGTATTTTTCAGACTTAGCCACGATATCCTATGGAAGAAGGATATCATGGCTAAGTTTGCCTGTCCCTATCAACAAGGTAACGTGAGATTATCGCTGGGTTTCCAGCGATAATCTCACGTTAGCCTGTTAGCGTGAGGATTTTTATCGCTATTGAGATAAGCGTTGCTAATAGCACGCTATCTCAGCGATAAAAATTCATGCTAGCCGGCGATAATTATCCTAGCGCTAAGTGCGCTTAGAGATAATTATCGCCGGTTGTTGTTGATATGCCCCTTGATTTGTAGTTGGTTCAGTAATTTGGCATCAGCATCTCGGAAAATTACTGATCCATAGGCTAATGTAGGTACTAGTTTGGACTTCATGATTTTTTACCAAATGTTTGTGGGTAGGGCAGAATAACTTGTCACACAAGGTTTTGAAACATAAATTAGGGAGGCAGTGTTTGCTCTCAAGGTGTTAAAGTGGAACTCTGTCATCAAATGTGATTCCTGAGTATTTGTAGTTCCTGACTGTGTCGATCTCCTTTCCACCAATTTATCATATTTGGGATTGTAATCTAGAATGCCCTATTATCATTATTTTGGTTGTCTTTATATTCTTCTTTAGCTGGTTTGTTGTTATATATTCATCAAAGAACTCGATTAACTGTTGCAGACCTATTGGAGTATGGCTTTATACGATGGTGTTGTCAGCCTATTGCAAATATTTTATGTTACATCCTGCAAGGTTTGGCGAGTGTGAGTTTACTTTATGTAAATGGAGAGGTGGGACGGCCATAAAGAGATTACAAAGACATTGTGAGAGCACTCAGCCTCGTTTCAGGCCGCTGAACGTGTGAAAATCTGCGAGTCACGATGTTACAATCTCCAAACTTCACCTAAACCCAGTCAGGCAGTGAAATCACTTTATTCGATTCTTATATAATAAAAGCATGAAAGTACAAAGATACACAATAAAACGAGACATCCATCATAGTGCAAAAAGTAAGAATAGATAAGAAACAGGCATATAAAAGCATCAGGTAAAAACAAAATAAAAACGTACAATTCATTTGGAGATGCTGTGTAGTTGCCTGGTCTTCCATGGAAGAAGTAAAATGGAAGTCAAGGAATAACAGACTAGATGATCAGGCAATGATTGTAAAAAATACATTCCTGGATGGCATTGTGTAAAATTGTATTTACGCATAAGTGGCCAATTAAATCTCTTACTTTGTTCCACGTAAAATTTATAAAAGAAAAAACGATGTAACCCATAGGTTGCTACTGATACTGATTTGGCAGCATGGGCCATCACACGGGCAACGAGGGAGATCATGTATAGAGTAGATTCCTGATGTATGAGGTAATATACAAGGGATACAATTCAGTCGAAACCTCACTAAAATAAATCTGTGACGTGGGTTTGTCACAGTGAGTAAATATGAGGCTCTGCCTTCCTTGTCAATTTTACGGACACTTTTAGGCAGCTAGATTCAACTCTCTCAATTGCCCTTTGTTTGAGGAATAGAGTCTTAATGTCCTTTTTTGAGATGGTGGAGCAATTTGGTGGTGAACTAAATAAGTGCTCTAAACCAAGGGAAGATAGGCTATTTTTAACATATGTTATCCACTGAATCGTATGGACATGTTCAAGTCTTCTATTAACCTCTGTGTAAAGTTCACAGATTCTCTTCTCCAGATTTAATGACCTAATATTATTGGATTTATTTAAACAAGAGGAACCAGGAGCTTTTTAAACAGGTCCTGCATACAGACTCCTAAGTAACATATGAGAAAAAGGGGGTATGCAGTTCCTAGATGGGAGGGAGGATTCAGGTCTTTCTAAATTATCCTACAGGGCTTGTGTGGTGCATATGGTCGACATGTTTCATGGCAGTAGTAGCCCCTAACGGGTCTGGTGGCAATTCATCACGACTGTATTTGAGGAAATAATTATTATACTATAGCACTACCACAATGCTGGTTCCAGGATTCCTGTGATTTGATGGTAACCAGCTTTGCAGTTGGGAAACCGGGTCCAATTTGGCCCAGTAATCTGAGACCCCTAGAGAAGTAGGTCTCAGCTGACGGGGCGTGTGACAGCGCACTTCCTTGCTCTGACAAAGGGAGTTGCGGCAACTAGCTCTGATCCTACCCTCGCTCTGCTCCCCCTGGCATGAAACATGTCGACCATATGCACCACACAAGCCCTGTAGGATCATTACATCCAGCTGGGGTTAACGTCTTTTAGTTAGGCTAGAGCCGGCTAGAAATAAAAGTATCAGAAATTGTTGCTCTAGACCTATTTTATTCTTCACACTCACCTCACTACCGAGCCCACACACCCGCACTCACCATACAGCCTCATCAATAAAAGATCTCCACCAAAGAGCCCCTTCGCGAGTGCCCGCCGGGCATTGCAGCACTGGCCCAATGAGGAGCAGGCCCAATGATGAAGCATGACATCCTTCAGGTGTGTGAAGGCACTTTTTAGAAAGACCTGAATCCTCCCTCGCATAACCCCTTTTTCTCATAATAATATTGGAGCCAGGCTAATTATGTCATTAATATAAGGAACGTCCAATTTTGCATGGCAGGTAAAATTAGAGCAACTTGCCGGTAGAGTTTTGCAGACAAGTTTTTGCCAAAAAGTGTCCTCGATAGTCTGAAGAGTAGGGGAGTTAGTAATTCCCCAAATACCCGCCCCATAGGTTGCTACTGATACTGATTCGGCAGCATGGACTTTTTTCGCACCCAGTTTCTTTATGAAAGAGTGCAGGGCAATAATACCCTTTTCCAGCGATAAACCCCTGTTAATGATCATATTAGACCAAGTTAGGGGCATATTAGCAAGCAAATGCGATAATTCTCGCTAAATGCCCGTAGCGTGTTTTTTTAATCGCCTTCGTTTGCTGGAGTACATCGCCCTGTTAGCGGCGTATTATCAACATGCCGCTAATAGGCGATGTAAAATCCAGCTTTAGGGGAGATAGCGGGAGAAATCCTGAGAAAAAAATAGCGATAAGAAAAAGCTTGCTAATATGCAAGTGTGTTCTTATCCCAACAATCCACCTCCCATTGAAAGTATACCTAAGTAAACTTTTTTCCAAGCATAAAGTAATTGCGATAAGCCCAGTTATCGCTCGTTTTTTTATCGCTTTGCTGGTCCTGGGCCGCATTGCTAATAGGGTGATGTTGTGTTAGCGACCGTTTTCATTACGTTTAGGTGAGGAACGCCTATCTTGCATGTCATTAGCGATATCTATCGCTGACATGCACAGCGTAATGGAAAACGCCCGCTAACGCTAGGAAGCAAGCGCTAAAGCAGTTTAGCGCTTGCTTGATGATAGTGTGATACAATTATTGCCGCTTTTCGTCCGAAAACGGACGCTAAAGCGGCGATAGTTATATCGCGGGGGCCTTGATCATATGCCCCCCAGTTGTCTATCAAAAGTTATCTCAAGATAGGAAAAGTTGTCAGTGTGCTCTATTTTCCGTCCTGCTATATTGAAACCCTCCTTTATTCACAGGCAATAATTAAAATGAAGGTCTTCGTCTCATTTGTTTTTAGATCCAAACTACTCTTGTAACTCACATAGATTTGTAATAGTTTCTGTAAAGCTAGGCCTGTACGGAACACCGCATCATCTGCATAAAGCAGAATTGGGGTGCGAACGTTATTGATCTTAGGAACGTTCTCTGTTGAGTTTGACAGGAGTGTTTCCACCCCATTGGTATAGACTGAAAAAGGAAATGGGGCGAGTACACAACCCTGACAAACTACCCAAATAATTGGGATTGACCTAGTGCACTCTCCCTGCTTCCCGTAAAGGACATAAGCCAAAGCCAAAGAATAGAGCTGTCTAATGAAAATGATTATAGCCTCATCATTGCCCATTTCTGCCATTATCCTCCACAGATGGTGATGTGCATCACAGTTGAATGCTGCAGATAGGTCCATCATTGCCAAGTATAACTTTCCTTGCTTTACTTGAGTATACTTGGCAATTGGTAAACTTAGATTGAGGCATTGGTCCTGAGTACCTTTCCCCTTTTAAACCCATATTGCACCGGAATCAAACCATTCTAATGGGTAGACCATCCTCTAACCTATTTAATAAAACTCGACCCATAAGTTTAGCGGTGCTATCCAGGAGTGAAATTGGCCTATAATTTTTGGTCTCAGATTTATCGCCTTTCTTATAAATGGGAATTAAAATTGACTTCATCCATGAGTCCGGTGGGCCCACAATGGCAACTACATTAAAAATATTAGTCAACACCAGTCCCCAAAGGTCAGGCTGCTCCATAAATAATCCATGGTGGTACTGTCCGGGCCGGGAGCTATTACTGGAGCACTGCAAGAGGGCCTCTTACATCATATAAATTAAAAATAAGGGGAGACTTGATCGGAGAGGTAATGGTTACCTGCTGAGTAGCCACTCCCTCAGCATTTGTATTAAATAGTAAAGAAAAATGTGCAATTCAGGATTCCTCATCCACATGACAATCTATGCATGAGTCAGCGGATGAATTAAGAAATGGAGCGTTAATAACTCTCCAAAAGTCCCTGGCTTTATTCGAAAGAGCAGCCATAATACAGTTGTTCTCAGGCTTCTTCCTTAAGGATTTTAGTTCCCATCCTCCTTGCTTCTTTATATCGGAGGCGCAGAATCTTAACCAATTCCACATCTCTGAGGGGAGATCTAAGGGCCTGGCGTAGGTTTAATAGAGACTTAGTGCACGATTGATCAAACCATCTAGGACCTAACGTGTTGGCTATTGGTCTTTTCCTAGTTAAGGCCTGTTGGACCTCTAATAGTATCTGGTCAAAGGCCATGATTACCTGGATAGAATCAGGGTTCACTGCTGGGCAAGTCAAAATATCCTTTCCTCTATTTCCAAACCACGACTGGAACAATTTTTGCTTTATCTGCAATCGCCCATTTAAGAATTGTCCCATTTTTTCTAGCTATCGTGGGTGTTGACATGCTTCACCTGCTTCAGATGGATTCCCTCCCATTCCAGATCACCAACGATAGCAGCGTGATCACTAAAACTAAAAGACTTATTTAAAACATTACAAATAAACTTTTTGAAAGACAACGATACCAGTAAATAATCTAGTGTCGAACCCTGAGTGGCCAATCCAAATGTGTTTTGCAGCATACCTGAGCTAGGCTCTATGGGATTCTGAATTTCTAAGGCATTAATAAAAAACAGTCTATTCAGGGCATCTCCATGGGAATTGTGCGTGAAATGTGGGATGGGGTCACCTAATTCATTAAGTATACCACACCCTGTTTTATTTGAAAAAGCACAACAGTTACCTGCTGGAAGTTACTTTCCAGCATATCAACAACCTACTTCATATTACCATTAAAATTATTATTATAAAAGTTAAATAAAAGAATTGTATTGCCGCCCGGGCCCTTTAGGTAAAGAAAGTGGTAGTAAGGAGAATCATTAGAGTGTTTTTTAGCCAGGTTAAAATTCCACCCCTGACGCGACCCGAAGTAGACGGATGAGCTGCAGTATGAAAAGAGCGTTAGCCATCTTAATTAATGGGTCCAGTTTCCCATGTTTCCTGAAGACAGCTCAGATCATTAGTGGTAACAATTGCTATACAATCTGGATCGGACAGTTTAGATCTCAATCCAGCAATATTCCAAGAGATTAATTTAGTTTGTTCTGTACAATTAGATGTAACCGTAGCATGTATGGGGGTTCGGAGCCTGATATTGTAAGACTTTGTTCAAGGTTTGAGATACTCCTGTTCCCCCACTGTCAATCGCAGCTGTCTAGATCTGTTAGAACACTAAATGGATTGTCAGTAGTGAAGGGGTTAAGAGGTCAACCTATCGGAAGGTGTGGAGGATTTCGATAAAGATTTCAATGGGGTATCAAGGGAGCTTGCTCCCAGTAGGTGGGCTTTACCGGTTTATAAAAAAAGCCACGCGGCAACACAAACATTTGGCTGTTCATTGATGGTCCTAAGGGTAATGGAGTGAACAGTTGCAAAACCAAGTAGTGCGAATTGAAGTTAACCACCACACAATCCCCCTGAATTGCTTTTGTTGAGTCCCCTACCCAAGCCACCATTCTTGCTATTAGAATGCAAGAAAGTAACTCCCCCACCCACCTCCTGTTATTGATCCAATGGCATACAAATACGTAATAGGTCGCACCAATGGCATGCTTTAGATATAAGCTGATCTGTGGTTTCTTTCTGCGTGGTATCTAATTTCGGAACGTTTACCAAAACTATCACTTAGGGACAAGCAGCTGGGGGAAGTGCTAGTCTTGAGTGACAATCTGTTTCGCCCCCTCTTTTCAGCACATGTTCTCTGACTGATGCGGAGTTCGTATGTGGGGGTGCTGAATGCCCTCTTGGGTAATGGAATGATGAGTAATTTGCTGCATTGGAAGTTGGATGGGTCTTATATGGCCCCCAGCAGTTGGGGAGGCCACTGGGGCTGGAGCTTCCCCGATTTGATGCTGCATAATGAAGTGATAATCGATTCCTTAGCTATTAGCTTGAGAGAAGAGGACTTATCAGTACATGAACATGCATACCCCTCGAGAGATTGTTTTAAGGCACTTGGTGCTGCCAAATTTGGCATTTCCCACTGAATGTCGGCATCTAGGGGCATATTATCAAGCATGGCGTTAAAATTATCGCCGCTTTAGCGGCAGTTTAATAATGCCACTAAAGAAGCGATAATGGGCTTGATAATATGCCACAGAGAATTCCAATAGAAGCCCATGTTGACACCAGAATATGGGCTTCTATGGGAATTCTCAAGGGCATAATATCAAGCCCATTATCGCCGCTTTAGCGGCAGTTTTCTGCCGCTAAAGCGGCGATAATTTTGACGCAGTTTCTTGATAATATGCCCCCTATTTTGGGTCCAGCACCTTCGCTGTATGGATCAGTAATAACATTTTTCTAACCGTATTCTGGAATATCAGCACTCTCTCCATTTTCCAGTTCGTTGATAGCTACCCAACATGCCTTTATGTTTTTGGTCTTACCGGCATGGTGTAGTTTAGCCCGTATCGATTCATTGTGTGCCCTTTTTGCCTTCCAATTCTCTTGTTTATATTCCAATTTCAAAGTTTTTGATGTAATTTTATTTTGTTGTAAGGTTATAGCTTGATAAGGTTGATGGTAGGCTATTCTTATAGCTTTATTTTGAAACTTTTTTAGTCGATGAAGCTTATGAGTATACTATTTATTGTATTTTGATACAAAAGTGCTGACCCTATCTTTTAGTTTTGACCAGAACATTTTCTTTTAGTGATGAGCATATTCATTGTCTCCACTATGGATTTTCCTTTTTGGGATTTGTACTGGACAGCTCCTATTTGTTCTTCAGCAAAGCTCATTATTTCTGATTGTTTGGATGATTGCCAAATCAATTTTTTCAAGTTATATGATGTTGGCATTATTAGGCTTTGGTCGGCAGTGGGCATTTAGCGCCAAAGTTACTGCTTGCAGATTATGGTCGCTTTCAGCTCATGCTTCTGCATGATACCCAATGATACTGATTGCCAAGTCCTTAGCAATGATGGTGTGGTCAAATACAGAGTGGCACTTCGAATTTTTAAAGGTTGGCACAGGGGTTGTGCTGTTCGATGGATTATCGCTCTGCAGTATTGCACCTATATTATGCTGGTGGTTACAAGACTGAATTATTTCAGGGCATAAACTGCTCTTTCCTGTTCTATTGTTGATGTGTTAAAGTAACCCGAGATACATAAAATTGCATCCCGGTGTTTATAAAGAGAGAGTCTTTTTGGGGGGGAATTAACAGCATCATCAAATTCATCTTTAACAAATACATGATTCATATTTCCAATTCATACAATTTAATCCTAAAATATCTTAATTAATAAACTTCTGTCGAACATCACGCCACTAATAATTTATGCTAATGTTTCTTATGAATAATTAAAAAGATACTACTATACTTCATACTAAAACATTACCTACTGTCCAATAATCATAAAATAGCCTTAATAAGATGTCCCAATATACCCAACTGGCCTGCAATATAAGTTAAACGATTAGATTGCTGAAATATTATCTACAGACTTGATTTCTAACTTCTTACTCTAACCCCATTGCCCTCTAGCAGATTTTGTTAGCCCCTATTCTCTTTGCATGGAGAAGCTCATGACGATACACTTTGTCCATTTTATTGCGCCAATGATTGATGGTGGTTATTTTGATAGATTACCAATTTGCTAAAACTAATGATTTGGCTACCAAAGATGCATTAAAACAAAGCTGCTACAATTCGGTGGTCAAATTATAAGCAGTTGACGAGATGCCAAAAAGAGCTCCCATTGGATCTGGTAAAATCGTTCTGCCTACCCAATTGCTTATTTCAGCAAAAATCGCTGTCCAAAACTCATTCAATTTAGGACAGATAACTATCATATGAAGCCGATCACCAGACAGAGATCTACATCTAAAAGGGATCTGCTGTATGGTACATTTTATTAATTTTTGCAGGGGTGTAGTAGAACATCCATTTACAATAAAAGCTCATACGCTTACAATTGGCAGCTCGAATAGCTTTTTTACTATAAAATTATAATAATCCCAATATGGCTTTGTAAGGCTACAACCTTCAATACTGCTTACGATATTAATGTGCTTCGATATGGTAAACACCCAAAATATCGAATCCAAAATATCTACTGCCCAGAATATCGAAGTTAAAATATAGAGTGGACAGAATATCGACTCTACAAAATATAGATAGGTCAGAATATCGAAATTGGGGTACAAAATATCGATTACCAAAATATAGACCTTAAAAATATCGAATACCATAATATCGAATTTTAAAATATAGATTACCATAATATCGAAAAAAAAATTGTGTTATGTATGGTAGTATATGTGTTAAAATTATGTATTATTGTTGTAATGTATGTTTAATTTATTTAAACAAATTCATGTTATGTAATTTAATTATTGCATAATTTAATTCCATAGCGGGTTGTGGGTTTATAGGGGAATAGGGTGGGAAGTAATTTAATTATGGTTAATTAAATGTTAATTATATTTATATGTTTTGATAATTAATTAATTGATAATTAATTATTAATTGGTAATTTATTTTTATTAATTGGTAATTAATTTATATTAATTGATTAATTGATAATTATGTTAATTGTATTTGTTATTAATAGGAGCGGGTTGTGGGTTTGTAGGGGAATAGGGTGGGAAGTAATTTAATTATGGTTAATTAAATGTTAATTATATTTATATGTTTTGATAATTAATTAATTGATAATTAATTGGTAATTTATTTTTATTAATTGGTAATGAATTTATATTAATTGATTAATTGATAATTATGGTAATTGTATTTGTTATTAATAGGAGCGGGTTGTGGGTTTGTAGGGGAATTGGGTGGGAAGTAAATTAATTGTAATAAAGTAAATAATTCATTTTTTATTTATGTGTATTGATAATTGATAATTAATTTGTAATTGGTAATTAATTATTATTAATTGGTATTAAATTTGTATCAATTAATAATTAATATTTTAAATGGTAATTAATTGTTATTAATTGGTAAATATTTTTAATTAACTTTTTATCAGTATTGATAATTAATGTCATTTTATATTTAATTTAAGTCATTACTTTCCCTACTTTTGCACTCTCTGGAGTGGGAATAGTAATTTTTACCTCTACGCTATCCAACGCTTTCCCTACTGTTGCACCGTTTGGAGTTGGAATAGTAATTTTTACCCCTACGCTATCCAACGTTTTCCCTACTGTTGCACTCACTGGAGTGGGAATAGTAATTTTTACCCCTACGCTATCCAACGCTTTCCCTACTGTTGCACTCTCTGGAGTGGGAATAGTAATTTTTACCCCTACGCTATCCAACGTTTTCCCTACTGTTGCACTCACTGGAGTGGGAATAGTAATTTTTACCCCTACGCTATCCAACGCTTTCCCTACTGTTGCACTCTCTGGAGTGGGAATAGTAATTTTTACCCCTACGCTATCCAATGTTTTCCCTACTGTTGCACTCACTGGAGTGGGAATAGTAATTTTTACCTCTACGCTCTCCAACGCTTTCCCTACTGTTGCACTCTCTGGAGTGGGAATAGTAATTTTTACCCCTACGCTATCCAACGTTTTCCCTACTGTTGCACTCACTGGAGTGGGAATAGTAATTTTTACCCCTACGCTATCCAACGCTTTCCCTACTGTTGCACACACTGGAGTGGGAATAGTAATTTTTACGCTCTCAGTATCCAACAAAATCTCGACTTTTTTTAAATTACTTATATTATGTTTACATTTTAAGCTATTTTATATTATATTATATATGTTTTATTTAATTGTTTTTAATATTTAATTAATTTTATATTATTTTTAATACATTTAAAAAATTCGATATTTTGGCTAACTATATTTTGACAGTCTATATTTTGGAATCGATATTTTAGTACTTACCTGTTTGTAGATAGGGAGTCGATATTCTGTCCCTCGATATTTTAGTGTCGATTTTTTGTATAGTCTATATTTTGTCCCTCGATATTTAGTCACTGAACCCTTCGATATTACTTAGAGTCCTGAGCGTTGATGTAGAAGTCTGTTCCAATTATCGATTCCCCTAAGCCGTGCAATGAAAAAAGCTTGCCCTATTTTCTCTGTAGTAGCGTTCAGCTCAGCCAAATTACATGAACAATGAGCAGTGTTTAATTTGAGCATAGCTAAAAAAAAGTGTTGGACTCAATGATCTATGCTCGCGAGTAAGATTTTGCCAGGTAACAAAGCCGTTCTATGAAAAAAATCGCCTAATGTGCGAAATCCAATATTTGACCAACATGTTAGTATGGAGCGCCCCAAGCTCAAGCCTAAACCAGCATAAGCCTTAAACTTCATCAGAGGATGGGAACATGGGATCTGATTTTTTTGCCAAATGCAATTGGTGCGATCTACAACTATTTGAGGCATCTTACAACATGTACATTTCGGTAGCCTTGGGATTATAAAAAAAAGAAGCCAGGTCTATTTTCTGTTTTTAACAAAATATGTAGATAGTAATTATCTGATGCAGCTATATTTTTTGAAGCTAAGGTCAGCCAACTTATAAGCGTGGCCTAATAGTAAGTTATTATAGAGGGAAGAGCTAGTGCTCCCTCCTCCTGAAAGTATGAACAACTTGGCCCTAGGTCGCTTTGACTTCCAAATAAAAGACTGGAATTCACCTACTAGGGCTCCAAAAAAGACCTTTGTTAGCTTAATTGGGACATTTGAGAAAACAAACAGAAATAACGGTAATAAATTCATGTTTATAAGTGATATACGGCCAATAATTGTAAAAGAATGTTTGTTCCAATGATTCAGCAACGTACAAACTTTAATTAATAAAGGGGCATAATTTAGCGCATATAAATCATTATAATTTATTGTTAACTTAATCCCAAAATAGCTAATCAGATGTGCGGCTGAAAATGATGATTGCATAGCAAGTCGTAATATCTTTAAGGAACTATTAAAAATTAGAGCTTCAGATTTTACTTGATTTATTTTATAGCCCCCCTGGCCGTAAACTCTGAAATCTTATTGAAGACACGTTGAACATTATCCTTATCTGCCTTTAGATATAAAACCATATAGTCTGCATATAGCTTAAGTTTAGGTGCCGCCCTCATAGGTGGTTCAATGGATTGATCTGAGGGAATAGCACACGCCAATGGTTCGATAAATAGTGCAAACAATATAGATGACATCGGGCATTCCTGGCCATGCTAATGTCTCTGGCTGAAATATAATTAATCATTATAGATGCCTTAGCCCCGAAATATAATGTTCGTAACATTAACAAAAAACAAACTGGGAAAACAAATTTACAAAGAATTTCAAAAAGTACCCACCACTCCACCAAATCAAACGCTTTCTCAGCATCTAACAGAATAGCATTGGCTTTAATTTTCTCTATTGAAAATAACCCATAGCCTGTATTAAAAAATGTATGTTTGAAGTTATCAATCTCCCCAGGAGAAAGCCTTTCTGATCCTGATGAAGCTAGTTTGTGCTCCAGCTGTGGCTATTTTGGCCATAATTTTGGCACATAGTTTTTAATCAGTGTTGAGGAGACTGATGGGGCGATACGAGCTTGGATCAAGTTCTGGCTTTCCCTTTTTTTTTAAACTGACAACAATGGATTTTGAGAATGAACTGGGGACACTACATACTTGCAGAATCTGATTAAATAAACAAACCAAAAAAGGTGCTAATTGTTGAAAAAACGTTTTATGAAATTCGGCTGGCAAACCATCTATACTGTCAGCCTTGCCATTGGGAAGAGATTTAATATTTTGCTGCACCTCTGCTAGCGTAATGGCCGCATTGATTGAATCCGCCTGGGCTTCTGAAATGGTAGGGACTTCTATGCCCGCCAGCCATCGTTCTTTTATTTCTGGTGGACTCCCTATTCACTTTCTTCGTATCTTTCCTGTAGATATGAAGCATGATTTAACGTTTCCTTCAAAGAAAAAAAAACCTCCCGCAGGTTCTGCTTGGCTTCTTCCATTAATTTCAATGTACTTTCGGATTGAGAGGTAGTATATGCCCCAATGGCCTTGTCTACTGCTTTGCTCAGACTATACAAATGAGCTTTCTCCTTCTGCTTGTAGCAGCAGAAAATGCAATTGCTAGCCCCCTAAAAAATGCTTTTAATGCTTCCCAAACTGCAAAGTCTGTTGCCAAATCTATATCAAGCTTTAAAAATTCCTCGAAATTGTGTTTAATCGGTTTAACCCAACAATCTTCTAATAATAGTGTCTTGTTAAAGCTCCATCTGGTGTTTAGAGACCCAGAAGGTACTAATGGAATTGATAGACTAATCAACGCATGATCTGAAAATATTTTATTAACAATGGTTGCCCCCTCACAGCCTAAATTATATGATGTCAGAAAATAATCTATGCAGGATGCAGGACCATAGAGTTTCGAGTAGCATATATATTTGTGTGAGGCATGTTGGATTCCGGAGGGATGGAAAAATGGCCAATCTATGGTTGGCTTTCTTTCGTAGCTTGTGAGAAAACGTGTACTCAGGAGCAGCACCTCATGAACAGGATTTAACCATTACAAGAGCTCACCGTGCATCGGCCCGTCAACCCTATGGGGCCAAGTATCCCCGAACAGTAATCGTGAACTTTGCAGACTATCGATTAAGGAGCATATACTTACAAATGCCATTAAGAACAAGGCTTTCCAGATCCCAGGAGTCTTTACCTTTAGGAGTTTTTCTGCTATGTCGGCCTTGTCAGCTCGTTGTAGGAAAAAGTTTCAGAGTTTGATCAGTAATTTCCAGCGGCTGGGGCCCCTGCAAGCATTATACAGCAATCAAACCGTAAAGGTATTTTTAAGGGTTGGGTTAGGATCTTCCATTCTGTAGAACAGGCACGTGATTTTTTGCAGTCAATCTCTCAGTCACAACGGAAATCAGGAGAAGGGCATCTGTAAAACTGCTTGTGTTTTGATACAAATATATTTAATACTCTCAATGCCTAGAGTTGCCCCAGTCGTTCTTTAGGTGCCATTTCAAGGCACCACTTTAGGGTGAAGGATGGAAGTGGGGTGGTGGATGGGGAGGGGTGGGTGGGGTAGGAAGGAGTTTATTGTGGGTCGGGCTCCGGGGACAGAGGAAGGTGAGGTGGGTGGTGGGGTTGTAGGCCACATGGGTGTGGAGATGGGAGGAAGGTAAAGATGGAAAAAACCCAGCAATCAATGAGATGTAGAAAATAAAATGCCACGTAATCGGTTGGAAATTATTTCATGTAATGTGAATGGGCTAAATAATAGATTAAAGACCCAGGAAATTCTAGCCTGGTTCGGATCATTACAGTCAGATATAATAACGTTACGGGAGACACATTTAATGGATCAGGGTACACAACCTCGGCTTCCCTCACAGACTCAATATGCATTTTTTGTTCCAACAAAGGCATCAATCAGGGGGGTGGCTATATTGCTAATGCAGTCAGTTCAAGTAGAAGTTTTGAAAGCAGTTTGCGACCCACTTGCTATGTGGATTTTTGTTAAAATACAAATTAAAAGGGACACTTATAATGTGATAAGCTACTATGGTGCTATTGAAGATTCTCCGGCAGCCCTAAAGGAATTACATTTACTTTTGCAAAATGAGACAGGTTATATTATAATGAGTGGGGATTTTAATTTAATCCAAAATTTAGCAATGGACACATCACATCAGAATAAGCTACAAAATAAGCCTAAATCTATAAGGGCTTTGCAGATTTTAATCCAGGATTTCGCCCTTATGGATCCCTGGTGGACACACAATGATAAGAGAGAGTTTTAATAATTTCTCATAATGTGGCAAACTGGGTTAATTTGATTGATCTATTGGAACTCAGATAGCTGTTCAATAGAATGATTGGCTTGTGGAGGCATAATTTCACAGATTGTAGCCAGGGTAGTTGCAGATCAAGTTATTGTGCCTTAGTGTCTAATTTAAAAGTGATGTATATGGAACGCCTTCCTTTTGCACTGCCAAATTCTTGATATATTAAGATCGCTGTATTATTTTCATACCAAGTTTCCTGAAACATCAGTATATCAGACCTTTGTAGAAAAGCTGAAGTATCACAATCCTCCAGCAATCTATAAAGTACATGCACATTCCAGGAGCATAGGCTAGTAGGTAATTTAAACTTGGCTGAGGCAAGGAACCATCAATGGTCTTCCTCTAGGTTTTTGGTTGTGAGGATTGTTGGAAGCCAAGCCCAATCCTCCATCTGGCCTTGCTTCTTCGGAATTTGTTCACAGCAATGTGGGCCAGTGTTTGAGCTTGTAATGACCAGATCTGTAGATAATTTATGTTTAAGTAGGGGACCAATTGCACCTCTTAGGATTGTTGTATTTATATCTGTGATCCTGGTTGTTATTTTACCCAGTTGTTTGTTTTTCTTCATTGGCATTTTAGGAATCAGTATGTGGCATAACTTGCATTGTTATCTTTCCTCATCTCTATTGCCATCCAGCAAAATTCAATTAAACCTATTTGCAATGTCATTGTTTAACCATGTGGTGCAAGTAATTTCCCCCAGTGAAATTGTCAAGTTCTGTTTAAACTGTAGAGATTCATCAGTAGCAAGATTTCAAGAATGCTAGGATTGATGCAAGCATTTCAATATATTGCCCTGGTTAGTAATGGTGTGTGGATCTCTCAATTCACATAATGGGAGAAATTGAATCTGAGTGGAGTTTAAGTGACTTTTGTCCTGTATTTTACTCTTGTTTTTTCTGTTGCAAAACTCTGCCCTAAATTTTGTATCTTTGATCACCAGCCACATGGGGTATTCTCTGGTTATAAGGGGTACCTGAATATTTTCCGGTTTTACCCACTGTCCTTTAGGTCATTGTTTAGGTGGTCATTTTTTCCCTTGTGTGAAAGTACAATTGGTTATTGGTTTATTCTTGTTTGCTGGGTTATGCTGTAGCACTACAGGTGCCTTTTGATGTCTGAACAACTTATTACCCAAAGTGGATGCAGCCAAATATGTCTTGGTGATCATTGCTGATACCTCCTTTCTGGTACAAGAAGAATGATTGAACAAAGCACCCTCGCTAGCATTTGATGATATTTCTTCTGTTTTGACCACAGGGGATGTTATATGGTTAGGGTTGTCTGGAGCCTCATCCATCATGACCTCTATGTTTTTGATCTGTCTGTTATCCTGTGTGATAGACTTAAAGACTGGATGGCAGTCAATTTGCCTGTCTGTTTTAGCTGACTTAGCTAAACGGTTAGCTTTGTTGTGTGCCTTTCTTAGCCTTTTCATGGCTCGTTTTGTTAGGCCATTAGTTTCGGTGGAAGATGAGGAATTAGTGGTTTATTACATGGATGATTTTTCCCGCATATCCAGTTTCTATTGGTACCATTTCATCCACGTCTATTTCCTGTGCAATTGCATGTGTGATGAATTTGCTGATCTATGGCGTTTTTATCACTTGGGACTAGGTGTATTAGGTGTGAGGTTAGCTCATAATTAGCTTGACATATACAATGTCTATAGCCTACCATTGTTGCAGTGTCCATTGGCTCTGATTTTTGTAATATTGACATAATTTTAACTTCCTCCACAAGAGCGCCAACTATATTTGGGAGATCTGAAACTTTATCTATAAGGTGGGCACGTGTACAAGTAATTAATTGGGTGTCTTTATCTGATTAGACCATTACTACTACATTTGTCAGTTTGAGTAGCTTGGAGTCGATTCTAGCAACATAGAGAGCCAGAGTGTAAAACAGGTCTAATTGTATGTTCCAGTTTATCAGAGTGAAAGTTTAGTGCTGTGGTGATTGCGTCAACGGTATTGAGCATATTACCCCAAATTCCTGAGTGAACCTGAGGATGATCGTCAGGGGAGGGGGATAACATCCACAGAGTTATTTATGTCCTATTTTGCCAGAAAAGAGAGCTCGTCCGATTTAAAAGAATTATTCATGAACATAGATTCTCATCCTCAAAAGGTTCAAAGTCTGGTTCTGACGAAGATTTTCAAAGTTTTTTTCTTTGGTGTAATTGTTGGGTTTAGTTCGGGCTCCTTCCCGGAATGGGCTAAAAGGATCTGCATTGGACTTGTTCTTTCGGCTTTTATAGTTTGTTCCACCATGAGCTGATTGAGCAGTGCTTGCAATGTTTGTACAAAGGATGCTCTTGTCCATTGATGCCAGCTTTAGAGGTGACCTAATCGAAAACATGCCAAGGTGAGAGAGAACTTTTTCTGGATCAGATGATAAGGTAATAATGGTCACATTCGGATTTGAGCCCTCCTCCAAATTTATTTCTTCCTGATCCAGATTTATTACGTCCTGGACTTCGGACACCAGTGCATCTTGCAATGTCCCTTTCCGTGACTATTGCAGCTTCGAACTTAACAAGGCAGCACACTCGTGTGAGAGGCGGTAATATCCTGTGTGGAATGGATCTGTGCCCTTACAACCAGCCTGCTGCATCCTGAATCAGGGTCAGCTGATGCAGCTTTATTTACAGGAGGCTTGCTTGGACAGTCTCGTGCTCTGCATTCGTACGATGGCATACTTGCTGCAGCCGTACCAAGTGTCTTCTTGATATTGGCTTGATGGGACTTATATCTGGTACTGTAACAATGTTTGGGAAACTTCCGTCCTCCTTAGATGATTTTTTTTTATTCTTGAAAAAGTCCTCGATTGCAGGTTGAACACCAACACTGCTGCTGTAGTTCGGTGTCTCTAAAATAACTTCTGTCAGGGCCCGATCCTGCATGGCCTTTGAGGTGGATATATTCAATGCTGGAAGGGTGTCTGGATCATTAGCATATATAGATTTATTTATTTTAGCTTTTCTCTTTTTTCATTGGATATGGGGCAGCCCTCGGGGGTGACCCAACCTCATCATGGAATTTAACCTGTTCTTTGTAACAGTTCTTTACAGTTTTCTTTGAAGTTTTTATGTTTCTTTTGTGAAGGGCCGGACTGGCCGTAGTGGGCACCGGGCGTTTCTCCGGTGGGCCGCTAGGGTGAGGGCCGATTTTGGGCCCCGGGGCCATTTTTGTTACCGGGGGTCGGCAATATCGGCCCCCTGAACAAAATCGGCCGAAACCGGCCCTCGCAAACTGCTCGACTGCACCCACTCTCACCCACGTGGGGGCTGGCTGAGCAGTTTGCCAGGGCCGGTTTTGGGTCCCAGTCCGGCCCTGCTTTTGTGATAGTAGATGAGTGACACAGGTGGGGAAGCTCACTCGTGGTTTGCAAACCGCACCTGCAACTGAACAGGCTGTCTCTGAAAATCCATGGCTCAGCACCTACGGTGTAGATAACTATTCTACACCGCACCCTAGCTGTTCCATTGGCATTAAGGCAGATAATGAGATTAAGATAAATCTATTGAGGTTTATGGTTGTGACCCTTCTGTGCACGTGCGTATATCCTCCAATGAGCCTTCTGTTGACTTTTTTCCGGTACTCAAACTGAACTGAACAGCTGCATAGCTTAAAATGTGCCAGGTGCTAATATGGGTTATCCCCCTTCTTGATTTACTGTTTATTTCAGTTTTTTCTGCTATCTAGCCATGCTGGTGCCGCCTTCTTCCTAATGCCGTTATGGGGGTTTACACAAACAAGGCAACATAGGAGGCACAGGCACACCAGCGCCATATGTGTGTCTGTGGTGAGGGGCACTCAGTACTGGGCGGTTCCCTTGTACTTTGCTTGTTGTATATTTTTAACCTTTTGTATCAATGAATAATTGCAGTGATGGTGTTTTTTGGGGGAAGGTCTTTAGTAACGGCTGGCCACTGACAATCCCAGTAAGCTGCACTGACCTAATGCCAGCCACTTTTGCTGGAGAAGGGAGCCGCTAACGCCTAATGCAGACACACAGCACTCCACCCCCCCCTCATTTATACTTCTAGTTTCCTCTGGTCCTCTCAAGCCCCGTGGACTGTGGGTTGTGGACTGAGACTCTGGTTGGATGCCGGTTGAATGCAGCCGTCCTCTCTTACTTCCCGAGGGTGAAGTTGAGTGCATTTTTTGACACCGGGTAGGGGGACCATCAGCAACTATAGACCAGTCTACTAAGTGCCTACTCGGCGGTGCAGGTCAGCGATTACAGGTCGGTGGCACACTCTGCACACCACAGTTGTAAATCATGAGATGTGTTCTAGCCATGTTCAGAGAGCTGCACAGGGAGCTATACACTCAGCCATGCACTGTGCAATGTGTGGCTGAAAAACAGGCACGGACTGCACAGGCAGTATGGCAGAATGGGTGGCGATCAGATGGCAGACGGGCAAGGGAGCAGTAGCCCAATCCGCTGGCGCTCTCCTGGCATCATGCTCATCTCACATGGGTGGGGCTTAGTGGGGCTCCGCAAGTCAGCATGCAGTTTCAGGCTCCGTCACACCAATAAACAGCTTCAGAAAGGCAGTACTTACTTGTGCAGAAGCTACATGGAATGAAGAAAAACAAAAATGGAGCAACCACATGATTGAAAGAGCTAGGCTATACGCTGTACTAATGAGTGGGGAACCTCCGAAATAGAAAGAGAAAACAAAAAGGAAAAAGGAGGATAAATTAGAGACTGAAGAGGAAACAGGAAAAGATAGTAATAGCATTTCTATTGATGACTTTTTACATGTGTTGAAGCTGAAAAGGAGCCACCGCGCCAGCGAACACAAGTCAGAGCCTTATGGGAGAGAGTTCAAGGATTTGTGCTCCTGTTAAATATACTATCTCCAATGCACCAAATGCAATAAAGGTTCCGGTTTATATTGGTCCTGCAGTTCCTTTGTACAAACCAGAGTCTACAGGAACCATGACACATGCTTTGACGGTTTCTACTGGAGTAAATACGTCGACGACTGTTCCTGTTGCTCCTGAACGGGGAGACATGGGGAGAACTAGTTTGGTGAATATGGTGACTTCACCATATGTTGCTCATGTATCATCAGGAACAAATCAGACAGGACACACTCCTATAGGGCAAACATCTAAGAGGTCGCAAAATTCTCAGATGTCCATTTGGAATTCACTTAAGAGTATCATAAGCAGTAGTCCCCGAGGAATGGTTACGCCCAGTACTTCTGGAGTCCAAAATGCAGTTAATTCACTGGAATTGGATGATTTGATTAGACTCTTCAATGGGTCCCCACAAGAAGTTGAGAGTTTGGGATTGAGTAGAGACATCCAATCTCTGGAAAGGACGAATGCAATAGATGTGGTCAAATTAAAGTTAGAATTGGATAGGACAATGATTTTAGGAAATCTTGATCTTACCAGATTGGATTCCTTTCAAGAGAATATATATACATGTGAAAAGATGTTACTGAGCGAGCAGGAAAGGCTCATGATAAGCTCTCTGAATTAGCTCGAACTGTGATGTGGATTTAAGTATTGCCAAATTCTTTGCAGAAATGTTACCATGTATGTTTTGACCAAAATGACATAAACAGTATCAGAATATTGGGAATGAAATAGCAAACTAGAGAATTAATTAGTAGCATTAAAAAATGGAGTGAGTTAGACAAGTGGGAAGGTAGATGGTAAAAAAGAAAAACCAAAAGAAAACGAAGGGAGAGCTGCCTCTGTCTTTGACAGATGGAAAAGGTAATATAATTTTTCCATCGAGAGAAGTGCCTGGTGGAGGTTATGTTCATGTACAATAGAGTAAGAGTGATCTTGCATCATTCACAAATAATTTTCCCAAATTGAGAGATAAACCAGTGCAGTAGTACACCCAGATTGATTGGTTTGGAAATATCTCAAAGGTATTGTGGATAGATTTGAACACCCTTTTCGACATTGTGGTACCGAGTGATTTGTGAGCAGAATGTAAAGTAGCTGTACTGTGGCCAGAATGGAGCCACAGAGATATCCGATAACACATGTCCCGTTGCCTTTGGGGATGATAAATTATCAACAGGTGATGACTTTTTGGAAGAAAAGATTCAGGCGAAAGATATTGATTGGGTTAAAATTGACATATTGACTCAGAGGCCTAAAGAGACAGTGCATTCTTTTTATGAGAGATTGTTGCAGGTGTTCAAGCAACACAGTGGAATGGAGAATCTTAAATCCAAAGATATTAAAAGTTTTGGGTCCCTGTTTGTGACAGGATTGAGGCCTGTACTTAGTATGATGATTCAACAGTATTTAATTTGTTGGCAGAACAAGTTGATTCATGAGATTTTGAGGTACGCAAAACATTGTCGAAATGAATTGGAAATAAAACAGTAGCGGTTAAAGGAGAAGATGTCTGTGCAGATGAAAGCAGCACAGAAAGGAAGTCAGAGTCAACCATTCATAGGGAATGTTGGTGCTATGCAAGTTGCATATCCTCAGGGAGTTCCTATGATTCAAGGTGGAAATGGTTTTCCACAACTGGGTAGAGGACCAGGGTTCCGGATTAACCAGAATACTGGAATTAATGGGGCCACATCAAAGAAATCAAATCCATGTCATTATTGTAACAAGTTAGGTTGGGATGTCGTCTTAATTTCAACAGAGTAATTGATTCGAGTCAAGTCCAAAATCCAGGGTTTGAACAGACATACGTTGATAACCCCTTTCAACAACAAAATGTGCCAAGACAGAGAATGCACAGTCCCAATGTGCAAAAAGGCCTAGTGTTGCGAGTGCCTCAAGTCCCGATTCCACAGCAAAATGTAAATAGTCTCAGATTTACTTCTAACCAGGTCCCGACTTTTAATCAGTATTCCTTCCAGAACAAAAACCTGTTTCAGCAGTTTCCCATGTTTAACACATTTGAGGGTTATGGTTCAGATCAGTCCCAAAGATGGTGTCTGAGGGGGAGGATGATAGCATGCTTGGCGCTGTCCTAGAGATAGGCTAGAGTGGTCAGTTCATAGAAGGTGAGGTGAGTGACCACCTAGTATCTTGTGAATTTGTAACTCATTTCACATTCATCCAACATAGCCGGACATTAAGTTGGTCTCTCCATCTGAGAATACTTCCTTAGGAAACCCAACCCTGGTGAAGATGCCAAGGAGGGCCTTTGCTATTGCAGGAGCATTTGCAATCCTATGGAGGATTGCTTCTGTATATCCTGAAATGGGTTTTAACTGGTTTGAATTCAATTGATTTTATTGTGGCTCAATTTTTCTCCATCCAGGCTTTGTACTATAATTAACTTGGTGTGTTATAAAAAAAACATTCTTGTATCTTGTTTTTATGACTAATAAGTTGAATGGAGCTGTTTGGATTGGATTGGCTTCTGTATATCTATTGCCATGGTCCACTGCCACTAGAATACATCTATTTCCAGATGCAGTAGGAGGGTCAAGGGGACCAACCATTTTGATCCCTACCTTCTCAAAGGTAGTGGAATGAAAGGAGCCTTTGTAGTTGATCCTGTCTTACCACTGGCTTGAAAATTGGATGAGAGCGACAGAACTCCTTAACCTTCACAGACATCTGGGGTCAAGCAAAATGGGTGACTAGCCCTTCCCAGTTCTTAGTCTGTCCCAGATGTTCTGAGAGGAGAAGGTCATGGACCAATGTAAGAATGAATTCCCTGTATGTTTGGGAGAAACACTCTCCTGGTTGTCCCTTGTTTGGTGTCCCTGGCCTCAGCATACAGGAGTCAATCCTCCCAATAGAACCTATGAGCTCCACCCACATCACCCTCTTCTTGCTTGGCAGCTTCCTCCCTCAGGCTCTCTAGAGTAGGGCACACCTTTTGCTCTGCACACATGACCTGTCTGGAGGGTCCCTCTGGACTAAGAAGCACTGCCAGGTCAGGCCCAAACTCTTTGACGTCTGTCCCTCCTCAGGCATCAGGGCATCTTCCTCAGAAGACTTCTTCCCCAACCCTTGGACCTCTTGGGCGCTGTATCACCAGTCTTCCTTACCTTTTCCTTTTTCTTGGTTTCCTGGGCCATACTTCCAGGCTCCAAGTCCTCTTGAATACCCTTTCTTGCAGCCTGTGCTCTTACAGTCATACACACCCATTCAGGGAGGCCCAGCATATGTGCATGGAAATTCTTTTCTACTTCTGCCCATGCAGAAGTCTCCAGACCATTGCCTAACAGACATGGAACTGGACAGACAGGGGACAAAACTACTGTCTTTGGGCCAGTAACTCCTCCCCACTCTAAGCTAACCATGGCCAGTGGATATTGCTGAGTCTCATTGTCAGCATTGGTAATTTGGTGACTAGCACTAGAAATGAAGTGCTCTTGGGAAACCAGTTTGGCTGTCACCATGCTAATACTGGTTCCTGTATCCCTAAGAACTTCTACTTCAGTCCCATTCATTATGGGTATGTGCCTGTACCTAGACAGGTTGTCAGACAGAGTAGCCATATGTTCAATGTCCACCACACCAAGGGGAACTAATGTAGCCTCTGTGTATCCTCTGGCCACTCCACAATACACATCCATTTCCATGCCCAAACTAGCTAAACCCATGTAAGTTCCACCAGTGGGGGACTACTTGGTGAATGTTTGATCATCTGTCCTAGGCCCTGGCTGGTTACGGTCAAAGTATGTCCTAGTCTTCTTGGGATTCCAGATTTTACCCTGATACCCCTTTCCTTTGGACTGAGATGTGACTCTGGGCCTTCACCCCTGAGAAGAGTTTTGGGGCCTTTGGAGAAATATTTATTTGTATCTTTTTCTTTGTCAGTGCTCACCTCTTTCTCCTGCTGGGAAGCCTGAGCACCCTTCTTTTGGTCACCTTCACATTGGGTCTTCCTGTGGGATACCATGGATCTGAACCATTTTTCTGCTTTCTTCCCAAAACCGACAGAAGAAGACAAGTCCGAATCTACTAGATGCTGTCTCAATAACTCTGTGGTAGAATTGCTCAAACTGTGTTCCTTTATAATCAAACTATACAGCCCATCATAAGTGTCTACTTTGTATCCAGACCTCCAGTGCTTTGACTAAGAGTCAACAAAGTCTACCCAGGTATGGTCCTGCCTCTTCTGGGTCTCTCTGAACTTTACTCTGTGCTCCTCTGTGGTGAGTCCAAACCCCTCAATAAGTGTCTCCTTCATGGGTGAATAGGACTCAGCCACATCATCATCAATGGTCAGAAGTTTATCTTACTCAAAAAGTAGAGAGCCCCAGTCTTGATGACCTAACCTACTCATTCTGCAAGTTCTGTCAAAAGCTGAAAACCAGTTGGTTATGCCATCTCTATCCCTACACTTCAAAAGAGTCCCCTTCATGTTAAAATTGCTGCCACCATCTTTGGGAACTAGTCCCATTTGAGCTCTCTTGATCTCAAGGGCCAGTCTCCTTTCTTACAATTCCAACGTTTTCTCCTCCAAGGATAGTTCATCAAGCTGGTCATGGAAGTCTTCAGGATTCTAAAGTGACATCTCTCACTTTCCACTGTGTAGGGGGTCTGGGGAAGTTCTGTGTTTCAGGATCATCAGAGTCTTCCCCCTCATCAGCTTGGGCAGTGACCATATCCTCTCCTTCTTCTGCTGTGCGACCAACAGAGGAGCAGTCATCCCTCTCAAGGGTTTCTACCTCATAGTCTCTGAGGGCCTGTTCTAGGTCCTCTCTCTTAGAGGTTGCTTTAAAGCTAATGCCTCTAATCTTGCATAAAACCCTCAGATTATAGAGCTTCAGGATGGAGAGAATGGGCTGAACAAGGCTAAGGACATTCTCCATTACGCACTACTTGTTTTATAAAGTTATGTGTTCTTACTAAAAATCCTAAGAACTTTTAAATCTTGTTCCTAACTTTGCTAGACACTTTTTAATCTAAAACCCTTTTTAAACTATAATCAATAGGAATAGGGATGTAACACAGGTCTCTAGCAACTGCCATTAAATCTAGCTTTTAGAAGAATCTAAAACAAATCTTTACCTTACGTCTAAAGTCAATTTAAGGATTTATTTGTGCACTGCAAAAACCTCTTAATGTCAGGTGGTACAAATGAAACACAGATTCTAGATCCCACCGCTGAAACACCAAATTTGCAAGGTGGAAATATTATGTGATATTGCTGGTGGGCCTTATCATGTAATACTAATACAATACACAAGAGTGGACCTTGGATTCACCCTTAGTATCTTTAACTCAGTCCTGGTAGTGTGGCAGAGAGCAGTCAGGCAAAATCCGAGGGACATGTGTTAAGCATTTCATAGTACCAGTGCAGCGGTGGCATGGATCGGGAGTGGTGGGGCAGAAGGGATTAAATAAAAAGAAAATTACACTTACCTCCTCGCCGCATCTCTCCTCCTTGTCCCTCCACTCCGGCCAGAATAGGAAGCACCCAGGCTTTCCTAAGCCAATCACAACACTCCAATGCAGCACTGTGATTGGTCTGAGCACCACGGTTTGGGACTCAGTTGGAGAATAGGAGCCTCAGCATGTTCTCCACCCAGGCTGTTAAGCAGCTGGGTGGAGAACATGCAAAGTGCACATGAATGTTTGGCAGGCCCATCTCACCTCCCCCTGCTCTTCTGCCAGTAGAGCAGCCCCACCCACAAAGCTGCCGCAGCAGGAAAAAATAAAATGATAATAACGATGAGTTATTAGAATTTTATTTTTCCTTTATTTACTCTGCTAAATGTGCCTTAGCAGAGGAGCCACCACTACACAGTAGCCACTTTGACAATAAATAAGTGACACGACTCAAAAGAACTGCATGCTTTGCAAAAAACTGGAGTTATAGAATTTCAAAGCATTAAACTATAAATGCAGTTAAAGCTGTCAAACGTTTACCATTGAAATCAATGGCAGAAAAACACACTTAGCACTGGGGTACTTGCAGGGTAAGTTCAAACAACCCTTCTTGTTGTTAAGGTTCTGCAGGTCCATAGACCAAATATTCAACAGTTGTTACTTCGTACCTTGCCCATGGAGCCTGGCTGCAGATGGTACCTGCCTGTCGTTCGTGCTGATGGGTACAGTCGAAGCTGTAAAAAATGCAGCACTTGACAAAACCACACTTGGTGATGGAGTTACACTGTACACTCGGAGAGTAGAGACCTTTGGGGTCCCAGGACCTGGGTGCGACAGCTGGAATTCTTCTACCTTGCTCAGCGGCCCCGGTTGCAGAGGTATCTGGCAGCTGTCAATCAACAAGGCAGGTTGCGCCAAAGATGCTTTTCTACACACTCAAATACACCACTTTCAGGATGGAGGAACACAGCAGCGGTGTTGTTGCCGACGTCGGTCGCTGGCGCTGTGAGGTAGTCTTGGGCTGGAGATGCTGAATGCGAGGTCGATCACTGGACTGGCGTTCACCAAGCCTTGGCTGCAGCAAATTTAGTCTACGGATACTTTGGCGGCTGGACATCAACAGGTGTGGACTAGTTGCTTGAAACTTGATGTGAGATCAGCTACCACTCTGGGCTTGCAGGACACCACTTCTCTTTAGGCTCACTCTCGACAGACCCAGCTGGTCATAATTCTTGTGGCGCAGCACGTCATTTCTTCTGCACATTGCACGAGTCTGTTCCCACCAGTCAGGGGATTTTGCTTTGGATTCCAGCGCCCATTGGAGTCCATCTTGCTGGGAGTGAGGAGCTTTTCCCATGGACACACGTCGAACACTCAGATCCACTATATGGTCTCTTCAGAGCACTTAAGTGTCCTTTCTTTGTGCTGCACATCTTCTCTGTGCCTCTTCTCAGATTCCAAGTTAGACCTGAGGTTCTGGTGTCATGGGAACCCCTTAAATTCTAGTTTAGGGGGCATTATGGGTGTGAGGGACAGTGGCCTATAGGATACTGGTCCCTGCAGCTGACCAGCCCCTGTAGTGGCAACATCCTATGTGTGTACGTCACTGTGCTACCCAGAATACTCTATTTCAAGGTCTGTCAAAGGCAGAACCGTTCATTGGCTGTACATACCTCCTAGCTCACCCTAAAGGTGTGGCTATGCTTTGGTGAGTGTACACCTTCTGAATAACTAGTTTTCCCACCTGCCTTAGCTGCACATGCAGGAAGGGCTTTGTCCTTGACTGGGGGACAAGGTAATTACACATCAAGGTTGGTGAAAGCTTTTGAGGCTCCCTGCCTTGATGACTGTCAACTCTAGCCATCCTGGTGTGACCTCCTTCCTGCACAGGCCTTTGTCTCCTTCCTGGGGAACTGCTATCACATCCTACCAGGAGGGCAGATACTTTTCTTCATGGCAAATGGCTCGGGAAGCCTGCCAAGGCGCTGGAGCTTTGTATGCTGGGGGCCACACATGCAGGGATGGCACACTTGTGCATACCAGCTCACCCTCGAAACGAGAATCGTGTCAGCAGTAAAAAGTATAGTGTTAGAGCCCAAACATGACATAATTTGGTGGTACCATAATGGAGCTGGCTATCTCGAGTTTGCCCGTTAGCCAGCCCATGTTACTGTATATACCACCGGTCACTTACAGTAGAACAGGGTCACTGTAAGGACATATATGTATGAACATGTATATATTCACACCTCACCTTTAATATAATACATCCTACCTCCTGGGCTTAGGAGTACACACTTAAGAGTGATTTACTTACATTAAGGCAGTGGTGTGGCCTGAAACACAGGATGTGTGCAGAGTCATTCTTGAGCAGTCAAACTGCTTGTACAGGGCTGCCATGGCAGACCTTCAAACATACTTTTACTTGGGTCACACAGGGTGGCACAATATAGTACTGCAGCCCTGGTGACCCCTCTTATCACCCTTGACCTGGGTACCACTGGTACCATTCACTACGGACTTACATAGAGTGATAAGTGTTTGCCAATTTGGTGTACCAACTCACAGTACAGTTTAACAGATAAAGCACTGGCATTGGTGCCTGTTTCGCAGGTCCCCGTGCACCTATCAACACATCATCTAGAGCAAATAGTGGGAGGTGACAATTACCAAAAAGGGCACTTTTTAACACTGAATACCTGAATATGACAAGCGACCCAAACATGTTGATGTTATAAAGAATGAATAGATCTTTCACTGCGAATGTCTAACAAGTGAAAACCAAGTCAAACAAAAGATGCACAATCACTTAGAAACCAGGACCTGTCCCATTAACCTTCTGTTGGAAAGTGGTTTATGAAAAGTAGTGATAAGTAGGAACCTACAACTAGTAATAAGGCCACAAAAACAAAACAAGGTTCGGTTAAGGTCTCAGTAAATTATTCCCTTGCTCAATCGTTGGTAACTGGCATCAAGCAGACAGGAGTAACTTAGGAGACAGGTGTTTAAAGAATTTAAAAACACCAATACATTAAATCAGTAAGACACAATAAAAATTCAACACAAATTTATAAAAATAGGTTATTTATTTACAAACTAATAGCCACCAAAATGACAAAAATATAATATAGGGAACTGGAGATATGAATTTAAAAAGATTAAAAGTAAACCTAGTGCTTAAAAGCAAATAGCACTCAAAGGGTTAACAAAGGTCCCGCTGGACCAGGACAAAAGGCCAGAGTTCAGGCTACCCATGATGTAACACTTGTACAGTTACTTCCAGAAGTGTTTCTTGCTCCAGGAAAGTGGTTCACAGCACCATCCAAGGGTTCAGATGCTCTAGGGTGCCTCTTTCTTCCTGAAGTTTCTCTTGTGGGTTCAAAATGACCAAAACACCAATCCTAGGGTCTAGAAGCTCTGAGATGGTCCTTGGAAAGTTGGGACTATAATTCCCACAATGCACCGGGCCAAATCCTTAAAAGTCCACTGGACGCAGTCCAGGATGGGGACTTCTTGGTGGACATGATGCAGGTGTGCTCTGCTAACCTATATCTTACAGGGAGTCCACTCCTTAATCCTTGTAAAGCCAGGCAAAGACCTTAGGGCTGAAGTGCCAGATGGTGCAGCAGGTGGAGTCCTTTGGGTTTAGATCAGGGTTCCAGCAGGGCAGTAATTCTTCTCCTTGTTGTTTTAGACAGTAGATCTGATTTGCTTAACAGCTTTTCCATATTTATTCAGTGTTCCTGGGCATTAAGCAGGGGGACACCCCTGACCAATGGAATGCAGGGTTCCACCCTCAGGTATGACTACTTCATCCAAAGTGCGGCATATTCTTGTCCCGAAAGCAATACTCTCCCAAAATCTAAGCTGGAAAAAGTCTTTACTAAAGAGTTAGATGTGGCAAAGCCAACCCACTGTGTCACTGAGACTCTCTAGCACTCCCCCTCCAGCCCCTTCCCCTTGACTAATCTAATTACAGGGGCTCCTGTGCGTCTGGGGGTGCAGGATTTGGGGGTGAGCCTGTGCTCTCCTAAAGTGTCATTCCCTCTTTGAAGATCAGTTTGGCTACTCCATTCTCCATCCTGCCTTTAGCCTCTGCAGCTGCAGTTCTCCACCAACAGGAAATACGTTGTTTCCCTAGCAGGCCACTTCCCTCCTCATTAGGACAGCTTTGGCTCAACCTGGCATTGTCTGGCCATTCAGGACAGGGCAGCTGGAAGGCTGAATTTTCGCTTACAGAAAAGAAAGTTCTATAGCTTCTTTTCTATAATCGTTATTATAAATTTACCAGTGGCAAGTTGTTGGATTTATTACTGCATGTGTGGTCACATGCACACCTAGTCCACCAAATGTATTTACAAAACTCAAAGGCTTGAGGTTATTGCGTGCAACCCTGGGGTGCACTCAGTCAGTGCGTGTTGTAGTAATTAGAAAAATATAACAACAACAGGTCCCGAGCACACACGTATGAGTGGATAAACAATACAAAGGTTATTAAGAATGAAGACAAAATGTTCGTTCTTGGTGTGTTGATTTAATGGTGTGTTACTTCACAGGCCAGCCAACACGTGTTTCGTCAATCGGGTGTGAAACCCTTGACTTCTTCAAGGCTGGAATTAAACATTGAAAATAGCATATGTCACAATGTGTTTAAAAGATGTTACAAGTCTGCGTCTTTCAAAGATGGGACACTTACAGTTCGCTATGAATTTAGAATTATTAACCAATAAAGGGAAGCACCAGAAAGATAGGATGCAGATTTGATAGGAAACCATCATGAAAACATTGATATTAAGCCCCTGCATGGTGATAACATTGTGTGTGAACCCTAAGGCTTGTCTGCCTCATTGTGGCGTGGTGTTAGTGCAGGGAGATGGTGAATCATTTTTGAAGTACACAATCCGTTGCCTGCTAGGTTTAAAACATAAGTGCAAGATCTAGAGTAAAATAAGGGTGAAGTACATTTGTGAAGAGTAGACATCTACAGTGCAAGTAAATGAACAAGACCAGACAACAATGGTGGGGTGTTTTTGGGTGTTAAGATTAAAATTCTTATTGACTAAGTGCCAGAACCTGTGATGATAAGAAATGATCTCTACTAGTCATGAGAGATGACAGAAAGTCTACCTGTAATGGAGTAGAGTAAGCCTTTAGACCTAGAATGAAAAGTAGGCACTCAGGTAAAGCAGTGCCTATTATAATTACGAGACACATTGACACAATAGGTGTCTCAACAAATACTATGTAGAGGAGATAATGCGCTATGCTCACCTTGCAACTGGTGATACTTCAGACTAATACGTATGGCATGCACTTCACACATAAAATGAGCAATTTGAGCATCACCTTCTTAGACATCGAAATTTACATTAGCCAGAACACCTTACAGACCCACCTTTTTTGTAAAGACACTGTGTGCAACTCTATTCTGCATGCTAACAGCGCTCATTCCCTTCACCAGATCCGTGCAATTCCCTTTGGTGAGTTCACTAGAGCCAGAAGGAACTGCAGCAGTGATCAGGAATTTGAAAGCAGTCTTTCAGCCATGAAAGTAAGATTCAAACACAGGGGTTATGCACACCTGAATCTCACCAAAGCTGAAACCAGAATCAGACATTTACGACAGGATGAAACTATTCGGGACAAAGTACGCACAACAGAGAAAATCACATTAAGACTTGGTACAGATTTCAGTGACTTTAGCAGGGCATTATCAAAGAGTAGAAACAAACATTGGAAACTGCTCACCAACGACACTTTGTTAGCAGAACACATCAGTAAGAAACCGCAAATCACCTACAGGAGGGGCAGAATGCTCAGAACTAGACTCAGTCCCAGTTACCCGCGATCACAAAACAAAGATACATGGCTAACACCACGTACTTTGGGATTTTATTAATGTGGCTCTTGTGGAATCTGCAGGTGGGCTACCGACCGTAAGACAACTTTTTCTGGTCCTGACAGAACACATGACATCAGACAGACATAATATAAACTGTAACACAAAATTTGTTGTATATGTGCTTGAATATGTCTGTGGTGGCAAGTATGTGGGCAGCACAATCAGGACCCTTAGGGAAAGAATAGGAGAGCATGTCCGAGCTCTCAAACAACAGGACCCCAAATACCCAATGGCATCACACATGTGGAAGTGCCCCTCTCAAGGTTCACATAAACATTTTCTCTTCTATGGAATAGACATCACTGAACACAGTCCAAGGGAAGGGAACAGAGAATTACATTTGAGACGCTCTGAGGCCCTCTGGATTATGCGCTTGAAATCCTACGAGCAGGGTTTCAATAGCGAACGGGAGATGCACTATTTCCTAGGCGATTGAGAGTGTTTTGCTTTACGCACCTGCCGGTATGTTATGTCACATGGATGAGATTAGTATGTGACTTCATGCTCCCTATATGTAATGTCCTTTCTCACGATCTTCATGTTATACTGCATCAAGTTCATGACCCATATTTCATGCTGTACAATGTTTAGTGAATATAATATTAACATCCCACTTGTAACGTACTTTAAGTCCTGTATTATGCATTGGTTGCTTGAAAAATTACCTGTGTTACTATGGTCCAAAATACTTCATTGTATATTTACCACTGTTAAATGAATCAGAATGTCTTTTTGCTTGACAGTATCTATATCACTGTACAGTTTGCAATTTTATCTCCAAGATTGCCTCGTTAGGGGAATTTGTCTACAGTGTTTACAGTTCTGTTCTTATCATGCAGTAACTTTGTTCAAATAAATGCATAGAGCACCATTATGCTGGTACAACTAACGTTTTCCATCGACATCATGCAAAAATATTATTTTCATGTGATTTATTCTCCATCCAAAAAATGTTTGAAGCCCCATTGAGCATTAACCCTTTTCATGCTAAAGGCATGCACATGTAATACACACACTGCAAGCCACACCTCAACTTTATGTAGCTACGCTTGTGGTCCAAAGCGGATGCAGCGTTCTAGTTGTTTTGCTATTTGAGGCCTTTTAAAATCACTTCCGGGTCGCGTCTCACCTAGTATCCGGTGAAATAAGGTCCCGGAGTCAGGAGAGACAGGGCTTACTCGCCAGAGGTAAGAAATGAAGTTTGTATGTTAAGGAGTTGGAATTTTTTGATTTCCCTTTTAGGGATTTTGCAAAGGTGTTAAGAAATATGGTTTTAACATATGTAATGTCTTGGTTTAATTGCAGTTTCTTCTCATTGTGGATGGCGCCACATTGATTTGTTCTGGCCTTCATGAGACGTACTGGCACTTAATAATAAGGGATAAAAACGTAGCTCATATTGCCAAAAACAAGACTCACCATCAGAATCTAAATCGCATTACATTACTTATGAGGTAAGATGAGGGTTTTGGTATCCGTCTTTTTTTTCCTGAGACATTGATACTGGCTGTTATTGTCTGATCTTAGAATAAGTGTTGGATCATGAATTCAGTATACTTATCAGAGTTATCATTACACAGATATACAGAATTACCAAATGTAGAGAACTTCCTCATCGCAGTGAATTTTTAACCCACTGGGTCGGAAGTATCACCAGTTGCTAGGTGAGCATAGCACATTAGCTCCTCTACATAGTGTTTGTTGAGACACCTATTGTGCCAATGTGTCTCGTAATTATAATAGGCACTGCTTTACCTGAGTGCCTACTTCTCGTTCTAGATCCAAAACTTACTCTACTCCATTACAGGTAGGCTTGCTGTCATCTCTCATGACTAGTAGAGATAATTTCTTATCATCACAGGTTCTGGCACTTAGTTGATAAGAATTTTAATCTTGACACCAAAAACCCCCCGCCATTGTTGTCTGGTCTTGTTCATTTACTCGCACCGTAGATGTCTACTCTTCACAAATGCACTTCACCCTCATTTTACTCTAGATCTTGCACTTATGTTTTAAAACTAGCAGGCAACAGACTGTGTACTTCAATAATGATTCACCATCACCATCACCCCGCACCAACACCACGCCACAATGAGACAGACAAGCTTTAGGGTTCACACACAATGTTCTCACCGTGCATGGGTTTAATTTCAATGTCTTCATGACGGTTTCATATCAAATCTGCATCCTATCTTTCTAGTGCTTCCCTTCATTGGTCAATAATTCTAAATTCATAGTGAACTGTAAGTGTCTCATCTTTGAAAGACGCAGACTTGTAACATCTTGTAAACACATTGTGACATACGCTATTTTTCATGTTTAATTCCAGCCCTGAAGAAGTCAAGAGTTTCACACCCGATTGACGAAATACGTGTTGACTGACCTGTGAAGTAACACACCATTAAATTAACACTCCAAGAAAGAACATTTTGTCTTCATTCCTAATAACGATTACCTTTGCATTGTTTATCCACTCATATGCGTGTGCACGGGACCTGTTGTTGTTTATAGAGGGGCCTTGGTCCAGAATTGAGGGTTTAGGGGTTTTTCCCTCACCTGTAGCACCTCATCCTTAATCCTCATGTTTTGCTTACTCCATGATACTTGGCAAGTGCCACTTCATACCCTGTGATAAATAACACCCCCTTTTCGTTTTCTAATTAGAACATTTTTTGGAACCGCACTTGGTCCCAAATCAGGATGCACAGTGTGGTAGCAAGAATTGTTCACAAACAATAAAGTTCCAACAGTTTTTTCACTATTATTCCATGTTTATACTTTTGTTTTAATCCATGCTCCATTGTAATACAAACGTTATCAAGCTCCGACTTTTCTCCAGTTGTTTATCCTGTGCCTATTCAGGCTTTCATTCAATTTATTTGGGGATTCACCATTCCTCATATCGTGACGTAATCTTTTTTAACCCAATGCATTTCGGGCATCAACTGTGATAAAATAAAGCGCATGCAAATGACCCATGCTTTTACAGACTCTTCTATACTGTTATTACTCTGCACAAACCTTCTAAGTGCCATTTTGCCTTAGCTTGCATGCGTCACATAAATCAAGAAATTTTTTGTTGTGTAAACATGCACATTCTCAGAAACATAATACGTGCGTGTTATAACATAAAATAAAAATAAAATCAGCCAAACTAGTGCCCTCATCTCATGCAACGTGCTCTATCGTAACAACAAGAAGCCCCAGGGTTGCATGTGATAAGCTCAAGCCTTTGAGCTTTGTAAATAAATTGCAGGGATGCCTGTGTTGTGGGGAAGATTGTGTATGTGCAGTACGGTCCCCCTTCATGCACATGTACAATCTTCAACTCAACTCAGACACCCTTGCGCAATGGTGCATGTGTGCCACCATCGGTGGTGGCCTGCTAACATTTGCCCCAGTGCTGGGTGGTTCACAGGGCTGCATCATATTGTTGTCAATGAGATACAGCCCTGTGTTGCCATTTTGGCTGAGCGTGGTGTTGAGACAAGGAGACTAATGCGATATTCTGCCACCTCTCCATTCAATATGCCCCTTTGCCTGTTCATGAGATGCATCCCTGTGTTCCCAAAGTGACACACCATGGTGTGAGTCTTTATGGCATAAACACATGCATCACCACTCCACTGTAAATATGAACCCTTTTGTCTATAAGGTCACATTCCATATTGTTCAAAATTAGAATACTGGAGGGCAAATGTGATGTTCAACTATGAGCATAAGTGATATACATCCAAAAGTACAGTGTAAGGACTCTGCAAATCCAGATTGTGTCCCATAAAAAACTACAACATGTTTGGTATGTGTGCCATGCTCACAGAACCATACAGTACCTGTCAAGGTGCATGTCAAGTGAAGTATGACACTGAGCAAGAATTACTATGTTGCACCAATGCATATCATCTTGCTACGTGTCACCTTCACCTGAGACATCAAAATGCACCCATCCAAAGTATCTACATTTCGTACAGTTACCAGTACTGTATATTTATCATAGTTCTAGTGTGAGATGGCCATGGCACATTGACATGCCTGGAAACCAGTCTTTAGGTAAAGTCAACAGTGGCAGTGAACAAATGCATAGGCAGTCATGTCGGTAAACATCCTTACACAAACAAAGGCATCCGATCACCCTGAGCAGATCAGCATGTATCATCCATGTGTCCATCTGAGGGGCATATTTACAAGCCCCCATACCCACACCAATGTTGCTTGATGTGATATTGGGGTGGTGATAGGGGCTTAGCACCACTTACAAGCCAGTGTAAACTGTTGCCATGTAATCATGGCCCACTTACACACTTCACGTGGCATGAAAGGTGAGGGTAGTGGGTGTTGTGTTGGGTGTTCCACCTGCAACACCCATTGGAAAACACGCTGCCCTATAATCAAGGGTGAAGTCAATAGGAGGCTAGTAATAAATGTAGGCAAGAAAAAACATGATCTCTAACATGCAAATACATAGACGTTTTTCATTTGCCAACGCTTTTGCAGTTTCCATGTGTACTGCATTGTGCAGCACACATTGAAACAGCAAATTGTCAATTATTGATAATGTGCATGAAGGGTCCCTCCCTGCACATAAACATTCTTACCCTGAACCCATGCACACTTTCACTGTCTTGCTAAGGTGCCTGTCTTTGCGCCACGCTGAGAAGTTAAGTGCCAGTGCAGGATGAAAGGCATGGCTGCACCATACACTTGTAACTATGGTACTGGCCTGTGTTACTGAAGTGGAGGAGTGCAGAGTAAATCCTGTAAGGAGAAGGCCTCACTTTGTCACTTCATTGTATCAATGCCCCTCGTGATGTAAGAAAAACGTCTGCAGCCCAACAATGCACGAGATTCATAAGCCTGACTAAGAGCCATATGTCCTCTGGCTTGCAACATATCACCATTGAAAATGCACAAAAGTTCATGGGTGACTCAGTGAAATGAATAAGGGGCAATAAACCAGACGCTGTACCATCCCTGCTTATCATCATACATCAATAAGAATGTAATTTATCAATGTGATTTTGCCACATTAAAATAGATATACACTGGTTAGAGCATGGGAAATCAAGCATGTCTACCTGTCATATCATGGGGTACATCACATCATCCCTGAGCTCAACTGCATGATTGCCCTACAATACCAATAAAGTGGCATTGCCAACAGCAAGGTGAGGTGCCATGCAATCTATACCTCTAAAACTAGATAATAAAAAAATGTAAACTTGAATGAGTAGGGGTGACGCAACAAAAATGCAGTGTACAGACATATAAATCAGATCTAATCTGCATTGACAAGAATGTGATACAACATGCACCACTGTCACTACTGAACAGAGGATAGAGCTGGTACAACATGTGTGTAGGAACTGGCAACCCACACTTGGCATACTGGGAAACTGTAAAAAACCATTTACAACTCAAATGTCACATCAGTGATTTTGTACGATGATTTACTATCCGGCATGTAATAGATGTAGCTTTTTTAAAATAGGGATTGGACATTGTCATGCAGTCTGCTTGTAAACTGCTTGAATGCATGACCATACTTGAGATACACATACAACAGCATCTCCCCTTTACATTGCAGAGGGAGAAACATCACCTTCCCTGTCCCACTCTTCAATGATGAAGATGAAGACATCTCAATCATCGACCAGGACACCATCCAAGAACTGCTCAACTCCATTGGCAGCCCATCTCCGGAAGCAGGGACATTCAGCAGCGTTGTGGAAGCTCCACCTCCTACCCAAAACACCCAGCAGCAAGCACCTACCACCACAGCTGTCTCACAGGACTTTGAGGGTCCACTTTTAACATTTCAACGCTGTGCAGTAGAAGTCCAGCATGAGATGGCTGGTCAGGTGCAGGTAGGGTTTGACAGCTAGGCAACCTAAATAGAAGGGGTCGGTGAGTAACTCAGTCCCATTAGGGACCACCTAAAGTCCATCAGAGGCATCCACAGTCCACTTCATGTTATCCAGCATTCCATGGCTGACATCGCTGGAGTACTTGCTTAGAGAGAAGAACGACTGCCCAGTCAAAGTGGCTCCAGCAATGTCACCAAGTAGTTTCGTGAAATGCAAAAGATCATGGAGAACATGGAGTGGATGCAGGCTTCACACTTGGCAGCAATGGCTGCAGACCACAGAGACGTTGCTGGAGTCTTGCAAGCCCTGCAGCTTATCATCACTGCAGTGCTGCCTCATCATTTGGCACAGATGAATGCTGCTGCACCTTCAACATCCACATCTTACCCCCCTGATGTGTCAGAGCCTCACAATGCTCAAGCCAATCCTCCATCACGCACACGGGAGGCACATGATACATCAGAGGATGGAGATTGGATGAATCAACATTCTTGCCAAAAAGTCAGTGGTAGCATTCATCTGTGTCAAATGGACAGTTTCTGCTTGCACCTGTGCCTACCATCATGCCTTGGAACATCAGCTTCCACTTTCCTCTGAATGACTCTGCTACACTCACCTTGGACTCTAATATGGACCGCCAATTTTGGTATTGTTCCTAATGACACTGCAATCAGCCTGCTGACTGAACTCTGCCTCTTCCTCAACATCTCTCTGGACATGTTTCCCCCCCAAGGACTCTGCCTGGCCCTCCACTGGGCATTTACACAATGGGGTGTTCTTCCACAAAGAACTGGACAAGTCTGCTACCTCAGTTAATGCCAAATCAGTCACTAAGATGTGTGTTGCCTGTGACCATTTAAGTTTAAATGTGCCAACAATGCATGGTCATTTTAGCCACCACTACAAATCAAGGAGCATTTGTCAAAGGGAATATGCTTACTCTGTGTTCATGATAGGCATTATGAAGGCCAGACACGTGTGACTCTACCAATGCTCAGATCTGTAAGACAACACTGTTTCAGCAACATAAAAATACTCTATGCCCATGATGTTGATCGTGACTTGGAACAATATTCATGTCAGTGTAAAGCCACATGAAATGCCTCCAAAAATATATAATTTTTAAATACTTTGAACAAGCACTCTTTGTCAATGTGGTGGACGATGTTTGAATAGAGGCATGTTATGCCATGCTACATGTAAAGACAGTTCCCTCAACATGTCACATATGCCAAACAATATATCTAGCTGAAAGAGGAGGAATGGTGTAGTAAAGCATATGTCAAAAATTGTTACAGGTTCAATTCCATGGGCAGTTTTGCTGTAACGCACATCACAACATCCCTTGCCCAACACTTGTATGCCAATTTGTTCACAGTTTTGTCCACAACATACAAGGCTGTTTTGAAAACATACAGAGGTGTTAGGACGACTTGTAATTAATGCAAACCATACATCCCCTGCACTCCCACATGGAAAGTGAAGCTGTTGTGGGGACCTGTGTAATCAAAGATGACCCAAAGTATCCTAACACCATACCTACAGCATGTAACCAATGCTGTGTGAGCACAATGCCCACAGTGCATCCTGTGTAATTCTGTACTTGCTAAATAGTCACATATAGATAAATATTTCTCAGACCACTCCAAAACATTTTCCTAACTGAACATTTGTACCCTAAACATCAATCAGTTTGGATCAAACACATTTTAAATGAAGACTGATGGTAGCCTGTCCCTTGAAGATTGTGTAAATACATTTGTGGACATTCAAATTGATTGTGTGGGCGATGCATCTGTCGTAACCACTACCAATTCAACAGGATATGTCCACAGCAACAATTAATGCCAGCACAAACCATCAACTATTAACAATTTATTCTTACAAAATACAATCTTAACAAACTAAACTAATAATACTGACTCATCTCAAACCACACTAACATAATGTGTACTAATATTAAACTATGCTAAACTAACTAGCTTACGTAAGGCTATACACATAACAAACTATATTCAATAAATCACGCATTTGTAGAGTGCACTACTCACCCGCGAGGGTCTCAAGGCACTAAAGAGGGGGGAACTGCTACTGCTCGAACAGCCAGGTCTTGAGAAGTCTCCTGAAGATCAGCAGGTCCTGGGTCTATCACAGGCGTATGGGGATGGTGTTCCATGTCTTGGCGGCGAGGTCGGAGAAGGATCTGCCGCCGGTGGTCGTTCGGTGTATGCATGGCACGGTGGCGAGGGCGAGGTCAGCGGAGCGGAGCTGGTGGTTGGGAGTGTAGAAGATGTGTCATTTGTTGAGGTATGTAGTAAAGGTGGGCAACAATTTCCGTTTCGCTCCCGGAAATTGCGAAATTTTGACACTATCGCGTTCCGCGCGGAACGCGAAAATGTCGAAACTTACGTGATCCGCGGTAGAACAGAAATATGCAGGGCAGGATTTATTCTGGCACAATGCTTCTGTCATTTTAAACCTCAACAGGAAGCACTTACAGATTTAAATAAAGCAGGTGCCCGAGTTGGAGGTCAAATTCAGTAATGCATTAATCAACACAAAAGATTCGTGAGCACGGTGGAGGCTAGGCAGGTGTGCTTTCTCCCCATATCTACCGTCAACAATTTGCTGTAATCCTTTATGGAGGTCTGTGCATCCATGAGTTTCTCGAGCGCAATCCCCATGTAGTTCCTGACACCAGGAGGTTCTGTCTCCTCATCTTGCGCTCTGGTCGGTCTCTGACCCTTTTATAAACAAGAGGCATGTGAACTGCATAGAGGCCCTGCCCGTTTGGCCCCAGCCCACACACCAGCGGTGTACAACGTCTTCCCGCCCTTTCCCACTATGATGGATAGCTCACTCGAGGAACCCCGGTGCCATCGGCGCGGTGGCAAAAGTTACAGACACACATGGTGGCTGGAGACAACTCTTCTGGCCCTTTACGCAACTGTAGTGTAAGAAAAGCACTATACATTTACCCACCGAGGTAGCACTTACCGATTAGCCTGTGGAAAGTACTCCAGTTGAGTAGAGGTATTGCACAAAACGGTGGCATCTTCTTGGATAAATATGCAGGGCAGGATTCCTTCTGGCACGATGCTCCTGTCACAAAAATTAAACCTCAACAGGAAGCACTTACAGATATAAATAAAGCAGGTGCCCGAGTTGAACGTCAAATTCAGTAACGCATTATTCAGCCCAAAATTTCGCGTGTTCGCAGAGATTTTGTGCCGAAAGGCATTTTCGCAAATTCCGCTCACCCTTAGTATGTAGGTTTGGTGTCGTGGAGTGCTTTGTGAGCATGGGTGAGGAGCTTGAAGGTGATCCTCTTGTTGACGGGGAGCCAGTGCAGGTCTCCCAGGTAGGCAGTGATGTGGCTGTGGCGGGGGATGTTGAGGATGAGGTGTGCAGAGGCGTTCTGTATGTGTTGAAGTGTTTTCTGGAGTTCGGCTGTGGTTCCCACATAGAGGGCATTGCCGTAGTCCAGCCTGCTGGTGACGAGGGCCTGGGTGACCATTCTTCTGGTTCCGGTGAGGATCCATCAGTAGATCTTGCAAAGCATGCGGAGGGTGTTGAAGCAGGAGGAGGAGGCGGCATTGACTTGCTGGGTCATTGACAGTGAAAAGTCCAGGATGAACCCCAGGTTGCGTGCGTGGTTGATGGGTGTCAGCACAGCTCCCAGCGAGGGCGGCCACCAGGAGTCGTCCCAGGCAGAGGGGGTGGGGCCGAGGATGAGGACCTCCGTCTTGTCCGAGTTCAGTTTCAGGTGACTGTTCTTCATCCATTCGGCGACGGCCTTCATTCCTTCGTGGAAATTGGTTTTGGCGGTTGCGGGGTCCTTGGTGAGGGAGAGGATCAGCTGGGTGTCATCGGCGTATGAGACGATGTTGAGGTCATGCGATCGGACGATGTTTGCGAGCGGTGCCATGTAGACGTTGAGAAGGGTCAGAGTGAGGGATGATCAGTGGGGTACTCCGCAGGTGATCTTGGTGGCTTTGGTTTGGAATGGAGGGAGACAGACTCTCTGGGATCTGTCGGTGAGGAAGGAGGTGATCCAGTCCAGGGCTTTGTCACGGATCCCTGCGTTGTGGAGGCTTGTGCGGAGGGTGTGGTGGCAGACAGTGTCGAAGGCAGCTGAGTGGTCTAGGAGGATGAGGGCCGTGGTTTCGCCGTTGTCCAGCAGGGTCCTGATGCCATCAGTGGGGGCGATGAGGGCGGTTTCGGTGCTGTGGTGCGGTGTGTGATTATACATCAATCCACCTCCCCACATGCGGCACAAAGACAGCTTAACCTATATGTCAACTAACTAAACAGAAATACTAAACAAAAATATATTCATTTGTATTTTTTTAACAAGTCCAAAAACACATCAACCCCTCACCCTAAGGAAAAGGAAACTTAATCAAACGCAGTAAGAAGAGAATATCCAAAAAGTAAGAACTAACTACACCTAACACTCTGACTCCAAAAACATAATGGCATCATGCATAATTGGCACACCAAAAAAAAACACAATACGTTTTATTGACACCATCATAAAAAAACATGCAATAACACACAAGAACTGATAACTCCTAAATACATTGTAAAAGAAAACAGAATAAGATGTTCATGACAACATGGTTATTCCTGGGCTGGGACAAAACAGGCACAGAGTGCAGTGACAACCATTATAGAATAGCTGTTTTTATTTATGCTGTGCAAATGATCAACGATTGAGTCCAACAGGGGAGTTCTGTAAGTATAATGTTTAAAAGGCCCATAGCAGATACTGCCATTCCAACTACCCAAAGGCAGTAGGCTGCACTGTTTGCAATCATGTCAGATGGCTAATCACAACAATGATAGTCATATAGTACATCTTAGTAAATGGAAAGTTATTGTTTTTTGGGACACTTTGGAGGTGTCAACACAGCTACACATCCATAATAGATTATGTATACATTTATTTGCAAATCTGTAGAACTCTGCATATGATTTGACATGAATGCAAGTAAAGAGGGCATATGTTGCATGAATCATTGTGGAGCGGCATTAATCGGCTCTGCCCCTTTCTGTGCTATGACCCAATGGTACAGCAAAGCTGCTGCATGTCAAACACAAACTTGGCTGCACTGCTTTTCAATCAGTGTCAGTGTGAACACATTCATGCCAGTGCTAAGGAATGCACCCTGGCACAACAGTGCTAGGTTGTCTGACTTGAGAACATGTAAGTCAATGTGATGCAAGGATCACAATCATGTACTTGACCAATCATTGAACTATAGTGTTTTTCATGTGTGACACACTCTAATGAACAACTCGTAACATATACATTTTAGAACTTGTAAACCCGTCACCATAAAGAGCATAGTTAAAATATACATTGGGCACAGTCGAAAAATGTAGGCATTCCACAATATTCAAGGTGCCCCTCTGCAAATGGTTCTGTGTGATGATGAATGAGCTTAGCAGTGTAACTGTGCCAACCCCAGAATCACATAAATGTAGTGTGAAAGGGTGTCTGATGCATGATTTGACATTGTCCTACGTTGAGTTGATTATCCCTGCTTTGGCACTGAGTCTGAGATAGTCAGTCCAATGTTGTGCCACCAAACTTTGCATTGGCTACAGAGTCCTTCTGACTTACATCAGAATGGAATAGATTCATGAGAATCATCATCAAATCTGAAAGTATTCTATGGGACAGATTTTTGTACCAACAATCTGTGTTACGTTGGACACATTTTTTTCCAAACTTGTTGACATTTCATCCTGTCAGTCAGCCCTTTGTGATACGTACTCACTTTGTTATTGTGGTTATGTGACCTGCTCTTTTGACAACTAACTGTCAAAGTCAACTTTAACTTCTATAAGACATGACAATTACCAACAAGCATATCAGTGCTGGGTGTCAACGTATTCCAGGTCTGTTCATACACATCAACATCATTACTCAAATGAATCCTCTGAAGTATGTACACTCTGAGAAGTACCTTCAATGACGGGAGTGATGCGCAAAGTTTCCATTAATGGGCTCAGAAATTCAGCATCTGAAACTATACTATATTCAATGGACAAACAATTCCATGCTCAGGAAACACATTTAACTTGATGTAGCAGTGGACATGCAACGTGTCCCCTGGCTGACCTGTACACATTAGACCAGAGCTTTCCAAAGTGTGTGTCGCAACACTGTACTGTGTCGCCTCCCATATGTGGGTGTGTTGCGCGACGATGACGTCTGCGGGCAGATTAGGGCGAATGCTCTATTGGGCGTTTGCATTCAGTGACGCAGTACGGCGTAAGCGGTGGAAGGAGAAGCGTTAGGCAAGGCTGAGCTGAGCACACAGCCTTGTTTCCTTTGTGACGCAGTGACCACGGAGCTGCCCCTGTTCCCCATCCCAGGCGCTCGGTAAGGTAAATTTTTGGAGTTTTAAAACTCTGTTGGCATTAAATTAATATGGCGCCAATCTCGGAGGTGTAATTTGTATCCCCTGATGCTAGGTCAGTGAACTAGTATGGCGCCAATCTCAGAGGTGTAGTTGTGACTACACCTCCGAGATTGGCGCCATACCAGTGCACTAACCTAGCACGAGGGGATACAAACTACACCTCCAAGATTGGTGCCATATAGCTGCCAAGGTTTCAGATTGCTGTCCATAATTTAAGTGACACCGCTGTCAGGGGATTTACTCACAATGTGGCAGGATATTGCAAGGGCGGGCTTCTGGGCACCCCACCCTGCCTGCAGTCTACTGGCACCTGCTGCACGCACAGATGGTGGGGTAGGAATGTATGACTGTGCGAGCACCCCCGTGTCTTTCCCTATATGTGCTTCGATACTTTTGTGTGCGCATGTGCGTCAATGAGTTTGTACCTTCGAATTTGTTTCCAATTACCTCTCGGCGTGGTGTGGTATTATTTAACATGCACATCCCTATGCTATCTGTGTGTTTGTGTTAGTATGTTGTGTTTTGTTAGCATGTCGTGTGTTTGTGTTAGCAAGTCGGCACACTTTTTCGTTTTTGCTCGTTCATGTTTGTTTGATCCAGTCATTTCTTTGAGAGTTTTTGAGCATGTTTGTGACTATAATTTTTATGTCATGTACTTTATTACCTGCACTTGCCCGCATGCATTGGCCTCTGTATGTGTGTTTGTGTCTGTGATTGTGTGTTTCTTTGTATGCGCAGCTTCCCATGTGTATGCACTGATTTGTGTGTTTCTATTCTCTGTGCTTGTTCCTGTTTTCTGTGTTGGCGTGTTTGGTCGTGTTTCTTTTTGTGTTCTTGTTTCTTATCGTAGTTTCTCTACGTGTGTTTGCACCGGTTTGTACTATGTGCTCCTGGGACCATGTCTGGTTACATTCATGTTTAGGCTTTCCAACCTGCATTTATTTGCCTTCCTGATTGTTTTGTTGTTCTCAGCTGCGAGGGGCTATTGCAGTCCTCCCAATAATGTCACTTCTGTGGTATTACACAGAGTCAGCCATCTATAGTACACAGCATCTTAGAGCTGCCTCCCAGGTCATGTTACCGTCCATTTGTAGTCCTGGACCTCTTGGATTGATGCACGGTGTTCTCAGCTGCGAGGGGCTATTACAGTCCTCCCAATAATGTCACTACTGTGGTATTACACAGAGTCAGCCATCTATAGCACACAGCATCTTAGAGCTACCTCCCAGGTCATGTTGCCGTCCATTTGTAGCCCTGGATCTCTCGGTTTATACTATGTGCTCCTGGGACCATGTCTGGTTACATTCATGTTTAGGCTTTCCAACATTTATTTGCCTTCCTTTTTTTTTTGTTTCTGAACCTTTTTCTTTGTGTGCAAGTTGTTGAGTGTGTTTGTCTCCCTGTGAGGGTTTCTGCATTTGTTTTGCATGTTTTTTCACAGCTGTGTGTGAGTTTAAAGCCAGTTGTATTTGAAACATCTGCCGTAAATCACTGGGGCATGTGTCAATGTGTGCATGATTATATTCTTATTTCAGGCACAAACCTAACCTTGCTTACACCCAGTTTTGTCACTGTGTTTGCAAGAACAGATTCATAATTGCTTTATTAACCTTCCTGCTTTCTCAAATTTGCTTGAAAATGCACCATTTGCCCACTATTTTTTCAAAATGTTCTCACTCGCATCATCGTGTCGCAAAATGAAGATTGTCTAAAAGGTGTGTCACCAACATGAAAAGTTTGGAAAGCTGTGCATTAGACCATGTCAAGGAGCCATGATCATTTTGTGTTTTTGATGAGATCATGCACAATACACCACATATGTGTCTGTCCATTGTTTACAAATGACATATCCCATTGAACATGTCGTGAGTGCCCACAGACACAGCCTACATCAAATCATTGAGTTGTGCTGACACAGTTGATAACATGTGGGCACACATCATACGGCAATGCCAGTACATTCTCAGATCTACTTAAAATAAGTCTGTGGTTTGATTGTTGTCACAAGTTCATGTCAGAATGCTACATCACGTAGCAAATAATACTCAACAACAGATGTGACATGTTCAGTGATACAAACCATCAGCATTTACAACAGTCTACATTTGAAATGGCCCGCACCACATCTGGCCCCCTTGCACAATCACGTCAGGGTGCATATATATTTGGGATGCTGCATGATCGCCTTTATGACATTGCAATGAAATCATCAATAAATTGACTATTTGCTTGTACATAGCTAGGATGTTGTGAATCATATGATGAGTTGCAATATCAAGTAAGGAAGGGCAATGCTGTCCTCCAGCATTACATGATGATGATGTGCATGACTCTTGATGCAGCATCATCACACTAGAGATGAGATCGTTGTGATGCCCATACAGGGCCTGTGGCATGACTTATACATGTCAACGCATACAATCCAAAGGTAGGGGCAATGCACTCACCAGTGGCATGTGGGTCCATGAAGGCATCTACATTTCCTTGTGTGATGAAGGGTCTTCCAGCAATGGAAAATGTATGGGAAGCATGATTAATGTCATTGACATCACATTTCACAAGGCTCACATACATCATTGATGGTTTCATGATAAAATGTCATTCATTGTAACAGTCAGGCGTGTGGCCACATTAACTACATGTTGCAATATGCTTTTTCTGCCTGACCCACAACAAATGTAAATTTCAGCCTTGTGGGCTAATGGACATCCCTGCCACAATCTGAGTGATGTAACACACTACAACTTGGTCCACAGCTTAATGATTAACAATTTTGCTTGGACGTTGGTAGGTCAAATATGTTCTTTTTACTACACACAGGTGTATCACGGCCTTTGACGTGTTGGTAACCCACATTGTGTATCTCACTGAGCTTAACAGCCAGTTGATCATGTGAAGAGTACAAATATCAAAGCATGTAGGGGTGGCACAGTATATCATGACAGGCGTGTATTTTTGACAGATAGCACATTCCATGACGGGTGCATAGATGTTCTCCTGAACCTAACTAGTGTCCAGTGGATTCATCCCCAGATGTGCTACAAAGTTGGTCATGTACTTACAACTTTGCCTGCTGATGATGAGTCCCAGGTGATCCATGAGGTCCCCCTCATGCCCAACGTAATCCTGCCAACGGTGCTTCCACTGCTGGACAGTCCTGTCCACACCAAACATTTTAAGCATTTTCTCCCAGATGTGCTCCCACCTCACATATCAGACTTTCACATTGTATCCCTGTAGGATACCTCCCCCAGCCTGTACCATCTTGGGAAAGTAAAATTTAACAAGTCAGTGGATGCCCCCAAGGCCCCCTCCAACATCCTGCCCTCACTACCCTGACCCAACATCTCTGTAAACACCGGTGACCCCAGAGAAATAAAGATTTACCCAACAATTACCCCTTAGAACTATGAAAGATTACAAAGATACTCCTGAGACGTACACCAGACCAAACAATCACACAGTCACAAAAAACATGTATGGACAGTGACACAGGACTCAAGAAGGACAGTATGGAGAGAATACTACACACATAACTCTCACAAAAACACCAAGACCAGCAGACACCTTCCAAAACCTCCACAACTCACAAAATACACTAACAGTGTGATTAAAAGAGAAAGTGAAAGTGTTCTGTACGCCTCCATGGAACAGGATGCAGACTCACATCACTTCCTGGCCGTTTGTAGCAAATTTTCAGAGTTTACAACAACATTACACCCACCTAGGGGTAAGCAGTAATATTTCATGTGTATACATGTATTTTGTGCGTTTTTTCCGTGTCGGATATGAAAAATATTACCACAAAATGGATTTACGATAAATTTTTACCCGCTTATTGCTACTTGATCAGCATATGTACCATTTTACCAAATTTGTCAGGCCTAACACAATATGGATATGTGATGTGATCTGTGTGGTGTACTGTTGTGTAGTCTATCTGAATTGTCTGGGTATGAGTGATAATGAGCTGTCAGGAGGCACTAGTTATATTGATGTCTGTCTATGACTGGTCATGTGTGTAAGTTAAAATATGTCTCAGTGTCACTCAATAGGCTTAGCATTGGTGGTATGTGTCACTAAATGTGAGACTCTTACATCACATATTGCTGTGATGTCAGTGCCAGTTAGATGGGCTTGCGGCACACATGTACTTGACCAACAGGCAGTCACTACTTGTATATGATATTTGAAATTAAGCATACAATGCACAGCAATGACTGCATATTAACATTTGATTATGTTATCAGCTGGATGCACAGAGGGACACATTGATGACAGTTTGTGCTAAGGCACTCATGGCTTCATATTCAGAAGATAGGTCTCTGCATTTTATACTGTGCTATGCGTTACATAATCTATGACCATTGTCTGATGACCAGCTCCATTTTCCCAATAAAAAAAAAAAGATAAACCAGAAGTTACAAATGGTGTAAGAATCTTCTTGGGCAAGCAACATCACAAGCTCAGTCTAGCATGTTGAAAATGAACATATCTTAGCTGGTATAGACAAATATGTTACTGCTGGACAGATAACAGTACAAATCATTTTGTTATTCTGCCATCACATATTTTATATACCCTAAGGGCTACAAGAGCTTACAGAGACACCTCAGATAATGCATTGTTAAATGTGTGTAACGGATAGCAGAATGGAGCAACTAAAGCATGATTATGCATAGATCAACATGCCCCATTGAGTCATGTACAAACATGTTTTAGACCCAGATTCACATGTGAACAAGTCATTATTTCTTTGGAACAGCAAAGCAACACTTTACATGTCACAATCCTTGCAACAGCAAAGCTACCGATGCCTGTAAGCACACACAGTCCACATGGTCTGGAGACCATGCTGTGCTTTTGTATGAGACCCAGGTGGCTAGACACAGATACTGTTGAGTTACAGCAGACTGACGTGGTTGTCAATGGCTGAGTAGTGCATGATATAATGGACCCAGTCTCTTGCCATCGGTGCATCAACAATGAACATTACCTGATGACAAAAAATGGCATGTTATATGTTCAACATTGTTCACATGAGAAGTATGTATGGTGCAACTTGGTGTGTTGACCCTTGAAGGTGCTACTGATCATGTACAAAGGTTGGTGCGCATTGCATGGCACGTATCAAGAGGACACTTGTCTGACAGGGGAGACATCCTATATCTTTGAATTGCCTCTCAAGGTCATTAAGCCTGAGTAGGTTGTGCTGTTAGTTGCTGTCAAGGATGAGACCCATATACTCTATCAGACTTTTGATGCAGGGGACCTGTGAGTAGGCAAATAAGAGTGTCCACTTGCGTATCTTGCATCAGTAGTTTCAAAAGCATACTTAGATTACCATGCTGTACCTAGGCTTTTATGATCTGGACTGAACAAGGATTGTGCTGGCTGGGTCAGTGACTCAGAGAAGATGTTGTGATTTGAGGCCTGGTGTAGTTTTAAAGTTTTGGAGATGGTTGTGTGTGAAGCAGAGGAGGCTCAGCGGTTGTCTCTGCACATTAGCCGCAAACAGACTGCTTGTACCTGGTTGTATGACTAAACCACTACTGCCTAAACCACGACTGCCTTAACCACGAAGGCTAAACAACTAGCACTCCTAAACCACTACTTTCTAAACTTCGACTTCCTTAAGCACGAAAATTCCTTACATTACTTTTTTTCCTTTTTTTTTATTAGCCAATCGTATTTTTGAAATGCAAACATTAGCCTGTATTTTTTTTTTAATATTGTTAAAACTTTGCATAACACTAATATTAACTCTGTTTCATATATAAACTCTTCCCTCATATTTTACTTTACATTATGTGTATCCACCATGTTTTTCACTTTAAAATAAAGTTTATAAATCTTACCTTTCTGCAAATCCTCCGTCTTCTCATCTTCTCCGGAATGCACTTGAGTCCGGAAAACATTTTATAACTATCTTGTTCCTACATCAGCAGATTCGTCAGAATTAGAAGACGTTCAAATTTTTCTATCCTTGTTATTTTTTAAAGTGTTTGAAAATGTTACAAGAGTAACATGATTTCAATTAAACATTTTTTCCTTGTCCTTCTTATTAAAAATATAACACATTATTAATACCTTTTTTTAATGCATAAATGTGTCTTTTTTTTCTTATATTCCCCCGAATAAATTTTCCTTTTTTTCTCAAAAATGTAAATACATCGTGTTTTTTAATCTAGTCTTGCCTACCTTTCAATTACATTTCATTCCCTAAGACGCTTTTCCCACTACGGAACCATGATCCGATCTCTCTGCTTCCCCACACTCCTTATAGTCCGCCCGCCAGGAGGCAACACTTCCTAATCCGATTGGTAGATTGTGTAGAGAAATCCTCCTTTCCCCCAAGCCGCCATCCTCATCGCAGCATTGCCATTTCTTTCATGCAGAAGAGTGGGTTCCTTTAAAAAATGTGTTCTGCTTATCAATAACTAATTAATAGATTAATGACACTCTTTTTGAACAACACTGTCGAATGGTGAGGCGCGGACAAAAGTGCCGCAGTCCTCGTTGCAATACATCTTTTTTCGTTCTTGAAAGTCGTTGTTTGGGTCTTCGTTGTTGTTGAAAGTCGTGGTTCAGGTCTTTGTTGTTTGAGATTCGTCGTGGTACTGACTTCGTTGTTAAGGTAAGTCGTTGTTCCAATTTCGTTGTTTAGGATGTTTCCCCTTGTACCTACCAGTGTTCCATGAACAATAGGTAGCATGTGATCTGCTTGTTACTGTTGCCATTCACGAGGCAAACTTGTGGTGCAGACTATCATTCACACATGTTTGGGAGCACTTTGGTGTTTCTTGGATTTCCATGGATGCTATTGTCACAGATATTTCTATCAGGCATACTCCTGACTGGGGTGGAGTGTCTTGGTGTCCACACTGTACTGTTACATGAACCATCCATTATAGCTGGCCAGCTTGCACAACACCATTTCATGATGAGTAGTTGTACTTTGGTTGAGAGATGCAACATTGTGTGACATTAAAATTTCTTTGTAGAAGCATGCTTCTCAATTTGGTCAACTGTGCCTGCAGATGTGTGGATATTTTGTGTTTGTAGTTGTGCTGAACAGCAAACATACACAAATCATGCCTTTAACATTTGTCAACTTGTAGTGATGATCCAGATATAGATGGTGCACCTTTTGCGGGCTATAATGATTCAATTCATATCCGTGAGACCCAAAACAATGTTCATTCCTTTTGTCAAAGGTTGCATGTTGTTGGCAAGTTAGGGATGTACTTATTGTATTCCCTGTCGCATTTTACTCATGTGTATGTCTTTTCTGTGTCTTGGGGATGTGAAAACAGAGCAAGACTTATTGGATGAGGATGTAGCCCATTATATCCCTTCATTGCCTTGACGCACTCATGTTGTCATGCATGTGACATTGACAATTCATTGACATTGCATTGGCAGGTACATGGTCCTACATACACGTTGTTGTGTGCTACTGTCTTGCCATTTGGCCTATGTCTAACATATGTGTCATTGTTTGTGCTCATGTGACTATAGCATTGTCATATCATTGCCGTGTTGTAGAATGATACATGCAGTGTTGCATGACATGTTCCTATTGGTCATTACAATGGCACATGTGTCATCTTTTGAGGTATTCACAATTTCTGTTGTTGTTTGACTTTGTGTGCTTGGTGTTTGAGACATTCCCTGAACTGTATTGACACATCAGTTATTGTCTCTGTACTATCCTCTGTATCTTCATCCGCCACACCCTGAAGTGGATGCAGTACAGATCTGCAAGGTATATTTGATACTGTTGTTAGTTACCTTTATTCCTGTGCCATTGAATTCACAGATATGTGAAAGTACACATAATATAATGGTTTTCACAGATATGTTGGAGTACACATATTATAATGGGTTTTAGCTATGTGGCCACAGCTACAATTATGCATCAGACATACATTGTATGTTGTACTACACTCTGGTGTGTAAACAGACATTTATGTCCTCCTGGGATGACACAACACACATGTATTGATTCTCACTGACAATCCTTGTCTGCTAAACATTGAACTCATTGTGGGCTCTTTACATCCAGCGTGCCCCCAAGGTGGGTCAGTGTTTAACCGACAGTGGCACTGCTACCTGGTGCCCTTGACTTACAGGGACATGTGAAGACAACGTACATAGCATTGATGTCCTTGTGCATGAGTTGACTTTGACTCTGCGGATTGCTACACCTCAGAAGGGGAGTCATATGGATGCACAACATTTAGTGAGATTGGGATTTAGATTGTTCCTATGTATGCTCCATTCTGCAATGACACAGACTGATGTTTAATCAACTTTGGTGATTATTTGTGTGCAGATGGTGCTCCCTTCATGCAGCAATACTTGCAAACCCATGAGGCAGGAACACCTGCTGCATAGTGATCTGTCATCTTGTTGTACATACGGCACATGTGTTTATTTCAAGATGTATTTAGCACAGCAGAAGCATTTGTTCTGTGTCTTGTGCTGCATTGATTATTTTCAATTTTTGTCTGATGTGTTCTGCAAAATCTATAATCCAAAGGTGCCATAGTGGTTTGTGTGAGATTTTCCTGGCTACTCCCTTGTTGGGTTGTCTAACATATGTCTTGATTATTTTGCATTGGGTGCTTGTTTATATTGTTTGGACCTGTTCCAAAGTATGTCGAATTATATTTGCTACATGTGCATTCTCACATATTTGAGCTACATGCTTGGGCACTTGAGGTGTGTGGTGTGTTCAGTTTGTACTTACAAACAAGCAGTCCATTTCCAAATGTGCCATTCTCAAACCGCTGGTTGATGATCGATCGGTGAAAGATGCTGGAGTCATGCACACTCCCAGGAAACTTTACGACAACATTGATGAACAGGCCCAGGTGGTCCACAATTGCCTGAACATTCACTTAGTGTGTGTGCTTCCTGTTCCTGTATATATGTGCAGAGTCCGCAGGAGGCAAAAGTAGAACATGGGTGCAGGCAACACATGCGGAAACCCAGCAATGTCATAAAAGCCTTGCTTGTTGTCAAGTTGTGCCTGCGCAGTGTTGGGGAAGTGTAGGTGATGCGGCGTTGGTTGGAAGGTATCAGAGGCCAACATGTGCAGCACTGCAAGCAGCTTTGTCTACGGAGGGATGTCCAAGCAGCGCTGTGATTGTGCCTGCAGCCTTGGTGCTATCTGGATGAGTATGCATAGGATGGATGTCCTTTTTAGCCTGTAGTGGGCTATCACATCCTCTGGCCAGAGGTCTATCAGGCTATTGCGTTAGCGGGAGACCCGCTCTCTTCTGTAACTTGTAAAGATGCTGTAACGTCAAAAAATTTACGCTACGGTGGCGTTAACTCCTCGTACATATGCCCCTCAGTGCTAAGCATGATTATACATTTTTTTTCTTTCAATAAGTATGTTTAGACAACACAGGGTAGTTGTAGTATTTTTTTATCTCTATGGAAATTGGTGACACGTGATAAGATTTAAACACATCAGAGTTTCGCAAGTCTGGTTAATCAACACATTTGTTGCAGTATATGCGAAGTGTTGGTGAACTTTCAGGTCAAGGTAAATAGGCACATTAAGTTAACATTTGCTGTTGAGATATGATTATTGTGGGCACGGTGTTATGAAAGTTTTCGTTTTCCATCTGGACTTTTTACTATAGAGAATGTTGCATAAGATGAGGGCATGAGTTTAGCTGATTTTATTTTTATTTTACATTTAAACATGCACGTATTATGTTTCTGTGAATGTGCATGTTTACACAATAAAATCTTCCTTGATTTATGGGACGCATGCAAGCTAAGGCTAAATGGCATTTAGAAGGTTTGCAGTGAGTAATAACAGTATAGAAGAGTCTGTAAAAAGCATGGTTCATTTACATGCACTTTATTTTATCACTGTTACCCCTGAGGAAGGGCAGTTGATGCCCCAAATGCATTGGGTTAAAAAAGATTATGTCGCAATATAAGGAATTGTGAATCCCCAAATGAATTGAATGAAAGCCTGGATAGGCACATGTTAAGCAAGTGGAGAAAATTCAGAGTTTGAAAACGTTTGTATTTCAATGGAGCATGGATTAAAATGAAAGAATAAATATGGAATACTATTGAAAAAACTGTGCATCCTGGTTTGGGACCAAGTGCGGTTCCAAAATATTTCTTAAGTTGTTGGATTTATCCGAACTGTCATTTAGAGTCTTTAAATGACATTTCTAGATCGCTCATATCAATATTTGTACTTAAAAAATGATTTCCATGTTAGGCTTCGGAGCTAGTTTTCTACAATGGGGATAAAAGGAAATTGGTAGTTTTGCACTCACCAGGACTTATAAAACATATTTTACAATGTGCCTGCTTACAGTTACTAGGCACTCTACCCCTGGAGCACCTAGGGGAGACCTTGGGGGTGACTTATATGTACAAATAAGGTCATTTGAGGCTTTGGAAGAATCTTTAATTCCAAAGTCGAATTTTCATATAATTTCAATTTAAAAACAGCTTGCAAGTTAGTTCTGATTTTTAAAATGACAGCAGTGCCACAGTAGTGCACAGTTAAGTGCAATACACTTACTAGAGCTCGAAACCTACATGCCCTATCTTACATTGCAGTCTTACAGGTAGGTATTCAGTGCCAATTCTTAATTATACCTAATTACCATTCACTTTTAATCAGAGCACAGGTCCTTGGTCTGGTTAGCAGAGCCCAGGGTGCAGTCAGAGTCAGAAAACCAGCATCTAGTAGTCAAAATGGGGGCAAAGAGTGGGGGAACACAAACAGGTCCTGTAGTCCCCACACCTTCAGAGGGAGAGACTCAGACCTAACACAGTAGGCCAGAAGTGCCTCTTAACAGCTCTGTGTCAAAACATACCCACAACATTCGGACCAAACATTTTTGATTCTTTGATATTTTGAAGTCCATATATGGTGAGACCATTGCATTAGCAATCTCTCTCGCTCTCTCTCTTACATCCAATTATAAGAGAGAGATGAGGCGTATAGACGGGGACAGTTGTTAGGCCTTGATGAACAATACATTTAAAATGAGATATTTTTGGACAAATTGAAAAGAGAAATGTATTTGCCAGTTAATGATAATAACATCACCTTTCAGTGTGAAGTTGACAACAAAATAGAGCAGAAAAATGAGACACCTTGACTTGAACTCTCAAATTCTAAAGTGAAAGTCTGAGAACTTAACCACTAGGTCACAAGTGATGCTTTATAAAGCAGAGGCAAGACCTAACTATGCCTTGCAACCCAAACACTTTGATGTTATAAAGAATTCAATGATCTGTCACTATGAATGTTTAACAAATGAAATGAAAAGATGCACAATCAATTAGAAACCAGGATTTAACCCTGAGAGAGAGTCTAAGACCTAACCCACTAGGCTAGAAGTGACCCCCTTAAGCTTTTGGAAACTGGGCTTCTTGCAGATGTCCCCTCCTTTTTTTGCTCCCATTAGAAATGCTAAATGCTAGTATTTGACTCTGATAACAAGGGCCCAGTGCCAGTGCTCTTTCCCCAAAAGATAACTGTGAATTGGTACTCCCAATTGGCAAGGTCCTTTGCCCCTTTATAAGTCCCTAATATATGGTTCCACTGGTACCCTCGGCAAGTGTGGTAAGGGGGGCACCAGGGCTGCAGTCTGTGTGACCTGAGTAAAACGGTGTTTGCAGATCTGTTCTGGCAGCCTGCACGAGAAGCCTGTCTGATTGAGAGAGCCACGGCATACACTATTTGCTACAGTGTCACTATTAATGCCTCAATAATAGTAAGTCACCTCTAAGGTGGGCCTCCTATATCCCAGGAGGCAGGGAGCCATATATTAAAGGTGTGGATATATATATCCATGGCAGAAACAAAGGCCTGGGCAAATAGAACACCACAACTCCACCCTCCCACGATGGCTTGTGTGACAGCAGTCAAGGCAGTGGGCCTCAATGGCTTCACTACCCTTGATGTGCAAATGTAATTGTGCCCCACTCAAGAACAAAGCCCTTCCCACCCCTGAAGCAGATCTGCTTACAGGAAGGCGGAAGAATTAGGTATGCAGGAGGCGTACACCTCTAAAAGGCTAGCCGCAACTTTAGGTTGGGCTAGGAGGTCTGTACAGCCAAGGAAGGGTTCTACCATTTTGGGAGACCCTGAAATAGTGTTTTCTGGGTAGAACAGTGACATACACTCACAGGATGTTTGTCACTTCAGGGGCGGGTTAAACACAGGGACCAGTAGCACATTGGCCATTGTCCTTCACACCCTTAACTCCCCCTAAACTAGGACTTAAAGGGCTCCCCGAACACCAGAACCTCAGGTCTGACTTTGAATCCAAGAAGAGGCACAAAGAAGACGCTGTCACTGACAACAGGACTTTGACTCTGCCGTAGTGCAAAGATAAGACACTTAAGTGCCCTGAAGAGACACATACGGGAACCGTGGGTTTGGGTGTGTCTGTGGCAAAAGCTCAATGCTCCCAGCAAGAGGGACTCCAATTTTCGCCAGAAACCAAAGCACACTTCCCTAGATTGGTAGGACCTATACCCTGCAAGCTGCAGGAAAATTGACGTGCTGCATGACAAGAATTGCGACCCGCTGGGCCTGTCGAGAGTGAGCCCAATGAAAAGTGGCATCCTGTAAGTCTGGAGCGTAGCTAGGCTTTCACCAAGTTTCAAGCTGCTATACAACATTTAGACTGAAATGTTTTGCTAGTTTGACAATTTGAAGTTTATACATGGAGAGTCCTTTGCATTGACAATCCCGCTCCCTATTCCATACCATTATGGGGTGGAAAAGAGAGAGAGAAAGAAAAAGAGAGAGAGAGTGAGACATTGAGAGAGAGATTGTGAGAGAGAGAGGGACGTTTTTTAAGCTTTGATGAACAATGTTTTTAAAATGAAAATTGACAAGGAAAATGTATTATACCAGTTAAAAAGAGTAAGATCACCTTTCATTATGTAACATAAACATTTGAAGTGAAATAAATTTAAACGGGGCGTGGCTTATGGGCCAATCAAGATGGCCATGTAGCTCCGGAGCTCCGCACCGCCGATCCCGACCAATTTCTTTTCGGGAGGGAATCCATTCTTTTACAAGTTATGGGCGCTGGATATCGTCTCTACGTACAGCGGTGAGCCTTTCAACCACTTCAAATGCTGTTTTCATCCAATATTGACTATTTTTGATGGCGCAAATCGGCTCGGACTTTGATGGATGCCATTTTGTATTATCTTCTCATCGCACTCAATGTACTTCATGATGCCTCTCCTTGGCTCAGCTTCCCACTCATGAGTTATAATTGCAATTTTATTTCATTATGCACAATGAATGTGTCTCTATATCATGGATGCGCTGTTGCTTTGTTTTTCTTCTGGCTTGTGCTAATGCGATTTGCCTAGTCTGAGAACAGCCGCCATTGTAATCCACTTGATGCATTCATGAGGTGAATACTCAACCAACATATTGCTGCTTGTTTTGGTTCTTTTGAGCTACACTACATCTCTATGAGGGAAACTTTCTAAGTTTCAAAGGTTGGAGCTTGTGTATAGTATAACTTGGATAGCTATTTAGGGATTTAAAATATCTGGTTTTAAGAGTTTAATTGTTTCACTAAACTCCAACGTACTTTTTATAGGGGGATTGAAGAATCTAAAGCTTACTGCTTCTACTAAAGTTACTGAGTGTTCTGACTCAGACTCTAATTCTCATTTTAATGAAATGGAGACACTACCTCTCACAAACCTGATCATTCTTCAGGCACTATTCCAAAAATGCAGCTCTCAAGTAAATTACCTGCTATCTCTACGAAACGGCCAAAAAAAGACCCACCTTCTCCAGGGAATCCTTCCTCAACCTCCATGGATATAATCCTTGAAGAGATTCGTGCTCTGAAACTTTTCATAGAGGAAACTAATAAGACTCTACAATTTCTAAATGATAAATGCTCTTCCTTGGATTCACGAGTGCTCATTGTGGAGCAACGAACAGAGTCTCTCCAAGCTTCTTGCTCTCACATTTCAACTTTAGAGTCTGAAATATCTCTACTCAAGAAACAGGAGGTGGAGTTGGAAAATGGAAATCGCAGGAACAATCTTAGACTTTATGGTCTCCCTGAAAATATAGAAGGCTCCAACCCAACTGTCTTTTTTCAGTCTTTTGTGCCCAAGCTCCTGGATTTGCCTGCTACTCCTTCACTTAACATTTAAAGGGCTCATAGACTAGGACCAAAGATTTCTGTCAAACCACGTGGTGTCATCATGCTTTTACTGCAACATACAGACCTTCTTCAAGTTCTGTCTGCTGTGAAATCCCAAAAACAAATTTTTGGGGAAGGTCATCATCTATTTTTCTCTCAAGATGTAGCTAAGATTACAGCGGACCGTCGAAAGAAATTTTGCGATCTACGTCCTCAATTACGTTCCATTAACACCAGATTTGGACTTCTTCATCCTTGTCTCTTCAAGGTTACATATAAAGAGAAGACTACAACTTATGAAGATCCAGCGGCGCTACGAGAGTTCCTTTGACATCATGGAGATGATTTTATGGACACTTCAAAGCCTGCATGATTATCATATTTGCCTCAGTTTATGTAGTTGTTTTCTTTTTCCTGGTTACTCATTGAGTGTTGTTTCGCTTATATTTCCAGAATGTTCTGGTATTGTTGTTTTTGTTCTATATATCTCTCTCTTATCTCTCTCCCTAATGCCATTACTCTTTTCATGATACATTTTTCTTCCTTTCATACACAGGTGTTTTATTCATGCAACTTTGTTACCTGTTGATCCTCCTGTTGCGTTGATGTTTTTGATTGTCGTCCCTCTGGATTTCGGTGGAGCTTCACTGCTGTCGTTGTCTTCTTCTGGTGTAGCCATCCCCATTAGTTTTGTTTCTGTAGGTAAGTTTTTCAGTCGTCATTTGTATGACTTCTACTGTCCCTTTGTTCTTTACCTTCTTCCTTCTCTTTTTGTTTTCTATTACATGTCTCCTTCACTACCCTTTCTTTCTCATTTTTATTTTTCTTATCCACCTCTTTCATCTCTCATGACAACAATTACCCTTTCCATTTCTTCTTCCTTTCATACATATTTCCCTATTAATTTTTATCTCTTTTTCTGTAAGCATAATGCCTGTTCATACTTGTCTTATTAAGTTATATTTATGGTCACAACCTGGAATATTAAAGGATTAAACAATCCTATTAAAAGGCAATGGGTGCTATCTCACCTAGCTAAGCTAAAAACTGATCTTGCTTTACTCAAAGAATCTCATATTATTGAAGATGAAGCATCAAAACTGAAGAGATGTTGGGTGGGACATTTGTTTAATTCTCCGGCACTGAGTAAGAAGAACGAGGTCTTGATTTTATGTCACAAAAAACTGCATGTTTCCATTGTTCAATAGGAAGCTGATACTGAGGGTCGCTGGGTTATTGTTAAACTTCTTATTGTTAACCCCTTCAGCGCGGCGCGGATTACCGCGCTGTGCTGAAGGGTTCGTGCGCGGACGGGGCCGTGACGGAGCGGTCCCGTCATCCGCACAGCGCGACCGACGTGCATGACGGAACCACTCCGTCACACGCATCGAAGGGGTTAAGATTCCTTTAGTTATTTTTAATGTTTATGCTCCTACTTTGGTTGATAAGGTTTTTTGGTCTAATGTATCTGAGAAATTACTTACCTATGATGATGATTATATTATATTTGGTAGTGATTATAATCCAGTTTTTGATCCTATTTTAGATAGACATTCCAGAATGAAGTTCCTTCATTTTAAAATGCATTCACATTTTACTTCCACAATTCGCCGTAAAGCGTTGGTGGACATTTGGAGACTAGGTCACCCTGAATTTAGAGAGTATAGCTTTTATTCAGCCTCACATCATTCACAATCCTGTATTGATTATCTTTTCCTGATTAAATCCCTAGCCCAACATGCCATTCAATCTGAAATTGGTTCTTTCCTAATCTCAGACCATGCCTGTGCTCTTGTAGATATTGTCCTAATCCCTTTTTCCCCTCATCCAGGAAGATGGCGTTTTAATAATTCCCTACTCCTTGATCCTAATTTTTGTCAAAAATTCAATTCCTTTACCTCTGAGTTTTTTACTATCAATAATACCCCGGACTCTCCCTTTGTTATGGTATGGGATTCCTTTAAGGCTGCTGCCAGAGGCTTTATCATAAATATTGTTTCACAAAAGAAAAAATCTGCAGAAGCCCAATCGACTCAATTACTTAACAAAATTAAACAATTAGAATATACTTATTATCATTTGAACAATGAGTCCTAGCTGAAAAATCTTATTGACGCTAAACTTACCTTAAATAGACTATCTACTGAAGAAAAGTAGTTCTTGCTACTATGGAGGTCAAAACAAAATGGGAAAATTATTGGCCAATTATTTAAAAGTAAGAAAAGAAAGAACAGAAATAGAATCCCTACAAGGTCCTGCTTGTACTTCTATCTTCGAAGATAAAGACATTTTAAATGAATTTGTATCATTTAATAACACCAACAGAACAGTCCGACATTCTTTCCTACTTTCAGTCTATTCCCTCTCCTCCATCAAGTCACATTGAGTTTGAGTCTTTGGAAACTGATATTTCTTTAGCAGTCATTTATCACGCTGTTTCGGTGTTGCGTCGTAGGAAAGCACCTGGCCCTGGTGGCTTTAACATTGAATTTCACAATCAATTTACAAAAATCCTTTTGCCAAATCTTTTACTTCTTTTTCAATCCTTTTCTGTGAATGGCTATTCCTGGGGCACTTTTCAGGAGGCATTGATTTGCTTAATACCTAAGGAAGATAAGGATCATTCTCTTTTTAAGAACTATTGGGCTATTTCCTTGGTCAACACAGATTATAAGATTTTTGCCAAGATTCTAGCACTTCGTATTGATCCTATTCTACCCGATCTCATCGGCCCTGAGGAATCAGGTTTCGTTAAAGGGAGACTTGTATCTGACAACTCACGAGGTCTTTTTAAGCTTCTTCCTTGGAACACCCTTGCCGCGATTACCTTAGATGCCGAGAAGGCTTTTGATAGGATTGGTTGGGATTTTATGTTTCATGCTTTAAAATGCGCTGGTTTTCTTTCTTCATTAATTGCTTTAATTTCTTTGTTATACTCAGGTCTCCAAGCTTCAATATTTATCAACGATATGACTTTTGACTATTTCTCATGCATAGAGGAGGGCGACAGGGTTGTCCCTTATCTCCTTTAATATTTGTCATAGCCCTGGAACCTTTTTTAACAAAATGTAGACGGGATGATCGTATCACTGGTTTTCATTGTGGTCCTCATCAGATTAAAATGTCAGTTTATGTAGACGATATTCTTTTATACTGTTCTAATCCCGAATCCTCGCTCACTCCTTTTCTTCAACAGGTAACATCCTTCTCTAAACTCTCTGGTTATCGCCTTAACGCTGACAAATGCAAAATTCTACCCTTAAATGTTTTGTGTCAAAAGCATCTTTTTGAGCAATCCGGGTTCTCTTGGCAACAACATAAAATCAAATACCTGGGTTTATGGTTCACTCCTTTAATATCTGATACATTAAAACAAAATGTTGATTATATTATAGAAAAATTGAATGACTCTACTACTCGCTGGCACCCTTTCTTCTTATCAGGGTGGGTGCGTCTCGACTCAATTAAGATGATGCTCACTCCTTTTTTATTATATATCATTTCCATGATTATTATTCGAATTCCTGAATATTACTTTAAGAAAATTGATTCTATTTTTATAAAATTCTTATGCAAGGGTAAATCTTCTCGTATAGCTCTGTCCTCTTTAAAAAAAAGATAGGCCTAACAGACGTCTTAGATTTCCTGACTTTAAAACGTACCATACCACTTTTTCCTTAAAACAAGCTACTTGATTGATTTCTGCAGATCTTCCTTTATATCCACCTCTCTGGTTAAAAATGGAGAGCTCCTTTATTGCTCCTTTCGACTTTCAGGAGATATTAGCGTTCACTTCCAAAATTCGTTCGCTACGCTCTCCTATCATTTCCCATTCTCATAAACGTTTGGTCCCTATACTATCTTCATCATACTTCTCTAATAGTTCTCTTCATCAACAACCTATTTAGCATAATAAATCATTATGAATTCGTAATCGTTCTATATACTGGAAATCTTGGAATTCTAGAGGTTTAAGTTAGATTTCCCAGCTTATATCTGATAGCCAACCCCTTACTTCTTCTGATCTCCAAGCTCAATTTTCTCTACCTTCGTCGTCTAGATCACAATACACTCTCCTATATCCTTCTCTCATTCATAATCTCAAAAATCTAACTAGTACTAATGATCTTTCTATTTTGTATAATAATTAATTGGACAATTCCCCCTCAGCATCTACTATATATAAATCGTTGTGCCTTCCCCCAGAAACACTAAAAAAAAAGGTTGAACTGGCTTCGGAAAACGTTTTTCACAAGAATGGCCAATTACTACTTGGGATAAAATTTGGTCTAAAATTCATAAGACTTCTCGGGCTGCAAACACCACACAAACCCTTTTTTTCACTTATCATCGAGTACTATTTTCCCCAATGTCTTTGGCATCTTTTTCATCAGAAACACCCCCTACTTGTTGGTCCTGCCCTTATCCCACCGCTGACTTAAAACTTATGTTGTTTGAATGTCCTCCAATTCAACAATTTTGGAAATTAGTCTGGTCCCAAATTCAAAATATTTTTAGAGTCCAGATCCCTGATCCCAGATGCGACCCAGCAGCATTCCACACACTCAACCCAGGCCGCAACAACAACTGCAAGCTAGCATCACCAGCCAACACCCACGGACCCTTCAGCTGTCACCGCTGCCAGCACACCTACAGCACCGCCAGGAACACAGACCCAGCACAACCCGACCGCAAGAACACACCCGAACCAAAGACCCTGCAATGCATCCTCCTCAATTTCAGATCACTCCACAAACATGCCACCGAAATCTGGGACCTCCTCGACAGCACCACTCCGGACGTAACATTCCTCATGGAAACCTGGACCAACACCACCTTGGGACCTGACATCGCCATTGCCAAGGATACAAGATCTCGAGGAAAGACTGCCCCACTCGCCCGGGAGGAGGAATCACAATCGTCCACAAATCCACCCTCCGCCTGAGCACACTCCCCGACGAGCCCACAGACCTGATGGAACACCTGCACTTCAAGATACAGGCCAGTCCTACCACCACCCTCTGGGGAACCCTCATCTACCGACCCCCTGGAACCCACGGACCTTTTACCGGCTCCATCACGGACATCATCTCCCCGCATGCCACCACATCCACCAACTACATCCTGCTGGGAGACCTTAGCTTCCACCTCGACAACCAACTTGACTCCACGACATTGGACTTTGCCAGATCATGACCCAACCCACACACTCAGCAGGACACACCCTCAACCCTCTCTTCACAACAGGAAGCTCCATCGCTTTCAGCCACACCACCGAACTCCCAAGGACAGACCATCAATGCATCCACTTCACCTTCAGAACACCCACCATCCACAGACACCAGCACCAGCTCCCACAAAGAAACTGGACCAAAATCACGGATGACCAGCTCACCTCCTCACTCAGCAACTCCACCCCGACCACCGTGGAAAACTACGCCCTCAACACTGCTGCCGGAACTCAACACAGATGGATCACCGAAAGTGTCAACACCATAGCCCCTCTCAAGAAGAACAATGCACATGCCAAGAAGGCCATATGGTTTACCCCCGAACTCCGAGAGTCCAGGCACACCTGCCACTGCCTCGAGAAGACCTGGAGGAACTCCAAATCCACAGAAGCCCACAACAACTTCAAAGCCGCCACCACCGCCCACCACCAGCTCATCAGAAACACGAGGAAAGCTGCAATTGAAGACAGAATCTCCATACACTCACACAACAGTAAAGAACTCTTCAACATCATCAAGGAGTTCGCCCAACCTGCCAGCGAGTTGACTGACATTACCCCCTCACAAGACCTTTGCAACAAACTCAGCACCTTCTTCCACCACAAAATCAAGAACATCTACGACAACTTCGACAAAGACAACCAACACACGGAACCCCCAGCAACCACCCCCGACACCTTGAAGCCAACGATTGACAGCTGGACAACCCTCACCACCAAAGACACACTGAAGACCATGAAGTCAATCCACTCCGGGGCCCCCACAGACCCCTGCCCCCACCACATCTTCAACAGAGCCGCCGACACCATCGCACCCATGCTTCGCCACACCATCAACCGCTCCGTGGCGAACGCCTTCTTCCTCAACGACTGGAAACACGCCAAGATCAAGCCCCTCCTAGAGAAGCCCTCGGCAGACCCCACCAACCTCAAAAAATACAGACCCATCTCCCTGCTCCTGTTCCCAGCGAAAGCCATCAACAGCCAACTCGCCACATTCATCGAAGAGCACAACATCTTCGACTACTCCCAATCCGGCTTCAGAAAAAGCCACAGCACGGAAACCGCCCTCCTTGCTGCAACAGATGACATCCGTTCCCTACTGGACAAAGGAGAAACGGTAACCCTCATCCTCCTTGACCTCTCAGCGGCCTTCAACACGGTATCCCACCGCACCCTAACACACAGACTCCATGACGCTGGTATCCAGGACAAGGCCCTCGACTGGATCTATTCCTTCCTCTCTGGCAGAACGCAGCGGGTCAGACTCCCCCCTTTCCTCTCGGACCCTACACCAACCACCTGCGGAGTCCCCCAGGGGTCCTCCCTCAGCCAAACACTCTTCAACGTCTACATGGCTCCCCTCACCCCATCATTTGAACCTACGGACTCAACATTGTTTCATACGCAGACGACACCCAACTCATCCTCTCCCTGTCCAACGAAGCCAACACAGCCAAACACAACTTCCAAAAAGGCATGGAAGCTGTCCCAAATGGATGAAAGGCAGCTACTTACAACTTAACACCGACAAAACCGAAGTACTCATAATGGGCCCACACCCCGAAAGCCTGGAACGACACCTGGTGGCCCACCGCCCTCGGCAGCCCACCCGGCCCCACGGACCACACACACAACCTTGGAATCATCCTAGACTCTGAGCTCAAAATGGACCACCAGATCAACTCTGTCACATCCTCCTGCTTCCACATCCTCTGCCTCCTAAATAAGACCTTCAAATGGATCCCCCTCGAGCACAGAAAAACTGTCACCCACGTCCTTGTCACCAGCAGACTCAACTACGGCAACGTACTCTACGCCGGAATAAACAAAAATCTCACCGAAATCTGCAAAACATCCAGACTGCCGACGCAAGACTGGTCTTCAACTTACCATGACACTGCCACATCTCCCAACACCTGCGCACACTCCACTGGCTCCCCATCGAGGCAAGAATCACCTTCAAGATCCTCACCCACTCACACAAAGCCCTCCACAACACAGGACAAGCATTCCTCAACAGCCGAATCAACTTCCACCCACCCCAAAGAACCCTACGATCAGCCAAGCTCTTCTACACTGTGGTTCCCCATGCCAGAAACACCAGATCAGGTGGACGCTCCTTTTCCTTCCTTGCGGCCAACGCATGGAACGCCCTACCGCTCCACCTCAGGCAGACAACATCACTCCCCATCTTCACGAGAAACCTCAAAACCTGGCGCTTCGACAGACCCCCTCCTTGATGGACTGGAACCTGCACCTCCCCTCCCCCCCTCCAGTGCCTTGAGACCCTTACGGGTGTGCAGTCGCACTTAACAAGCCCATGATTGATTGATTGACTATCCCACAAGTAACTGTGTGCCCTGTAGCGTCAAGACCTAACTATGACATTCGTCCCAAACTTTTTGATGTTATAAATAATTTAATGATCTTTCTCTATAAATGTTTAACAAGTTAAAACCTAGAAAATCAAAAGATACACACTCACTTATAAACCAGGACTGGGACCATTACCCTTCAGATCAAGAGTGTAAAAACCAACCCCATTGGGTTGAAGTAACTCTTTACAGCTCTGTGTCAAAACATAGCTGAAGCATTTGAACCAAAACATTGTGCTATTATGACATTTTGAAGTTGATATGTTCAGAGACAATTGCATTAGCAATCTCTCCCTCTTGCATCCCATTTTAGGATGGAAGAGAGAGAGAGAGAGAAAGTGTGAAAGAGAGAGAGAGAGAGAAAGAGAAAGAGAGATTGAGAGAGAGAGAGAGAGAGAGAGAGACTGAGAGAGAGAAAGAAAGAGAGAGAGGCGAGAGAGGGATAGAGAGAGAGGGATTTTATTTAGGCTTTGATGAATGATATACTTAACATGAGATATTTTTGGACAAATTGAAATGAAAAATGTATTTGCCAATTAAAAAGATTTCCCATTGGGTTTTATTTACTGCCCCAAGGTGTTGCAGTACTAGTGGTTGGGCAAGTGTCGTGCTGATCTTACTTCAGCTCTACGCTGGTTTAATATACTACTGTTTTGGGTACCTTTTTGGCTGTAGAACTTTTAGCAGTGCAGTTTGTGAACAACAATGGGCTTAATCTTTTGTGGGTGGGTACATGTGCCTACCCCTTGACCCTCCCTTAACCCCTCTTTACTAATCCCTATTCCCTTTTCCAGCAGCAGAAAGTATTCTTGATTTTCCAGCCACTCACCTCTGTCCCTTCCACATTTTATGCTAAAACATATACTTACTTGTGCGGAGACTCACTTTTCAGTATCTAACTTAAACATTTGAAGTTGACTAGAAATTAAAGCAGAGAAATGACCTTTGGTGGAGCAGTAACTTTAAATAAATGTTGGGGATACAGTATCTATTTTATTACTCATCCGGAGGAAAGTCCCTGCTATTTACTTGGCCCAGGGCTGAAAGACCTTGGACATATGAAGTGAATTAATGAGGAGCTGCAATTTCATGGGTGTCAATGATGAGATTTTGTGTGAGTTGTTGAAGTTTTATTAAGTCTTTTAGTAAGTATGTCTTTATTAATAAGTTATCAAAATAGCTAATCAATTCATCTGTGATACAATACAGAACTATTGCATAAAGTGTGACCCAGATAAGTAAATCTCTATTCTAAATCTTGGAAATGAGAGAAACGTAACTCTGAGAACCCATAAAGAGTACCAATTTGAAAGGTGAACACATAAAGCTTTAAGCAATCCTTAATCAGTTAGCACTTCCCATAGGGAGATGTTCACAAAATAGTAGAATCTCAGAGCAGCATTGATTAGGGTAAAGGAAAAGAATAAGTGTATCTGAGAAAGTCAGAGAATATCTTAGAAAAGGGCTCTGCAGAGAGTTTAGAAAGGGACTGATGAATCTCTCTGACTACTCTAGGAACACGTGTTAATATGACAATTTGATATCTATCACTAAGGTTAAACGTTGCAATCTTCTATCTTCTCAGCCAATCATTACACGGTGTCATCATGGTACAAGGAAAGCTTCTGTCGTCTAAGCGGTTCAGGACAAAAGGGTAAGAGACATTAAGTGTTAAAACAAAATATTTCATAAACATTGTGTAAGTCAAGAGTAGGTTCCCATTGTTCATTTTTAGTACAAGACAAAACAGTTCATGGTTAGGTCTCTATATCACACAGAAGAAATCATGCAATTCTCCCACATTCTAACTTTCAGATTTTACTCATGAAGAAACATTTTGCGGAAATTAAACTACACAATGTAATACATTATTGTATTCTATGAAAATATATCTATGGGAATGTCAAAATCTATTTTTTTCCATTAGTTCATGTTCAGTTCAGCATTTTTGTTTCATTGAAAGTCTTAAATCTTTCATTACTGACATTCCTGACCTTAGGTCAGAGAAAAGAAAAAGGAAAAAATTAATTCAGAAGTCTTTCTAACTTAATTTATGCAGCTATGAAAGCCTATTGCTCTCACTATGTCTTTTAAATGTGACTTTTCCTTTTAAGGCCTAGATGCTATTTCTACATGTTAATTGCATTATGTTTTGTTTATTAAAAACCCTCTAGCAGCCTCCCCATCCGATGGTTTGCAACCAGCACACAACATTCACAGATCAACTCACTACTCGCTCTTGTCTTCAGTTGAGTCTTTTCTTCTTCATTTTAGGTTTTCCCTCTCATTTAATCGGTTGCATTCTTTGTTAATGTGGTCCCTTAATTATAAATCTTTGTTTATCTGTTTGTTTGTTTCTCTATTCTTCTTCTGTTGCAATATTATTTTGATAGCCTTATATACTCCTAGTGAAGTCAGGAAACAGACAACTATAATTAATACAGGTACTATTCTAACTTTGAGGATTCCTCCTCCTGCTGTTGCAATCCAATTGCATATTGCAGAAACTCCCATTGTGAAGCATTTTAGTATGCAAGTTGTTTCCAATGGTCTACTTTTCTTTCTAAAGTCATCTTCTTCCTATTTACATGCATCCTTTAAAATATCATCATTCAGAATTTTTCTACATGTAATGTGTGCCCTTCTTTCTTCAAACATCATGATAAATGTCTTCTCTAATGATCACATTAAGCAAGGTACATTATTTTCCTAAGCCTGAACAGTGTAAATAGGAGGGTAAGGTCTAAAACAATGCCAAGCAGTGTCTATTTATTTTGCATTTGGGTATAGGTTTATGCTTTTCTGTAAAGGTACTTTAGAAAGAATCATGTCATAGTTAGAATAATAACATTCTAAGTGCTGTTGCCTATAAACTAAACCAAGCAATATGTTGCATGAAATTGCACATGACAAAGGAATGTGACGGTATGTAACCTCTTCCTCTGCCAAGGAAGGCAAGTGCGTACACACTTAACACTGCTTAGCATTCATAGCATGTGTATATTTTTGAACTGACCTAGAAAGAATAAACATTAGTTGAATAATCTTCTTTCAAGTGATCTACAAATGAGGCTTTTAATTCATCCCGTGAAAATGTTTTGTTAGTTAATGAAAATACAGATTTCTCCTTCTCAGATGTAAAATATCTAACCCATAATATTGCTATGGCTATTAATACTACTACTAAAAGTGTAATCCCTATATTAATAATGCATCTCGTTCTGTTAAGAATAGACATGCGTATCTGAAATCAGGGGCCGTATTACAGAGAGTGCCCCAGGGGTGTAAAGGGTCTTTGCGTGCACCCGGGCCACTTTGGTATTTCAGAAGGGTCCACAGATGCTTGTGAGGTCCCTTCTGTAATACCGATAGTGCTTGCGCACATAAAGTGCCAGAGCTATCTGCAGGGGGCGTTCACTCATTTACATGGGGTGTGCCCCATGTAAATGATGGAATCCGTTTGCCTCTGCACCCACGCCGTATTACAGATGCGGTCCCAGAGGCAAAGAAGCTGTCAGGAGACGCCCTGTCAGTGTGCCTCTGAAAAGGTGGCCCACTGTTAGTGCACCCCCAGAGAGTAGCCCCCTGCAGGGGGTAAAGGGTATCTTATGGACCCCCAGACGACCTCTTGCATGCAGGTGCAGTCACTGAATGTACCCGCCTGAAAGGGTATCTCTAATCCCCATTCAAAGCGCAGTCAGGTTTCCACCTGCACAGTAAAACGCAGAGCAGCTGCTTCAAAGCAGCTCCGTATTTCACTTGAATGTACTGCCCCCAGGGCAGCACAAGTTCATGGCTGCCCTGGGGTTTGCACATCCTGTGTAATAGGCACTCTTTCTCTGTTTGCACCTGGCTTACCTGTTTTAAGGTGCGTCATACGCAAACAGGAAAGGTGCGCCCTAATACATAATATGGCCCCTGATTTCTTAAAATGATGAGTGTATTGCACAAACAGTCTTTATTTTCTTCTTTTTCTTAGGAATTCATTCAGGCCTTTATTTACAACAATCTTCGTCTAGTCTTCCTTAACTCTCCTCCGTGTTCTTCTAAAATGTTATCCCTGTTCTTCTACTGCTACCTCGGGCCTAGGTAATATTCCTAATTCTTCTTAGCAACTTATCAGTCTATTTCAGTCTATTTGCTCAGTTCATTCAATGAGTTTGTCAACAACTGGTTTTTCATTCTCAAAATCCTTTTCAAACTTAAAAGTCAACAGTTTCAAGGAGGTTCAGGCAATTCTCTGCTCCAGTCAAACAAATATGACATTGGTACATTTAGCACTTGGCTTACATAGTAGGTTCATTGAGGTGCAGAATCTCTTCAGTTAGATACTCTTGATCTTTGGAATCTCTTTGATACCTGATCACTTTCTGTGTCACTTATACCACTTGACTCTGCTTCTTCAGTGATTGTAGGTGGTATTGAGCCAATTGGCACACTTGATTTCAACTTCTTTCAATTGTAGATTCTTGGCCATTCAGCAATGAAAGTTCTTTCAGATCTCAATGTAGTGCTTGTTCCTTCTGCTGGGTCTTCTTGTTGCTCTGGAACTATCACTACTATGATTTTTGCTGAAGTACTTATTCCTTCTTCTACTCCAACAGCTCCAATGCCAGTCTGTGTGATATTCGGGAATTGGATATCTTCACCTGTCTGATGTTCTTCACCCCTTTTTCCTTGCTGTGGTGCCACTAACGGTGCATGTACTATTTGCGGTACTGCAGTTACCACTATTCTTGGTTCTGGCTCATAGAACACTATTTCTTCATATGGATCTCTTTTTCTCTGGGTATGTGAAGCACATACCCAGATTGGCACTCTGGCAGATATAACAGCATTGTTTGTGACTAAAATAACCAGGTAGGGGACTTTCTATCTTGGGTACAGACAGGACTTTCTCACAATGTTCTTGAAGAGTATCCAGCCTCCTGGGTTTAAGTTGTAGCACTGCTTATGATGTGGATTTGCAGTGACAGCTACAACCTGTTGGGAAATAGAATGCACCACATCAACCAATACTTTGCAGTAATCAAGTACTATGGCATTTGTTATGTTCACAAGGGCAGTTGCAGGTACAGCAGACAGTCTCATCACTCTTCCCATCAAAATCTCATGAAGCGATACATCTGTCTTCCTGTCAGGTGTACTTTGAAGGCCCATCAACATCACAGGCAAAGCATCAGGCCATTTCAATGAAGTAAATGTACAGACTTTTTCCAGTCGAGACTTTGTCGTTCCATTCAGCTGCTCTATTATCCCAAAAGCTTCTGGTTGGTGGGTACAATGCAACTTCTGTTCCACTTGTAATGCTGCACACAACATCTTGAGGATCTCTTTATTAAACTGAGTTCCTTGATCTGACTCCAGAGAAACCAGCATTCCGTACCACGATACCAGTTCTCTCAACAGCAGTTTAGCTACTGTGAGACTGTAATTTCTCTGTGTTGCAAAGGCTCCATCCATGAGGAGAAAATGCACACTATAACGAGGATATATCTTAGCCCATTACAAACAGGCATCTCGAAGAATATCCATCTGCATTCTGTTGAAAGGTCTACCTGGTCTTCCTGTGGGACTCAATGTAACTGGTATTCGTTTTCCTACATTCATCTGTTGGCTTGTTAAACAATGACTGATATCTTCTGCAAGCATGCTGAATCTGGGGTCGAATAAATTCTGTCTAAATGACTTAACCATAGCATTCCTCCCTAAATGTGTGGGACCATAAAAGGGCTGTGTCTTGGAAGATTACAAACTGTCTGGCAACACTGGCCTTCCATCTACTGAAATCCAAATGTAATTTGCATTTTTGTCACATCCTGCTCTGATTCAACACTGCTGATCTGTCTCAGTGACATTTTCCTGCAAGCTGTAGAGTTCTTCCTATGTGTCAGCTATAGACATTAACATTGAAAAAACGTCTTCTTCCTGAGATTCTTCTATGAATGTTCCATTAAATGTGCAGGCCACTATAGCACAATCGTGTGCTACTCATCAGCCTATCTGTTGCTGACTGTGACATATCCATTGTCTCTTCTGTGAGCTGCACATTTAATAACAGCATTTTCAGTGGGGATTTGTAATGCATCCAATAATCTCCTAACATGTTCACCATTTCTAATCGGCTAACCAGATGATGTCATGAAACCTCTTATTTGTCCAAAAATATCTAATTTTAAGTATATCATTCATCAAAGCCTAAATAATGGCACTCCCTCCCCTCTCTCTCTCTCTCTCTCTCCCTCTCTCTCTCTCTCTCTCAATCTCTCACTCTCTCCCTCTATCTCTACTATCCATAATGGGATGGAGGAGAGAGAGGGAGAGAGAGATTGCTGATGCAATGGTCTCTCCATATATGGACTTCAAAATGTTAATCTCGCAAAATGTTTTGGCTCAAATGCTGTAGTTATGTTTCAACACAGAGCTGTAGAGTTTCACTGCTAGCATAGTGGGTTAGGAATTCCACTCTTACTCTGAAGATTAATGGTTCAATTTCTTTGGTGTTTAAGTGACTGTGTGTCTTTTTATTTATTAGTATTTCACTTGTTAAACACTCTCAGTGAATGATCATTTTGTTTGTTAGGAAATCAAAATGTTTAGGGGAATGTCATAGATCGGTCTTGACTCAACAGAGCAAGGAGTCACTTGTGGCCTACTAGTTAGTGGAGCAGGGACCCTAAATAAAGATATGCTTTATAATATAACATTTATTACTCATTCTGAGGAAAGTCCCTGCTCGTTTACTGGCCCCAGGGCCAAAAGACCTTGGTCGGAAGAAGATAATTAATCAGGAGCCACAAATCAAATCAATCTATTCATTATATTTGAATTATCATTACTTGGATTCAATGATGAGATTCAGTGTGAGTTTCAAATGTTTTATTAAGTCTTTTAGTAAGTATCTCTTTATTAATTAGTTCTCAATATAGGTCATTAATTACAAGTAATACAATACGGGACAATTGCATAAAGCGCGTCCCAGATAAGTAAATCTCTATTCTAAGTCTTGGAAATGAGAGAAAAGTATCCCTTGGAACCATAAAGAGTACCAATTTGAAAGGTGAAAACATAAAGCTTTAAGCAATCCTTAATCAGTTAGCACTGCCCATAAGGAGAATAAATCTGTCTCTATTCTAAGCCTAGGAAATGAGAAATAAATATCTTTAGTGTTCTAAATCAGGAGGTGAAACCATAAAGTTTTAAGAAATTCTAAATCATTAAGCACTTCTCATAAAGAGAAGTTCAGAAAACTTTCAGTAGAATCTCAGAGCAATATATATTCAGACAAGGGAAATTAATAATTCTCTCTGAGAGAATCAAAAACAATCTTAGGAAAGGCTCTACAGAGGTTTAGTTTATTAAAATACCATCTTCTAGCTGACGCCAATTCTTGCTTTCCTATTATTAATTCCATATAAATTGCAGCGTGATCAGAAAAAGCATTCAGTAGATGATCGCATTTGTAAACTTCTAGCCCATATGAAGAAAGAAAAAAATCTATCCTAAATGCAGAATCATATTTTGCAGAATAACAGGAATATTGACGCTTGAGGGTATTAGAAGAACGCCAGTGATCAATAACATCCAGATCCGATTTACAACTCTGTAGGGCGATGGCAACTTGGGGTTTATTCTGGCGCCGATCTTTTTTAGATGAGTCAATTAAAGGATTCTGTAAAAAGTTAAAATCCCCCCCCCATATTATTTGCCCGGGAATACCCGTCAAAAGCTTGTTTCAACTGCAAAATTGGAAGCGGGTCATCTATCACTGGTGCATATATTGTAGCTAATATTATATTTACATGATTTAATTTACCATAGGCAAATGCCCATCTTCCGCCAGGGTCAGTAAATGACCCTTCCAAAAGAAAGCCTATGTGTTTTCCTATTGGGTGGGTTGGTGAAGGGGGTGTTGTAGAGAGAAAAAAAGAGAGTTCATATGTTAAGAAGTTATTTGATCAGTTAGGAGTACAACTACGGGGAGAAAAAAAAATCATTGTTAGCAGTAGCCTGTTTTTTGCTAATTAAGTTTATCAAATTCTTTCTTTCACATGGAAAGGTGCCTCCAGATTTGAGCCGGGGGGTTCCTCTACAAGGGACGACTGGAATAGGGCTCAAATTCCCGATAGTTTGTTTATACTCGGAAAGAATTATAAGAATTAAAAAGATTTGAGCTTAATCCTATTTGCACTCTTATTGCTGATTTTGCACGACTTTGCACGATTTTGCACAGCTGCTTAAAAAGGAGATTTTTAGATATATGTTGCACATTCCTTGCATTTTTAATTCAGCTTTCTACAACTAGCTGCTGTTTTTGGAATGACGGTCGGTGTATTTTCCACAAAGGTTGTTTATATGTTGTTTATATGTAAGCATTTGCACTTTACTGTTTGCGCGTTTTCGCACTGGAGATTGGTCATTTTTCTAAGGTACCTGAATGTTTTTTTTTTATGAGTATTAATGAGAAATAGGATGAAGTTTGTGTCCTTTAATACAAATGGTCTGAATAACGTTCGTAAGAAAAATGCTATCGAATGTTGGTTAAGAACTCTCAGCCCCGATATTATTTTTCTCCAAGAGACCCACCACAGATCCTCTGTACAATCTGATAATATCTTAAAGGGTTGGGCGGATCACAGGATTTCATCAGTAGCTGGATTAGCACAGAGGGGGGTGTGCATCTTACTATCTCACCATTGTGTATCACTGTATGAATTTTGAAGTCCAAAAATTCTGCAATGTATTTTTGTTGTATGTAATTTGGTTTACATAACGAATGCTATTAATTCATGGCACTGATCGTGTTCCACAAAATTGCACAAAATTCTGGATTGAAATGCAACTTTTCCTTAGATTGCATTATTCATAGGCTGGTAATGGACTTTTGTTACGTTTCCTCAAATGTTGCTTTATGTTTCCTCTTTATATGCAACATTTTTAAATCAGTAGACACTTTTTCCGTACTTCGTTGTGAGTGAATTGATGGGAACTTGACCCTTCAACTTAATACATGAAAAGCAACAAAGTAAATAAGCTCTTTGTCAGATAACTTGTGAGAATGGAATAGACAGTTGTTTCTCATGAGCAACATGTGAAAATATGTTGGAGTATCAATTTTGTACCTGATGAGAGGTAGAATGGTCACATGACAATCAGACCATTGTATGGTGACAATTGATGTCACACATGGAAAAGTTGGAATATAAAAAGTGACTTTCCTAGGAGAAGGGAACCTCCATTTTTGCCCTTTGTTTCCTCTACCCACCATTGCTGACTGCCTGCCTGATTACCTTTTTATGCCTTTGTCTTTCCCCTTACAGATGAACATGCCAATGAAAACCTTAGATATAACACACCTTCCCCCTTTATAGAATACACAAAAACAATAGCAAATATGAGCTGAAAGATCAACATGATACAAAAGAAACTAACAAGAGAAAATATATCAAAATGCAAATTGTAAACAGCATTACATAAAAGTTGCTGTATAAACATTGCATTTAAAGAGAAGGAAAATGCGTGAGAAGATATTGCAAAGCAGAGCAAAAGAAAATGAGAAAATGAAAGATGTATGATATTCCATTAACAGCATAAAGTAAAGAAGGCAGTTATAAAAAATAAGCATAAGTCTTCCACATGCATACAAATCAAAAACAAAATGCTCCAAGTTACCATCACAACCACACCAGCTGGCCAGACTGGCAAAGAAAAGGAGGGAAACAAGGAGCACAAAAAAGAAGAAGATGAAACTCACCCTACAAGACTCCAGGCACACCCATAACAAAACACCACACAGAACTACCCAACTCACACATGTGCAAAAACAACTAAATCAGAGAATAAGCAACAGGTGGCTTACACCCAACCAGAAAGCAAGTAACGGGTGGCTTACACCCAAACAGAAAACAAGCAATGGGGCTTAAACCCAATCAGAAAAAAGCAAACGGATGACTTACACCCAACCAGAAAGCAAGCAACGGGTGGCAACACCTAACCAAAACAACAAGCAACGTGTGGCTTACACCCAATCAGAAAAAAGCAAACAGGTGACTTACACCCAACCAGAAAGCAGGCAACGGGTGGCAACACCCAATCAAAAAACAAGCAACGGGTGGCTTACACCCAATCAGAAAAAAGCAAACAGGGTGGCTTTCACCCAAACAAAAAGCAAGCAAAGAAGCTTACAAACAATCAGAAAAAGGTAAATAGGTGACTTACACCCAACCAGAAAGCAAGCAACAGGTGGCAATACCGAACCAAACACAAGCAGCGGGTGACAACTCCAAAGCAAAAACAAGTAATGGGTAAATGCACCCAACCAGAAAGCAAACAGAGGGAGTCTAACTGAGTGTACTGCTCCCCACTGAGAATCAACAGCAAGAAAAAACAAAAAAGTACGAAACGGAAAACTACAACAAAATAGTGAATCCCCAACAGCAAGCGCAAAGAAAGTGCGATCTGGGTGGACTGCACCCACAGAAAATCAATAGTGCAGTCACACCTCAAGTAAGACCACTAATAAGATTGAATGCCAGAAGACATAATAACTTGCACACCAGAGCAAAAAGAATACAATGTAAATAGAAGTCATACAGAAGCAAAATTTTAAAAAGAAGATGCTCTACATAGAAGTACAGACAGGAAAAACGTGTAAAACCTGCATGCATTGAAAGACACACATTAACAGCACAGTCGCATGTAAATAGCAATATGATTAAAAAGTACATTATATGAATACATCAAAGCAGGAATGTAATAACAATCATATGCAAGACATCAGAATATAATGACAGTTCAATACAAAATAGGAAAGTATAAACACATTCTATCAAAAAGGAAACAGTACATAGCATAGGTGACATGGCAAGGAAATGAAAGAAATTCAGGTAAGTAAGTAAGTAAATCTTTATTCGGTTTTCAGAAAAGAAAAACCATAAAAGACTGTCACAATACATTACATTAAAATGTCAAACTGACAATTATTCCTTGAGCATCACTTTTAAAATTCCCTTTCTCGGGCATACAACAAGATTTATTATCTTTACATTAAAAAGGAACTACCCTTCTCCCTAAATTAACAAACTTTACGTCATCCAAAATTTGCTCTGTGTTTAAAAATACACTTTAAAAGCGTGCTGACACATTTAGAGATCAGTACAGTATTCAAAAATTGCAAGCGTGGCATAGCAGGACGGCATCTTCTGAGGCCATGGCTTCTCAGCAAGGGAATTAGCCATAGTTTGCGGTGTGCAGTATAATATTTGCAGAACAAAACGGTATGCATCGTTGATTGTTCAGACGTTTCATCGCAAGGGCACACCGTTAAACACTCATCCCAATTATGTCTTTTAGGAAAAGCTACAAGCCTATGGAAAATGTTCAATCTAAATCGTACCAACAAAAAGCGCTCAAATTGTGACTCAACGTATGTCAGATATGGTTCCATTTCCAGGGTGGTCGTTACTGCCAAGGAATGTTGGACTGATGGTTTTTTTATCTCTTTACTCAACCGTAGTTCTTTCATATGGGTCAGGGCCCTTATTTTTAAGTCTTTCTTTGGGATCTCAGCAATTGATTCGGGGTTAGAATAATATTTAGCCAACCCCAGGTCTGCAAGGAGATTTTTCACATATAGCAACCACACTATTTTCCCCACATGTTCCAAGAACATACAATCTGCCACTATCTCTTTTGTAAATAAATTGTTTGTTGACGTCCAGATACGGCGCCACAACAATAGTGGTTGGATTTTTGCCAAATCCTCTATGTGAGGCATTCCGAGCTCTGCATGGCAGGCAAAGGTTGGGTACCGCCAGGAGGAATCTCATAAATGTATTCTCTGCTACCTGTAATGCGTTGGTGTTTTTGTGTCCCCACAGCCCCGCCCCGTAAAGTGCGATGGAATGAGACTTTGCTTTATAAATACGGAGCAGCTCTACTGGTGGCCTCTTTCCTAACTTCTGGGAGAATTTTATAAGGGCGATTATTGCTCGCAGAAGTTGATGTTTGCGGGCTTCGATGGCCGCTTTCCAGTTAAGCTTTTCGTCCATCATGACCCCGAGGTATGGGTTTTGGGTAGTCAGTTCTAGCCTTTCTTTGTCAAGAAAAATTCTCCTTCCCCCTTTCTTTCCCTTTCCTGCCACCATGACATATGTTTTTTTTATATTTATTTTAAGATCCAAATGACCCATAAACCTTGAATATCTTTCCAATGCTTTCTGCAGCTCTCGCGGGGTGCGTGCCAGGATCACGGCATCATCCGCGTAAAGGAGCGCAGGTACCAGGCGATTTTTCACTCGGGGGAGTTCCTGACCCCCCTCAACATCTCCATCTCAAGACCGTTAATGTAAAGGGAGAAGAGAAAGGGGGCCAGCACGCAACCCTGCCTCACACCCCGCTCCACCTTGAAGGACTCAGATAATTCGCCCTGCGTTCCAAAGCGCACCCTAGATGAAGCATTAGAATATAGCGCTCGAAGAAGGTTTACAAGGGCTGAATCTATACCCATGTCAGTAAGAACTGACCAAAGCTTCAAATGGGAGACGCAGTCAAAGGCTGCGGAGAGGTCAACATAGACCATGTATAACCTTCCCTGCTTTGCTGACACGTATTTTCCCATCAGTAAAGCTAAGTTCAGTGCTTGCTCGGTTGTTCCGAAGCCCTCTCGGAAGCCGAACTGGATATCAGATAGAATCTTACAGTCATCTGCCCACTCCTGAAGACGCTGGAGAACCACTCTGCCCAGTACTTTTCCCAGCGAATCGAGTAGCGAGATTGGCCGATAGCAGGTCACCTCCTCCCTGTTTCCCTTCTTAAATATAGGGACCATAATCGATTGGGTCCAGGATTTAATGATCCCACACTTCATTGCAGTGTCAAACACCCTCTTTAAAATTGGGGCCCACAAGTCTAATTTAAACTTAAAAAAATCAACTGGTACCCCATCTGGGCCAGGGGCTTTTCCACATTTGCTCATTTTAACTGCATTTATGACTTCATGGATTCCATAATCTAAGGGAATCGGGAATAGATTACCTTGTATGCTCCGATTATTATCCTCTGCTATATCTACTTCTGATGGTTTACCAAAAACTTTAGAGAAATGGTTTACCCATGCTAGACCCTCAATCGCCACTTCTACTGTTGGCTGGTCACTTGCGTCTGTCAGGAAGGGTGTCTTCACCACCTTCCAGAACTGTTCGCTATTTCTATTCTGGGAACTCGCATGTAATTGATCCCACAGTGCTTTTTTCAGTTCCTGTTTTCTTGTTTTACAAGCTAATCGGTAGGACCTTCTTAATCTACGAATCTCCTCTTGGTCTCTTACAGTTTTTGTTAACGCTATTTTTAGGGATTTGTGAGCCATAGTACAGTCGTGGTTAAACCACCCTTTTTTCCCGCCCTTTTTCCCTTTCTTAATGCTTGTTAAACAATCGTTTACCTTATCCAGAATTGCACTGAAATTATGCAAAACTTCCTCTTCACCTATGTCAATATCTAGGCACTTCACTATGGCAGGATATACCGCGAGTACCACCTTGTTTGTCAGGTCTACTGGGTCTATCTTTCCCCATCCTATGGTATAGCCATTTATTTTTTTTAAATATATCTTGTTCTGGGCAAGTGCAGTCATCAAGAGCTGTGGTGTTAATTGCCCCTGGTCCACAACCAAGTCAAAGCCCAGAGCGGCGTGATCGCTTAAAGTATTTATTAATAATCTAAATCTCTGGGCCTTGCTACCAAGGGTCGCTGAGACCAATATGTAATCAATCGTCGTCTCCCAGCCCCTACCCAGGTAAGTTGGCTGTAACTGCCCACAAGGTGTTTTAGTTTCGTTTAATATCACCAAACCTAATTCAGACAGAGTTTCATTTAGAAAATCTCCTACCCCAGAATGACTAAAGTGGGTCGTGTAGTTTTCTGTTTCGTCCACCACACCACAAATATTGCTATTTTTCCCATCGCAGGGATGATGGTTAAAATCGCCCCCCCATATAATGCTTGGGACATCTAACCCTTGCGTTTGTTTTGTCAGGGAAAAAAGTTTCTTACGGAGAGTCCCGAGTGTTTTTACTCTCTCACTTTCTAACAGATTATCGTACATATTTACCAGGATGATTATCCTCTTCTTCTGGAACGATAGTCTCAATATCTGATAGTTAGGTTGTAAACTCAGAGCTGTTACTTTTAACCCTGATATGGTGTTTTTTATATATACCATCAGGTCACCCTTAGCCCTACCATGAGTGCCTGCTACTGCCGGGGAAAAATAAGTTTTATACCCCATCAGATGCGTTTCAGTAGTAATCCATGTCTCCTGTAGGCATATCACGTGGTAATCTTGAACAAAGTCCAGGGCACTTCCATTCATAATTTTTGTGCGTAAAACCGCTATATTCCAGGACATAATTTGTACTTTATTATCGTCCTTTCTGAGGTCTAAACTTTTATTTATACTAACAGCCTCTGCTACGGGTAGATTCTCCAGGACCCTTTGCCCATCAACCCCCATGTGCTTAGATCTACTACAGAGATTATTCCCCAGAGTAATATTGTCTACTCCTTCAGCCGGTGTCAAATTAAGTAGTAGTAAGTGGTTACTGCTTTCCATTTCTTGTCTTTCTGCACTCTCGCTTGGAATAGCATCCTCTATGAGAGTGGTAGGATCTGCCATAATTGATTTTAGTGAGGAGGCCTGCTTCAGACTAAGTCAATCTACCTCGTCTAAGCCAAACAGCGTCGAGAAATGGTTAAAGGTGGGTACAATAAACCTCTGGTGTAGTAGGGGGTTATTGTTCTGAAACCTCCTGGTGGGCTGAGGGTAGAATGGATAATTACGAGAGTTTTGATGGGGAATTTGGTAGCCCGCTTCCCTCCAATCTAAATGAAACTCTTTTACAGGGTTTGGTTTTGGGTAAGAAGTCAGTTCTCGTGGGTAGAAGTAATTGACATAGTGTGTGGAAATACCGCCCCCCCCCCTGGCTTCATACCAGTCGCCAATACATCTAACAGCTCTATGATCCCTGAAATTTATGATTATCATGTCCCCCTCTTTTCTTTTGGTCTTGTTCCAACCCAGCTCGTACGTATCACCATTAGGATTTCCCCATTTATATGAGCGGGAAGAGGTCTATTTTGCTTCAACCAATAAATGGTTTTGTTTTTTAAGGCATGATGGTCCTCCCTAATTCCCTCTGACAATTCTGGTACCCCAGTCATATTAATCGTGTATGGGGCTGATTCAGGAGGTAAATCCACTCTTCTACTCAATGGTATATTAGGGCGCTGAAGTGGCCATTCGCCATTCCCGTTCTCCGATCTATCTTCTACAGGTATATTATTTGTTACCGGAGAGAGTTTCTTTTCAGCTTCTCCTATCTTTCCAGCTTTAGACCTATCACCGACCTTTGTGTTCCTTTCTGTTTCTTTGCCATTTGCTAGGGGCTTAGTTTTTTCTTTATTGGTAGTTTCTTTGGATGATTTGGCCAATGCTTTTTTCCCCTGCGCGGTATGAGATTTCATAAGGATACCGCTGGTTGATGGTTGTTCTGAAGGCCGAATAGAAGGGGCAGCAGGGTCAGCAATATTGATTTTGGTCTGTGACCTTAGTAGTTCAGTTAGAACCAAGTTATTCCCTAGCATTTGTTTGCCCAAATCGTCCAAAAATTAGCTTATTAGTCTAGTTCTCTCAAGAAGAGGGAGTAGGAGGGACTTGACCATGGTCTCTATTTTGGTAAGTAATTCTCCCGCGGGGTCCTGGCCAATAGACAACCCAATGGTGTTAGCGCTTGCAGTTGGATTATTTATCTCAAGGGGCCCTATAAATGACGAAGTTTGTGCCAAGGGTTTTGCTTTCTCCTTTTTAACCGGGGGTGACATAATAGGGGATCCTCGTCTCTTTCTTTTTGTTTTTTTTAATCTATTCTCAAGGTGCCCTAGTCAGCGGAGAGGATATAACCAAATTCGGTGAGTCAGATAGCCCAGATGTATTTGAGCTAGTTGTGTGGTCGGAGAGGGGGACCACACCTGGGGAGTTTATCTCTATATCTATCTCTTCCCTTTCGGCAATGGGGTGGGTGCTAACACTACCCAGATCCACATTTATCGCCCCAGGGGAGGGTACTTTCCCAATTTGACCTAAAGAGGAGCATTTACCGGTTAACAGGTCTAATGAAAGACGCTTCTCTGTATCCGCAATTTCCTTTTCCAGAACAGTTGTAACACGTTTAAAGAATTGGTCTATTGTACCAGTTACTGTTCCTTTAGAAGTATTAACTGTTAAAGTACGTGATTTCCCTGCGTCTGATGACATAATGGTAGAAAATTTACAAATACCAAATTACAAGTGCGGAAAACGGGGTACAGTGTCCGTGTCTTGTAGGTCTTGGTAGCAATACAGGGATAAGTGTCTTACCACGAAATGAAGCTTAGAGGGGTGGCCCGTCCCGTCCTCAATCGTCCTCGGATGGCCACAGACGGCCCGCCCTTTGCCCGGACTTAGCCCCGGGCGCTCCCGCGCTGCTGGCGTGCGACCCTCTAAAATAGTATTAGATGTCAATGTTTATGGGCGGGGGGCGTGGCCAGCAGGGAGAGCAGCCCAGGTGAAACGGATTGGGCAGGCAGGGACTCCTGGGTGATGGAGTCCCTGCTAGCGTGCTCGCAGCCCTGCCAGCACCAACACGCCCCAAATAGTGACACACAGAGGAACCAGCCCTTCTGCCTGCAGCAGCTCCCGCTGGACTTCTATGCGCTGCGGGACCCGCGGAGCGGGTCCGGCGAGTTGCTGAGGTTTTTTCAGAGGGCAGAGGGCAAAAGGCGATGACGGCTACAGCAGAAATCCGGTGTCAGGGGCCAAGTTGAGCCAGTAAGAATCCCACGAAGACAATCCAGAAGCCCGTTTTTACTCCGTTGGCGGGGGGGCGGGGCCAGCAGGGAGAGCAGCCCAGGTGAAACGGATTGGGCAGGCAGGGACTCCTGGGTGATGGAGTCCCTGCTAGCGTGCTCGCAGCCCTGCCAGCACCAACACGCCCCAAATAGTGACACACAGAGGAACCAGCCCTTCTGCCTGCAGCAGCTCCCGCTGGACTTCTATGCGCTGCGGGACCCGCGGAGCGGGTCCGGCGAGTTGCTGAGGTTTTTTCAGAGGGCAGAGGGCAAAAGGCGATGACGGCTACAGCAGAAATCCGGTGTCAGGGGCCAAGTTGAGCCAGTAAGAATCCCACGAAGACAATCCAGGTGCAAAATAAAAGAAGGAAGAAAGAAAATAAATTAAGACGCCATGGCTAGGGGATCCAAAGGATGACAGCAAATCGCTGTTGCTTCAGTTACAAAGCTTAACCTGAAGTTCAAATAAAGAGGTGAGGAGAGAGACGCAGCGACGAAACCCTGCAAAGCGTCTCTGTTCAGATGACAAAAAGGGCTGAAGTCAGGAAAGTAAACTGCCCCAAAGTACTTCACATACATCAGACTCCATGGACGTTGAAGAGACAAGAGAAGAAGATCCGGACTGAAGCATGAAGGATCGCCCCAAATGGCGGCACGTAGATAAGATGCACGCCGGATGGCTTAAGACACGCGTGTGTAAAAGCGTCTCAAGCAGCGAAGCTCCCAGGATTCCAGGAAGGCACGTGAAAGAAGAAAGGATGTTGGAGAATGCACTCATGAGGAAGGAAGCATGTGCAGTGTCCATGGAGTCCTCGCGGGCAATTTGAACAATGCACAAGATAACGATGAGAATGTGCACAGCGGCTTCGTGCCTCACAGGTAGAAAAATGGTACTCAGTTGACTTCAAACCCCGAGAATGAGAAATAAAAATATGTCTCTGTGTAAAATAAAGGAAGCATCCCTCTCCCGAAGTCGTCTTGTGAGGTATGCCCATCAGGAGTAGTCACAACAGAGTAGAAACAACACCAGGATAGGTTAAAAATCCAAATGAGAAGCCGGGCATGTAGTACAGAAGCAAACATTGTCAATTATACAAAATCAGAGTACGTTGAAATTTACTGGTGCAGGTTTGACTATGCCAGGTCGTTTAAAAATCCGCAGTGCATTGAAATTTACTGTAGCACGTAGTTTAAGAGGATTAAGTAAGAATTAGCAGGATGCATAAGCCCTGTCAATGGGCTGTCCGGTGAATCTAGACACTTGTGGGGCAGCAGGGCGCACAATCTTTGAGAGGGTTCTTTTATAAGTATAATCTTGAATGAAAGTTCCTTAGAAGTAGCTTGAAGTAAGTCCCAACGCATAGTTTTTGATCCAACTCGTTTATGTTGTGTGATAGGTAAGGAGTTCCAGTAGACGTGGTTAGGTTAAAGATAAATACGTTTATTGTTCTTAGATGTTAAGTAGGTTTTCCAGTAAAGATGTAAACAAGCCCCACAAGGAGAAGCCTCCCTGCTGCTCAGCCCAGGATCCAACTGACACTCTCTCACACAGCAATCCACACATTCCATTACACCATCATCCACACCAACATTCTACCCAACACATTCACACTGTCTGAGCAGCAGAGGCAGAGAAACAGGGAAGATGCCTAGAATTAAATCCTTAGCTATAACATTTACTTTGGCTAAATGTGTGGTCTTATACTACGTGCTGTAAGACTCATAACAGAACTGCTGAAAATGTCATTTATATACACTATTTTTGGATCATTAATACAATAGCAAATTTATCTAAAATGTGTCTGAGTCTTTTATCATATGAGACTTAATGTTCTTTACATAGAAACCGTTGTTAAAATGATCTGATTTGTAATGCATGATAGAGAGAGTCACAGTCTGAGAGTAGTTTATTTAAATCTGATCACTAGTATGTGAATTAGCGACTAATTATTATTCCTCATTGGGTGACCAACAGTTCAACACCCCTTACTTTGATGAAGCAAGCTCCAATGGAGGACCAACGCCTCTGTGGGTGAAGTATAGAAGCTAAGAGAAGTGACTAAGTTAGTTGATTCGTTTTTGAGCCCAGTCCCAGACTTTCACTGTGGAGAATGTGGGCTCAATATTTGGGGTCTCAGTGGTTATTTCTCTGTTCTAATTTCTTGTCACCTTCAAAGGTTTGTTACATAGTGAAAGGTGATCTTGCTCATAATAATTGGCAAACACATTTTTCTTTTCAATGTGTCCAAAAATATCTCATGTCAAGTATAACATTTGATGCAGCGGAAGCGTTGGGGGATTTTTTTGTTAGCTTACCTATCCACACCAACCATTATACAATAATTGGAAGCGAATCTCTAATGACGGGCACATAAATCATTATCATACATTTAGCAATATCAAAGGTCCTCTGATGAATTGTTGGTAGAGCTAAAAGGGACCAAATAATGAAAGACAATATGCTATTTCTCCACGAGGACCTACAATGAAGAAATATGCTAAACATGTGTTATTAGGAACATCTCCAAATAACTTAGTAACTCAGTAATGAAGACAAACACTATTCTTTTCTATTAGCTTTTCTTGTTATTTTAATATATAAATGATTTAACACAAATACAAGTTAGAATGTCATAACTCGATTCATAGAATACAAAATAGTTTCACAATAATCATCACAGATCATTTACGAAAACATCAGAACATCAGGTATAGAAGAGTGAGTGAGAGAGAAAACATCAGTGAAACAACGATTCACTTACAAATTGAACTACTAATGCACAGGGTGCTATTAGTCTGAAAAGCTAACTCCACGGCCGTTAGAGTATAGCAAGGGCAGCATCACCAGACGATTGATGTGCAAAGTCTCCAGGAATGTCCCATCGACCTGCATTCTGTTTGGCCACTTTGATCAATTTGTTGGTCCACATTAATTGAATATGTATTCAAAGCACAAAATCGTGCAATTCTGTCAGCATATTTATCACCCAGTGTGACATAGTCACAACCAGACCGATATGCTGAACATTTCACCACCCCAATTTGTGCCCGCAATTGTAGTGCAATCAGTAGACCTTTTACACACTCTCCGTTTCGGACTGGTAAACCCGAAGAGGTTGAATATCCACGTTGAGACCACAACTACCCAAAATCGTGGACAACCCCAACGCCATACTGGCTATCAGTGTATATTGTTACTCTCATTTGTCTTGCTAAGCAACATGCTCTAGGAAGAGCCATTAGCTCAGCCACTTGCACAGAACTCACTCCTTACAGCCATGATGCTTCAATCTGTTTTCTTCTGGCATCAAATATTGTAAAGGAACCTGCACATTCAAATTCATTTCACCATTGGCATGAAAACCCACATTCAAATTTTACTTTTGCATTTGACTATTCACAGAGGAGCTTGTGGTATTTGTAAACCTTGCCCTCTATTATTTGATACCTGCATTTGTGAATTCTGATTTTGCATCTGATTCCTCTGCACTCTATTCATCTGTGCCTGATTTGTCTGCAGCTGATTACCATGATTTTGTATATGCATTTAGTCACCATTTCCTGCCTGTCCTGTATTATTTACCAGACTCTTACACTTGCCTCACCAATGTCTAAATTTACCACAAATATGACAAGGATACCTCTTTTTCAATTCTTCTTTTTCTTTTAAGTTACTTCTACCTCTTCCTTGACCCATCGGGATCATTTGCGTGACCATATTGCCATTTGAAACTACACCTTTAATTCCAGTTGTAGTCTGACCATTGTCCTGGAAATCATCTGGTGAATCAACACTCAAGTATTCTCCTTTCTTTGCTGCTTTCATCTGGGCCAACATTAATTTCTCTTTTAATTTCTTGTGTCTCATTTCTATGTCATCTCCACAATACTTCGCATAACAAAGTATTTCGTCAACTGATTTACTCTGCCAACAAATTAAATGCTGCTGAATCATAGCACTTATCTCAGGTCTCAATCCATACACAAACCTATATACAAAGTGTCCCATTTCTTTCTCTGTGATATATTTACTATACCACTGTACTGTTTAAATACTTGAAGAAGCCTCCCATAGTATGCATGCACTGATTCTTTCAATTCCTGAGTAGTTCTGTCTATTTCTACCCTATCTGTTTCTTGCAGAGAAATCTTCCCTTTCAGATATATAATGACCTAATTATTTTTTCATTACCTCTTCTGAAGGTGCTCCTGTTTTTGGATCTCTTGTATATTCTTTTTTCGGCCAATCTACAGCAATTTTACACTCAATCCACAAATCCGCTGGAACTACACTATCATAAAGACCTTCCAAATCAACCAACAAAACCTTTGAAACCTTCACAAATCTTCCCACTTGTCAGTACCATTCAACAGGCTTTTCTCTCAACCTAGGGAAATCATTCGTAATTGATAATATATCCTGTCTTGACCAAGGAACATGCACAAACCCACCTCCTGGTACCTCTCTCATTGTGTATGCTGTAACCACATCCTCTGATATTGATTCTTTCTCTGCTTCTCTGACAGGGTACAATGGCAAAGCAGCTTTTGTTGACACACTCGCTTCATCCTTCTTTTTTGCCCATGTTCCTTTCCATCTGTCTAACTCTGCCCAACATTTTAGTGTGGAAATCAATTCTTTAATCTGTAATCATCTCCCTGATACATTCAGATTCTCCAAATCCTTGTCGGTGAAATCCAACCTGTATGTTTTTTGTAAAGCTTTAGACTTTTCAATAAAAACCTGATACATCTGTGCAACTTCAGCAAAAGTCTCACGCAAGCTTCTTGCTTTTCTCATAACATTCTTACACAATAATAACAACTCATCCTCCTGATGATTACTCAGTCTTTCTGGACTGATTGTACCTGCAATCATTTCTTCCAAATCTCTGTATCTTTATTCTGACCACTACAACCAGGAGCTATTTCTCTAATCCAATCATTTAATTCTTCTGGCACAGACCTAAAGATTTCTGTACATTTTCACTCATTTCTCTATTAGGTGTTTGTATATTCATTCTCCTTTCAACTTGCATCAATGTCTTAGGGTCAAGATTTATTACTCGTTTTGGTGTTTTATTCCATTCTGAAACATCAATCAGTTGTTCCTCTGATCCTGTAGCTACACTCGCATTCGTACCGCTAGTCTCATTTGTTCTTATCACCTGTCTATAGCTTGTGTGATAATATTCATTACTCTTTCCTGGAACAGTTAAAGCATGTACTCGAGTAAGTCCTTTCTCATTATACATTGGAACTATCGGACCAATTGTCACTGGAAACATCAAAAATACTGGTTCATTATTGATTTCATTCTCACTAATTCTTCTCTATGCACATCTTGAATTTCACTTACAGCTTCAGGTGATCTATTTATTGGCTCTTCAATCTTGGTAAAGCACTTGAAACACTTGCACTCTCATTTGTACTAATCTGTTCTTGATATGGTGGAGATCTGTTCATTAATAATTCATTCAAGAAATCTTCATCAAACTCATTGGTGCTATTATTTACATTAGCATCCTTCTCTTGTGATTCAGTATTTTTCTTTTCTCCTTATTTTTTCCTCCTTCAGTCGACTCAACCACTCTAACTGGAAACATCCTTGTTCCTTCAACAGTGTCTCTTCCCCACAAATTATTTCGAGCATCTCACTTTGCTTCAGAGTACCTACTCACTGTATTAGTAAATAAGTCTACAAACTCCCATCCGTGTTATGTTTCTCTGCTCCCAATCCAAGTTATTTAATGCTGTCCAATCTCAGTGCGGCTCACACTAACTAACCTATTGCAGCGCTGCACTTTTGGTGATGTGTACTCACAACCGTCCAATACCAGCACAGCTCTTTGTTACGTCAGTATTACTCCTGCTACTGACCCTCCCTTATCGAAATCAGCGTCACTGTCTTTTCAAGTCTTTTAACAAAAAATAACGAACTACATAAACACAGCTTGTCTGCTCCACTACAAGAAAAATGAAAGTATTTTCATGCACTCTAAGAAATTTCTACACTCCAGCACAACCTCGACCAGCGCGATTATGCTTGCTTACAAGTGGATAATTTTTGGGACTTCCCCAGTTGTGCTTCTGAAGTGACCCAAATAAACCTCCACTACTTCATTCAACAAAGTTCCCTGTGCATTAACTTTCAGTTCGACGACCGCCTAATACCGCATCAACAGCAGACAAGGGACATAAAGCTTAGTGTATGCCACACTAAGATAGCCCTAAGGCTTATCCCGGGATCTCAGGCCAACGACGGACCCGCTAATTCCATTGAGATTTAACAAACGTCAACGTGACATAAAGGTACGAACTCACATATATCGTAAACTGTTTAAGTCTGTCCGGTCTTTAAACTCCGTCTCTTCATTACCTAGTATTTTAGTCTAAACTAACCATCCTCTGCTATCAAAAACTCATGCAGCGGAAGCATTGGGGTATTTTTTGTTAGCTTACCTATCCACACCAACCACTATACAATAATCGGAAACGTATCTCTAATGATGGGCCCATAAATCATTATCATACAATTAGCAATATCAAAGGTCCTCCAATGAATCTTTAGTAGAGCTAAAAGGGACCAAAAAATGAAAGACAGTATGCTATTTCTCCACGAGGACCTACAATGAAGAAATATGCTAAACATTTGCCATTGTAAACATCTCCAAATAACTCAGTAACTCAATAATGAAGACAAACACTATTCTTTTCGATTAGTTTTTCTTATTATTTCATAATATGAATGGTCAAACACAAATACAAGTTAGAATGTCATAATTTGATTCATAGAATACAAAATAGTTTCACAATAATCATCACAGATCATTTACGAAAACATCAGAACATCAGGTATAGAAGAGTGAGAGATAAAACATCAGTGAAACAACGATTCACTTACAAATTGAAATACTAATGCACAGTGTGCTATTAGTCTGCAAAGCTAACTTCACGGCTGTTAGATTATAGCAAGGGCAGCATCACCAGCCGATTGATGTGCAAAGTCTCCAGGAAAGTCCTCTAGGAACAGCAGCAGGATTTGCCAGCCAGAGAATCAGGAATCAGCATGGCATGCAGCATTACGAACGCAGAACAGGTCACCATTCAAGTGAACAAGCCGAGGAACACTTTCTCACAGGCATCTTTTTATAATACGCTACTTCCTTTCTTCCGATAAAATGCTGCACTGTCTCCCATCAGCAAGCCTCTCTGTTGGTTATTTTCGATGGTATGGCCATCTACTGACAGTGGTTTTACTACTAGTTTCTAAACACTCTTTGTCTAAATATTGTACAACTTCCAAGAGAGGAAGAAGAAGGAAACTTTGTTACAAATGTATCTAGAATATTATAACAGTTACGTTCGTCATCGACATCCCTCGCCTAGACAGGAAAGAAACCTAGAAGACTTTTAGAAACAGGCTAAATATCTACACTCTAAAGAAGCGTTTGTAACAATTTAAAGAACTGGAGCAGGCAAAGTACATCCCCTAACAATTCTGAGGCCTATATTGTTTTTGCAAAACAGAGAATAATTTCTAAAACCTACACTACTTTCACGAAGAATAAAAGCTCTTTTCTTTTTGTTGTTTATTTTTCTGCAGTTAAGAAAACAGAACAACATTCAGTTAGCATAATTCACTTTACAAAATCAATCTATCGTGCCTTGTGCACATTTCATGTTGTGCACTCTCATGTTATTATTAATAATCCCGCAAATGTTAGTAAAAAGCATGCGTTTGGGCGGATTTAATTGAGCAGATTTTATTTACAAAAATCGTGCTCCATCACATTCATGAAAACCTGAAAAACCTCTCTCTCTCTCGTTCTATGTCTCTCTCTTTCTCTTTCTCTTTCTTTCTGTCTCAACAGAATTTCCCTCTCTCTCTCTTACTCTCTCTCACTCAATCTCTCTCTCTCTCTCTCTCTCTCTCTCTCTCTCTCTCTCTCTCTCACTCTCTCTCTCTTTCATCCCAAAATGGGATGGAAGAGAAAAAGTTTGCTTACCTTTCAGTGCTCATCTCACTTCATCCATTGTGATATATCCTCATTGCTCAGCTAGAAGCATGTGTGTTTGCAGGATTCTCTCCCGGCATCACACCACAATCTGTATTTACTTCAATTGGCCATTTGACATCAATATAGTGGGGATTGACACTACAGATGTCTACTGTCATCAAGTCTGAGCTTCAAATTAATGTCTGGTGCAGTTATTTTTTGAGGAATACGTTTTGAATAATTTATTTTCTGTCCATTAAAAGCACATGAAAACATGCCATGAAATCATCATTACCACTATCTCCGAAAAGATGGGTGTGAGTGCTATGGAGGCTCTGATAAATTTTTTGTATGTTTGATTTTGATTCCACTTCTAATTTGTCAAATACCTTTTTGTGGATTGTGCAGCAGCAATCCATTGTCTATGTGTGCATGTCTTGTGCCATCATTAGTCGGATATCACATGCGGACCATGTAGACCATGTTGTAGTCATTTAGATGGAGGCAGCTGTCTCAAGATCAAGTCTACAAATACTGAAAATCTCCTGATATCCTTCTCTTCTGTCATGTGTAATTCCCATGCTGATGGAAACAGTTGTGGATTGCAAGCACATACATATTAGTCGCTTATGCACTGCTGTGTTTCAACCTTTCAGGCAAATACGCTTTCTATAGCCAATCTATTTTAGGATATTTTGTTGGAGTGAGGTAAGATCTAGTAAAGCACCAAAGTTGGAGCCATTGAACACCTGAGGCCTCATAGAGCTCCTGTCATGCTCCGTGGCTGAGAGACTGCATCCAGGTAAACGAGGCACACAGAAAGATGACGGGCATCTAACGCGCTGATGCCCAACAGCGGCCCTACATTGCCAATCCCAGTCTTTCCTTCCCCACTACTGCATCTAGGCAACTAGGCAACAAGCTTGATGATCCCGCTTTCTGCTCAACAGACAACTTGGCATTGCTGATCAGGACAGAGAGACGCATTGTTGCAGGATGGCTGAAGTGGTAAAACGCTGTGCTCCTCACTCTCCAGTCCTCGCCCCCCTGCTTGCATCCTGCTGGACCCTGCTTCCCTGCTTCCCTGCTTATCTCCTACTCACTCTACATGTAGCCCCTGCTTACTTTGCCCTAATCTATGCCTGCACTCACAGCACACCAGCTTTTCAGTTTCTCACAGACAGGCATCCTCTGTGAGAGTTGCTCTCAGGAGATAGGACCTAACTCTCATGCCTGCTCCTCTCCTGTGCACGCCAGCTAAAGTTGCAGGCTAATCAGTGGCTCACCAAAGTTTTGGATGCCGATGGCTCCCTCAACTTCGTCTACGCCAGATTGCAGCACTAGGGTAAGACCCTTAATACCTTTTAGCACTGTGGACTGTATGCCTCTTTCTGCAGCAGGTCTCTTTTGCTAAGAAGTCTGTGTCAAGAGGTCCATTTAAATTTCATACAAGGGGAGTCAAGAGAGGACCTTTTGATCATCATTGCTTGCACGTATGGGAGGGCAGAAGGAATAGTTTTCCACCGTGGGAAGTGAGGAGCATGTAAATTTACAAAAACAGATTAAATTAGCAAGCCAAATCTATATGAGGAAGTATAGCCAAGCGATTACTCGAATACCTTCGGACAGCCAAACTAAGAAGGTTGGCGGCAGTCGAAGTTAGAGCAGCATGGGAGGGTGTATTTTATCCCCCCCCCAGGTAAGAGGAGCTTGTGGGGAGTTATGGAGGTGGTCCATGTAGCACTGCTGCAGCATGTGACCCCCTCATGAACCTCTTGCATTTCCCCTAGTCTGAAGTTTCTAAATAACAGGTATCACTTGTACTTTGACATCGAATGAAGTGACACTCACGCAACACTTCGGAAAGAACGAGAGCACCTGGCTAAACTGTACGGGGCAACAAATGCTGCAACCATATAGTGTCTATCTCAATGCAGGGGGTTAGCACTTTCAAAGAGGCACAGCAGATCATCACCCCAGATCATCCACCTCAGGAGATGAAGGACCTCATTTACAATAGAATGGCGCAGCACGGTGCCGCCATCAATTTTTCAGCCTCACGCTTCGTCATTCTAAAAGTGTAGGAATGTGTCATATTTAAAAGAATGCTGTGAATTCCTTTACTGAACCCTGCACCAGCGCTAAAAAAGCAGTCTAGTGCCAACACAGGCACCCTTGCACCATGTTACAAGGGTGACTGCATTGCGGGGATGATTGATTTTTTGCAGGAAGGGACGCCAGTGAGGCTATTTCCTCTTTTTATGTGTGCTTCCGAATAAAGCACACATAGAAAGAGATATAAATTAGGAGAAATAAGGATATTTCTCCTTGTTGTGCCTCCCTTACACCACCCCTGGGGTGGCGTTAGGATCTGATGCATTCCCAAGTTTATGATTCCTCACAAATCTGGGAATGCTTCAGATTTCACGGGTGTTGTGTGGGAACACCTATGAAATCTGAATCACCCATTGAACGTCCCTTTCAAGCAGTGTTCTGGCTTTGCATGACCTTGTAAATATGCCGTAGCACATTGCACCTCCTAAGTGTCAAAAAAGAACTGGTGGCATAGAGAAACCAGGCGGCTTCTGGTGAAAGATCTAATGGAACAGAGCCATCTTGCCCCTCTACTCCACAGCTGTCTCCCGATTTACTTGATCTTGAAAGTGGGTGATGGACATTAGCTCTATTTGATAATTCAAAGGTATGCCCTAACCTGTAAAATGCCTTTGATAATGCAGTATCTACAAAAGAAGCTACCACCATACCCCATGTTTTCAGCTGCCAGTCCTAGAGGATCGCAAAAGGAAAGAGAGGTCTTAGACCCAGCACTTGAGCATAGCAGGATGTGTAATGTTAGCAAGGACCTGTAATGCCAGAACCATGTCCCAGTAGTTTGACCCATTCCCCCAAACATTTTAGCTCCTCAGATGACGTCCAGTAATCCCCCTGAGACAAGCAAAAATCAGACTGCTGACCTTCCAATCCTACAGTCGCACATCCAGTCCCAGGTGGTAGCATCATCTCTAACTCCATTATCACTTCTGGCCCAGACACCACCGGTATAAGTGATAATGCATCAAATCGTGGGAGAACTCAGGGAGAGGAAAGTCTTGCAGGAGGAAGCTCATAAAAAGACAAATGAACAATTGGGACAGATCAGCACCAACATCCAGTTGCTTACTTCTCTTGTGTCTCAAGTGGAAAAAAGAGTCTCTGACTTGGAGGATTTTAGGCACAATCTAGACACTACAACTTCTAAGTTCCAATTGGGGCTGTTGAAGCTTCAATTGAAGCTAAGTGATGCCAAAAACAGATATCGCTGTTTTAATTTTAGATATTAGGCATTCCAGAGGGCTAAGAAAACAGAAAAGCAGTCGCTAATCTGATTAAGGACCTTATCAGCAAGCACGTGTGCTCAGAAATGACAGTGAAAGATACAGACCCTACAATCATCCAGGCGCACCATGATCCAGCAGTTCAACCCCCCAATGCCAAATTTCCACATCCTATTCTGGTGAACTTTGGCAATTTTTGTATCAAAGAATGGATCCTGTCCCAAGTCATCAAGAACAAAGTGCATTTCACTGAAGATAATTATTCCTTCAGAATGTTTTCAGATATATAAATTGTGGCTGCTCAGAGGCCCAGGGACTTTACAGGGTTAACTGATGATTTCAGGAGTCAAGGGGCACCTGCGGGCAATGTCTAACAGTCCAAGAAAAAATCCTCTATAAGGGTCAATCACACATTTTTCATTCAGTTGAGCCAGCAATAGAGTTTTTGCAGTCAATCCGGAGGTCTTAGGAGGGGGTGGGGGGAGCAAGAGGTAGTAATAATTGATGTAATATATATATTTTTTGTATTTGGGTACTGAACTGTAGCAGGTCATCCCGTTTTGGCCCTCAGCTACCCTTGTTTGCAGTGTCATGAGTGCCATGTCAGGGCACTATTTCAGGAGGGAAAGCTGTGGGAAGAGGGGTTTGAGGGGGCATGCAAGGGTGGGTGGGTCACTGCTTTTAAGGGATACTAGGACGGGTTGGGCTACAGAGTTAGCAGGTGCGGGGGAGGGTTTAGGGGTCACTTTAAGTCAGGGAAATCCATGTAGAGAGGCCCAGTTGTATTTTGTTTTTCTGTTTGAGTATATGGTTACAATTCATTGCTATTATAATAATCAAACTGGAGGGAGAAGGAAGAGCTTCTGATCCACTCAGCTTCCTTGTCTCAAGTATCCAAAAATCAATGGGAGAGTTGATCACTAGTCCCAAATGAACCAGGTTGTGCAAAGGCAGTACAAAGTGCTGTTAAGAAACCCTCAATCACGTTATACAGAGATCGATATTAGCGGTATATTTTCATTCTCCGCTTCGTTATTTGTAACGTGACAGCATCATCATCGGGTTACTGTAATGCTCCCTCCACCTTGAGGACGTACCACTGGTTGTATTGGTAGTGATCGTAGAAAAAAAAAAACAAAAGGGGTGAATTCTAGTGAAGTGACAAGTGGTGAAAGGGTATGTTTAAAAATCCCGTAGAGCCAGTAAAATATCTTTAATTGCACTGGATGCAGGAAGTTATAATAGATCTTCAATGTGCACTCGAAGGCTAATTAGGGCCCTGCGCACTGTAAAAAAGTGTCCATAAAAAAGGTCGACATGTTTCAGCCCTTCTTATGCCCCGGAGGGTCAAGTGGGCTTTCTTCAGGACCTAAACGGTGAAGAAGACCCTAGTATTCACAAGGTCTTACAGTGAGGAGAGGGAGGTTGATTGATCCCAAGTGTATCTGTTCAATTGAACCTATAATTGTCGTTCCGAACAGGAAGGGTGGGGAAGAGGGTAAAGGGAATAACAGACCTTGTTATAACTGTGGAGATTGCATAAAAATAGAATACAAACATTGTTGGTTATTCTCAGACGTTTTTCATGAGTGTGTGTAACAACTAAAAAATGGCAATTCTGTTTTATAAAAGTGAGTCACTATAGATATCCTCACTCTATGTGGCAAAATTCGTCCCTCCTTTCAACAAGAGTAAGAGATCACACATTCCATCTTGTCATACAAATTTAGAAAGTACTTATCTCAATGGTATTACTATGTTATGAACACTATTACTAGAAGTCAAATGCCCCATAGTTTGTGTTTTGGGCAAGTTAGAAAAGTGACAACAGAAAGCTTACATGCGCGAACAAACTAATGTGAATGACATTGTTGAGCAATGGGAATTATTATCATGAGTCAGGTGTCCCAAGGTCTTGTTGGTGAGTGGAAAAAGGGCCGAATGGGAAAGTGACTAGCGATTTGGAGTATTTACTTAGGCCTCGGAATTAGTAACGTGCTGAATTTTAGGGACGCGCTGGGTTTGTAAGGAATGGAGCGACGGAATTAGTAATCGCACTGAATTTTAAAGACGCGCTGAGTTTTAAAGGAATGGAGCGCGGTAGCGTGGCATGCAAAAACAGAATATCCGTACCTGTATCCCGTTATTGCAGGCTACAGCGGGTGTAGTTAGGGCGGTCGCTCACGCTTTTTAAAAGGAAATAAGGTGGAAGGAGAAAGGAAAAGTTCGTCAAATACTTGACAAAGTAATACGTTATGGTTACGATGTCAGCTGCCATCCTTCTGACCTCTTCGGCGTGGAACAGTCGTTCTGTGCTGACTCTGCCCTCGATGACCCGGTACTACTTTGAGTGCCTGTGTACTGAAGTTATAGGAAGGCAGAGGGGACATAGAAATAAACGAAGGACTAATGATGGAGGGTAATACTTCCGGAGGGAAAAAGGAGGAGATTGTTTACCTTGAAATAGTCTTCACATGTAGTAATGTGTACAGTCTCGTGAGTCTTTTGGAGCAAAGACAGGTTTTTTTGAAAAGGGGATAAAACGAACTTAAGAAGGCAAGTACTGGTAATAAATAAATAACCACGTAATTATACTCAAAGAGAATACGATATTCAGATGAAGTTACATTGCATTGCAGTGACGATATCCCAAGTAGGATGGTTACATGATAGCTAAACATGAATATGGCAAATTTTGGGAGACCAAATTAGAAAAATAAAAATGAAAATAGATTGACCAGATCTAAGAGGTCGACAAGGGAAAATTTCGAAAATTGGTCAGGGTGATGCATTAGGTTGTGAACAGAGCATCTCTTACGGTAGAGTACAAAGTCTGTATGTAGTTCTCAAAAATGGAAGGCAGTACAGTGATTTGAGTGTACATCGGATGTTAGTTTGTCCCGGTTAATGTTTTGCCAATTAGGCCTCACGTATAGATGGTGTCTATGTCGTGTGTACACATTGTCAATAAAGTTTTGTTGTGACAGGATTTCATTGTCTCATGACGCTCAGCCATGGTATGTTGTCGTTCAGACCCTGTATATGTGTTCGAAGCCGGTGGACGCATCTTTGTTCTTTTTCGAACAAAACTTTATCAGCATTGTTGTTCTTGATGGTCAGAGTTTCTAAAACTACCCATCGTAGGTCGTTGACAGTGTGTCCTTGTTCCAGATAGTGTTTGCTCATCTTGGTAGTGCTTTTTTTGCACTTGATGTTGCTACGGTGCTCGCAAAGTCTTTGTTTTACTTTTCTGCACGTCATTCCAATATAGCGTAATCCACATGGGCAAGTGATCATGTAGACGACATGGGTAGAATTGCAGTTGGTGTGGATTCTCATGGTCCATTTTAGATTGGGTAACAGTTGTAAAGTTTTTGTTGTCGTTGTTAGGTGGCAAACGGAGCATGACCCACATGGGAAGTGTCCTGTAACGGATGTGTTGTGCCAGAGTTCCTGTTGGACCTTGACAGCTGGTTTTTCCAGAGGTCTTGTATGCACAAGTAGGTCCTTCAAATTCTTGGTCCTTTTGTTTGAGAACCTAGGTTTTGGCCATTTGAGGGTTCCTGAGGTTAGGATTCTCCAGTTCTTATTGATGATTTTCTTAACATCATTTGTCACTGTGCTATAAGTGCTTACACAGGTCATCAGATCTGTTGTTGGTTCTTTGATCGTGGTGCCTAGGAGGGTCTCTCTTTGTAGGTTCCTTGCCCTCTTCTGACATTTTTTGATGATGTTTATGGGATAATCCCTGATTCGTAATTTCTCACTGAGCTCCTTCGCTTGACTTTTGTAGTCTGTGATGTTGCTACAATTCCGTCTTAGTCTAAGGAACTGTCCGTAAGGAAGGTTTTCCCTCATTGGCCGTGGATGGAAGCTTTTGTATGACAAGAGGCTGTTTTTGGCCGTTGGTTTGAAGTAGGTCTTTGTCTGTAATCTGTCACCTTCAATAAAGATTGTGACGTCCAGGAAGTCCAGTTTGTTTGAATTCGCTGTGTATGTGAACTTCAAACACTCATCTCTGGTGTTGAGCCATTGATGGAAGTCACTCAAGTTCTCATTATCTCCTTCCCATATTAGGAGAACGTCATCTATGTGACGTTTCCAGAAGACAATGTGGCTCAGGAAGGGGTTGGAGGGGTCATGGATGTGGATGGCCTCAAAATCACTAACGTAGAGCCCTGCTACGCTCGGCGCAAAGGTACTCCCCATGGAAGTACCATGGCGCTGTTTGTACATGATTTTATTGTATTCAAAGTGATTCTCTGTAAGCGCTAACCTACAACATTCGAGAACAAAATGTCTCGGTGTTCTGTGTTCCCATTGTTGATTAAAAAGTAACGTCTCTAAGGTTTCCAGAGTTTTTTGTTGTGGAAGGCTGGTATACAAACTTTCGACATCGAGTCCCACTAGTAACATTCTTTCCTCTGAGTATTGTAGATTCTGTAGGAGATTAAGGAGGTCTTTTGTGTCCTTTAAATAGGTGGGGGTTTGTTGTACTAGTGGTCTTAAGTAGTGGTCAGCGAATTGTGATAAGGGTTCTAGAAGAGAACCAATCCCGGATACAATGGGGCGTCCAGGTGGCGGTCGTCGTTCTTTGTGAATCTTTGGGAGGGAATAAAAATACGGCATCCTTGGTGTTTTTGTTATCAGAAAATCTGCCTCAGTCTTCGAGATCCAATTGTTGGTTTCAGCTTCGTCAACCATAATTGCGATGGTATTTTGCAAGCGTGAGGTAGGATCTGTAAGAATGACTTGATAGAACTTCTTGTCAGAAAGCAATTCGGTGCATTGTTGATGGTACCCTTCCTTGCTAAGCAATACGATGCCACCGCCTTTATCCGCTGGTTTGATTACTAGTTCTTCATCATGTCGTAGTGTATCTAGTGCTTTCTGTTCAGCATTGGAAATGTTCATAAAAGGTTTTTTGGTCTGATCTTTTAGGTCTTCCACTTCCTTCATTATCGCCTGTTCGAAAGCTAGAATTTTTACTGGAACCTGGTGATTCAGTGGACAGAAATTGGATTTTCGACGAAGTGTTGTGTCGCCGTCTCTGGTTACTTCATCCTGTTTGTTGAAGAAGGCTTTCAATTTGATTTTTCTGCAGAACTCAGCCATTTCGCACTGGAGTCTGAAAATATCTAGAGGTGGTGTGGGTACATAACTGAGACCTTTATTGAGAACATCTTCTTGTTCTTTTGTGAGTGCTATGTTAGTTAGGTTAAAGATGAGGTGGTTGTGCTGGTCCCTGGTTTGGCGCTCGTCATGCTCCTTGTATGAACTTGGCGCTGCTGGTCTGACTAAGTGACTCCCTTGCGTCTCGACCTGTTGGTGGTCTGGCCTCTCCCTAAAAAAGGAGGTCTATGTGAGTAATTATGTCCCATATCTGACATTGCTGGGGGGCCCATGGGTGGGGGACCTGGATAGAAAGGGTTAGCCCAGCCTGGGAGGTTAGTGTTAAATGGTGCATAGGGCATTTGATGTGTTTGTGCGCCAAAATAAGGATTAAACCAGGTGTTAGGTCTTCTTCTATTTTGGCGTCTGTATTGGCCTCTGTTTCTTCTCGGTGTATAGGGTTCCTCACCACTCCAATCAGAGCCATTAGTTGTGGAGCCCATACTGGAGTTGCTTGAGTTATCGAATGTATCGTCTGGGATTTTGTAATCCTCTGCGCTATAAGGGTGCATTCTTTCCATTGAGAATCTTTTTAGATCCTTCCCCAGTTTTTGGATTTTATTCTGTGTGATGTAATCTTTTGTTTCGTTGATTTCTTTGTTAATTTCTTCCAGACTTTTTTTGTATACTGTCAAATGTACCATGCTCTTAATTTTTGTTTCTAGCACTTGGATTTTAATCGTAAGTTCTTCTGTAAGTCTTGTTGCGGTTTTGATTATGAGGACTAGGTAATCTCTAGTGCACTTCCAGGAGATAGAAGACCAGTCTTTGCGAAAGACCAGGGTGCCGATTACGATCCGGTAAAAACCGGGTACGAACCGTCGGTCGGAGCGTTTTCCCCGTCCGACTCGTACCCGGTCGTAAAACTTCACAAACATGGAATTACGATTCGCACGGAAACACCATTTCCGTACGAATCGTAAAAAACACCGACCGACGAAAATATACATACGAATGTGATCCGGGAATGCTGCGACGTGACGCCGGTACGCTTTCAGGCAGCGTTTCACGACCCAGGAATTACGATTCGAACCGACAGCAGTCCGGACGGCAATATTTTCATGGCACCCAAAAAGTGCCGCAAATGCGAAGTATGGCGCGAAACGACCAGAGTAGGTGGCCCGGTAAGCGCCGTACCCCCCCCAGCCCCCGCATGTACGCACCGTACCCCCCCTGCCCCCGCATGTACGCACCGTACCCCCCCCCAGCCCCCGCATGTACGCACCGTACCCCCCCAGCCCCCGCATGTACGCACCGTACCCCCCCCAGCCCCCGCATGTACGCACCGTACCCCCCCCAGCCCCCGTACGTACGCGCCGAACCCCCCTGTATGTACACCCGTGTACGTGTCGAACCCCCGTGTACGTTCGAGTCGAACCCCCCCATGTACGTTCGAGTCGAACCCCCCTGTGTACATTCGAGTCGAACCCCCCGTGTACGTTCGAGTCGAACCCCCCCGTGTACGTTCGAGTCGAACCCCCCCGTGTACGTTCGAGTCGAACCCCCCCGTGTACGTTCGAGTCGAACCCCCCCGTGTACGTTCGAGTCGAACCCCCCCCTGTACGTTCGAGTCGAAACCCCCCGTGTACGTTCGAGTCGAACCCCCCCGTGTACGTTCGAGTCGTACCCCCACCCGTGTATGTACGGTGCGTACCCCCAGCGCTACGCTACGGTTGTGAAAGTATACCAGCCTTCCACAACAAAAAACTCTGGAAACCTTAGAGACGTTACTTTTTAATCAACAATGGGAACACAGAACACCGAGACATTTTGTTCTCGAATGTTGTAGGTTAGCGCTTACAGAGAATCACTTTGAATACAATAAAATCATGTACAAACAGCGCCATGGTACTTCCATGGGGAGTACCTTTGCGCCGAGCGTAGCAGGGCTCTACGTTAGTGATTTTGAGGCCACCCACATCCATGACCCCTCCAACCCCTTCCTGAGCCACATCGTCTTCTGGAAACGTTACATAGATGACGTTCTCCTAATATGGGAAGGAGATAATGAGAACTTGAGTGACTTCCATCAATGGCCCAACACCAGAGATGAGTGTTTGAAGTTCACATACACAGCGAATTCAAACAAACTGGACTTCCTGGACGTCACAATCTTTATTGAAGGTGACAGATTACAGACAAAGACCTACTTCAAACCAACGGCCAAAAACAGCCTCTTGTCATACAAAAGCTTCCATCCACGCCCATTGAGGGAAAACCTTCCTTACGGACAGTTCCTTAGACTAAGACGGAATTGTAGCAACATCACAGACTACAAAAGTCAAGCGAAGGAGCTCAGTGAGAAATTACGAATCAGGGATTATCCCATGAACATCATCAAAAAATGTCAGAAGAGGGCAAGGAACCAACAAAGAGAGACCCTCCTAGGCACCACGATCAAAGAACCAACAACAGATCTGATGACCTGTGTAAGCACTTATAGCACAGTGACAAATGATGTTAAGAAAATCATCAATAAGAACTGGCGAATCCTAACCTCAGGAACCCTCAAATGGCCAAAACCTAGGTTCTCAAACAAAAGGACAAAGAATTTGAAGGACCTACTTGTGCATACAAGACCTCCGGAAAAACCAGCTGTCAAGGTCCAACAGGAACTCTGGCACAACACATCCGTTACAGGACACTTCCCATGTGGGTCATGCCCCGTTTGCCACCTAACAACGACAACAAAAACTTTACAACTGTTACCCAATCTAAAATGGACCATGAGAACCCACACCAACTGCAATACTACCCATGTCGTCTACATGATCACTTGCCCATGCGGATTACGCAATATTGGAATGACGTGCAGAAAAGTAAAACAAAGACTTTGCGAGCACCGTAGCAACATCAAGTGCAAAAAAAGCACTACCAAGATGAGCAATCACTATCTGGAACAAGGACACACTGTCAACGACCTACGATGGGTAGTTTTAGAAACTCTAACCATCAAGAAAACCAATGCTGATAAAGTTTTGTTCGAAAAAGAACAAAGATGGGTCCACCGGCTTCGAACACATATACAGGGTCTGAACGACAACATACCATGGCTGAGTGTCATGAGACAATGAAATCCTGTCACAACAAAACTTTATTGACAATGTCTGCACACGACATAGACACCATCTATACGTGAGGCCTAATTGGCAAAACATTAACCAGGACAAGCTAACATCCGATGTACACTCAAATCACTGTACTGCCTTCCATTTTTGAGAACTACATACAGACTTTGTACTCTACCGTAAGAGATGCTCTGTTCACAACCTAATGCATCACCCTGACCAATTTTCGAATTTTTCCCTTGTCGACCTCTTAGATCTGGTCAACCTATTTTCATTTTTATTTTTCTAATTTGGTCTCCCACAATTTGCCATATTCATGTTTAGCTATCATGTAACCATCCTACTTGGGATATCGTCACTGCAATGCAATGTAACTTCATCTGAATATCGTATTCTCTTTGAGTATAATTACGTGGTTATTTATTTATCACCAGTACTTGCCTTCTTAAGTTTGTTTTATCCCCTTTTCAAAAAAACCTGTCTTTGCTCCAAAAGACTCATGAGACTGTACACATTACTACATGTGAAGACTATTTCAAGGTAAACAATCTCCTCCTTTTTCCCTCCGGAAGTATTACCCTCCATCATTAGTCCTTCGTTTATTTCTATGCCCCCTCTGCCTTCCTATAACTTCAGTACACAGGCACTCAAAGTAGTACCGGGTCATCGAGGGCAGAGTCAGCACAGAACGACTGTTCCACGCCGAAGAGGTCAGAAGGATGGCAGCTGACATCGTAACCGTAACGTATTACTTTGTCAAGTATTTGACAAACTTTTCCTTTCTCCTTCCACCTTATTTCCTTTTAAAGAGCGTGAGCGACCGCCCTAACTACACCCGCTGTAGCCTGCAATAACAGGATACAGGTACGGATATTCTGTTTTTGCATGCCACGCTACCGCGCTCCATTCCTTTAAAACTCAGCGCGTCTTTAAAATTCAGTGCGATTACTAATTCCGTCGCTCCATTCCTTACAAACCCAGCGCGTCCCTAAAATTCAGCACGTTACTAATTCCGAGGCCTAAGTAAATACTCCAAATCGCTAGTCACTTTCCCATTCGGCCCTTTTTCCACTCACCAACAAGACCTTGGGACACCTGACTCATGATAATAATTCCCATTGCTCAACAATGTCATTCACATTAGTTTGTTCGCGCATGTAAGCTTTCTGTTGTCACTTTTCTAACTTGCCCAAAACACAAACTATGGGGCATTTGACTTCTAGTAATATTGTTCATAACATAGTAATACCATTGAGATAAGTACTTTCTAAATTTGTATGACAAGATGGAATGTGTGATCTCTTACTCTTGTTGAAAGGAGGGACGAATTTTGCCACATAGAGTGAGGATATCTATAGTGACTCACTTTTATAAAAAAGAATTGCCATTTTTTAGTTGTTACACACACTCATGAAAAACGTCTGAGAATAACCAACAATGTTTGTATTCTATTTTTATGCAATCTCCACAATTATAACAAGGTCTGTTATTCCCTTTACCCTCTTCCCCACCCTTCCTGTTCGGAACGACAATTATAGGTTCAATTGAACAGATACACTTGGGATCAATCAACCTCCCTCTCCTCACTGTAAGACCTTGTGAATACTAGGGTCTTCTTCACCGTTTAGGTCCTGAAGAAAGCCCACTTGACCCTCCGGGGCATAAGAAGGGCTGAAACATGTCGACCTTTTTTTATGGACACTTTTTTACAGTGCACAGGGCCCTAATTAGCCTTCGAGTGCACATTGAAGATCTATTATAACTTCCTGCATCCAGTGCAATTAAAGATGTTTTACTGGCTCTACTGGATTTTTAAACATACCCTTTCACCACTTGTCACTTCACTAGAATTCACCCCTTTTTTTTTTTTTTTCTACGATCACTACCAATACAACCAGTGGTACGTCCTCCAGGTGGAGGGAGCATTACAGTAACCCGATGATGATGCTGTCACGTTACAAATAACGAAGCGGAGAATGAAAATATACCGCTAATATCGATCTCTGTATAACGTGATTGAGGGTTTCTTAACAGCACTTTGTACTGCCTTTGCACACCCTGGTTCATTTGGGACTAGTGATCCACTCTCCCATTGATTTTTGGATACAATTCATTGCTGTCATAAGGGGTGGCAAGTGGCCAGGGTGGTAGCCAATATGATCTTCCTCCTGTTTTGGAGAACTTCAGTGGGATTTCCTTAGGGCAGGTTAAGAGGGGGCTGCCTAACCCAGAAGAAACTCACTTTCCGTGAATTTCAGGTCTCTTACGGTAGTATCTTTTAACATGAACGGTTTCAACAATCAAGTTAAGTTTACGTCTATATTGGAGTGGTTTAGGGCATCCACAGTACTCATTATGCTCTTTCAAGAGACTCATGTTAAGGCATTGGCTAAACTACCCAAGACTCCAAGGTTTATTACACACGCATTCGATGTGTCAGCCAGTGCAGCAGTCAGGGGGTGGCAATTTTTATTTCACAAGATTTCCCGGGGGAAGGGAAGCAGGTGGTTAGAGATCCTAAGGTCAGGTGGATAATAGAAGGCTTGAGGGTTCAGACCAACATATTCACCTGGTTAGCTTCAATGGCCCATTGTGGATGATGTACCCTCTCTTGGTGAAGAGTACAATATCCTGCTCCCATTGAATGGATTACTAGTAATTGGGGCTGACTTCAAAATTATTGAGGATGTCAGTCTAGACTCCTCACGCAGTAACAAACAGCAAATAATTAGCAATCTAGCATGCATCAAGCCTTGGTGAATAGATCACCGGCAGGTGCAAGAAAATACTTGTTTCTCAAAACGTTTTAATTCGGCCTCAAGAATTGATTTCTTCTTGGTATCCCACCAATTTGCTAGGAATAAAATTTGCATACTATCAAACCCCTTTTCGCAACACTCGGTGCCCTTAATAGATGTAGTAATGAATGGCACTTGCATTGATTGGCCATGATGGTTGCTCAATATATCGCTGTTAATAGAGGATAGCTGGCTCATGGCTATGTGGCCAGCCCTAGGTGAATTCTTTTTGCCAAAAATTGGATCAGCTTTGACCTTTGCAGTATGGGGGGCATGTAAATCCTTTATTAGGGGTGAGGTAGTCTCTTACAAAGTTCAAATCAGTAAGCTAAGAAAGAGAAAGACACTAGCCTTGTAGCTTGAACTTGACCAACCCACGCTTGCTCACTCTACCCTCCATTCCCAAGCTACAGGGGCTATAGTTGCACAAGCAAGCCAATGCTTGAGAGATCATTTCATGTCCCTGGAACTCACCAACCAAAAAACGTGTTTCCAGAAGTACTACAAGGAGAGTAAGCATGCTGGAAAGTTCTTGACATGGTCTGTTAAGAAAAAAAGGAATAATGAGACCATTACAATGATTTATGCTGAGGCTAAGGATCAAATGACTGATCAACCCAATCAAATAGGCAAAGTGTTTTTGAGCACTATACTAATTTGTATACTTCCTTCTATAAAACATCAGCAGTACAAATAAAGGAGTATTTGCTGTCAATTGAGTTGCCTCTGCTCAATGGGGATCTTCAAGCAGCAGCTCCGGCCTCCATTACACATGCTGAAGTGAAAGAGGCCATCAAAACATCGCCTAATGGCAAAGCATGTGGCAGTGAAGTTCTACCTATGGACATTTATAAGCTGTTTATGCCCCAGATAGCTGACATTTTTGCCATTTTATTCAATTCAATTCTGGATTGATGCAAGGTGCCTAGCTCTTTTAAGGAGGCAGAAATTATCAGCTTCTTAAAGAAGGATAAACCACCAGATAAGCCTGGCTCTTATCGTCCAGTCAGGTTATTGAATAGTGACTACAAGCTCTTCACAAAAAATATAGCTCCAAGGGTAGTTCCCTTAGCATAAATCGTTCACAGTGACCAAAGTGGAATCCTACCTGCAAGATCGATCTCGTCAAGCACCAATTTTCTGCTACGGGTGATAGATTACTTTTTCAAGCAATAAGATCAAGGCAGCAATCATCATGCTTGATTCTGAAAAGGCCTTTGATCTAGTGCAACCGGAGGTTCTGTTTGCCATCATGATGCGTTTTGGCTTCCCCTAGAAACTGGTGGGTTTACTGGAAAATCTTCATAGTGAGGCTGAGGCAAAAGTGGCAATCACCTTGCAAATGGTAGGATCTGTGGTTATTAGAAAAGGCACTCGGCAGGGATGCCCCTTTCCTCGGTTCTATTTGCCCTTTTCATTGAACCCTTGAGTGCCGCATTGCGGAAAGGTGCTCGAGTTAGGGCCCCCCTGCAGGGAGCAGCTAAGATCAAGCTCTTTGTTTGATGATATGATCCTTTATTTAGCCACTGAAGAGCAGAACATCTCTAAAGCATTTGCCAAAATCCAAAGTTTTACTGCTATCTGGTGCTATAAAAGAAACAATGCTAAATCTGAGGCCCTTCTGTTTAATTGTGCTGCCTCAATTTTACCTGTGGTAATGAGGCCACATTATTCGGCCACTCATCGTATTAGGTATCTGGGCATTTCTTCCATAACTTTGTGGACTTATATTAATTAAACTATTTTGCTACCCTCAACAAGGTACGTAGCCTGATTCTGCAATGGCAATCTCTGTCCCTGGCCAAACTGTCATTGATTAAAATGGTCATTCTTTTGTTGTTTCTTTTTATGTTTTCTAATGTGTGGTTAAAGTGCATTAATCCTATGTTAATGAGATTGATCAAGCACTGTGCATCATTCTTTGGCAAGGGAAGAAGGCCCTTGGTAGTTGAGCGCCTTAGTACCGAACTTAGTATCGAAGATGGGGACCTGGTGCTCCCACATATTAAGAAATATCACCAAGCAACTTTTCTGGATTGGATCATTTGGGCTGCAACATCAAGCAACCTGTCAAATAGTTTTTACCTCAAGCTAATACTCTGAGAAGTGGATTCTCAGCTCTCCGTCTTTTTAATAATTACCAAGCTCCTGAAGTGTACTAGGTATATGTTTCCATATATACTGGACTTCAGGTACACTAAACTTAAAGAGGAGTTCAGTTTCCCCAATTCCATCTTATAAGCCTATAAGGAAAGTGCCCTGTTAGGTCTACAGGTGGCTATTGGTACTGTAAGGGGTTGGGGAAAATGGGCTTCTTTGGAGTTAGCAATTTCATGTTGGCTGGAACAATGAAATTTTGGGAGCAGCTGAAGGCAGGCAACCCCATGATTCACTCTGAATTCTCCTTCTCATATCAATGTACGAGCAAGCTATTGCTATCTGTGGCAAATCTTATGGTCTGTTGAAACTGTTCCACTGGATTCCGGTCTATTGGTGTAGAACCATAGTCCAAGCCCTTGTGATAAGCAGATTGAACTATGGTAATGCCCTATACTTTGGGATGTCGGACCATCTTTTCTCCCACCTGCAGGTAATTCAAAATATGACTACTAAACTTATATGCATCCAAGATAGGTCCAGCTTGACTTCTGCCTGCCTTAAAATCCTGCAGTTGCTACTTATTCATCTGAAGGCTGCATTCAAGATGCTGTGCAATACACATAGGGCCCTTCACAACACACGTTCTGTGAACTTCCGATCTAAATTAGAGTTTTACACCACCACAAGAAGTCTGAGATTGGCCAATCGTGCGCTTGTTAAAACTAAATGAGTGAAAAAAGCAAGAGCTGGGGTTCACTGACAAAATATTGAAGTATAAAATATAGATGTTAAAAAGATCGAAAAAATATATAGAATGCAAAAATATCGACTCCCTATACTTAAACAGATAAGTACAAAAATATTGAATACAAAATATCAAAATTAAAAATATAGATGTCAAAAATATTGATTTACAAATACAAACACAATAAAATAATATATATTAAATATATAAAATATTAATATTATCTTTAACAAAATTAATAAAATTTAATATACATTTTAACTAAATATAAAAAATAACCTTAACACAAACATAATAATTTATACATATAAATCTATTTACTTTAAAATAATGTATTAACTTTATCTTTATTTAATTTTTAAACTTTTACATTATATACACATAAAATATATACATATATCAATAATTTAAACTTTAAAAAAAAATCTATAATTAATTAAAACATTAACCATTAAAAAGAAATTAAAACGTAAATTTCGCAATACAATAAATACATCAGTATGGAAAATGTTGGATAGCGGAATAATTAAATTTACTATTCCAACTCCAGTGAATACAACAGTAGGTAAAGTGTTGGATAGTGGAGGGGTAAAAATTACTATCTCTAATCCAAAGAGTGCATCAGTAGGGAAAGTGTTGGATAGCCAAGGGGTAACATTTACTATTCCCACTCCAGTGAGTGCAAAAGTAGGGTAAATAATAGATAGCTGAAGAATTAAATTCACTATTCCAACTCCAGTGAGTGCAACAGTAGGGAAAGCATTGGATAGCGGAGGGGTAAAAAATACTATTCTCACTCCAGTGAGTGCAACAGTAGGGAAAGTGCGGGATAGCGGAGGAGTAAAAATCACTATTCCCACTCCAATGAGTGCAACAGTAGGGAAAGTGCTGGATAGAAGAGGGGTAAACATTACTATTCCCACTCCAGTGACTGCAACAGTAGGGAAAGTGCTGGATAGCGGAGGGGTAAAAACTACTATTCCTACTCCAGTGAGTGCAACAGTAGGGAAAGTGCTGGATAGCGGAGGGGTAAAAATTACTCTTCCCACTCTACTGATTGCAACAGTAGGGAAAGTGCTGGATAGCGAAGGGGTAGAAATTACTATTCCCACTCCAGTGAGTTCAACAGTAGGGAAAGCATTGGATAGCGGAGGGGTAAAAATTACTATTCTCACTCCAGTGAGTGAAACAGTAGGGAAAGTGCGGGATAGCGGAGGAGTAAAAATCACTATTCCCACTCCAATGAGTGCAACATTAGGGAAAGTGCTGGATAGCGGAGGGGTAAACATTACTATTCCCACTCCAGTGACTGCAACAGTAGGGAAAGTGCTGGATAGCGGAGGGGTAATAACTACTATTCCCACTCCAGTGAGTGCAACAGTAGGGAAAGTGCTGGATAGCGGAGGGGTAAAAACTACTATTTCCACTCCAATGAGTGCAACAGTAGGGAAAGTACTATTCCAACTCCAGTGACTTCAACAGTTGGGAAAGTGCTGGATAGCGGAGGGGTAAATATTACTATTTCCACTCCAGTGAGTGCAACAGTAGGGAAAGTGTTGGATAGCAGAGAAACAAAAATTACTAATAACATTTAAAAAATTGAAAAGAGTTAAATATTCTTAAACGTAAATGAACATTATTTTGAAAATATACAATTAAACATATTAAACATATAAAAAGAACACATATTACAATATTAATTACATATAACAAAAAGGTACACATATTATATAAAATAAATTAAAAAATACATTTATAAATTATATTTATTTAAAAGGAGCAAATATTAACAAACAAACCAATCATTTAAAACACAAATGTATCTATTTTATTTCCTACCCTATAACAGCACACCAATAAAAAAAGACTTCAACATGTTGATTAAAATATATTTCCATAATTAACATAATTAATAATGAATTTAAATACTATTATTAATAAAGAAAATAATAAACATTGAGTACATATTCCTTTACACTATAATATCCACAACACACATACACCTTAAATTAATTACACAATTACCATAATTAATTACTAATTCATTTAAATTAATTAACAACTAATGAATAATTCATTAATAACAAATAAATTACTTCCCACCATTTACACCGATAAACACCACAACACACACCTAAAATTAATTACAGTTACCATCATTAATTACTAATTAATTAATTACAATTAATTGACAACTAATTATTAATTTATCAATTAAAAATAAAATGCTTCTCACGATTTTCACCTATAAACACCACAACACACACCAACAATTAATTACACAATTACCATAATTAATTGTTGCAAGCGATATTAAACACTTCAATATTTTTTACATCGATATTACTTACCTAAAATTGATATCCGTGATCACGAGAATTTGTCTGTCCTGACCCACAATATTTTTGACACATTATTTGTGCAGTTCGATATTTTTTACTCGATATTCTCTCCCTGCACCGTTTTTATTAGCCCTGGATTTTATGTCACTGCATTATAATCATTGTGATAAATTCATGTAACTGTTGTGAGGCACTAATTTGTATAGGGGTCTGTTTCGTTCTTCCCACTCGGAAATGGTAGGGGGAGGTGTTATATTTATTCATTCTAGGATGGAATAGTAGATCTTAAAGTACTGGTGTATTTCATTTAATATTGTACTCAATTGGATTATAGCATGACATTTTTGTTACGGTAATGCTTTTGCAAGTGACCTTCATCTACCTGATCAATAAAATATATATATTTTTTTTTTAAAGCACCAAAGTGCAAGATTGCAGTTACTTTGTCTTTGTACTGACTCCTGCCATAGGGTGAATAACCTCATTTTTATAGCATCTCCACCAATCCATGTGACGGAGACGGCATTTTGTTTACCGATATATATTTGCATAAGCCTCTCTTCAACTTTGCCCTTAATGCTGAAGTGGAACATTCAGTTATGCCTATTCTTTTAAGAAATGTTCAACAAATGTTTAGGGCTCTGCATTTCTTTTTTAAGGGCTACGTCGGAGACTGCTCTGCTGGTACAGTGGTAACCTTGTAGTCAAGGGCCTTGTCTGAACACAAGGGTATGTCACTGCATGGGTCAACACCCTCGCCATCACTGAGCACTGGTAATGCCCTGTCACTATTTTTTATTTTGCTTAGCAATGATATTAAATGCATTTTACATACAAATAGCTAAATTGTGACTTCTATATTATGGTTGACCATAGTTAGTGATTTTCACACTAGTTTTCACTATACTTAGAGGGTGTTCACGTTAAGTTAGACATCGTAAATGTTGGTCTCAGTTTGGCAATTTATGCTAGCATTGCACTGTGCTTCTATCTTTAGGGCCAGATGTAGGATGATTGCATTTTGCGACTTGCAAATTGCGTTGCTTTGCAAAATGCAATGTACAACAGTGTCTCAGACACTGTTTGCGAATCCCAATGGGGTCGCAAATTGCATGCCTCATTAATATTCTGGCCCTTAGTGTGTTATCTCACTCTTTCCTATTGTTTCAGGAGGCAAGCTAAACTGCAGCAGTTTCCACCAATGAATAGTCTCAGTTGTTCTGAATTATTGGTTTCTGGCATCTGTGTTGGGGACGGCTTGACCATGATGTACCATACTATACATCTTTCTGAAGGCTGTGCAGCTGTAAGCTTCCTTTGTGTGATGCCTTAGAAAGAGGGTGATGAGATCCTATCAACAAACCACTTGAATTTGATTGGTTCTCGCTTCTTAGGAACTACAGGCAGTGTAGCCATTTGCTGAATCTTATGTTCTAATTGTGCTTTGTTGAGCACGTTAATTACAGATACTCCTATTTGATTTTTCAAGAGCAGATGCCCCTTCCACTCTCTTGAGAACCTGTGCTTATTTTATTTTTTGCTCATACAGTTAAACCCTCATTCAAATCTGTTTTCTTTTGTCTGACAGAACCTTCATTCGGTTCGGCCTTAGTGGCATTATTTGCTGACTTCTACCACTCAAACCTACTGAAAACTCATTTACATACTTATCTTAATATTAGGTAATTTACCTTCAGGGGAACATTGAATCATATTTGATTTGCATATGACAAACTTTAAATAACTTGTCTTTGTGTTTGTTACTCTGAATTGCTTTGGACTAGGCCCAATCATGTCATAATGAGCTGATTATTGATTTCTAACTAATTTTATTAAATTGGGCTTATAACTTTACTGATCTGCTAATAAACCATTATGGTTAGAAAATTGAATGTTCTCTTGTTTCCTTGTGGGGAAGAATGCACTTCGCTTTCTTTGTTATATTGTTTAACTGCAGCTGTTAAGGTGCCGATCACGATCCGGCAAAAACCGGGTACGAACCGTCGGACGGAGCATATTCTCCGTCCGACGCGTACCCGGTCGTCAAAATATACAAACATGGAATTACGATTCGCACGGGTACACCATTACCGTACGAATCGTAAAAAAGACCGACCGAACAAAAAACACCTACCAATGCGATCCGGGAAAGCGCCGACCTGACGTCGGGACGCACGCAGCCAGCCATTTACGACCCAGGAATCACGATTCGCACCGACGTCACCCCGCACGGTGAATATTTTGCGGCAGCCAAAAACTGCCGGGAAATCAGGACGACGCGAACAAGGACCACCAGTACGCGACGGACAGACGGCGACGCGAACAAGGAGGACCAGTACGTGACGGACACACAGGACGACGCCACCAAGGAGGACCCGTACGCGACAGGACGACGCGATCAAGGAGGACCCGTACGCGACAGGACGACGCGAGCAAGGAGTACCAGTACGCGACGGACAGACATGGACCCGAACCTACGAGTCATCCCTGCCCTCATAGCAGTACACCTCCTCTACAGGTTACGACGCAGACGCCGCAGAAGGTCAGAATAACTAAGGGAGGGGGGAAAGTGGGGTGGGGTGGGGGTGGCACGACCAGGGCAGGCCACAAAACAACCACATGAGTGACACACTACACATGGCCTGGACATACCTGACTCCCATGCCCTGGTCACCACGAGGGGGTGGGGGCGTGTCCTGATAAGCCAGCGACCGCCACAACGGAAGTCCGTCACCACGCGAACCGGCAACACAACCAGACAGGTACGTCCCGTACCCACGCCTGAAGAGCGTGGGTACGAGTCGGACCACGCCCACACACGTCACCCCAACAATGGCGGGACGGATCGCACCCACGTGGCAAAGGCCTGGGTACGGGCCGCACAAACATCACATAGCGTGGGGACGGATATGTACGGACCCTACCCCCACCCCGTATGCAAGGAGCGTACCCCCCATGCCAACAGTGTAAGTACGACTCGAACCCCCACCCACGAATGCAAGGAGCGTACCCCCCTGCCCAACAGTGTAAGTACGACCCGTACCCACACCCGCGGACGTACGGAGCGTACCCCCAGCCCAACAGTGTAAGTACGACCCGTACCCCCACCCGCGGACGCACGGAGCGTACCCCCAGCCCAACAGTGTAAGTACGACCCGTACCCCCACCCGCGGACGTACGGAGCGTACCCCCAGCCCAACAGTGTAAGTACGACCCGTACCCCCACCCGCGGACGCACGGAGCGTACCCCCAGCCCAACAGTGTAAGTACGACCCGTACCCCCACCCGCGGACGTACGGAGCGTACCCCCAGCCCAACAGTGTAAGTACGACCCGTACCCCCACCCGCGGACGCACGGAGCGTACCCCCAGCCCAACAGTGTAAGTACGACCCGTACCCCCACCCGCGGACGCACGGAGCGTACCCCCAGCCCAACAGTGTAAGTACGACCCGTACCCCCACCCGCGGACGCACGGAGCGTACCCCCAGCCCAACAGTGTAAGTACGACCCGTACCCCCACCCGCGGACGCACGGAGCGTACCCCCAGCCCAACAGTGTAAGTACGACCCGTACCCCCACCCGCGGACGTACGGAGCGTACCCCCAGCCCAACAGTGTAAGTACGACCCGTACCCCCACCCGCGGACGTACGGAGCGTACCCCCACCACACCAGTGTCAGTAGACTCGTACCCTCACCTCTAATGCAGTGTGCGTAACCCCACCGTGTATGTGCCAAGCGCACATATCCAGAAATCGGAGGTGTGTGTGCAGAGTCCACCCAGCAGTGCCCTGAGACAGGAGGGGTGGGTGGTGAGTCCTCCCAGCAGTGCCCAGAGACAGGAGGGGTGGGTGCAGAGTCCTCCCAGCAGTGTCCAGACCCAGGAGGGGTGGGTGCAGAGTCCTCCCAGCAGTGCCCAGAGACAGGAGGGGTGTGTGCAGAGTCCTCCCAGCAGTGTCCAGACCCAGGAGGGGTGGGTGCAGAGTCCTCCCAGCAGTGCCCAGAGACAGGAGGGGTGTGTGCAGAGTCCTCCCAGCAGTGTCCAGACCCAGGAGGGGTGTGTGCAGAGTCCTCCCAGCAGTGCCCAGACCCAGGAGGGGTGGGTGCAGAGTCCTCCCAGCAGTGTCCAGACCCAGGAGGGGTGTGTGCAGAGTCCTCCCAGCAGTGTCCACACCCAGGAGGGGTGTAACACATGTGTGTGATGCCACAATTACCCACATCCATACTGCCTACAAGGGAACATGTCCCCATGAACTCATGTCAACTGACTCCACACACAAGTACAGTGATCACCAAGGATGCCACGATTGTTGCAGGTGGAGACATGGCCATGCATGCATGGCCAAAGTAGAAGGGCTCCGTCACACACACAGCTCATGTAGACACAGCTCTGCGCTAAACATTGGGAACACCCTGCAGGGAAGAAACTGGGTACACAGAGGAAGGAATACACCCTGGGACAATTGAACCATGCAGTAACTGCTGACATGACCTAAGGAAGTTAGCCAACACCTTGTGATGGCACACAGATCCTAGGGTGGCCCCAAAGAGCAGAACACTACTACAAATCCCACACACCCAAAGCCTTAAACACCACCCAAAACAATGTAGCAGCCCCACCAACACCAATACCACCATAGCAGGAGTGTGATAATGAAAAAAAAAATAAAGCTTTAATCAGCATGAGCACAATGTCCGTGGATCAACGGCAGTTCAAAGTCAACAAAGGCCATAGGGCAGTCAATTATTCCCAGCTGCATGGGGGACACAGTGGGATGTGTGTCCCCTACCTTGCCTGCACAGTCAAATGCCATCGTCTTCCATACTGGTGAGGGCATCAGGGGGGGGGGAAGCAACAGGCACCGCAGGGACATCAGGGCAAAGGGGCGGCGTTGTGGGTGCAGGGATGGAGGACTCAACCACAGGGGGTGTGTCATGGCCAAAGGCGGAGGCCAGGATGGCACTACACACCTTAGCAAGGTCCTCCAGGGAGTCCCCTGCACCCGAAGTGACCTCAGGCCCCAAGGAGGGGGGGGGTTCAGAGGGATGGGTTGCAGCGCCACCGGGGGAGGGTGGAGACAGGGGGGGAGACTCAACCACCCTGACCGAGGACTTCCTTGACCGCTTGCGTGGTGGCGTAACTGTGGGGCTCAGGGACAGAGCGGCCATGAAGGAGTCCTTGGGGGAGATGTGGCCAGGAGAGCTGAGGGGAGGGGATTTGGAGGGAGTGGATTGTGTGGAATGCGGACTCCCACTCTGGCTGCGTGTCACACGTTTGCCCCCCGACCCAGTGGGTGTGCCTATCTCACCCTGTGTGTGCGTGTCAGGAGGAGTGCGGTGGACCTTCCCTGCTGGTGTGGTGCCTGTGTCTGTTGTGGTGGGTGCATGCCGACGTCTGGGTGTACGTGGGACAGGCATGGAAGTGGGAAGTGTGGATGGGGCAGGGGTAGGTGGGGGGAGGTCGCGCTGCAGGAGACCCACTGCTGCAGTCAGTGTGGAGTCTAGGGACCTCAGCAAGTTGCGTTGGTCAGCCTGCAAAGAATGAATGCCCTCCAAGAATGCCTCGATGTTGGTGAGGGTTTTCCCGTGGGAATGGAGGACATTCAGGATCGCAGCCTGACCAACCTGCATTTGCCGCTGGATGTCCATAGACTCAGCATTGGCGGCAGCAGTGGAGACAGGGGCAGGGGGTGCGGTGCCTGGCAGGAAGGAGACATGCGGTGACCGGGCACGCTGGGAAGGGACACGAGCAAGTGGGAGGCGGTTGGTGGGAACTGAGGGGGCGGTGGCAGGTGTTGTTCCACTGTCAGCTGCTGGTGCAGCCTCCGCCAACCCTGAGACATCCTCCTCGGACCTGTCAGCTTCGTAGTCTGATGTGCCAGTCGACAGGTCCTCGGCCACACTATCCTCCGCCTCTGTCCCACTCGATGTGCCAGCCCCGATGTCACGGCTGCCACTGGTGCTCGGTCCCTCCGCCTGGTCCGTGTCCATGTCTCCCTCTGTGTCCCCCGACGATGCTGTGGGCAGGGTGGAGAGACAGAAATTAATCAGACACCTGTACACATCTGTCACATGAGTCCAATCTACATAGTCAACATTGCATAGCCTGAAGAGGCAGATCCCTAACATCTGCAAAACAAGGTACCGATGTAGGGCATGAAACACAGTTGGTTGAGCCACCATGCCACTGAAATACCATGGAGAGCATGAGACAATAGCTGATGACAGGAAACGGAGTCTGACATAGCACCCAGGCCCTGGGGACAATCCTGCACTGCCTCTGCACCACACAGCGTTTGTGAAAATACCTATGACCAGGGACAATATCCATGAACTTGAGACACATGCTGCATAGGTAATGCTGCAAACATGCCCAACATAACTCGGTCACTGCACCTTGCGTGTGTGTCCAGTAACATCACACACTGTCCAGACCCAGCAATTAGGAATCAGGATTTGACACATAGGCATTGCCCGCCCCAAGCAACCCCCACACGATGCTAATTGCTGAGACACAGGTGGCACCAACATCTCATAGTCTGGGTGATAAACACAGTGGCAGGCAAAAGGCAAGATTGGACGCAAAACAGCAAAGGTGCGCCTGTACAAATAATGAGGTACCAGTGCCCATCCTCAGATGAGTATAACAAGACACACAGGCACTGGCAACTGTGAGTATGAAGAGGGACAATCAGGTCAGGCTGCACAGTGGACACCTGTACATAATAGCACGTCTATATACATGGTGACAGGGGACAATGGCACAGAGCACAACCTACGCTGTAGACAGTGAGAGTGTCCACGTTGATGATGACACAAACAACACTGAGGATAAGGTGCCCCAGGGGACAGTATTGGGCACGCAACTACATGCTACTGAATGGCTGAATGGGAATGACTGCTACACACGTCACCATCCCTGCACTATGCGTAGCGCACACTCATGCACATCATGTCACAGGCCACTACATAGGACATGCGCGCTGTAAGGCATGACACATGAGAGACCAACTCCCATGTCTGGAGCCAGCATCAGTGCCAACTGACATGGAACCCACATGCAGTGAACTTGACAGTTCACAGGCAAGGTCCCACAACCTGTTACCCACCACCACCACCCATGATGCTACAGTCATTGTTCTCGTGGACAAAGCGCCAGCCTACATTACCTTGTGAAGGAGTGACTACACACAGACCAGGGAACACATTGCAAGGAGGGGAAGGGTGGCAGGGGCGCAGCGCTACACTTGGGCAAACTGGATGGGCACAGCACCTTTAAACCCTGCCAGTGAATTAATGCCACTGTGCCCTTACAAATGCCGGTGACACACAACAAACGCACATGTACCTACCCCCTTCCGCCTGCTGCATCGCCTGTAAGCGCCTCTCCAGGTCTGGAAAGACCACCGGCAGCACACGCCTGTGGAGGTGGGTCAGACGGCGGCGGCCGCGGTTCTTGTGGCTCTCAGGTGAGTCCCCCAGCAGGAGCCGTGCAATCCTCCGCGTCCAGCACCGGATATCCTGCCAGCGTTTCCTCACCTGGGACAGGCTCCGCCTCCGACCATCCACACGCCTCACGGCACTGACGGCGGTCAGCCAGATCTGCTCCTTGGCAGAGGCGCCTACCTGTGAGGAAGTACAAGTGACACCACATCAATACACCAGCCACATGTCACAGAGAGACATATGTGAACATAATAGCTGGTTACTACATGGCATGTAATGCAGCCGACGCATTGCACCTCTGTCATAGGGACATCATCCTCTGGTGAGGGAAAAGGCAGTACGTGCCATAGTGGGTACTCAGGTGGAATGATGGCAATGTCACAATCAATGATCAAGGCTCACACTGTGCATCACACCCACCCCTCCTGTCTCAGGGCACTGCTGGGAGGACTCCACACCCACCCCTCCTGTCTCAGGGCACTGCTGGGTGGACTCTGCACACACACCTCCTGTCTCAGGGCACTGCTGGGAGGACTCTGCACACACCCCTCCTGTCTCAGGGCACTGCTGGGAGACATCAGGCACCCCCCCCCTGGTACCCCCCCGACAGTACATGGCATGTGTGTCACACCGGGTCACAATGCCTGAAGACACAGTCACAACATAGGGACAGTCTGTGGCAGTGGCCTATGCACTCACCTGATACCCTGGTCGCCCATACAGCATGGGGTACTGTGGGAGGATCACATCCAGCAGAGCCATGTTCTCCTCCAGGGTGAATGGCTGTGTCCTCTCCACAGCCCTTGACATGGTTCCAGGGAATCAGTAGCAGCAGCTTGGTCGACAAATGCAAAGATGTGCAGGCAAGTAATCCCTCATGGGACCTGGCTGCCTTATATGTGGCCTTCTGCCCAGTCTCATGCACAGGAGTACAGAGTGATTGGTCACTCACATTTGCATCCTATGTTTCCACCAATCCCTTCAAACCTAGCAGTCTGTGGGTTCTCTATCGGTTTCATTCTCCTGCATGATGTCAGCCCCACAAACACATTGCAACAAAGTAGAAGAATTCCAACTGACTTCTGCTGTGCACCTTCCAGAACAAAATCGAAATTTGAACCTGGTCGCCATGACAACCAGCATGCATGTAGGCCTTAATACTTGTCCCCTATGTAATTAGGAGAATCACACACAGGTACGGTGCGTTTCCGGGCCCTAGGGCACCCCAAATGCATGGCAACGGCCCGTACATGCATGCCTACGTTCAAAATCACTATGGGTCTGCACGCGTATGCGTACACGTAGTGGTACGGACCGTACAAATGCCTGTACGCTCACTATCACTATGGGTCTGCACGCGTATGCGTACTCGTTGTGGTACGGACCGTACAAATGCGTGTACGCTCACTATCACTATGGTTCTGCACGCGTATGCGTACTCGTTGTGGTACGGACCGTACAAATGCCTGTACGCTCACTATCACTATGGGTCTGCACGCGTATGCGTACTCGTTGTGGTACGGACCGTACAAATGCCTGTACGCTCGCCATCACGATGGGTACACATACGGCAGCACTCCCACAGTGATTGGGGAACATACACAGGCCCTCTTAGCAGCAGTACGCCGGTTTGTACACATCACTGTGGTGATAGTCGACACACAGGTAGGAATAGGGCGGACATACTTGTCCATGGATGGACATACTTGTCCAGGAATGGACATCAAGGCATCGTCTGTGCATTACTACATGTGTGGGGCACAGGTGTGACAGGCTGTGATGTGGAACATGCCTCCTGAGTGGAGGAGGCACCAGATGTATGATGAGATGTGTACAGGTGTACTGTGTGAGGGTGCAATGTGTGCCAGGCATGCCCTTGACTCCTTTGACATGTGTGCATGTCGTACTGCGCACTTGGGGTGAGCGTCACTGGCATGGCACGGACACCAACACACGGAAGTGTCCCATGATGGCCGGTACAGGGGTCATGAAACCTGACTTGTCACTACCCACAGTGCACAATGTGACTATGTCATTTATGTGTCCGGGATTTACATCAGGTTGATGTTGTAGCACCCTCAAAAGCTGCAGCCGTTGCAGCAACCAACAGGTGTCTGTGTGTAGATTATCATTGCACACTGTTCCGCACACCATGCCACATGTGGTATCTGATGTGAGGTGCACATGTATGCATGGGACACGGAGTAGCGTGACAAGGCCATGTCAGCATCCTCACAAGGAATGTGTGGTGAGTCATGACATGTGCACCTTCATGGCAAGGTGTGTGGGCAGGCCTAGTGTAATGTCATGTGACCTGTGGCTCCGGTGTTCCGCTACCAGTCTCTACAATCGGCATCCTACTTCTGCTGATGTGTGGGTGTATGTCACTTCTGTCTTGCGTCGGGCTGTTCACTTGCACTGGGACACAGCTATTCCCATGGCGTGGCATGGGGAGGTTCTCAATCACCGTGTGTGGCTGGGTCTTGGAAGGAGTGTCACCTTGCATCCATACGTGTCCTGGGCATGTAGCACATGCCTGACTCCCTATGTGGCATGTGTGTATTGGCAGATTTACATGTGCTCAGTAGACATGCGTTGTTCTCGTAGTGCACTCACTCTTCCTTGTCACTTCCAAATTACTGCAGAGCGCCTCCTGTTGCCCGAAGAATTCCAGACTTGGCCACCATGCAGGAGAATGACAGGATCCGGCTCTACCGCTTCACCCAACCGTTGATTCTGGAGCTGACGGCGAGACTGGCACCACACCTGCAACCGCAGCACAGGTATCCTACGGCACTGACACCCCAGCTGAAGGTAATGGCTGCCCTACATTTCCTTGCCACGGGTACCTTCCAATATACCATAGCTCATGTTGGTGGCATGTCCCAGAGCATGTTCAGCGGTGTGCTGCATGATTTCTTGGAGGCCATGTTGATTCACCTGGATGACTTCATCAAGTTCCCAACCCCTGAACAGATGACTGAGGTCAAACGTGGTTTCTATGCCCTGGGAGGGATGCCCCATGTCATTGGGTCCATAGATGGGACACATGTAGGTTTGGTACCACCACACGCACGGGAGGTGGCGTACCGCAATCGGAAGCACTACCACTCCATCAATGCCCTTGTGGTGTGTCTGTCCAACATGGTGATTTCACATGTCTGTGCTCGTTTTCCAGGATCAGCACACGATGCCTACATCATGAGGCGTAGCGGGATGCCTGATATGATGATGCAGCTGCGCAACGAACGTGCATGTGTTGTTGGTGGGTACAGTCTGTCTGTCCTGTATTCTGTTTGGCCGAGCAGCACTACCGCTTCGCCTGTTCTAACGATATCCATGTGCTTTCCATTTAGGGGACGCTGGCTATCCCAACATGCCTTGGCTGCTGACACCTCTCCGCAACCCCATCACGCCGGCCCAGCTCCGCTACAACACCGCCCATGGCCGGACAAGGCGAGTGATAGAGAGGACGTTTGGCATGCTGAAGAGCCGATTCCGGTGCCTCCACAAGACCGGCGGCGCACTCCCATATGCCCCGGCGAAGGTCTGCAAGATCTTCATGGTCTGCTGCATGCTGCACAACATGGCAGTTGAAAGAGCTGTGCCCCTCATCCTGGATCAAGATGACGAGGACCATTCACCCGTGGAGGACGAAGGGCTTGGCAATGGGGCTAGTGATGTGGAGGATGTGGAGCCGCAAGAGGACATCCGGACTCGGCTCATACGCGACTTCTTTGCTTAGTGGTGAGTACCAGGGTCTGAGTGTGCACGCATTGGTCCCCGTGTGGCATGCGTTGTGATGTGTGTCTCCACCTGCATGTATGGCACGTGGGTCAGAGGTGTGTGTGGGTGTGTCACTGGAGTGATGGTGGCAGTGATGGTAGTATTTCCCCAGACATAATTGTGACCTAGCATGTTGTCATACATACATGTGTCGAGTACATGCACATGCAAGTGGCTGTGCTTCTTGTGGCTGACTTCTTGTGTGTCTCTCTTCCCCAGGTACCTGCGCATGCCGTTTGCTGGTTGCATTGTTGTGGCACTGCTATTCCTCATGGACATGGCATCGTGGGCTGACTCAGCGTTACAGGCACGGACACGTTTGGAAGTCTCCATGGGGTAAGGGATGCATCTGGGGTGTATTGGGTGTGGCAGTTGTTCACGATGTGTGCACACTGCCCCGGTCGGGGTTTGGGTCCTCTGCAGACATGTGGCATCCCCATGGGACACGACATGCAGCTGGGTACACCTGAATAGATGGGCTGCCTGGTTGTCAGTCATCAGTGATGGGATGGTGGATTGTGATGAAGGCATCAATGTGTGTGACACTGCCCTCGGACACATACGGTTAACATTGTCTTGACATGGCGTGGGACTTCCACATCAGCGGATGTATGGTGTATGGCAGGCTCTCCGTGAGCAGCTGTGGGTATTTAGCTATTATCCGACACTTGTGTGCCAGTTCCATGGCTATCACGCATTTGTGCTGCAGAAGGGGGGTGCCAGTGTTGGAGCCACATGTTACTCCACATGATGTGTTCATGTGTACTTCAAGTTGCCTCTGCAATCCCAAACACATGACTATTAAAGGTGTCCCTATGCCTCCAAGGTGCCTCTTCTCAGTCAATGCTGGTGTGTTGGCACGGTGCATCCTGCATGTCTGGCATGGTATTCCCTGATTGTGGCTATGTGTCAATGTGTCGAGTGGCAAGATGCAAGCTGTGTGTGTGTGCTGAGACTGTGTAATGGGCATGATGTCCATGACTGTGTGGGTATTGTGACATGTGCCATCCCCATGCATCCAACGTTGTCCATGACCCCATTCTCTGCATCCACCGGACTCAAGCTTGCAGGACATGGTTCTGCCACCTGTCTACACGTACCTGGGTGCCCCCCAGGACACGGGCCAGGATCCCTGACCTCTGCGCATGACTGTTGCTGTACTCAATGTGTCTGTCAGCACGGTTGTTCGGCCACCCCCTCAGCTGGTTCTGACCATCACGGGTGTGTATGGTGCTCCATGTCTGTCTTGCCTAGAAAACTGTGACCCATGTGTCCTGTGCCAGACTCAGGCCCCAGGGTGTGGATGGTTGAAGTGAACAGATGACTCAGGCATGTTTAGACTGTACAAGACACATGTTAGGTAATAATGCTACCAGCAGGCATCTACTCTTAATAGTGTGATTTATTATTGGGGGGGGGGGGCCAAGTGAGGGCCTTTCCGGGATTAGGGAATCCAAAGTTCAGTAGGGGAGTTGGTGTCCTTGCCATTGGAAATCCTCAGAGTCCATGCCACAGTCTTTGTCAACATTGGTCAGCCAGTGACCAGCAGGGCCATGTGGCAGAGAATGTCTCTTGATGCTGTGATGCTGTTGCTCCAGTGGGCCAGGTGCCAGGCCAGGTGTCCTGGGAGATGGTGATGTAGCAGCCACCCTCACGGTCCTTTCCGTGGACGACCCGGCTTCCTGCGGGGAACCTCAGCAGCAGGCCGTGACGACGTCTGGGATGCTCCGTCGGATGTTTCCTCCTCCTCCTCATGATCCCTCCCTGTGGGTGGTGATGTTCTCCGCCTTCTGGCACAGGGAGGGTCGGCCATGGTGTCGGCCATCCGACGGAGTTCAGCGTGAATCCCCTGGGACGCCGTCACTTGCTCAGCCTGTCTGTCCTCCATCCTCCGTTGGTGTAGCTGTAGACAGGCTATTAGCTCCGCATGTTGCTGGGCCTGCTGGACCTTGATCCCCTCGAGGACGGACACAACCTGGGCCATGCCCGTGGTGTCCTGCCGGTATGAGTCCAGGATGTTACGGACATGGGAAAATACCGGATCCCCAGCCAACTGGTCAGGCTCGCGCCTCCGCCGCTCTCCACTCCCACCACCCCTGCCCACTTGCGTCTGGCCTGCCCTTGTGGGCACATCGGGTCTCCGGGACCCCTGAGGGGTGGCATTGGCGTTGTCGCCTGCCTCCTCCTGGGTGCCCGGGACACCGTGTCCCTCCTGGCGAGCCTGGCTGCATTGTGGTGTTGGGGCAGGGATCCTGGGTGTCTCCTGGGATGTGGCAGGAGTGGGGGTGGTGGTTGGCACGGTTGTACCTGACGCAGGTGCTGCAGGTGGTTGGACACCAGAGGGGCCAGGTCGGTCGGGGTCGTCCGCAGAGTGGTGAGAGTGGTCGCTGCCGGTGGGATCGGTCTCCTGCAGATCCGGGTCCTGTGAGTGTTCCCCCCCAGTGTTGGGGGGTGCAGCACGGCGTTGACCTGTGTGTGAGAGAGACAATGTTACTTTTGATCCATGCAACATCCATGTTGCATCCGTTACAAAGTTGGCACATTTCCTCTTGGAATTAGGATCTGTCTTGCATTCCACTCACAGTGCACTTGTGCATGTGTGTGTCCCTTGGGCACCAATTTGGCCCCTTTAACTATGTGTGGCACAGTCTTACTTGCTGCGTCAAGTGTGACTGCAGTCAGCAGTGGAGTGTGCATGTGTGCCGAGCTATGCGTTTGCGCCTTCCTTGTAGCACTGTACATGTGCACATGGAGTGGATCCACACACTCATATGATGCAGGTGGCTGTCCTTGTGCTCGTGTACAGGTTGTAACATGGCCCTGCGTTTTGCCTTGATGAAGAGGGGGGGTTCTGGCACTGGGCACCCTTGTCTACATGCACGCAGTCCACCTGCTGACGAGCAGACATTCCCACACACCAAAGGACTGATTTGCTCTCCCTGTGTCTCCCTCCTTCTCTGTCCCCCTCTCCCTCCCTCTCTGTCCCCCTCTCCCTCCCTCTCTGTCCCCCTCTCCCTCCCTCTGTGTCCCCCTCTCCCTCCCTCTGTGTCCCCCTCTCCCTCCCTCTGTGTGTCAGCCTCCTCCCTCTGTCCATCTTCCTGTGTCTCCCTCCCTCTGTGTCCCCCTCTCCCTCCCTCTGTGTGTCAGCCTCCTCCCTCTGTCCATCTTCCTGTGTCTCCCTCCCTCTCTGTCCCCCTCTCCCTCCCTCTCTGTCCCCCTCTCCCTCCCTCTCTGTCCCCCTCTCCCTCCCTCTGTGTGTCAGCCTCCTCCCTCTGTCCATCTTCCTGTGTCCCCCTCCCTCTCTGTCCCCCTCTCCCTCCCTCTCTGTCCCCCTCTCCCTCCCTCTGTGTGTCAGCCTCCTCCCTCTGTCCATCTTCCTGTGTCTCCCTCCCTCTCAGTCCCCCTCTCCCTCCCTCTGTGTCCCCCTCTCCCTCCCTCTGTGTCCCCCTCTCCCTCCCTCTGTGTCCCCCTCTCCCTCCCTCTGTGTGTCAGCCTCCTCCCTCTGTCCATCTTCCTGTGTCTCCCTCCCTCTGTGTCCCCCTCTCCCTCCCTCTGTGTGTCAGCCTCCTCCCTCTGTCCATCTTCCTGTGTCTCCCTCCCTCTCAGTCCCCCTCTCCCTCCCTCTGTGTCCCCCTCTCCCTCCCTCTGTGTGTCAGCCTCCTCCCTCTGTCCATCTTCCTGTGTCTCCCTCCCTCTCAGTCCCCCTCTCCCTCCCTCTGTGTCCCCCTCTCCCTCCCTCCGTGTGTCACCCTCTGTCACCTTGGCCCAGCTTCCTGGGCACACACTGTTAGCAGAACTTTGAGTGGCCCTTGGCCTGTTGATGTGAGTTTGTTTCTGATCTCCAGGCACCCATTTTGTCTGCTGTGTGTCTGTGCGCTGCTGCTGTGGTGGTGTGTGCTGCCACTCTTTCACACTGTTGGCTGTTCATTAGCTGCTGGCATGTGCAAAACGGTGCCTTCACCCCCATGTGTTGATGCAAGGCATCCGCCATTTGCTGGCAAGTCATTCCTGTGTTGGGACACAGTGTTTGTCTGGCTGTGACCTAGGCCATATGGGCAGAGGGCATTGTTGTCTGCTTTGGAGTCGCACTATGTGATTCTTGGTGCCCACACTCCCGCCATCCGGGTTACCGTGTCATGTGTTGTTGTCTTCTGTGGCCTGTGACTTGACATTGTCCAGCTGGGTGCATGGGGCATGGTGGCAGCAGTGGCATGTGCCTGCTCATGGAGTGTGGTTGAGTAATGCGATGGCTTGTGGTGGTTGCGTGCCTGTTAGTAATTTTGTTTGTGGTTGCAGTTCCCCCCATGTGAGGTGCGTTGTTTGTGTACTCACCCGGGTCTCGGAGTCCTTCTACTCCTTCAACTGCCTCCACCGGCAGTATGGCCATCACCCTCTCCTCCCAGGGATGGTACTGTACGGGTCTGCGGGAGGGCCCTCCTCCGGTGGCGTTGGCCTGGTCGTGTTCCTCCTGTCTCTTGGCTCTGACCCTCCTCCGCAGATCGTACCACCTGTTCTGGCAATCCTGCTTGGTCCTCCTGGTGTCCGCAACAGCATTCACAGCATCGACGATGGTCTGCCACATGGCTGTTTTGGCTGCCTGGCTGGTGCTTCTGACCAATGTTCCAAAGATCTGTGGCTCGACTCTGAGGATTTGATCAACAAGGACCTCCAACTCTCGGTGACTGAACTTTGGATTCTTGGTAGTGGGCATGGTGAGGGGTGTGGGTGGGGATGGTGTGGGTGTGGGGGGTGTGTGGATGTTGGGGGGGGTGTGGATGGTTGTGTGTGTGTGTGAATGTGATGAGAGGGTGTTTGTGAGGGTGGTCGTGTGAAGGTGTGCAAGTGTAAGATGTGGTGTCGCTTGTAGTCTGGTTCTGTGGTGTCTGGCAGCAGTGGGTCTGTTGCAAAGGCTCATGGTTTGTGTGTGTGGGCCCTTTTTATTGGTCCATGGGTGGGTGTGGCAGTGTTTGAATTTTGGGTGGGTGTGTTATAAGGAGTGGTGGTGTATTGGGCCTCTGTTTGTTTTTGACAGTTGCAGGTCAGTGATTGTGTTATTTTAGTGGTTGTTGGCCATGTTTAGTGGCTGTGTGCCTTTCGAATGGTGTATTGTTGAGTTGTTTTGTTTTGTCCTTGTTGTGTACGTGCGTTTTGAGCGTGTGTACGGTGTGTACATGGGCCATTTGGTTGTACGATTTGGTCCTTGTGTGTGGCTTTGTACGACTCGTACATGCGGTTGTGATGTTGGGGCATGGGGTGCGCTCCGTACTTAGGAGGTTGTGTTGGGGGTGCGCCAGGAACGTACTGGGGTGGGGGTACGACTGGAACGTACTGGGGTGTACATAGACGGTGGTACGACACGTACAGGGGTGGGGGGGTGTACATTGACGGTGGTACGACACGTACAGGGGTGGGGGGGTGTACATAGACGGTGGTACGACACGTACAGGGGTGGGGGGGTGTACATTGACGGTGGTACGACACGTACAGGGGTGGGGGGGTGTACATAGACGGTGGTACGACACGTACAGGGGTGGGGGGGTTTACATTGACGGTGGTACGACACGTACAGGGGTGGGGGGTGTACATTGACGGTGGTACGACACGTACAGGGGTGGGGGGGTGTACATTGACGGTGGTACGACACGTACTGGGGTGGGGGTACGACTGGAACGTACTGGGGTGTACATGGACGGTGGTACGACACGTACAGGGGTGGGGGGGTGTACATTGACGGTGGTACGACACGTACAGGGGTGGGGGGGTGTACATTGACGGTGGTACGACACGTACAGGGGTGGGGGGGTGTACATTGACGGTGGTACGACACGTACTGGGGTGGGGGTACGACTGGAACGTACTGGGGTGTACATGGACGGTGGTACGACACGTACAGGGGTGGGGGGTGTACATTGACGGTGGTACGACACGTACAGGGGTGGGGGGGTGTACATTGACGGTGGTACGACACGTACAGGGGTGGGGGGGTGTACATTGACGGTGGTACGACACGTACTGGGGTGGGGGTACGACTGGAACGTACTGGGGTGTACATGGACGGTGGTACGACACGTACAGGGGTGGGGGGTGTACATTGACGGTGGTACGACACGTACAGGGGTGGGGGGGTGTACATTGACGGTGGTACGACACGTACTGGGGTGGGGGTACGACTGGAACGTACTGGGGTGTACATGGACGGTGGTACGACACGTACAGGGGTGGGGGGGTGTACATTGACGGTGGTACGACACGTACTGGGGTGGGGGTACGACTGGAACGTACTGGGGTGTACATGGACGGTGGTACGACACGTACAGGGGTGGGGGGGTGTACATTGACGGTGGTACGACACGTACTGGGGTGGGGGTACGACTGGAACGTACTGGGGTGTACATGGACGGTGGTACGACACGTACAGGGGTGGGGGGGTGTACATTGACGGTGGTACGACACGTACTGGGGTGGGGGTACGACTGGAACGTACTGGGGTGTACATGGACGGTGGTACGACACGTACAGGGGTGGGGGGGTGTACATTGACGGTGGTACGACACGTACAGGGGTGGGGGGGTGTACATTGACGGTGGTACGACACGTACTGGGGTGGGGGTACGACTGGAACGTACTGGGGTGTACATGGACGGTGGTACGACACGTACAGGGGTGGGGGGGTGTACATTGACGGTGGTACGACACGTACTGGGGTGGGGGTACGACTGGAACGTACTGGGGTGTACATGGACGGTGGTACGACACGTACAGGGGTGGGGGGGTGTACATTGACGGTGGTACGACACGTACTGGGGTGGGGGTACGACTGGAACGTACTGGGGTGTACATGGACGGTGGTACGACACGTACAGGGGTGGGGGGGTGTACATTGACGGTGGTACGACACGTACTGGGGTGGGGGTACGACTGGAACGTACTGGGGTGTACATGGACGGTGGTACGACACGTACAGGGGTGGGGGGGTGTACATTGACGGTGGTACGACACGTACTGGGGTGGGGGTACGACTGGAACGTACTGGGGTGTACATGGACGGTGGTACGACACGTACAGGGGTGGGGGGGTGTACATTGACGGTGGTACGACACGTACAGGGGTGGGGGGGTGTACATTGACGGTGGTACGACACGTACTGGGGTGGGGGTATGACTGGAACGTACTGGGGTGTAGGTAGACGGGGCTGTGACACGTACTGGGGTGGGGGTGTGGCTCGAACGTACTGGGGTGTAGGTACACGGGGGGTACGACACGTACTGGGGTGGGGGTGCGACTGGAACGTACTGGGGTGTACATAGACGGTGGTACGACACGTACAGGGGTGGGGGGGTTTACATTGACGGTGGTACGACACGAACTGGGGTGGGGGTACGACTGGAACGTACTGGGGTGTACATAGACGGGTGGGGGTATACATATACGGGGGGTACGTGTCGGACGTACGGGGGCTGGGGGGAGTGTTGGGCGCGTATGCGGGCACATGTCTCCATGGTTGCTATTGGTGTTCGGTGCGGACGGTGTTTTTTCCATACGGTTGTAGGCTCGGACGCACGGGATGGATCGTGATTCCTCGGTCGGACTTGGATTTTTACGTTTGTAAGGTAAATCGTCCGAGGACGTGTCGGACACATTTTCCGACCCGAGGACGTGTGGGGAATGATTCCCGGTGCGGGTCGTATGGACTTTTTACCATGCGAATCGTGATTGCCAGTTCGTACGGCATTTGTACGATTCGTACGGTAAAAAGACCCGATACGAGTCGCACGGGGGAATTTTTTACCGGATCGTGATCGGCACCTAAGTCTCAGTTTGAGTTAAAGGTCCATCCACTCAAGTGCAGCTTGTACTTGAATTTGCACCAATGATTTCCATGATTCAAACTCCATCCAGCGCTGCTTCAGTATCCATAGCATGTGCAAATAGTTGTTTAATTAAGCCACAAGTGTGCGAAAAACTTAGTTCTCACAGTTCACATGCATTTTTATTTAGAGCACTGGAGTCTGCAGAATTCATAATGAAAATGATAAATTAGGGATGAGCACAATCTACCACAAGAAGACTAGTTCAATGCGAAAATGTCCGTGGCAAAATATTTTTTACTCAGACCTAGTACCTCACTGATAAAAATCAGGTGAATTTTTTGTTATAGAAAATGGTGAAAATGTGCACATTTTCCATTTCTTAAAATCTGGGCAGAAAGCCTGTATAAGAAAAATCTTGCACAGGACTAGTTATGTCTTCTGAACAGAAAGATAGGAAATCCATACACTTACTGCTTATAAAAAATAAGAGGGACACATGAAAAACATAGAGCTATTTCTACACATTATAGCTTGCTTCACATTGAAAATATATTCAGTAACATATCCGTAAGAATTAATTTTCATGCATTGTTGTTCTCAAATTGTATTAATAACGTGTCGTGCAATATTTGCATCAATCTGCTGTATAGCCAATTTTTGTTGAACTTAAGAAAAATTATATCAAGTATGGTAAATTGTTGGAGATGTGTTTCCTGTGCCTAAAGATGGCTTTGTGCAGGTATGCATTTTCTGTTCTGTTAATGCTGTTGTTCTTGTAGACCTCGTATTACTTTGTGTACGAGCAGAAATCAATAGCAGGGCCTTGTAGGGTGGAGGAAGAGTGTAAGCGCACGAGACAATAACAGATAAGGCCTGCTGGCCGAGACAGGCTTTTATCACTGGAACTGGAGCCTGGCGAGCCCAGTGGTCTCAGCGGTATCTGATACACTATAAGTGCCAACAATCTTCTGTGCTTTTAAGAGATGGTATCAAAGAAAGATAAAGGGACCATAAAGTATATATATCATGAAACCACACCGGAGGAGCCCTCGAGGTCAAAGCAAAAGGCAGCATCCTTTCTTCTGCAGCCTCTGCCCTGCCTCATTGTCATGAAAGGATCTTATATCAGTGTACATCCCAAATGGTAAAGCAATGGATGTGCTGTGAGACTGATACTGGAAATGAGGATGCTTTATTTTCCTGCAGATGACAAGAAACAGACACATTGTTTTCTCGTGTAACAATGATCCGCGAGCAGACATGCCTCCCCTGTCTTAATAGGCCTCTTCTCTTTAAAGGTTGTCGCTCAGCTATTAGCAGGCCTTTACGGGGAGCATGCTTGTGTAGAAATGCACATGCTTGTACGATTGCTATATCCTGGAAAATTACATTCAGAATGGCAAATTCGGGTCGTGTATCCTTTTTTTTAGCATGTATCATGCACATTAGTGCTTTATTTCGACATTCACACCTCAGAATGGTGTATAATTCAGAAGCACTATGGGGCATATCAACAAGCAGGCGATAAAAAATTATCGCCGCTTTTGCGGCCGTTTTCGGCCGAAAAGCGGCGATAATTTTATCGCCTAATCAGCAAGGTCACGCTAACACGTGAAACCTTGCTTTAGCGTCAGGATTCGTAACACCCAGCTTTGCATCTCTAATGAGATGCAAAGTGGGCGTTCCTGACCTGGCATGACAGGAGAAAGCATAGCGTCAGGAAAAGTAGCGATAACACCTGTTATAGCTACTTTCCTAACACCTGCTTCAGGACTGACTTAGCCATGATATCCTATGGAAGGAGGATATCATGGCTAAGTTTGTGAGCCCCTATCAACAAGCTAACGTGAGATTATCGCTGGGTTTCCAGCGATAATCTCACGTTAGCCAGTTAGCGCCAGGATTTTTATCGCTGATGAGATAAGCGTTGCTAATAGCACGCTATCTCAGCGATAAAAATCGGCGCTAGCCAGCGATAATTATCCTGGCGCTAAGTGTGCTCAGCGATAATTATCGCCGGTTGTTGTTGATATGCCCCATAGTTTTTCCCCATTATCAGGAATGAAAACTCAGACTGATGCAGTTTTCAGTGGGGAAATCCCACTTGGTGTTGCCTGGGGCAAAGCCTGCAGAGAAAATCCTGCTGGTGCGCTAACGTGGAATATTGTTTCAGGCTCAAAATCCTATTTGCACTCAAATTGAGATATACACGGAACTCGGAAAGGTTCTAGAGTATCTTGTTGCACCAACTACTGAATCCTTGCAAATGGATTCAAAGACAACAGTATTAGGAATTGTTTAAAATGTCCTCTTCCTATCTGGAAACTCAGCCGTTTTATACATCATTTAAGACATTTGAAGGACAAGTCTTCCTGGGCCGAATAGCTGTAATCCATAAAATGGATAAAATTGTTGATTTGCAATTTTATTCGACAGTGAGCATATGCGCCATCAAGCCCTAAAACGAAGAGGATATTATTTTTAAATGTAAGAATACAAGCATGGAAGTTAAATTGACCTCTTACAATCCTCGGTATTGTGCAAACTTGCTCCTCTTACAGTTACCTCTTTCCTCCTTTTGTTACCTCTTTTCTCTGAAGCTTACAATTGACTGCCATATTCTATGAAAAACATCTATTTCACGGGGAGTAACTGTAACCTATTCTCACATTATGCTGTGCAAAGAATCTTCCCGCCACTTGAACACTGAGGGCCTCATCTACAAGAAAATTACACAGCGCTGTGCCGAAAGCCATTTAGCTGCACTGTGCTTCGTCATTTCCAAAGGTATACATTGTATTAACAACAATATGACGCATCCCTGAGCTTTCCCATGTGCAGGTGACCAATTGGGTGCCATGCGCAAGCACAGGCACCCTTGCATCATTTTGCAAGAGGGCCTTCGCTGCGGGGATGATTTTATTATACAGGAAGGAACACCTTTTTGCACAAAAACAATCATGAATGGCATTCTGCAGCACACAAAGAAAGAGGAAAAAACAAGGAGAAATAAAAGTATTTCTCCTCATTGCACAATTCCTAATCTTCCTTTGGAGAGGCGTAGGATTTTGACGCATTCCTAGTTTTACAAAATGTTGTAAATCTGTGAATGCGTCAAGTTCAAAGGATGTTGCATGGGAAAATCCACACCAACACCCTTTTCACGCAGAGTCAATCAATCAATCAATTGATTGATTGATTGATTCACGCAGAGTAATGCATGAAAGGGGCCCTTATTTACAAGGCCATGAAAACTCATGCAGGGTGACTTAATGTGGCTTTGCAAATATGAGCAAGCCCATTGCACCATCAGTGCATCAAACAAAGTGACGCAACGGCAGAGTAATAGGCTTGTAAGCCCCATATTGATCAGACAAAGTCTGCCTCAACTGCCCTTTGGGATGAGTTTTGTACAGCCGCCAACTGGAAGAAAAGCCATTCTCCCAATTGACTTCCCTGGCCTACCCGAACAATTTCTGAATAGGAACTAATGAATTCATTTTCCCACTAGGCGATTTGAGCATCTTAGCAGATGGACACTGAACTTATATTGGTCAAAGGGATGCAGTTGGCACATACATCCTCATTTTTACCAAACTGGTTGATTACAGGGATATCATGAACCTTCCTCTCACCACCCCTCCCCCTTGCTTTAGCAGCTACTGCCGGGGTGGATTTATTTATGGGCCTCTTATGTCTGCAACTCCTCAGATAAAAGCTCATAATTAACAAGAAAGGAATATAGTGTAAATAGAAGAGCAAGCAGGAGCAAGAAAGAATGAAAGATGAGTAAATAAGGGAAAGAAGGAAGACATATTGAAAAGAAGGAAGGTATAAAGGAAGGATGAATGAGTAAGTAGATGAATGAATGGGTGGTTAGATGACTGCTTAGTTAGATGGATGAGTGGGTGAAAGGATGAGAGAATGGATAGGTGGATAGGCAGGATGGCAGAATACATGGTTGGATGGATGAATGAATAAGTGAATGGACAGGTGAAAGGATGGCAGAGTAAAGAGATGGATAGATAGGTTGTTGGACAGGTGAAAGTATGACAGCGTGAAAGGATGGATGGATAAATGAATGAACGGATAAGTGGATGGGCAGGTAAACAGATGGCAGAGTGAAAGGATGGAATGATAGGTGGCTGGACAGATGAACAGATGGAGGAATAAAGGGGTGGACAGGTGAAAAGATGGCAGATGGAGGAGCAGAATCAATGGATGGTAGAGTGGAGGGATGAGTGAATGGATGGCAGAGTGGATGATGGACTGGATGGATGAATAGATGGCAAGGTGGATGGATGTATGGATGGCAGAGTGGATGGATGGATGGGAGAGTGGATGGATTGATCGATCATAAAGAGGATGGCTGGCAGAGTGGATATATGGATGTAGATAGAATGACGGATGAAAGAAAGAATGGATGACAGAATGTGAAGGAGAAATGGTGGATATCAGTGGATGAATGCAAGAGATAAAAGCTTATATGAATGGATGCTTTGATGGAAAAGACTAGAGAGCTCTTAAAGGGAGGTTTGGGGGCTCACTTGCTTGGTGCCATTAGAGTTCAAAGCGGGGGCATTTAAATGATCTGGCTACTCCTTTGGTTGAATACATACCCCTAACCCACCTGACACATGGTTCTCAATGTACATTAGTCCTGTACACACTTACTACCCGTGATTCTATAATTCAACATCATCGTCTGATTCAGTATGATGTTCTGTCTTGGTGCTAAACCCAAACCAGAGTAAGTTGGAATTACGTATTGCTTAAAATACATGTACTGAAACATCATGTACATCCATACTAATACATTCCTTCAAACATTCCATACATCCTTTTGTATTGTCATCTCATGGTCTGACAATCTTACAGAGTTTGAGAGTCAGCTCTACAAGACACTGAATAATGAAGTAGTACTTCATGAAGGAATGCACAAATTAGCCAAATGCAAATATCAAAAGTGGTCAGCTGACAAAAAGTAAGCTTTGGAGTGACACGAAAGAAGCCAAAAATAGACAGGGGAAAACCAAACTCTTCCACTGAAAGCACTGCTTTCCACAACAACAGCTACTGACAGCAAAAAGTGGTGATAAATCATACGCAAGCCTCCTAAATCACCAGCATTGCCTTACTAGTACCTTAGTGAACATAAATGGCTTGAGAACAACCCATAACAACATTTGGTAAGTTGAACACAACACAGACACCCTTTTTTTCAATCCATAGATAATGGTGGTTCTATTTTATGGGTTGGTAGTTCCATCATTCTTCCCAATCAAGCGGCCACTATCACTGGGACCCCACCAGGCTACTGAAGTCAGCCCAGACATTACCATTTGATGCCAAACAATTATTTACACATGAATCCAACACCACAGCATTATGTGCTCTACTATATGTTGCTCCTTTAAGTGACTCCTCTGTTTCAAAGTTCAAAGCAATGTAAGCATCACAAAGGACTGTTTCTGTGTGTTCTAATCTAACCACCTGACAGGCAACTATGATCAGCTTACCTTAATCTGGTTACTCTAATAAATTATGTAAAGATGGTATGTGTAAAGGTGTCTGCAGATGTAAGAGTCTTCCTTCTTCTTATCATCTATTTTGAAACTGAGTACATGAGTTTTAGAAGATTACTTAAACATTATCTCTTACATTAATCATACATACCTTTTTGTCTTCTTTTTTCTTTCTAGCCGTGTTGCTCTGCCCATTTGCCTCCCTTCTGTTGAAATGCAAGTATGAGGCCAATTGCTTTGCACAGATCCTTATCCAAAAACATTATTGAGTTAACTAAATAAGATATGTACATTCATATCATCATCTATTCCTAGGCCTAAATAAATACTGTTATCCTTCCTACACACTCATATTTAATCTCATGCTTAGAAAATATATAATCCTGACTGTTATCTATCCTTACACACAGACACACACCCACGCAGACTCCCTCACAAACACACACACACGCACATACACACACACACACACACACTAATGAAATATTGGTTTTCATCACATTCTCAAACACCAACAACATGCATAGACTCACCTTTCATACAAACACTAAACACACAGACACAGAAACACACACACTCACACACAGATGCAAAATAGTCATTATATTTAAGGTCATTTAAACAGACACTGTCAGAAAGTGCCTATTTTTGTGTGGTTACCCCTATTGTTTGTGGACTGGTGATGCTATCTTTTATTAAACTCATCACACTGTGAAACTATGTGCTGTGGCCACTGAAATATGATAAATTTGGATAACTCCCAATTAGTATATTTAACTTTCCATTAAGGCTATAGTATATGGTGCATCAAATATACTTATGCATGGAAAGTTGAATGGTACCTGTAGAATACGGTACATGTTGTGCAATCCACTATGCAGATAAAGAAAACATGGTTTAGGCCTACCTGTGTAGCATGATTCCTGCACCTTTTAAAACAGCAAGGGAACATGTTAAGATAATCCCTTTTGACAGCAAAAGTCTTACTTTCAAATATGTAGTAGTAACCCTTAAGTAGGCCTAGCAGCTCATAAGGTGGGATACCTTGGGGCAGATTTATGTTTCCTGGCGCATCCCTGCGAATCAGCAAGGATGCGCCAGGAAAGATGCGTCACGCAAGTTTACCCTTGCGCCACACATGATGCGCCGCATTTACAATGCGGCACATCATGGCGCAGGAATAAACAGATGCGTGACGCATCCGATGGCTTTAGGTTGGCGCAGTGCTTCAGTTGCGTCGCAAGCACGACGCAACTCCAGCACTGCGCCAAACTACCCTATCCCTAACATGGTGCGTCAAGCCTTACGCCTGCTTCAAGCAGGCGCAGGGTTTTGGCACATCAGCGTTGGGAAAGTGACTCAGTCAAATCTTATAGATTTGACTGAGTCACTTTTCAGGGGCGTTCCTGCGACGGAACGCCACCCCCTCTGTCGACACGCCCACGTGAAACCTGATGCAGGTTTTACGTGGCGCAGGGCTTTACATCGTGACGCATCTCCATAGATGCGTCACGATGTAAATATGGCGCAACGTGGCGCAGGGTTTACACCGCCGCTGCGTCACAAAAGTGACGCAACGGCGGCGTAAAAGTGGCGCATCTCCGATATAGATCTGCCCCCTTGTATTTAAAAGTGGTACATACAACAATTTCATGTTGGCATGTACCTAAAATGACTAGTCCCTCAAAAGCTATGTATACGTTGAGGACTGTAGCTGTTTTATTTGAAAAACTACAGGTTTAGTTAAAATAATAATTCTACTATATTTGGTTTGGGATAAGATACCCAGAAGAATCTACCACTATTTAATGCTTATTAAAAATACAATCCACTAGTAAGTCTAATTCTTAATAAATATTGTGGAAAGTAACTTCTAAACAATTGTAATTTGTCTGCCTGAGAACTCAATAGGCTAATTAGAATTAACTTGCCAGCATCCAAACCCTGTCAGGGGTTCCCCTTAGTGTGGAAACTGCTCCCAGAGCTGACACAACGGTTTAGGCCTTTTTTGAAAGAAGCTCAGGGTGTGAGGTATGTGATTCCTTTCAGTTCAGAAAGAGCAACAAGAGAGGGTCCAGGATTTTCATTTACTTGAAAGGGACCAGGGTCCTGTCACAGTTTTGTGTAGAGGGAGAACTAGGGAATGAAAGTCTATGTTCCCTGGGCCATCTGTATCCATATTAGCACAAAACTTGTGGAAGAGAAGATGGCCCCAGAACCAGTTTGGTGTAGTTGAGGAGGAGGGGACTACTCCTTTCCCTAAACGTACCCTCAGCTGGCACACCAGCAGTCTACAAGAGCAGAAGGGTGATGACCTAAGGGACTTTACTCAGAATAAAGATGCTTCTTCATTGTCCAGTAAATTCTTCAAAAGCACCACTTCACTCACAGCTTCTTACAACCACAGGGCTCTTGTTTGAGCCCTAACTTGTTTAACATTTATATATGGTACCTCTTGCTAAGATTATTGAGCCTTACGGTTTTGAAATAATTGGGCAGATTTACGTTTTCCTGGCACATCCCTGCAAATCAGCAGGGATGCGCCAGGAAACTTGCTACACGCATCTCCATCCTTACACCACAACGGATGAGCCGCATTTACAATGTGGCGCATCGTGGCGCAAGGAAATGCAGATGCGTGTCGCATCAGCTGGCGTAAGGTTGGCGCAGTGCTGGAGTTGTGTCGCGAGCAAGACGCAACTCCAGCATTGTGTCAACCCTGCCTATGTATTTGTATTTGTATTTGTAGGGGAATTTATATAGCGCATGTATACCGACAGGTCTCTTAGCGCCAGACGCGCCATGTTATGTCTAACGCAGGGGGGTCAGAAAAGTGACTGAGTGCAATCTTGTAGATTTCACTCAGCCACTTTTACGAGGCGTTCCTGCGCCGGAACGACCCCCCTGCGCCAAAACACCCACATGAAACCTGATTCAGGTTTCATGTGGCGCAGGGCTTTACAACTTGACGCATCTCCCTAGATGCGTCACGTTGTAAATACCCCACAGCATGGCACTGGCTTTACGCCGCCGCTGTGTCACAGAAGCGATGCAACGGCAGCGCAAAAGTGGCATACGGGGCTTGTAAATCTGCCCCAAGATCTTATGCTGACGATACCCAGCTGACTTTCATGTTTGAATCAAATCTGGCCACAACTAAAAAGTGCTCTGCTAAGGGAATGTTAGCCATCTCCAGCTGGATGACTGGCAACTTTCTACAATTAAATGCAGACAAGACTGAGGTCAAGTTGTTTGGCAAAGCCACCTCTCTATGGTCTGATGAGTGGTGGCCTCCCCAAAGGGGTTCAGTTCCATCAACCAAACAATCCGCAAAGAACCTGGGCATAAACATTGATCAAGTCCTCTCTATGAAAGATCACATTTTGGCTACCGCTGGTTTGTGCTATTGTAATAGGTGTCTTCTTTGCAGAATATTTCCCTACCTCCCGATTTCTGCCAGAAGAACTTTAGTAGAAGCCCTGGTAGTGAGCTGACTATGCTACAGCAATGCTCTAATGGCTGCAGTAAACAAGACGCTTGTGGCTAAACTAAAGGTGCTTCAAAATACGGCAACCAAGCTTGTTCTCAATCTTCTATCTGGTACACCATTGGCCCCTTCACTAAAGGCTCTGCATTGGCTGACAGTAAGAAAAAGGAACATTTTTAAGATCTGCTGTTTCACACATAACGCCTTAAGGAGCAAATGCCCCATTTATCGCCAACAGAAAATCAAATCGTATGTACACACCAGAAACCTAACATCCAAGGATCGAGCCCAGCTGTGCGTACCCTGCTTCCGCTTGGCCAGATGCAGGAGAGAGTCTTTTCTTACCCGGACTCTTCCTATTGGAATAAGCTCCCAATGCATATTTGTACTTGCATGAACAACTGCCAATTTAGAAAACTGTTGAAAGCCTACCTACTTTAAAGTGACCTGCCCTTGTGGATGCTTGCTTGCAACTGTTGTCAGCATCAAGATGCCCATGGGTGATTCAAGCGCTATAATAATTATAATTACCATGACATAGCAGAACATATCTGGACATGAAGTGTTGGATTTGGCCCTCTCTGTAGGGTCATCCCGAAATGTTTCTCCTTTACACCTCCTGAATTTCGTGTTTATTGGCGTTAGGACTCTTACCACTGCTAACCAGTACTAAAGTGCTTGAGCTCACTCCCTAAAATATGTTAAATTGGCCTACTTATTTTACTTATAAAGTCCCTGTTAAAGTGATATTACTTGTACTCAGGGCCTGTAAATTAAATGCTACCAGTTGGCCTGCCACCCTCTTCAGTAGCCCATTAAAACAACTCTCAGGCCCACCACTGCAGCTTATGTACCGTTTTAAGCTGCCAATTCGATCTGGCATAATAAACCCAGACCTTAAACTCCCTTTTTAATACAAATAAGTCTACCATAAAGTAGGCTACTTGTGTACTTGTGTGGTGTAGTGTACTTTAAAAATGGGACATGCAATTTATTTTTCACTGCTGTGAGGCCTTTCTCTCCCATAGGATAACATTGAGTTACATTATTATATTTAAAAGGTAATAACTTTTGTTTGGCAGCAGGTGGAAATGTCATGTTTAGTGTCCAAAATGCTCTTTACAAGTGAAGTTGGCTTTCAAGTCACAATTCTGAAAATACCACTTTTATAAAGTTGCCATTTTCTTGCACTGACCATTTGATGCATCTAGCCTGCTTCTTGTGCCCCATGACTAGATGAAGCTGGCAGGTGGCCTTTGTGCGTTTCTCCTAGACAGTCATACAATAGGAAGGCTGGCTGTTTTCAGGATGGGTTCAATGGGCCATCCTTGCAGCGTGGGGGGGGGTGGTAGAGCTGTGCACAGGCCCACTTGCACTTCAAAGACACTGCCTCAGTTCACATACATGGAACTTCACATTAGCACTCCATTCATCCTGGGACCAGGGCAGGGAAGCAGGAAATACTTGACTCTTCTGTGGGGTGGATGGGTGACTCCAGAAGGCTTTTCTACTGGCACCAGGTATAAAATTATACCATTGAGACCGTATTTTCAGTTTGGTTCTGGACCTGCAGAGGACTCTCAGAGGAATGCCCTGCTGCCTGAAGCCTGGCCTGTGCCATCAGAGTACTGCCCTGCTGCTTGATACCTGTTTCTCTGCTTGAAATGAGGACTTCCAGAGTGGCCTAAAGGGCTGGTAGATTGACCTCCTAATCAGAGCCTCAGTGGCAGAAAAGGCTCAAGCCACTTGAACACACACCTGGATCCTGCCCGAGTAAGTCATGACCCTCCAAATGGTGCCCCTCCAGTCTTCACCCTTGGAAGTGATGCTAAAAATACCTATATAGTTCAAATCCAAAACTTGGGACTTAAAACATTTTCAGCCCAAAAATGCCCTGAGAACGGAGAGGAGACTGGGACTTGCCTGCTTACTGATCTGTCCAGGGTGCATCGCTGATCAGCTTGACTCTCAGAGGAATGCCCTGCTGCCTGAAGCCTGGCCTGTGCCATCAGAGTACTGCCCTGCTGCTTGATACCTGTTTCTCTGCTTGAAATGAGGACTTCCAGAGTGGCCTAAAGGGCTGGTAGATTGACCTCCTAATCAGAGCCTCAGGGGCAGAAAAGGCTCAAGCCACTTGAACACACACCTGGATCCTGCCCGAGTAAGTCATGGCCCTCCAAATGGTGCCCCTCCAGTCTTCACCCTTGGAAGTGATGCTAAAAATACCTATATAGTTCAATTCCAAAACTTGGGACTTAAAACATTTTCAGCCCAAAAATGCCCTGAGAACGGAGAGGAGACTGGGACTTGCCTGCTTACTGATCTGTCCAGGGTGCATCGCTGATCAGCTTGACTTCATGGTATCTCTCACTATGTTCTTTTCCACAGCAACACATTGTGTACAGTGCCTCCTGTGTAGAAGGGAACCCAGCCTTGTGGAGCCCTAATTGGTTACAGCCCTAAGCTTCATCCCGCTGGAGATTTTTGACTTCCAAAAATGAGGATAAGAATGAACAAAGAAATCATCACTATGACCCCCAGATGACAAGGCCTGCTTCTCAGACTCTGCCGGATGCCTTGCCCCACTGAACTTTACCTCCTAAGTCATTTTTTCAATACATTTCTTTAAAGTCCGATGGTAAGTGGACGCCGGGGCCCATCCACTTTGTGTAGCTGAACTGCGCTCCATTGCGGTCGGCCATAAAGTTCAACTTTGCAACTCTATTATGCAACTAATTGTCTGCAGTTGGCACTTTGATCTTTTAGGTGCTTATTTCACTTTAAACTTTTAACAATTCATACCTTCAATTCTACTGATTGGATTTGTATTGCTTTGGTGTCAAATTATTTATAAAATTGTACTCTATTTATTTTAATTAGTGAGGGAGTTTTCTTGTGTTGTGTTTTCACTTTATAACTGCTTGAGTACCTCATAAATACATTATAAATGTCCTAGTCTAAGTTAAGCCATACTGCTTTTGTGCCAAGCTGCTAGAGAGGTAAGCTCAGGTTAATTTGGTGACTTTTATGATTCACCCTGACAAAGACTGTGGCAGTTGCTTGAGAAGGTCTCACACCCTCCTCAACCAAGAACCTAATTTCTCACAAAGAGGAACTGAAGAGGACTGGACCTGCTGTTCTAACCTTTTTTGGAGACCCGAATGACTGGACCTGCCCCCACTTGTACCCAGGACTGAGAACTGGGCTCCAATGGGCAGATGGCTGAACTCCTATGTGGCTATAGGAACACTAAGAGCTGAATAGTCATTATTTCCTGAAGTGCCCAGCTGACCAGTAAAACTGGACTCTGTTAGTGGCCTCTGCTGTTATGAGTTCTGGCCCCCTAATTGTTGTCCCTGAAGTACTGGGAACTTTAGAAGTGGCTAAGAGGAGCTGCTCCAGAAAGTCTGAGAAGTTTCCAAGACCTCCAGAACTTCAGCAGATCCTCATGGCAAAGGTGTTCAACTTTGAGAGGACTTCATCAGATACAGCTTTCAGATTTACCCCACTGGAAGATTTTCAGTTCTAGAAAAACCTAAAGTAGAAATCTTGACCAGGCGAAAGTATGAAAACTATCTGCCTGAAGAGAAAACTTTAGTGGCTGTAAAATTTGACTTTTCCTGCTCTGAACTTTTCCTACAAAAACCAAGATTTTTAGCAGGACATTTTCCAATAGTTATATGATTTTGCCTGAAACAACTTTTGAAATCCATTTCAGACACCAAGGGCCTGATTAGATTTCGGAGGTAATTGTCCTGCTGTCTCTTTTCCGATGGATTCCCTATCTGTCTACTAGGTGGTTTGCCTCCCCTATTTAGATGGTGGCAGTTGGATGGATGAAAGACCATTGGAGTGCCACCGACTCTGTCAGAATAGTTCACCCGCGTTGATGAAGCCATAGGCAAAAGCGGTTGTCAGAGGGAGGACAGCCAGTTTGTCCACCAGGTCAATCACAATGTGGCTTCCTGCCTATGTGACTGTGCCGGTAAAACCTCCATACCTGAATTGGCAATTTGGAATGGATATAAAGTAGAAACTTACATTTTCTCACCTTCACACTTCCTTTTCCACCATGGACCCAATGTTCCAAGTCCTGCGTCTGCTGCTTGATGATGAACAAAATCAAAACCGTCATGGCCAGAATCAACTGTAAGCTCCACTTTTACCTGTTACCTTTTGACTTGTCTGCTAACATTTGCACTGGACACGTGTATTTTTAAAACTCTCTTACAAGCAATAGCATACCAATGTGCAATGAATATGTGTGTAATGTTGACGTTTAAGAAATTGAAGGATTACATTGTATTTAAAAATTTGGTGCAAGCGACCACTTGCACAAAAAAGGATATCAAACAAAAAATAAAAAAGTCACATACAGGTGTTTTTATAAATTGTCAAATTAAAACATGTGCTTTACACATCATTGGAATAAGTGCAATGTAACATGATGTAGCTAGTTAAGGTGTAACCTTTACCATATCAATTAGCTGTTAAATCAATGTTAGTCCCAAATTTAAATCATGTTACATATTCATCCATGTAACATCCTCCCTTGTCTGGTGCAAATCCTGTATTGTTTCCAAATTAAATAGTCCCATTTTTTTAAGTAATCAATGTGAAATAAAGATAACTGTAATGACACTTCAAAAAATAATTTGAACAGCCATTTGTTGGTGCAAGTGTCCATTATCATGATGAATGGCTGCACCTAAATACAAATGACCATCACATACTATTCTAACCAGTATATGCACTTAACAAAGTAAACATACAAAATATGTTGTTTTTTACTGACATAATAGTAAATAAAAATATGTACTTCACTTTTCAGTCAGAAACATTGCTAGGAATCAATCAAACAATTGCCAAGGGAAATTATTGTCAAAATGCTGGTTTATTACACCAAAGATATGTCTCTCAAGTAAAAATTTTAATAAATGGTAGTCCAATTGATCGTAATGTCCAGTGCACTGTTGTGCTGTAGCACTAAGCTTGACTCCTGAATAACTGCTAAGGGGAACCTCCCCAGGAAGGGAGATCTAGTACATACGGAGCAGGGACCTTAATGAGATTTCTGGGGAATGGGGTGAGTTGGGAGGGGTGGTCATGGGTTTGTGAGAGGTGGTTTTTGTTTTGGAGGGGTAGTTTTGGCTTTGAGAGGGGTGGTCTTGAGTATGCGGGGGATGGCTTGGGTTTTAGAAGGGGTGGCTTTGAATTTGGGGTGGGTGAGTTGGGGTATGAAAGGGGTCAAGACAAGTACAAATAAATAATCATCACAGGAAAAACAGGGACCAGGTTGGTTTGGGAGGTAGAGGGAGTGGCAGTAGGCTATGTGAGCGTGTCTGTTGAGGTTGCAGTTGCATGAGGGTCTAGTGTATGACGTGTATGTTTTGGTGTGTGTTTCTTCTTAGGTATATGTTGTTCTGGTGAGTGTGGGTGTTTGTGTTTTGTTGGAGTTGTTTCTAATGTAGGTGAGTATGTGGAAGAGTGAGCTGTTTGGCTATTGGTATGCTGGTGGTGGTGCATGTGCGTGTGCTAGTGGTATTTCATGTGGGTGAGGTGGTGGGGTGGTGTCTGTGGATATGCTTGCAGTTTGGGCTGTGGTGGTGGTGTCTGTGGGTGTGCTGGTGTTAGTTGTGGGTGTGGTGTCTGTGGGTATGCTGGTGGTAGTGGATGTTGGTATGGGTGTGGTGGTGGGTATGCTGATGGTAGTCTTAGTGATGGTGTGAGTGTGGTGTCTGTAGGTTGTTTGGGTGTGTGCCTGTGTTTTTTGATGAGCTTTTGTTTATTTGTGAGTATGCTGCCTGTGTGTGTTGGAAAATGTGCATGCTAAGGAGTGAGTGTGCTTGGGACAGAGCTGCGAATAGGGAATTGGGATGGAGAAGCGGCCTGAGTTGGGACACAAGTTTGGTCTAGTTGGGGGGCTGCAAGCAGTTAGGAGGCTAGGCTTGTAAATGCTTTCTGCAGGCCAGACATAGCACTATAAATGCCTTCCAGGTAAGTTACCATTTGTTGCATATGGTAACTAAGCCCCTGGATGGCATTCAGGAGTGCAATCAGGCCTACAGAGATATTCCATAGTAGGTCAATAGCCTCCTTACTCAGCACAGCCGGGGCACAGGGGCAGGCGGTGAGGTGCCTGCAGCGAAGGAGACACCATCCCTTTCAAGGGGGGATGGGTTAGGCCAACTGGGAGAACAAGAGAGATGGTGGAGATGGTTCTCTGGGCGGCGGACAAGGATGCAATTGGTTTAGTTCCTGTAGGGTCCAGGGACTGCTCACTTCTGGAGGCCACCGAAGATGATGTTGTTGAGCTAGGGGTCTTCTTTGCAGTATCCATACCCTCTGTGCCAATAGGTCCCTCTGTGATGGTGGTCTCAACACCCAAACCACAGTGGCCAGCTGCTTCCCTGACAAAGTTTTCTCTGCCTGCTCCTGATGATGCGGAAATTACATATACAATAGTTTTATTGACTCAGTGTAAACAGAACTGATCATGAACTTTAATCACAAAACAGTTTACAAGTTTTCATATTTCGCCTGCGTCAATGCTCTCAAACATTGGTTCTACATTAACCTAAGCTCATACATGTAGGCAACATTTTCAAAAACCATTTGGTCACAGTTTTGCAATTCCCTATAATAGCTCCTACATTATGTATAGGGCTCCCGGTTTTACCCATATTTATTTTTTGTCAACTTTATCAGTCTTTATCCATATTTATTATGGGTTTTGTGAAAAAAATAAAGCTAAAACTGGTACATTTCCGCATTTATTTAACCAATAAATATGCAGCCATACTTGAATGCCTGCCAGGTTTCAGTGATATGAAGACCTGCAGAACATAAATCAATGCACTTATATGCAAATATGCACATTTCAGTACCTGCCTGGTGCATATTTACTGCTGTAAAATGATGTAAGCCAAAAATACCTTTGTTCAGTGTGTTTACAAGGCCCAAAAATCTGCATTATTTTCATTAACAAAAAGTAAAATATGAATCAATGTGTGTCAACAAATATTGCAATGTTGTACTCATATTTGTATACACTGTAAGGCAGTTTCCTTTTTTTGGGCATTTCACAATAGTAACACTTACTTCAAGTAACTAAAGTATATTTCAAATGTAAAAAATGTTACATGGAGTCTGTGCTAAGGTAGCTTATCAATGTATCACACACTATCTAAATACCTATTCTATTGAAGAAATTAGGAAAAATAGTTTTGGGTGGATTGACAAATGACTTCTTTTGCATAAGCAAATGCATAGGTCTTGACACATTTCCAATCCACTTCATTACAGAGCAAAAAACATTTTCACATTTAACTCCTAAATATCTTTAGTTATTTGAAGTTTGTTTTAACATTGTGAAATTGTTTTACAAAATATTCTGGCTTTCGCTTTAGGCAAAATTTGGTACAACCTCACAGTAAATATTACATACGCTGTTTCATATATAATGTTCACTTCAAAGATTCAAATGTAAATCACAATATGCAACTTATTACGCATTGATGCTTTTCTACGTTTGCCTTATGAGTCATGACTCATGAGTTGGGTAATTTGAGTTTTCCAGATTGGATACTCTTACATATATGTGATGGAACATTCCATCTGCAAAGGTCCGTTTAAGTATTCAATTTTTCTCCATCATTGATTTATCATCTGGACATCACAGAAGGACATTGAAAAATGGTTTTGGGTATGTGTTACTCAGTCACCATATGTGTTGTTTCAAACATTGTATGCTTCTCACAAATATTTTCCAAAAAACAGATTGGCTCACAGGAGTAAGGAGTAAGACATGATGCAAATCTGTCACTTTTACCATGAATAAATAGTATTTTGTAATCAAAACTAAGGGGCCTATTAGGATGGCGGGCGGACGATAGTCCCCCGTCACCCTAGCGGTGCTGGGACCGGCTGCCAGTGGAGCGGTGGTCCTGCACAGGCAATTAAGATGCCACCGCCATGGTGGAGATGGCATCCCCCATCCACAACATTGTGGCGGGCGGTGCTCATAGCACCGCCCACCACAATGCTGTCGATGCACCTTGTGCATTTGCATGCACGACGTGGCAGACACTGCACGGTGCCTGCCACCTCGTGCATGCAAATGCAGGGGGTACCATAGGTACACCCCATGTGCCCCCCCACACCCCTAACATCCCAGGGGGCCCGCAACAGGCCCCCAACTGAGAAGACTGCATACCTTTCCAGTCACGGAAAGGCTTCTTCCTGCTGCCATTGTTATATGGATGGTGGTGTCTAAAAGATACCGCCACCATATTCAACCCTTTTCCACCCGGACGACTCGTCAACCGGGCGGAAAAGCGGCGGACGGTCTTCCCGTGCATTTTATGCTATGTCACCTGTAATAGGGCTATCCTTACATCATTCACAATAGTGAAAGAGCATCACACCTGACCTATTTGGTACAACTGTCCTTACAACTGTCCTTATAACATTAAACAAACTCATGTATATTTGTTGTCTAGGCAGGCATGTTTTGCCGAAACCAGTACTTCGGTAGTGAACAGAAATCAGGTGCTATCCTTTTCCACAAATTCATATACAAAACACATTATCATGCACCTTGTGCAAAATTTACACCTTCAAAAACTTTTCTTGTGCGTTGGAACTATGTCAAATAAATGTTGATGGCAAAATTTAGTTGGTGTTACAAAAATTAATTGTTTATTATGCAGAACTCGCATTAGAATTCACTCCCCTTGATGCTGCTGTTGGGTTCCCAACTACCTACCAAGGTCCTTATAGGCCACCGCAAGTATGCAGGCCTTTAGGGGGGGGTCAGGGTGTGGCGCATGCACTTCCCAAGTTGGGAGGACTTGCCGAGCTGGACTTCTAATCACTTCTTGGTCCAGCATTGTGTGTCTTCCCACTTCTTGGGACAATGAGTGCTGCGCTTCTTGTAGACACCTAGGGTACGCACCTTCTTGGCGATGGCCTTCCATATCTCCTTTTCCTGATGTGCATTGAACTGTATGGATACAAGAAATAAAAAAAAAGAATTGCTTTATGACTTGTTATTTGTCTGTATTGATGTGACACAATTTTGCTATATCAATCACAAGCTACTTCTCGTCACTGAATATTATTGTGAAATACTGAAGGCTATACATGTACATGACACACAAGATAATCATTGATGATTGACACACCCATTGCTTGGCCTACATTGCTTTCACACATGCCAATAGCTGGGTCCATTGTGGAGTTTCACACCCACTATGCGTTCAACTTCCACTGCGTTCTACTTATTCCAAATGTCCTAAAGCGAGGTCAGGCGACCGTCATTTTATATTGTGGAATAGTGTGTTAAATGCATCACTATCACTCAAAATGGTGGATTCTTGGTTTTCATGTTGAAAATGCTAATGTTCCTCATTTGCTTTTACGAAAAAGTGTAATGTAGTGCCTTAATGTTGTTTGAAGCAAGATTGGTGCGATGCTGTTTTATACCACTGTTAAAGGTATTTTTTTTTTTTTATTTTTTTTTCCATCTAACCAGCAGTGACATTACAATCAAGGCATTTCAAACATCATTATATCACATTGCAAAATGCATAAAGTTACAACTTGCATCAGGTACATAGTAGGATTTCCGTTACAGTAACCGCAGCGGTAGGCGGTAGTATATCTTACATGTGGCACTGCACTCCCCATTAACGCTTCTCTGCTTGTTACTCACAGCACCTTACAGATGTGCGAAAACCCAGGCATGTGTTCGTGTGAGCAAGGTATTTTATGAAACAGGTCATGTTTCAGGCTCCGACGTGGTCTGCAAATACTGGGCAAGTGGCTCCCAGAAGTCCCTGGGCCTCGAGGCTTGTGGAATGTCCTCTGCAGAAGTCTCCAGTTTGGTTTTGCAATATCTCATGTCCGTGATCCAGTCTTTAAGACTAGGGGGTCTTTTGCTTCCCCACCTCATCGCTACACGCCTTTTTGCCAGAAGCAGTGCCACCGCTAAGAATTTCCTGCGCTTAGCATGTTTAAGTTTCTTGGCTCCCAAAAAGCACACCAAGGCATTAAAGGTATTTTTACAGACGAATAAACAAATAAGAATGGGCAAATACAATGTATTATTTACACATTAAAAAAATAATTTACAACTGTAATCCATTTTTTAAATAATTTATTCTAAACATAATAAGGCTCTGTGTAATTATGTATTAAAAAAACTAGATGTAAAGTGTGGTTTAATTTGAAACTATGTTAGCAACATTTACAATTTTTTTTTTATTTTTCAGTACAGACATATGAACCCAGGGAGAGTGAGGAGATAACAGCCTCAAGTATTTCGACCATTTTCAGATCTTGCCACCATGGAAGAATGGGATATTACCAAAACATTCATATTGAATTGCCAAACTATATTGGATTTAGGTCATCAGCTGGAACAAGATCTTCTGCATCACAATAGAAATCCCACATTTATTACACCAGTTTTCAAACTTATGGCAGTACTTAATGTTGTGGCTACAGGAGCATTCCAATACACTCTGGCAGTATTTGTTGGACTGTCACAACCAACTTTCAGTGGTGTCCTACAAGAAGTTCTTTCTTCAATGATGAGACACATAAACAACTTCTTCCAGTTTCCACAACATGATATGTTGGCAAATGTGGAGGGAGAATGTTATGCTTTGGGTTGTGTACCACATGGGATAGGAGCAATTAGTGGCACACATTTGCAAGTCTACCAGAATCGGAAGCACTTCCATTCAATCAATGTGCAAATAGTCTGCTTAACTGATTTGTACATCAAAAGTGTCTGCGTGCATTTTCCCGGATCAGCCCATGAGCATACACCAGCAAATGTCATAACTTATACCTGAGAGGGTCTGGCTTGTTAGTAAGTTCAATCTGTCAATATATATTGCTTGATTAATTTCAAGTTTCATTATCTACAATGGTGATATTTATTGGGGCTCTTTCATTTGTCATATAGGAGACTCAGCATATCCTATCCGACCATGGTTGTTGGCACCACTGGGGAATCCAACACTGCCAGGTGAAGTCTGCTTTAATCATGGCCCATGGAAGAACACATAGGTCAATTGAGCGGCTTTTGGGTTCCTAAAGGCTAGATTTTGCTGTCTGAATAAAACTGGTGGAGCCCTCCTCTACTCTCCCGATAAGGTGTGCCAAATCACCATGGCCTGCTGCATGTTGCACAATAGAGCCCTGCAATGGAACATCCCATACTTCACAGAGGATGGAGGCCATAAAGAGCCACTGGGTGAGGAAGTTAAAATGTCAAATGACGATGATAGTGGTGAAGAAAAAAGATTCGACTTGAATCAAGTAGTTATTGACAACTGTTTCAAATGAGTGTGAGTATATATTTACAATTTTAGTAATTAAAGTTTAAATCAAACTTTTAATCTAATGAGGATGACAGTCTGTGCTAGACAATCTTTTAGAAAGGGTAAACTAAGGAAAATCCATGGCAAAACTGTTTTGTGATCAAAGTTTTGACACATTGACTACAGTGTTCATTTACATTGAAAATGGGTCCTCAAAATAGTTCATTACTAATGTGTCCATTTCATAATGTAATAATATTTTTAGTTTTTTTGCTGTTTCAGGTTCCTTCACCATGCCATCTTCGTTTTGACATTTTAAAGTGGTGACATTTGCTATTATATGCTGTTGTCTGGAAAGACAAAGGGGTCATAGCTTGATCCTGTGAAAGACACACAGACTTTTGGTGTACATATCTTGTAGAAAGACAACTTGCAAGGGTTTGAATGGAAGTTTTGAAGATTGCATTAGACTTGTTTTCTGTTGAATGTTGCCACCAAGGCAATATGTGCTGCTCAAAGTACTCTACCCACATGTGGTAGTCAAGCAAAAGCATACTAATCTCCATTTAAATTGACAAAAAACTAATTTTATGCTGAGTGTATGAAGCTGTTGATGTGTCTCATCATTGTCGAATGTAGTTCTTGTAGCACACCACTGAAAGCTCGTTGTGACATTGCACCAGATACTGCAACAGTTTAGAGGAATGATCATTGATGTGGGATTTCTATTGGGAGAAGTTCTGCTTCCAGCTGATGACATAAATCAATCACTGTTTGCCTATTTAGTCTGATTTTTTTTATTATATCCTGTCATTCCATGGTGCCAAATTCTAGAACTGTAAATGTAAAAATGGCTCGGAGTATTTGTGTTAGGCATGTGTGTAATGTTTTTGGTAAACATTGACAAACAAATATCTATTACATTTTCATAAAATATTTGTTGTTGATTTGGGTTTTTTTATTTATTTTTGACAATTCATGACAGAAGTGAGGAACATTATCTATATGGAAATTATTTATGAATGAACATTCTATTTTTTGTTTACATTTAGAAATGGATGGTGGTCTTGCCATCCTTTCCTAGTGCTCCGGATGAACATGTACTACTGAGGGGAACTGGTGGATCCACAGTTGCAGGGATTGAGGTTGCTGCAGGTGTTTACTCTTGTGGCAAGGCCTCCCTTTCTGTGGCTGAGACAGATGTAGTTGGCTCAGATGTAGTTGGAACACAGCAAGGGGATGATGGAGCTGAAAAAGTCCCACACATATGTGTAAATATGCCATGCAACACCCCAATCAATACATTGAGCTCCCACTGCATCTGCTTTATCTCCTAGAGCTCCGTAAGGACTTGGCCCATCATGTCTTGGGACTGATGGAGGGAACTCAAGTCTTGGCTGAGGGTGGCCTGGGTGACAGTTAACCCAGTGGCATCACTTTGCTGGCAAACAGGTTCCCTCGCATGAACCCTACACCCACTTCCCTCTGACCTTGTCCCAGTGTGCCCCATCCCACTGGTCCCTTGCTGAAATTGAGGTGGTGGTGTTGGGTGACCAGCAGCCATGACAAGGGGGGGCAAAATATTGAGGTGATGTTGCTTTGGACACTGGAGGTGGAGGCATTCATGGCCTGAGATGTGGTAAGAGCTGGAGTTGGAAGTGTAGGTGTGCACTGAATGAGACTCACTGGAGCCATCTGCCCAGGCAGACCAGATGGTCCAGCCAGCTCCTCATCATCCAGACTTGTAGGAGTGGAGTTCCCATTGAAGGCTTGTTCCTGGCGTGAAGTGGAGGTCTCCTCAATGTTAGGTGTTTTCCAATGTAGTCTCGGTGTTGGACCTATTAAAATTGAGAAAGAATAATAAGCCTACAAACAGTGTGAGATAAGTAGCATTTTCAATTGTTTCAGACTTAGACTTGGGACTTACCTGCTGGCTAAAACAGGACCTGAAAAGCGTGGATTTGAGCCTGTCTGTATACAAGGAGATTCTGACTTTAGGAACAGCTCTCTCTGTCCCCAGGCCATCGGCTTGTGCTTACCTGATTAGCCATCTAGCTATCAAGCAACCCTAAGCACTCCTCCAACCGCACCTGCAGGGCCTCAAGGTCTTTGTAGGGAACCTCAAAACTGCTACCTCTATCTGGTTGCCCAGCCTCTCTGTGCCCTAAACAGCTCAGTAAGCAAGCAACAGCAAAGGTGGTAAGAACATATACTTGGACTGTATATTCTTGATACTTTAAAACTGCTGTGTTTTTTTCTATCCATGACTGCCTAAATTGCGCTGTGCGTAGGCCAGCAGGGGCAGCCACCCCCCTGTGTATCTTGAAAGTTTAAAAATGCAAATTACATCCACAGAAGCTAAGCAGAGTGAATTTAAGAGACTGCTTAATCTGCTTTATCACTTAAACTGTGTTTGGAAAGTGTATGTACCACTCGTCTTACCTGCTGGCTAAAACTGAACCTGAAAAGTGTGGATTGAGACTGTCTGTATCCAAGGAGATTCTGACTTCAGCAGCAGTTCTCCCTGCCCCGTGGTCATCAGCCTGTGCTTGAGGTCACACACTCCTTATATAAGTTTGCTATTTGACGTTACATATGTGCTGTAATTAGCTGCAGTATCTGGTGTTTGTATTGGGTTTAGGGTTGGTGATCTGATTGGCTAATAGGTCTAGGGCTGCGATTGGCTGGTCTCCTATTGGTACAAAAGAGGGTGGTGATGGACGGAGCATCAGAACCAATCAAACACTCACACCCAGTCAACAGATCTGTGTTTGATCCATCACCATTCTTTAGCCCACTCTGCCACCCCAGTTCAGACATGGCCATATGCAAATCAGCCTGACCCTGTGCCTCATGGGAACAGTCCAGCCCGAACTGCCAAGCCATGCCTTCCCTGGACCGGAAACAAGCTTCCTAGAACCGGTTTCAGGCATTTCAGCCGTCTTCAGCCAGGCTTGCTTGAAACCAGTGGCAAAGTGAGCAAGGGACTCACGTCTGAGCATACCCTGCCAACTTATGGCGAACAAAGCGGTACAAAAGAGGGTGGTGATGGACGGAGCATCAGAACCAATCAAACACTCACACCCAGTCAACAGATCTGGGTTTGATCCATCACCATTCTTTAGCCCACTCTGCCACCCCAGTTCAGACATGGCCATATGCAAATCAGCCTGACCCTGTGCCACATGGGAACAGTCCAGCCCGAACTGCCAAGCCATGCCTTCCCTGGACCGGAAACAAGCTTCCTAGAACCGGTTTCTGGCATTTCAGCCGTCTTCAGCCAGGCTTGCTTGAAACCAGTGGCAAAGTGAGCAAGGGACTCACGTCTGAGCATACCCTGCCAACTTATGGCGAACAAAGCGGTACAAAAGAGGGTGGTGATGGCTGGAGCATCAGAACCAATCAAACACTCACACCCAGTCAACAGATCTGGGTTTGATCCATCACCATTCTTTAGCCCACTCTGCCACCCCAGTTCAGACATGGCCATATGCAAATCAGCCTGACCCTGTGCCTCATGGGAACAGTCCAGCCCGAACTGCCAAGCCATGCCTTCCCTGGACCGGAAACAAGCTTCCTAGAACCGGTTTCTGGCATTTCAGCCGTCTTCAGCCAGGCTTGCTTGAAACCAGTGGCAAAGTGAGCAAGGGACTCACGTCTGAGCATACCCTGCCAACTTATGGCGAACAAAGCGGTACAAAAGAGGGTGGTGATGGATGGAGCATCAGAACCAATCAAACACTCACACCCAGTCAACAGATCTGGGTTTGATCCATCACCATTCTTTAGCCCACTCTGCCACCCCAGTTCAGACATGTCCATATGCAAATCAGCCTGACCCTGTGCCTCATGGGAACAGTCCAGCCCGAACTGCCAAGCCATGCCTTCCCTGGACTGGAAACAAGCTTCCTAGAACCGGTTTCTGGCATTTCAGCCGTCTTCAGCCAGGCTTGCTTGAAACCAGTGGCAAAGTGAGCAAGGGACTCACGTCTGAGCATACCCTGCCAACTTATGGCGAACAAAGCGGTACAAAAGAGGGTGGTGATGGATGGAGCATCAGAACCAATCAAACACTCACACCCAGTCAACAGATCTGGGTTTGATCCATCACCATTCTTTAGCCCACTCTGCCACCCCAGTTCAGACATGGCCATATGCAAATCAGCCTGACCCTGTGCCTCATGGGAACAGTCCAGCCCGAACTGCCAAGCCATGCCTTCCCTGGACCGGAAACAAGCTTCCTAGAACCGGTTTCTGGCATTTCAGCCGTCTTCAGCCAGGCTTGCTTGAAACCAGTGGCAAAGTGAGCAAGGGACTCACGTCTGAGCATACCATGCCAACTTATGGCGAACAAAGCGGTACAAAAGAGGGTGGTGATGGACGGAGCATCAGAACCAATCAAACACTCACACCCAGTCAACAGATCTGGGTTTGATCCATCACCATTCTTTAGCCCACTCTGCCACCCCAGTTCAGACATGGCCATATGCAAATCAGCCTGACCCTGTGCCACATGGGAACAGTCCAGCCCGAACTGCCAAGCCATGCCTTCCCTGGACCGGAAACAAGCTTCCTAGAACCGGTTTCTGGCATTTCAGCCGTCTTCAGCCAGGCTTGCTTGAAACCAGTGGCAAAGTGAGCAAGGGACTCACGTCTGAGCATACCCTGCCAACTTATGGCGAACAAAGCGGTACAAAAGAGGGTGGTGATGGCTGGAGCATCAGAACCAATCAAACACTCACACCCAGTCAACAGATCTGGGTTTGATCCATCACCATTCTTTAGCCCACTCTGCCACCCCAGTTCAGACATGGCCATATGCAAATCAGCCTGACCCTGTGCCTCATGGGAACAGTCCAGCCCGAACTGCCAAGCCATGCCTTCCCTGGACCGGAAACAAGCTTCCTAGAACCGGTTTCTGGCATTTCAGCCGTCTTCAGCCAGGCTTGCTTGAAACCAGTGGCAAAGTGAGCAAGGGACTCACGTCTGAGCATACCCTGCCAACTTATGGCGAACAAAGCGGTACAAAAGAGGGTGGTGATGGATGGAGCATCAGAACCAATCAAACACTCACACCCAGTCAACAGATCTGGGTTTGATCCATCACCATTCTTTAGCCCACTCTGCCACCCCAGTTCAGACATGTCCATATGCAAATCAGCCTGACCCTGTGCCTCATGGGAACAGTCCAGCCCGAACTGCCAAGCCATGCCTTCCCTGGACTGGAAACAAGCTTCCTAGAACCGGTTTCTGGCATTTCAGCCGTCTTCAGCCAGGCTTGCTTGAAACCAGTGGCAAAGTGAGCAAGGGACTCACGTCTGAGCATACCCTGCCAACTTATGGCGAACAAAGCGGTACAAAAGAGGGTGGTGATGGATGGAGCATCAGAACCAATCAAACACTCACACCCAGTCAACAGATCTGGGTTTGATCCATCACCATTCTTTAGCCCACTCTGCCACCCCAGTTCAGACATGGCCATATGCAAATCAGCCTGACCCTGTGCCTCATGGGAACAGTCCAGCCCGAACTGCCAAGCCATGCCTTCCCTGGACCGGAAACAAGCTTCCTAGAACCGGTTTCTGGCATTTCAGCCGTCTTCAGCCAGGCTTGCTTGAAACCAGTGGCAAAGTGAGCAAGGGACTCACGTCTGAGCATACCATGCCAACTTATGGCGAACAAAGCGGTACAAAAGAGGGTGGTGATGGACGGAGCATCAGAACCAATCAAACACTCACACCCAGTCAACAGATCTGGGTTTGATCCATCACCATTCTTTAGCCCACTCTGCCACACCAGTTCAGACATGGCCATATGCAAATCAGCCTGACCCTGTGCCTCATGGGAACAGTCTAGCCCGAACTGCCAAGCCATGCCTTCCCTGGACCGGAAACAAGCTTCCTAGAACCGGTTTCTGGCATTTCAGCCATCTTCAGCCAGGCTTGCTTGAAACCAGTGGCAAAGTGAGCAAGGGACTCACGTCTGAGCATACCCTGCCAACTTATGGCGAACAAAGCGGTACAAAAGAGGGTGGTGATGGACGGAGCATCAGAACCAATCAAACACTCACACCCAGTCAACAGATCTGGGTTTGATCCATCACCATTGGCAGGGTATGCTCAGACGTGAGTCCCTTGCTTACTTTGCCACTGGATTCAAGCAAGCCTGGCTGAAGACGGCTGAAATGCCAGAAACCGGTCCTAGGAAGCTTGTTTCTGGTCCAGAGAAGACATGGCTTGGCAGTTCGGGCTGGACTGTTCCCATGAGGCACAGGGTCAGACTGATTTGCATATGGCCATGTCTGAACTGGGGTGGCAGAGTGGGCTAAAGAACGGTGATTGATCAAACCCAGATCTGTTGACTGGGTGTGAGTGTTTGATTGGTTCTGATGCTCCGTCCATCACCACCCCCTTTTGTACCGCTTTGTCCGCCATTAGTTGGCAGGGTATGCTCAGACGTGAGTCCCTTGCTCACTTTGCCACTGGATTCAAGCAAGCCTGGCTGAAGACGGCTGAAATGCCAGAAACCGGTCCTAGGAAGCTTGTTTCCAGTCCAGAGAAGACAAGGCTTGGCAGTTCGGGCTGGACTGTTCCCATGAGGCACAGGGTCAGACTGATTTGCATATGGCCATGTCTGAACTGGGGTGGCAGAGTGGGCTAAAGAACGGTGATGGATCAAACCCAGATCTGTTGTCTGGGTGTGAGTGTTTGATTGGTTCTGATGCTCCGTCCATCACCACCCCCTTGTGTACCGCTTTGTCCGCCATTAGTTGGCAGGGTATGCTCAGACGTGAGTCCCTTGCTCACTTTGCCACTGGATTCAAGCAAGCCTGGCTGAAGACGGCTGATATGCTAGAAACCGGTCCTAGGAAGCTTGTTTCCGGTCCAGAGAAGACATGGCTTGGCAGTTCGGGCTGGACTGTTCCCATGAGGCACAGGGTCAGACTGATTTGCATATGGCCATGTCTGAACTGGGGTGGCAGAGTGGGCTAAAGAACGGTGATGGATCAAACCCAGATCTGTTGACTGGGTGTGAGTGTTTGATTGGTTCTGATGCAACGTCCATCACCACCCCCTTTTGTACCGCTTGGTCTCCTATTGGCCCCAGGCCTAGTGGTCTGATTGGTTAGGGTTGGGATTCCCATTGGCCAAAGGAGCACCTGATCACTATGGCTATTTAAGCTCAGGGTTCAGGGCGGCTCAGCCCAGGCGTTGAGGCTAAGGGCAGAGAGGACAAGGGCAGATGCCTGTTTGGGCCTCTTCGGGACTGGTCGGGCCTAGGGCCCGAGATGATGTCCGTTTTCACATTCACCAGCACCCACCCTACCCATCCACATCCACAACCGGATTAGCACACTCACAGCAAATATACTCTACTCACTTACTACAAACACCCTAAAAACATTTCAATATGTCAGCGCCCACTACACAACCCCACAAAGTATATCTTTACACCCTCATACCCCAACTACCACACATTTGCACCTTCACTCACACACAAAAAACACTCTATCCTATACCACTAACCAATCCACTCATCACAAACACAGCTCAAATTCACACCATATGTAACTATATAGTCAAGTCAAGTCAGGGATACTTATATCGTGCACATATCACTCTTGCGAGTCTCATGGCGCTTGCAGGCTGCTCCGAGCAAGTGAGAGGACAAGACCAGCAGCTAATTTCCAAAAAGCCAGGTCTTCAGCCTCTTACGGAAACAGCTGTGGTCTGATATGTTACGGAGTTCAAAAGGCATTTTATTCCAGGAAGCTGGAGCCAAGAATGAGAAAGCGCGGCCTCCCTGTCTAGTGGTGTGGATCCTAAGGGGGGTGAGCAGAGCAGAATCACTAGAGCGCAGTGCCCTGGACGGCTGGTACCATCGTAGTTTTGGCAACCAGTATTTTGGGCCTTTTTCATACATATGTTTGTGTGTTAAACATAAAATCCCATCCAGACACACATTCCCTGCTATAATTACTCCTAACAGACCCCTTTCTGTCACCAACAAGCCTATGCTCATACTTCCATCTTTTCATCCACCAAATACCCTCCACTTTTTTTTATCAAAAAAACACAATCACTGGTAGACCTTGCATCCTTGGCATGGCTTCCCCAGACCTTTCGCCTCTACCTCCTATATTTTTTTAATGGGGCTGAATTTCGTTTTTTGCTGGCTTAATTGCTAATCAGTGCCAAAGTGCAAGTGATCCATTTTTAAATTGTAATTCTGTTTGGTTCTCCATGTTTGGCATATTTGACTTACTGGTAAGCCCTAGTAAAGTGCCCTGTGTGTGCCCAGGGCCTGTAAATCAAATGCTACTAGTGGGCATGCAGCACTGATTGTGCCACCCACACAAATAGCCTTTCATGTCGACCAGTTAAGTGTGCCCACTTGCCAAACCCTAACCTTCCTTTTTCTTACATGTACATTACCACTAAGGTAGACCCAAGGTACCCCCATGGGCAGGATGCAGAGTAGTGGTGTGTTTTACATGTCCTGATGGTGAAATACTGTGTAATTCATTTTTCACTATGAACGGACTAGCACTTCCATAGGCTATCATTGGAGCTGCCTTGTAACATTTTACAAGTGCAACTTTCAATTGAGAAAAGCTAGAGATTTGGAGTTTAGACTCTCTGAACTCAGATTTTAATATCACACCTTTTAGTAAAGGTGGTTGTTAAATTGTGTGTTTGAAAATTCCACTTTTAGATCTGCAGTCAGCAAGGAGAAAGAGCGGCAGTCAAAAGAGCTCAACAACTGGAAGAATGAAAAATTGAAGGCCATCAAAAGAAATCCATATGGCTGAAAAAGAGTTTCAAGAAATGCAAGAAAAATTCATTGAATCAGTCTGCCTGAGAGGACACAAGATTTTGACCAGTCACAGTCCTGATGAGAACCCTAAACAAGTAGCTGTTCGAAATGGGTCGATGAAAATCCTTGGGGACTTGTTTACAGAATCATTTTGTTTTATGGGTAAACATTTTGAATGGAAATCCGACTCTTGTAAAATAACTTGAAACCCCCAAGCATATTCCAAGAGGGTCATGGCATTGAGAAGAATTGTGATTGTCACCTCTGGTTTTGAATAGATAATTTGATTGGTTCTGAATGTCCCATTAAGGTTGATGTTTATTGTTTTGATGCACAACTCACAGTTATTTGTTTCATTTCTTTTTTATGTACAGTATTTGAATTGAATAGTCTTGTCTTGTCCTCTGGGGTATATTTTTTCATTGACAAAAAGGTTGAGAAGTGGCCCTTTTCATGACATGTCTAAAGTTCATAATATGCAGTTTAAAATATTATGCGATACATTGTAAAATGAACACCTGAGCCAAGAAAATGGATTTACTTGAGCTGATTATTCTAAAGATGAATGTTGAATAATCACAGCCAATTTCCTGTTATCTGAAATATTTTAGAGGTCTAATTTGTCTGTGTGTATAAGGACCAACCCCCAAATTCGTTACTTTTAGAAAGTGGGCATTTTCTTGTTTAACCATCCTGAGAGGCTCTGCCTCTTTTGTGGATTGCCCATAACACTTACACTCTACTCCACGCCACTACACCACACACATTACTTCTTTTAGCAATCAAATCACTCGTAACTCTTGATCATCACCTCTCACACACCACATACACTCTTTTCCAAAACACATCACCACTAGCTGTACCTTGCAGCTTCCACTCACCAACAATAATTTACACAGACATATTTCTCAGAAAACAAGTAGATCACCTCTTCTCGCTACTCCTCAAAAATAAAACATAACACACAGACCAGCACAACACAATCTTACACACACAACACATCATAATACTTTCTGTCAAAACTAGAAACATACACCCAATCCCACCTTCCTGACTACACAAATAATACACACCCTAAATTAACTTCACTGCCAAGCTTTCTCTCTTCCCCTCCTAACACATATACAACAACACAGCAACTCTCTTTCAACTGCCTATCATCCATTGGACAATTTTGAACCTTACTACATGTCCTACATGCTGCACCACCACCCCTAACTCATACACATTCCACCCTAAACAGAAGCAAACAAAATAAGCAAGATGCCACACCTCACAACCTCGCTTCTCCACAACAAGGTTACTTTACAAAGAAAACACAGCTCACACAATCCCTCTCAACCACCATCTCCACCACCTGCACATGCAGGCCTCTTAAAATGCCTTCTTAGCCTACTGGATGAGGAGCACACTACAGAACAGCACCACTATTGCTATCCTCATACAGTTAATACCAGCACTAAGGACACATCTGCTACAAGCCCACAAAACACTGCTCACTCTTGTACAAAACAAAGCCACACCATCACCAAAGCACATTCTCTAAACTGCCTACTAACAAACGCTCAACTACTCTAAAAAAACAAACATCACATCTAAGACCTTATCACTGACGCACAATCTGACTTACTGTTCATAACTGAATCATGGTTGGGAGATGACATGGCTCCACTGATGCATGAAGTCATTCTTCTAGGCTATCAAACTATTGCAAAAAATCATGTAGGCAAAAGAGGAGGTGGTGTTGTGTAGTTCCTAAAAATATATAGGACCTGCGTGTTTGTTGGTGTCTAGACTGATTCTGGACACCCCCACAAGATGTCAGCCTATAGACCAGCTAGCTCACGATGCCACTATACGCCCCCAAACCCTATCAAGGATTGGATAGTTTCTGTTAACCATTGAACATGACAATCCTTGATCCTTCAGGGATCGTGGAAACAGTACAGTACTTTTCGCTCAGTCAATCGAGCTCACTTAGTCTCAGGGACATACACAGAATAAAAGTTGGGGATGTTTTCAATAAGCATTTATTGAACCAGCACCATTCTAGCATAAAACATGTTTGCTGCGACAATCAATAGATGGATGCAAATGTAAGAGATTACAAGCACCAACAGAATAAATGGTAGATACATTGCTACCATGGTCCTAAGCAACAAATATATGCAGGCATATATAAAAACAGTAATCTTCATGTTCCCCTACTAGGTGTATCCTACCTAAGTGTACCTCAATGTACCTAGCATGTATGTGGGTGTGAAACCAAGAATCCCCTAGGAAAGAGTCAACCCCATCACCCAATGGGAGAGAATGAAGGATCCTGTCTTGGTTATGAGTTGGACATCCCCAAGGGATGTCAGACCGCTGCATATTGAAGCCTCAGCGTGCAGGGACCTCCGTGTCAGTGTCAGCGTAGAAGAGTCTCCTCTTTCTACCTAGTGAAGGTGCGGTTCTTTTATACCAAAAGGGTAACCCCAAGGGTGTTACCACAATCAATATGTTGTGAGTACAATTATGTAGATGAGCCTAAATCAATAATTGTAGCTATGTAAAGTAGCCCTGTCGCCCGAGGATGAAGATAGCAATGACTTTTGTATAGAGTATGTTAATCCTGTTATGTACGTTATGCTAAGAATCTTCATGCATAATAAATGAGGCCAGTTTCAAGGAAACCAATCAACATTAATTCAGCACATAACAGGGTAAAAGGTCATTGCTAGAACTGTTATGCAGAGCAAGGTAGGACAAATGTAGGTAAAAGGTTGCTTTGCTACTTAGGCCTAGGTTAGGAAACGTAACAGTGGCCTAGCTGTTGTTTTCAAGCAATCTTAAATATCACTGAAGCTGATGACATCTCCATACGGGAAAGTGAGGTCCTCTTCACTAAATGCAACCCTACACCATCTTCCTCCTGTAACATACTGCTCCTTTATAGACCTCCACCTAGCAATGCAACTTTTCCAGACACACTTCTAGACACAGTTGCAAATCTTACATCACTACACTCTGACCTATGCATTCTTGGTGACCTAAATATTTGGTATGACAAACCAATATGCCTCATCCAAAAAAATAATCACTGGCCTAGAAGCACTGAACCCATATCAGATCATCCACAAACCCACATACATTGCTGGACACATCCTTGATGTCATTTTTGCCAATAAAGAGCTAGTTATCTTTCAAACAATTACTCCAGTCATATGGTCAGATCACCATTTGCTTGCTTTCCAACATAAAATAACACAAAGCAACACATGTAAATCCACATTGCATGCATCCACCTACCGACCATGGAACACGCTCTATTTTGAGCACAACTAGCATCCAGTGCAAATCTAGATACAATAAATTCCATTCAAAAACAATATGAGTGGCTACAGGAAGCTTTTGATTTCCTAATACCACTAAGAACAACACAACAGAACAAAAGTAAACAGACACCTTGGAAAAATACAGAGCTAAAAGAGATAAAACAACAAATTAGAAAGTACCTGGCTCAAAACAAACACCAATCAAGATTATACAAGTCAGCAAACAAAAAAGCTAAGAAAAAATACTATTCAGACAGAATTCAAAATGCTAAATGTGCAAATAAAGAATTCTATAAAATGCTCACCGAATTCCATAAACCAAATTGCCTAGAAGGAGCTCATCCCATTACTCAAGAATTCACAAACTGGTAAATCATTACATGACCGAACCCTTCTCCCAAAAAATCCTCCAAGAGTTGGTTAACCCAGCCTCTGCATTCCTTCCAACAAATAGCACGCAGTGATTTTATGGACCTGGTCAAAGCAGACAGGCCTGCCGGCAGCCCTTCTGACCTATGTCCACCACAAACCTTCAAGAAAGTTCTTCTAACAACCTCTGCTGCCACACCAGTAAGAAGAATCATCAACAATTCCATAACTATGGGAACATTTCCAGAAGATCTAAAAAAGTCATACATATGTCCATTACTAAAGAAAACAAACCAGGACCCACTTAAACCGACAACTACAGACTGATTACAAATGGAGAGTGTATACACCTGTTTCGTCGCCTCAGTATAGTTTTACCCGCATTGTGGAGTCCGGCGTGAGGAGAAGAGTTTGCGTATCAGTGGCTCGTTTTGTACACTCTCCAGAGTTGGAAACTAAAATTGCAAAGTAACGGATTATTTTCTGGAAACCGGCCTAGCAGTCCTTATCAGGATTTCCCCTCATGCCACAGGTGTAGTGTGGCTTGGAATTATCTCCTCACTTTAAACCTCAATACAGTGAATCTGTTCAGCCGTGAACAAGTCGCATGTACAACTATACTGAGGCGACGAAACACATGTTGGTTCGGGAACTGCTTACTAACTGAAAACTTGAAGACCAATTAAAAAGAAAGAAAGAAAAAACGAGAAAGAAACGCATTGATTTATCGTTTTTTATGTGTGATTAGCTTCTGAAACTATCAGTTGAATTTTACGAGTGCTTGGGTATACACTCTATGATATCTTGTTGCTTTTGCCACAGAACCTAGGGAGGCACGTGGTTCTCTCTAACCCTTGAGCACCGTCACTAATAAGGTCCTTTTCAGAATACCTGGTGTAATTACCTATAGGCACCTACATCCTATTACTCATACCACCGTATCTAGTGTGATTACAAATGGACCTTTCCTGAACAAACTGATAGAAAGAGAAGCTATTACCCAGATGTCACAATTCATTGAAAATAAGTCCATACTTTCAGACTTCCAAACAGGATTCCGTCCAGGAAGAGGTACAGAATCTGCCCTCAGTGCAATCTGTGATTACCTTAGGAACACAGTCGACCGGAATAGGGTTGCTGGACTACTCATCTTGGACCTCTTAGCTGCCTTTGATAGGGAAACAGTATTTACAATGCTGCTATTACCACGCAGGTAGGTAACAAGGCAGTTGTTACAACGACCGCTTTGTTCCCACGCGTGGCTTTACATCGCAAGTTGTTTCTATGACTTGCACTAGGTGGCGTGCAACACCAGGGAATGTGTTGGATTTTAAATCCAACACCTTCCCTGCTGTTGCACTAACTGGAGTAGGAATAGTAATGTATACTATTACTAAGTCCAGCGCACCACGTAGCACAAGTCGTAGAAATGACTTGCGATGTAAAGCCACGCGTGGTAACAACTCGGTCGTTATAACAACCACGTTGTTACCTACTGCGTGGTAATAGCACGCATTGTAACGTGCTATATTCCTTTGACATTGTTGACCATGACACTCTCATACAAAGACTCTACGAAGTTGACATAGAGGGGACTCCTCTTGACTAGTTCACATCCTACCTTCAAAACATAACTAATGTAATCCATATCCCCCCTTTCTCGTCCAAACTGTATTTCACAAAAGCGGGGTTCCTCAAGGCTCATTCATGCCACACATGCTTTTCAACATCTACATGAAGTCATTACCCACACTGATCAATCAATTTCACCTCACATGCTATAACAATGCAGATGAAACACAAATACTCCTTAAACTGGAAAGCCCCAAAGACATTGAAAACTCACAAATTTTCAGTTGCCTCCGAGCCGTTGATCAGTGGATAACATGGAGCCTTCTCAAATTGAATGTTTCCAAAAGTAAAATACTCACATGTGGCGATTGAAAGAATTAAGACCCACTCATCACCTGGCCTGATGATCTGGGAACACCGCTTTAAATATCAAAGGAAGTAAGAAACCTCAATATTACCATGGACTCCAAGCTATCAATGAATGCCCAAGTGGACAAACTAGCAAGATCAAGCTTCGTTACTATAAAAACTCTGAAACACATCTTCCCCCACCCGGGATTCCCACACAAGGTCCAAGCTATTATCTTTCTTGTTCTGCCAAAACTCGATTACGCCAAAAGGCTCTACCATGGATCATCTTTAACAACTATGAAAAGGCTCCAGTGCATTCAGAACTCTGCTGCTAGACTACTCTTACATATAAAGCCACAAGCCCACATCTCCCCTGCCTTGAAGACCCTGCATTGGTTACCGGTTGCCAAAAGATCCACATGCAAGCTGAGTTTAACAACCACAAAGCATTACATGGAACTGGACTGCTCTTCTTCAGGATAAAAACAAATACATTCAACAAAGGAACCTTCGAGCTAGATGGGCACCTCGTCTCACAATCCCACCATACAAGAAAAAAACAGCACATCCTTTTCTGTTCAAGCAGCCAAACAATGGAACTCTTTACTCCCAAACATAAGATCCACAGATAACTAACTTATCTTCAAAAGACTACTCAAAAGTTGGCTCTTCCCCACATAATCACCATACTCAAACATAAAGATACTGCATTTCCCTTTGTACTATTTATTTGGACTATGCATGTGCACCTACATATGAGTATTGTTTTGTATAAACATGTATAATAATTATGTTTATAAATATTTCGATATTTGTTATATATATTACTTATGGTTATATTATTCTATGTATATAGGTGACTGCATAAATAAGTAAATCTTGATCATACCTCTTTATTTGCAATTGCTACACTATTGAATTACAACCAAAAAATAGAGAAACAAATTAACGTAAAGTACAGCAACACTTAAAAGTCTGAGTTTATTAAATACAACTTAAATCTGCATAAATTACCTTCCTTATTCATATATACCCTCTATGTACTAATGTATCTTTATATTTATTACTTTACTAAAAGTTCAGCATCTCCAATGCACTACCCTATATCTCACCCTATACCTCTCTCACTATATCCTCTACCTCCACTCTCTGACTCTTCTTAAACCTCATTCTACTACTTTCTCCAATGCACTACCCTATTTCTTACCCAATACCTCTTTCAAAATATCCTCCACCTCCACTCTCTGACTCATCCCAAACCCCATTCTACTACTATGAGCACCAAAATAACCCTTTATAGACTCTTCCCTCCTCTACCCCTCCTTGTATCATCTCATATCTCTTTTACTAATCAGATATCCAAAGCCAGCCTATCTAAACCTTTCCCTCTGACTCTTCATCCCTCCACCTACCCTTTACTCATCCCAAACATCATTCTACTGCCATGAGCTCCAAAACAACCCACTTTCCAAACCCTTCTCTCTTCTATCCCTCCACTATCCTTTTCAATTCAACTAAAAGACTAATATGTCCACAGCTCAAATTAATTTCATATTTCCATATACTAATTCCCCCACTAATCCTGTTTGGGTTCTGGAGTAGCGTGCTACCCCTGAAAAGTTCTTCAACACCTCATCAGAGGTAGCAAGCACTATATAAAGGCAAACCCTTGCCTCTTCTATCCCTCCCAGGGCCGGACTGGCTGTAGCGGGCACCGGGCAATCCCCCGGTGCGCCGCACGGGTGGGGGCCGGTTTTGGGATCCTGGGGGCCGTCTTTGTTACAGGGCCGTTTTTGCAGCATAGCTGCAAAATCGGCCCTGTAACAAAATCGCCCGAAAACCGGCCCTGGCAAAGAGCTCGGCGGCACACCCAAACCCGGGGGTGCCGGTCGAGCACTTTGCCAGGGCCGGTTTTGGTTCCCAGTCCGGCCCTGATCCCTCCACTACCCTTTAATAATCCAAATAACATACTCACATGTCCATTACTCAAATTAATTTCATGTCTCCCTGTATTAATTCACCACTAATCCTCTTTGTGTTCTGGAATAGCTACTCGCCAAAATGCGCTTTGATGCATTGTCAGGGATAACAGGGTTGGTGGCCTGCTTGGGTCAGCAACCGCTATGTCTGTGATTGCTTTTAAATAAAGCAATGTTTTTTAAAATGCTGCTCGTTTTTCTTAAAACAAAAGGGGATGCGTTTCAAAAACAAAAGTGAAAAGGTTACTTTTCATTTTTTACGAGTAGGCAGTGGTCCATGGGACCACTGCTTGCTCTTAAAAAATCATTTTTACAACCATTCACAAAGGCCTTTCCCTTTTGGGAATGGGTTACCATCTACTTGAAGTAGGTGGTAAAATGTGAATGTTTAGCGACCTCATTTTGGTCGCAAATCATTCTCACATACCACTAAGATACCCCTTCCTAATACTGAATCACAAACCCCTTTTGTGGTTCGATAATAGGTTACCAAATCGCAAAATAGGGGTTGGCACAGATAAAAATGCCTTTTTTCTGGTGGCAAATGGCCCGATTCTGTGAATAAGGCCGTTTGTAACCTTAAAAAAGCAGTGTACATCTGGCCCCAGTTACCAGGGCTTTGAGTCTAGGTTTAAATTATTGAGCTGTGTTTTACCCTGATAAATCCTAATTCCTTGTGGTGCACTCACATCTACCCAATTACTAATCCGCTTTCTTTCAGATAAGCTCACATTTTCTTCAAAACACACAATTCCAATCATATTGGAACAATCCTGACATTCTCATCATTGATGAAGAAAGAATGCTCCATCAACTCAACTTACCAAGTGTGATAAGTCACAAAACATTTAGATCTGGTTAGAGACTATTTCAGCTATCTCCCATGGATGCTGTGTATACAACAAATAAACTGAATAATTTACAAAGTCAGTGGCTCTGTTTTCAATGTGCTAACAAAGGGAAACACAGCCATGCACAAATATGCACAGACAAATTATGCTGCTCATTCTGAAGCATAATTATTTTTGTGTCACATATGCCTGTGTCCTGTTTAGCACTCATCAGAGGCCCTGCACGCTGGAGGAACCAAAAACAGGTTTCATATCTAAAAGGTACAAAACAGAGTTCTACAGAGTGTGATGACAAATTGTCTGCACGTATTTGAACATGCTGGTGTTTGCACACATTATCACCTCAAAGCCATATTTCTGGTACTGTAGGAAGCTGACTTTTTATGTAGTGTGCCAAAATGAGGTACACTATGTAGAAGGTTCAGATGACCCTTGTTGTGTCCTGCGTCGACCCCAGACCCTAAGGAATACACCAGGACACAGGTAGGGATAGTCGTCTGCTATAATTGCTTTCTTTGTCACGTGCTTGGAGGCACGTACTGGTCCTTCCCTTGTCTCCCCAATACTGCCCGTCCCCCTTCCCTGACCGGAAGTGGTGTCCGGTGGCTGGCCCCTCCTTTCACCCTTGTGCAGGGTTCTAGTGCCCTCTGCATCTCTGTTCGACAACCCTTATTGGTTTACTGGGCTTAAATTAATGAGCCCAAATGCTCTCTTTTGTGGTAGTGTGGCTGAGCATTTTAGGCTTATCAGAGGGGAATGTTAAGTATTTGTTGAACACACAGAGTCAATAAATGCAATACACAATCAAGAAGAAACTCGGGACCAATTTAGAAAAATAACAGGTATTTTTATATATTTTATAACACCAAGTACTTCATAAATGGGTATGTACATTTCAAGTTATACATTTTTACAAGTAAGTAAAAATGGTACACAAATACTTTTTTATGCGATAATGCTTTCCTATGGAGAAAGAATCATATACTGCATACAGGTACATGCAATCTTATCTTGGCAGCCCCTTTTAGGACTTAAGGTGCTACAGTGTCAAGATCACAAGATCCACCATCAGTTCAAGTATACCTGCCCTGGAGTGTCCGGTGCAGAGGTGCAGATTAATATCCTTGTGTGCTACACCATAGGCAAAGGGGGGCACCTAAACACAGGCTGCAAAGGGGGACGTGGGAAGAAGTCCAGGAGCTCCCAACAGGGGACTCAATTAATGAGGGTCTTGGGAGCAGGGGGCACAGTTGGTGGTGTTCATGGACCCAGGGCTGGGGAGCTTGGGTGCAGACAGTTTTGGCTGGCTGGGCCTGTGCTTATGGCACTCATGGTTCTTGGTTATTCATGTGAAGGGGGACAAAAGGGAACTGCTGGGCCACTCTCTGTGCTAGCCTTTGTGATGCTGATGTTCCTCATCTGCTGGTCAGTCTTTACGGGGCTGGAGTCCGGATTGAACTTCAAACAAGCTTTGGTTGCTGCAAGGAGCCCTGTATCCCGGGTATTGGTGAAGTGCGACTCCTGAGGGTCCTGATGTCTCCAAACATGGTGCGGAGATGGATCTGACCTCTGGGAGGATGGTGACCTCCCTCTGGGAGGCTGCTGTGTTGGTTGACTCGATGGTCAACAGAATAGTGAACTGGAGTTTAGGGCTGGTGCCTGCTGATTGAAGGCAAGTGGCTCCTCCAGTTCAACGGAGATGCTGATGGTTTGATGAAGTGCTGGTGGCCCTCAAAAGGTTTTGGGGGATGCACAGCTCCAGGACGGGTCAGGTTGTTGTGATTGTCTGGACAGGAGTAGGCAGGCAGGGTTTGACATTAAAGTCCACCGGTAGTCCACAGTTCTCACTTCTTTTTTGGCTCTTCTTTTTCCTTTTTCTTCTTCTGTCAGATTAATCTGTATTCCTGGTGTCTGGGGGCCACCAGAATAGTGACTTTAGGGGCATTAAGAGGAGTGAACGGGTAGTAGTCAATGAGCTACTTACCCTTGGGGTGACTACACCCCCCTAGATGACCACCTCGATTGGGGAGTGGGCATAACCCTCTCCCAGAGTTCCTAATTCCACCAAAGACTAGATGGTGGAGCCCTGCTTTCGTGGAGCACATCAGGCAGCCTACCTTAGGGGTGTTACTGGCCTGGTAGTGCAACAAGCCTCCTTGCATAGCTAGTTTCCCTCCTGACATGGTACCAAATTGGCCTCAGGGCAGGGGGTGGCTTCTCCCAGGTCTGGGGGGAGCTGGGGTTGTATATCAAAGACAGCAAGAGCTTTGAAGCTCCTGGACTTGATATGCTAAATCACCAGCCATCCTGCTGGAAGGGATGTAAACAACTTCTGCCAGAGCATGTATTGTTTCTATCATCTGAGAGCGTGGGCTCCGAACTCCAGGGGGTCAGACACTCATCTGTGGTGGCAGGCTGGAAGATACCAGTCAGCCAGCACACTATGAGGCAGGTAGGTTTAGGGGCACATCTAAGGTGCCTTCTGTGTGAATAACTTGATAAATCCACTACTGGCATCAGTATGCATTTTATTAGGGCAAGGTGTTTAATACCAAACACCATAGGTTTCAGTGAAGCCATCATGTAGCTGTGGAACTCTTTATGACCAGTGCCCAGGAAAGATAATTAAGATGGCTCACCAGTTCACTTGCACTATCCATCAATTGAACTATACAGTACAGGGGCATATCTGATCATACAGATATGTCCTCGGATGTGATATAATGCTCCCTGCCTTAGGACTATAAGGCCTGCTGTGGGGGTAACCTGCATACATTGCATGCAGTGTCTGTGGACATGACTCACTGGGTGTTTGCCATGTCGTATTTTCACATGTTTGCACCATTTCACTTTGCCTGCAATGGCAGTCTGTATGAGTTTGGTGCTGAGTCCCCCAGGGTGAACAAAGCAATACCAAAGGGGATGATGGACGGAGCGTTTGAGCAAATCAAACACTCACCCCCAGTCAACTGATCTGGGTTTAATCCTTCATCATTATTTAGCTCACACCCCCACCCCAGTTCAGACATGGCCATATGCAAATCAGTCTGACCCTGTGCCTCATAGGAACAGTCCAGCCCAAACTGCCAAGGCATGTCTTCCCTGGACCGGAAAAAAAGCATCCTGGGACTGGTTTCGGGTTCATAACCTTCATCAGCCAGGCTATCTTGAATCCAGTGGCAGAGTGAGCAAGCGACCCACGTCTGGGCATACCCTGCCAACTTAGGGCGAACAAAGCGATACCAAAGGGGATGATGGATGGAGCGTTTGAGCAAATCAAACAATCACCCCCAGTCAACTGATCTGGGTTTAATCCATCATCATTCTTTAGCTCACTCCACCACCCCAGTTCAGACATGGCCATATGCAAATCAGTCTGACCCTGTGCCAGGATTGGAGCAGGCAGACACGCTATCTGCGCTCCGAAGTGGAAACCAGCGGCGAGGTCCTCGACGGAACTACACTACCCAGGAAGCACAGCGAGACACGCCGTGCATGAGGCAGCGGCGGCGCCGGAAGCAGGAACAAGAACCCCGTACTCCAGACCTTGCTGCCGATTATTCGACTGAGTTCCTTGGAGAAACAGGACGTTTCATTGTGCTGCTCCGTGAGCGGTAAGAGTGTCGTAGACACAATGCTTGAGAACCGCTAACTTTCCGGTAACCGGAGACGTGATCCCTGGTTGTGAGTAACTCCCCTGTTGGAAGAGACCATTTCTAGAAGCGGTCTCGTGCAGGGCAGTGTAGGTGCCCTTAGAGGCACTTGGGCTGCTTATTTCACCCTGTTGGAGAAACTGAGCTCGGTTTCATGCAGGGTGAGTATCGCGTCCACAATACATGCTCGAATATAGTGTGTAACAGGGTGTGTGTGACATTACCTGAACTGTGTGCCAGAGATACTTTGCCTGCATATCGCTTATAAGGGAGATATCACTGCTTGACTTTGACAAACAGATGCATACCGGGAGTGTGTATCTCAATATAGTTATCCGAGCTCAGAGCACCCAACACGGTGCCGGCTTCACACCTGTGTGGGGTTAACACAGTTTGACATAGACATTGCTATTCAGTTTGTGTGTGTAGTGTGCACCCACACCGTATTCTGGGTCATGAAGTACTAAGCCAAAAGAGGAGACGAGTTGGCTATCGTTTTCCCTCTGTGACATTACTTAACAAGACATTCTTAAATACAGCATCCTGCAATGATGCTTGTACTCCGTTTTGCTTTGTTTTTGTTTCCTATTGATAACCACACAGGAGGGAGAGCACCGAGCAGAAACGCAAAGGCAAATACAGGACAGGGCCAGAGCCGGATCACGCTGAACAGGAGTACCGGAGCCTTGGTCTGTGGGTGTATCTGCTGCTCTCCTCTAGTGTGCTGGGTCATCTTTAATTTTTCTTTACAGGTAGGAAAGGGATATTGAGAGGGTTCTGGAATAATAGAACATAGCTATAGAAGTAGGTGTTATATTCAGAATCTTATGGTGTTTCCTTGTTTCCCTCACAGGTCTCCCTCCCCGCAGTCCCTACCCTTTCCTTCCCCCGCTCAATTGCCCAAAAAGTCTGTGTGTGTCCATGTGAGCCAGACTTGGGACAATTCAGAGGTGGGCCCCCTTTGAGCATCGGCATAGCGCCGAGGATACAGGACCGGAGAGCCTGACAGAATAATCGGCCCACGAATCAGTCTCCTCCTGGTTGTGTTGAGCTCAGGTATGGGCACCCTGGAGGACGTAGTCGCGGCCTTAGCGCTTGTACAAGCGGAACTGACCACCTCGCATTAGGAAACAGTCGCCCTACATTCACGAGTAGATAGGCTACAGAGAAACCCTTTTGATATCGGGGGTACTCCACACCCAACGTCAGTAGTAGTGGAAATGCCAGCACAGATCCCGTTAGCACCTCCCAAGAGGTTTTATGGAGACATTAAGAAAGTTCAGGTGTTCCTTACTCAGGTGCTCCTTCACTTCACCTGCAAACCTAAGATGCTCAGCACGAATCAAGCAAGAGTAGCCTTTTTGATCTCGTACCTGGCTGGAGAGGCAGCTCAGTGGGCAGTTCCCATAGTGCGGAGAGACAACCCGAAGCTGTACGATTGGGGCGAGTTCCAAGAAAGCTTCGAGAAGACTTTTGATAGAAGGGCCGAAACATAATCCGCGGATAGAGACCTGTTGGAGCTACGGCAAGGGACCTCCGATCTGGTTAGCTACCTGAATAACTTCCAGAGGCTGGTAGCTGAAACCGACTGGCCGGAATCGAAGCAATCAGCTATCTTCTACAAGGGGCTCACGGAGGACCTAAAGGACGTGTTAGTCCAGATCGATCCTCAACCACGCACGTGTCCCACCCTTATTGACCTTACACTCCGGCTGGATCACAGACTAAGGGAACGTCGAGGAGAACACAAAAGGAAAGAGAAAAATCCCATGTACGGAGACCGTACCGCCTTGTCCGATAAAACATCCTCCCAGCCCGAACCAATGGAGATAGGAACGGTAAGAGCATCGCTAACGCTAAGCTAAATGGATCATCTCCGCAAACAAGGACTATGTCTTTATTGTGGAAAGAAAGGGCATTTCCTTCGGGAATGTCCGGTTAAACCCAGATATGGCAAGACCAGGATAGGGCAGGCGGTAGCCCTCACCACTGACAAAGAGGAGGGAAACGGCAAGGCTTGAGGAAGCAGGAAGGGAAGTCCTCAAGCGGTCGTACCATCCCTTCGGTGGATACCTATGTTTGTACTAAGACAGACCATTTCTTTGTTACATTTACCATCAACATCAGTCATGAGACTAAGCGCATCCAAGCGATGGTAGACTCAGGAGCCACCGGCTGCTTCATGGACAAAGGAGAGGCAAAACGCTTGGGAATGTGTCTTGTTACCAGGACTGTTCCGGAGAAGGTGTACGCAGTGGACGGCAAAGAACTAGAATCCATACTTATCACACATAACACTCTGGAGTACGAGCTTCTCTATGAGGACTATCATAGGGAGAAACTATCATTCTGTATAATACACGCCCTGCAGTATGGGGTTATTCTAGGTCTTCCCTGGCTCCAGAAGCACGACCCAACTGTACGGTGGGCGCACAAGAAGCTGAGTTTTGAATCTGAGTATTGCCGAAACCACTGCACCACAGCAGTATCCCGGACGTCGAGACTCCTAGCCACCATCCAACATACCGCAACCGCAGCCGAAAAGGATGTGGCTTTGCCTCTATGTTATGCATCCTATGCCGACGTTTTTTGTGATATTAAGGCAGAGGCGTTGCCACCACACAGGGACTACGACTGTCGTATTGACCAAGTCCCGGGATCGGTGGTTCCGTGCGGGAGGATGTACGCTCTTACAGTGCCAGAAACCACCTACCTACGAGGGTACTTGGATAAGCACCTAGAGTTGGGTTTTATACGTCCATCAAGATAACCGGCGGCCTCTCCCCTTTTTTTTATCCCTAAGGCCAACGGGGATTTGCGATGTTGCATTGACTACAGGGCATTAAATGCCATAACTATCAAGAATCGATACCCACTTCCCCTAATACCGGTGCTTTTGGAAAAAGTGCGTGCAGCAGGCATCTATACCAAATTGGACCTGATGGGTGCCTACCACTTGGTCCGGATAAAGGAAGGGGACGAATGGAAGACTGCATTCAAGACACGGTACGAGCTCTACGAATACCTTGTGATGCCCTTTGGGTTGTGCAATGCCCCAGCGGCATTTCAGTTCTTTCTCAACGAGGTGCTGAGGGAATATCTGGTCCCTCTAAGTTGTGGTTTATATAGACGATATCCTTATATATTCCACCACCGAGGAAGAACACGTCGGTCACATGTGCCGGGTATTGCAAGCACTAAGGGAACATCAGCTGTTCTGTAAGATCACGAAGTGTGAGTTCCACATAACCACTGTGGAATTCCTCGGGGTCATCCTTACCCCATCGGGCCAAGTCATGGCGGACAGGAAGGTGAAGGCCATCACTGAGTGGCCCTATCCTCGTAACGTCAAGGAGATGCAGAGCCTCCTGGGGTTCGCAAATTTCTATCGCAGATTTATCCGACAGTTCTCGGACATAGTGGCTCCTTTGACCAGGTTAGCCAGGAAAAAGACACCTTTCCTATGGAACGAAGACACCCAGAAAGCCTTCGACCACCTCAATCACACCTTCACAACCGCCCCGGTTCTTACCCACGCCAATCCGGCTCTGCCGTTTATCGCAACGACAAGAAACCACGGGCTATCTGCATCCCATAGCGTTCATGTCCAGGAAACTGAATACCGCGGAACAAAACCCAGGAAGCACAGCGAGACACGCCGTGCATGAGGCAGCGGCGGCGCCGGAAGCAGGAACAAGAACCCCGTACTCCAGACCTTGCTGCCGATTATTCGACTGAGTTCCTTGTAAAAATGTTACACAAATACTTTTTTATGCGATAATGCTTTCCTATGGAGAAAGAATCATATACTGCATACAGGTACATGCAATCTTATCTTGGCAGCCCCTTTTAGGACTTAAGGTGCTACAGTGTCAAGATCACAAGATCCACCATCAGTTCAAGTATACCTGCCCTGGAGTGTCCGGTGCAGAGGTCACCAACAGGCACAAGGACATCTGCAGATCATGCAGATCATGCCTACACCCAAAACCCCATGGGAACGGTTTTCAGTGGACTTCATCGTGGGGTTACCTGCAGATCGGGGTAACAACAATATCATAGTGGTCATAGACTATTTGACCAAGATGGGCCACTTCATAGCCTGCAGACAGGCACCCACAGCCAGTCAGTTGGCCAAACTGTTGTTAGTCCACATGGTTAGATTCCATGGCCTTCCCCAGGACATCGTCTCAGACTGAGGGGCCCAGTTCACGGCCGGTTTCTGGAGAACCTGGTGCTCGGAGCTGCAGATAACCTCCTCTCTTTCCACAAGCTTCCACCCACAAGCAGATGGCCAAACCGAGAGACTTAAGCAAACCCTAAAACAATTCCTTAGGTGCTATGTCAAGACTAATACAGACAAATGGATGGACTGGTTGTGGATAGCAGAAATCACATACAATAGCGCCCAACATTCCTCCACACTGTATACTCAATTTTTTGGCACGTATGGGTTCCATCCTAGATTCACTCCCTTGGTCATGCCCAGCACCAACACCCGTCTTCCTGACGTACACACAAGGCTGCAACTCCTGCGCAAATCACTTCTGGCAGCTCACAACAACCTGATTAAGGCCAAAGATAGGTACAAGGCACAAGCCGATAAACATCGGAGACTAGGTCCTACGTATGGGAGTGGTGATTGGGTCTGGTTATCCACGAAGCACATAAGGTTTAAGAAATATAGCGTGTTCAGTCCCAAGTACATAGGCCCCTACCAGGTGGTTAAACACATAAACCCTGTGGCAGTTCGGCTGAAACTCCCTTCCCATCTGCGAATACATCCCGTGTTTCATGTGTCTCTCCTGAAGCCTGTGCAGGGTAGGGTGCGGGAAAGACCAGCTCCCGTGTTGGTGCAGGGAGAACCTGAGTATGTAGGGCAGGGCATACTGGATGCCAAGAGAGTACGGGGGAAGTTGTGGTACTTAGTGGCCTGGAAGGGGTATGGCCCAGAGGAGAACTCCTGGGAACAAAGGGAGGCGGTGCACGCTCCCAGACTGGTAGCCCGGTTTCATCGCTTGCACCCCGAAAAGCCTGATGGCAGCTAGTGTTCCCGGGAAATGTGGCCTTTCATTTTGTAGAAGAAACCTGCCCATCATTGTCGTTAACCATGTTACTTCATTGCAATAATCCATGCTGTTGAAAAGTGCTTCCAAGAGCCTGACCATCTCAGAAATATTAACACACTGGAAATCCAACTACTGTTGTTCACTGAAGCTTCCAACGATGTCACTCATGGACTTTGTTAGAGTGTGAAATTGTATTTAAGAATTTTCTAGTATGTTTGATGCTTGGATGATCTCCCTCCTGTTTAGGAAGTAATCACTACGTCTTGAAGAAACTGAAGAAACTGAAGATTCACCCTTTTTGGACATTCATATTAAACAATGCTCAGTGGTGCTTGTCAAATTGTGCAATCTCCGTGGTACTAACTGTATATGTTTCAAGTGTTCTTGCTGCATTGGAGTGATCTCATAATGGACCAATTACCGGAACTCTGGCTCTTGAATTCTACGTGGGCAATTGTTTATGTAAGTATTTCTGCTGGCCTCTCTCAATGCACGATTCTTAAGTTGCTGATCTGCACTGTTCTGAGACACTTGTGGCTGTTAGCACTGAACCACCTGGGCGGGTCGGGCAGCTAAGTTGTGATGAAGAGGAGCCTGAACAAATGAACTTACAGCAAATAAACAAGAGAAGGCACAGGATCCACATGAGGCTGGACCCAGAATCTTCTGTTGGTTTCTGGGCCCTTCTCCCCACTGTAGATAATTCATTGGGCCAGACGGAAGCATGACCAGATTGTTTTTTCGTCTGAGCCACCACCGTGCCCTCAAGCAAAGAGCAACAAAAAGGCACTTTCCAAATGCGACAATTTAGAAGGAGATGGGGCTGGCTGAGTGACAAACCTCAGAGAGTGCCTTGAGGTGGGGGAAGTCTCTCAAAAGCCCAAGAAAAAGATATGTTGGTTAATCACCTGCACTTGCAAGGTACTATGGCCATGTGCAGGGCCTCTGTCCACTGGCAGCTCTAGTGAGATAGTAAGTGATTGCCTGAGGGCAATTGTTCTATAGACACTGGGCCCAAATTGTACAAATCTTTAAATACATATTTCAGCTTTCACTTTCCATGTGGGAGTAGGGAAGGTTTGAATGCAGCCATTATAAAGGCAGTTGGAGTGTGCTGAAGCATAAGTCATGTTTACATTTCAAACATCCATGCGAGGCTGAATTTGGGGCTAACTGTTGCAGTGTTCACAAAGTCAAACCAAAAGAATCAAAGGTTCATTATGCAATGACCTAGTCAGTGTGTCTGGAAACAATTATGTTTAGTAAAATATACACACAATGGTTTACTGTGTTGTTTTAGTCAACATATCCTTGCACTTATGACTATCATACTTTGAGGCTTTTGTGCATATTCCCTTCACTTTCTCTTGGCAATCTTAAAACATCTCTTTCCATGTATAGTATATTTTGGGCCATATTATCAAGGAACGGTGATAACATTATCGCTGCTTTAGTGGCAGGAAACTGCCGCTAAAGCGCCGATAATGGGCTTGATAATATGCCCTTGTGAATTCCCATAGAAGCCCATGTTCACACCAGAACCTCTGAAGAGGTATAATATAAGGCATTACTTTTATTCATTCCAGGTTGGATGGTATTTTACCAATCCAAAGCTGTAAAATTGTGTCAGGAGTGGTAAAAGGTTTTTGTCATTTTAAAGCTCAGCATAGATGGTACTGTGCTAATCCTATGCTTAAAGACTTCACTTTAGAAATGGCATAAAACGTTGTCCCTTTCTATCTCTGCATGGATGGCACTGTGCTAATCCTATGCTTAGAACCTTTGATAGAAAAACAAACATTTGAGGTGAAAAAATCTAGAGTGTTGATGGAGTTGTAGGGTGCTTCATACAGGAACTGACCCCTACCTAAACTTAGAAACTACACAAATTTCTCTGTGTCATTTTTGTTTAATTTATGCGGCACTCTTTACCTCAAAGGGAATTGTTTTGACTATTTATATATTTTTTCTCACCTCCATGTGCTGTTTCAGCGTCGCCATACCTTTTGGGGCGGTTGCGGCATGCCGGAAAGCAGAATAAATATATCAGGAACCAACCTCCTCACAGTCGCAAGAAGAAGAACACCTCGGGACTCCAGAGAAGCTGCTTAAAATCCTTTAATTTCGGCATAATTGCATGACGCGTTTCGTTTTATCAAAAAACTTTCTCAAATGCTGCCGGAATACGAACATCAATAGTTCTGCCACTCTGCCTTTTGAAGCCAGGTACCTTGCTGCGATTGGACAAGGCAACACAGGTGTTTGAAGCACTGGAGCAGCGAAAAACCAGGAGTGGGTTCTCGCAGAGCATGCACAACAAAGCGTATGTACTATCCCAAGTGGGCGGTGTGTGCTCTTTTCTCATTAATGCTCACCAAGATGTTACGGCAGGGCGGTATAGCAGCTTAGCGTGTCCCTCACTCCGCCGCCAAAAGTCCCAGAATAGAGCCTGGATGCGTTGCAAAAGTTCGCAGCACCTCTCCCACGTAGTCGCAGTCCATAGATCATGGCCAGGCAAAATTACAGGAAAGCGGCATGTCCTGCCGTTACCACAGCCATCTGCAGTCAACCAAAGTTGCCACCAAAATACGCAGGACTCCTTGTGGGGCGGGTGTTCCATGGGGCGTTCGTGGCAGCACCCCTAAACATAAGCACAAACCTCCTCACAGTCGCAAGAAGAAGAACACCTCGGGACTCCAGAGAAGCTGCTTAAAATCCTTTAATTTCGGCATAATTGCATGACGCGTTTCGTTTTATCAAAAAACTTTCTCAAATGCTGCCGGGATACGAACATCAATAGTTCTGCCGCTCTGCCTTTTGAAGCCAGGTACCTTGCTGCGATTGGACAAGGCAACACAGGTGTTTGAAGCACTGGAGCAGCGAAAAACCAGGAGTGGATTCTCGCAGAGCATGCACAACAAAGCGTATGTACTTTCCCAAGTGGGCGGTGTCTGCTCTTTTCTCATTAATGCTCACCAAGATGTTACGGCAGGGCGGTATAGCAGCTTAGCGTGTCCCTCACTCCGCCACCAAAAGTCCCAGAATAGAGCCTGGATGTGTTGCAAAAGTTCGCAGCACCTCTCCCACGTAGTCGCAGTCCATAGATCATGGCCAGGCAAAATTACAGGAAAGCGGTGTGTCCTGCCGTTACCACAGCCATCTGCAGTCAACCAAAGTTGCCACCAAAATACGCAGGACTCCTTGTGGGGCGGGTGTTCCATGGGGCGTTCGTGGCAGCACCCCTAAACATAAGCACCAACCTCCTCACAGTCGCAAGTATATATATATATTCACTGAAAAAAACATAGGTTTCAGGGACGTTATAGTTAGAAATTAGCATTTAAACAACCTTAGAAATTTACTAAAAAAACCATAGGTTTCGGGGACGTTATAGTTAGTTAGAGATTTCACATGTACAAAACCATAGAAATTCAGCCGTTATAGTTAGTAGACCTAACTATAACTTGCGCCCCCGCAATGCACTGCTGATGACGTCACATATTACATCACTCATGACTTGCTCAGTGACACCACTGATGACATCACTGATGACATCTCAAATGACATCACTGATGACATCACTAACTATAACGTACCGAAACCTATGGTTTTTTCAGTGAATTTCAAAGGTTTTTTAAATGAAAATTTCTAACTATAACGTCCTGAAACCTATGGTTTTTCCAGTGGATTTCAAAGGTTTTTTAAATGCTAATTTCTATCTATGGCTACAAAGGTAGGACATGTGAAGAAAGAGGAAGAAAAGCGCAGAAAAAAACAAGACAAATGCAGAAAGAGGCAACAGAAGTCCAGAAAGAATAAGAAAAGTGCAGAAAGAAGAAGAGATGTGCAGAAAGTCCACCTGTGCCTCCAACTTTTTGCTGATGGGTACTGATGGTAACTGACTCTGACTAACCAGGCCTAGAAGCAGTGCTATGCTAAAAGACACTTAGAATACAGTGAAAACACCTACATACACTAGAGAACACTATGCATTGGGGTACCCCTGTGATTAGCATGACCTCCTCTGTATTTGCCATGAGTTAATGCCTGGGTCATTGCATGAGTACATGAGTAGTGACTGGATGATTAGAGTGCTACAAGGAGAGTGCATGGTGATTTTATAAGTGCTTGGGTTTTGGTGCAATGATTGGACAAGCACATAGGATTGGCTGGGTGATTGGAGGACTGCATAGATAGTACCAGGGAGATTACTGGACTGCATAGGTAGTCCTCAAGGTATTGCAGCAGTGCATGTGTTAGTGACTGGGTCATTGCATGAGTACATGGGTACTGAGTGCATAATTAAAGTACTACAAGGAGAGTGTGTGGTGAATTTATAAGTGCTTGGGAATTGGAGGAGTGTTTGGATTAGTACATGGTAGTGGCTGGGTGACTGGAGGAGTGCACAGGGAGTGACAGTTTGATTGTGGGACTGCATGGATACTACCTGGGGAATTGAAGGAGCAAGAGAGAAGTGTGTAAGTGGGTACAGGACTGTATGGGTAGGGCATATGGGATTGTAACAGTGATCAGTTAGTGCCTGGATCATTGCATGAGTACATAGCTACTGACTGGAAGATTAGAATACTGCAAGGAGAGTGCCTGAGTGAATTTATAAGTGTTTGGGTATTGGCGAAGTGTTTGGATTAGTACATGGTAGTGGCTGGGTGACTGGAGGACTGCTTGGGGAGTGGCAGGGTGATTGCTGGACTGCATGGGTACTACCAGGGGAATTGAAGGAGCAAATGGGAAGTATGAAGGTGGTTAGAGGACTGCATGGGTAGTACACAAGGATTGTAGCAGTGCATGTGTTAGTGCCAGGATCATTGCATGACTACATGAGTAGTGACTGGATGATTAGAGTACTGCGAGGAGAGTGCATGGTGAATGTATAAGTGCCTGAGTTTTGGCACAGTTATTGGATAAGGACATAGGACTGGGTAGGTGATTGGAGGACTGCATAGGTGGTACCAGGGAGATTACTGGACTTCATAGATAGTCCTCAATGGATTGCAGCAGTGCATGCATTAGTGACTGGGTCATTGCATGAGTACATGGGTAGTGACTGGATGATTAGAGTGCTGCAAGGACAGTGCATGTTGATTTTATAACTGCTTGGGTTTTGGCTAAGTGATTGGGTAAGTACATAGTGCTGGCTGGGTGATTGGAGGAGTGCATGGGTAGTGACAGAGGGATTTCTGGAGTGCATGGGTCCTACCTTGGTAATTGGAGGAGTGAATCAGTAGTGTGTAGGTGGTTAGAGGTCTACATGGAAAGTGCTTTGGGGATTGTAGCAGTGCTTGTGTTAATGCCTGAGCCATTCCATGAGTATATGGGTACTGACTGGAAGATTAGAGTACTGCAAGGAGAGTGCATGGTGAATTTATAAGTGCTTGGATTTTGGTGGAGTGATTGGATAAGTACATGATGCTGGCTGGGTGATTGAAGGAGTGCATGGGTACTGACAGTGTGATGGCTGGACTGCATGGGTAGTGTTTAGGGTATTGTAGCAGTGCATGTGATTTTATAACTGCTTGGGCTTTGGCAAAGGGATTGGATAAGTACATAGTGCTGGCTGGGTGATTGGAGGAGTGCATGGGTAGTGACAGAGGGATTTCTGGAGTGCATGGGTACTACCTGGGTAATTGAAGGAGTGAATCAGTAGTGTGTAGGTGGTTAGAGGTCTGCATGGGAAGTGCTTTGGGCATTGTAGCAGTGCATGTGTTAGTGCATGGGTCTTTGCATGAGTGCGTGGGTACTGACTGGATGATTAGAGTACTGCAAGGAGAGTGCATGGTGAATTTATAAGTGCTTGGGTTTTTATGGAGTGATTGGATAAGTACACACATGTCATCAGTCCCGCCCCCTCCCTTCACCACTGTGCAAACGACCCACCTGGCAGGTTTCAAATTGGGGGATTAATTCCCCTTGAATCCTGTGGGTCCCTGGGGCCAACTAGCCTACCAGGTACCTCCAGTAAGCGCCAGAGAGCTGCGTTGCAGAGAGGTGGTCCGAGGCCAAGCCCCTTTTTACACCTCTCTGCATCACAGCTCTGTGGCACTTACTGGGGGTACCTGGTGGGCTAGTTGGCCCCAGGGACCCTCAGTAGTCAAGGGGACTTAATCCCCCAACCTAGAACATGCCCGAGGGCCCATTTGCACAGTGGTGAAGGGACAGGGTGGGGCCTTATGTGACAAGTGAGCAAACGCACCCCATGGTGCATTTTAAGTTGGAGGATTAAGTCCCCTTGAATCCTGAGGGTCCCTAGGGCCCAACTAGCCCACCAGGTACCTATAGTAAGCACCATAGAGCTGCGTTGCAGAGAGGTGGTCCGAGACCACGCCCCTTTTTTCACCTCTCTGCAATGCAACTCTGTTGTGCTTACTGAAGGTACCTTGTGGGCTATTTGGCCACCAGGGACCCTCAGGGTACAAGGGGACTTAATCCTCCAATTTAAAACACACCACAGAGCACGTTTGCACACTTGTCACATCAGGCCCCACCCCCTGCCTTCACCACTGTGCAAACACGCTACGTGGCTCGTTTTAGGTTGGGGGATTAAGTCCCCTAAATCCTGAATGTCCCTGTGGTCCAACTAGCCCACCAGGTATCTCCAGTAAGCGCCACTGACCTGCGTTGCAGAGAGGTGTAAAAAGGGGCATGGCCTCGGACCACCTCTCTGCAAAACAGCCTTGTGACGCTTACTGGAGGTACCTGGTGGGGTCGTTGGCCCCCAGGGACCCTCAGGATTCAAGGGGACTTAATCCCCCAATTTAAAACACACCACAGGACATGTTTGCACACATGTCACATCAGGCCCCGCCCCCTCCCTTCACTACTATGCAAACGCACCCTGTGGTGCGTTTTAAGTTGGGGGATTAAGTCCCCTTGAATCCTGAGGGTCCCTGTGGTCCAACTAGCCCACCATGTACCTCCAGTAAGTGCCACAGTGCTGTGTTGCAGAAAGGTGTAAAAAGGGGGCGTGGCCTCGGACCACCTCTCTGCAACGCAGCCCTGTGGTGCTTACTGGAGGTACCTGGTGGGCTAGTTGGCCCCCAGGGACCCTCAGGATTGAAGGGAAATTAAGTGGCCACAGGAGGGGGGCAAGGCAGCCACCCTCCAAATAAAAAATAAATAAAAAAAGGCGCATGCCCCAGGGGATGGGGTCCCCGGGGCAGACTATGGCCTCAGGAGGGAGGCCACGCGGCCCCCTTCCCAATGTTTTAATTATTCAAAAAAAAATTGGGGGCAGGGCCTGGGGGATGTGGTCCCCAGGGCCAAAAAATTAGAAAAAGAAGGGGGGCTACTCAGCCCCCCTTATTAAAAAAACATTTAAAAAACGGGATCGCAGACGGAGGCCACGCCCCTTCATTGCACTATTCTGCAAACACACCCCATGGCACGTTTGGAGAGGGGAAACAAATTCCCTTGAATACTGGGGGTCCCTGGGGGCCAACTAGCCCACCAGGTACCTCCAGTATGCGCCAGGGAGCTGCGTTGCAGAGAGGTGTTCTGAGGCCACACCCCTTTTTACACCTCTTTGCAACGCAGCTCAGTGGCGCTTACTGGAGGTAGCTGGTGGGCTAGTTGCACCCCAGGGACCCTCAGTGTTCAAGGGGAGTTAATCCCCCAACTTAAAACGTGCCATGGGGCGCGTTTGCACAGTGGTGAAGGGAGGGGGCATGGCCTGAGGTGATATGTGTGCACACACGCCCTGTGGCGTGTTTTAAGTTGGAAAATAAATTCTTCTTCAATTCAGAGGTCCCCTGGGGGCCAACTAGCCCACCAGGTACCTCCACTAAGCGCCACGGAGGTGCGTTGCAGTGTTGTAAAAAGGGGCGTGGCCTCTGAAAACCTCTCTGCAACGCAGCTCCCTGGCGCATACTGGAGGTAACTGGTGGACTAGTTGGCCCCCAGGGGACCTCAGTATTGAAGAGGAATTATTTCCCCAACTTAAAACGCACCACAGGGCGTGTTTGCACACATGTCACCTCAAGCCCCACCCACTTCCTTCACTCTTGTGCAAATATTCCTCTAAAATCAGCCGCACTACGAATTCCGATTTACTCACCTGTTATCAGGAGAGACCTCAGTGCTGCATCTTTGAGCCCAGTACTGATCCTGAAAAGTAGTTCTAACCATACTTACCAGTAACTTGAATTTCCTTCCATAGGATATCATTGCCTGCTTTTTGCTGAAAATATTCTGTGTCGATTTTTGAAACGTACAAATATTCCTCTAAAATCATCCGAACTATGAATTCCGATTTACTCACCTGTTATCAGGAGTGACCTCAGTGCTGCTTCTTTGAGCCCAGTACTGATCCTGAAAAGTAATTCTAACTGCACTTACCAGTAACTTTAATTTCCTTCCATAGGCTAACATTGACTGGTTTCACATGCAAATTCTTCTGTGTGGAGTTTTGCAAATTACAAATATTCCTCTAAAATCAGCCGAACTACGAATTCCGATTTACTCACCTGTTATCAGGAGAGACCTCAGTGTTGCTTCTTTGAGCCCAGTACTGATCCTGAAAAGTAATTCTAACCGTACTTACCAGTAACTTGAATTTCCTTCCATAAGCTAACATTGACTGCTTTCACTTGGAAATTCTTCTAACTGTGGAGTTTGGGAACATTAAAATATTCACCTAAAATCATCCGAACAACAAATTGCGATATACTCACCTGTTAACAGGAGAGAACCTAGTGCTGTATCTTTTAGCCTAGCACTGACCCTGAAAAGTAATTCTAACCGTACTTACCAGTAACTTGTATTTCCTTCCATAGGAATCCATTGTGTAGTTTTCACCAGAAAAGTTTCTAAGTGTCAATTTTCACAAACTACAAATATTCCTTAAAAATCGCCTGTATTACTTAAACGCATTCTTTCAACTGTATACAGGAGATGCACCAGTGCTGGATCCAGGATCCACCACTGAGTAAGAAAAAGTAACGATAACACTACTTATCTAGTACGTGAATTTCCTCCCATAGGATAACATTGGTTATTTAATGTGAAAAAGTTTTTTAGTGTCAACTTTTAAAATTCAATAATATTCCTTACAAATCACTACTCTAACCAAAACGCTTTTACTCTTCTGTTTACAGGAGATGTCCCAGGACTGAATCTAGGATCCAGTCATGTGATTAGAAAAGTAATCCATAAAGTAACTATTTGCATTTAACTAGAAATTCCCATTGAGCTCAATGTTGCATTGTGTTTGAAATTGTGTTGCCCATTGCAACAACTGTAACTACTGTACTTAAAAGTCTATTGCCTATTTGCAAAGGATTTATACTAAAGTAATTTCTTCTGAGAAAGTATATTTTGTAATGTAATGTATAATGTAATTATAATGTAATTTTAAAAATAAAATATCTAAAAATAGTTTACAAAAATGTAGGAAATCAGTATCAAAAAAATCAATCTAACAATTAATACATTTAAAAATTGTCACTTACAAAACCTTTGAAATTCACTGAAAAAACCATAGGTTTCAGGCACGGTATAGTTAGGAATTAGCATTAAAAAAAACCTTAGAAATTCACTGAAAAAACATAGGTTTTAGGGGTGTTATAGTTAGCTGGACATTTCACTTGTACAAAACCATTGAAACTCCCCCGTATAAGTTAGTTCAGCTATAGCTCGCGCGCCCGCAATGCACTGCTGATGACGTTACATATTACATCACTCATGACATGGTCAGTGACTTCACTCATGACATCACGTATGTTAATAATGTTAATTATTTGACATTTATTCTGGGTACCTGTTTATTTTTTGTGTGTTGCTTTTACTTTTAAATTGGTAAAGGGTGGGTATTAAATACATTTTAATTACTTTATAATTAGTTGTTAATAGAAATAGTTTTTAATTTCAAAATAAGTTTAATTGTGTTTTATTATTTTATCGTTTAAGTTAGGTATGTATTGTGGACATTATAGTGTTAAAGTGTCTGTAGTTAACTAATGTTTATTACTTTTTTTATTATATGTTTTTTAATTGATTATTTATAGAAGTAAACTTAATTTACAATGTTGAAGTGAGTTGTTATTGGTGTGGTGTTATACGGTAGGACATTAAATAAATATATTTATGTATTAAATAATGTTTTTGTCTGTAAATATTTTTTAGTTTTAAAGAATAATTATTTTTAAATGTAGTTATTTCATTTTGTGAAATATTTGTGGGTATTTGTTATATATAATTAATATTATAATATGTTTACTTTTTATACATTTAATATATTTGGTTTTTAATGTTTGTATTATTTATTTCTTTTTTTATATGTTAATTTATAATAGATAGATAGATAGATAGATAGATAGATAGATAGATAGATAGATAGATAGATAGATAGATAGATAGATAGATAGATAGATAGATAGATAGATATTATCGTTATAGTTAGGACCTATTATCCCCAGGAAATCCACACCATTCTATTTGGAATAACTTTGGCGCTGGTTGACGAATCTTCGTGAAATTTTCAAAACTGGTAGGGCGCTCCGGTCCGCTCCTATCCTGAAAGCCAAGGGGTGATTCGTCAAGCCGGGGCGAGGAAAAGGGGGGTCCCAAAATGTGTCTTCCCCATGCAATTTTCCATATGAACCTTTAATCGCAGCTACAGCCCAAACTGCTGAACGGAATTACACCAAATTTGGCAAAGAGGTAGCCCTTGGTTCACACTCGTGCTTTTTGGTAAAATGGTGTAAATCCGTTCAGTAGTTCCTGAGAAAACCAAAAGTAAAATCACATATATATCTGGGCGGAGCCTAACCACACATCTCATCGTGAGATCTGATTGGCTGTCTGCACTTCAGCCATCATGGGACCAATATAAATGATAGCACCTCATTAAAAAGCATTGCAGTTAATAGAAGGTTTTAAGACTTTAGTTACATTATAAATCATTTGTTGATGCTACCATACTTATTTTAGGAATTGTGGTGTGTTCTAAGGTGATTTTACCATGTGAAAAAGCCTTCTGCTGGGATATCATGAATCATGTTTGAGAGAAAACTATTTTCTCATGCTTTTCCCACAGAGGTTGGGAAGGTGATCTATAACCTAAAATGGGAGCATATTTTCTGTCAATTCACATTATCTTTCTCAGTCATGTGAGAATGAAGTCTGACATTCTCAGTAAAACATGTACATCCAACAAGGGCAGAGACTTTCAGTTGATTCCTTTGTGTTCTACTGCAGCTTCCCAGAGTGTTCTAAAGAACAACTAGAGCGCTAACAGTCCTACTTATGACAAACGTATTGCACACCTGAAGCCATCTTGATTGGAATAAAGTGGTAACTCTTAAAACATTTAACTTAAAAAGGAACAAAATGAGGGGTTTCAGTTTGCCATAGAAAGTATGATTAGTGCTGGAGAAAGAAAAATGAGGGCACATTTTGAGTGACTTCTCAAATCCTTTTCTATTTCATTAGAAAATTCTGACATGCAGACTGAAACATGCACTTTCAATACCAGCAGCAGACTTCCCTGGTGAGCAGTTGCTTTACTACAGTGATCTAATGCGCTACTAGAGTGCTAACATTCTGAATTTATGGCAAATGTGTGACACATCTGAATGCCTTCTTGATGGAATCAAAGTAAAAAACTGAAAGTATTTCCTACTGAGGAACTGTAGTAAATGAGGAAATTAGGAAACTTCATAACAAATAAGTCTCCCAAGATGGCCACCAGAGACAAAAAAGCCCAAATGTAGCACAAATATCACCCATATGTAGCCCAAGTATAGCCCAATGACAGAATGTCCCAGAGTGTTCTAAAGAACAACTAGAGCGCTAACAGTCTTACTTATGACAAAAGTATGGCACACCTGAAGCCATCTTGATTGGAATAAAGTGGCAACACTTAAAACATTTAATTTGCAAAGGTACAAAATGAGGGGGTTCATTTTGCCATAGAAATTATGATTAGTGCTGCAGAAAGAAAAAATAGGGCACATTTTGACTTCTCAAATCCTCTTCTATTTCATTAAAAAATTCTGAAATGCAGACTGAAACATGCACTTTGAATACCAGAAGCAGACTTCCCTGGTGAGCAGTAGCTTTACTACAGTAATCTAATGAGCAACTAGAGTGCTAACATTCAAAATTGATGGCAAATGTGTGACATATCTGAATACCTTCTTGAGGGAATCAAAATAAAAAACTGAAAGCATTTCCTACTGAGGAAACTGCAGTAAATGAGGAAATTAGGAAACTTCATAACAAATAAATCTCCCAAGATGGCCACCAGAGACAAAAGAGCCCAAATGTAGCACAAATATCACCCAGATGTAGCCCACATGTAGCCCAATGACAGAAGTGTGCAAAACACTTTTTAATTTTTGTGTTTTTGCAATTTTATATAGAGCAGACTTCTCAGGTATTGGAGTGCTTTACATGAGCATTGGTTACATCACACAAGAACAAATTCATTTTGGTTGTAGACATGGGGAGATTAAGTGATTTGACCAGAATCACAGAATGTTGAGCTGAAGCAGAAACTCCAACCTGGTTCCCCAGTTGCAAGGTCTGCAGCTCTGTGAGTAACACCACATCCTCTCCCCTAAGTGCAACATTTAATCAAGTGGTCAACTGGATAAAAATACATAAAGATAACAAATAATGTAAAAGTGCTTTGTCACTATTTGAAAACTCAGAAAATGTGTCCTCATTTTAGTTTTTTAGAGCACTAACCATAATTTTGATGCAAATAAGACCCTCTCATATATGTAATTTCTAAAGGAAATTCTCTAGGTATTACAGTTTTGATTACATCAAGATGACGTCAGGCGTTCCACACTTCTGTAATAAATATAGAATGTTAGCAATCTAGTTGTTCATTAGGATACTGTTGAGAGGCAGAGGCCAGGGGCACGGACTCTGAAAATTGAAGGCAGGAAGGAGGGTGCATAGGCAACAATTTGACCACACTGGGCAGGCAGGAAGGGCAGTGGCAGCACAACAGACTTTGGAGGGCAGTAGAAAGGGGGGCAGGGGCAACAAACCAACAATACAGGACTGGCAAGAGAGGCTGTGGCAATATAATAGACCATTGTGGGCAGAAGGAAGAGGCAGTGGTAGTACAACCATACATGCCAACAGACCCGATTCAGCTAAGAAACGTCCAATGTTTTTAAGCCCAATTGGGCTTTATTTGATCTGTCTCCTGTCTACAATCTCCTCTTTTTCAATGTAAGTCAAAGGGGAAAATCAATATCCCAGTTTGTTTTCAAAATCTCCCTCTTAGCAAGTTCAAAATGTTAGCAAGTATGGTAGATTGGATCATGGAAGGCAGGAGGAATTGGGGTAGGGACATGGACTCGGATAACAGAGGACATGAGGGACATGGAGAGGTGCACCAAACTGACCCTACAGGGCAGGCATCAGGGTTTGCAGCAGCACAATACACCACACAGGGCATGCGGGACAGGAGTGCAGCACAACAATCCATGGAAAGCAATAGGGAGGGGACAGGCCCGTGCACATGGGCAACAGAGAACAGAGGGGAAAGAAGTAATGGTAGCTAGCTGACCATAATTGACAGACAGGAGAGAAAGCTGCAGCATAACAGACCATAAAGAGCAGGAGGGATGGATCAGGGGCATTACAATGGAACAGACAAGCCAGGAGGGAGGGAATAGGGGTCTGCACATGGAAACAGAGGGCAGGGGGAAAGGGGGCAGGGCAGGAGCAGCAAGATGACCATGGAGGTCAGGCAGGATGGGCACTAGAAGCATGACACACCATGGAGAGCAACAGTGAGACTATGATGGCATACACACAGACATTGGAGGGAAGGTGGGAGGGGGTCAGGGTCAGCTAGCTGACTGCACAGGGAAGGTGGGAAGGGCTGTGGCAGCACAGAAGACCATGCATGGCAAGCGGGAGGGTTAGTGGCAGCACAATGGCTATGATGGGCAAGAAGGAGGGTGCAGGGGCATGCACAAAGGACCATGGAGGATAGAAGGGAGGGTCAGGACCGGGGCACAGACAAGAGAGTTCAGGGGAAGGGGCCTCACAACAGACCACGCAGGGCAGGCAGGAGGAGCAGTTGCAGCACAACAGACCAGGGAGGGCAGAAGGGTGTGGCAGTAAAATGGACCATCGAGGACAGGAGGAAGGGGATAAGGGCATGGAATGTGGACAGGCAGGGTGGAGGTGGCAGGGACAGGTTACAGTCATCTGACAATGCTAGGCAGGTGGGAGGGGAGTGGCAGCTCAACAGAACACTCAGAGTAGATAGGAGTGGCAGGTCCATGGAACATGGTGGGCAAAAAGGATGGAGCAGGGGCATGCACAAAGACATCGGAGGGCAGGGGGAAGGAGAGTAGGGGCAGCAAGCTAAGCACAGAGGCTAAGCAGGAGGTCAATGATGGGGCATGGAATTGGGATATGGAGGGCAAGAGGAGTGGACTTGTACATCATGCTAAATGGAGGGCAGTTGCAGCACATCAGACCATGCATGGCAGGAGGGAGGAGGCTAGTCCATGGATTCAAACAACAGAGGATATGGAGGAGGTAGATGGGGCAGCAAGCTAACTGTTCAGAGAAAGTGGGAAGGCCAGTGGCAGAACAACGGCCACACAGGGTTGTAATAAGGGATCAGGGACATGGACTTGGACAATGGATGGCTTGGAGGAGGGAATGCAGGAGCAGCAAGCTTGGATGGGGGCATCACAATGCCAGGCCCTTCTTCCAACCCCCCACCATCCTTTGTGATATGCGTCTTACTTAACGTTAAAAAAACCTAGAAATTTGCTGAAAAAAACAAACATCACAGGGACTGTATAGTTAGACTCAGATTTCACTCATACACAACCAGTGAAATTCAGCAGTTATAGTTACCTGAGCTAACTATAACCTACGTCCCCGCAATGTACTGCTAATGACCTCAGACATTACATCATTCATGACATGGTCAGTTACATCACTCATGACATCACTCATGACATATCAAATGAGCTGTGAATGGAATCGAACTATAATCGCTAGAACTTTATTTAGGGATAGGGTGTGTATATTAATACCCCTTTTTTTCCTTTTCTTTCGTGTAAGAACCATTATAATTCGCAATGTGCCCAGATTAATATGGCCTTTCACTTTAAAGTAATGTGTAGTCCATTGTTTATGTTGAGGTTTGCACTTCTAAGTATGTTTATTATGAATAAGTCACGTTGACGAACATACAGATATGGCGGCCACGGAGCAAGATATGCTGAAATGACATTGTGTGCATATTAACACTTGTTTTCTTTTCTTTATTGCATCATTTTCTGAATTTTCACAACGTGACCCGGCCAATATGCCCGCCAGCTTTTTGAATTAAAGTAATATGTAGTCCTTTGTTAATGTTGGCAACTGGAGGCATGTGTACATTTAAATAAGGATGCTACAATGACGACTTGTATCGTTATCAAGGTTCGGACGAGCCGAAATGCGTGGGTCACGTCCTTTGCAGATTAAATACTTTCAAACTACAACCTGAGTGCTGATTCCTTCCTTGTAAGAGTGAGAGGAGATTAAATACATATATATATAAAATTCACTGAAAAAAACACAAGTTTCAGGGACATTATAGTTAGAAATTAGCATTTAAAATACCTCAGAAATTCACTGAAAAAACCACAGGTTTCATGGACGTAATAGTTAGTTGGACATTTCACTCGTACAAAACAAGAGAAATTCGGCCGTTATAGTTAGTTGTGCTAACCATAACTCATGCCCCCGCAATGCACTGCTGATGATGTCACATATTACATCACTCATGACATGGTCATGACATCACTGATAACATCACCGATGACATCTCAATTGACATCACTGATGGCATCATCTACGTGATCATCTGATGCACCTCCTCACACCCTAAAATACAGACTACCATTCTCGAAACCATAGACACACCAATACTAATATTCTGTGCACTATGCATGCAGACCTCTAATCAGCTATATAGCATTGATATAGTCTTTTAAATACTCAGTTAATACCTATGCAGTCTAGGAATCCTTCTGTCTCTCCCATGCACTTGTCTATTCACCCATCCAGCACTTTGTACGTATCCTAGCACTCTGCCAATACTTAAGCACTTATAAATTTAGCATGCACTCTCTTTGCAGCACTGAAATTACTCCAGTTATTAGTCATATACTTAAGGAATGGCCTAGCCACTAACCCAAGTACAAGTACAATGTTTTGTACACTATGCATGCAGATCTCTAACAAGCTACATACTATTAATACGCTCTTCTAAACATCCAGTTAGTACCTCAGCAGTGTAGGAATCCTCCTGTCTGTCCCATGCATTTCTCCAATCACTCATCCAGCACTAGCTACTTATCCTATTACTTCACCAATACCTAAGCACTTATAATAACTGAAAAACATGTTTAGCATTTTTTGATATGTACGACTATCAAGGTAAGATTTAGTAATCCAAACACTATCAATGCACAACTACATTCAGATGTGCACTATATATATAAATCTCTAACCAGCTACTTAGTAAAGTACTACCCATGCAACCTAGGAATCCTCCTGTCTGTCCCCATGCACTTCTCCAATCACCCATTCAGCACTATCTACGTACCCTATCACTCCGCAATACCTAAGCACTTATAAATTCAACATGTACTCTCTTTGCAGGACTGAAATTATTCTAGTTGCTAGTCATGTACCTAAGGAATGGCCTAAACAGTAAAACTAGTACTGCTACAATATTGTGTGAACTATGCATGCAGACCTCTAATCATCTACATAGCTTTGATACAGTCTTTTAAATACTCAGTTAGTACCTATGCAGTCTAGGAATGCTTCTGTCTGTCCCATGCACTTCTCCATTCAACCATCCAGCACTATCTACGTATCCTATCACTCTGCCAATACCTAAGCACTAATAAATTTAGCATGCACTCTCTTTGCAGCACTGAAATTACTCCAGTTATTAGTCATATACTTAAGGAATGGCCTAGCTACTAACACAAGTGCAGGTACAATATTTTGTACACTATGCATGCAGACCTCTAACCAGCAACATACTATTGATACGCTCTTCTAAATACCCAGTTAGTACCTATGCAGTCTAGGAATCCATCTGTCTGTCCCATGCAATTCTCCATTCACCCATCCAGCACTATCTACATATCCTATCACTCCACCAATACCTAAGCACTTATAAATTTAGCACGCACTTTCTTTGCAGCACTGAAATTACTCCAGTTATTAGTCGTATACTTAAGGAATGGCGTAGTCAAAAACACAAGTGCAGGTACAATATTTTGTACACTATGCATGCACACCTCTAACCAGCTACCAACTATTGATACGCTCTTCTAAATACCCAGTTAGTACCTATGCAGTGTAGGAATCCTCCTGTCTGTCCCATGCATTTTTCCAATCACCCATCCAGCACTATCTACTTATCCTATTACTTCACCAATACTTAAGCACTTATCAATTCACTATACACTCTGTTTGTAATACTGTAAGTATTCTAGTTACTAGTCATGGACTTATGGAATGGCCTAGCTACTTACACAAGTACATCTATAATATTTTGTGCACTATCCAAGCAGACCACTAACTAGCTACATACTATTGATACACTCTTCTAAATACCCGGATAGTACTCATGCAGTGTAGGAATCATCTAATCTGTCCCATGCACTTCTTTAATCACGTATCTACCACTATCTACTTATCCTATCACTCCACCAATACGTAAGCACTTATAAATTAAGTGTTCACTCTGTTTGCAGCACTGTCATTATTTCAATTACTAGTGGTATTCTTATAAAATGACCTAGGCACCAACACAAGTATGCATAAAATATTCTGTGCATAATCCCTACAAATCTCTAAGCAGATACATACTATTGGTCCACTCCATTAAATACTGAAGTAGTACCCATGCAGCGTAGGATACCTCCTGTCAGTCTCATGCAATTCTTCAATCACCCATCCAGCACTATGTTCTTATTGTATCAGTCTGCCAATACCTAAGCACTTATGGGACAGATTTACAAGCACCCTGCGCCACCAGTACGTCACTTTTTGTAACGTAGTGATGGCGCCAGGCACTCCTTCATATTTACAAGGAGAGGAAAAGCCACCCTGGGTGGTTTTTCCTCTCCTTGTAAATACGACCCATTCATACACAGGACTTTGCGTTGAAGGGGCGTCCCATAGGTGTTGCTGTGGGTGTTCCCACGCAACACCCATAGAACAAGACACATCTCCAGATTTATGAGAAATTGTAAATCTGGAGATGTGTGTGAATGCTGCACCATCCTAGAGTTGGTGTAGCAAGGCACAACATGGAGAATTGTTTTCATTTCTGCTCATTTTTTCCTCTTTCAATGCATGCTGCATTCCACAGCATACATTGAAAGAGGAAAATCCCTCTACTGATTGTTGTTGTGCAGGAAGGTGTCCCTTCCTGCACAAAAACAATCTCCACATGACACAGACATTCTTTGCACCATGGTGCAAGGGTGACTGTGTCACCGCATGGCTGCAGTTCGTGCAGCAGTGCAGAGGCAAGCAGAGTTGCAACATATTCATGTACATATGTCACATCCCTGTGCTTCGGAAGTGCCACGGTGCAGTGCAGCTAAAGAGTTTGCAGTCTCATGCTGCAGTACTTCCTCATAAATCTTCACCTATAAATTCACCATACACTACTAATGCATTCTTTCAGTCAATCATACTGTATACATATATTCAACCAAACTTTCACACATTACCTTGCAATTATAGTTCTTTCTTTAACCAGATAAGGTAGTTCTGATATGAACTTTTTTTTTCTTCTTTTTTCTTCAGTATTTTTTTGAAAAATTTTGTAGGTTTTTTGGTGTTTTTTCAAAAAATGAACAAAAAAAAGAACAAATAAAACAGGAAACATTTGGAATTACTTATCATTCCAAAAACTAAAAAAATAAAAAATTAACAATGATGGTTGCATTGCGCAGCACAAACTGCATCCACCAACTGCTCACCGAAGCATATAAGTTTCCTACACTTCACGCAGTTTTGCTCAAGAAAGGCGAATTCTGGCCTAATGTCCATTGTAGGTGTTCCTGAGGACGCTCCAGATGTACTTGCCACAGAAGGTGAGAGGTTCAAAGCAGCTCGCCTCATTTCCTCCTGAGCAAGATTGATAGGATGTGTGGTCCAGAGATGCTTGTACATAGAAGCAGTCACGGTCCTTCAATAGTTACGGTGGGAAATGTTATGAACCAATGAAATCTTTTTTTTGAGGTCACATGGGATCCGCGCACTCTGCGCTCACAAAGCACGCACCCGACGCGACTTCGCGAAAATATATTTAAAAATAATTTACATTTATTAGAAGTACATATATATTATTTTTATGAATATCTTAAATAGTCTCTTGCCCTAATATGTATATTAAACACACATACATATCATTTTAGAACATAAAAAAAATATGCGGGAGTCGCGCACCCAGCACGCCACAGCACGTATATGATGTCACGCGGGTCCCGCCACCGCGCAAGTGTTGCGTACCGTAATGCACATGTGTCGCGAATGCATGGGAGCAGGAGTCGCGGATTGGTCGCATACCAATCGCGCACATCACGTAATATTAAATGCGGATCCTTCACGACATTTGTAAAATGGCGGCTAGAATCCGCGCACCCACCATGTACTCTTTGGGTGCGCGACTCCGAAAAAATTGGGGAAATTATTTAAAAAAAAAAGAAAATAATATAAATAACAATTTTCAGAAAAATATATAATGTTATTTAATGAATAAAATATTTATCAATAAACAGTTAAAAAACTGTAGAAAATCAGTACAAAAAAATAGGTATAACTACTATTACCCTTAAAAATTATCATTTAAAAAACCTTTGAAATTCACTGAAAAAACCATGGGCCCGATTCACAGAACTAACTTAAGACAAAATCCTAAACTTACTACCATTTTGGTATTCACAGAAGGCACTTACTCATTTTGGTATTCACAGAAGGTACTTACTCATTTCGGTATTCACAGAAGTTAGGACTCCTAACTTTAGGACTCCTAAATGCCTTCTGTGAATACCGAAAGTCTTAAAATTAGGATTTTTCTCAGTTTAGTAGTAGTATAGTTAGGACTCCTAACTTTAGGACTCCTAAATGCCTTCTGTGAATACCGAAAGTCTTACAATTAGGATTTTTCTCAATTTAGTAGTCCTAAGTTTAGGACTCCTAACTTTAGGACTCCTAAATGCCTTCTGTGAATACCGAAAGTCTTAAAATTAGGATTTTTCTCAGTTTAGTAGTAGTATAGTTAGGACTCCTAACTTTAGGACTCCTAAATGCCTTCTGTGAATACCGAAAGTCTTAAAATTAGGATTTTTCTCAATTTAGTAGTCCTAAGTTTAGACTTAGGACTACTAAATTGAGAAAAATCCTAATTTTAAGACTTTCGGTATTCACGGAAGGCATTTAGGAGTCCTAAAGTTAGGAGTCCTAACTATACTACTACTAAACTGAGAAAAATCCTAATTTTAAGACTTTCGGTATTCACAGAAGGCATTTAGGAGTCCTAAAGTTAGGACTCCTAACTTCTGTGAATACCGAAATGAGTAAGTGCCTTCTGTGAATACCAAAATGAGTAAGTGCCTTCTGTGAATACCAAAATGGTAGTAAGTTTAGGATTTTGTCTTAAGTTAGTTCTGTGAATCGGGCCCATTGGTTTCAGAGACGTTATAGTTAGAAATTAGCATTTAAAAAAGCTTTGAAATTCACTGAAAAAATCATAGGTTTCAGAGATGTTATAGTTAGAAATTAGCATTTAAAAACCTTAGAAATTCACAGAAAAAAACATAGGTTTCAGTGGTGTTAGCTGGACAATTCACTCGTACAAAACCATAGAAATTCCTCTGTTATAGTTAGTTGTGCTAACTATAACTCGCGTGCCCGCAATGCACTGCTGATGATGTCACATATTACATCATTCATGACATGGTCAGTGACCTCACTGATGACATCACTGATGACATCTCAAATGACATCACTGATGACATCGCTGATGACATCATCCACGTGACAATCTGATACACCTCATCATACACTAGTATAACCTTTCCTCACTCACTGTAAAATACAAAGTACCATATTTGAAACCATTGACACACCAATACCAGTTACTACATACCCACTCACTGATTCCTAAGTCTACACACACAACTACCCATTCAACAACAGAATCACTTATACATGCAGTCACTAATTAATAGAACACTATCAAATGCACTTATACACATATATAGACATTGACACATCAGCAGTCATCTGAGTCGGTTATGTAGTCATCCTACTCACTCATGAAAAAAATTAATCACACTTACATTTACTCACTCACACAATTATACACACAACACCTGATTTATTCAAACACATAGTAACTCATAGTTAATATGTTAAAAAAATTACCATTACAATTATACACTCATTCATATAGTTAACAATCACTGACTCTTATATATACTTATTTATATACACCAACTCTCACATACAATGCCTTTTAGTTTTTTTACTTTTGTTGAAGATGTACAACTAAAACATATCTTTGCTCACCAACACACAAATAAATACACTCAGTCACCCAAACAACTGTTTCCACATGCACTCTTAAACCTATACACCTAGTCAATCAACCATTCACACATCTATGCATAGAGTTACACACAACCCATCCAACCACACACAAACTCAGTGTCCCATACAAATACTCACCCAACTAATCAATAACTAATATACACACTCATGTAGTTAGTGACCAAACTCATGCAGCATGTTATACAACAACAGAGAGAGTGATGCACACATTCACATAGTTTAGTTACTAATCCATGTATCAAGTGAGACACTTTTAATTATTCACTTAAACAGACAGCTACTAAATCCTCCATCCAGACAGTTATATATCCACTCAATCTTCAATACAGATTGGTATATATATAATACATATTTAAATTTCAAACTAAACCACATTCACTGGATGATGTCATCAGTGATGTCATCAGTGATGTCATCACTGATGTCTTTTGAGATGTCATCAGTGATGTCACTGACCATGTCATGAATGATGTAATATGTGACATCATCAGCAGTGCATTGCGGGCGCGCGAGTTATAGTTAGCAGAACTAACTATAACGGGGGAATTTCTAGGGTTTTGTACGAGTGAAATGTCCAGCTAACTATAACACCCCTGAAACCTATGTTTTTTTCTGTGAATTTCTAAGGTTTTTTAAATGCTAATTTCTAACTAGAACATCTCTGAAACCTATGGTTTTTTCACTGAATATATATATATATATATATTACCTACTGGCGGTCGCCAGCAGGTAGTTATAGTTAGGACCTATTTTCCATAGGAAATCTGCAACATTCTATTTGCAATAACTTTGGCGCCGGTTGACGAATCTTCGCGAAATTTGTAAAATTTGTGGGGCGCTCCAGTCCGCTCCAATCTGGAAAGTTTCGGGGTGATTCGGCCAGCAGGGACAGAGAAAAAAGGGGGGTCCCAAAACAGGTTTTCCCAATGCAATTTCCCATAGGAAAATTTAGACATGACTACAGCCCGAACTGCTGAACGGAATTACACCAAATTTGGCAAAGAGGTAGTTCTTGGTTCAGAAAGAACCCTTTTTGTTAAATGGTGTAAATCCGTTCAGTAGTTGATGAGAAAATCAAAAGGTAAAACACATATATATCTATATGGCCGCGCATGATCTGCGCACCCTCCCGATCACGAGCTTTATGCTAATTGACTATCAACACTTCAAACCAGGAAGTGTTGGCAGTCATCTTGTGCCTCAGTTAATAAATCAGTAAAACTAAGGCGCAAAACGCAAAAAGGGGGCAGGGTAGAAACACCCTGACCCCCTAGGCCTGCTTCGGGGTCCCACAAGGACACTCAGGGCCCAAAAAAAATTATTTAAAAAAACAAATCGGCAAAACCCACGCAGGGTGTGCGGATCCTGCCGCAAAAAAAAAAACAAAGCGCTTCTTTATTAATTAGCCCCAGGGTGGGCCAAATCACGGGGGCAATGTTTTTAATGTAATGGGAGCCCAGATTTAACAAAAATAATAGAAAACAACAAGGCGGAACTCTCCTGTGAGGACCATGGATGTCTACGACAGAGCCTGGAAAATAAAGCACAAAATAAGGACATGTGTAATGGGCATATCAAAGGAGAGAGACACAGAGAAACAGATAAGGAAAAAAAAGCCAGAGAGAAAAAGAGAGGGAAGGAAAGAGAGAGAGTTAGAGAGATAGAAGGAAGAGAGAGAGTTAGAGAGATAGAAGGAAGGGAAGAGAGAGAGAGAGACAGACACTGCCACCCCTGCGCATCCATGGGCAAATAATCGCCTGGTGCCACCGGAGTGTGCAGCAGTGGGCACTCCACGTGCCTGTCAAAACTCCGCGCATCTCAGATATGTCACTGAGTCCTGAGTCATGAATGGCGGAGACCACATCATCTTCTCCACGGCCCGGCAGATCTCACACATGTCGCTGAGTCCTGAGTCATCAGTGGCGGAGACCACATCAGCTTCTCTGTGGCCCAGTAGATCTCAAACATGTCACTGAGTCATCAATGGCGGAGACCACATCAGCTTTTGGGGCCGCTAAGCCTGTGGAACTCAAGTCCGCGCCAAGGGGGTGGTAGGCCCCTGATGGCTATACAGATCAGGGTGCGACTAACCTTCTGCGCAACTTTTCAAAGACTCTTTATGGTTCAGACACGTGGAGCGTCCGCCATCTAGTCAGCACCGGCAATAAAGGATGTGACGTTGTCAATCTATTATATTTGCGTGGTCACATGGCGTGTGACACATGTGCCGGATGGATGTGATGTGTGTGCAAACCTGCCCTCAGGGAGTGGCCGTGAGATGTTGAGACCTAGACCACTAACCTGCACACCAACAGCGAGTACGCCTTTGTCAGGTAGCTATGTGGGGCCAACGTCGGAACGTAATCAGAGTGGCGTGGCATGGCGTACGACAGAACAGGGCAAGGATAGCTACAATGACGCGGACAACTCGTAGTACTGCATCTGTGAGTCGAGTGGACAGGCCGCAGATGTCCCTCTGCGAGCCTGGGTGCGAACTGTTCATGACTCACACTACATAATCATTGAAAAACCATTTTGTGATTCAGTCCATCAGCTGGCATTTATACGAGGCATTTGTGAAACTTATTGGACTTCTTTCTGTGATAGATACCCCTTTGACGCTGCCTCTCCCCACATCAGCAGGTAGCGCACCCTCTTCCCACATTACCATCATACCAACAACCTTATTGGGCCTGGAAGTGTCCCTGTGCGGTTGGGCAAAGAAGAATCTTAGTCATGTATAGATTTACATATAAAAAAAACTTATTTAAAGAAAAGAACAACAAATAAGACTGAAGGGAGTCTGGTGCTGTGGTCGCTGCCATGAAGTTGGGGTCACTGCCATTCAGGACTCAGGACACAGTTACACATGTGGGATCGGCTTGTGTTAAAGAGGGTTAGTGGCACCACGTGTCACCGGCTTTGCATATGGAAATATGCCTCACTGATCAGAGGGAGTCTGGTGCTGTGGTCACTGCCACGGCCTTGGGGGGACTGCTATTCAGGACTCAGGACACAGTTACACATTGTGGGATTGGGTTGTGTTAAAGAGGGTTACTGGGACTACGTGTCGCCGGCTTTGCATATCAAAATATGCCTTACTGATCGAAGGGAGTTGGGTGCTGTGGTCGGTGCCACGGACTTGGGGTCACTGCCATTCAGGACTCAGGACACAGTTACATATGTGGGATCGGCTCGTGTTGAACAGGGTTAGTGGCACCATGTGTCGCCACTGTTGCACATGGAAATATGCCTCACTGATTGAAGGGAGTCTGGTTTTGGGGTTGTCTCATGGATTTGGGGTCACTGCCATTCAGGACTCAGGACACAGTTTCACATGTGGGATCGGCTTGTGTTGAAGACGGTTAGTGGCACCATTTGTCGCCGGTGTTCCACAGTGTAGGCCAGAGGTAGCGGTGTGCAGGGGCCCAAAGCCACGTGCATACATTGGTGGCCACACCGGCCTTCGTAGTGCAGGTTCAGTGGCACCACGTGTCACCGGCCTTCCATATGGAAATACCCCTCACTGATCACAGGGAGTCTGGTGCTGTGGTCGCTGCCATTCAGGACTCAGGACACAGTTCCACATGTGGGATCGGCTTGTGTGATGGTTAGTGGCACCATTTTTCGCCGGTCTTCCACAGTGTAGCCCGGAGGTAGCGGTGAGCAAGGCCTCACAGCCACGTGCATACGTCAGTGGTGCCACCGGCCTGCGTAGTGCAGTTTCAGTGGCACCACGTGTTGCCGGCCTTCCATATGGAAATACCCCTCACTGATCAAAGGGAGTCTGGTGCTGTGGTCGCTGCCATTCAGGACTCAGAACACAGTTACACATGTGGGATCGGCATGTGTTGAACAGGGTTAGTTTGCACCATGTGTCGCCGGTCTTCCACAGTGTAGGCCGGAGGCAGCGGTCAGCAAAGGCCCACAGGCAGGTAACAATGAGTAGAGCTGCACAGATTGGGAGCATTTGATCTTCTTAACCCATTTTAGTGTCTTACACAATTTGCGTCGCTACTAATCTTGAATTGTTAACCGTGTAACCCCAGTGTAGGGGGGAGGCAGTGGTCAGGATGGGCTCACAGCCACGTGGCATTGAGTTGAGCTGCACAATTAGTGGCACCTGGAGTACTCAGCGTGTGCGCACCTTGCGATGATATGTGGAGCAATGTGTTTTGTCTAATGAATTCTGGCTTGATGAGGCCACGTGGCGATGACTTATGGTGCCATGAGTTAGTAGCTCCTGAGGCACACAGCGTGTGCGCAGCCTGCGATCATGCGTGGTCCGTGCGGACCGCACTGGGAGCAACGTGTCTTGCGAACTGGACTGCGACATCTGCAATCGCCAGTGCATCTGAATTGTGAGCGCTGTTGTCCACAGTGTAGATCGAAGGCAGTAGTCGGTACAGACATAAGTCTGCTGTGCTGTGCCGCTGGGTTCGCAGGGGGCCTGTGTCGAGGAGGCCCGCGGTTATGGCGGCAGCCACTTGCCAGGGTGAGGGCTACCGCTGTGACAGACTCGTTGGTCTTCCCACAAGTGAACCACGCCTAGGGCCTGGCCTATTTATTAATACTCCTATGCTGGAGTGGCGTACGTTGGAGCAGCCCACTCTGCTTCCGCTTCAAGGGGGGGGGACAACACAGTTACATGACCGAGATCTTCCCCACTGCCTGAGGTAACATGGTTGCGTCCACTGTGCACTACACTACAAGTATCAATAGTATATCTCCACATGGAGAGGTTTGTGCTCTGCATAGTGAGGTCTGTGCAGCACATCTGCATTACACTTGGCATTGTGTGCTTTATTGTTGATGGGTGACTTGCCTCCTTCATATATACTTGGTTGCCACATCTCCCAACATTCAGCTATTGTGTGGCTGAGGGGCATGGAGTTTTGGGCAGGTCAGTTTTTGCGCTGCCTCAGTGGTAGTAGGGGGGGTGGTGCAGGGGGAGGGTCTGGTGGTAGTGGCGCTGGGTGTTGCGGCCTTGTTGGATGTCGGAGCTGCATGATCAGTAGGTCTATCACGTGTTGGTATTTAGATGTGGCTGTGAGTTGGGTCCAATTCACTGAGTAGATAGTCGACCTCCTTACTCCAGTTAAAGGTTGATGTTAATTTGTTAGTGCTAACTCGGCTTATCGCCTGCTTTTTGGATCGCATTGCAGATTTGGCTGGTCATTGAAAATATGAGGAAGTGGTGTTTTCATGTTTTTTTTGCACGGGAACGCCTAATTTGCATTTCATTAGCATTAGTTGTGGCTCTCATTTGTGGCGATTTTGTTGGCGTAAGGTATCGAAGGAAGAGTGGTGAGATTTGCAGTTTTCACCAAGTTGAGAATGGGATGATAATTAAAAAATACAGAAAAAAAGATGGGTTTAAAGAACATTATAATTAGAAATTAGCATTTAAAAAACCTTTGAAATTCATTGAAAAAACCATAGGTTTCAGGCATGTTATAGTTAGAAATTAGCATTTAAAAAACATTTGAAATTCACAGAAAAAAACATAGGTTTCAGGCATCTTGTAGTTAGAAATTAGCATTTAAAAAACATTTGAAATTCACTGAAAAAACCATAGGTTTCAGGGATGTTATAGTTAGTTGGACATTTCACTCATAGAAAACCATAGAAATTCCCCTGTTATAGTTAGTTGAGCTAACTATAACTCGCCCTCCCGCAATGCACTGCTGATGACGTCACATATTACATCATTCATGACATGGTCAGTGACATCACTGATGACATCACTGATGACATCTCAAATGACATCAGTGATGACATCACTGATGACATCATCCATGTCAAAATCTGATGCACCTCATCAGACCCTAATATAACACTTGATACACCCACTCTAAAATACAGACTATAATTTTTGAAACCATGAACACACCAATAGCAGTTAGTACATATCCACTCACTAATTTGTAGGTCTACACAAACATCCATTCATTCACCCATGCACTCACTCATACATACAGTCAGCCATCAATACAGCATTATCATATCCAGTCACATATCTATACAGGCACTCACACACCCCCTCTCATTCATAGAGTTATTCAAACACCTAGTCAGTAATGGAAATAATCAATCACACTTTCATTTACTCACCTGTACAGTTATACAAATACCCTGTCACTTATTTAAACATATACTAACACATACTTCACTCACTCTCACATATAGTCATTTATACAGTCCAACACTCATATATACTGCCTTTGACATATGGAGTTACTTACACATGTACCTCTGAGGCATCCATTCACTCACCAAGACACTCATACACACACTCACCTAGCCATACAGACCTTCACAGATACAGACTTGAACACATATACCCAGTGAATTATATACTCACACATCTATGAGACACACCCCCTACCCTCCCACACAGACACTCAGGCACCCATACAGGTACTCAGACGCGTTTACACAGTGGTGATGGGAGGGGACGGGGCTTGAGGTGATGTTAGACCCGGCCCTCGTAACATAGTCAGACCTGACCCCTGCACCTCACACCAGCCCCGAGCCCACGGCCTAGTCGATCCTTCCCACCAGAACACACACACCCGACCCGGACTTCCCCCGTCCGTGGCCTTCCTCCTTCGGCCACCCCGGGCCCGCGTGCCCACGTCATGCACCAAGATGGCCGCCCGGCCCCAGCGCGACCCTAACCTATAGGCGCCACTCCGGCTGGAGGACATCGCGCTCCCCTTGGGATGAGAAAGGGAGGAGCAGTTTCCATCACACCTCTGCGCTTCCCTGGGAAGGTGGGTTTCGATCGACCCGCCGGCCTCCCCGAGGGCTGGCTCCACGCCTGCTGGGTGTCTGGGGCTCCTCCCGACCCGGCCCTGGAAGGATCAAAGGACAATGGCAGGAAACCCCCAACAAGCGACCCCCAGGTGACAAGACCCCTGCCTGCACAGACTCCGGACATCAAAGAGGAGTCGCCTTATAACAAGGGGTGCTCTGGGACTGTCCGGCAGATTCGCCTTGGAAACACCTGAGCCCTGCTGAGTGACTCGCGGCTCCCTGAAGATCGTCAGACCTCCGAACTTGTGCCTGAGCCCTGCTGAGTGACTCGCGGCTCCCTGAAGATCGTAAGACCCCCGAACTTGTGCCTGAGCCCTGCTGAGTGACTCGCGGCTCCCTGAAGATCGTCAGACCTCCGAACTTGTGCCTGAGCCCTGCTGAGTGACTCGCGGCTCCCTGAAGATCGTAAGACTCCCGAACTTGTGCTTGAGCCCTGCTGAGTGACTCGCGGCTCCCTGAAGATCGTAAGACCTCCGAAATCGTGCTCGAGCCCTGCTGAGTAACTCGCGGCTCCCACAGACTCTCTTGGTCCCGCCGGACCCCACGACGACAAGCGTATCCCCCAGCTCGAGGATTGTGAGCTGTGCGCCGGGTACGATCCTGCATTTGATCCATATCCCCAAAGACTGTCCCGCTACCTCCTATCCTCCCTCCAAGACTTGGTGAGCCCGCGCTCTACTTGTATATATTTTGCCTTGCTGATCATAAAGATCCTACCACTCCGATCTGATAAAGATTTGCTCTTAAGAACTCCTCGTGTGGTGTCTCTCTGTCGTGTGGTGCCGAGTGTGCGATCCTAGATACGAGGTTCCTCCCCTGAGGAGTCTCCCGCCAGGGCCCGGCTACGATACCTCGAGGGTGGGTCTCAGGGTATTCAGGGCCCCCTCCGGGCCCCTCTGAGGTTGCCTTCTAACATTGGTGGCAAGCGACGGGATTCGGGCCCATAATCTAGAGATCGTACCGTGAACGGCTGACGCACTACCGACAAAGATGGCAGAAGGAAACGCCGTGGTTCTCATAGAAAACGATGCCAGTACCGTGTTCCAGGTGGAACAGCTGGAAGAGTACACTCACAAAGAACTAAAGCAATTCTGTAAGGAACTCAGAATCGCTACCACTGGTCTCAACACCAAAGAAGATATGCAAAAGGCACTGAAAGCTTGGGTGGATTCTGGAGCCTCCCGCCCAGAAGGAGCGGGGGAGCCCCACGACGAAGCTGGACCCTCCCAAGGAGAACGCAGCAGCAACCAGGTGCGAGGCTTCGTACCAGACGGGGGCCTATCCCCGGAGGAACTCGCAGACAGAGAAAAAAGTCGCCATCCCGAGCTCGAATTAGCCAAACTCAAAATTGAGGGCGAGTTGAAATTAGCCGAGAAAAAGCTAGCAGTAGAACAGTTGCGAGTACAAGGAGAACTAGAAGAGAAGAAACTCCAACGAGAACACGAGGGAAGGAGACTTCAACTGGAACATGAACGCAGCCTGAAGGAAATAGAACTGAAAGCAAGAAGCGAAGAAGCGCGGCCCCCGGGGAACCGGGAGGCGGCCGCCCCGACGGAGCAGAAGGTCCACATCCCCAAGGATGTGGTCAAAGAATATTACAAAAATGATGACATTCAGCAGTGGTTCCGGGCCTACGAGGTCGCCATGACCTCCCATTCGGTCCCGCAGAAGGATTGGGGGGCTGGGTTATGGGGGCGATTCCTGAGCGAAGGGAGAGACACCCTGCTCGACCTACCCACCTCCATGCAGACCTCTTATGAACACATGAAAGCGGCCCTCCTCACAAGGTACGGCCTCACCCCGGAGATGTACCACCAGCGGTTCCGGGACTGCAGGAAGATCCCGGGTACCACCTGGGTGGAATATGTGAATTTCTTCAGCCGCGCCTTCGATGGGTGGATCAAGGGCAGCAAGGTAACCACCCTGGAAGAACTAACCGACCTTATGTTGTGGGAACACCTGGCTGCCAACTGCTTTGTGGAACTACGCCAGCATCTGCTCGACAGCAAGCTCACGGACCCAAGGAAGCTGGCTGTCGAGGCGGATCGCTGGACCAACACCCGGGTCTCACGGGGCCCTGTAGGAGAGTACCCCCGAGCCAGTCAGGGACCACCCCGCCAGAGAGGGGGGGGAAACCAGGGAGGGCAGAGAGAGTCCCAGGCTAGTCCCCCGAAGTCCCAACCTCCACCTTTCCTGGCACCCCCACCAGCTGTATCCGGCCCCCCCCTTAGACGGGGGCACCGGGTAACCATCACTTGTTTCCGTTGCCAGAAGCCCGGGCATTACGCCAACGACCCTGAATGCCCCATGGCCCCACGCACCACCCAGGCAGCACCCCCTGCTAGACAGATAGCCAATATAGCCCTGGGGAAGGAGGTTGAGGAGGCCGAGGAGTGGGAACCCGCCGCTATGGCCCTAGTATCCTTAGGAGATAGAGAGATGGTCCCTGGGAGCCTCCTGCCCTCTAACACAAAGAAATATGGGCAGCTCGTAACGATCAATGGCCACCAAGTAGAAGCCCTCCGTGACACCGGGGCCAGCATCACCGGTGTCCTCAGCCATTTAGTACACGAAGACCAGGTCCTCCCCAACGTATTTTGCCCTGTCATTTCAGCCGACAACACAGAAAGCCTATGTAAGGTAGCCCTGGTGCCCTTTGAGTGGGGAGGGGTGGTCGGTAAACTGAAGGTCACAGTGAGAACCTCCCAGCCCGTCGACTGTCTCCTGGGGAACGACCTGGAAAGTTCCCCCTGGGGACAAGTTGAGCGCAAGACCCACCTAGGGATGATGGGCCTCCCTGAGTGGGTGTGCGCCACCACTCGATCCATGGCGGCTCGACTGACCCCCCTGAGGGAAGTCGACGATGCCCCGACCCCTGAAGATAGGATGGTCCCGGACGAGGGTCCACCCATCCCCCCACCAGAAGAGTCGATCGCCAGTGACGAACCCCCGCCTTCCGACTCCACCCCAGTCACCGAGTTAGGCGATCTGCCCGAATTAGCCCAGTGGCGCTATGAGGGGGGCCCCTCCCGAGAGGAGTTCTGCCGAGAACAGGCTACCTGTCCCTCCCTGGTCGGGCCCCGGCAACAGGCAGAGGCCCAGGCCGCAAGCGATCAGACGGGGACGCACCGGGTGTATTGGGAGAATGACCTTTTGTACAGCGAACAGAAGTCGGTGGAGCTAGGGTCCGGCTGGGTGCTGGTGGTACCCCTACGCTTCTGAAACCTCCTCCTGGGCTTGGCCCACGACGTTCCCCTCGCAGGCCACTTAGGTCAGGACAAAACATACAGTCGCCTCGTGACTCACTTCTACTAGCCCAGAATGAAAGCGGATGTGGAAGCCCACTGCAAGTCCTGTCCCACGTGCCAGGCCAGTGGGAAGAGTGGAGGGAAGCGCAAGGCTCCCCTCCAACCCTTCCCTGTCATCAGTACCCCTTTTGAGCAGGTCGGGATCGACATTGTAGGACCTCTGGACCCCCCAACTTCCCAGGGGCACCGGTTCATCCTCGTCCTGGTGGACCATGCCACCCGTTACCCTGAGGCCATCCCCCTGCGCACCGTCACGGCCCCAGTGGTGGGCCGGGCGTTGATGGGGATCTCCTCCCGCATGGGTTTTCCCCGCGAGGTCGTGAGCGATCGCGGTACCAACTTTATCTCCCGATACATGAGGTCCTTATGGCAACAGTGCGGGGTGTCCTATAAGTTCACCACCCCGCACCACCCCCAAGGAAACGGCCTGGTAGAGCGGTTTAACACGGACTCTGAAGGGGATGATCGCGGGCCTGGAAGAGCCCCTCCGGCGTAAGTGGGACATCCTGCTCCCCTGCCTCCTATTCGCATACCGAGAAGTTCCCCAGAAATCCTTGGGTTTCAGCCCCTTTGAGTTACTCTACGGGCACCCCATCAGGGGGCCCCTCAGCCTGGTCAAGGAAGAGTGGGAGGCGGCGCCCCGAGGTCCCCCCGAGATGTGTTCCGTTACGTCCTGACCCTCCGAAATCAGACTAGGAGATTCTGGGAGATGGCGGAGGCCAACCTGGAGGCAAGTCAGGAGGAGATGAAGCGCTGGTACGACCAGAACGCCGCACTGGTCGAGTTTCAGCCGGGCCAGCTGGTGTGGGTCATGGCCCCCGTGAAACCCTGCGCTCTCCAGGATAAATGGACCGGGCCCTTCAGAGTAGTTGAGCGGAAGAGCCCGGTCACGTACTTGGTAGACGTCCAGTCACCCCGGGACCCCCTCCGGGTCCTCCACGTGAACCGCCTCAAGCCCCACTTTGTGCGGACGGAGCTGAGCCTCCTACTGGCCACTGATGACGGGTCAGAAGAAGAGTCAGATCCTCTCCCTGATCTTCTGTGCACCAAGGAGAAGGACGGCTCCGTAGATGGAGTGAACCTCTCTCCGTCTCTCACTCCCCAGCAACGTGAGGATTGCCGCCAGCTCCTAGGGCAGTTTCCGGACCTTTTCTCCCTGGTCCCCAAGGTCACCGACTGGTGTGTCCATGATGTGGATACTGGGGACAGCCCACCAGTGAGACACCGAGCCTACCGAGTCCCTGATCGGGTCCGGTCCTGTATCCAAGCCGAAGTCTCGAAAATGTTGTCCCTAGGCGTGATCAAACCCTCAGACAGCCCCTGGGCCAGCCCCGTGGTCCTGGTCCCAAAAGCAGCTGCCCCCGGTGTCGCCCCGGAACTCCGCTTCTGCGTGGACTACCGGGGACTCAATGAAGTCACCCGAGCCGATGCCCACCCCATTCCCCGAGCCGACGAGCTCATTGACCGGCTCGGGGCTGCTCGGGTTCTCAGCACCTTCGATCTCACCTGCGGCTACTGGCAAATTGCGCTCACAGAGGGAGCCAAGGAGCGGTCCGCCTTCTCCACCCCGGATGGGCACTATCGCTTTCGCGTGATGCCCTTCGGGATGAAAAATGCCCCGGCCACCTTCCAGCGACTGGTAAATAGAGTCCTGGCCGGGCTGGAAAAATTCAGCGCTGCATATCTCGACGATATTGCAGTTTTAGTTCCGAATGGAGTGAGCACCTCCAGCACCTCCGGAGGGTGCTAACCGCCCTACGCCAGGCCGGCCTCACCGTGAAAGCCAGCAAATGCCAGATTGGGCAAGGTTCGGTAACCTACCTGGGGCACCAGGTCGGGAGCGGGCAGGTCGCCCCTCTACAGCCCAAAATCGACGCCATCCTAGCCTGGGAACCCCCCACTACCCAAACAGAGGTCCGAGCCTTTCTGGGCCTCACGGGCTACTACCGGAGATTCATCCGGAATTACGGCAGCCTGGTCGGTCCCCTCACGGGACTCACGTCCAAGAAGCAGCCCAAGAAGGTGCACTGTTCCCCTGCCTGCCAAGAGGCGTTCAATGCCCTGAAAACGGCCATGTGTACGGCCCCCGTCCTCCAGGCCCCCGACTACTCCAAAGAGTTTGTGGTACAAACTGATGCCTCCGAGCATGGCATCGGGGCAGTCCTCTCCCAGGTAAATGACCAGGGTCTAGACCAGCCCGTGGCCTTCCTCAGCCGAAGGCTGTTGCCCCGGGAACAGAGATGGAGTACCATCGAGCGCGAGGCGTTCGCCGTAGTCTGGGCTCTCAAGAAACTACGCCCTTACCTGTTCGGCACCCATTTCAGGATCCAAACCGACCATCGCCCCTTGCGATGGCTCATGCAGATGCGAGGAGAAAACCCCAAGCTTCTGCGGTGGTCAATCTCCCTCCAGGGGATGGATTTCACCGTGGAACATCGCCCTGGTACGGACCACGCCAACGCCGATGGCCTCTCCCGATTCTTCTGCCTCAGCAAAGAGAACCCCCAAGAAGATGGGTAGTTCTCTCCGGCTTTCAGCTGGGGGAGACGCGTGTTAGACCCGGCCCTCGTAACATAGTCAGACCTGACCCCTGCACCTCACACCAGCCCCGAGCCCACGGCCTAGACGATCCTTCCCACCAGAACACACACACCCGACCCGGACTTCCCCCGTCCGTGGCCTTCCTCCTTCGGCCACCCCGGGCCCGCGTGCCCACTTCATGCACCAAGATGGCCGCCCGGCCCCAGCGCGACCCTAGCCTATAGGCGCCACTCCGGCTGGAGGACATCGCGCTCCCCTTCGGATGAGAAAGGGAGGAGAAGTTTCCATCACACCTCTGCGCTTCCCTGGGAAGGTGGGTTTCGATCGACCCGCCGGCCTCCCCGAGGGCTGGCTCCACGCCTGCTGGGTGTCTGGGGCTCCTCCCGACCCGGCCCGGGAAGGATCAAAGGACAATGGCAGGAAACCCCCAACAAGCGACCCCCAGGTGACAAGACCCCTGCCTGCACAGACTCCGGACATCAAAGAGGAGTCGCCTTATAACAAGGGGTGCTCTGGGACTGTCCGGCAGATTCGCCTTGGAAACACCTGAGCCCTGCTGAGTGACTCGCGGCTCCCTGAAGATCGTCAGACCTCCGAACTTGTGCCTGAGCCCTGCTGAGTGACTCGCGGCTCCCTGAAGATCGTAAGACCCCCGAACTTGTGCCTGAGCCCTGCTGAGTGACTCGCGGCTCCCTGAAGATCGTCAGACCTCCGAACTTGTGCCTGAGCCCTGCTGAGTGACTCGCGGCTCCCTGAAGATCGTAAGACTCCCGAACTTGTGCTTGAGCCCTGCTGAGTGACTCGCGGCTCCCTGAAGATCGTAAGACCTCCGAAATCGCGCTCGAGCCCTTCTGAGTAACTCGCGGCTCCCACAGACTCTCTTGGTCCCGCCGGACCCCACGACGACAAGCGTATCCCCCAGCTCGAGGATTGTGAGCTGTGCGCCGAGTACGATCCTGCATTTGATCCATATCCCCAAAGACTGTCCTGCTACCTCCTATCCCCCCACCAAGACTTGGTGAGCCCGCGCTCTACTTGTATATATTTTGCCTTGCTGATCATAAAGATCCTACCACTCCGATCTGATAAAGATTTGCTCTTAAGAACTCTTTGTGTGGTGTCTCTCTGTCGTGTGGTGCCGAGTGTGCGATCCTAGATATGAGGTTCCTCCCCTGAGGAGTCTCCCGCCAGTGCCCGGCTACGATACCTCGAGGGTGGGTCTCAGGGTAGTCAGGGCCCCCTCCGGGCCCCTCTGAGGTCGCCTTCTAACAGGTGACGTGTGCAAACACGCCCTGTGGCGTGTTTTAAGTTGGGGAAATAATTCCCCTTCAGTCCTGAGATCCCCTGGGTGCCAACTAGCCCACAAGGTGCTTCCAGTAAGCGCTATTGCGCTGCGTTGCAGAGAGGTGGTCCAGGCCGTGTCCCTTTTTACACCTCTCTGCAACGGCGCTTACTGGTGGTACCTAGTGGGCTAGTTTGACCCTAGGGACCCTCAGGATTCAAGGGGACTTAAACTCCCAACTTAAAATGGCCGAAGGGCGTGTTTACATAGTGGTGAAGAGAGGGGACGGGGCCTGAGGTGACATGTGCAAACACGCCCTGTGGCGCGTTTTAAGTTGAGAAAATAATTCCTCTTCAATCCTGATGGCCCCTGGGGGCCAACTAGTCTACCAGGTACTTCCTGTAAGCACCACAGAGCTGTGTTGCAGAGAGGTGGTCCAAGGCCATGTCCCATTTTACACCTCTCTGCAATGAAACTCTGGGGCACTTAGTCCTGAGTCATCAATGGCGGAGACCAAATCAGCTTCTCCGTGGCCTGGCAGATCTCACACACGTCGCTGAGTCCTGAGTCGTCAATGGCAGAGACCACATCAGCCTTTGGGGCCACTAAGCCTGTGGAACTCAAGTCTGTGCCACGTGGTGGTAGGCCCTTGATGGCCATATGAGCTTCGGGTGGCACTAACCCCGTGATTCTGAATTCCGCACCAAGGGGGTGGTTGGCCCCTGACGGCTATACAGATCAGGGTGCGACTAACCTTTTGCACAACTTTTCAAAGACTCTTTATGGTTGAGACACGTGGAGCGCCGCCATCTAGTCAGCACCGGCAATAAAGGATGTGACGTTGTCAATCTATTATATTTGTGTGGTCACATGGCGTGTGACGCATGTGCCGGATGGGTGTGATGTGTGTGCAAACCTGCCCTCAGGGAGTGGCCGTGAGATGTTGAGAACGAGACCACTAACCTGCACACCAACAGCGAGTACGCCTGCATCAGGTAGCTATGTGAGGCCAACGTCGGAACGTAATTGGAGTGGCGTGGCATGGCGTACAATGACGCGGACGGCTCGTAGTACTGCATCTGTGAGTCGAGCGGACGGGCCACAGCTGTCCCTCTGCGAGCCTGGGTGTGAACTGTTCATAACTCACATTACATAACCATTGAAAAACCATTTTGTGATTCAGTCCGTCAGCTGGCATTTATCCGAGGCATTTTTGAAAACATGTCGGACTTCTTTCTGTGATAGATATCCCTTTGACACTGCCTCTCCCCACATCAGCAGGTAGCGCACCCTCTTCCAACATTACCATCATACCCCCAACAAGCTTCTTGGGCCTGGAATTGTCCCTGTGCGGTTGGACAAAGAAGAATCTTAGTCATGTATAGATTTACATATATGAAAAATTATTTAAAGAAAAAAACAACAAATAAGACTGAAGGGAGTCTGGTGCTGTGGTCGCAGCCACGAAGTTGGAGTCACTGCCATTCAGGACTCAGGACACAATTACATATGTGAGATTGGCTTGTGTTAAAGAGGGTTAGTTGCACCATAAGCATTGAGACTGTATGAGCCTGTGATGATGCTTGGTGTGGACGGGCCGCACTGGGAGCAATGCGTCTTAGCTACTGGACTGCGTCATGTGGAATCAGGATTCTATCTGAATTGTGAGCCCTGCTGACCGTAGTGTAGGCCAGAGGTAGTGGTGAGCATGGGCCCACAGTCATGTCCATATGTTGGTGGCCCCACCATCCTGCGTAGTGCAGGTTCAGTGGTACTATGTGTCGCCGGCCTTCCATATGCAAATACCCCTCACTAATTGAAGGGAGTGTGGTGCTGTTCAGGACTCAGGACACAGTTACACATGTGGGATCGGCTTGTTTTAAAGAGGGTTAGTGGCACCACGTGTTGCCGGCCTTGCATATGGAAATATGCCTCACTGATCAGAGAGAGTCTGGTGCTGTGGTCGCTGCCATGGACTTGGGGTGACTGCTATTCAGGACTCAGGACACAGTTACACATGTGAAATCAGCTTGTGTTGGAAAGTGTTAGTTGGCACCACATGTCCAAAACTCAAATTGCGAGGTCTGCTGCCTGCAGTGTAGACTGCTGAGTGTTCATTTGTACTTGAAAATGAATTTGGCGATTGTACTAGAGCTATAACTGATATAAACAATGTTGAAGAAGAAAGGATACTAAAAGCATATTATGTAGATTTGAGGCATGTAATAGTTACTTGCCTAGTGGACTCTGTAGTTAATGAATGAAGAAATAATTTTCATTGTGAGCCCTACTGAGTGCAGTGTAGGGGTATGATGAAAAGATTAAATAAGTATAGAATACACTAGAATAATCTTGTTGTTAGAAATTAGCATTTAAAATTGGAATTGCGAGCTGTACTGCCTGCAGTGTAGACTGCTATTCCATGTTAGTTTGCATTTGAAGATTAATTTGGTCATTGTAGTAAAGCTATAACTGATATAAAAAAAGTTCTTGAAGTGAGGATACTAAAAGAATAATATGTAGGGTGTAGGACTGTGATAGTTACTTGTCTACTGGAGTCTGTAGTTGCATATGGAAATACCCCTCACTGATCAAAGGGAGTGTGGTGCTGTGGTCGCTGCCACGGCGTTGGGGTGACTGCTATTCAGGACTCAGGACACAGTTACACATGTGGGATGTAATAGTTACTTGCCTAGTGGACTCTGTAGTTAATGAATGAAGAAATAATTTTCATTGTGAGCCCTACTGAGTGCAGTGTAGGGGTATGATGAAAAGATTAAATAAGTATAGAATACACTAGAATAATCTTGTTGTTAGAAATTAGCATTTAAAATTGGAATTGCGAGCTGTACTGCCTGCAGTGTAGACTGCTATTCCATGTTAGTTTGCATTTGAAGATTAATTTGGTCATTGTAGTAAAGCTATAACTGATATAAAAATAAGTTCTTGAAGTGAGGATACAAAAAGGATAATATGTAGGGTGTAGGACTGTGATAGTTACTTATCTACTGGAGTCTGTAGTTGCATATGGAAATACCCCTCACTGATCAAAGGGAGTGTGGTGCTGTGGTCGCTGCCACGGCCTTGGGGTGACTGCTATTCAGGACTCAGGACACAGTTACACATGTGGGATCGGGTTGTGTTAAAGAAGGTTAGTGGGACTACGTGTCGCCGGCCTTGCATATCGAAATATGCCTAACTGATCAAAGGAAGTGTGGTGCTGTGGTCGGTGCCACGGACTTGGGATCACTGCCATTCAGCCATTCACTGCATAGGCAGCTCTTGGACAACACAATGCTGACCCAGAAACAGGAGAGAATAGAACCACAAATCAGACCATGCGTTGACAACCCTATATAGTCCCAAAAATTGTCAGGTACCAAGAATCGGCCACGAGGAACAGAATCCTTTACAGAGCTGCCCATGCTCTTGGACACTGGGAGGCAGTGAACGGTCACATGGGATTGTTTCATCATGCAATTCCTTTGCCATGGATATCGCGCCCAGTAGTATTGGTGCAAAAAATCATGTCCCAAGTGAAAATAACTGAAAACTGCTGCATGAATTAATCATGGGGCAGATTTATGTTAGACTTGCGCCACTTTTACGCAGCCGTTGCGTCACTTTTGTGACGCAGCGGCGGCGTAAACCATGCGCCATGTTGCGCCTTATTTACAACGTGACGCATCTAGGGAGATGCGTCACGTTGTAAAGCCGACGCGACTCCAGCAATCCGCCGCCCTTACGCCAACAGATGCGTCACGCATCTGTTTATCCTTGCGCCACGATGCGTTGCATTGTAAATGCGGCGCATCTGTGGTGGCGCAAGGGTAAACTTGTGTGACGCATCTTTCCTGGCGCATCCCTGCTGATTTGCAGGGATGCGCCAGGAAACATAAATCTGCCCCCATGAGTCTTGTGAGAAACAGATGTCAGTTCCTTGTAATGAGGAGAACCCTAATAAGGAAACTTCAGATGGTTTGAAACGCGGTGACCATTATTTGAGCACCTACTGAGAATCATTAATTACATGATTTGGAAAATAACAGGGTAATCCAGAGCATTATTCAATGTTAAATGTTTTAAATCATATCCTGGTTGTTAAAATTATGTTTTTGTAGAGGTTCCTTGTCCTTTATTATGAGAGCAGTGTAATGAATTTATATACTGTATTCAAAACTTTTGTTTATAATTATTTTCAAGCTCTCTTTTGGATTTGTAAATAATGTGAACTGTTTATTTGTTGTGTCTTGTGAGTCATTATTTGTTTTGCAGTAACATTGTTATTTGTGGTTTATTTAAATTGTGTTTATGTCTTTTGTACTGGCTGGATTAATGTGGATATACTTTGTACGTGACCTCTGTGTGAGTCAACAATTGGTCGTATTATATTTATATACAGAACTAAAAACCTAAAAATAAATGGTGACCGCTGTTATTGATTAAAGCAGCCACGAATGAAGCAAAATTGTAAAGGATCTGTCAGTGTTGCATTTCTTGTTTGAGAAAACTTGTTTATAGGCTCAGCTTCACTGACTTTATGGGCCTAACCCCTTTGTTTTGTCTAACTTTCTAAAAGTGGCATTTTCAGACTTAGAACTTAAAACCCAACTTCGCCATAAGTTGTGATTTTATATTGTGAGCCCAGAGATAACAAGCCCAACATATCTATCTGTTCCCAATTGGAAATTACTGTTATAAAGTGTAATAAGGTAATCCCATTATTAACCCATGAGAGAGATAGGCCCTGCACTAGTGTAAATCGAATGTAAGCATTTTTGTTTAGCTATCTGAACATGTAAAACTTATAAGTACATGTCCAAATTTTTAAATACACTGCACTCTGCCCTTAGGGCTGTCCAGGGCCTACCGTAGGGGTGATTTATATGTATTAGACAGGCAGGGAGGGTTGGGCCTAGCAAGAGAGATAACTTATCAGTTCGAAAATGTAGCTTAAAACTGCACACTTAGGCTCTGCATTGGCAGGTCTTAGATATGCTTAAAGGGCTTCTTGAGTGGGAGGCACAATCAGTGTTGCAGGCCCACTATTAGCATTCAATTTACTGGTCCTGGGCACATGTAGTGCACTTTACTATTGACTTACAAGTAAATTAAACATGTCAATTGTGGATAAGCCAATGTTACCATGTTTTATGGAGAGAGCACATGCACTTTAGCACTGGTTAGCACTGATAAAGTGCCCAGAGTCCTAAAGCCAACCAAAAGGAATTTAGCAAACAGGGAAGGAGGAAGGCAAAACATTTGTGGGTGACCCAGCAGAAAGAGCCAGGTTCAACACCCCTCCAACCATTTCTTAAGTATTTCCCAGTACAATGTATGCTCAAAAGCAGTAAAATATAATTTTGCATGAAAAAATGGTCTTGGCATAGAAACAGAAGGAAACATCATGTATTGAACCATACACACAATACACATGTTCAAGATCCGGTCTTGCCAAGAAAATGTAAATGACAAAATTATTTGATTTGTTCGATTAGTGTCAATAAGAGCAGGATCAGGCTCATACAGTTTAAAACTTTTTGATAATTGTCACATCATCGGAAATTGACATGCATTTGTGTCCCTTAAGTCATGCCTAAATGGAAAAGACTCTCAATCCATTTAATTTGATGTTACAACATACTAAATAAATAGATACATTATTACATTAAATGTCCCACAATACTGCTGCAGAAGAAGGGACACAAAAATACTTAAAGCAAATAACAATAAAACGTTTTTAAAAAATTAAAAACAAATACTTCCACTGAAAATGACACATTATTATACCATATTGTAAAGCTGCTACTAATGCAGAAAATACATGCTACTACATATGGATGAATAAATATTTCCTCCTCAATGTTAAGACCTGCTGGTTCATGGTGTCAAGTGGCAATATGTATTTAGAATTGAATCTCCTCAGGGTGATTTCCCTGTTTCCTTCCACAATCATTGAGTATTTGAAGAAGGTAACAGCCCTCTATGAAAACGTTGAGTTACTAGATCATTTATATCTCCATTTTTAGTTGCTCTGATATGTTTAGGAATCGTCTATTGGGATAGTAATATTGTGTTTCTTTGTTCACGGACACAGTAACACACATACTACATATTATGTTTTATGTGTGAGTACCTCATGTATTTTTCCTCGTGGTTATACTGAAAGGTGTTGTAAATTCCTGACAGTCTTGGCTGTGTTCTCAAGCTTTACAATTACTGCACTCTTTGAAACCCGAGCTCTGTTCCTGCCAGCTTTTTTGTCTGTTCTAAAATAGCTATGAACCAACCTGTCTTTCGTAGATGGTCGTTTCATGTATGCTATCGGTGGCTTTCTCATTATCAATTTACCTACAGCTGGATCATTGCTTCACAAATGCTAGCACCTACTCATTAGTACTCATATCATGGTATATTCATTGCAATGGTGCTTTCACTATTGCACTGAATATACCAGGACACTGACTTTTGTATTAAGATGTCACCAGAACCCCGTAATGGCAATATTGTACTATATTATAGCCTTATAGCCCACTTTTGCGAGGTTGCATGCATCAAAAAGGGTAATTATGATAACAAGAATTCATGTGTTATACAAGGCACAAAATAATTTTCTTGTTTTTGGGTAATGATTTAGTTCCACATTTATTAAATACTTTTTTGGGCTAAATTTGGTGTAGGCTGGCTAATACGTTTCCAGCTAGAATATGAACTACTTTAAAATTGTAATTCTAAGTACAATTTTAAGTTCTGAGTACAATTGTGTGATTACGTTACATAGGACTGCATGTCCAATCATTTCAGTATGTTTTACTTGAATCTGTTTTACAAGAAAATGGTGGTAATGTAATGTCATGGTGTTCACTCACACTGGCGGGCTATACCGGCTATTAAAGACTCACTCCAGCGTTAAAGGCCCGAGCCAAAGGCTCGGGCCTTTAACAAGAGAGTGTGACTTTAATAGCCGGAATAGACCAGCTGCGAAGGGCTATAAGGCTATTAGAAAATTCTGCCACTAGAGGGCAGAATGTTCTAACAAATAAAACAAAGGCTTCAGAAATCCCCTCAGGCTTTGTTCACAGCCACAGCTGTGAACAAAGATGCATTGGAATGTTGGAGCTCCGGGCTTATACCAGCCATTATAAGCCCGGAGCTACCCCATTGTTTTCAAAGGAGCTCCCAACATTCCAATGTTCTAATGAGAATTATATGTGAAAGCTTGTTCAAGTGCACACGTTTCAACATGTAAACTTGCAATTCTTTGTTTTTCCTGGTATAAATCCCTTTAAATCCCTTCAAACTTGACCTGAAGAAGTTTATCCCAGCAACAATTGCAGTACTATCACAACCGGTCATACCATGGACTCATAATATCAAGTTGTTCTGAAGCCTATGCTTTCATCCAAATTGCTATTTTCAATCCATTCATAATGAAGGCCTTGCTGCCTTACTGTAGAACACAGAAATGGAGAAGCCTGTTTAACCCTATTACAAATCAGAATCATGTCTAATCTTTATAGACTCACGTGCAGCACATCAGCTGTCTCTTGCAGGAGTGTCAGACTAACTGGTGTCAGGCACCTATGATACAAGTAATCATGAGTTTGTGGGCACTTGACCTTGTTGTGTGTTGAAGAAGACTTTATACATAGGCCCGAAACGTGTTGACAGTTTTTGCATGGGAGCATGACAACATATCAATAAGGATATAAAGGAAAACAAGCCTGGAATATACTGTGTTGCAATGATTGGATATTCATACATCTTCAGGGTAGGTCGACCCACATGTTGAAATTGGGAGCTAGATGCCTTTACCTAGAAAACTATTGAATGACGAGTGACTATTGAGAAACAAGGATAGAGTGTGCTTGGACTGATTTTTAGGAACTTTAATAAATTTACTATAAAGTAGTGTATGAAACATGCTATATCTAGAAAAATATTTTGATGTATAGGTGAGTGGAAATGTGGGTAACACAGTGAGAAACAACTATTTTTGCTGAACAATATGGCCTGTCAAATAAAATATTATTATTGTAGAATAAGAAATATTTGGTTCTATCCTTAGGAAGGACCCTCTTTGTAGACTTTGTTGCGTTAATGTGTAAGTTTAAATATCACACCTACATTCCCTGTCTTCATATACAAACTGCTTGCAGAAAGAGTGTTTGTGTCCATTTAAATCTATAATTATTTGTTGCAGAATAAAAAAACAAAATCATTTTTTTCCGATGCATTATAACATTAGAAATCATGGATTTCTGAATACTAAAATCAAATAGCATATTAAGTTCATCTTATTTCAAGAAATTCAGTGTGGAAAGAAGTTAGGAACATTATTGTAAAAGTACACGAAACTTCCGGTTCAATTTAGTAACTTTTCTGTCAGAATGTGTTTCTGTTAAATCTCTAATTTCAATGGAGCTTCGGAGAAGGAAGGAAAGTGTCATCTGAACAGATGGTAGCCACAAATTGAATGCTGCACTGAAATTGAATGTGCAAGTGTATGGAACCTGCTCTACTGCATAACAAGCCGCATACGGCACAATGTAAATGCCAAAAGAAATCAGCCTCGGAGAGGATGATGGCAGCTTCGCGCAAAACTGGACAGTGATCGGCTATAAATAAGACTAATAATAAAGGACACTCGACTGACCTCAAACTCTTGCCCGACCTCTGCTGAAACCTTTTGCGAGGTTGCATTCATCAAAAAGGGTAATTATGATAACAAGAATTCATGAGTTATACAAGGCACACAATAATTTTCTTGTTTTTGGGTCATGATTTAGTTCCACATTGATTAAATACTTTTTTTGCTAAATTTGGTGTAGGCTGGATAATAAATTTCCAGCTAGAAAATGAGCAGTTTTTAACATTTTAATTCTAAGTACGATTTTAAGTTCTGGGTACAATTGTGTGATTACGTTACTTAGGACTGCATGTACAATCATTTCAGTATGTGTTACTTGAATCTGTTTTACAAGAAAACGGTGGTAATATAATGTCATGGTGTTCACTCACGCTGTTATGATTTATAATGATGTTCATGCAAAGTTCTTATAGACTGCTTTGAGTGGTGATGTTCTACATTCTTATTGGAATGTGATGGTTTGGTTTGGGGTGGCAGTTGCTTCTTGGTGCTGTTATGAGATACATGAAAAAAGTAACTCTGCATCCAACTTGTCTGATGTCCTGAAGTTATTGGCAGTCCACCTCTACATTAATGTCTCCTGTATTAGCAAAATGATGTTTAGCAGTGGTGAAGTCATAAGAAACATAAGAAGTACGATCTGGGCATACAGCTACCTGTACAAAGGGTCAATCACCCTGCACATTAAGGGGCTCATTATGATGTTGGGCGGAATCAATTCCGCTTAACACCAACCCGGTCATGGGACCGACCGACACCTCGTCATCGGTTCCAACTGCCACATTAGGATGCGACTGAACACTGTTTGTTCGCATTCCTATATTTCACTATGGGAGCATGTACTACGGCCATAAACCGGCCGTAATGCATGCTCCCATAGTGAAATGGGGGGTGCGGTTCATCCCTGCCCCCGTTGCAGACACAGGAAGGTGCTTGTCACAACATGCAGGTATCAACAGGGGGGCACCATAGGTGCCTCCTCAGCCTTCAACTGGATGCCATGCACCAAAGGGGGCCCTGCTGGGGGACCCCTAACACACTTTCAGGCACGGTTTACATGTTGGACAGACTGGCATGGAAACCATGTTGGAAACAGTGCATTGTACTCTCAAGGGCAGAAAGAGCCACCCTTGAGATTACAGGCCGCATTCCGTCTGGCAGATGGGCTCTCAAAGCAAGCCGGAATGAGCGGTTGGATTACTTTCTGACCGCCTCCATCAAAATGAGGCTGTCGGAAGGGAATCCAACTGGCCCATTACAATGCGGCCGCTTTACGGACCGTATCACAATCAGCCCCTAAGTGTTGTTTTGGGAGATTCAAAATCTGCAAACTCCCTTTCTCCTAAAAACAATAATCTTGCGATATTACACGTGATGGTATTTGAAACAAATGAAGCTTCATACATTAATCACTGGTGAACCTCTGTCTTCTTTTGAAAAACATCATTATCACAAGCTCCTGCAAGCTCATTTGTGAAGTTTACAACATTGTTTAGCTTCAGCTTTTGACCAGCACACACTGGACATTCAAGCTCCATTCAACCCACAAAGAATCCAACTGAGTCTATCACACCCAGTGCACTTCTGTGTTTAATTTGTGCCTCGAATACCGTTAATCTTCATCACTGTGCCCCTTATTTCAGTGATCATGGACATGTTTTCAGATCCATCCTTGGGACAAGTGTAGTTGGAGAAATCTGAGCTTCATCAACATTTCTGAGCCCAAATGTATCCAAAATCAACCATATTGAAATGGGATCCATGTATCCCTGGAAGCGGTACACAAACTCCCTAGTAGACACATTTAGTGTGTCCTTAGGACCTTTCTGCAGTTTACTTACTCAAATAGCAATGAGCGTGTCCACAGGTATTGTCATTTTATCATTCACATGGTACCACACTCCCATTCATATGATGGAATGTTGATCACATCATTGGGAATATGGTAATTTTGCATTTATGCAATGCCTCAAACAGAAAAAGTGCAAAAACAACAATTGATGGACAGAATGCAAAACAATGTGATACATTCACCCCAGTACAGAGTTCTGGGCCTAAATCCATCGTTTGTTTGCTCACCATGCCATTCCAGTTTGAACCTAGCCATGTGCAAATCAGTCTTGACCCTGTGCCTCATGGGAACAGTCCAGCCCGAACTGCCAAGCAAGGTCCTCCCTCGACTGGAAACAAGCATCCTAGGACCGGTTTCGGGGTTTCACCCCTCTTCAGCCAGGATAGCTTGATTCCAGTGGCATGGAGAGCACTGGACCCACGTCTGGGAATACCCGTCCCACTGTCCCACTCAGGGTGACAAATGCAAAAACAACAATTGATGGACAGAATACAGAACAATGTCATACAGTCACTCATGTACAGAGATCTGGGCCTAAATCCATCGTTTTTTTGCTCACCAGGCCATACCATTTTGAACCCAGCCATATGCAAATCAGTCTTGACCCTGTGCTTCATGGGAACAGTCCAGCCCGAACTGCCAAGCCCGGTCCTCCCTGGACTGGAAACAAGCATCCTAGGACTGGTTTCGGGGTTTCACCCCTCTTCAGCCAGAATAGCTTAATTCCAGTGGCATGGAGAGCACGGGACCCACGTCTGGGCATACCCGTCCCACTCGGGGTGACAAATGCAAAAACAACAATTGATGGACAGAATGCAGAACAATGTCATACATTCACCCCCAGTACAGATATCTGGGCCTAAATCCATAGTTTTTTGCTCACAATGCCATTCCAGTTTGAACCCACCCATATGCAAATCAGTCTTGACCCTGTGCCTCATGGGAACAGTCCAGCCCGAACTGCCAAGCCAGGGCCTCCCTGGACTGGAAACAAGCATCCTAGGACCGGTTTCAGGGTTTCACAGCTCTTCAGCCAGGATAGCTTGATTCCAGTGGCATGGAGAGCACAGGGCCCACGTCTGGGCATACCCGTCGCACCCGGGGTGACAAATGCAAAAACAACAATTGATGGACAGAATGCAGAACAATGTCATATATTCACCCAAGTACAGAGATCTGGGTCTAAATCCATCGTTTTTTTGCTCACCATGCCATTCCAGTTTGAATTGTGTGTCTTTTGCTCAAACAGAAGAAGTAGCACAAACAGCTATTACCTCCTTAACAGTACAATGTTGTCGAATCATCAAGGAACGGGCACAAACATCCATTGTTCTCCTGGAGTTATGTGGATAACATGGCTTCCGGACCTATAACTTTTGTGCTGCCTATACAAATTGAATGCATTTTTGCAAATAGGAAAGGCGGGCATCCTCAGGCTACATAACTTGTTTTCAGGAACTCAATCCATTTATGTGTGCTAACAAGCTGCAATTACAAAAGCCTTTGGCTTTCCTTAAACATATTTGCTTTACTGAAACGAGGAATTTAAAAATGATGAGTCTGTAATGTTATTGTATGAAAAAAAAATGTTTGCCTGTAAAATATCGCTGGAGCCAGGGGCGCTTTGAGATATTAGAGAAATGATGTAAGCAAGCAGAGTCTCAAAGTTGCTGAATGTATTGATCCTCTGTTAGCCTTAAAGAACATGAATATAGAGTGCAATCCATTATAAGGAAAAGTATACCCATTAGAATCCGCAGGCATTCAAATAGCCTATTACTTTATCTACCTTAATTGATGCTACTAATAGTATCATGCATAATTGATGTGTAGAGGCAGAAAACGTGACTGTTAATGAGCCTTAGTTAATTTACAGAGTGACACCTAAGCGATTGCAGCTGCCCTGAACGAGCTTGTGATCGATGTGTGATCACCCAGCCTTGCAGAGAGTGTAATCTGAAATGGCTCATGTTTGTTTAAATGTAACTCAGACATGCGCCTGTTGATTTGCAGGACTATCCCGCTCTTGATCATGTCCCCTTCACTCTGAATCGCAGCACACGTTGAATGGCTATCTCGTGAGCTTTTGTTTGCTTACGCGTTGTGAATGTTAAAGGATGAAGAGTTATAACTAGGCACTGCTCTCATTTAAGTGGTTGTGTACGCTAGAAAGGTGTTTTGTGGCAGTTCACCAATCAACCCCTTGCAGAAAGCCATTTTGTAGATGTTGGATTGAATCCCAAACTTCAAGGCTGTCTAAGAATGGATTTTGTCCAGCAAGACATTACTGACAGAGGCAGGGGAAATTGTGAATGGCCAACATGTGTAGGGAGAAAATATCATGCATGTAGGGTTATTTAATGTTTGTATTGTGAAGACAAACTCCTGCTTTGGGACTTTATTATTTCTTTGCAAAAAACGTTTGCAGAGTCAGATCGATAAACATCGTGCCCAGTCTAAAACCTTCAGTGCTTTGCAACACATCGCAGAGATTCAGACAGTGATCTTTCAATAGTGCAGGAGGCATCCACCAAGGTGGTGTAGTCTAGAGCCTCCACCATCCCAGCACGTCAGTGGCCCATGTGTCATAATGAACCAACTATCTCTTGGAAAAGAGTGTTTCTTGACAGGGTACCAGTGTAATTGATTCAAGACTGGAGAAATGTGGGCATTTATTTCATTACTAGAAAAGGGTCAGGCGTTGCCGTTGATCATTTGACATTCCTAGACACAGTGCATTAGCTCATTCTAATTTAAACATGAAATTGTCAGAATACCATGATTATATATTATTGTTGTCCACAAGAGGCAACAGGTCAGGATCACCTGGGATGCAACTGAAAAGTCTGAATCTAAAATGACATCACATGACTGTTGCCCGAGTTAGGCCAAATGCCAGATTTGAGAAATGAAAATGATTGAAATTCTTCAGAATGTTGACAACTGAGCAAATTTTTTCATATAGTTTTTTTGTACAAATATACTTCTGTTAAATACAAATTCTGTGTTCTCAGCATGAATGATGGATTCAAAGCCAAAAGAAAATGTAACTCTTCCAATGATCAAAAAATAGCTGTTTGATACATTTTTCTGAAACTTTCCAAAGAGAGTGTATCTGTCTCAGCTGCTTCCTGTAAAGTCGCAAAATAATCTGTCCAGCAGGGGTCAAGAAAACGAGGCTTGTAGGCCCAAAATGCTTTTTCTCCATAGTTTCCAGAGGGAAAATTTGACAAAGCTACAGCAAAACCAGCTGAACACGATTACAGAAAACGTGGCACAGTGACAGATCTTTATCCAGAAAATGATCTATTCATGATTTGGTGTCAATCTGTTCACGGGTTTTGGAAAAATTAAGGTTAACACATGATAGATATCTAGTGCCCGAAGACTCCTGTGAGATCAACAGATCAAAATTGGCTGCTGACAATATCAACAAAGATGCCATTTTAGGACTCAGGGCCTCGAATGTCTTCAAAGGGGGCCATGGGCCTCATGGTGGGGTCCCAGATGGTCCCTTGGTGCCTTTATACAATGTTGTCAGTTAGGAATTAAAATTGATGAAACCTGATGTCATTTTGTATGTCAGTTTGGATGTCATCAGTGTTGTCATCAATTATGTCTTTGAATGTGTAATGAGTGTTGTAATATGTGCGGTCATAAGCAGTGCATGGCAAGGACACACGTAATAGTTAGTTCAATAAACTATGACTGGTTAATTTCACTGTTTTTGCACATTTAACATGTTATATTTTAACAGAAATATTCCCCTAACTCTTTAACCTTTGTTTCTCAGTGATTATAAAGTAGCATACCATTACCATTCCTAACTATTATGTCACTTTAACCTTTTCTCAGTGAAAAAACAAAATCATATATATTATTTTTTTTATGGCAATGGCCAATGGTATGCTACATTATATTAAAACAACCACAGAAAATCACTTAAAAACAAATGTTAAAGTGACTTTCTAGTTTGGTGAATATTACCTACTGGTGGTTGTCAGTAGGTAGTTTCAATTAGGAACTAGTTTCCAAAGATAAAGGGTTTTTTGTTTTGCTTATAACTTTCGGACAAACACAGTGGACGAACCCACTAACGAAATCGAGTCAATAGTAATTCTTGAGTGCCAGAAACCCACTAGGTTTATATAGAGACCCCTCACCCACCAACCTAGTTGGTGGCATGCTTCATCATTGGGGTCCCAACTGGGTAGCTGAGTGCCACCCAGTTGTGCTGCGACGGCTGATTACAGCAGAGCTGGATTGGTGTCATTGTGTGTGGGGAAAGTGCTCGTGAACTGGTGCAAGTTAAAAATGTCTCTCGGAGATCTTACTGATCTAATTTTATTCCCATCGGCTCAGGACAAGGTTAATGTGAGTACCCAGTGTGGATAGGGGATGCCTCACAGGTCAAGACTGTGGGTGTTTCTAGAACTAGGAGGATCTAGTCCAGAAAATAATAGCCACTGTGATAGTTCATGGAAGTTTGTTTAGGGCATTCCACGGAATGTTGTCGTTAAGGCTATGTAGATGAGTGGACAAACGATTAATCAACCGCTGTTCTTTCTCAAGGAGATGACCCTGGAGATTTGGCATTTTGGTTTCCAATGTTTCCATCACCACCCAGATCATGTCGTTTGTGGTGTGTCCTGTTTCCAAAAAATTATTGGTCATGCCTGTGGTGTTTCTTTTACATCGGATACTACTCCGATGTTCGCATATGCGAGTTTTGATTTTTCGGCTAGTCATGCTGATGTCTGCCAATCCGCATGGGCAACTGATACGGTAAATTGCATTAATGGTATTGCAATTCTTGTGTTGCAGTATGTGCCATGTTTTGCGGTGGATTTATTATTTGTACACTCATCTACATGGCCTTAACGACAACATTCCGTGGAATGCCCTAAACAAACCCCCATGAACTACCACAGGGGCTATTACTTTCTGGACTAGATCCTCTCAGTTTTAGAAACACCCACAGTCTTGACCTGTGAGGCATCCCCTATCCACACTGGGTACTCACATGAAATACGTGAGACACGATTATCACATCTTGTCTAACTTAAGACGCCTTCAATTTCAGTCCCCAGTGGTCACCTATACATATGACACCAACAGAGTAGAGAGCACATCCATTTAACTCTGGTAGAGCAGACATAATCACTTATTTTACGCCTAATATCAGCCATGACTTTTGGACCTCCAGTATTCACATACAGGAGTCCTACATAGTAATCACCAACGCACTCGACCTTCATATAGGGGATAATTCATCCACTATATGCATTGGGATACACAGTTTCCCTTAATTTGTCTTCTGCTATCCATGTTTCTCTAAGTCCTCTGGACACAATAATGTAAACTTTTACTACATATTTTTACTTCAGTTTGTGTTTTCTAGTACTCTCCCACAATGAACTCCATTGCCAGGCAGCAGTCACCCCCAGTCTACATGGCTTACTAGTCACTCGCCATACCCAGGCGCTGCGTCTTTCGGCTACCACTAGGTTCATAACCTCATGGCACCGATGCGCATGTGTCCTAACTCTTCCGTTCTCAACCCGCAATTCATCGAGGTTAGCACTCTTGAGTTAATTGATGGCCATCGCGTCACACGCTATGCGTGGACGCTATAACGTCAGTGCGCTACGGCCCAAACCGACACCCGGGTCTCCTCGCTTAAAATAGGCACCGGCTGGCAGGTGCTGCGTCTTGATGAAGTAAGGTTTTCTTGTCTTGTAATGTCACTGAACAGCCACACAAGCCATTCACAAAGTCTTGACACTAGGCTCTAATTTCCTAATCCCCGTATTCTGACATCCCAGACCCCTCCTTTCTGTACCCCCACAGCATGTGACTACAGACGGGCGCCCCTTCCAGGTTCTGCTAAAAGCTGCATAAACCACGTAGCTAGTGTAAATATGTTGTTCTGTTCTCTATTTTGTTCTAGTGACAGTTTTTTCAGTGATTTTCAGCAAACATAGAGCTAATAGCATGACATTGCACAGGTCACAGCAGTTTTTCTCTGATGACAGTTTTTAATGTGATTTATAGCAAAAATAGAGCTAATGGCATGACATTGCACATGTGGGGCACCTTCCCAATGCACCACAGTTTTTCTCGTTTCTGCATAGTATAGGGAACCACATCGGCATGCATCAAATGTACTTTTACTTGCCTCATAGTGCATGCGAGTTGAGCACAGTATACCAGTATATTCTGCACTTACTGCTAACCACTCGCAGACAGTATTGATTGATTCACATGTGCCAGATCATCATAGACACCGACATAGCCAACAAAGGTGGCACACAGTTACTGTACTAAGTATTTCATTTTATGTTACTTGTTTTTCCCTCTTTTTTTCCCTACAGGTTCTTCCAGTGGGTCTGTAAGTACACAGAGACCACTGCATGCACAGCACACCTTAGCGCGTGTGCTGAATAACCATACACGTGGTAGGTTTTTGCCACTACCTCACTTGTTTCACCTGGTCCTGAAGAAAGCCTCGCAATTTTTAAAGAGGCTGAAACATGTTGACCGTAGTGACAATTAATATCAATATATCTTACTGTTGTCCGTATATCTTTTCTCACCTTGTCCTGGGCCGCTGGGAATAAAATTAGATCAGTAAGGATTCCCAGAGACATTTTTAACTTGCACCACATCATGAGCACTTTTGCCACAAACAATTACACCAACCTAGCTCCGCTGTAATCAGGCATGGCAGCACAACTGGATGGCACTCAGCTACCCAGTTCTGACCCCGATGATGAAGCATGTCACCAACAAGGTTGGTGGGTCAGGGGTCTTTATATAAACCTAATGGGTTTTTGGCACTCAAGAATTACTATTGAGTCGATTTCGAAAGTGGGTTTGTCCACTGTGATTGTTTGTACTTTATCCTGGGGATAGGGACATACCCCATCAGAATCCTCGCTCTCCCCATTAGTTTACATTGCTTATAACTTTGGCACTGTTTGATGAATCTTCACCAAACATTAAAAACTAGTTTGCAAATGACTTCAGCTGCTGTCTGGAAAGTGGCAGGGAGAGTCATCAAGCGGGGCCAAGAAAAAAGGGGGTCTCAAAATGTGTTTTCCCCCTGCAATTTCCAATGCCGATTTTTGACACCACTATAGCCCAAACTGATGAACGAAATTACAGAAAGTTTGGCAAAAATCTGGATCTTGGTCCAGAAAGATCCCTTTTTGAAAATGTGGGTGGTCTCCCACGCTTGTTTTTTTTTGCCCTCCCCTGGTGGGCCATGTCCCAGGGGAAATTGAACATGTTAATTGCTGGGGGTGGGGGGCACACGTGGCCTGCCTCGCAGGGCCAGGCTCCCTTGGCCTATTTCAGCCTCTGGGATCCCAACCCCTGAGGCCCAGACTCAGTAACAGTAGGAGGGGGCACGCAGCCCCCCTCCCAGTCTGATTTAAGCCAGAGGGCCGCCATTCCCTGGGGGTGGCCATGAAAAGTATGAGGGTGGGGTGCCGTGGCCCCCTCCCTCGGCCTATTTTGGCCCCAGGGACCCAAACCCCGGAGGGCCAGTTGTGCAGAGAAATGGGAATGGGTCACCATGATTGTTCTTTTTGCATTTATCGCCCAAAGTGGGCAGGGTATGTCCTGTGCTCACCATGCCATGGAATCAACCGAGCCTGCCTTATGAGGGGTGATACCCTGAAACCAGTCCCTGGATGCCTGTTTTTGGTCCAGCGAGGACCTGGCCTGGCAGTTCGGGCTGGACTGTTCCCATGGGTAGCAGGATCAAGACTGGCTGGGTTTATACTGGAATGGCATGGTGTGGAAAAAAAGATGGATTTAGGCCCAGATCTCTGAACTGGGGTGAATGTTTGATATTGTTTCAGCATTCCGTCTATCAATTGTTCTTTTTGCATTTGTCACCCTAAGTGGGAAGGGTATGCCCAGATGTGTGTCTAGTGCTCACCATGCCATTGGAGTCAAGCTAGCCTGGCTGATGAGGGGTTATACGCTGAAACCGTTCCCAGGATGCTTGTGTCCATTCCAGGGACGACCTGGCCTGACAGTGCGGGTTAGACCATTCCCACGGGGAGTAGGGTTAATACTGATTTGAGTATGGCTGGGTATAGACTGGAATAGCATGGTGTACAAAAAAATGATGGATTAAAGCCCAGATATCTGTACTGGGCATTTGATCACTGTTAACCAGTGCTAAAGTGTATATGATCAGCTTATTAAATGTAATAAGGAATCTCCAATGTTATCCTATAGGAGTGCACTGGTTAGCAGTGGTAAAGTGTGCAGAGTCCGAAGGCCAACAAAAACAAATTCAGCAAATAGTGGAAGGTAAAAAGCAAAATGTTTGGAGGATGGCCCTGCAGAGTGGACCAGTTCCAAAAGATTGCTGCTCCGATTGCGCTGAGACACTGCAGGAGACTCCTGCTCTGAATGAACCCTGTGGTCGAACCACAGTCAACAGTGTTGATTTCGCTCCATATGAAGCAGAGGTGCAGGCAAGTCTATAATCCTCATACTGATGCTCATCAAATACTCCTAAAATTATTTTTGCCCTTCAATCACAAGGTAGAGTGTGCTGATGGGTCAGGAGACCCAAAGTGAATTCAGGCACACTTTTGCATGCAATTTGTGTGTGCTTGTTTATTGTTTGACCTAGTTACCACATCTCAGACTCCATCTGAAAAGTACCCACTCCCATCCTCTAAACCTCCATCCACACAGCCACCTTCACAAAAGCCTGGAAGCACTCAGCAGCCCCTACGAAGCTCATGAACTACCTTTGATCTCCTTCCTACCATACTGAGCCAAGTTCCTAAAAAATCCATCAACAGATGCCTCATCAACCACTTTGCCAACCACCATATCCTCGACACCACACAATCAGGATTCAGATTAAACCACAGTACATAAGCAGCGCTCATCACAACAATTGAAAACATCCGAATGATCCTCGACTGGGGAGATACTACAGCCATCATCCCACTTATCCTCTCTGTAGTCTTAAACACAGTGTCCCATTCCATCCCGTTCAAATGAGTTAACAAGGTGGGCATCAAAGGACCAACCTTGCAATGGATCTGCACCTTTCTCACTACAAGAAACCAAATGATTAGCATGCCACCATGCTCCTCAAAAGACCAGGAACTCGTTTGCAGAGTGTGGCATGGTTCTCCGCTCAAGCCGACCCTCTTCAATATCTATATGATCCGGCTGGCACATGTCATCCTTGCACACAACATTGATAAACTCATCTATGCCAACAACACACAACTGATACTGCTGAAGGGATTCTGCGGAGCCTCAGAACTATGTTTGGGATTATGGGACCTCAGTAGGCAGGGACTCAGTCATCCTACCATCTGAGTACTCATGAGCCCGGGACCGACTAGCTATGGTGTCTCACTCCCCCCCCTACTCACTCACAGAGGAACATGTGATTAGCCACTCCAGAACAGAACACTCCTGACCCTCTCAAGAATGGCGTTTACAGGGCACACCCTTTCGTTCTCTTACTCATACTAGTCCACAATAAGTTCTGACAGAGACACAAAGAAAGTTTAAAATATTTATTTTAACTATTGTGCTCTAGCATGCAGTATACGTGCCACAGCAAGCAGGAAAATGCCTAACACAAATATGGTTAGCATAGCAAGTAGTCCAGAAATCATAAATGGAGCTGTCATTATATACGACCGTGTAGCCTAACCCCCCTCCCCTTCTACAGAAGCAAAATTATAACATATCAGAAGATCTGTAGGTGTTAGCAGTAGACCTCGTACCTTAGTATACACAGATGAAAGTTCTACATCTCAGGCGCTGTCACGATCTTTTCCCTACAAAGGTCCCTCCCTAAGTGTGTATTACCAATCTGTGCATACCTATATGACAAAAGTATGGGTTCCCAAACAACAGCTGCATTTGTTTGTTTGGGTGCTAAGACCTGACCAGAACAGAATAACAAGGGACATTGTTGCTTGACCTTGTGTACATGGTCTGATTAAATCCCACGAAAGAACAGAACGCAAAAACAACAGCGTGTTCTGTGTGAAAGTATAGTGTGGCACAAAGCAAAATATGTCTGTAGAGTAACATGCGCAGAGCACAGTCTCCACCGTGCTCATGCTAACATAAGGAAAACAGCAATGCACCTGCATGGGACATTTGACAATACTGTTCCTCTAAGACAAACTCCCAGCACCAGGAACAACTTCAAATTGTCCATGACAAAAGTGGCCTCGTGAATGAAGTCGAACCGTCTCAAGCTAAAGACAAACAAATCCGAAGTGGTGATGTTTGGAAAAAATGCTTTACCATGGGACTCCACCTGGTGGCCAACAGAACGCCGGCCACTCCCACTCCCATCCCCAGCACACAAGTATCGAATATTTGAATCATTATTGATAGCAAGCTGGGCATGTCTGCCTATGGCAACACAGTCACCACGTCCTGTTCAAACACCCTGAGAATGCTAAAAAAGATGTTCAAGTGGCTACCCTATGGCACCAGGAAAACCGTCACTCAAGCCCTCATAAGAAGCAGACTGAACTTCAGGACGACCCACTCTGCAGAAATCACCAACTACCTCACAAAAAGAAATGCAACATCACATCCAAACTGGACACATATTTCCCTAAAAAAAAAATAGGGCACATTGCCAAATCTTCATTTCATGTAATTTTGTGTAATTCTTCTGAAATGTTGAGTGATTTCTCAAAAAAGAAAATGAGTGAATTTCTCACACCAAAACAAAGCATTACACTGTTGACCAAACCAGCTTCTTCTTCATTGACATCAGTTTATGTTTCTTCCACCTTATGCAAATGGGTCTGCAGCAAGTGCAACAATGGGACTGCTTGGCTCAGCATTCATTGCAGACTTCCAGTATCAAAATCTCAAAAGGCCCGAACATGAAATATACTAAAAACACGTATGCACTAAATCTAATCTCTCACTCAGTTGAGAAGTGCTCTGATTAACAGGTCTGCAGGATACGGGTCCTGAGCTGTATTTACGAGGAGAGTGACAATAGAACTTCAAGATAGAAAAGCTTTGTAGCACAACAAGGGTGTGGAGAGGAGCCCAAAGGATGTGGTAATGCTAAACGTGAATGCAATCAAGGAAGGAGTATATGGCCTGAGAACTGAATGAGGAAGGAAATACTGCAAAAGCAACACTTGAGGGAAGAAAATAACGAAGTGTGAGGATGCAGTAACAAGTTACAAACATGATGGACAGCAGAACAGAGACAAAACAACAGGGAGCTGTTGCCATGCATCTCACTGATATGAATGTTTTCTTATATAGTGGCTTTTCCCTCATGTCCCAGAAGAACCAACCTTTAACCTGAAAGTGAGGATGTGAGGTACTCATTCTAGCTTCCAGCATCCTGTTCTCCAGAGTTTCCATGCTTGACCTCTTTTAATCTTGTAATGTGAGTGTAGACCAATGCCTTTACCTGTGCGTATCCTAACTTTATTCCTATTCCTGACAATAATCCTTGCTCTGGAAGTTGCATCCCTCTTTCTCCATAGAACATACTCATTTATAAGCCTGTCCTGTTCCAACAGGCATTGCAGGATGTAGACCCCATTCCAATGGGTTGGAACATTCAGTATAAGGGTTTTAGAGGGACTCTATAAGCACTTTTCAATGATCTTTAAATTACTTTTGGTTTTGAAGGAATGGCTGCAATGTGTGTAAGTCCTGCACAGGTGAGGATGTCATAGTGCAAATGCTAAAGCTGGAGTGGTGGTTTACTGTCCCTCACACATCTCCACCCCTGCATTCACAGGCATTCTGAAAGACAACAAACATAATCATGTGTGAATAATTTGAATCCCAAATGTGTAAAACATGACTCTTCACAAAGAGAGGCAAAGTTTAGAAGGATATCTCAATCCATATCTATGAAACCTGAAGTCCTAAATGGGATGTTGGGATTCAAAAAACAAATTTTCCTCTAGTCATCTAGGGCTGCCCTCAGCCCCCCTGAAAGGCAACAAAGAAATACAATTGACAGAAGGAGTCCATGACGAGCAGCATTTGCACATTTATCCTTGTTGCTGAAATTCGTTTGGCAATAGGGAAATAAAACTATGTGGCTAGATGACCGTGATCTGTGTTAGGTAAGCAGCATTCTTGTGGCCCTGAGTGGCAGTGGGGCTGTTAACACAGTGACCCTTCATGGTGCGCCTTTATAATTTCTTAAAATATTTGCCAATTCTGCAAATGTGTGAATTTGGGGAAAGTTTGAAAAAAATATGTGAATATAAGAAAAACATGTCCGAGCAATTCTAAACAAGCATTAGCAAAGCCAATCAATCTCGCGATTGTGGCCTGTTGACTTTGCATTGTTGTGACGGGGAGGGTTGAGCCAGAGTGTCCTAAGGATGACAATCTGATAAAAGATCTCAGAAAACAAAATGGATGCTGATGACCCTGAGATAATACACTAACAACCGAAGGCAGGGTATGTCATGCAAACATATATTAGACGGTTTGGGTTAAACCCCAGAATAAAGGTGGTGATACTTGTGGTGTATCTAGGGAAGGTGAGGGGAAGGTAACTGAAATAATAGGTGACTGGTAAGGCTAGAAGATATGTGCCTTGTTGAAAAGATGGAGTTCTTGCTGTTAACCCTTAGGAAATAAAAAACAGAAATGGAAAGAGGGTGGTTTATGCAGGAAAACATGCATTAAATGATGAAAGCAACTCGTGTCGTGGACAGCTACTCCAATGAGTGTCTCAGCGCTTAGCACAGGTCTAAAGAGGTGGAAACACTTGACATCTATTCCTGCACAAAAGCCAGGGTTTTAGCCTTTTTTTCAACACTTCTACATTACTCAGTGCGTGAAGCTCCAGGGGAAGCTGATTCAATGCTGCTGAACCAAGGTAGGTAAGTGACCTTCCTCTCACTCTGACACATCGAATTCTGGAAGTCACTGTTAACAGTTTGTCTGCAGATCTCAGGTTTCTTGATGGAGTGTAGAATCCGAACTTAGTTCTAAAATAGACCGCACCCAAACTGGTGGCCACCCATACTCTAGTACTAGTGCCTTGAGTAAGATTATTTTACTGATAGGAAGCCAGTAGGGAGCACACAGATGAAGAGACATCTGAGTTGTGACTGGCAAGTTCAGAAGAAGGCGGGCTGTCTCATTTTGAGCCACTTGTAGCCTGTCCAACAGATGTACCAGTAGCCCAAAATAGAGGGCATTACTGTAGTCCATCCTGTGGGTATTCAAGGCCTGAATAACCGTTTTTCTTGCTAGAAAGAACAGTTAGTGTAAAAACTTTGTTAGGGAGTAAAAAGGTAATGCAAAATAAAAACCAATGGTAATCATGGCGTGTCACTGAAAGGTGAGGGGGTCCCTGAAATAATACGTGGCTGAGAGGGATAGAAGATATGTGCCTTTTTGAAAAGATAGAATTCTTGATTTTAATCCTTAGGAAAAAGAGAGGCACCGACATATGGATATTTTACGTATAATAGAGAGGTAGTGGGTAAGGTATAAACTGAGCATGGACTGGATAGCAATGTGGTGATGCAATACCCAATAATTATGCCTTTAAATGAAAGCACCACCTGATGTAGAATCTACAGCAGTTAATAGGTGGGAAAGAGGCACTCTACCCAGAGATCTGTGCTGCAGTATTGGGTGCCAGAGCATGGAGCAGTGCTAGAATAGGGAAAAAAATGTACCTCATTTCCTCTCAGACTCACCTCCAGTATTTTCTCACACTGGGAGCCTTTGCCAGCACCGGCCCCACCCAGTATGAACACAACTAGAGGCTTCATGACGGAGCTTAGGACACAACCAAACTAGGCGAAATGCAGGACAGTGAGTCAAGGACACTGTACAACACGTAGAGACTGGTGAAAGGCTGGCACAGGACACACCTGACACAGGGGTGGTGCACCAAGGCTCTGAGGAGCCAGGAAACCAAAGGAGAAATGGAAACTGGCAGGGAGGAGGGCTATAGACATATTAGAAAGAAAACTAAGGTTACCCTGCTTTGAGTCTTCCACCAGGATGGAACTAAGTAAAGTTATAAATGGAAGTCTTATGCAAATATGTTATCTTTCCACTACTAGCGACCATGTGTCACCACATATTTTTCAATACAATGTAGATTGAAATTAAATCAAAATAAAAAACACGCCTTGTTAAAAATGGGGGTCTTTAGCAGGCAGAGGTAGGAACCTTTGTCCAAGTAGGGACCCTTCTTCCTAGTTAGGGTAAGGGGGATACACTTCTAAAATAACCCCTGCTCTCTCCCTTGGAAGCTTGGCACAAACAGACAGGCTTATCTCAGAGGCAGTGTGTAAAGCATGCGTGCATGCATACAGTAACACAGTAAAAAACACTACAAATGAGCACCACACCAGTTTAGAAAAGTAAGCAAAATTTTATCTAAACCAACAAGACCAAAAACTACAAAAAAAACCAACATACAATACTTGTAAGAATAGATACTGTGCAAAAAACCCTTTAAATTGCAGGAATAATGTGAAAACACAGTTCCTCCATCTCAGTAGCTCCTTTTGGGGCTAACGAGATACTAAACACAGCATAGTCTAATAATTCCAGCCAGCCGCGTAGGTACGTGTTAGCTAAACAGACTCTCAGACAGTACCTTTCTTGTTGCGAAAGACACAATGGTATGAGCCAGTCGGGGCAACCATTGCGGTTGTGATGTGAGATGAAAGCGTTGCAGCGTGCTATGTCCTCACAACTTGGTGCAGGCAGCAGCTTGTTGACATAGTAGGTGAGACCAAGGCTTGCATTTCGGGGTGAGACGGTGCTCGATGTCGTGCTGGCAGGTCACAGTGCTGAAACAGAGCCAGTTGATGTACGAATCAGGCAGCGACGGAGTCGGTGATGTCTGTGCAGCGTGAAGCGCAGTGGTGCAGAATGCAGTGCTCACAGGACACAGTGCAAGCAGCGGCCCGTTGGTGGAGTCGGTGAGACCAGGGTTGCATAGCAAAACGAGGCAGTGCTCTCTACGGTGCCTTCAGGACACGGAGTCTGCAATGGACTGGGTGACAGAGTCCGTTGACCTTGTCTTCTGCGGTGACTGCAACCAGCGTTTCCAGAGATGGTGCCCAGAAGGCTGGTGATGTCTTTGCTGTTCCTGAGACCTCTTGAACAGGGGGCAAGATCCACTTCAAGCCCTTGGAGATACCTTCTCAAGCAGGAAAAACAAACACTTCCTCTCCTTCCAGAGACAGCCACTGCAGGCCAACCCCAGACAGCACTCGGCAACCGGTAGTACTCCTCCTCCAGTTTCTCCAGCTCTTCTCCTTGGCAGAGGTTCCACTTGAAGTCAAAAGGAATCTAAAGATCTGGGCTCTGGGCCCCATTATTTATACAGCAAAATCCTTTAGTCTCTTATGGCAGAGAAGCCCTGTGCTGAGTCAAAACCAGTTCTGGCCTGTCTGGTGCAGCTTCCTGGCTGGAGGTGGAGAAAGCATTGTGGAAGGCAGACCAGGACCATTCAGGTGAAAGGAAATCTCCTCCCCCTACACTAAGTGCAGGCTAGGTTTATTCAGCCAAGCCCTGACTCAGCCAAACTCTCTGGACCACTGCACATCCCCAGCCCCTGTCACTCCAAAGCCAGAGAGTCAATACACATCCTAGCAGAGGCACACTCAATGGCTAAGCAAGACAATACCTACTTTCTAAAAGTAACACATAATGTAAAAATCAACCTCACTAAAAGATGCATTTTAACATTCTGAGTTCAGGCTTACTAAACTTTGTTTTCCTACCTTGTTCCCAGGGCTAGTTATGTTTATAAGATATCATAAGCAAACTCCCCATTCTATCCTATGGGAACAGGTAGCCTTGCAATAGTGAAAAACGAAATTGGCAGTATTTCACTATCAGGACATGCCACACACACCAGGGCATGTCCTACCTTTCACATACACTGCACCCTGCCCACAGGGGTACCTTGGTCCTACCTTAGGGGTGACTAACATGTAAGAAAAGGGAAGGGTAGGGCCTGGCTAGTGGGTGCACTTGCCAAGTCGACATGGCAGTTCTAGACTGCACACAGATACTGCAGTGTCAGATCTGAGTCACATTTACAGGCTACTTATGTGGGTGGCACACTCAGTGCTGAAGGTCTACTAGCAGCATTTGATTTACGTGCCCTGGGCACACACAGTGAACTGTACTAGGGACTGACTAGTAAATCAAATATGCCAATCATGGAATCACTAATCCATAACAATAATTTACAAAGGGAGCACTTGCACTTTGGCACTGAACAGCTGTGGCAAAGTACTCAAAACATCAAGACTAGCAAAAACAAAGTCCAACACCCAGAAAAAACACAGAAAGCAATGGCAAAAATACAGGGGAAACCCATGCCAATGATGCCAGGTCTAACATCCCTTTTTAAAATTCAATGAAAAATCACGCACTTGAAGACGGACGATGCCTTTCATATTTCTAATAAAGAACATTCTATTGCCTCCTTCAAGTCAGCCAAATTGGAAAGATGCAATTTGTAAGCCGTTCCCACAGAGCAACATGTTGTAAGGGGATACTGACATTACGTCAAAACCAGCAAGAAATATAACCGAGCCCCGTGTAGACAAAAGTTAGGCACATGGCTGAAAGCAGCAGCAGTGGGGACATTAGCGGGAGAGAGGACGGGTGTCTGATTAGGTAGAAAGACAAAGCTAAAGTGATGGTAAGGAGGACATGGGGCATACGCATTACAGTAAGGTCTCGTTCTCAGAAGAAAATGAAAAAGAAAATGAGGAAGAAATAAAAGTGTACGCCATGTAGATAAAGGGTAGGGATGCTGCTGAAACATGAAGCACAGCGGCGGTGAAGTGGGTGCCATGCTAAAAAAAAAAGCTGGGCAGCCTCCGAAATAACACATGCTACCTCAAGAATTGCAGCCATTTTACAGAAAGTCGGAGCTTGGAGCACTGAAAAGATTGACCATTCCTGTGAAGTGCTTTTGGACAAAGCAAAAAGTACTCACTTTTACAGTTGTTAAAATGGGACAAGTGGAAGGGTACAAGTACTGGGGCACTGCACTATGGGAGGTAACACCTGATGAAAAGGAGGGACAAATAGCAAAGATGAACCCTTTGGAAGCAAGTATTTTTTTAAATGACACTTAATGAAACATATAAAAATCAATGGGTGGGTTGTAAGCCAACAAAGACATATACAACATACCTTGCTGTCTCTGCCAAACCTAAAAATGTTGGAGCAGTGCTGTAAAAAATTCACAGGTCAAATTGGCAAAAAGTCAAATAATCAGTCTAATGAACATTAACAATTATTAGAACATTGGAATGTTGGGAGCTCCATTAAAAACAATGGAGTAGCTCTGGGCTTATAATGGCTGGTATAAGCCCGGAGCTCCAACATTCCAATGTTTCTTTGTTCACAGCTGTGGCTGTGAACAAAGGCTTCAGAGAGCCTGAGGGGATTTGAATCCCCTCCCGCTCCCTGAAGCCTTTGTTTTATTTGTTAGAACATTCTGTGCCCTTCTAGTGCCCTTGCTAAAGGCCCTCACCTTTGGCTCAGGCCTTTAAGGCTGGAGCGGGCCTTTTATAGCTGCTATGGCCCGCTACGGCGGGCTATAAGGCTATAAGAAATACTAAATATGACGTAGTACAATGCATTAGTATGGATGCTTTCACCAGCAGGCTTGATAATGCCGCATGACACCCCCTTCCTATTAATGAATCCCCCAGGGCAGTGCATCACCGCCTGCTGAAAGAATTCTATGTCATTAATTTGTTACATACTGTGTGCACACTTCCCTAGAGGACACGCCTCTTTGCGAGAGTATTTCCCTCTCAGGCCCCCCTACCCCTGCATGTGGGGAAGGTGCTCGCACAGTTCAAATATTAGCACTGCCACCTCCCCCTTAGATGAAAATTGCGATACAAAGCAAGCCTTGGACACGGCCTTTGCCTTGATCTAACTCTACCATTAAACCAAAAAAATAAATAATGAAAGCATGAAAAACACACAAAAAGAAATCAAAGCTGTTATAATGTACTTAGCTCCTTTTGTTTTGCACGTCGTTTTTATATAGCCCAATGTCTACTTAATTCACACCAGCTGCACTGTCCTGTCCTTTTTATTATAGAATGTTGTTAAGGCTCTTTTCTGAATATTCAATGGTCAGGTATTTAAAGCTGAGGCAGTATTGGGAAGAAGGTGTTTGGTGGTGATGTTACTTTCTACATTAAATATTGAACAGGCTTCTTCTACTGTGGGGAGACCTCTATTTTGCTAAAGTTAGCTACAACTGCTGCTGAAATATTAACTAAAATCAAAAATTAAGAAAAAAAAGTCAATAGTAGGTACAAAAATCGGTGCAAGCAGGAAGGTGGGAAGGGGGAGCAAACAAAACAGAGCAAGCTACAGGGGGAAAAAACAGTCACTGACCCAGTTAACTAACTCCAGTCGGCCATTGGGTTTTCTCTCTAATAAATGGGGAAAAAAAGTAGGGGTGGGCGGAATTTGCGAAATCCACTTTCGCAAATTATCGCAAAAATGTTTAAAATTATCGCAAACAAGCGGAAATATCGCGAAGATGCGGAAGTTTTTTTCCCGCATGTTCGTGAGATTTTCTGCATGGTTGCGGGTCGCCAACTTACCCATCTGTTTGCTCGCGGGCGCGGCCATCTTGTTTTGAGTTGTCTCGCGGTGCATGATCGCGAGAAGAAAGACGTGATCGCGCGACGCATGACGTCACTGCGGGCGCGAACTGTCGCGAGACAGCGCAAATGGCTAAAAACAATACAACATCTTATGGAGAACGCGACCGGATCAAGAAAACTTGTCGGCGAACGCAGGGATTCAGGTAAGGCAATCGCGCGCGCGCGAGAATGTATTATTTTACAGCGCGAGCAAGAAACAAATTATCGTCAAACTGCGGAAAGCGGAAATTTTGACATTTACGCGCTCTCCGCGGAACGCGAAAATGTCAAATTATCCCAATTTCCGTGAACGGAACGAAATTTTAGCCCAGGCCTAAAAAAAAGTCTAACTTTCATGTGCGTGCCATGTCACACGATTACAGACGTTGGTGGCTTGTAATCGTTTTGTTCTTGAGGGCATACCTCGTGTAGTTTTTCATTGTGACTTACTCGACAATGGACACCAGCAAGGAAAGCTACGAGAAATCACTACTGTCATGTACAAATGCTGAAAATGGAGAGCTACAGGAACCCAAAAGCTGCAGGACATTCGGAATTGTGTGTGCTTTTACTCTGCTTGTTGTGAGAAATGTTTGCAAGTAGCAGGTTCACACTCCCTTGATGGTGATTTACGCCGTTCCCCTTCATCACAGTAGTGTATCACACTAAAGTATCTCTTATATCACACATACACAACTCCCACAACTTCACTCCACTCAGGAAAAGGTTGAAACCTATCTATTTTAAATCCTAATATCTCATAGTTCTACCTCAAACTCTTTATCAGAAGCACCTTGAAGCAATTCAGATATGCACTGCGTGCTTTTCAAATTAAATACAATTAAATACAGTAAAATAACAAAGTATAGCACATTAACAAATATGATAAGCTGGACAGATCACTTTTTGATACGCTTTAGGATCACTATACCCAGAGCTTTATCGACTGGGAAAAAACAAACCTCCTTTCGGTGGGGTAGAGACTGGGCAAAACTGTCAAAAGAGAGCCTAGTCCCTCTTTTTACTGAGCAATTTCGACACAATCCTGATGTCTCAGTAAAGGAGAACTATAACATTTACAGCAATTTCATCAACAACACTCTTGATGGCTGTATCCCTAGGAAAAGACTTAAAATCAAGGCTACACCTTCTGCCCCGTGGTTCAGAGAGGAGCTGAGAAAGCTCCGCTCCGTCCGCCGGCAGGCAGAACGAAGATAGCGCAGGTCATATTCTGAAACAGATAAAACAGCTTCAAAATTAGCCCAAGCCCAATACAATCAAGCCATTAGGGGAGCTAAGGCACAGTTCTATGCCAGCTCCATCCTACAGGCGCCCAATACCACCAAGGCTCTTTTTAAAATCGTTAAAGACCTTAGCAACCCTGGGTGCACGGCCAACAGAATCCAGACATCACAAAGTCTCTGTAATGAGATTGCCACTTTTTTCATCGATAAAGTAGCCAAAATTGTGAGGGGTTTTGATACTGGCTCCAATGGATCATCGCCAATTATTCAGGAAGACAGACATGTCACCTCATTGGAACATTTCCAACCCCTCACAGACGATCTTTTCAATAGCTTAGCACAGGAGGTATCATCCGGATCACCCCTCGACCCTCTCCCTCACAAAACCTGGAAGGAGTATGGCCCCATCCTCTTCCCGGCCTTACGGCATATATGCTGCCAATCCCTGAAAGAAGGAGCAGTGCCAGATGTCTGGAAACAAGCGATAGGGACTCCCCTGTTGAAGAAGCCATCTCTAGACCCTTCGCTGCCAGTTAGTTTCCGCCCCACATCTCTGTTGCCTTTCCCTATTAAAATCTTGGAAAAGCTGGTTTGCAAGTCCCTGTCATGCTATCTAGAAGAGAATCACCTTCTGGACAGGGACCAGTTTGGATTCCGTCCAGGGCACGGGACGGAGACCGCTTTGATTACAGTAATGGACAAGTTGAGATTTACGAGCCGACAGTGGGACCTCTTCAGTGTTGGTCCTACTGGATATGTCGGCTGCATTCGACACGGTTAATCATGCGGTATTGGTGGCAAGACTAGAGAGCATTGGAGTGAAGGGCTACGCCCTGAAGTGGCTTCAATCCTATCTGTCAGGCCGACAGCAGGCGGTCAGTATGATGCCATATGTCTCCCCCTGGTCCCCAGTATGCTTTGAAGTGCCCCAGGGCCCAGCAATCAGCCCGATCCTTTTTAATGTCTACCTTAGCCCCTTGATCCCCATCATAAAATCTTTCGGGATTGATGTTGTCAACTACGCCGATGACATTCAATTGTTATTTTCCATCAAATGAAAGCATGCATTATCCATGAGTTCCTTTCAGGCGTGTATGGGGCAGATCTCAGATTGGCTAGGGGCTAACTCCCTTCAGCTAAATGCGGGGAAAACAGAGCTGCTGTACTGTGGCGCAGCGAAACTGTCCAGACAACTAATGGGCGAATTTAGGTTTGGACCAGAGGATGCTCCCATAGTGGCAGCCAGGACGGTTCGCAACCTGGGAGTCATGGTGGACGAAGACCTTCAAATGAAAACCCAGGCCAATAAAACAATTGCCATATGTTTTGCACTATTGAGAGCCCTCCGCCAAATCCTCCCTCTACTATCAAGTGAAGTGAGACCACTGGTGGTCCGCAGCATCATCATGAGTAGACTGGACTACTGCAACTCCCTGTATTTGGGCACACCTAAATACATTTTGCAGGGGTTGTAAAGAGTCAAGTCTATGGCAGCCAAACTGGCCCTCAAGAGACAGCGCAGCTCCTCCGCGATGTCGGCATTGAGGGACCTACATTGGCTTCCTATTAAGGATAGAGTCAGTTTCAAATCTCTATGCCTTGTCTTCAGAGCGTTACACAACTCAGGCCCGCTTCCCTTACAAGAGCGGTTTACCTGGTATGCGCCCAAAAGACTCCTCCGGTCCACCAGCCAAGGCCTGGCGTCTGTTGCCAGAGTGAATTTGACAAAGCTGGGAGGTAGAGCTTTTGGTTCGGCAGCAGCTCGCCTCTGGAATGAAATTCCCCTAAGCCTCAGACGAGCTGACTCGTTACTGATGTTTAGGAGGAACCTTAAGACCTGGCTATTTGCCAGAAACAGCTAGCAACATTCCTGTTCAGCGGCCTAATCACTCTGTTTTGCCTTATGTCATCAGGGTCTCTAAGCGCCAGGATACCCGTGGGGTGATAGCTGCGCTATACAAATATTTTATACAATACAATACAATACAATGTCTGGTCCTTGTTTTAGTTCTACTGGTTAGAATGTATCTGCAGGAAATAGTCACCTATCACCGTTCAGAAATGGAGACTCAAGGAGTCTGATTATTAAACATTTTATTTACCGTGATTTTCCCTTACAGTACTCCTAAATTCCAGGAGTAAGCCAGGACTGCTCCGCCTTACTCCTGAAATTCTCGAGTGCGCAGGAGTGCTACAAGCCGCGCTTACCCATGAACCAAGCTTGGTGAATCGAGCCCAGCGCGTTCAACTTTGGACGAAAACACTTTCCCGCTGCGCGTTGGAACAATACATCAGGGTGTTTGGCATTTCCAGGCACCGAGACAGCGGCTTCCATCTGCCCTGCTCCCTTTATCATCATTATGGCAATCATTTTAAATTGGTTCCGATAAAAAGCGTCCTGTAGAATAGATCAGTTCATTTTTGGTCCGTTTCTGTTGTCAAGGCTAGTCATATTCCTGAAAACAGATTTAGACAAATGTTGGTTTGAGCGCAATGATCTTGAGCTATGGTGTTCGGTTTGTACAAGAAATCACTGATGAAGATTAATTTTTTAATGAAAAATATGATACATTTCTTCAGTCGAGTCATGAATTTATGCAATATTTGGTTGTGTGAGCTCGCGCAAATATAACTACGCTAGACCGAAGTGCCTTTGTGAGGAGAAAATGAAAGCACAAATACTTAAGGGATTTCTGATGTGGAATACAGTCTTAATGTTTATTCAAGCTCAAAGAAATGCTGCATCTCATAATATTTTTGGTTCATTTGCTAAGCTTTAATCAATGCATCCAAATATGCTTAAAAAGCTAAACAAATGTGCACCAGTGAATTGCAATTAGTGAAGACGGTGCCAGATAATGTCTCCCTTTCTAACATGGTCATCTGAAGTGTATAATGATCTTGAAGCGGCACTGTAAACAATTATACGGGAAAATCTTGCGTCACAAGCAAGAATGCACAGATCAAAGCAGAGACTGGTTCTGGTAGCGAGTTAAGATGTTAGACACACCGAAATGTTGTGATATTGAAAGAGGGAGGGAAAATTCAACCAATTGTAATACAGTGTGTTACAGTCCTAAACTCTGCCATCCACAAAATCACATACTTTGCAATCACAAAACAGCAAGTCAGAACTTACGAAAGATGCTTGGGGACATTGCTTCTGCAGCAGAATTCCATTCCAGAATGTATATTTTATTCCAGTGCTTGTCCCTTTAAGGACATTGGCTGGATTGAAAAAAAATTGGAATTCTGTGAATGTGAATGCTAAGATGAATGTCTGCTGTTACATCCCTTCTGAGTCCCAAAAGGAATCCTACCACATGTCATTTAATGAGGCAGGACTTTTTAGACTCCTTGTGAATTGTGACTTTGCAATGGAACCGATTTGTAACTCAGTTCAAATGTTGATGTTATAGAGCACCCTCTTTCGCATCGTATCCCCTCAGATTTGTTTCTTTCTAGTCTGAAAGCATTTTTGCTGGCCGAAGGACTCTGTGCACTTTACCGCTGTCAACCAGGGGCAAAGTGCCTGTGCTCTCCCTTTTAAACATAGTTACATTTGCATACACCTGCTTGGCATATTTAATTTACTATTGAGTCTCAAGCATTTGGCACTACAAGTACCAAGGGCCTGTAAATTAAATGGTACAAGTGGGCTGGAGTACATAAAGTAGGAGATGTAAATTTGATGTTTTACATGTCTTGGAAGAAAAAAATCTACATGTATGTTTTTTTGCAGAGTGTGTATAACTACTGTGCTTGCCTATTCGAGAGGAGGATCTTGGTTGAAGTGTACTCCTCGAGGGAAAACAGGTCCAATTTCTGCTGTTTCATCCAGTGTTATCTCACCAACCAACTGCAGAAGTCAATCACTCACACTCTTACTGTCTGTCTCTTTCAGTCTCTGCCCTCTCTATTTTTCATGTCTCTCGATTCTACGTAGGGTGTGTATAGGCTCCAAAGGGGAGAAGGAGGGATTGACTTCAGAATCATGTTCTCTATCAAAGGTTCATGACACTATGGTCCAGGAGATAGACTGCCTTGATGACAGTGCTTGCATTCCCTTGTGAGGAGATTACCCTCAGTATGAGCTGTGTTTGTTGCCCATACAATTTTGAAGATGTTGATGTTTGAAATCGTGTTGTATCCTATACAGATTTCAAGGTCAGCACCAAGGATATCTGTTAAATCTGTCAGCAAAGCATCTTCTCTGACTAAACTTAGTCCCAGGTAGCAGTCCATTGACCTGCTTTACAGTTTGGCAGATGACTGTTCCCCCAGAAACATAAGTGCTCTCCTGTTCATTTTATTGCAAGTGCCATAGGATGTAATGCAGTTGTAATAAGGTAGACGGGATGCCGGTCACTTTTGTGACACAGCAACACATCTGCCAAACTCTAAATAAGTCCCTACATTTGGTACACGATGTGTACTTTTAAAAATTAGGTTGAGTGTTTATTTTAAGACTCAAATATTTTGCAAGGATAGCAACTGGGGGAGAAACATATTTAACGTACAGGGCCCCAAGCAAATATTCAACAGGCACCTCAAACTAGTTTGTTAGGTAACAACTCAAAACCTGGTTTGTTGTGGTTAAGCATATATATATCACCCCTGAGCAGTTCATAACAGCTTTCATGTGCTGGTATAGCCAGATTACACTTTTGTTACAGTATTCTGGGAGGTTCCACTCAAACATCCATTGCCCAACATAAAGCACTGCTCCATTAATGAGCCAGACGTCTCTAATTCAAGCAAATTCTGACAAATCACTCCCATACTTCTCAACATCCATAGACTCACCACAACAATCCAAAACGAAATATTTTTTCTAGGTTACAAGTCTATACATGACAACACACTCCACACCTGGCAGATTTGACCTCTATTTCAGGCTGCGAGAGAGACCTAAAAAAAAAACGACACCTTATTTCTTGAAATCCTTAAATTTAGAAACTCGTCCAAGCTCTGCTACAAAATTGCATAACCCTTGCTTTGATCCTGATGTTAAAAGTTGCTAATCTCTCTGCTCTTGCCTTTTTTATTCTCTCGTATTTCATGTTTCATGTATAGCTCCTCAGGACCCCATGGATCAGGTGTGCCATAGAAGAATACTTTACAAGTAAATAAATAAATATGGCTCACAGCGCAGTCATTATCTAGAGCCACATGTTCTTTCTGTGTAGTTTTTGATTGTAATGTATTAGCAGTGGTGTGTTTGGTGGATGGGTCTCCAAATCAAGGCCCAGATTTTCTGACAATTGATGCAGGACAACGCAGCAAGACAACTTGCTGTGCTGCGTCAAATGGAGAGAGCAGGAGTTCGCCATATTTACTAATATATAGTGCATTCCTGCTCTCTCTTTGAGCCGGTGCACTTGTGGCTACCAAGCACCAACGCAGACACTCTTGTGCCTTGGTGCATTGCAGGGCAGGATTGTTTTTGTGCAGGAAGGCACACCTTTCTGCACAAAAACAATCCTCAGAGGCATTTTCCAAAATGCAACACACATGGAAAGAGGAAATAACAAGGAGAAGTAAAGATCTTTCTACTCGTTATGCCTCTGTTGGGAAAGCGTACAATTTTGACGCATTCCCAGGTTTACTAGTTAGGCCCAGATTTACAAAGGATTTACATCGGGTTTGCATTACCTTTTCAAATGCAGACCTGATGCAAAATCTATTATGGCATTTGCAAATGAACACAAATTGGTATTTCTGTTAGTTTGTAAGAAAAAGTAACATAAACCAGTGCAAAGTGCTGCTTTGCATACCTCTGTGTCAAGGGGACGTCCCATGGGTGGTACATGGGAATTCCTGGCTACTACCCACGAACAATAGTAAATGAAGCTTTGTGCCAAAAACCAATGCCTCTTGAATGCATGTGAGAAAAGGAGAAATGCTTTTATTTCTCCTTTCTTTTCTGACTTTGTATGTGTGCTGCGCTGTACAGCACACATACAAAGTGGGAAAGGTATCAAAGTTAGTCTAAGCATAGTACCCTTACAGTATAAAGTCTATGCTATTCTGACTTTGCATGTGTGCTGCACTGTACAGCACACATGCAAAGTGGGAAAAGTACTAAAGTTAGTCTAAGCATAGTACCCTTACAGTACAAAATCTATGCTATACTCACGCAGACACCTTTGCACTATGGCTCAAATGTGCATGCGTGGCACTAGGCAGCATAATTCTGGGCCGGTGCTAGGGAGGCCACAGAATAGTGCCATATCTCTGTAGATAGGGCACTGTCCTTCTCTCTTCCTCTCATGCAATGCAGCGCAGCAGCTTTGGGTGCTGTGCTGCATTGTATGAGAATTTTGTAAACCTGGTCCTTAAATATGGGAATGACCCAAAACGCATTTGAGGATGTGTAGGAACACCCAGCCTCCACCCATGAAATACCTACCCAGCACAGAGTAACTTAAGGTAGCGACTTGCACTGTCTTATGCTACTTCAAATTTACTAAGCTACGCAGATCCACTCAAGGTGGTTTTGCATGCCTTACTAAATCTCACTAAAGCCCTTGTTTTGCCCTGCTCCACCTTGCAACCTCTTCGCAATGTCAACGCAAGGGCTTGGTAAGTCTGGGCCCAAGAATTTGTGACAGTGATGTCGGCTGCATCTCTGCACTGGGAAAGTCTGCAGTACACTTAGTTCTAAAAGAGGTGGTACAGCTGCAAGTTATGAACTGGTTATTCTCTCAAATTGTTAATGAGACGCTCTGTGTTTCTCGAATTGTGTTTGCACTTTTCATTAATATGTTAGCCTGGAAGGCTGGCCAAATATTGGTCTTCAAGCTGGTGCCAGTAGATAATGCATTGATGTATAACCGGTGATGGTGCTTATCCTTATTGGAGTGTTCTAAGAGAGTGGTCTTGACATCTTCAATATTCCTATGTCCCTTTCCAAAGTAAACACCTTAAAGGAACATGGTACTGCTTCATTACAGAATCAAAAACACAAAAGGGAGTGGAAAGGAGGAAAGAAGGATTGGTAGTAACCTATGAACGCAACTATTCTAAATTCAACACACGTATTGCTACTTACCGTAAATACCCAGCTACTGAATGCAATGTTTCAGACCCTGTACAACGCTGTGCGCAGCTCAGCCAAGTACTTCAAATTAACACTCCGCTGTAGCTATGGACCGTCTTCAGTTCCTACACATTCCTAAAACTTGCCCTGACTTTGTCTAAAACTCTCTGGAGCATTGCAAAATGAACACCTCATAATAGACATTGAAAATTCCAGAAATCAATGTGAGCAGGGGACGGGAATTCTCCAAACATGTCAATGCGGATGAGACAAGAGATGTCCTATCTGGAACAGAACAATTTCTTAGGAAGAACAACGCGTCAGTAATTTGGAACTTCAGCTTTTATTCCTGCAGACTCCTAGAAATGCGGACCAGCTCTAAATTTGTGTTGAGACTAAATTGAGCAGAGTCACACTGTTTGGAGCACTATTACCCATGTTTCTCATCTACTGTTGACTAACCCTGGGTGCAGTTCACGTAGTAGCGCTACGCATAGCTACGCGAAGTGCACTTCGCACTACGCAAGATACGCGTAGCTACGCGAACTGTTTAGTGCACTGTGCAAAATGCTGTTTGCACTGATTGCACAGTGCCGGATGCTTGTCCGCACTGTGCAATGATTGCGAACGTCATCTTGTACAGTGCAAGCGGTCGTTTTCTGCTGCTCGAGTAGATTTATACTCGAGTGGCAGCTTTCTCAACGCGGACTGGTAGTTTCTCATCGCGAGCGGTCGCGAGCATACGCGACCACTCGCACTGAGAAACCTGACCTCCCCGCATTGAGAATCTCGCCGGGAGGTTTATTTTCCACGCTCGCGATCGGCAACTTGACATTGCTGATCGCGAACGAGGAAAAAGTCTCGCCGGGATGTTATTTTGCTCGCTCGCGGTCGCTACGGGTTTTTGCACTGTGCTACGTGCAATTCGCATAGCGCATAGTTGCGCAAACTACACAAGCGTAGCGTAGTCCTACGCCCAGGGTTACTGTTGACAGGATTGCTAAAGGGTTTATCTGCACCATCTTCAACAAGCGGTATTTAACTGCTGCCTTGGCAACTTGAGGTCCATCAAGAGGAATCATCCATTATCTCACATTCTATTCTCACTGCTTTGTCTTCTTCATATTAGTTGGTTGGGAAATCCTGACATGCGCAGATGGTGACGCCATGTTGAGTCATCTTTCACGTTTCTCAACATCAGGCTGGTTATAAGGTTATGCAGAGAATAGCGGGGATTTCAAAGCAGAACATATCCCTTATTTTCAAATGTATATTTATGATTGAGGGCCAGATGTACAAAAGGATTTTGCTATCACACAGTCTACAATTTGCAAAATCACTCTGCTTATAACCATGCCCTTTCAGTCTACAAAACCAAACATACGAGTTGAAAAAGTGTTTCTGACATGAAAAACGGGCTTTGTGTCCCATACCACATCACAGTTTGGAAAGGGGTAAAAGGGACATTTCTTCCAAATTGAGATTCAGAATACAATGTATCAATTTTTACAACAGAAATTCCGGTCCAAACCCATTGATTAGTTTACAACACCTCAAAGAAGGGGTAAACTAATCTGGAAAAGGGAAAGGGCCACCTTGTGACCCCTGACCCCGTCCCCTTTGGTAATTGTTTTGTCAACCTCAGAGGAAGTAGGCAGTGAGCGGGAGGATCAATGCACGCTGTCCATGATGGTTTCGCAAATGAAAATCTTTTTATTTATTTAAATCAACACCACTTCCTTTAAGGAACACAGGCTTTTAAAAAAAAATAATTTGGGAATGCAAACATAGGGATTGTGGTCAGCTACCTCTTGCAGACCACCATCCTAGTGTTTGTAGCTAATCACAAGGTGTTATGTTATGTTATGTTAATTTACTCTTATATAGCGCACATACACCGACAGGTCTCTTAGCGCTTTGGAAGAGGGAGAAACATAATCAAAAAGGCAGGCAAGGTCTCCAGGTACTGAAAGGATATTAAGCCATATCTAATGCTTCCCTAAAAAGGAAAGTTTTTATTTGTTTCCGGAAGGGGAAAAGTCTGGGTTCTTTTTACGGAGATTAACGGGCAACTGATTCCAAAGTTGTGGCAGAAGGACCGAAAAAGTTCTCCCTCCTTTGGATGTGGTGTTAAAGCGTGGGCAGGTCAGCTGTCCGGCTTCCGCTGAGCGCAGGGTGCGCCCAGGCCCATATTTGAGTAGGCGTTCTTTTATGTACCCTGGGGCGTGTCCGTATAGAGCTTTGTGGGTAATGCACAACCCCTTAAACTTCGCTCTTTGCTTAATGGGCAGCCAGTGCAGTTTGCTCTGCAAGGAAGTGGCATGGGTTCTTCTGGGCAGCCTAAAGATCAGCCTGGCTGTGTCATTCAACACTACCTGCAGTTTGTTAGTGAGTTTCTGGGGTAGCCTGACATAAAGCGCGTTGCCATAGTCATGTCTCGAAACAATAGTTGCTGATACAATCATTTTCATTGTCGAGACCGAAAGAAGAGGGACCAGTTTCCTCAGCTGTCTTAGAAGACCTATACAAGTTCCGACCTCAGAATTGACTTGATTGGTCATAGAAAGCTCAGAGTCGATCTTAATGCCCAGACTTTTCACCACAGGTGCTGGGTTAGGGGTGGTCCCTAGCTCCTGGGGTCAGAACTGATCGCTCCAGGGGTTGTTTTTAGTAGAAATAGCTAGGACTTCCGTCTTCTCTGGATTGATTTTTAAGGAATTAGCAGTCATCCAGTTAACTGTAAACCTGAGTATGCTCAGGGCTGACTGTTGGGCGTGGGCCAAATTATCGATCCTTAGGATGAGTTGTGTGTCATCTGCGTAGTTGAATACTCTGCAGTCCATTTTGGCTAGCGCAGCCATCAGAGGCTGTAGGTATATATTAAAGAGGAGGCGGGACAGTGCGGAGCCTTAAGGGACCCCACATGAGATGTTGCCCTTTTCCGATACCTGCTCGTCCAGTTGGATCCTCTGCATTTGTCCTGATAGAAAGGATTCTAGCCATTTGTGGACCTGCCCCTGAATGCCCAAGTCCGCCAGCCGGGTCAATAGTTTTGTGTGGCAGACCGTATGGAACGCCGCTGACAGGTCTAATAAGACCAGGGCGTTCGATTCTTTGTTGTCGGCCTTAATCCTGAGTTCATCCAGAACTGATCGCATAACCAGGTCTCTACTATGATGGGCTCTGAAACCTGCCTGGTGGGCATGGAGAAGCTCGTGTTCCTCCAGGAATGCCGACATGGTCTTCAAGACGTGTTTCTCCACAACCTTCGCCAGGAAGGGGAGCTGGGAGAAAGGCCTATAACTCTTTAATACGGTCCTGCCTGCCCCTGGTTTTTTTAATAGAGAAGTAACTCTAGCCTCCTTCAGGTTTGCGGGGACTAGGCCAGTCACCAAGGAATTATTCAGGAGGGTAAGAATCTGACTTTCCAAGGCAGGCAGTGCCATCCTGATGATCCGTGGTGGGCATGGGTCGACAGGAGAGCCTGACTTGGTGCCATTGACCAAGAGTGTTAGAGACCTTGAGTCTAGTTGAGGGAAGCTGGTGAGAAGATGGCCGGTGAGGTGTAGGGGTGTGGACAGTTCCAGGGAGCTCGTGGTGATGCTGATGTTTTCAATCTCTAGAAGGATGTCTGCTACTTTGTGGAGGAAAAAAGCCTGTAGGACATTACAGTCAGTGGGTGCTACTGCAAAATTTGCATCTGACTTATTGCTGAGTTCTTTCAAGATCTTAAAAGTCTCCTTTTGTATATTAGGCACGTCGGTGATTCGCGCTGCATAGTACTCAGCTTTCCTAGATATGATGGCTTTTTTATAGAGTGTGAGTAGAGATTTATAGGTTGTTAGCTCAGCGGGGTCATAAGCTTTCCGCCACCGTCTTTCGGCTTGACTAAGGCTTTGTTTCCTTTCCCTCAGTTGCTCGTTAAACCAGGTGGCCCCCTTGCCTTTATGTCTAATTCTTTCATTATGTTCTGGAGCTACACAATCAATAGCAGTTTGTAGGGTGTTCGTGAGAGTTTCGCTTTCTAAGTCAATATTACCTTCCAAAAATTTGGGTGCTATTTTTAAACCCGGAGGGTGCCCTGACCTGATGGTATTATGAGGTGCTGGCCTCAGTCTTGTATGGCTAACTGTCCCATGGGGCCTCAAAATGTTTTCGGTTCTCAGTTTGACAAAGGCATTGTTATTAAGGGCATGGTTACCTGTGGCAAGGGATTGTAGTTCTAAAGCAGAATATCTCCTCTTTGAACCAGGGGTTCTGGGCCCCTAGTCCTGGCCGGCCGTGGACGCCGCAGATGGGCTTGCTTTAGGCACGCCTTCAGCGCGCCAGCGGCGCGCCCGCCCATGAGCGAATGCTGCGTGTTCGCTCCAGCATCGCATTTAAGGCTAACCCCTTCCACCCAGCATCCAATCAGCTCTGCTGTGCAGCAGCTGTATTCACCCCAAGCACTAGACCACGTTTAAAAAAGCGGAGGTGCTCTAAAAATGGGTGTGTGGCGGAAAAGATCGTGGCCGTAGGTAAGACCAGTAAAATTCTCCCCGCGATGCCCCAAGTACAATTGGAAGTTAAAAACAGGGTGTATATCACTTGAAAGCAATTGTTTCCATTTAAAAAACCACGTTAGTCAAATTCAATATCGGCAAAATAATAACAACTTTCCCCCCAAGTGCAATCGGTGCTATTGCAATTCCCAGAAAACAGTTGTCACAGTTAAAAAAACAGTTATTATCTGTACCATGAGGACCGCCCGAGCTCCATGGCGTGTCTCTCTCTCTCTATCCGCCACAATCATAATCTGGCTAATTAATGTTCATTAGACCTGAAGTTCTTTGACCCCAGTGAATGGTGACTCTCAACGTATCTTTACATATAGAACATGCATACACCGCAGGTCATGTCAGGCTTATATGAAATACATTAAATGGATAAAGTTAAATTCTACAACAAGGGAACTCATTTAGAGTTTGTCAGGCAGAGTACAGTATGTCAGGGTGGCGGAAGACACAAAATGGCTGCTGGCCCAGTGATTATCCCCATACATTCAAGTGACCCACTGCCACGGATGTTTCTTTCAATGTACTAAACATTTGGTGGATGCCTACTATCTGTTTTTATGGCTGTTCACACATTTTTAATTTCTTAACAAAACACTAATGAGTTTTTTCTAGGGTGTTGGGGCCATCATATTTTTTTCCTGTCCCTCACCCCAATGTTTTCCACCCTAAACAGGGTGGGGGGTGTAATGTCCTTCCTCTGACGGGTCCTACTCAGTTGGGCTGTGGGAAAGTACTCAGTTGACAGAACCAACAGGGCCTCTACCAACAGAATACCTAAGGTCCTCCTGTCTCTAAGTTAGGTAGGCCGACAGAGAGTTTGGCAGGCAGGGAACTCCATCTCGTTTGCGACAAAGTACCCTTTCCTCTAAACTATAGGGGCTCATTTATGAGCCCTTGGGACACTTTTGCGCCGCCGGTGCGTCACTTTTTGTGACGCACCGGCGGCATAAAAAATGCAACATTTTGCGACCTATTTACAAAGTGACGCATCTAGGCAGATGCATCACTTTGTAAACCCCTGCGCTACATTATACCGGTGTCAGGTATAATGTATGAAGGGTGGGCGTTCCCCCACATCCAAACCTCATAGAAGTGACGCAGTGAAATCTATCAGATTTCACTGCACCACTTCGAGGATGCTACTGCGTCAGTATCTTACGCCTGCCTTACAGCAGGCGTAATACTTACGCAGGCCCATTAACATGGGGCTTGCCCCATTGCTGGAGTTGCGTCTGTTTTTAGACACACCCCAGCAATGCGTCAGTTTTGTGCCAACAGATACATCAGTAATACTGACGTATCTGTCATTCTTTGCGACATGATGTGTCATACAGTAAATATGACGCATCCATCATGTCACAAAGAGAGCACACTGAGAAGTGACGCATCGCTGTTTTCACGCAGCGATGCGTCACTTCTCATAAATAAGGCCCTAAATCAGGCCCAAAGTATTCTTAACTTTTGGAGTAGGCCAGTGTAAAATGTTTATGTTAACGCAGTGCAATTTGCACATTTCTCCACACATGAAATTCTGAATTTGTTGTGGTTATGAAATGTTGTGCCTTTTCGCACTATTTAAACTGGCTTCAGCAGAAATATGTCACAGGAGACTTTTTGTCCTTGATGTAGTTGACTTGCTTGTATTTCACCTGACTATTGAAAGCAAAGTATTCAAGTGTGTACAATTTTCATAGAAGATACCCAGAAATGTTGCTTTACGAAGTTTTGTTTAATCCTGTATAATTTGTGTGATACTTCTCACAATGAAATTTGACAATTTTGCATAAGCGTTTTTTGTAGTAAGGCTATGGAAACAAGACAGCATAACAGGGTTGGTAAATGGACTGTTTATTTAAGAATTTTCGAAACAATTAATTGGGGGAAATCATGCAGTATGTGCCTTTTGCAATTATGGCAAGCAATACAATTAAGGTAATTAGCATGTTGTTGCCAACCATACTTGCGTAGTGTTGACATACACATGGTTTCAAAACTGAGCTCATTTGGTCCTGCTTTAAGAACAACTAAAAACGAAATGGTCAAATGACACAGAAAGTAAAGATTTTGGAATCCAACCAAGCGTCACAGTCACATTTATTTAAGTAATTAAACATGATTAAAACAAAGAATTACCAAATAAGCACCTATTGATTTGTTTGTTCTAATGTTGACGTCTTACTAATTGAGCTCAACAGTTAGTTAGCATTACAAAACGTCTTGTTAATAGACTGCGTAGAGGCAGTCTGTCTCTGTCAGTCACTCCGGGCTTTCATTAAGGTGCTCGAGACACAAATCAATGCTTGTGACGGTTAATCTAGAAATGCTTGAGTGGTGCCCCTGAGCAGAGAGGTGGGTGGTTGCTTTCTTCTTTTCAATGAATGCATTTAGGTTGTGTTTCATTACCTTCTTTTGCTGACTCTATTCTTCACAATGCAACAAGTATGTTATGCACATTTCAAAATGTTAACTTTGGAAGCTCTCATAAGGTAATTTCTCGTGCTTCTCTTTTTGTGATCTAGTCTGCATCATTGTCCTTGCAACCTATACATTCCATAACACCAGGGGCAGTATTGTGATCTCTTTCTCTGTGTTGCAACGGTGCAGAAAGGGTGTATTAGTTTCTTTTTCTTGTCTTCAGTCCATACACTAATTCACATCCAGGATTTATGGGGCATATTTACGAGCCCCTTGCGCCGCCGGAGCATCACTTTTTGTGAAGCTCCAGAAGGCGCAAATCACAAAATCATATCTATGAGGCACTATGCCTGGCTTTGAATTGGCTCATAGATATGGAGTAAGGCAAGGCAGCGCAAATAGCTGCATTGCCTTCTCTGTGCTCATGAGACTTTCCATGGGCGTTGCAGTAGGTTTTCCCAACCAACACCCATGGATTTTGACACTTCTCCAGATTTACGAGAGAATGTAAAAACCTGGGGAAACACCAAAACCTTAAGCCTCCCGAGGTGAGGCGTAACGAGGAGAAATAACTATATTTCTCCTCATTTTTTCCTCTTTCTATGTGAGCTGCATCATGCAGCACACATAGAAAGAGGAAAACACTTCTTAGGATTCTTTATGTGAAGGAAGGTGTCCCTGTACAAAAACAATCCTGCTGACAACAGTCACCTTTGCACCATGGTGCAAGGGTGCCCAATTGGCACTAGGCTACCGAAACGGCGCCAGCACAGGGAGGAAGGACAGGAATGGATCGCATTGAATAAATATGGCGCATTCCTGCCCTTTCACTGCTCAGCAAGCTGACTTGCTACGATGCCCCACGCCAAATCCTCATATATGAGGGCCTATACATTGGGGAGTAAATACTCCATTCATGCAGTTTTCCCCAGATAGATCTTGGCAAGCTAAACCTGATCAAATTTACCGGTTGGAAACTGCCTGATAAATACTGGGACATGCAGTCTTGGCAGGTTAAGCACCAAAACCTGCATGTTATTCTCCTTTATTGGGCAAATAAACTGTAATTGGGTAATATTTATCACACCTGATAAATAAAAAAAAAGTTTTGGGTGCAGGTAAAGTTTGGCTCAGACACATGTCTACTTGTAATGAGGGCCTCCATGGATGCACTGCATCTGCCCAGAGCAAAGAATGAGTTCATGATAAAGCCTGAGGGGTCGTATCATTACCATTTGCACTGGCGCAAAGCCGAGTGCCTGTTTTTATGAGCTGGCACTGTCGAAATACAGGCATTTAAAGTGGAATGTTTTCGAGTTGGTGCATGATTTTCAGGCAGCAGTGCTGGGAATCAAAGAGAGGCAACTACTGCTCATTATTTCCGAAATGTGCAGTCTGCAGTCCAAGCACTAACGTGGAGATTTTTCAAGTCAATGTAGGAGCTGCAGACAGGTCAATTTTGGGGAACACAAACACATAGATCACATCTGCCTCTGTGGTCGTACTGAACAGGATAATTTGGCCTCATATGCATTTAGTTCTATTACAATGTGTGAATTGTATTCTCTGATGAAGGAGCAGGAAGGAATAATTGACCAGCATGCAGTTCATATTTTTATATTATTTAGATTGCTTTGGATAAGAAAGGGATGACAGTATGGAATTCTATATGGTCTTTCAGCACCTATGAATTCACGATCCCTGCAATAGGAGTCTGGCAGAGTCCTTGTTTGCCACATTACAACAGTAACAGTTTTATGAGGGAATCAGGTTGCAATTGTGGGGTGCAAATAGTTTCAGCTCTGGTTGAGCCAGAGTGTCACAGGGAACGACTATCGGGTTTGAGGCAGATGCTTATCAGTGACCAAGTAAAGGATCCCAGGCACCTCATCCCAAAACAGACACTGAAAGTCAGCAAGATGTTTTACTTTGATAGAAGATGAGCCTGGTACTACAAAGATCATGACTGAAAAACCTGACCATTATTACATTTAAACACCAAAAAGGAAAAAAAGGAAGAAGTGGAGGAATTTTATAAATTGAAAGTAAGGCAATTGCATTGGCTGTGTTAGCTGTTGAATCTATCTAAACTGAATAGTATGCATGGCAGACTGGTGAGTTCAAAGCAGGTAAAGGGGCAACTGGAGACCAGGTTTGATTGGCATGATGAACTCATGGCAATTGTCATTTCCCCCCGCAACAATATACTGAGTTTGAACAATGCCCAGTGGGAAGCATCTTTAGGTTTAATAAGCACAATGGACAAAGCACACAGAATTTGCAAATGTATATTCTGGGAGACCCATCCTTTGTGACAGGAAGAGAGTTTCTAATGCAGATGGAGAAGGTCATTGGTGACCTGGTTAGTGAACAACACATAAAGGAGTGAGCTATGAGAGATGAAATGTTCAACTACCAATGAGAGCCCTAAAATGGGAGCTTTATTACAGGAATACATTTCTTATTTCCACTGGATTTGCCAAGGTCTTACTGTTGAAGTAATGTGGCTCTAGGCGTCTTTATAAAGGCGTGTTAGAGTGGTGTGTTGTGGTGCCCTGCTAAAAGGCCTGCCATGACTTGGATGGGATATCTTTTCGCCAAGGAGGTATTGGTAAGAATATACAGAGGGCAGTAACTGCTATTTGAATATCTTTTCTTAACTACTTCAACCTCATTTTCTATCATTGAGTGCCAAATCTTTAATTGATTTATGATAGGTGAATGAAATTGGGTTACTTGTTGAGGGGGACAAAACTCTACTCAAGTAGCAACTACAATCCCTGTCAGGGTGAAGTCACACGAAAACTCCAAATTATCCTGTGCTCAACCTTCAGATAGCTTGGCACAGAGCAGTAATGCTTAACTTAGAGGCAACATGTACATTTTTTATGCAATACTTCAAACAATAACAAAGTGAAACACAAGAAAACTTCCACATCAATTCAGAAATATAGAGTAAATTGTGATAAATAACTTATGGCCAAAACAATGAAAATCCATTCAGTAAAACTGGTGATATGCAACTTTAACTATTTAAGTGGAAATGGCACCAAAATGCACAAAAAGCCAACTGTGGATATCTGGTAACACTAGATCGAGACAAAGTCACAAGTTCAGACTGACTGCGATGGAGCGTCGGCAGGCTACAGGGATCGAAATAGGACCACTGAACAAGAGAACCCTAAATCCTGGTTAAAAAGAAGTGCAGGGACCCGCGTAGAGGGTGCGTCACGTAGCTATTCCCAATTGGGCGCAGGGTCAATACTGATTTGCAAATGGATAGGTCCAAACTGGAATGGCATGGTGCGCATAAAAAGATGGATTTAGGCCCAGATCTCTGTACTGGGGTGAATGTATGACATTGTTCTGCATTCTGTCCATCAATTGTTCTTTTTGCATTTGTCACCCCGAGTGGGATGGGTATGCCCAGACGTAGGTCCCGTCGTTTCCATGCCACTGCAGTCAATCTATCCTGGCTGATGAGGGCTGAAAGCCTGAAACCGGTCTTAGGATGATTGTTTCCAGTCCAGGGAGGACCTAGCTTGGCAGTTCGGGTTTGACTGTTCCCACTGGGCGGAGGGTCAAGACTTATTTGCATGTGGCTGGGTCCAAACTGGAATGGCACAGTGAGCAAAAAAACGATGGATTTAGCCCCAGATCTATGAACAGGGGTGAATGTATGACATTGTTCTGCATTCTGTTCATCAATTGTTCTTTTTGCATTTGTCACCCCGAGTGGGACGGGTATGCCCAGACGTGGGTCCAGTGCTCTCCATGCCACTGGAGTCTAACTATCCTGGCTGATGAGGACTGAAAGCCCGAAACCGGTCCTAGGATGCTCGATTCCAGTCCAGGGAGGACCTGGCGTTGTCAGTAAGGGCTGGACTATTCCCAATGGAAGCAGGGTCAATACTGACTTGCATAGGGCTGGGTACAAACTGGAATGGCATGGTGAGCAAAAAAACGATGGATTTAATCCCAGATCTCGGTACTGGGGTGAACGTATGACATTGTTCTGCATTCTATCCATCAATTGCTCTTTTTGCATTTGTCACCCCGAGTGGGAAGGGTTTGCCCAGACGTGGGACCCGTGCTCTCCATGCCACTGGAGTCAAGCTATCCCTGCTGATGAGGCCTGAAAGCCCAAAACCGGTCCTAGGATGCTTGTTTCCAGTCCAGGGAGGACCTGGCTTGGTAGTTCGAGTTGGACTGTTCCCATTGGTCGCTGGGTCAAGAATGATTTGCATATGGCTGGGCCCCAAATGGAATTGCATGGTGAGCAAAAAACAATGGATTTAGGCCCAGATCTCTGTACTGCGGTGAATGTATGACATTGTTCTGCATTCTGTCCATCAATTGTTCTTTTTGCATTTGTCATTCCCGGCGGGACGGGTATGCCCAGACGTCGGTCCCGTGCTCTCCATGCCACTGGAGTCAAGCCAATGTGGCTGATGAGGGCTGAAAACCTGAAACCGGTCCTAGGATGCTTGTGTCCAGTCCAGCGAGGACCTGGCTTGGCAGTTCGGGCTGTACTGTTCCCATTGGGTGCAGGGTCAAGACTTATATGCATATGGCTGGGTCCAAACTCGAATGGCATGGTGAGCAAATAAACGATAGATTTAGGTCCAGATCTCTGTACTGGGGAGAATGTATGATATTGTTCTGCATTATGTCCATCAATTGCTCTTTTTGCATTTGTGACCCCGAGTGGGACAGGTATGCCCAGAAGTGGTTACCGTGCTCTCCATGCCACTGGAGTCAAGTTATCTTGGCTGATGAGGGCTGAAAGCCTGAAACCGGTCCTAGGATGCTTGTTTCCAGTCCAGGGAGGACCTGGCTTGGCAGTTCGAGCTGGACTGTTTCCATTGGGTGCAGGGTCAAGACTGATTTGCATATGGCTGGGTCCAAACTGGAATGGGACGCTGAGCAAAAAAACATGGATTTAGGCCCAGATCTCTGTACTGGGGTGAATGTATGACATTTTTTTGTATTCTGTCCATCAATTGTTCTTTTTGCAATTATCACCCCGAGTGGGACAGGTATGCCCTGTCGTGGGTCCCGTGCTCTCCATGCCACTGGAGTCAAGCTATCCTGGCTTATTGAGGGATTAAAGCCCGAAACCGGTCCTGAGCTGCTTGTTTCCAGTACAGGGAGGACCTGGCTTGGCAGTTCAGGCTGGACTATTCCCATTGTCTGCAGGGTCAAGAGTGATTTGCATACCGCTGGGTCCAACCTGGAATTTCATTGTGATCAAAAAACGGTGGATTTAGGCCCCGTTCTCTGTACTGGGGTGAATCTATGACATTGTTCTGCATTCTCTCCATCAATTTTTCTTTTTGCATTTGTCACCCCGAGTGGGACGGGTATGCCCAGCCGTGGATCCCATGTTGTCCATGCCACTGGAGTCAAGCTATCCTGGCTGATGAGGGCTGAAAGCCCCAAACCGGTCCTAGGATGCTTGTATCCAGACCATGGAGCACCTGGCTTGGCAGTTTGGGCTGGACTGTTCCCGTTGGGCGCAGGGTCAAGACTGATTTGCATATGGCTGGGTCCACACTGGAATGGCATGGTGAGCAAAAAAACGATGGATTTAGGCCCAGATCTCTGTACTGGGGTGAATGTATGACATTGTTCTGCATTCTGTCCATCAATTGATATTTTTGCATTTGTCACTACGAGTGGGACGGGTATGCTCAGATGTGGGTCCCGTGCTCTCCATGCCACTGGAGTCAAGCTATCCTGGCTGTTGAGGGCTGAAAGCCCAAAACGGGTCCTAGGATGCTTGTTTCCAGTCCAGGGAGGACCTGGCTTGGCAGTTCGGGCTGGACTGTTCACATTGGGCGCAGGGTCAAGACTGATTCGCATATGGCCGGTCCAAACTGGAATGGCATGTTGAGCAAAAAACCTATGGATTTAGGCCCAGATCTCTGTACTGGGGTGAATGTATGTCATTGTTCTGCATTCTATTCATCAATTGATCTTTTTTCATTTATCACCCCAGTGGGAAGGGTATGTCCCGATGTGGGTACCGTGCTCTCCATGCCACTGGAGTCAAGCTATCCTGGCTTATTGAGGGATTAAAGCCCGAAATCGGTCTTAGGATGCTTGTTTCCAGTCCAGGAAAGACCTGGTTGGCAGTTCGGGCTGGACTATTCCCATTGTCCCCAGGGTCAAGACTGATTTGCTTATGGCTGGGTCCAACCTGGAATTTCATGGTAAGCAAAAAAACGATGGATTTAGGCCCCGATCTCTGAACTGGGGTGAATGTATGACATTGTTCTGCGTTCTGTCCATCAATTGTTCTTTTTGAATTGAAACCTGGCACCCACTTTGAAGTGGAAGAAGCTTCCAGAGGATTCCACCCAATGTGCCTTCCTGCTCTGACTCCAGATTGTCAAGGGTCACAGTAGGCTAGTATCAAACCTTTGTAATGTGCAAGTGTGGTAGGTTATCACTATTCCCCCTTGTTAACTCAGAGTGGCCTAACAGCTAGTTTCCCTTTGTCTCACTGTCTGGGAGCAATACACAAAGAGTTGGTATGTGCTGACCTCAGTAGGCATACGGGTGATTAGGGACCCTTGACAAAAGTTAGACTACAGGGCAAACCCCCCTTTGCTCCCTGTGGAGCCTATAATAAAACCCAACTGGGGACCTCTGATTGGGCAAGTATTCACTGCCTCCTCCAAGTATCCACTGGCTGCTGCATTTCTAGTAATTGTATAGTGCATATCTGATTAAAATGTATAAATAATACTTTGACGGAGTGTATTAGCAAAGCAAACCCGCCCTGGCGAATGCCTTGGATCTTGTTCAGCCAGTACTTTAAACAGAAACATGTTGGCACCATAAGGGTCATAGGACAAATAAATCCCAATTGCCCCTTAACATAGTCTATTATATAAATTCTGCACTGAAAATGGCCTTAGGCAAGGTTCTATCGTCACTACATTATTATTTCCACTCTATATTGCTGATATGGACATAGCATTAAATTCTGACAAGGGTATTCCACCAAAATTAGGAAGTACAAAAATAACATACCTGGCATATGCAGATGACCTTGTGATCCTGTCCCAAACCCTGAAAGGACTTCAGAATCAAATAAAACAATTACAAAATTACAATACAGAAAATGGACTGATAGCTAATTTGTTGAAAACAAAAATTGTGACATTTGGACAGTCAACAAAAGCAAAAAGGTGGACATTAGGAGAAATTTCAGTTGATGTGGTGGAGCAGTATGAATACCATGGAGTGATTTTTGATAATGAACTATCCTGGACAAGCCATGTAGCCAGTAGAAAATCAAAATCAACAGTGATCGCCAAATCTGTTTTAAGATTCATGAATATGTTTGAAGCACTATTCATGAAATTAGTTCCATATTTATTGTATGCATCCCCAGCAATGAGTAATAAGGCCATCTTTAGCTTTGAGAAATGTTTTATGAAATGCATATGCACTTTATTGCATCTAGGGCTGGCAACTTCTCACTCTATTATGAGATTAGAACTTGGTCTACATTCCTTGGTATCATTGCACTACAGGAGCTATGTGAATTAAAATATTGAATGTGCCAAGGCAGATCCATCTTCACTTGAGCATCTGATATTGGAAGAGTTGGGGAGACCAATATCCAGTGATTTAGAATTGCATACTATATTGATGGGACTAGGATCTTATGAATTGCCTGATCTACAGGAACTAAGGCAAATGAACTGCTCCCTTCGGAAATTAATTTGCAATACATTTATGACCAAGCAGTGGGCCTTGGATCAGTCACAAGCTGTAAAAAACAACCATACTGAATTAGTAATTGACACTTATACCACACAGAGTCAAGAATACTTAGGTCTAAATCTATTTGGCCATATGAAAAGAAAATATCTAAGATTTAGGCTATTGTATATTCCTATCTAGGAGTTTAAAGGGAAATGGAACCAAGCTCTTAAAGGCAGTCCAATTTGTCGTCTCTCTAAAACTGCTGAAGAATCCCTTACACACATTATATGTATTTGCCCCAATTTGTTGTCTATACAGAAGATATATTTACGATCCCTGTTTAAAAATGCTAAAATAAGATCAATTAATGATGCTGTTACATACTGTTTTAGGCTGAGGGAAGGCAGTGCAATAATAATGATGATAACACTTTTAGATCAGGCTTATAAAGCATTATATGCGTGAATATCTGTACACAATGGGAAGGAACACAGATTTTATTCAACTGGACCCTCTTTTTTTTTAGAAACACAATAAAAAATCCCCTGCACAATTGAAATGAATTGTATGCATTTTAGTACACGTGATTCATTTGCACCTTCATTCATTAGTGAAGAAATTGACTGATCTAAAGAAGAACATAATACAGCGGCAGATGGTTGAAGAACATAGATTTTTTGTAACAGAGTATTGAACCTGCCATCAGGGGCAAAGAAATCCAGTTGCACAATTATATTAACTGTATATGTTTTTGTACATATGGCAAATTAGCACTTTAGTACATAAATGAAGTAATAGACTGAGCTTAAGAAGAACATTAAAAAACTGACAAATAGTTGAACAATACATGTAAATTATTGTAGATGATGGAATGCAATGTGCATTTATTATTAGCATGTGTATGTATTAAATCTGCTTGCTCTAAACTTCAGGAATTTAGTTTGCACATTAGGTACATTAGCAGCTTATTATTAAAAGGTAATAGCCTGAACTAAATTCGATGGTAGTACAGTTGTAGATGGTCGAATAATATGTGCAAATAATTGCATAATTAGGGATCAAGCAGAATTTTATACTCTGAAGGTTTTGGCCCGAATTCAATGTTGTAAGTTTTTATGTTTAAGTTTTAACTGTTGCATTTTGTATACTATTGTTGACAAGTCATATTTTTTTATTCCAATGAATTGCTTAAAACAATAAATTCTATTTACTACTAGTCGATTTTAACCTTTCCCATCTGCCCGCTAATAAAGGGAAACCTTTGGTGTGGATGAGGTATTTTTAAAGTTAGCTCCCCTACTAGTAATATACAAAAGAGCTCCCAGGAATACGGTTGAGCCCACTCTGAACTTTTGGAGTTAGGTTGAATCTGATGAGGAAGCATGTCACTAATAAAGTGAGTAAGGGCTATAAATGAAAAAGGATTATTTTTCCCTTTTCCCACCCATCATATCTTCCCACGGTTGGAAGAGGGACACTCTATGTTTTGATTTGCATTGCCCTAGTAGAACGTATTCCCTGTATGCTTTGTTTCACATGATGGTCTCCTGACCCTTCTTGTGAACAGCTCTTCCGACCTGCACACCTTAGTTTCAAGCAATGCACAAAGACCAAGTGTCAGCTGCACCTAACCATGGGATCCAGGATACAAGCATGCTGAATGGTTGAGACAAGAAAATGACATCTTTCTAAAACACACATTCTCAGAATTGGGATACAAATCTGACTTCACCATTAGAGAAGTCTTTTAATTACAAACTCGACCGGTCTACCTACTCCCAATTGGAAGTTACAGCTTATTAAATGTAATAAGATACCTCCAATGTTATACTATGGGAGAGGCAGGCCGTGCAATAGTGAAACATGAATTTATCAGTTTTTCACCATCAGGACATGTAAAGCTTCAAAGTTCATACCCTACTTTTTAAATGTACTGCACCCTGCCCTCTGGGCTGAGTAGTGTCTACCTTAGGGGGTGCCTTATATATATATATATATATATATATATATATATATATATATATATATATATATATATATATATATATATATATTCACTGAAAAAACCATAGGTTTCACACATGTTATAGTTAGTGGAAATTTTACTGATAAAAAACCAATGAAATTGCCCCGTTATAGTTAGCGCAGGCAACTATAACTCACGCGACCACAATCCTCTGCTGATGCTAATACTGTATTTAGACACTTATTTGCCCATGTCTTCTTCCATACATTTTTAGCTATACATATATTACAAATATTTTTTTTTCATAAAGACACATATGTCATCAGCAGAGGATTGCGGTCGCGTGAGTTATAGTTGCCTGCGCTAACTATAACGGGGCAATTTCATTGGTTTTTTATCAGTAAAATTTCCACTAACTATAACATGTGTGAAACCTATGGTTTTTTCAGTGAATTTGCAAGGTTTTTTAAATGCTAATTCCTAACTATAACGTGTGTGAAACCTATGGTTTTTTCAGTGAATTAGTACGGTTTTTTAAATGCTAAGTTTTTTTCCCTTATAATAAGCCCTGTACATTTGGTGGCCTACGGCCACCAAAAGCACAGGGGGTGGGGTAAGTGTGGATAGTGTTTTTTTCCATTGTAATAAGCCCAGCACATTTGGTGGCCTTCGGCCACCAAAAGCACAGGGGGTGGGGTAAGTGTGGATAGTGTTTTTTTTATTTTTATTTTTTTACCGTACGCTTACCGTAAGCGTACGGTAAGCGTACCCCGCGAAATTGCCGAAAAAAAAATAAAACCGTTTTTGCACTTGGGGGATGTTTGGGGACTCCCTCAACATGACTATGTGGGAGGGAGTTGTCAAAACAGCCCCTTTACATGTTTTTGGGCTTCCGATTTTAAAAATCTCTCTCAGTGCGAGAGACAAAATGGCGGCCGCCGCTTCCTGGTTTCGGCCGATTCGAATGTTTACTAAGATCTAAGAGCCAATCAGAATCGCGCTCGCGCACGCCACCGTACGCTTACCGTAAGCGTACGGTAAGCGTACCGTAAGCTGGCTCAGATATATATATTGATTTAAAGGCTATTTTCTCAGAATCTACTGAACAGATTTACACCAAACCTACAAAAGGCACTTCCTTGACCTAGGGACTACCTCTCTGCCAAATTTTGAGTAATTCTGTTCAGCCATTCGGGCTGTAGCTCGTTCTAAAGGTCCTATGGAAAAATGCATGGGAAAAACGCGTTTTGGGACCCCCCTTTTATCTCAGCCCCCGCTTGACGAATCCCCCCGAGACTTTCAGGGTAGGAGCGGAGCGTAGCGCCCCACCTATTTTGAGAAATTCGCGAGGATTCGTCGACCGGCGCCAAAGTTATTCAAAATAGAATGTTGAGGTTTTCCTATGGAAACGTGGTCCTAACTATAACTACCTACTGGCTATCGCCAGTAGGTAATATATATATATATATATATATATATATGTCCATACAAACAAGTTGCCTGTTGAAGAAGGGCCCACAGCAGGTATGGAATGGCTAAAACATCTTTATTGGAGGTTGCCGTGATCGAAGAACAAAGCGCTGCTTCGCAAACAGAATGCCAGCCCGACGCGTTTCGTGCGTGAGCACTTCCTCATGGGCTGCTGGCTTGCAATGGAGAAAAGGCAACAGTCTTCTTTCAAATACCACATTTCAAAATTACAGTCCCCGCCCAAATGGGCGTAGCCCTTCTCAGGGCATTGTGGTCTTTGTGGTTAATGAGTATTCCCCTGGTGGGTCGTCGTGCCATCTCATCAAAAAATATTGTCCAATGAATCCCAAGTGGGTCGCGGTGCAACACGGAGACTAAGCACAGCGACGTGTAGCCTCCAATTTAGCTCCTGCTCCCTAAGCGGCCTCGTAGTTTGACGCTGCCGCAGGACTGGAAACCAGCGGGGCTCCTTCTGCGACTCAGGCCGGCCGCTAAACATCCATACAAACAAGTTGCCTGTTGAAGAAGGGCCCACAGCAGGTATGGAATGGCTAAAACATCTTTATTGGAGGTTGCCGTGATCGAAGAACAAAGCGCTGCTTCGCAAACAGAATGCCAGCCCGACGCGTTTCGTGCGTGAGCACTTCCTCATGGGCTGCTGGCTTGCAATGGAGAAAAGGCAACAGTCTTCTTTCAAATACCACATTTCAAAATTACAGTCCCCGCCCAAATGGGCGTAGCCCTTCTCAGGGCATTGTGGTCTTTGTGGTTAATGAGTATTCCCCTGGTGGGTCGTCGTGCCATCTCATCAAAAAATATTGTCCAATGAATCCCAAGTGGGTCGCGGTGCAACACGGAGACTAAGCACAGCGACGTGTAGCCTCCAATTTAGCTCCTGCTCCCTAAGCGGCCTCGTAGTTTGACGCTGCCGCAGGACTGGAAACCAGCGGGGCTCCTTCTGCGACTCAGGCCGGCCGCTAAACATCCATACAAACAAGTTGCCTGTTGAAGAAGGGCCCACAGCAGGTATGGAATGGCTAAAACATCTTTATTGGAGGTTGCCGTGATCGAAGAACAAAGCGCTGCTTCACAAACAGAATGCCAGCCCGACGCGTTTCGTGCGTGAGCACTTCCTCATGGGCTGCTGGCTTGCAATGGAGAAAAGGCAACAGTCTTCTTTCAAATACCACATTTCAAAATTACAGTCCCCGCCCAAATGGGCGTAGCCCTTCTCAGGGCATTGTGGTCTTTGTGGTTAATGAGTATTCCCCTGGTGGGTCGTCGTGCCATCTCATCAAAAAATATTGTCCAATGAATCCCAAGTGGGTCGCGGTGCAACACGGAGACTAAGCACAGCGACGTGTAGCCTCCAATTTAGCTCCTGCTCCCTAAGCGGCCTCGTAGTTTGACGCTGCCGCAGGACTGGAAACCAGCGGGGCTCCTTCTGCGACTCAGGCCGGCCGCTAAACATCCATACAAACAAGTTGCCTGTTGAAGAAGGGCCCACAGCAGGTATGGAATGGCTAAAACATCTTTATTGGAGGTTGCCGTGATCGAAGAACAAAGCGCTGCTTCGCAAACAGAATGCCAGCCCGACGCGTTTCGTGCGTGAGCACTTCCTCATGGGCTGCTGGCTTGCAATGGAGAAAAGGCAACAGTCTTCTTTCAAATACCACATTTCAAAATTACAGTCCCCGCCCAAATGGGCGTAGCCCTTCTCAGGGCATTGTGGTCTTTGTGGTTAATGAGTATTCCCCTGGTGGGTCGTCGTGCCATCTCATCAAAAAATATTGTCCAATGAATCCCAAGTGGGTCGCGGTGCAACACGGAGACTAAGCACAGCGACGTGTAGCCTCCAATTTAGCTCCTGCTCCCTAAGCGGCCTCGTAGTTTGACGCTGCCGCAGGACTGGAAACCAGCGGGGCTCCTTCTGCGACTCAGGCCGGCCGCTAAACATCCATACAAACAAGTTGCCTGTTGAAGAAGGGCCCACAGCAGGTATGGAATGGCTAAAACATCTTTATTGGAGGTTGCCGTGATCGAAGAACAAAGCGCTGCTTCGCAAACAGAATGCCAGCCCGACGCGTTTCGTGCGTGAGCACTTCCTCATGGGCTGCTGGCTTGCAATGGAGAAAAGGCAACAGTCTTCTTTCAAATACCACATTTCAAAATTACAGTCCCCGCCCAAATGGGCGTAGCCCTTCTCAGGGCATTGTGGTCTTTGTGGTTAATGAGTATTCCCCTGGTGGGTCGTCGTGCCATCTCATCAAAAAATATTGTCCAATGAATCCCAAGTGGGTCGCGGTGCAACACGGAGACTAAGCACAGCGACGTGTAGCCTCCAATTTAGCTCCTGCTCCCTAAGCGGCCTCGTAGTTTGACGCTGCCGCAGGACTGGAAACCAGCGGGGCTCCTTCTGCGACTCAGGCCGGCCGCTAAACATCCATACAAACAAGTTGCCTGTTGAAGAAGGGCCCACAGCAGGTATGGAATGGCTAAAACATCTTTATTGGAGGTTGCCGTGATCGAAGAACAAAGCGCTGCTTCGCAAACAGAATGCCAGCCCGACGCGTTTCGTGCGTGAGCACTTCCTCATGGGCTGCTGGCTTGCAATGGAGAAAAGGCAACAGTCTTCTTTCAAATACCACATTTCAAAATTACAGTCCCCGCCCAAATGGGCGTAGCCCTTCTCAGGGCATTGTGGTCTTTGTGGTTAATGAGTATTCCCCTGGTGGGTCGTCGTGCCATCTCATCAAAAAATATTGTCCAATGAATCCCAAGTGGGTCGCGGTGCAACACGGAGACTAAGCACAGCGACGTGTAGCCTCCAATTTAGCTCCTGCTCCCTAAGCGGCCTCGTAGTTTGACGCTGCCGCAGGACTGGAAACCAGCGGGGCTCCTTCTGCGACTCAGGCCGGCCGCTAAACATCCATACAAACAAGTTGCCTGTTGAAGAAGGGCCCACAGCAGGTATGGAATGGCTAAAACATCTTTATTGGAGGTTGCCGTGATCGAAGAACAAAGCGCTGCTTCACAAACAGAATGCCAGCCCGACGCGTTTCGTGCGTGAGCACTTCCTCATGGGCTGCTGGCTTGCAATGGAGAAAAGGCAACAGTCTTCTTTCAAATACCACATTTCAAAATTACAGTCCCCGCCCAAATGGGCGTAGCCCTTCTCAGGGCATTGTGGTCTTTGTGGTTAATGAGTATTCCCCTGGTGGGTCGTCGTGCCATCTCATCAAAAAATATTGTCCAATGAATCCCAAGTGGGTCGCGGTGCAACACGGAGACTAAGCACAGCGACGTGTAGCCTCCAATTTAGCTCCTGCTCCCTAAGCGGCCTCGTAGTTTGACGCTGCCGCAGGACTGGAAACCAGCGGGGCTCCTTCTGCGACTCAGGCCGGCCGCTAAACATCCATACAAACAAGTTGCCTGTTGAAGAAGGGCCCACAGCAGGTATGGAATGGCTAAAACATCTTTATTGGAGGTTGCCGTGATCGAAGAACAAAGCGCTGCTTCGCAAACAGAATGCCAGCCCGACGCGTTTCGTGCGTGAGCACTTCCTCATGGGCTGCTGGCTTGCAATGGAGAAAAGGCAACAGTCTTCTTTCAAATACCACATTTCAAAATTACAGTCCCCGCCCAAATGGGCGTAGCCCTTCTCAGGGCATTGTGGTCTTTGTGGTTAATGAGTATTCCCCTGGTGGGTCGTCGTGCCATCTCATCAAAAAATATTGTCCAATGAATCCCAAGTGGGTCGCGGTGCAACACGGAGACTAAGCACAGCGACGTGTAGCCTCCAATTTAGCTCCTGCTCCCTAAGCGGCCTCGTAGTTTGACGCTGCCGCAGGACTGGAAACCAGCGGGGCTCCTTCTGCGACTCAGGCCGGCCGCTAAACATCCATACAAACAAGTTGCCTGTTGAAGAAGGGCCCACAGCAGGTATGGAATGGCTAAAACATCTTTATTGGAGGTTGCCGTGATCGAAGAACAAAGCGCTGCTTCGCAAACAGAATGCCAGCCCGACGCGTTTCGTGCGTGAGCACTTCCTCATGGGCTGCTGGCTTGCAATGGAGAAAAGGCAACAGTCTTCTTTCAAATACCACATTTCAAAATTACAGTCCCCGCCCAGTAGGTAGTTATAGTTAGGACCACGTTTCCATAGGAAAACCTCAACATTCTATTTTGAATAACTTTGGCGCCGGTCGACGAATCCTCGCGAATTTCTCAAAATAGGTGGGGCGCTACGCTCCGCTCCTACCCTGAAAGTCTCGGGGGGATTCGTCAAGCGGGGGCTGAGATAAAAGGGGGGTCCCAAAACGCGTTTTTCCCATGCATTTTTCCATAGGACCTTTAGAACGAGCTACAGCCCGAACGGCTGAACAGAATTACTTGAAATTTGGCAGAGAGGTAGTCCTCAGGTCAAGGAAGTGCCTTTTGTAGGTTTGGTGTAAATCTGTTCAGTAGATTCTGAGAAAATAGCCTTTAAATCAATATATATATCTGAGCCCGCTTACGGTACGCTTACCGTACGCTTACGGTAAGCGTACGGCGGCGTGCGCGAGCGCGATTCTGATTGGCTGTTAGATCTTAGTAAACATTCGAATCGGTCGAAACCAGGAAGCGGCGGCCGCCATTTTGTGTATTTCACTCTGAAAAAAAAGAGTGAAAACAAGGAAAGGGGGCAATGAGGAGAGTTACAGACCCCCTAACATTTGTAAGGGGGTCAAAGAAGGACAGAAAAGTACAAAAAAAACATTTATTGATTTAAAAAAAAATCACGGGGTACGCGTACGGTAAGCTTACGGTAAGCGTACGGTAAAAAAAAAATAAATAGATAAATGAAAAGCAGATTTAAGAGTTTAGAAATTAGGGAGCTCTAAAAAGAGCTGTTGTGTTTATGAAGTCATTTTTTTAGTGGTACCTACAAGTAAGTACCGATGCAGAGTCTAAGGTTCAAGAGGAAGACTCTGTTCCCTTCATCATTGAAGTGCACACCATCTCCTCTATAAATGTCTTGCATGTCATAACGCAAGTTGTTGTGGTAAATGGCACCCATACCATAGTCACGGAGGAAAGCAGAAACAGATTTGTTGACGTGCTTTCTTGCTTTGTCAATCTGTGGACAGAAATGATTGGACCAGTTCCATTTTTGCCTTTGGCATATGTTGGAAAACACAAAGGCAGTTTTAGGGAAAAGTGTAAACAGTTGTGCAAAGGTGTCCTTCATAAGCATTTCCAGACCTACCCCAGTCAAAGTGCCTAGGTCATTGCCACCACAGTGCACTATTATGAGGTCAGGGTGTTGGATTTGAATGAAGGATTTCACCAATGGCATCAATTGGTGCCACTTTAACCCTCTCTGACCAATCCATTTAATGTCTACATTTGGCAAAGCAAGGTCTCTCACCATATCTGTTTTCTCTGCAAACTTTTCACTCCAGAAGACATAGCTGTGCCCTACAATCCACACTGTGAACATCTTCAAAGGAGAACTGGATGCACTCAGGAGGTGTCTTTCAGTAGAATGGCAATAAGAAAAGAAAGACAGTTTGGAAATGGAGGCATACATATTTTTTTAAAACAAAAAGAACTGATTGGCTGTTTCATACCATTCTAGAATAAAAACTAGGCTGTATGTGAAAATTAATAGAAGCATGTTTTGTATTGGTACAAAAAAATGTGTAACCAAAGAACAGTACTATGGATTTGCTGTAAGGTTTGAAAAGTCAAGCACTCTTGCTCTGTGGAATTGAAACATTGTGTGTCGAACTTCTGACCTAACTGCACACAGCAGTGTTCCATGAGCTGTTGCTATGGTAGCAGGCAGAAGTCAAGTTGGGGGAAGGGTACTAGGCAGAAGTCAAGTTGGGGGCAGGGTACTTTTGGAAAAGGGTTGGTTTTCAACCAATAGAAATGTGTGAATACATGTGAAAAAAAGGGGGAAGCACTGAGATTTGAAACTTACATGTATATGTGTGGAAAAATAGAGGGAAAGTTTGCCATTATCTGGTTCTGCTGAGAGGAGAGAGGTGAACAGAACAGAGATCCTGGCTCTGATAATCTGCTGTTTGAGTGTCACATTTCTTTCACAACTAACTAATTTTAAAGGTGAGTTTACAGTTTGAGAGGGGATGTATGTGGTAACTTAAGAAATGAATAATAGAAATGGGAATTGTTTTTGTTGTAGTTACACATGGTGGTTTCATAATGTGTCAGTGTGTAAAAGTGATTTACACTTGCCCCGAAAAAAAAAAAGAGCAGTAAGTGTGCTTTCAAATTGGCAAAGAAATTTCGTTTTGGCACTAATGTGAAAACATGACTCTGTGTGCATAGAAGAATTATAGGCAGAGATTTATTGCGTCTTGCTCTGGTGATTTCACAGTTGCATTAGATGGAAAGGGGGAGCGAATTTTTGGGGGAAGAAGCAGAGGCTTAGCACACACCCATGTCCTTGCCGTGTATAGTCATGCACAGTATTTACAAGCGAGTGGGGTTTTCAGGTTTCAGTCTGTAATGCAAATACATTCAGCATCACTAAGGCTGGTTGCCCTTGGTGGAGTGTAGGCAGTCACAGAGAATGCACATGGTGGTGGTCTGAAAAAAAAACAGCTTGGACACGTGCAATTAAATAAATCAAAAATAGTGGTTTCATAATGTGTCAGTCTGTAAAAGTGATTTCAAATTGTAAAAAGAGATTTTCACTTGGCCCGAAAAAAAAAGAGCAGTAAGTGTGCTTTCAAATTGGCAAAGAAATTTCGTTTTGGCACTAATGTGAAAACATGACTCTGTGTGCATAGAAGAATTATAGGCAGAGATTTATTGCGTCTTGCTCTGGTGATTTCACAGTTGCATTAGATGGAAAGGGGGAGCGAATTTTTGGGGGAAGAAGCAGAGTCATAGCACACACCCATGTGCTTGCCGTGTATAGTCATGCACAGTATTTAGAAGCCAGTGGGGTTTTCAGGTTTAAGTCTGTAATGCAAATACATTCAGCATCACTAAGGCTGGTTGCCCTTGCTGGAGTGTAGGCAGTCACAGAGAATGCACATGGTGTTGGTCTGAAAAAAAAACAGCTTGGACACGTCCAATTAAATAAATCAAAAATAGTGGTTTCATAATGTGTCAGTCTGTAAAAGTGATTTCCAATTGTAAAAAGTGATTTTCACTTGCCCCGAAAAAAAAAAGAGCAGTAAGTGTGCTTTAAAAATGGCAAAGAAATTTCGTTTTGGCACTAATGTGAAAACATGACTCTGTGTGCATAGAAGAATTATAGGCAGAGATTTATTGCGTCTTGCTCTGGTGATTTCACAGTTGCATTAGATGGAAAGGGGGAGCGAATTTTTGGGGGAAGAAGCAGAGGCTTAGCACACACCCATGTCCTTGCCGTGTATAGTCATGCACAGTATTTACAAGCCAGTGGGGTTTTCAGGTTTAAGTCTGTAATGCAAATACATTCAGCATCACTAAGGCTGGTTGCCCTTGGTGGAGTGTAGGCAGTCACAGAGAATGCACATGGTGGTGGTCTGAAAAAAAAACAGCTTGGACACGTGCAATTAAATAAATCAAAAATAGTGGTTTCATAATGTGTCAGTCTGTAAAAGTGATTTCAAATTGTAAAAAGAGATTTTCACTTGGCCCGAAAAAAAAAAGAGCAGTAAGTGTGCTTTCAAATTGGCAAAGAAATTTCGTTGTGGGACTAATGTGAAAACATGACTCTGTGTGCATAGAAGAATTATAGGCAGAGATTTATTGCGTCTTGCTCTGGTGATTTCACAGTTGCATTAGATGGAAAGGGGGAGCGAATTATTGGGGGAAGAAGCAGAGGCTTAGCACACACCCATGTCCTTGCCGTGTATAGTCATGCACAGTATTTACAAGCCAGTGGGGTTTTCAGGTTTAAGTCTGTAATGCAAATACATTCAGCATCACTAAGGCTGGTTGCCCTTGCTGGAGTGTAGGCAGTCACAGAGAATGCACATGGTGTTGGTCTGAAAAAAAAACAGCTTGGACACGTCCAATTAAATAAATCAAAAATAGTGGTTTCATAATGTTTCAGTCTGTAAAAGTGATTTCAAATTGTAAAAAGAGATTTTCACTTGGCCCGAAAAAAAAAGAGCAGTAAGTGTGCTTTCAAATTGGTAAAGAAATTTTGTTTTGGCACTAATGTGAAAACATGACTCTGTGTGCATAGAAGAATTATAGGCAGAGATTTATTGCGTCTTGCTCTGGTGATTTCACAGTTGCATTAGATGGAAAGGGGGAGCGAATTATTGGGGGAAGAAGCAGAGGCTTAGCACACACCCATGTCCTTGCCGTGTATAGTCATGCACAGTATTTACAAGCCAGTGGGGTTTTCAGGTTTAAGTCTGTAATGCAAATACATTCAGCATCACTAAGGCTGGTTGCCCTTGCTGGAGTGTAGGCAGTCACAGAGAATGCACATGGTGGTGGTCTGAAAAAAAAACAGCTTGGACACGTGCAATTAAATAAATCAAAAATAGTGGTTTCATAATGTGTCAGTCTGTAAAAGTGATTTCAAATTGTAAAAAGAGATTTTCACTTGGCCCGAAAAAAAAAGAGCAGTAAGTGTGCTTTGAAATTGGCAAAGAAATTTCGTTTTGGCACTAATGTGAAAACATGACTCTGTGTGCATAGAAGAATTATAGGCAGAGATTTATTGCGTCTTGCTCTGGTGATTTCACAGTTGCATTAGATGGAAAGGGGGAGCGAATTATTGGGGGAAGAAGCAGAGGCTTAGCACACACCCATGTCCTTGCCGTGTATAGTCATGAACAGTATTTACAAGCCAGTGGGGTTTTCAGGTTTAAGTCTGTAATGCAAATACATTCAGCATCACTAAGGCTGGTTGCCCTTGGTGGAGTGTAGGCAGTCACAGAGAATGCACATGGTGGTGGTCTGAAAAAAAAGCAGCTTGGACACGTGCAATTAAATAAATCAAAAATAGTGGTTTCATAATGTGTCAGTCTGTAAAAGTGATTTCAAATTGTAAAAAGAGATTTTCACTTGGCCCGAAAAAAAAAGAGCAGTAAGTGTGCTTTGAAATTGGCAAAGAAATTTCGTTTTGGCACTAATGTGAAAACATGACTCTGTGTGCATAGAAGAATTATAGGCAGAGATTTATTGCATCTTGCTCTGGTGATTTCACAGTTGCATTAGATGGAAAGGGGGAGCGAATTTTTGGGGGAAGAAGCAGAGTCTTAGCACACACCCATGTGCTTGCCGTGTATAGTCATGCACAGTATTTAGAAGCCAGTGGGGTTTTCAGGTTTAAGTCTGTAATGCAAATACATTCAGCATCACTAAGGCTGGTTGCCCTTGCTGGAGTGTAGGCAGTCACAGAGAATGCACATGGTGGTGGTCTGAAAAAACAGCTTGGACATGTGCATTTAAATAAATCAAAAAAAGTGGTTTTATAATGTGTCAGTCTGTAAAAGTGATTTCCAATTGTAAAAAGTGATTTTCACTTGGCCCGAAAAAAAAAGAGCAGTAAGTGTGCTTTCAAAATGGCAAAGAAATTTCGTTTTGGCACTAATGTGAAAACATGACTCTGTGTGCATAGAAGAATTATAGGCAGAGATTTATTGCGTCTTGCTCTGGTGATTTCACAGTTGCATTAGATGGAAAGGGGGAGCGAATTTTTGGGGGAAGAAGCAGAGGCTTAGCACACACCCATGTCCTTGCCGTGTATAGTCATGCACAGTATTTACAAGCCAGTGGGGTTTTCAGGTTTAAGTCTGTAATGCAAATACATTCAGCATCACTAAGGCTGGTTGCCCTTGCTGGAGTGTAGGCAGTCACAGAGAATGCACATGGTGGTGGTCTGAAAAAAAAACAGCTTGGACACGTGCAATTAAATAAATCAAAAATAGTGGTTTCATAATGTGTCAATCTGTAAAAGTGATTTCAAATTGTAAAAAGAGATTTTCACTTGGCCCGAAAAAAAAAGAGCAGTAAGTGTGCTTTCAAATTGGCAAAGAAATTTCGTTTTGGGACTAATGTGAAAACATGACTCTGTGTGCATAGAAGAATTATAGGCAGAGATTTATTGCGTCTTGCTCTGGTGATTTCACAGTTGCATTAGATGGAAAGGGGGAGCGAATTATTGGGGGAAGAAGCAGAGGCTTAGCACACACCCATGTCCTTGCCGTGTATAGTCATGCACAGTATTTACAAGCCAGTGGGGTTTTCAGGTTTAAGTCTGTAATGCAAATACATTCAGCATCACTAAGGCTGGTTGCCCTTGGTGGAGTGTAGCACTGTGGACATGGGCTTTTTAAAAAATCTGAAAAGTGGTTTCATAATGTGACAGTTTGTAAAAGAGATTTTCACTTGCCCAAAAAAAAGAGCAGTTTGTGTGCATTCAAATTGGCAAAGAAATTTCGTGTTGTGACTATTGTGAAAAGAAATGTAGTAATATATTTAAATACAATAACAGATTTTTTTTTTAGTTTTTTTCAGGTATTGCTGAAGAACAGTGAACAAAATTTAAGATGCCTACAAAATCTCGAGTTCAAAAAACGCTAAAAAAAAAACTATATTTGAAGACAACTGGAGGACCAAAGTTAGTAGAAGATGCTGATGTTGGGAAAAAGAAAAAATCTTCTGGTAAGCAAAAAAAACAATTCCTAAACAAAATATTTAAAACAAAGAAAAATGTACAAAATGTCTGTTCTCGGAAAAATGTAACAAAACATAGAGAACAGCAAAAAATTGAGAATTTAGTTAATGCAAATATACCTTCTGCAATTGAAAAGTTTAACATAAACAGAAAAACAGCATTTAAAGAGATACGTAGAAAAATGTTTCAGAGAAGAGTTATGTCCAATTTGATAAAGGATATAAAGAAATATAAGCAAAAGGCTAAATATTACAAGAGAAAAAAAGAAATTGAAGCCATTGCAGCAAAAGCATTAGAATTAAAAAGGAAACTATTCATATTAATTTTGAATAGGATGCGTACATTAGATAAAATGGTTAATGTACTGAAATCACAAAGCAAAAGCAAAAGAGTAGTGAACAGAACAAACTTTTGTAAAGTGTTTTTAGGAAAGTGGATGCATAGTTCAAATAGTGAACCTTTTTTTAATGAAGAGAGCTATTTTCAAAGTAATAGTTTGCTGCATGCAGTTGACACCAGAGGTCGTTCATACGAAGTAAAAAATGGTTGCATAATGGAGAAGGAGATAATGGTTCCAAGAGATGAGGTACAAGTGATGGCAGATGAGGCAATGGGGAGACGTCCTAAAGCCCCAGTGTACACTTGGAATTGTAGTAGTATTTGCACTGTGCGTCAGGAATCTATTGACAGATTTCGAGAGTTTCTAAGAGAATATAGTAAAAAAAGTGTAAAACAAAAGATTAAGGTGCTTCAAAGTCTGGATCCATGCAGAGTGAGAGAGAATACTGGTTTGCAGGGTCATTCTCTTGCTTGTCTATCTAGAAAAGTGTGCAATAGTGTTTTCCATCATTTTAGGATGCTGGCTGTTCATCATACTGAAATGAGAAAGTTTGTGAGACGGTTGTATTTTGCCAAAAGTCCAGCAATAAAGTTAAATGAATTGAATAGGGCTCTGTTCCGAGGAACGGTATCAGATGTAGAGAAGGTTGTTGATGAAATTCAGTTTTGTTACTTTGGTCCTGAACAAAACAGTGCAGAGAAGGACACAGTAAATGAGGAAGAAGTGGAAGAGAATGTAGAACCCTCTGTAAGTAACACATTTAATGATCACATAACAAAATTTGCAATAGTCTCTAATGAAAGACCAAATTTTACTTGTATTTGTTGCCGCAGAACTCATTATAGAAAACAAACTAGGAATGTTGATCTCTACAGAAAGAGTGAAAATGAAGATAATTATAAGTGGAAGGATTTTGCCACATATATATTTCTAGAAAATTGTTTTGAATTGGGTGAAGATCAGCGTATTTGTAAATACTGTTATAACAAGTTAGAAGAAAATAGAATGCCGACCAGAGCTGTACATAATAATTTAGAATTGGATGCTATTCCTGCTGAACTTTCTGAATTAAATACATATGAGTCTATACTCATTCAATGTGTTCATCCGTTCCAGACCATAGTACGTATGGAGCCCAAAACTGGTAAATTACCTCCTTCAGATTTACTGAGAGGTTTAAAAGGTAGAGTGGTGTATTTGCCCTTGGATTTGAAAAAAAATATGGAAACTATTGATGCGGATACTTTGGAAACTGAACCATTACTTATTCTGGTTAATGGTGTACCTACAAAGAATAAGAAGATTTGGCAGGAGCTGGTAGATGTGCGGAAAGTACAAAGAGCAAATTTGTATTTGAAAAAAAATAACAAATGGTATGAATCAATTTATATAGAAGAAGAAGAAGAAGAAGAAGATTTACAAGGAGACACAGAAACACCAACTGGACAAATTGAAAAAGTGGACAAGTCAAAGGAAGAAGAAATTTATGAACATTTTAGCATACATCCTCTCCATTCGAAAGAAGTTATGGGAGACAATATTGATCTCTTTCAGATGAAGAAAGCAAAAGGAAATCCCGTGAGTGTATGGGAGGAGAGCTTGGAAGCTCGATGTTTTCCCCAGCTGTTTCCTAAAGGAAAAGGAGGACGATACGATGAACGTCCAGAACAGATTCCAGCTTCAGAGTATCGAACTACAAGACTATATGCTGAAGATCCCAGATTTCGACAAAGTATTCCTTATTTGTTCCATCTTTTATTTGAAAGCGACTTGTCTGCACTGTCTTATGCAGTAAATCACATTTTAAAAAGTGGAGTACATTTACAAAATGTGTCTGCTAAGGATTTTATGGAGAAAGTGCAGCACCGAGATGATCATTTGGAAACACAACTGATCAATCTGATGGCTTGTCAGCGTGGGACAAATGAATATTGGTACCGACGCCATGGTGAACTAAAATGCATGTTACGCAATTTAGGAACACCAACATGGTTCCTTACCCTAAGCTGTGCCGAGTACGCTTGGGATGATTTACTGGATTTTCTACGAGAGGCCAATTCAAACATTAAAAACATCGAATACAAGACAGCAGGAGAACTGTGCTCATTGGATCCGGTTAATGTTTGCAGATATTTCAATCATAGATTTGAGGCTATGATGTCCTTCATCTGCAATAAAAAAAATCCACCCCTTGGAGAAGTAGTGGATTTCTTTTGGAGAAAAGAGTACCAGGCAAGAGGTGCTCCTCATATTCATATGCTGCTGTGGATCAAGGATGCCCCAAAGTTTGGAACAGATACTGATGAAGCAGTGTTATCTTACATTAAAGAATATGCAACATGTGCTATACCAAAAAGCACAGAAGAGAACAAGTTAAAGGAGCAAGTTCTACGTTTCCAAAGTCATCGGTGTGGAAAATACTGTCGACGGAAATACAAGAGCAAAGAAAAATACTACACTAAATGTCGATTTGGATTTCCTAGACCTGTTCTTTCAAATGGAAGAGTCAACAGTTTTATGTCAGCTGTGAGACATACTATCACAAGAAAATCACCTAAGAATACCTACAACCTTAAAAGAAAAGAAGAATCTAAAAATATAAATGACTACAACCCAGTCATTTTATCCATGTGGAACGCTAACATGGATATACAGTATGTTGCTGACAATTCCATTGCTGTTGCTCGATATGTAACGTCTTACATTACGAAATCAGAAAAAACAGAATTGAAGGAAATGTGGGAAGAGATTTCTCACGAGAAGACTGTCAGTAAGAAGCTGTACAGTTTCAGTTTGAAGATGTTATCGCATCGAGAAATTGGATCCTACGAATGTTCAGATAGGTTATCTTCTGCAAGTCTCTACTCGAAGTCAAGAAGAATAATTTGGGCAAGTTTAGGCCTTGCAGCAATGAGAAATCGGGTACTGAAATCTGTTGGAGAAATTGAATATTTGGCTGAGAATGACCCAGAAAGTACAGATATATTGAAAACAAACATGTTGGACACATATTATCCCAAGAGAAGTTATCATCTGGAGAACATGTGTCTCTATGAAGTGTTACAGAACTACATTTATTCACGGAAAGCTGCAGAAGACATCAACAGTGGAAAATATAAAGTTGTTGGTGAAGAAGGATGTTTGGTGAAGCAAACCAAAGGAAGTTTGATAAATCACCGGAAGCTGAGTTGCGACACTACCGACAAGAAAGAATTTTACTACTTGGCTCTTTTACAGTTGTTTAAACCATGGCGTACAGAGGATGAACTACTGGGAGAATTCCAGAGCTATGAAGATTCTTTTAATGCTTGTAAAGACAGCATACAATGCAGTACATTCTCAACTTATCTGCAAATGTTAAATGAAGAAATTGAACAGGAAACTACAATTGCAGCAGAAATAGCTAGAGACAGTTCTCAGGACAGCCAAAGTTCAGGAACATACAGTCAAGATCCCCTAGGACAACCAATCGTTGAAAATGAAGCATCAATAGCCATGAATGAAGTGGAAACGGCTATGAATCAAGGTCAAGAAGAATTTATAGACTTAGAAAATTTGGAAAGACAACTGAATCAAGAGCAGCAACAAATTTATGAAGAGATCAAAAACAAAATTGATCACGGATTTCTACATATCAAAAAAGAGTGCTCATGCACATCATTTCATCCAATCAGGATGTATGTAAGCGGACAAGCTGGCACTGGAAAAAGTTTCCTAATTAAAGTCATCAGAAGCTACCTAAAGCAAAAAACGGATTCTACTTTGTCTTGTGTGGTTACTGCTCCAACTGGGTTAGCAGCATATAACATAAAAGGAATCACCTTACATCGTTTGCTAATGTTACCAGTGGAGCATGAGAACAAAATACAATTCAACAAGCTAACTGGAGAAGCATCCTTGGAAGTTTCAAGAGTATTGAAGAAGATGCAAGTTCTCATTATTGATGAGGTGAGCATGGTATCGAACTTAATGCTTGCCTTTGTGCATTTAAGAATGCAGCAAATTTTGAAGACAGACTATGACGTGTTATTTGGTGGAAAACACGTCATAGTTTTTGGGGATCTTTTGCAACTTACTCCAGTTAAAGGACAACCAGTGTTTAATACTGTGACACATGAAGACACGAATAAGTCATTGGGAAGCATTGGAAATACAAATATTTGGTCCTTCTTTGAGTACAAGGAACTTACAACTAATATGAGGCAAGCAAACGATGAAGAATATGGAAGTATTCTGAAAGATATCAGGATTGGAATACTCACAGAAGTTGGGAAAAAAGCATTACAGAGTCGGCTGCTACATAATTTATTTCCAAAGGAAGAAATAGTTGCAGAGAAAATATACAAGAATATTGCAGAAAACAAAAGTGTCATCTGCTTAATGCCAACTCTACGTGAATGCTCAATATTTAATGAGGAGCTTTTGAAATTGGAAAAGGAAGACATCAGGAAATTGGAAGCAGTGGACAAAATTGAGGATGGAAGAATTACTGTCACAGTAACAGGCAAACTGAAAAATAAATTGGACTCACTAGAGAAGAACATCTCCAAAACAGCAGGATTAGAAAAAAATCTATATGTTTGCATGAACTGTAGAGTGTTTTTAAGGAGAAATTTGGATGTTGAGAAAGGCTTAGTGAATGGAGCAATGGGAAGAGTTGTGGGTTTTATTAATTATCAGAAAAAAGAAGGAATTGAATGTTTAAAAATAAAATTTGATCAGATAGAAGAAGTTAAAGATATTTGTCGTTGTACAGTTCGTTTTATGCTTGTGAAAGACTTATATGTACGTAGGAAGCAGTTTCCGTTTTCTCTAGCATATGCTGTAACTATTCACAAGTCTCAAGGATTGACTGTAGATTGTGCATTTGTGAACATTGGTTCAACTGTGTTCAAAGAAGGTATGGCATATGTAGCTTTGTCACGAGTCAAAACATTATCAGGTTTATTCATGATAGACTTTGATGACTCAAAAGTTAGTGCTGATACAAACTGTGTAAAGGAGTATAATAGATTAAGAAGAAGCTATGCTCCTCATTTAGGTCAGTATCCTGTGTTGGAGAAACGTGTAGTTTCTCGTAAAAGGAGAAATGAGAATATCTGTAATGAAGATATAGAGAAGAGGAAAAAAAAGAGGAGTGATGTAATTGCAAGCAAAAAGAAAAAGGAAAATGAAGAACAGGTTGTAGGATGTCATTTTGAAAATAGCTCTGGTGTCAACTGCTATGCAAATGTAGTGCTGAATGTTGCATTTTATCTGGAAAGTTTGCAAGAGCAGATAATAGTAAATCAGGGAAAAAGATTCTGTTCAGAGCTGAGTCTCCTTTTTCAAAAGCTGAGTAAAGATAAAACTCAAATAGAAAGTGCTACTGACATTAGAAAACTTTTAGATGTATGTTCAGGACGAACACAGTTTTCTCAAAATGAACAGCAAGATGCACACGAATTTTTGATGTATTTTCTTCAGGTAGTGGAAGAAGAAGGAGTTCCCATTGACATTTTTTTTGGTCTCTCTTATAAATGGGAACATAGTTGTGATAATTGTTATAATATATGTGGCTCTATTGTTGATAATGAAAGGTTTATTTATTTGACATTGCCAGAGAGTAAAACAGTCACTTTTGCAAAATTAGTTAAAGATGCTAATCATAGCATGAAATGTGGTGAGTGTAATTCTGACATGTTATCAACATTAATTTTAAGGGAATACGGACAGTATGTAATTTTAATGATGCAACGATGTAGAGCTGATGGATCAAAATTGGATACTTTAATAAAGAAGTTTACAGGACAGCAATTATCAATTTCAGGAAAAACTTTTGTAACTGTTGCAATAATTTTCCATGATGGACCTACTGTTACTTCTGGACATTACACAGTTTATCTAAAATGTGAAAAAGGCTGGACACTGTGTAATGATTCCCAATTGATTTTCAAACAACGTTTGCCTTTTGATTTAGCAAATTCCTATCTAATCTTCCTGAAACCTAAATTTTAGAGAGACTTGGCAAGATCTGGACAAAATAATTTTACCATTTTACTGGATTACCATTGCAATTTTGTAGAAAAAATATTTTTAAAATTATCATTTGGCCTAAAGGAAAGATAACCAATTGTAATGTGGACTTTTTTAATTTTTAATGCAATTTTGAAAAACCAATAATTTAGAGATAATCGGTAACTTCTGCACATTTTAAATTTTGGAATGCTATTGAACTGCCATTGGAAATTTTTTTCAAAAATGATTTAAAAAATTACTATTTGGCCAAGTGGAAAAGTAAGCAATTCTAATGTGGACTAAATAAATTATTCAAAAAATTTTCGTGAACCAAAATGTTACAGAGAATCGGTGAGATCTGGACAGATTAAACTTTAGAATTTTAATGGATTTCCCTTGGAAATTTATTCCAGGAAAAAAAAAAAAATACTATTTGGCCTAAAGGAAATAAAATCAGATGTATTTTGGAGTTATTTGAGATATAATATTGTGATTATACTTCTCAAACAAACATATCAGACGGTATTTTAAAGAAAAAAGTATTGTTTTTAGATGATATTTTTTTAGAATAATATGCATTTCTGTAATGATAAGTTTAAGTGAGAAGAGATTCTGGGCTTTTTTAATACAATCTTTGTGATTGTTAATTTTTTTTGCCCGCTGTAAAATGATGAATGCAATTGCTTTCACAATTAATAGTGAAATGCAATATATTCTGAAAACAGCAAAAATAAGGCAAAAATATTTTTTGGTAAAAAATGTAAATATGTGTACTGTATTATAAAATGGTTTAAAAATATTAATACTTTTTTCTTTATTTTCAGATCGATATAGTAAATTTTCGGAAACTACAACCATTTTAAAAACTATTTTTTAAAAAAACAAATGAATAAATATTTTTTTGAGTGAGTATGGTAAGTCAATAATAAAAATTGTAGTCTCTCAAGGACTTTGTAATGTGATAAATGATTTTTAGTGTTTTTTTTTTAAAAATAAAAAAAAGGTACGCTTACCGTACGCGTACGGTAAAAAAAAAAAAAAAAGTTTTTAAAAACAAGTAAAAAAAAGATGGAAGATAAGGTTGGCTCTTAAAAGAACCGTTGTGTTCATGCAGGGACAGAGGAAAGGAAGCATGGGAAAATCATTCAAAGCTACAAATGTGCTGATCTATTTTGTTGTTCACTAGGGAAACACTGGTCTCCCTATGACAAATTAGACCTTTACAAAATGTGCAATGAATATCAACCTTCCGAAATCGAAGGTTCATTTCCAGAGGGCCAGCAAAAGGAGATTCTCCCCCCACAGATGAAGGGCTCACCTGACCTGCAGAAGAAGGAGTAAGCCCTGCAGGTGATGGTCCAGGCTGAGCTGCTGTGGATGTACTGGCTCGTCTTTCTGAAGAGTTACCTCCAAAAAGATGACCATGTGTCCTTCTGTGTACATCCTGGAGGTGTCTCTTCATGGTGTGATTCCCAAAGGAATACTTCCTGTTAGGATTACCTCTAGAAAGTACACGCTTACACAGCTTGCAAGTAACTAAGGGTGCATTCACCTTTTGCTGGCCTTCTGGAAAAGTAAAATAATCCCAAACATAAGAAGGCTTTACTTTCCTCGCTCTCTGCCTCAAGACAGTGCTGCTGGTGCTAGCCTCACTCTCAGAAGAGCTCTGCTGTTCTGCCATCGTATCCCAAAGACAAACCAGCTCCTTCTCCCAAGGGATCACAAGCAGAAATGAGGGGAATGGGTGTGGTGTAGGAGAGTTCTAGAACTGAAAGTACTTTCAACCAATCAAAAGTTGTGTTTCATGATCACATGACCTACCGTACGCTTACGGTACGCTTACGGTGCGCTTACGGCAAAAAGTACGCATGCGCGTAAAAAAGACACGCGCTTGCGCGCATGCGCATAACAGTCACTCCCCGGCACTTCCGCGTAACGTGCGCGTGTGGCGTAAGCGCGCACGCGACCCACGCGCAGTACGCGCGGCTACGCAAAGTACGTAACTATACGCAAGCAGCGTAGATAGATTACGGGCGTTGCGTAAACCGTACGCTTACCGTGAGCTTACGGTACGCGTACTATAAAAAAAAAAAAAAAAAAAAAAAAAAAATCTGGAAATAAATTTTACATGTTTATTTTAAAAAATTTAGAAAAAAAAAATATTTAATGATTTTAAAAATTTAAGCATAGTCTTTATAAAAGGTAAGAAAATTAAATTAAAAATATGTTTGAAAAAAATGAAGAATAAAAAAAAAAAATAGCATTTAAAAAACCTTGCAAATTCACTGAAAAAACCATGGGTTTCACACACGTTATAGTTAGGAATTAGCATTTAAAAAACCTTAGAAATTCACTGAAAAAACCATAGGTTTCACACATGTTATAGTTAGGAATTAGCATTTAAAAAACCTTAGAAATTCAGTGAAAAAACCATAGGTTTCACACATGTTATAGTTAGCTGGACATTTTACTCGTAAAAAACCAATGAAATTGCCCCGTTATAGTTAGTTCAGCTAACTATAACTCGCGCGCCCGCAATGCACTGCTGATGACGTCACATATTACATCACTCATGACATGGTCAGTGACATCACTCATGACATCACTGATGACATCTCAAATGACATCACTGATGACATCACTGATGACATCATCCTTGTGATAGAGTGGCAGACCTCCTCTCACCTTAATATAAGCTTTGATACACACATTCAAAAATAGAGACTAAAATTTTCAAAACAATGGACATACCAATACCAGTTACAACAACCTCTTCAGTAATTCTAAGATCAACATACACATCCACTCATTCACCAACAGTCCTATACAGTCACTCATACATGTACTCACTCATCATATGTACTCATACACCTATACATCCTGTTACATAATGCCACTCATCCATAGAGTTACTCACACACATAGTCACTCATGCTAATAAAGAATCAAACATACATTCACCTGCATATACAGTTATACACACACCACCACACTTACTTCTACGGAAACTTACACATACTTAGTCTTTTAAACAATCACTTATAGAAACACATACTTATTCATACAGGAACTCTTTCAATCTCTCCCTCTCACATATACTCACATATATACACCAATCGTCACATATACTAGTTTAAAACATATGTAGTTACTCATAAAGACACTATTGAGACAGTCATTCACTCACTAACACACCAATACACACACGCATCCACCCATGCAGTCCTGCACACATGCTCTGTTCAACACATACAAACAGTGAGTCACTCATTCATGCACCTATGCACTACGTCATACCCCCCACCGAACCATGCAGACACTCAGACTAATACTCAAAAAAACCAACTAATAACCTATATAGACACCCATGTAGCTACTCACCAACCCATGCAGCCACATATACACAAAGTGAAAAAATGATACAGATATTTACATATTTAAATATTACTCACTAAGCCATGTATTCACTATGATACACTTAATCAGTCAGTTACACAATCAATTTTTCAAAAAGAAATCATCCATTTAGACAGTAATATACCCATTTATTCTTCTATCAACCTTGAGATATACATATATAAAACATATTTAATTTTCAGAAAAACACACATTCACTGGATGATGTCATCAGTGATGTCATCAGTGATGTCATTTGAGATGTCATCAGTGATGTCATGAGTGATGTCACTGACCATGTCATGAGTGATGTAATATGTGACGTCATCAGCAGTGCATTGCGGGCGCGCGAGTTATAGTTAGCTGAACTAACTATAACGGGGCAATTTCATTGGTTTTTTACGAGTAAAATGTCCAGCTAACTATAACATGTGTGAAACCTATGGTTTTTTCACTGAATTTCTAAGGTTTTTTAAATGCTAATTCCTAACTATAACATGTGTGAAACCTATGGTTTTTTCAGTGAATATATATATATATATATATATATATATATATATATATATATATAAAAGGTAAGGTTCGAGCCAGACAAGAGACCAACAAAAATAGGAGGGGTGAAGGCAAAACATTTGGGGTAAAACCACCCTAAGGCTGACAGGTCTAAAACATCTCCCCCCCAGTCGCAAGTAAGAAGAACTACCCAGCCTCCTAGGCGTTGTCTGATCCAGGACAGTGTGCTACTATAAAGTCCATTCCATGTAGGGAAATGGATCACCTTAACAATTCGGGATTTTCACACCTCATCTGTCTCAACTATCTGAAGGGGCTGTTGTCTGTCTGAACCCAGGACTTATTCCCAAACAGGCATGTTCTCAGCTTCTTCAGGGCCAAGACCATAGCAAAGAATTCTCTCTCGATAACTCTCCCCTCTGTTTAAGGGTAAGTGACCTACTACTAATGAAGGCTACAGGTTGATCTATGCCCACCTCATTTAACGGCAACAACACTGTCCCTACGCCATTCTCTGAGGCATCAGTTTGAAGAATAACTTCTTTGGAAAAGTCAGGGGCTGTACATATGGCCTGATTGAGGGAGTCAAAGGCTTTCTGACAGGTCTCGGTCCAGATCACCTTCCTTGGTTGCTTCTTCAAAGTCAGCTCAGTCAAGGGGGCACCAATGGTGCCATACCCCTTGACAAACCTACTGTTAGAACCAGTGAGGAACAGGAAGGTCCACATTTCTGTCTCTGTTTATGGGGATCACAGGTCACGATAGCTTCTTTCTTGGCCTGGAGGAGCTGCACCTTAGCACTGCCCACCAGATGTCCCAAGTACACCACAGACTACTTCCCTATATGGCTCATACTGGTCTCATAGACAGGTCTGCCTGTTGCAGAGCCTAAAGCACTTCCTGGAGGTGAAAAAGATGGCTCTCCCAGCTGCTACTGCAGACTCCTATATCATGTTGGTGAGCAGCGCTGAAAACATACATTCCCGCCAAAACCTGCAACCTGCTTTACCAACCGTTGGAAGGTGCAGGGTCATTTTTCAGGCCAAAGGGCAGTACCTTGAATTGGAAGTGGCCACTCTGTTGTGGAGAATGCCAACCTTTCTTTAGCTCCGTTAGTCAAGCTAAACTGCCAGTACCCTGAGGTCAAGTTAAAAGTACTCAGGAACATGGCAGCTCCCATGGTGAGCATCAGTCTTTGTGACTGAATTGAGCTTCCTGCAGTCCTTACAGAACTGGAGTTCTGATGTGGTGCCCGGTGGGCAGCGTTTGAAACCAGCACCATTGGCCTGGACCAGGGACTACTGGAGTGCTCAATAGCTCACAAGTCTAGCATCTTGGAGAACTCCTCCTTGATCCTGTCCCTCACCTTATCTGAGAGTCTGTAGATTTTGTTTTTGGCAGAGGGACTGTCACCAGTTTCAATATCATAGTTACACAAGTGTGTTAGTCAAGGGATGAGGGAGAAGCAATCTGTCCCAATTGCTGGTGACAGTCCCTCTGCAGCTCTGGCTTCAGAGTAGGGGAGAGCGTGACACCCTCCACTAACCATCCTTCTCCTTGGATGATAGCAGATCAGAGTGAGGTTCACTCTCCTTCTCTACTCCATTATCTGTCAGCAACAACATTATGACTCCCAGACCTCTCATACTAAGACTTCAGGTGATTGAGATGGTTTTTTGGAGTCTTGAGGTCCACTCAGTAGGTGTCCCCATTCTTCTCAGTCACCTCATAGGACCCTGTCAAATGAGCTTGCACGGCTCTGGGCTCAACTAGCTTTAATACCCACACCTTCTGGTCAGGCTGAAACTCGACCAGAGTGGCTTTCTGACCATACCATTACTTCATCACCTCCTGGTTAACTTCTAAGTTCTCTGAAGTCTTTTTTCAGAACTTCTGCATTTGGTATGTAGCTAACCACATACTGATAGGTTGCTTGGTAGTTTGCCCCAACCCATCACTCACCAAACTGAGATGTCCCCTTTTTAGGATGACCATAGAGGAGCTCAAAAGGGTTGATCCATACTCCTTTCTGTCATACCTTAAAGTGTGCAAAGAGTAGGCAGCACAGGAGGATTTCCCACTTCTATCTCATGGGCTCCGGTAGGCCCATAATCATGCCCTAAAGGGTCTAGTTGAACTTATCAACAAGCTCATTTGTCTGGGGACACCACATATGTTCCACATGGACTTCATGTATGCGGACATGAAGTTGGTACCCCTATCTGATGCCACTCGCTTGGGGAAATCCACTTGGGTAAAAATCCCCATCAAGGCCCGAGCCACTGTGGGTGCAGTTAAGGTCCTCAGAGGGATAGCCTCTGGGTACCATGTGGCATATCTCACCAAAACCAGGATGCGCTTGTTGCCCAAGACAGTTATGGAGTCCAAGAGTCCAACAATATTGATGCCCACCCTCTTGAAGGGGATGCCAACAACTGGCATGGGAGCCTTGAGCTTCTTTCCTGTCTTCCCATCAGCTTGGCAGGTATGACAAGTCCTATAGAAACATCTGAAGGTCTCCTCATCTGGGGCCAACAAAAGTAGGTGACAAGCCTGTCAACGGTCTTGTTCAGCTCAGATTTTCTGCCAGGGGTATCTTGTGAGCCAAACACAGTAGGAAGGCCCAGCACCATTGCAGGACCACCAACATACCTGTTGCCCCATGCACAGACACTTTAGGATCATGATAAATAAGTTGTTTCTCCTAGTAAATAAGATGATCTCTAGAGATATCACCAGCTGCCTGGGTCCGGCCTGCAGCTCAGCCCCTCTAGACTCGGGCATTCTCTCTGCATATTGCAGAAATCCTCCCTGATGGGCCCACCCCCAACTTACCACCCTCTAAGATCAGGTAGGTCTGCCAGAGAAACAATGTCTTCCCCAGTTGGCTACGGGACAGCCTCCTCTGGTATCTCATCCACCCGTACCGCAGAAGCTTCAGAGACTGGCTTCCCATGCCTCCTGCCTTACCCCTTCTTTCCAGTTGCCTGAGCCACTTTTCAATGTTCCAGGTGCTCTTGGCTCTCCTCCCGGGCAGCCATGGACTGTCTAATCATGCAGACCCACTCAGGCAACACCTACATTTCAAGGTGCAAATTCAGCTCCTCTTTCTTCTAGTCAATGTGCTTGAAGTCACTCACAAGCAAACAATCTACAACTATGGCAAGGCTCATAAATACCTCAATGAAACTGAGCCCCCTCTTCCCCCAAAGAGAATAAGAGTCACTTGGTACTGACTCTCACCGTTATCCGCAACTACTACCCGGTAGAATGTATCAGGTATCTCCTGCTCTGAGAAAACCAGATGACACGTGACAGTGGTCATACTGGCTCCTGTGTCCCTCAGAATCTCCACCCTCTGCTCAAGATCGTGACCCACTGCCTATTTTTGAAAGTATTGGCAGATAAATTTAAAATGTCTAAACATTTTAAAATTGTAATTCATTATACAATTACACTATTTTCAGATATTAACAGAAAGAGCAATTACTAAGTCAGTCAGTCAATCAAAACTTTATTCAGCAAGAGAATGCCATAAAAGTACGTTGTTAAAAATATAATTGTATGCACATCTTAATAGGTCATTATTAATTTATAAAAAAACATTAAACCGATAATTCATGAAAATAACTGCATGTTGAAAAATGGCACGCTAGCTGTTCATTAAAACAACACAGACACAGATAAATTGGTAAACTTTAGAATAAAAAGTCCATTCAAGAATATCTTCAATTTTAAATGATTTATATAACAAAGTAATGTATATATTTAATTTATATAAAAATAAGAAAAATCACCAACCAAAAACCTCAAACAACAAACTAAACCATTGTGTAAAATAATTACACACATGAAATATGTAATACCAAATAACAATCACATAACACTTAAATAATGTTAAAATATAACATTTCGTACCCGAAACAAACAAATGAAAAAATAAAACAAATTAAATAGAGATCCATCAAAGCAATCCAAAGTATCTAGGAAACATTAAAAAAAAAAAGACAATAAGTCCATATGTCCATAGGACATGTTTGTTAGAAATTGGGTCTCTGTTTGGCAGTAGAGATTTCCATCCTGTCCAAGTAGGGACTACAGTACTACTCAGGGTAAGTCAGATACACAACCTAAATTAACTTGTGCTCACCCTCTGGTAGCTTGGCACAGAGCAGTCAGGTTTAACTTAAGAGGCAATATGTAACTATGCGTGCAACAATTAAATTACAGTACCATTGTAAAAACACCACAAAAAAGACTCCACTTATCTGAGTAAAACAAGACCAAAACAACAAACATCGAATAAGTGTTTAGAGGTCAATAGCGCTAAAAGGCACACTAGACTGGGGTAAATCCAAAGTTCAGGTTGACCGCGATGGAGGGCAGTCCAGCTACAGGACCCATGCAGGGTCTTCTGAAAATGTCCTTTGTACGGAGCAAGCATCGGTGCAAGGGGGTCACTGCATCAATTTTTGCAGAAAGCAGGACCAAGGAGATCAAGACAGGAGAGGGCACCTCAAGCAAGGGTAAGACACACAGATGGCAAAGTCCAGCAGCACCAGCAGAGTTGCAAGAAGTATTTTGTGACCCTGAGACTTCAGAGTAAAGGAGGCAAGCCAATAAGCCCTTGGTGAATCTTGGGTTCAAGGACTTAGAGAGAAGGTTCGGCAATGGCAGGCCAAAGGCATGTTTACAGGGCTACTAACATGGGTGGTAAAATCAGTGCTGCAGGCTCACTAGTAGCATGTAATTTACAGGCCCTAGGCACATATAGTGCACTTTACTAGGGACTTATTAGTAAATTAAATATGCCAATGTGGATAAGCCAATGTTATCATGTTTTAGGGAGAGATAACATGCACTTCAGTGCTGGTTAGCAGTGGTAAAGTGCCCAGAGTCCTAAAACCAACAATAAATAATTCAGCAAACAGGGGAGGCCCTAATCAAAAGGTTTGGGGGTGACTCCACAGAATAGGTCACGTCCAACAATGTTCATAAAGAAAAACATGCAAAGTAAAACAGAATACGCACCTGCAAATAACAGTGGAATCAAAAGATACATGCACATTACACTTAAGCATCCAAAAGCAAGTAACGTAATACACCATAACATTACATATCAGTAGATTACTAAAACACTGCATGAAAACCTAAACCAACACACTAGTGAAGAACGCTAGAATTACAACAACTGAATTCACAAAACATCCTCATACAACACCATAACTATAACTAACCTCCAGAAATCCCACAAGTCCTCCCACCCTCAAAACCATTAAAAAAACTCTAAAAAGGATTTACCTATTCTGACAAACAGCAGCACCTTACCGCGACCCGGATCCTGGAGCAAAGACTAAAAGTTGCATGAATAGGCTACAAAATAGAAGGTATCAGTAAATTGAAATGACCTCTAATTGAAAGTAAAAAAATGCCTATCCCACCATAAAAAAGAGAAAATAAAATAAAGTAGAAAATGTAAAAAAAAGTTTTCAAAGCTGTAAATAATTATTAAACATGTAACACATTAAAAATTGTTGTTAAAAATTTAATCAAAATTTTAAAAATATAAATTAAATAATAGTATAAAAATATACAGTTGTTTGATGTTTACTAGTAAAACTTATGTAAAAAATATATTTATGTATGAAACAACTGAAATAATGTTAAAAAAATAATTTTAAAAATGTACAACATGCAATATTATTTTTAAATGATTTTTACTGTTTATTTAAAAATAAAAATGCATTAAATCTTTTTTATATTTACCAATAAATGTGTTGTTTTTATAGCTAGAACTATATATGTTAAAAAAGTAAAAATATTTATCAAACTGAAAAAATTAAGAAAAACTGAAAAAAGGGTTACATGTCTCTGTTCTATGAAAATATCTAAATAATAAAGATATTTATTGCAAATATACACCCAACTGCTATGTTGATTATATTTCTAAACATCAACAATCCTAAAGGCCTGATTATGAATTTGGCAGTCCATAGGATCGCCAAACTCATGGTGACGGTCCATGGACTGTCCACCCTCCCTATTACGACTTGGGCAGTTGGGCTGCTACAGACAGCTGCAACTGCTGGGGATCCATGATCCTGTGGCTGTGGCACAGTGGTCTGAGGAAGTAATATGCTGGTGGTGCCGCTGCGGCACCACAGAGCATATTACGTGTTTCCTCATTGCCCTGCTTTTCATGGAAGTGAGCCCGCCATGAAAAGGGTGGCAGTTAGGAAACTAAGGGGGCCCTAAAAGGGCACCCTGTGGCATCTGGGCCCAGGAAGGCATGCACGGGAGCACATGTTGTTCCCCCTGTGTGCATGCACTCCAGTTCCTGCATGGCATGGACTGCACAACATGGTGCATTACATGCCGTGCAGGAATGTACTGCAGCCGTCCCATAAGTTGTGTTTATCTAAGGCTCTCCTATGAGCCGTAGAAAGGCACCACCATAGGACCGCTGCAACACAGACCACCCACCAGGATGAAACTAATAATCCGGCATGCGGTCTGACTATGAGTATGGCAGTTAGATTTGCAGCCAAACTAGGCAACAGTCGTATTAAGGATATGGTTGACATATACAAGGCCAGATGTGTCGCCATAGCCCTTTACGGCGCAGGGGTGTGGGGCCATAATCATATACACTCCAACTTGAAGAAAACTCTTTCCTAAAATGCCTATTGTGTTTACCCTCATCAGCATCTACCGAAATTACACACTGTGAAGTAGGCATCAATTACCTATCGGATCTCATTGCCTTGCAGCCACTACTACTTTGGAGATCCATATTGGCTAAAGAGGAGACCAAATTTACACAAACCATCATTAAAGACTGTCTACTCTTGAATAAAAGTTACAGTATCCCCTGGCTTAAATATATTCGGGACTGGTTTAGCAATTTATTCAATCTTCCAATCCAGGGCGACCCAGGTGGTGTGACAATTATATATATAACAGGAGATTAAAAACACCTTTTTAGCCCTTCAAAAAGAGGTTCGCAGGAGAGTGGTTGGACAGCAATCCACTTTCGTATTCTAACCATCAGCTGGAGGTCAAAAGAGGTTTTCAAGATTACTTGACTGTAGAGACTAGGCCATCACATTGCTTTGTTCTGACCCGTTTGAGATTAGGCATAGTACACCACCTAGTTGCCTTTCCCACTACGAAAATGTGTCCGTCGACCTTATGGTCCTGTGATGGGATATCCAAACAAAGCACCAGCCATTTTTTTGCGATTTTGTAAGTTCTATTCTTTTTTAAGACGATTTTATCTGAAACCTACATTCTTAAAACTTAATGTGAGAACAACCCATGCTGCTATGAACTAATTGGTTACCCTTAATGACCCTGGATTATGTTTTTACCTTGCTTCTTTTATTCTAAAATCAATTGCTGCTAGGAGACCAATCATATTTGATAATTAATTGGAATGTTTTATGCTTCAGATATTTTATTTATAATCAAATCGCTGCTAGGAAATCAATCATGTTTGATAATTAATTGGAATGTTTTATGCTTCGGATATTTTATTTATAAACAAATTGCTGCTATGAAATGTATTGTGCATTACAATCAACTGGACTGTCATACGCAATGGATGTTTTATATATGTGTCATTTAAATTCCGTCTTTGCTTTTATGGTTGTTGCACAAACTGAATAAAGCTCTTTATACTTGACTTGACTTGAGTTTGGCAGTCTTCCTGCGGGGTGCAGTCATGGAGCCTGCAGGAAGACCGCCAAACTCGTAATCAGACCCTAACAAATCCAAGAAACTGCTCCTACTTCATAAAAATACATTTTAACAAAGGAAATTAACACTAAAATAGTTACATTAAATATTCCCACTCCAACGTAAATCATTTTTGAGAAAGTGTTATAAACTACCAGGTTGACAATTACGATTCCCACTTCAAGCTAAACCATTTTGGGTAAGGTGATGGACACTAAAGTGGTGACATTTATTATTTCACCTACAATTGAAACCAATTTTAAGGAAGGTGTTGGATCCTAACAGGGTGGTATTTATTGTGCCAGGACATCACATCACCTTCGCCCATCACAGCCTCATCAGAACTGCTGCTGCATGATGCATCCTGATGCTGGCCCTTGCATTGCAAGCCCCTCATTGACCGCATCCTCAATGACAAAGTAGGCCTCCGCATCAAAAGCCCTGTGGCTTCTTCAGAACAGGCCGGTGCTCAAAGCATCCTCAATGGAAGAGTTTGCATCACAAGCCCCCTTGTCGAAAGCATCCTTGACAATGCAGGACCTTGCATCACTGCCTTGCAGCCCCGGGAACCCATGCTGCGTGACGCATTTCCAACTAAAAGCTTGGATCTACTCGGCTGAGCAATGTATCATCGCGCTTTCCTGCAACCAGGCTTTATGGCTCTCTTGTTCAGTGGGCCAAAGTGGGCACCTATAGCCAACTCATGCTCCATAGCAGTCAGCCTGAACTTGTGACTTTGTCTCAGTCCAGCGCGACCGGATAACCACAGTTGGTGCTTTGTGGTTTTTGCGGTTATATTTACTGTTTCGCTAAAATTGCATATCTTCAATTCTACTAGTTGGATTTTTGTTGATTTGGTCTTATTTTATTTATTAACATTTCATCTTTGTTTCTCAGTTGAAGTGGGATTTTCCTTATTCTGTGTTTTCACTTTATTACTGCTTAAAGTGTTGCACAAATACTTTACACCTTGCCTCTAAGTTAAGCCTGACTGCACAGTACCAAGCTACTAGATGGTTGAGCGCATGTTAATTTGGAGTTGCTTGTGACTTCACACTGATAAGGAATGTGGTTCTTGCTTGAGTAGGGTTTCACCTCCCTCAATGAATAACCCAGTTTCTTACACTCCCCCACAGCAGTGATGCTATGATCATAGACTGCACATCTTCCACAATAACAGCACCAAGAAGCTGGTAATTATTCTTGACCAGCATTTGACATTCAAAGCCAATTTAAATTCTCTAGACTCAAATTTCTCACCTGTCAATCTCACTTTGAAATGCATGTTTTACTGAAAACCCTCCTTTTATTACCACATGTCTATTGTAATGAGTTCATCGAAAGAGTCAACAGAACCCTGCTGAATAAACTGCCAAATCTTTAGGAGCACAACTGCTAAAATATTCAATAATGCTTCCCAATGTGACCGGACAAATCCATATTAAAACTGTCACTTTCCTTCCTGTGAAAGAATAGAAATTTTAAGTTGTTAGTCTTGTTCTCAAAACCATGCACACAAGGGTTTTTAAATACCTGCCTTATGTGATCACAATCATATTAGCCTGAGACTGTTTATGTTTGCTTTAAAATTGCTATCCATATCCCCCAAGAAATAAGTCAGTTATAGCAGATACTTGTCTGTTGTCTGGTGCTATGATTTAGAGGAACAACTGCCCTCAGATTTAGAGCAAAATCCAAGATGGGTTCCTCTCCTATCGGAAGTAAAAAAACATAGGACCTATTTAGTCTTAGTCTCCCATCCTGGTATAGGGCAGTCAAGGCTGTTTACAGATCCGAGCTTGCCTGACTGGCAACTCTTTGCTGCAAAAGGAGCCCACTGGCTCCCTTCACAGCACTGAAGGTTGGTCAAGTGGGTGCCATGTTTGAAAGCCCCACTCAGCAGGTTTTTGTTTTTCAGAGAAGTCTAATTCTCAAAGTAGGAGTTTGTTTTCTCTGAACAAAAGGAGTCTGTGACGTAGTCCCAGTGTCTGTTTGGACCTGGCGGGAAGACCAAGGTGCAATGCAGGAGGTGGGTGGCAGCTGCAGGTAAGTTTTCCTTTTTTAATTAAATTATTATTTTTTAACTCCTCCCATGCTCCACCTTCCACGCTCTCCCTCCAGCGCTCCCTCATCCCGCTCCCAACCACTTTTTCTTTGTGGTGGCTGCCACTGGAGTAAATCTGCTTCTTTAGAAGAGAATGGGTGGGCTGCAGTGAGAATGCCTTGCAAAATAGGATAGAGACTCATTTTACCTTAGACAAATCATTCGGACTTCAGGAGGAAATATGTGCTGGGTACTTGAAGATCCATAGAGACTCTAGAATGCAAGTGGCCAAGGAACCCTGCATCTATTCTTCCTGCCAGTTCACATATAAGCAATCTTTATGAGGAGCTTAGCAGAAAGAAATGAATGAATACTGAATCTAGACAAATTGTAAATGTACAAGGTGCTAAAGTATACAATGTCCCAGTTTCCCAGTTTCGAGATTGTGAAATCACTTAAAAATATTAAGGCACTCGAAAATGTTCCTGCACGGAAGTGTTTGAATCTTAGTGTGACACATTTTTATAATTTTAAGGCTGACTTGATGGATTTTTATTATTTCCCCAAAAAGACAATCCACAAATTGATTTAACACTAATGTGTTATAGCAAATGTTAGGCATTTTTAGGAATGCATTTTTAAAATTTCTAGATGAAAAATAACCTACTTTACTGCAGAACATCTAAACCACTACAAAAGAAACTATCACTCTTGAGCTGAGGTTAGTTTTCGTTTCATCATCGGGCCACTTATGGCATTAGGAAGATGTGCACTTAATATTTTGAAACATTTTACATTTAAAAGCACTAAAATCCAACACAATTCACAAAATAATCCACTTTTATTGTGCATGCATTTCACCATAATGTGTCAATTTCCTGGTCTATTAGAGTGTTGTTGTTATTTGTTCATTGCTTGGCATTGAAGAATTACAGTTCAATATGAGGATTTCAGGAGTTTTTAGGTCGAATAACAGTCCACTTCAATTGTCAGGGAAGTCTCATGTTGCCAACACTTTAAAAAGTACATGAAAGAAGAAGTACAGGAAGAATAGGCATTGAGTCAGCTCCTTTTATCTATTGGATTTTATGGGTTTTTCATGTTTTACAATTGCATAGATAAGGTGTTCATCAATGCATGGCATTTCATTGATTGTCACTTTAAGTATTGATTGAGGTGGATGGTAGTCCACCGCAAGGAATAAAGCCACAAACGTATTGAGGTATAAGATAGTTTCAATACCTTAAATATGGGCTCAACCCTTCCGTAGCCTTGGCATAGAGCAGGCATGCTTAACCTAGGAAAATGTGTAAAGTACGTAAGTAAGTTAACAGTAATAAATCAGTTAAAAAGTCAAAATACAATACAATAAAAATCCAACACCCAATTTAGACAAACTGAAAAACCGTTGAATGAAATTACACCAATATAACAAAAATACAGTAAGGGGAACAGGAGATATTAATTTTAAATATTTAAGGTAAAAAGTGTTAAAAAAAAGTCAAACACCAGTCACGAGTCACTGTTCACAGGTTTCCGTAACCTAGGTAAAATTTCAGACTGACTACCATGAGCAATGGGTCGGATATACCAAGACGGTTAGACCTGGTCAAAAATGTTACCTTATGACTTTGTCTCTGAAAGGAAATTGAAATCCTCCAGCAGGGCAAGGTTACAGCAGTATCTGCTGATGTCTCTCGAAGCCTGGTAGTCACTGGATAAGGTCTTCCGAAATGCTCACGTCGTGCAGATACTATTCTTGCTTCACCCAGAAAAGATTTCCAAACTCAGAATACTGTGGGTGGGCTCACAGTGTGGCAGTGGTCGAACCGCCACCAACAGTACAACAGCCCTGTGGACCGCAGTACTCGTAATAAGGCCCAAAGTCTACTCTTTTTAAAGTCACTTTTTATAAATATGAATTGAAATCCAACTTCAGTATTGATTTGAATTTTAATGGACAATAAAAATAGTGTTTGAATGGTTCTGGTAGCTTGTCCTAAACCTGAGATAGAAGAAATTAGCTTGACGGGGGACTATTCACTCTAGCTATATGCCAACTTTAACTTCTTGCATGCACCTCTTTTAAATACTAGGTACGCTACTGTGTTGCTACAAGGCCTACTTAGGAGTGGAAGAAGGGTTCTTGCCTGTCAAAAACAATTACTTTGAAAAGTTTGCCTTTGTATTTAAAAACTACAGGAGTCAGGATACACAGTTAGGCCTGAAGCCGTGTTTTTTTGTCAGAATTGTGCAAGCATAGAGAATGACACAACATGTGCTCCAGTCCACAGGTGACATTTAACTTTTCTATGCAATTAAACAATTGGTGTATTTCCTGCATCATATACTGTGGTCTTACAGAAGAACTTAAGTATACAAATTAGGAATTATGTTTTAGGAGTCAGAGCAAATGCACTGGGGCACAGGTAGCAGTGCCCTAGTGTACAGACTACAAAACCCAGCAATACAAGTCTGCCAAAAATGGAGGCATCTATGGAAAAATAGACACTGTCTAACTTTGGCCGAGTTGATTTTGTTGATTCACATGCAGTCCGTTTGATAGACTGCAGAAACAACATGACATGGAGCTTGTAATCCGGAATCAGTGTGTGTCCTTTGATATATTTCCTTTATTGACATGAACATTTTAATTGCTGGTTAATAGTTTTTTGTTTAAGAAGTGTTTCCAGTTTGTGTTTATGGCAGGCATTGGATATTACTAATCAACTTTGTAAGATCATGGCTTTTTACAAGAGGAACCCAGGGAAAGTGAACTTTCTCTCTATTTGACCAGCTGTGTATTCTTTACTCAATCTAAACCTTTCTAACTCTCTGCTTACCTCTGATTTTATCTCTCTATGGGGAATATTATCAAGGACAGCGTTAAAATTATCGCTGCTTTAGCGCCAGAAAACTGCTGCAAAAGCGGCGATAATGGGTTTGATAATATGCTCTATGGAATTCCAATTGAAACCCATGTTAGATGTCCTTCACATCTTAGATGGGCTTCAATTGGAATTCCATAGAGCATATTATCAAACCCATTATCGCCGCTTTAGCGGCAGTTTTCTGCCGCTAAACCGGCGATAATTTTAACGCTGTGCTTGATCATATGCCCCCAAGGCAGGTAATTTTAAGGATTTCTGGGGTCTTAGCCAAGAAATATTTTTACTGTTTTGTGTGACCCTCTTGAAGTTTAACACATCATTTGCTATTGCTTGGCTTCATGAGGCCTGAGTTAACAAAAAATGGGCAATAAAATAAAAAGTTGTCCCTTACAGGGACCCCCAAACTATGTCTTGCCCGGGGCACAAAATCCTTAAGATGACACTGCGTATGCATGCACAAAACATTCTTACTGGTGCAGAGAAAATTCTGTTCCACTGACAAAAGTGAATACTATGCAATTTGCTGCAGTTTAGGCCTTTTATGTACATCATTTTCAACTCAAACTTCATCAACTGTCTTCTTCTAGGGTACCGCCTCACTCTGCTAATACAATCTGTCAGTATAGGTGCTTTAGTACCTGCTTCCATTTTGTTGTAGCCCAAGGCGTAGCTTCATTCTTTCTCGAACATCTGTGAGCAACAAGCGCAGAGCTGCCCATCTCTTGCTAAGCACCATCTCTCATAAAAAGCTAGACCTATTGACTCTGCCACTGCATCACCCGAGACTGAGAACCAAAATCATCCCGGGCAACAATTTTCAAACCGGACACACGCTGCAGGAGCCTGCGACTAGAATGGGGTCAAAGGTGCATGGTCGGTTCCTGGAAGGCGATCTGCCTTTGAAACCAACCTCCTATCTTGCCGCCCACTAGAGAAATGTAAGAATAGCACAATGGCCGGTCGGGCACTGCATAGCATTTCAAAGTTTCATCTATTGTTTTTGCTAGTTCATGTGTTACAGTTACACCTGCAACATTTAAATGACATGTTAACATTCTTAAACCTTATACTTTTTAAAGTCACGATGCTGAAAACAATCCTTGCAAAATCGCAAAAACTTTACATAATGATGCCTGAAACTAATTAGCCATTACGAGTTTTGTAATCCTGAAGTTTTAATTGCACAAACGTTATCCCTCTGCAATAAACTCTGTTATAAAATTTGATTTTTTCATCGATTGACTGTACTATCCAAAAATGTAGTGCTTCCAACTGTGATCAGATACTTTATTTCAATTTACAAGTTCTATCGTGAAGCCGAATTTAAACCAGAAGATGGCACCAAAACACTCGCAAGTATTGTGAACCGCCTGCCACTAATTAATGTTTAAAAAAAAATATATCTTTTGCTGTCTTGGCTTTATGTATGTTGGTTGATATAAAGCGTGCTGCATCTCTTTTTAACACCTAGCAACGTGATTTTGTTGTGTTTTTCTCGTTTTGAAATATAGAACATTGTTAGAAATCTGTAGGGATGTATCATTTACAAGTCAGTGGCAGCCATATTCTGCCTCATCACCCTCGCTGAAATCTTGAAAATGCTCAGCTTACGCCTCATTGTTTACGATAAATGTCTGGGAACACTTCAAAACAATATATTGCACGCAGCTATTTTATAGCTAACACTTCGAGCTTCAAATCTACAGTTCCTGCACAAGCCAGCTGTATTTTTTGTGAAAATTTAATGAGAAAAACTAGCCACTGTACTGCAATGCCCAGGAGCAAAACCTGAACACAAGATGCAAAAGTCAGCGCTCACAGGATATTATTGCATATATTTTATACATTCAGCAACCTAGGGAGTAAGTTGCAAATCGGTACAAGGAAATGTGTAATGAAAAAGGACACAACGTTTAAAAGTATAACCAATCGAACCTGAAGCCATTATTTTTCAAGTAAGGCCTATGCCTCGCTTGAAAGGCAGTCCCAAATTTAATTAAGATTTCTGACTAGCTTGACACAAGTTGAAACAGAACGGTATATGCTAGTTACTAAACAGAGCTAAAATTATTTGGCGCTGGAAAGGTGGACTTTTCCTAGCACAAAAACTGCTTTGCACCTCTTTGTGTTTTCCTTCATCAAGGGGGAATTACTTGGGCAGATCACCACAAAGACCTATAGATTTTGACACAATGCTTGAGCTAATAAATAGTCATGAAAACACAATGCCTAAAAGAAGCAGGCGCAAACAAGGGGAAATGTGTTTGTCGAAAATAGCCATCTTCTGCAATGAATCACCCCAAACTTCTGCCATGACTGTTTGTGCTAAGCTATAGATCTCAGTGCACTTTACCTTTGGCAGCCAGGGGTAAAGTGAATGTGCTCCTTCTTTCAACATGATGAAATTGGCATACCATAATTGGCATATTTAACGTACCTAAATGTCTCGAGTATATTGTGCAAAAATTACCCAGCGCCTGTAAGTTAAATGTCAAATATTTATAACAAGCCCCATTCACTGTCAAAGTTAGATTTGTGATAAATATTTTGGAAAAGGTACTGTTATTTGGTAGCTGAATAGCCCCGTTCATGAGGAGCAAACTTGCTTCCAGAGCTGAAACAATGACTTTAGGTGTGCAGAGTTGTTCTGATCCTCTGGTAGGATGACCATCTGCACTCTGCCAAGGAACTTAATTAACTTCAAAAAGGCCTATCCTGTCAAGGACAAATGTTAGTTGATGCCTGGGCAGGGACCTACTTTTTTACCCCCAGTCCATCAGGCTCCAATCCTGGTGGGAGAGAAGCTGCCCCAGGAACTGGTTTGGAGTAACCACAGTTGAGGGGTTGCTCGTTTTCCTGGCCACACCTCTGGGGTGGGCACACAGGCTCTGCACAAGTGGAGAAGGGTTTCACCATTTTGGCTTTCAGAAGAACGTAGAAGTGCGGCATTGTTTGTAGTAGGGCACACAGGAACTTTTACCTTATTGGTTATGGAGGGTCCAGGAGTCACCCCGACCCACAGACTGGTACTGGGCATATGTGTGGCACCCACCGTACCCTCCTCAGAACACTTTATGGACTTGTGGAAGAACAAGACTGACCTCATGCCTGTGACCTGAGATGAGCCTAGAAGACTGGACCATTCTCCCTTTTTTACCAAGGACAATGATATGTACTCCAAGTATCTTAAGGCTGGCTTTCCGTTAAGGATATGGGGGACACATTAAGCTGCTAGAGGCCTTTTCTGCATCTGCCCAACTGATGAGTTCCAACTGGACTTGTCTTGGCTTGTCCCTGCTGCTTGACTCTGTTGGAGTGAGTCTTGACAAGTGACAAAGTACTAAGGCAGAAATCTCTACTGGTCGAAGGTGCCAAGAGTATATGACGCTTCTATAGGTGTGAAATTCAAATTTCACCCAATCAGATTATTCCCACCAAAAGTTAATGGCTTCACCAAGACCTCGTCCAGTGGCTATCCAATGACATGGCACCCTTTTTAGTCACAGCCTGCTGCCTTGCCCCACTGAAGATTTTAGACTTCCATTTCAGACACTAAGGGCAATATGTACGAAGCATTTTTGCAGTCACAAGCAGCTCTCTTCGTAGAATTGGGCTGTTTATGATTGCAACAATTGTGTTTCTTTTGTACAAACCGCAAATTGCGATTCGGTAACAGGTTACCATTTCACAATTTGGGTTTACGACCCAATAAAGAACTGGACTTTCGAAGGGGCATGTTTAGGGCATCCCTTTCAAATATTGAATCAAATTGATATGTATTAATTATTTGCAACCTAAATCCAGTCAAAAAAACATTAATCTTTTATCCACAAAAGGGAAGGAGTTGACAAGGAACTCCTTTCCATTTGTGACTCTTAAAAACATTTTTTTAAAGTAGGCAGTAGTCCCATAGACCACTGCTTACTCTTAAAATGTGAAACTTACAAAAAAAGGCTTTATTTATTAACAATCACAAACATGGTAGTCTGCTGACCTCAACAAGCCACCATCCCTATGACTATTGCAGTTCCAATTGGGTGGCAAATTGCAATCAACCTCATTGATACAAGGAATCTGCATTTTGCAAACTGTCCTATTAGTACAGAGGTTACTTTTCAAAATACAGCACTGGTCCCAAAAATCCTGGTCATAAATTATGACTCATATTTTATGATCAGTGCTTCATACATCTGTTCCCATGTCTGAAGGTAAAACCTTTGATCCTGTAAAATCTTTTTTCTCTATCCAACCAGTGCTCCATCACAGTCAGCCTCATCTTGAACCTAGGAAACGATCAAACTCAACCAGATGACTGCATATTGTGCTTACTGCTTTTTGGTACTATTTTCACATTTAACCTTTTTAGTCATTTTCGTGTCATTTTATTTAGTATATTCTAATTGGTTTGGGATTTTTTTTTTTTGTGTCCGCCTATGACATATTTCTTCCGACTAAAAACCTCCAAGTTTCCCTTCAATCTTAGTGGTTTGCCCTCAAGAGACCTTCAAGATGACAGTATTTTGGAAAGGGGGTGTTGACTAATTTGTCTTCTCCCCAGGTGGATGTGATCATTGGACTCCTTCGACAATGTGCCAGCTCATTTCAATATTATATTTAACTGTGGGAATTTTTATATTACCCCGTTCCATTCGACCCAGTTTGTAACTGGTTTCCATAACTTAACCACATTTTAGGTCTCGCCTAGCATTGCAGGGCATTCGCTGCTCGCTTTGCGAGGCATGCATTATTCACTATAGCGTGGAAGCTCCATGGAGGCTCCACCCACTCTCCGCCCATCTTTTTGATTGGCTTACATCCTAAATGCTGCCTTCTTATTGGTTTTAGCCTTTTTAGTCCATCCTCCTGACGGCCATGTCGTCATTTGTATACTTCAGGGGCTACTGGCCCCATTACTTTAAACACTATTTTGTTCCTGTGGTTCCCCCCTCTCCTCCTGCAGTCCGTGAGTTTTCGCCCCCCCACGCACTCCCGTTTGTGCCTTTTTGCCCACCCGCACTCCCGTTTCAAATGCAACAGGACTCGCATAAATGCGAGTTCTATTGCATTGCAAATGCTTGTTTTTGAAGTAATGTGCAGTTATTTACATTTTATATGTGCAAGATGCCTCACAATGTACGCAAGCGTGCCAAAAGTCTGGCACAAGGAAAAACAGGAAGTGATGTAGATAGGAGGGTGTTTACAGTTAGCACTTAGTGATAGAGATTAGAGAAGTGCATGACGGATTTTTCCATAGAGATAGAGTTCAACTTGTTGTATTTCCATTCATCTTATAAAGCTTGTTTCAGAACATATTAAGCGAATAAATCTCAACTTTCGATACCAATTAAACTGAAATTAAGCACGGTTTCGGCAGCAGAGAGCGACGGCTGGAACACAATAATATTTGTCATCTTCCTTCCAATTTCCATGACGTGACGTGTTCTCAGCCCCGGACTCGTCGCCCCCACAGGGCAGCTTTTAAAAACAAGGCTATGTGTAAAAACCACATAAACTGTTTCCGGCCGGGATCTAGGGTCGAGCTGGTGCCAACTGGTTAAAAATCCCTGACATGCCGCCTATCAAATTAAAGTGTACTTTTAACGCAGGGTTCTGCTGCGAAAAAAAATATATTTTCGGATTTATTTGGTTTTGCAGTGAAATGAGTCCGGATCGGAGGATTAAAAAGAATTATAAAGGCTTAAATTATACTGTTTTCCGGTCGGACCCGATGTTGGTTTTCGGGGTACCCAACCCCTTCCTCTGCAGCCGGGTGCACCCCTAGTATATGGGTGGAATGATAAAATAAACAGAATTCTTGTTTTCCCGTCTGTAAAGGGAAAGAGAAGAGCTTGGTACATGTCCTGCTTGGTGGGGGCGGTTGATATTTTTCGCGTCACAGCCTGTAGCAGAGGGAGCTGCTCACCGGTGGCTTTCGTCTGGTGCTTAACTTAACCCTTCCGCGGCGCGAATCTACTGTGAGTGAATCAAAGCTGTCTGTGTCACATAGATTTGAGCAGGGCGGGCCCGGCTCAGAGAGGTTAGGTGAGCGCTGGCATGTTTTCCCATTATTTCAGCATCACAATAAGCCAAGATCAAAACTTGGGCCTTCCCACAGGCTTTCCTTGTGTGTTCTCGAAATGTTAAAGAGAACAACGTGATCCGGATCATTATCCAAACGGGGCACTGGCTGCAGCCCCCACTCACAGATCTGGCGGTACCTTGCCTTCCTTTTTAAATGCTGGCAAGGCACCCACTTAAAACCAAGACAGAATGCCCTGCTGCTGCTGCACGCTGCTCGTCTGCAGCTCAGGAGAAAAGAGTTAGAGGCTAAATTGGAATGGCAGTGCTGCTCCCACCGTGTGTGTCATGAGAAATTATCTAACAATTAATATCCCGAGACTGGGCCACCCGATGCCTGCGACCGGCGGCTGAGTAAACTGCACAGTAAGACCGCGGAGAGTCACAGGTTTGTCATCATGCCCTGCTGTTGCCCGCGGTGGCAGCGGGCGGCATAAATAAGTTTGGGCTGGGCTTTGAAATGTGGGGATTAAGAAGAGGGCCGCAGCGGAGAGCCAGATTGTTGTCTAGTGCAGGTGACCTGCAGTGCTGGGCGCAGGGCAAGGCAGAGCTCACCGACGCCATGGCCAATAATAAAATAATTAATATCAGAATGGGAGATCCGGCCTGCGCGACGCGACCCCAGGCTCACCAACGCCAGCTGAGAGGGACTCCATATGAGGCAGGCCATTGTCACACTGAGAGTGGAGTTAATGCAGCAAATATAGGTCGCATGGCAGTGTAACTGACAGGCCAGGTCCTCCTGGACAGGAAACAAGCATCCTAGGACCGGTTTCGGGCGTTCAGCCCTCATCAGCCAGGATAGCTTGACTCCAGTGGCATGGAGAATGGTTTGAATGTATGACATTGTTCTGCATTCTGTCGATCAATTGTTCTTTTTGCATTTGTCACCCCAGTGGGACGGGTATTGCCAGACGTGGGTCCTGTGCTCTCCATGCCACTGGGGTCAAGCTATCCTGGCTGATGAGGGCTGAAAGCCCGAAACCGGTCCTAGGATGATTGATTCCAGTCCAGGGAAGACCTGGCCTGGCAGTTCGGGCTGGACTGTTCCCATGAGGCACAGGGTCAAGACTGATTTGCATATGGCTGGGTCCAAACTGAAATGGCATGGTGAGCAGGAAATGATGGCTTTAGGCCCAGATCTCTGTACTGGGATGAATGTATGACATTGTTCTGCATTCTGTCCATCAATTGTTCTTTTTGCATTTATAATTGAAAGTCTGGCAGTGCAATTCCACCTCTGTCATACTTCTTCCGCAATTTTTTTCTTGTGAATCTTGAGCCCTTGGACACCCATATAAATGAGTCTATACTACCATGAAGCTTTTGTAACCAAATATTCTTAAATTGGAGGGGTATCATATTAAAAAGAAAAGTAAATTTCTGGAGTATTGCCATTTTAAATAGTTTATTCCTTCCAAATATCGTTAATATAAGGTGGGACCAACTTTAATAGCCTATTCATTTCTGACATTATTTCATGATAGTTTAATTCTGCCAATTTTCCTAATGAGTGGTCCACCCTTATGCCCAAGTATTTTATTTCCCCTTTAATCAACCTAGGGCTCTCCTCCATATTTCACACCATCACCTCAGTCCTGGAGCTGTTAGCCTCATACCCAGTCACTTTCCCAAATTCTGCGATCCGGAGGTCTAAACTTTTCAGCGTTGGTATCAGATCTTGTGTATATACAATTACGTTGTCTGCATATAAAGAAACTTTCTTTGACCAAGTACCATACGAGAATGGGGTGATCTGTTGTTCTAGTCCAATATTTTTAGCAGAAGGCTTGATGTACAAATTTAAACGCAATAGGGGGAAGGGACAACCCTGTCTAGCACCCCATGTTATCTTGAAGCTTAATGTAAGTTTTCCATTCAGCAAACTTTTTGCCGACGAATCCCTATAAATAACTCATATGTAAGCCTGGGCGAAGCACTACGCTACGCTCGTGTAGTTTGCGAAGTTCGCGCTACTTTGCACTACGCGAACTGCACGTAGCACAGTGCGAACACGCGTAGCGTAGTGTTGCGTAGTGCTGCGGTCATTTTTTGCTTGCTCGCGGTCCTCAACGTCAAGTTGGCGACCGCGAGCAAGCAAAATGACATCCCGGCGAGACTTTTTCCTTGTTCGCGATCAGCAACTGCAAGTTGGCGATCGCGAGCATGGAAAATAAACCTCCCGGCGAGATTCCCAACGCGAGGAGGTCAGGTTTCTCATTGCGAGAGGTCGCGTATGCTCGCGACCGCTCGCGATGAGAAACTACCAGTTCGCGTTGAGAAAGCTGAAGCTTGAGTAAAAATCTACTCGAGCAGCAGAAAACTACAGCTCGCACTGTGCAAGATGCCATTTTCAATGATTGCACAGTGCCGGTTGCTAGTCCGCACTGTGCAATCATTGAAAACAACATCTTGCACAGTGCGAAAATGTTACTACGCAGTTCGCGAAGTGCTACGCGTAGCTCGCGTAGTGCGAACTTCACTTTGCGTAGCTTCGCGAAGTGCTACTTCGCGAACTACGCCCACCCTTACTCATATGGCCCTACAAAACTTATTACCCGTATTATAGTGATTCAGCATGAGGTAGAGATTAGCCAATTCACCCTATCAAAAGCTTTCGTAGTGGCTAGTGTGATCACCAGAGATGTTTTACTTGCAGTTGCCAAGTCAATTGTCCCTATTAACTCATGGCTTAGATGGTGCATAAATCTCCTTTCAGGAAACCCATTTGATCTTCCACTATCAACCGACCTAATACGCTACTCAGTCTACTGTGCATTTGTGAGCAGAACTTTGATCTACTGTTATTAGATCTATCCAACTGATAATCCAACACTACCTTAAAATCTCTAGATAGAATGATCAAGAAATGAGAAGTAATCAGTTCTGTGCTCATGGTTTGTAAAGGCTCTATGTCTTCTATTTTCGGCCCATATTATACTGCCAGGGTGAACAAACTACCATATATTTTCATGGGTGCAATGGTCCATCTTCCCCTCTTATCCACTTTGCAGTCTAAAATAAAAAGTGTCTGTTCTCTTTTCAGTTAAGATAATCAATCTTTTCATGTCACACCTATTGCGGAACCCACTTCTGGTTTTTGCAGATATCTAAGCATTCAGCTTTGGATAAATGGAACTCCTGAAGAACAATGATTTGGGCTGGGGAATCCCTCAAACCTTTGTTCTCCTACTTTTGACTTTAGCCCATTAACGTTCCATGACAGGGTTTGGGATACCTTCCCACCTATCTCAATTTTTCTGTCTGTGGTGATTCATATTCTTGGAGGACTCTTAAGGTTATTGGACTCTTTTTGTTTTTTCCCACTCTGCTCCCCCTCCATTGCACCCCATACCTCTCTCATCTCCCACACCCTTCCCTGGAAAACCCTATACCTACTCTTCTTGGCTTGCATTTTGGCCCTACCAGGGATCAAGGGGAATTCAACTAAAACTAAACGACAATAAAAGTGAAGGAGTCCTAAAGAAAGTAATATATACAAAAAAGAAGACACTGGTAGCTCTGCGAGATAAGTCAAATCTCTAAAGAAAAACACAAAGAGCTACCCACCCCTAACTCTATTTCGTGGGGCATTGATTCAACCTAATCTTCATGTCTGCCTCTTTATGATCTCTCTAGTTATACATTATATTATCATCACCTGAAGGGTAGCTGGGAATTTTAACTGTGCAGTCCCTCCCAACTTTTTGAATTCATCCAATCTTTTCCCTAGCTCCCATTGCCTGTTCAATATGGTTTGTGAAATATCGGATCTGATGTTGAAGGAGAATCCCATCACAGATAGTATTCCCGCTTTCAGGCTGTATTTCAATCTTGTGCTCAATTGAATATGCAAGGAAATCCACTAAGATTCTTCATGGCTTTGTTCTGTTTGCGACCTTCATGAAGGGGTTTTGATGGGCCCTCTGTATGTCCTGCAGCAGGAACTCTGCCAAGCCTTTCCAAACACCTCTAGACTTAAGTAGATCAACTATGAAAGCTTTTATCCCCTCCTTCTCACTTCTTTCCTGTACGTTCAGTAATCTGATATTATTTTGCCTCGCGTTGTTCTTTAAGGATTCCAGTTTTTCTTGGGATTCTTTGCATTTCAACCTCAGACTATTCAAAGCTTGTCTACTTTGTGCTCTGCTCTCTCGTAGCTCTGCAACTGAGGACTCTAATGCATGTGTCCTTTAAGATAAGGACTCAAAATTATCTGCAAGCCCCTCACAGACTCCCTGAATCTCTTTCTGGTTTGCTTGGGATGTAGCATACCCATTTAGGACGTCCTCTGCAAGAGATTTCATTATCTGTTCCAAAGGGTTGGTCTGGGAATCTTTCTCAGCATGATTTTATGAGGGCAACCCTGGTTGGGGTTTTCCCTTCGAGAGGGCATAGGGTTGAGTTCTTGTCCCACTTCTCCTGGCCCCCTAGACTCTTTGCTGCTCATAGCTGCGTCTGAGTCTCTTCCCACACCTTGACCTTTGATATCATTATCTTTGGATAAAAACAGTGGTATCGGTTCAGGCTGATCAGAATTTGAGTCACTCCCCCTTGCTTCCTGCTGTTGTCTTGAACCGAAGCCCTTGGTGTGTCCCTGAACTCCTTTTCCCTTGCCGTAATGGGCATTCATTTGGGCTTGAGAATTAAGGAAACTTTTGTTTGGGGCATCTGGACATAGAGAGCCATTCTCACACTTTTTTCCTTCAACTTAAAAGATCTGAGAGAGGGGCTTATCTTTAGGGTCTTAAGTCTTGGCGGTGGGACTATCTTACCCAATCTGCAGGACTGAAAGGTCCCAAGGTCCCAAATACCTCCAGGGACTATAAGCTGGGTGCAGTCACCACTTCATCAAATGCAGAAAGATTTTTCTTGCCTTCCTTTCTAGCGTTCACTTTTACTTTTTGAGACCCGCCTCCAATTATGTCCTTGTCTAATGTTGATAAAATTGTACTTTGGGTAAGTAAAAGTCCCCACCCCACATCTCCCAGCACTCCTTAGATTGCATCTATTTGATTTTTGTGCCTTTTGTGCTTTCTCCTTCACTGGCCAGACCCCGGTTTTCTCTCATATGAGAGGTAAGATCAACTTGGAGGCTCCCTCTTTTTCCGACTCTTCTTCTCTGCTGTATAGCCTTCTGCTGATGGTTTGCTTTCTCATGCCATCTGTACTAAAACCCAGGCATGCAGAAACTGGCACCTCAACGTGCAGCCCAGGACTGGGGAGGCTATCCCCAGCATAGTTGCTTCTCCCTCTCCAGATGACCCTGGAAGTGAGCCAGTGGACTCTCTTCACTTCTGGGCAGCCCTCCTCCAGCGTTTCCCTCCAAGGCATCACTGAGACTTCCTGTTGCACAGTGGCACATTTTGGACATGCCCAGCCAACGAGCCGCTCTCTGCTTGCAACGCTAATCCCGGGCCATAGACAAGCACTCCAGGAACCTTCAAGTCTGTAGGTTAGAACTTTCACCCATTCCTTCCCTTACCTTCAACAAATTCCCGGTCACTCCATCAGCGCTTCAACTCAGTCGCATATCTCCTTCTCTCCTGGAGAGCGCGCTGGTAGTCTTTAGCTGTTCCGCATGTTCTCCCCCTAATGAAAACCTCTTGGTTGTTGTGTTATATCTTTGTTACTTGTTTGATACTGCATATGTACTATACATATTGCCTCTAAGCTAAGCCCTTATGCTCCATCCCATAGCTACTAGGGGTTTGAGCCCAGGTTCATTTTGTGACTTTAGGGGATCACACTAACCCTGATTGTGGTATTGTTGTTCTTTCTTGTGCTGGGTACTCACATCCTGCAACTAATACCCCAATTTCTTACAGTGGTAATTTCCCCAAAAACTCAAATCTAATTCGTAGGAACCCTTAGAATTTGTCATAGGGATTTGGATAGGAAAGGTAAGCCTTAAGTACAAATTCAATGCTAGAGAAGGAATAATCACCTTTGCACCATCATGTTAGGCTGCTTGGTACACACAGTAGCATTGCATAAGTACCAGCACAGGGATAATATCAGAAGCATACCAAGTATAGCAGAAATGTTTTTTGTTTCCTACTGTGCTGTGTTCTTCTGCAACACTGCACAGCAAATTTGGATGTTGCATGGCATTATGTGAAAACTTAGTAAATCTGGGCCAAAATGTTTGAGATATGGGTCATTCATGAGCTGGCCTTCCACAATTACAGGAAGTCAATTTCAAGAGGGGTATCCTTTCTGACGGAGCAGGCATTAACACTACCCTTGTTTTCACCATAATAGCTAAGGCTTTTCAATTTTACACTACTTTCAATTTTCCACTACAGCATGGGTGTTATCAACATTAGAGAGGGGGAGCGTGGTGACACTTACCTATCTGGCTGGTCTCTCAAACATGGCCAGAATCTTAGTAGAATCACCAGCCTACAATAGACACAGCTTATAACAACTGTAAAAGGCTGGCCATATCCTTGGCAGTTCCAGCACTCCCTCCAACAGCTATCTGAGAGGATTACATAGGCTATGAGCATCAGTTGTGTGTATGAGGCCAAGAGGACAATATTGTCCAATGTTTTGTGAGGCACTTGTAGGACGTGAACTACCAGTGCTCTCGCTCATTGCCTATGTGAAAAAAGCCTGTTTTACAGGTGTAAATAACTCACAGTACTGCAGTTGCATTTTACAATATATTTTACCAATCTGTATCTACAATAAGTGTCAGAAGGGCATACTTACAAAATTCTATATGTAGTTATACATTAAATACTACTAATGTTCGCATACCTACATATGGAGGTCTATGCCTCCACTGTTCCTAACTTTTTTGTGCAGAGATTACCACCCAACTAATGTTCTACTGACATATTTAGGCTAATTAAGAGATATTACCATTATTATTCATGTTATTATTATTATTAGTATTATTATTACTGTTAGTAATAATAATAATAATAATAATAATAACAATACTATTATTATTAGTAGTAGTATTCATATTAATATTATTAATAACAGTATTATATTAAGAACTGCAATATTCTATGTATAGCTATATGTTTAATTTGCATTTTCATAATGTGATTTGTATAGTTGTTCAGTTGAATTTTGCCTCAATTTTATTGTTTTATATTGTTTGAATATTTTTACAATGGTTTGGCATGGATGAGTGCAAGATCTTAATGTATATTGTTATACATTTTAGTAGTAAATATTGGAGGGACGGGATGGAGTAGTTGAAAAATTGGATATACTTATTATTAAAGGGTAGGGCTTAAGAAGAGGTTTTAATGGACAAAAAGGGGTTTAGGGAGGGTCAAACAGCAATAGAGTAGGGCAATTGCTATTGTCAAACTGGTCTTCTATAGCTACTACAGCCAAAAGACTCCAAACAGTTGAAATTGGACTCAAGTTCAGAGTAAGTCTAGCACTGCATATGGTTAGGCACTGGCACTGCAACACTATCTCATATAAATTAATTGTGGTACTGACTTATGGTATTAAAACATAATTATTCCTTTATTTTAAAATACTTTATTAACCTCTTTAAATGTAAAAAATAATGTTACATGAATATTGATCACAATTAACTAAATTACTTTTATTTAATTCTATATTGTACAGTTAATATTTCTAATAGCCAATAAAAGACTTTTTATTTTGCTTCAGCTGTGATTTTTTAAAACAATTTTTTAAAATGTAATATACATTTAAAATAATTACATTTCTAAATTAACAAATTTGTTAATGCTGTAATTTTTTATATTGGTTCATATTTAAACTACATCTTTTAAAAGTTTCCACCAAGTGTGCAGATTGTCCAGTGTAGTCATAAATTCACCACTGATGGACACCTTTTTATTGTATTTGAAGTTTCTACTATTTCAGAGGGTGGGACATGTAAGTCTACATGTTTGAGTAACTTCACGCTCGTAAATGGTGAATAGCCAAAATCAGTAAAGTTACAAAAGAGCTTAAGGATGAATGTACTTGTACTAAATCTGCACATGATTTACCTGTGTGAATAAGCCCCAGAGTTTTTACCTCAAATGCCAAATCAGCATGGTCCGTACTTAATGCAGATTGAGCTAATAATCAGGTAATGAAGAGGGTGAAATGTATCATTGGAAATTAACAAATCGAAAGATTCAGGCAATAACAAAGAAGGCTTTACCTGAATGTGAATTAGGGAATAATACTGATTGAGCTAGCTAGGGATAGTTACTTTAAAGAACAAATCAGTGTAATAGAGAGGCATTTGTGTCTCAATGCAAAACAGCATATTTTAACTCAAAGCTTTTTTTCATTTTCATTGACACTTTAATGCATTGTTTTATGTGTGTTTATTTTTATTGTCACAAGTTCAGAGTTATGGACCAGATGTATTAACCATTCTTTTGGCCATACACACTCTAACTCAGGGTTTTTGATTGCAAATATGGTTTTGCCGTTAAAGTTTGACTGACACCTAAAATAGGAAGTAGACTGTGTAGTAGTTCGCTGTTTGGAAGATGTGTTGTGGAAGTCTGTTCCAAATAGTAAATTGGTATGTAATGTATCAATGGTTTCTAACTATAATTTCAGTGGCAAACCTTTGAAAAGTTTCCTTGCCCCAAGCCGGGGTGGTACCCGTTTCTCAAAAGATAAGAGGTCCCCTTTGGACCTCTTTGTCTTCATGAATGTTAAAAAGTATAATGGAGTGTAGGCGTGGTCCAGAGCACCAGTGCCAACTATCAGTGAACCTTGTTTTTAAAAACTGTCTTACCTCTGGAATAAGGGATAATAAAAAGCTTTAAATAAAACAAAACTGTTGTGTTTTAAAAAAAATATGCTCTATGTTGAGTTGATGTTCTATAGACACAGCTATAACTGTATGAAATAGCATAATCCAATGAGTTTCCATAAAAAAATAGGCAAATATTTTGATGTTGAATGGTGGACAACGCCATCTATAGGAGCCATGCATACAAATAAAACATCAACATATAACTGCCCTTTGTACCTTCCCCAACCTCAACAAAATGTGTAAAATAAAAAGAACAATCATTCTGTAAAACAAAAAAACAATAGCTGTTTCTGCTGCAGGAATGTATCTGCCAGTAAGGGCCACCTATTAATCCTAACAGAAGTATGAAAAGATACTCTGCCCAGAAGAGACATCACAAAATGTGCATGTGGTCTTACCTGGCAATCAAAGAAAAGACCTTTGATATAGATAAAAAGTGGAAATTTGTTAGCGCATTTGGCTACAGTAGGTCAGAATTTAAACTACAATAATCAAGAAACCATCAAGAAAAAACATAATACACTGGTGAACATGCATGAGCACAGCTTGCTGGAACAAGTCCCAAAACAATGACACTACCACAACAGTTCCCTAGCACACAATTAACTGGGAACCCCAGATGCCCATTACTAGAAGATACATACCTCAAATAGCTGTCAAGCACGTCTGCAACCGTGAGTGAAATCACTCATATTACTGAACAATCATGAAGCACAAATATAATCAAACAATGAACAAATAACCAGAAACAAAATGTTAAAATGTAGCCCTTTAGCTGCTACATGTGCAGCATTCAAGCTACAGTAAAGCACATGGTTCAGGATCCACAACTACCATCAGAGATATTTGTAATAACAGATTGATGGTGAAAGAAACAGTGATGTGCAGAAGCAAATTTGTCTACATCAACATTATGCAACAGGATCCATAGAAAGTGTCATAAGGATCATGCCGCAGTGCATTCTTATACCAAGTCTAACTTACTTGCCCATCACAATACTGAACAAAGAGCTGCAAGGCAACATTCCTGCAAACCATTTCAAACATATCCTGCAACTACTGCAATTAGTTAAGTGTTAAGTGGGACATAGGCCACAAAACAAGGCAGTTGGAGTAGTAAAAGCCAAAAGATGGTGAAGCGAGTTGAACCTAAAACTGTCTAGGAGAAACCTGTCTCGCTGATGGCAAACCTGGGCTAGATACAGCTCCATACCCTGAACAGTCTTCAAGAGCATTTGTCACCGCACCAAGAGTTTCTGCAGCTCATGCTGCTCTCTATCCTTCAGGGCTCGATCCAAGAACAACCGCTTAACATATGTCAGTTCTCGAGAGGACAACGAATTAGGATCAGATAGCTACTCTCCTGAGAGAGGCAAAAGTTGCCTTCACATAGGCTATTCACAGGGTTTGGGGACCAGATCAAGAGAGAGTCAATCAGCAAAGATCAACCAGTTAGGCTCTAGTTCCTCCCTGGTTCACACCTTGATCCAGTACAGTAGGGGAATGAGGGCCACTGTGTCCATCAAATGACCAAGACCAAGCTCCGCACGCATGGAAAATGGGAGGATGGAGTGTGTAACCTGCACTACCAGTTATAAAAAGTGGTTCTCTGTGGTAAGAATCTTGCCCAGGTTTGTGTAGCCCCATGCCTCACTTCCGTGCCATAGCTGGGGCCCACAATTGAGCTAATATATTTCTAAGAGGACCCTTGGTGACTGGGAACATAGCCTATGCTCAAAACTAGAAACTACCCCACAGTTTTAATAAACTCAGATCTTTTGTCCTCAATTCACGGCTTCCAGCTGTTTTTAGTGTCAATTAGAACCACCAGAGAGGGTAAAGCCGAGGCTTTACCCAAAATGTGACTAGCCATCTTCAAAGTCTTACTGCTAGTGAACCATGGACCAACAACTATATTTAAGGACTTAGAAAAGTTTACAGACAGACAGGTCCAGGTCCCCTATGAATGAAATAAACTTGATCAGGTGTAGATCAAACCCCGAGCTATATGGGCATTAGGGACAGTATAGTCAGCGTAGAACAAGACTTGGAGGGATCTAGCTCCAACACTAGGGATGTCTGCCTAAACAGAGAAGAGAGCAGACTCCAGTCTGTTCAATACTAGTGGGGAATGACCAGGTGTTAGCAGCACCCTGTGAAAAATGCACTGAGGCGGAAGTGACAGAATGAAGGTTAGCTAAAAGGGCCACAAAATTCAGATCAACCCCCATTTTGTAGAACAAGGCCTAGAGTTCAACATGGTTAACCCTGTTGAATGCAGATGTTAAGTCCATGATAGCTAAATGGAAATATTCAGACTGGGCCCCCATGTATTTATTGATGATAAGATTGAGATTCAGGTATTGGTCAGAGGTGGACCTACCAGACCTTGAGAAAACTCGATTTTTGATCATGATCGAATCGACCCGCCATTTTGTGCTCCGCCGCCATTTTGTGTTGCCATCACTCAGGCAGCACGGCGAACAAAGTCTATTCTGCTTTTCCTGCAGCTTTGTGTCGAAATAACCCTTCTGCCTCTATTTGCAAAGCTGGTGTTAGGACTGGCCGAGTACACTCATCCCTGTCTGGTTTTTCGTATCCCCGTCTCAACTATCTGTTGGTTCACACTATTCTTTTCTGACTTTATCTTATCGTCTGGCCTTCACTGTCCTCTGCTAGCATTCTCTTGTTTCACAACTGTCCTCCAACACACACAAACGTATCTCGCCACCTGCAAGTTAGTTACAAATCTGTTAATGAATTAGTTTGAGGGAGGGGTGACAAACACGGTTGCAAGAGAGGTTTCTTCGAGTCATCTGACACTTTGTTTTCAAACCTTTTCTATTGGTTCTGTCCTCTTTTCCAACTTTTCTTATTGGCTCTTTCTTATATGTTCTGGGTGTGTATTTGGTTAATGTATATGTCACCTATGTGGTATAAAAGATTGTGCACCACGGAGTGAAGTGGCAGTCTCCTGAGAACCTACCTTGTGTACTTCTGGGATAACTGTACTAGCTGCAGCTAATAAATCCAATCTTCTAATGCCTAACAGAGTGTCCCGTGTCTCTGTATAGCTGAGCAGGAGAACCCAGGAGATTTAGGCGTACCCTGCGCCGCCAGGCCCAAAAGGTTCTGCTTCTTCAACCTGAAACCATATTGGGCATCGCTCATGATGCTATTCACCTCTGCCCAATCCAACAGTCTGTTCAGAATTCCCCTCCCAAATTCCTTTACTACCATTTCTATTAACGAGATATGGGGTTTGTTCTTGTCACCCTTCTTAAAGACTGAGACAATCACGTTTGTGGACCATGAGGGCATAGCCCCCCTCCTGAGCGGTTGCATTCAAGACCTGAGTCAAAAGAGGCCCCCAAACCTCCAAATATGTTTTGAACAGATCTGGGGGAATTCCGTCTGGTTCCTGGGCCTTACTGTAGGACAATGCCTTGATGCCCTGAGTAACTTCTTCCAAGGCAAAGATCACAGGGGCACTGGATAAAAACGGTACTGCCATCTCATTATTCCCCCCGCGCCCCTTATTGGTAAACACCTTCCAAGTGGTTGACCCACTGTTGTTCAGAAATATGATGACATATTACCAGGCCAGAGCTGTCCGCTTAGCAAGGTCTATTAACCACTTTCAGAAAGAGAGAGCTATCCCCACTCTCACATGCCTGACATAGCTCCACCCAAGCTATCACCGCAGAGTAGATTTACGAGTATCCAGGGCTTGCTTATATGCCCACGTGCATCCAGGAACCAGGCTCCTATCCCTGGGAGACTGCTTGATTGCAGCCTTCATCTGTCGCAGTGATCTCACACAGTCCCTGTTGAACCATTTTGGGTTTTGGGGGCCCATGCTGAGGGTCGTTATTGACAAGAGGTTAGAGTACCCAGGGATATATATCATCAAAGTCTTGCAAGATCTCCATTCTCCCTGCGTCTATATACAGGCAAATGGCACACTCCTGCATGCACGTGTCAAAAAGGAGGCTTTAAGGCACCGAGGATCCACCTGGGACCAGGTAAGGCTTCTATCCTGATCTACTAGAGACAGCCACCTAAAAGCCCCCCTAGCGCAGGCCGTTGGGCTGTAAGAATATCCAAGGATAAGAGCAGGGAATTGTGATCACTGAAGGGGCTGTGAAACATGTTCAAATTCAAAATAAGCAGGAACAACTGTGCAGAAACGAAAATAAAATCAATAATCAATATACAGCTCTTGCCCTTTAAGGTCCGAAAAATTACAGGATTAGGGGAGTTTACAAGTTTGTCCAGGATGAATACCAAATTATGTTAGTCCAGAATAGGACCAAGTTCACAACCCTCCTTGGAATGGGCAAAGTGCAGCCCCTTTAAAGCAAACACTTTGGTTTTGAGACATCTAGTCCCAGGGGTGAGTCACACTGGTGACAAAAAAAGTCCCCCATGAGCATAATTTGTTCCCTCCTGTTCCTCTCTCTCGCAATGCATTCAGGGCCAAATTAAGACGGGAGAAATAGGTATCTATGTCATGCCCCACCCTGACATTATAGAAATTAATTAAGGCTAACAGAGTGGAGTCCAGCAATGAGAGCAACAATCCCTGCATCATCTGGGTCTACTAGCACATGTTAAACATATATCCACTCAGCTCAACTGCAATAAACGTGATCAAACCCTTCCCCCAAGCTCTCCCAGCCACCGAGGACTCTGCTGAAGAAAACATGAAGTGTAACCTTCCACGAAAAAGTTGGCCTTAACCTCCCAAGTTTCTTGGAGGCAGAACAATCAATAGGTTTTCACCAACTACAACCAGCTAGGGCAAAACCACTTGTTCCATGACTGGAGATTTCACCTAGTAGAAGATACTGGACTAGCTACTGAAGAAGTAAGGAAGGCCAGAGATGGCAGGTGGGAATCATGGGAGCCCAGTCAGGTGCACAACTCCAAGTCACTCAGGGGGGAAATCTGTTTGAGATGCACAAGGGAGGGGGCTGCCTGTATGCTACATGTACACTAGTTAGTGGAGCCCTACCTTTCGGACCTAAGACACAGGGGGACAGCTGACCGTTTCAGGCCTATAGGAAAACCTCAAGAGTAGAGTAACTATACCGGGCAGGTCATATATCCTCTGGAAGGGGAGGGCAGACAAGAGATCTGCCGCGATCTGGGAATTATTAAAATTAACCACCACACAATCCCCCTCCCATAATTTCCTGTCTTATCCAACACAACTAACTCTCTGGGCCATTATGATGGATTCCACAACCCCCCAACCTCTACGAGTGTACAACTTTAGCCAGTGCATGACCTTGTTTCTAAGCTCAGGGTAGGTTTCAGCAGGTAGGTTGGAGCAAGGTGGAACAGTACCTATGACAACAACATATGGAATCGCATCAGGTGGCAAATTAAGCACATCATCAGGATTAATAGAAAGCGATGGAGCCAGAATACTTGACCTGGCCTCCTTGCTAGAAGCACCGCAACAGGCGTGCCACTGGTGCTAGGATCCATGACAAGGGGACCAGGGTTAGTGAAACTCAATTCTGCATTTGGTGGAATCTGCACCTGATGCGACCCCCTCCCCAGGCTTATGTGAATCAGAATCTCCACACACTGTCCTCAATGTGGGTGAGTCTACACAAAATGGGATCAAGCTTCTCGTTTAGAAATGTCTTGAGCTCAGTTAGTAGCTCCCTGCTAGAAAATAGGTCTTCCTCAACACAAATCAGTTTGAGCTGACACATTGACCTGGGACTTATGCTGGGTTGTGATGAGAACTCACCTTTTCCACTTGTGTCTAGGACTAGCCACTGGGGAAAAAGGGGTAGGGAACTGAGTATGTCCCAACACAACCACCCACGGCCCTCTCCTTGAAAAACCTGGACATTTGAACTGTGGGGCATCCCTGGGCCCTTCTAGGGTCAGACGAGCAAGGGATGAGTAGTGGGAGGCTGCCCCTGGATAAGGAGAGCCTTCTTTCTGCCAGCTCAGTTCCTTTAGATGCCACCTCCACCGCAGGCTTGAGGAATCCCTCTATGGTAGAGATATGAGATGGGGCAGGCAGGGCAGCACCTTAGTGGAAGACCCTTTCTTTTTCCCCATGCTTGTTGCTCTATTAAGTATCTTCATACCCTCCTGGGTAAAAATTGTTTTTATAAAATTTTTTTTAAATATGGGCATAAACAGGTGGACACATCCCATTGAATAATTTACAAAAATTATTGGTGGGCAGGTCACACCTCAAAATTATGGTACCAAACTGTCAATTATTATGTAACAAATCAGGGTCTTTTCATATTCAGTCAAAATTCTGCCACTTCTTATCTACAGTGAAAGTGGATCATAGGAGCTCATTTTTCTATTTCTATTTCAGGATTTGGTGAAGCGCAACAGCTACCCCGGCAAAGGGGTGTCCCGGCGCTAAGAACAGGCGCGCAAACTGAGGATAGAGGGGGAGGGGGGAAGCTAGGGAGCGGGGAATAGGTGAGTCTTAATTGCTTTGCGAAAGGCAGGGAGGGAGTCAATGGAGCGAATGCTAAGGGGGAGATCGTTCCACAGTGTGGGGGCAAGGACGCTGAAGGAGCGGCCTCCAGTTCGGCAGAGTCGAATCCTAGGGATTGTCAGGAGGAGTTGGTTGGCAGAGCGTAAAGCACGGCCAGGAACGTAAGGTTGGGCAAGGCTACGAAGCAGAGGGGGATTTCCTTGTTTCACGATCTTAAAGATCGTGACTAAGGCCTTGAATTTGATTCGGCGATCCACGGGCAGCCAGTGGAGCTTACGGATGGTAGCTCAGGCTGAACATCTGCGTGGGAGGCCAACCAGCGTTCTGGCTGCCGCATTTTGTATGCGTTGGAACCTAGCGGTATCCGCTTTATTAGCTCCCAAAAGGAGGACGTTAGCGTAGTCCAGGCGCGATAGAATGGTGGCCTGGACGATAAGCTGGCGGGCCTTAGAATCGAAGAGCCCAAGTATGGGCCTGAGGTTCCTTAAAAGGCCTATGCAGGTGGCGGCCACCTTTTTGGTGTGGGACTGGAAGCTAAGGTTGGCATCAACCCAGACTCCCAGATTTTTGACACAATTTTTGGGGAGTGGAGTGGCGCCTAGGGATGACGGCCACCAGTGCTCGTTCCAAAGGCTGGTGTTACGGCCTAGGAGGAGCACCTCGGTTTTCCCGGCGTTGAGTTGGAGGTAGTTGTCCGTCATCCATCGGGCCACAGCAGTCATACCCTCTTTAAAGTTGGATGCCACGAGGGATGGGCTTTCCTAAAGGGTGACAACCAGCTGGGTGTCGTCCGCGTACGAGACCAGCGTGAGCCCCCACTCTCTAGCCACGTCCGTGAGTGGCTGATCTGCTGTCAATTTTACTAGTTAGCTTAATCAGAAACCTGGTCCTTTCGCAGATGTTCTGCTTTGAGGCTCTCTGTCTAACCTTCCAGGCAAACATGGTAATTTCAGCTCCCACCTTTTACTTGATTCCCCACTCCACACCTCCACTGAGGGAGCACAATTATTTTTCCATCCCATTGCTATTTGTCCCTTGGATAGTAGCAGGGCAAATTCAACAAACTGATTCACTAATTTGTGAGACCCGATCCCGGAAGAAAATCCAGAAGGGAGACCCTCAGGCTCAGGTCAGTAAAATGTGCTATTTATTTTTATTTATTTAATTTATTTACAGTGTTTTTCTATATGCTTCTTCACCAAGTGGTATTCGTGGGCCTTATACTACACCAACAGTTTCATATTACATAACATAATACGCATACCAATTAAACCAATTTCATCAGAATCAGAATCATAAAACAGGAGGAGGGGGTTGGAGGTTGTGAGGTACGAGTATAATTATTAGCACTGTGATGAAAGATTAAAGAGGTTGGTTGATGCAACTACTGAGTGAGGGGGCAGAGAATTAAAGGGAAGGGGATAGAACTGTTAAGTATTGACCAATGACTTAAGTCTTAAGTTGCTTTCTGAAGGACAGATGTCAGGTGCCTGTCTAAAGGAATTGGTTAAGGAGTTCTAAAACATGAGAGCAGCATCAGAGAAAGGTTGTATTTGAGTTATACATGTCTTGAAATTCAGAGGATCTAGTAGTAGGTTTGAGTAGGAGGGCTGTGTTCTTAAATATTTTTATATTATCTCAATATTGCATATTAAATATTTCAGCAAAGTACAAGTTCAGTTTTGTAAACTTGCTGTGCTCTCTTCAATAATAACTTATTATATTGCATCATATTATTGGAATCTGGATTTAGATTAATTTGCTACTATATAAGAGTCATTAAATAATTATCTGATCTGATTTTTTTTTGAGTCATGTATATAATAAAATATGTTTTGGGATAAAGCTTACATTATTGAGATCCACAATTCTAACTATATATGTGATTGACTGGAGGCCCCAGGCAATATAAACCGCTACCAAACAAAGTACAATCGTTTATCAGGTCTTCCTGTGTTACCACACTTCAATTTTTTATCAATGGCATAATTTTATCTAAACAGTTTTTCATGATGGGCTGAACTGAAGGATCTGACGTTGATTCACCAAATTTACCTTGGAGCTCTAGAGCATTAGATGTGATTTCCAATGTAATGGTACAGTTGGAATCAATCCAATATACTTTTATTAGGAACTTTGTACAGTATTCTCCAAGGTGCCATCTTTTTTCTTAAAGCCAAACACTACACGTACATTTTTGGAGAGATTAATTTTTTTTCATTTATTTGGTAATTGGTTAAAGAAAGTAGACTTATATGAGGTATTATATGGGTCCAGAGAGAATAAACCAAACATCCATGGGGCAAGGTCACTTCCTTGTTTTAAGCCTTTTGATAATTCCCAAGGATAGATGATGTTCTACCCCCAAACGTAACCATCTCTACATGTCAGTATGCAACTGCATAACAAAATATGCCAAGTCATCACTGATATCTCAAGTGCATTTCTGCTTTCATTTGTAGAACAAATGACTTTATCTTATGAGTAGGCCCAGGCGTAATTGTTAATTCCTCTTGCAGAATTGGAGACATTTGGTGAATCTGCCTTACTCTTGTAACAAGGAATTCCTGCGCAATTCTGTCAATCACCGCGTGGCAGATCTTTATTCTGGTTTGAGCAACGCGATCGATAATCAATGCAAGGCTCCAGAAAGGGAGCTGGCAAGCGATATTTGGCATCCCCTAGCACGGTTTCTGGTCGCTAGGAAAACTTCCTGCATGATTTTCTAATGTGGGTAGTTGCGGTCAGAGGGCTGCTCTTAAATAGATTTTCAACTCCAGAAGCTGCAAAATCATCTGGCAGCGCACTTGTGCACCACGTTGCGCCGCTTGTGCTTATTCTTCAGTGCAGAACACAACATGCAATTTACTGCCTGTTGGCGGGACGCTGCGGATTTCTGCGGAGTGGAATTCTGTGAATTCTGCCCAGGTCTACTTATGAGGTGTTAACCTCTATAAGGCATGTATAGCCTGAAGCCTCTGCGCAGTAGTCTATTTTCTGTACCATCAAATCAAGGGTCATATTGTTATCACTGGTAGGCTGTATTTTACTAAGGAATGTTTGAATCATAGATAAATCAAAGAAAATATTCCTTTCACTTCAACACATTCTTGCTAGTTTTTCCACAAAATGTTGTCTTTAGTTTTTGAATACATATGCTCTTCCTTTTTGTAGAACACTCTATGATCAGTCCAACCTACCATTCTTGTACCAGAGAGATATTATTAGTGTTTATTACTAAGCGATACCAAAGGGGATGATGGATGGAGCGTTAGAGCAAATCAACCGGTCCTAGGATGCTTGTTTCCAGTCCAGGGAGGACCTGGCTTGGCAGTTCGGGCTGGACTGTTCCCATGGGGCACAGGGTCAAGACTGATTTGCATATGGCTGGGTACAAACTGGAATTGCATGGTGAGCAAAAAAATGATGGATTTAGGCCCAGATTTCTGTACTGGGGTGAATGTATGACATTGTTCTGCATTCTGTTTATCAACTGTTGTTTTTGCATAGTGCTTATTACTCTCATCTATGCAGGCATAAAAAATGTTTCCAGACATTTGAGCTGATTTAAATGTATGTATTGGGAGTCCAGTTGGGAATTTAGCATTTCTCAGTGTAGAAATGTGTATATTAATATGGTGCAAGCTTGTAATAATACTAATAAACATATTATTGAGTGTTCATTGTATGTATTGATTTTGAAATATTTTGCCAGATTATCTTTCCAGACTGACTGAAATATATCAATTTTGTTTGCATTATAGTGTCTCTATTTTCCATTTTTTCAGGATGACAATGGCTTTGAATAACTCCATTAACAAATGGGCAATAAAACTCCAGACTGAATCTAATCCAACAGGGCTCAAGCAAATGTGATCTAATGAGTTCTAGCTCCATTCTGAAGTTTCATTAACATTTTAAGTTATTTGCTTTGCTTTCAATTTCAAAATTTCTTCTGAAGTCATGTTTGCGCCAAAGTCAAGTTTGATCATCAATTATATCTAGCTATACAGATATTTTAGAATATTTATATATTGTCAGCATCAACCTAGAATATTTGATAATAGAAAAGTGTAATTTATTTTTGTACCACAGAATTTGACGTATTTGATTATTTGCTTAAATTTCATCAATCATAATCTTTGATCACGATACATACGTTGTATCACATACACGAGAACAAGATGTTATCCCTGGCCTAGAGACTGATGTCCACTAACTCTAATTTTAGAATATCTTTGCCTCTCCACATATTCATATAGTCACAATATCAACATTCAAATCAACCATATACAATAGATGATTTGATTAGACATTCTTAATTTCCACATGGCAAAATGTCCTGGCTAATTCCTTTAGAATTCCTTTGGAAGCTGGTTATATTTTACAATTTACAATTTAAAATATATCCAGTACTATTTAAATACTGCAATGTTGCTCATTAAAGCTGGGATAGGCCTATTTTGATTTCATATAATGAGGACCTTGTGAGTAGAAAAGGGTGTTGTCCTCTCAAATCTGATTTTGTGTTTCAGAGCTACTGTAAAGGCTTAAGTGGAGAGGACAAAGTGAAGGAATTCAGGTAGAAGGCTGTGGTTTGTTTACCCTTCTATATTTAATTTCTTGGGGAATATAACATAAAGATTGTTTGACCATTGAGCCCTATTGGACTGTGACTATTTACATGTTACAAATGCATTGAAAACATCATCACTGTGGGTCACTCATCAGAAGATGAGTCCTGTCTACATTGTCAAATGTTTTATTTAAATCGAAGCTAAATATGCATATTGGTGTTTAACCATGGAAAGTGCGCCTTATGATATCTCTAATTTATTTGACCCTTTTAGATCGGCTTTCTTATAATACTTTCGAACCTAGAAGTCCGCAGATAGGTCAGGGGATTGTAGATTTGTTGCTTTATTTCCTCCGTTAGGAACAAAATTATCCTAGACATTTTAAAAACGAAATTAAAGTAATTTGTTGATGTAAAGGCTGAATACATTTAAATAACTTGGTCCACTCTGAACAACCCATTTGAAATGTTCCATCAGAAGGCTGCCTGGACTCTGGAATTTCCTTTGATGCATAGAGAACGTTACTTCTGATATTTCTCTGTTTATTATATATCTCCATTACCATGCTCTGTTTTTTTTATTTACTTGTATGTAGAATTTACTGCTGATTTAAAATGGGTTCACTTGAAGCTTAATCTGTTGGCACTTTTAGTGAGAGAACATTTTACAAAAGTGTTGGTTTATGGATTTTTCATTTTAACTGAAAAAAAGCTTATTATTGATTGATTGTAGATGTGTCACTTGTTTCTCTCTCACCTTAGATTGCATCCCAGTTGTCATTTACACTTCTAGAAATATAGTTCGCATATAAAGTATTCTGCAGGCAAAGAGCACTGCTTTTCACCTTATTGCCAATTATTTGCTATTATCAGAAGAGTCCATGCATAGCCAGTGTTTGTCTTAATTTAATTTTTATATGGAAAGCATAAATCTTTTCAAGGTATGAAAGGTCTACTATTTTATTCATTCAACAGTCTCGTTTCTGAACTCAAAAGAGCCTCACACATTTTGCTGTCCTTTGCTGGCTCCTGTGACTTATCGTGCATTTGTGGAAACTGACATTACAACGCCAGAGTAGGTGATGAGCTTACTGTCCCGATGAAGGTCATCTGTGTGTTGGTCTACATCTGGATGGAAAGGCAAAAAGTAGAAGCTTAACACACAGTGAAATAATCAAAGTCACATTCTTAAGATCCTCTCATGGGGCGTGGTTAGGCGCCGTGCGTGATGGCCGCCTGAATTGGAAGCACCGCCGCACGGGCAAAAACTTTTCGATCCGCGAGTGCGATATTTCGCACCTTTTGAATGCGGAAATTATGGAAATAAAGATCGGAAGTTGCCGCGAGTAAGCTGAAGGGTTTTATATGTCCTGAGCGCGTCGCGCACACCTCTATTTCTGCATTTCTCTTCTTCTCCTCAGAGTGCCCGCTATTTTGAATGCATTGCATTCTTTCATAACGCGCTCACAGGAATAATTACAACAGACTTTTCTCTTCAATGAATCCATCAACAGCTGGCAGCTCTACACAGTAAGGAGACCTTTGCCTTTACCTTCAGTCATTCAATGTTATATTATTTTCCTCAGATCACTACGTCAGCATACCTTTCCAGCTGGCTAAAAATATAACATGCAAATTGGTCTTCTGTTCATTATGCCATCTCATCAACGGCTCTTAGTATTTTGAACCATTTTGCACCATGGAAAAGCAAAAATAACCAGCTTGTGTGTTTCTCATGCTTCAATAACATAATTTTCCATCATTCAACTGAACTTTCTCTGTTATATATTCAACGTATCGATTTTTGTTATGCTGTGCAAGCTCCTCTAGATGAAAATGACTCTTGTTTCTATCTCTGCTGCAATGATTATTTTTCTTAGCACCAAGGATCTATAACTTTGTGCATTTTTGTCACTCTCGCGCTTCGCAGGACCCGCATTATTACCTGGAGGAGAGTGGGTTGTGGGGATTGCTCCTTTTCCCTGCCTTGTTCTGCGTCCATGTTCCCCATTGTGGATTGTAACGCCATCTAATAGGCCTGTGGACTATTACCTCTTTATGGGAAAGTTGCGTAGTCCAAAGTTTGTTTTCATCCCCTCTAAATGCCCTCCCGCGGCAACGAGTTCACCCTCCTCCGTTACAGACTCTCCTTCTAACGCAGACCTAATGGCGGGAGTTTCTTCAAATCGTCCTCCGTCGGCGCAAACATCGACTGGTAAGGCTTCTTCACCCACTACTTCTTCTAAGCGCCGGAAGCACGATCCTCCCTCTCCATATAAGACGACACCCCCTGTCTCTCTGGAGCTTCTCCTGGATGAGATCCGTGCTTTGCGGCCATTTGTTGAAGAAACCAATCACAAGATGCAATCTCTTGAGGAGAAATGGTCCGCTATGGAGAACAGAGTGTCGTTGATGGAGCAGCAAGTTACAGATATTCCAGCTAATAAGCAGCGAATTTCCTCCTTGGAGAAGTCGGTCCTCGCTCTTCAGCAACACACCGAGGATTTAGAAAATCGAAATAGAAGGAATAACCTTCGCGTTTATGGTCTGCCGGAATCTTTGGAAGGAGACAATCCTGTCTCGTTTTTCACCTCCTTTCTTCCGAAACTTCTGGATATGCCATCAACCACTTCTCTCAGTATCCAGAGGGCGCACAGACTAGGCCTTCGCACATCTTCCTCGACCAAGCCACGTGGAGTCATCATCCTCTTTTTGAAATTTACAGATCTTCTTTCGGTCCTTTCGGCTGCTAGATCCAAACGTCAGATCTCCTGGATGGGTCAGAGGATGTTTCTCTCACAAGACGTCTCCAATGCTACTGTGACCAGAAGGAAGGAGTTTCTGAGTCTTCGAACTCCTCTTCGCTCTTTGGGCGCTAGATATGGTTTATTCCATCCATGTCTTTTCAAAGTCACATACCAAAATCAAACGTGGACTTTTCAGAATCCTGCAGAACTTAAAAACGTTATTTATATTCACGCTATCAACGGCATGGACACTTCCACCTCTTCTAATGGTTGATCGTATAACCTTCTTTCCTTACAGGTCTCGGGTTCCTGAATTCCCATTTCTTGCCTTCGGTTTCATTACAGTTGTATTGTTTTATGTTATATTAGTTGTCTTAGTGTAATGTTCCTCTCAGGCTTTGCCTCTTTTCTGGTTTTTATTTTTTAGACATCACATCACTGTTCTTAGGTCTCATTATTTTTTCTTTTTTTTCTCTTTATATATTTAAGGATTGCTGACTATTTTTTACTCCTTTTAATTCTTTCTGTGTTAATTGGTTTTCTTTGTTTTATTCTAATAGGTTGCCTGGGTTCAGTTCATTTTGTCGCCTCCCTCTCTGCGTTTTTCCCTGTCCTGGTGTGGTTCGGACTCCCGCATACGGGGGGCTCGTCTTGTTGAGTGTCGCCATTGCCCCACCGTTCTCTGTTCCCCTTCCCCCTTAGGTATGTTGTCTTCAGTCATCCTTTTTGGATATGTACTGTCTCTTCTTGTTTTTCCCTCTCCCTTCCTCTCCCCTGTCATCCCTTCTGTCCCTTTTATTTATTGGTTGTACCTTTCCCCCCTCTTTTGTTCCTTCTCATTATTTTTTCTCTTTTGTGTTCTTATGTTTCCCTTTTTAAATTCTCTTTTCTCCCACCCTCTCTTCTCTTGTATTTATTGGCATTCTTCTCTTACTTCTTGTCCTTATGGCTTTTCTTTTTCTATTACATTTTTACTGTTTTCACCTTCAAAGTTATTTCATGGAATGTAAAAGGTTTTATTAATCCTATTAAGCGACAGAGAATACTTTCCCACCTGGCTTCTTATAATCCTGATTTAGTCCTTTTACAAGAAACTCATCTTACTGAAGTCGAGTCGCTTAAGTTGAAAAGGGGCTGGGTGGGTACGGTCTTATTCTCCCCATCTTCCAATAAAAAAAATGGGTGTTGCTATTTTATGCCACAAGAAACTAAAATGTAAGGTTGTATCCCAGGATACCGACACTGAAGGTCGATGGGTACTAGCTAAGTTATTAATTAATTCTGTATCTTTAACTGTTTTTAACGTTTATGGTCCTACTCAACCTGATTGTAATTTCTGGCCTTTAATTACCACAAAATGTTTCCAACACAGAGATACCATGTTTATTTTAGGTGGTGATTGTAACCAGATTGTTGATCCGTTTCTTGATCGCAAATCATCTGTTCGCTTTATACCTCACAAAGCCCATAATCAATTCCTTGACACTATTTCACAATCACATCTCATTGACTCATGGAGACTCTCACATCCTGATACCCTAGACTACTCCTTTTTCTCTCCCCCTCATGCTTCTCTTTCGCGTCTTGATTACATTTTTCTCTCTCAACCCCTTTCCCATAATCTCTTATCCTCTTCTATCGAACCCATAGTTATTTCTGACCATGCTCCTATTGTAACAGACCTTGATCTCCTCCCTTCACATCATAAATCCTCTCGCTGGCGGTTTAATAACTCTCTTCTTACGGACCCTCTTTTCTCCTCTTCTTTTCTTTCCTTTGCCAAGGAATTCTTTTTACTTAATTCTGATCCTTCTCTGTCCCCCCATCTTATCTGGGATTCTTTTAAGGTGACGGCACAAGGGTTCATTATTGATTTTGTTTCTAAAAAAAAGAAACTCTTTCTTAACAAGTGGAAAGGTTTGTTGGCTCATATTAAGTCCTTAGAACATAGATTTTACACCTCCTCTAACAATTCTGTCTTACCAGATCTCATACGTGCTAAACTTGATTTTAACAAAACTACTACTGATAATGCCTCTTCGGTTCTTCTTCGGAGTAGTGCCCATTACTATGGTGGTCACAACAAATCGGGTAAACTTTTAGCTAACTATCTCAAATCGCGTAAGGAGCGTACTTCTATAGATTCTATTTATTCTTCAGATAATCTACTTGTACACAAAGAGCAAGATATACTTACCCAATTCCAGCTTTTTTATCAATCCCTTTATACACCCGAATCTCCTCCCTCCGCCTCTCTTATTCAATCCTATTTTGAGAAGCTTCCTGCCCCTTCTACCTCTCATCTCAATTTTCTCGGCCTTGAGCATGAACTTTCCCTTACTGAACTTGATAGCGCCTTAAAGACTCTTACTAAAGGTAAATCGCCGGGACCTGATGGTTTCTCTGTCGAATTCTACATGCATTTTTCTGATCTTTTACTCCCTAAACTTTTAATACTCTTTCAATCATTCTTTCTTTCTGGCAGGGCGGCAGGCACTTTCCATGAGGCTACGATTTGCCTTATTCCCAAGGAGGGTCGTGACCCTCAATTTTGTAAAAATTACAGACCGATATCTTTATTAAATGTGGACTATTATTTGCTAAATTGCTCGCTCTACGTTTGGATCCTCTTATGCCCCATCTCATTGGTAAGGAACAATGTGGTTTTGTTAAAGGTAGACTTACCTCGGACAACTCTCGTCTTTTCCTTAACTTTTTAAATAAAGTCTCATCTCTTTCCATCCCTCTAGCTGCTATTTCTGTTGAAGCTGAGAAGGCATTTGACAGAGTGGATTTGTCCTTTCTGTTTGCTGCTTTACGCTGGCATGGCTTTGGTCCTAAATTCATCTCCCTCATTTCCTTACTTTATTCGGCCCCCAAAGCTTCTGTTCTAGTTAACGGTCACTTATCCTCTTATTTTCCTCTCCAGCGCGGTGTCCGTCAAGGCTGTCCTTTATCTCCGCTTCTCTTCGTTCTTGCCCATGAACCCTTTTTGACGTCTATTCAGAATAACGTATCCATTTCTGGTTTTCTGTATGGTAATAATCAATTGAAACTCTCTGCATATGCTGACGATATCCTTTTATTTATCTCTGCCCCCGAAACATCTATTCCCGCCTTACTATTTGAATTTAATTCCTTTTACAAGTCTCTGGTTACAAGATTAACTCTGATAAAACGGAGATTCTCCCCCTTACAAAATTCTGTCTCCCTCATCATTTTTCCTCTACTGGTTTTGCCTGGAATTCCTCAAAAATTAAATTCCTGTGTATATGGTTCTCTAATTCCATTCCCTCATCCATTCAATTGAATATGTCTACAGTCCTCTCCCGTAGTGATAAATCACTATCCTCTTGGAATCCTCTTTATCTCTCGTGGTGGGGTCGGCTCGATTCGATTAAGATGATAATATCCCCCATTCTTATATATACCTTTTCCATGCTCCCTGTACACATCCCCGATATTCACTTTAAACGCATTGACTCCTGTCTTTCAAGGTTCCTATGGAATCATAAAAAGCCTTAGCTTCTCTTCGTAAACCGAAATTGAATGGTGGAGTCAACTTCCCAGACTTTCGTCTCTATCATAAAGCCTTTTCTCTACGTCAAGCCTCCAGATGTCTTACATCAGTACCTTCTCCTTTTGCTCCTCTTTGGCTTTCTATAGAACGCATGCTACTTTCACCTTTTTCTCTCCATGAAGTTATACATTTCCCTACCAAAAATCCATATACTTCTCTTCCCTTATTCAGATATACCTCTTCCCTTCTAAGCTCCTTGGTCCGATCTGCTCCAATTACTCGTGAATCCTTTTTGGAGGCCCCCATTTGGCATAATTCGCTCATTCTCCTAAACAATAGACCTATCTGTTGGACTTCTTGGAGATCAAAGGGTCTCATATGGGTTAAGCAACTCTTTGATGGACTTCTTTCTAGCTCATTTCCTCGATTTTGACTCTTATTTCAGTGTCCTCAATCCTTTTTACACAAGTTCACTGTTCTCATGGCTCTTATTCTCGACGTTTACTATTCCCTTCCTCCCTCATCTTCTCCTATTTCTCAATCTCCTCTTCTTCAAATTTTGTTTACCTTCCCTAAAGCTTCTCTTATTTATAAATTTTTCTCATCTCCCAATCCAAACCGTGTTAAATCTAAACTGGAACTTGCTTGGGAGTTAGATCTGGGATGTGATTGGTCTGTTGCTCTTTGGGATAAAATCTGGTCCAGATCTCTAAAAATTTCTCGCTCTGCTTCTTTGACCCAATCTTTGTTTTTTCTATATCACAGACTGTATCTCTCCCCAGTTTCTATTTCTCGCTTTTCTCTCGCTAAAGATTCTAATTGTTGGACCTGTGGCTCCCCTGATGCTGACCTTCTCCATCTTTTCTTTCTATGCCCTCCTGTTGCTACATTGTGGGATGAAGTTTGGTCCTATATCTCTCGTCTATTTGCTATATCTATTCCCTATTCTATACCTCTTCTCTTTATAGGTAGTCTTTCTGATTCCTTAGATCTCCCCCCACATTGCTCTGGTCTATTAGACCTTATGCTTGCTCTGGCATTCCAACACATATCTTTAAACTGGAAAACTCTCAACAAGCTTTCTATACAATGTTGGTGGAACTCTCTTTGTCACCATCATAGACTTGATGTGGCATTTGCCGCCTCCTCCACTCCCACTCTCAATAGAGATCTATTCTGGTTACCCCTCACAACATACCTTGATCGCATGGCCTCGAAAAACATCTCACATTTCTCCTCTGAGAATTTTAAACCTCCATGAATGGTATTTGCTCTGCCCTCCTTCTCTTAATTTTTCATATGTCTCCCATTACTCCTACATTCAACTGATTAATATATTTTTGATTTTCTTATTTGCCTATTCAGTATTCCCTATTTTCTTCCTATTTCTTCTGTAATGTTTTCATTCCCTCTTTCCTTTTACTTCTCCCCCTTTTTGTTTCCCTTCTCTCTTTTCTTCCCTTCTTACCTATAAAAGTTTATAAAATGCTTTTTGTCTTTTTGCTAGATGGTATTAACCTATTGTCATCTTAGTTAAGTACTGAAAATATTATTTGCAATGGTTGGTATCTCTCTGTTTTAATAATGTTCTCAATAAAGCATTTCAAACTTAAAAGATCCTCTCATTGGGCCCCATTCACAAAAGTCATCTGATACAAAATCCTAACTTTACGACTTTCAGTATTCACAAAAGGCATTTAGTTGTAGTCAATCAATCAATCATTGGCATTTGTAAAGCGCGCTACTCACCCGGAAGGGTCTCAAGGCGCTAGGGGGGGGGGGCTAATGCTCGAACAGCCAGGTCTTGAGCTGCCTTCTGAAGGAGAGTTGGTCCTGTGTAGAGCGAAGATGGCTGGGAAGAGAGTTCCAGGTCTTTGCTGCAAGGTAGGAGAATGACTTGCCTCCCGCGGTGGCTCTGCGGATGCGGGGGATGGCTGCAAGGGCTTGTCCAGTCGATCGTAGGTTGCGAGTGGGTACGTAGAAGGAGACGCGGTGGTTGATGAGCTTGGGGCCTTGGTTGTGAAGGGCTTTGTGTGCGTGGGTGAGGAGTCTGAATGTGATTCTTTTGCTTACTGGGAGCCAGTGAAGCTTTTTCAGATGGCCGGAGATGTGGTGGTGGCGCGGGACGTCCAGGATGAGGCGTGCGGCTGCGTTCTGGATACGTTGGAGTTTCTTCTGTATTTTGACCGTGGTGCCTGCGTAGAGGGTGTTGCCGTAGTCCAGGTGGCTGGTGACGAGGGCGTGGGTGATGGTTTTCCTGGTGTCGGTGGAGATCCAGCGGAAGATCTTGCGGAGCATGTGTAGGGTGTTGAAGCATGACGAGGTGACTGCGTTGACTTGTCTGGTCATGGAGAGGGAGGAGTCCAGGATGAAGCCGAGGTTGCGGGCGTGGTCGGTGGGTTGGGGAGTGCTGCCTACTGCGGGGGGCCACCAGGAGTCGTCCCATGAGGTTGAAGTCGGGCCTAGGATGAGGACCTCCGTCTTGTCGGTGTTGAGTTTAAGCCGGCTGTCCGTCATCCAGTCACCGACTTCCTTCATTCCTTCGTGCAGTCTGGTTCTAGCGGAGGATGGGTTGTTGGTGAGAGAGAGGATGAGTTGTGTGTCGTCTGCGTAGGAGATGAGGCTGAGTCCATGTTTGCATGCGATGTTTGCCAGGGGGGTCATGTAGATATTGAAGAGGGTGGGGCTGAGGGAGGATCCTTGTGGGACGCCGCAGATGACCTCGGTAGCCGCTGATCTGAAGGGGGGGAGGCGGACTCTCTGAGTTCTTCCGGAGAGGAACGAGATGATCCAGTCCAAGGCCTTGCCTTGGATGCCGGCGTTGCTGAGGCGCTGTATCAGAGTGCTGTGGCATACCGTGTCGAAGGCTGCGGAGAGGTCTAGGAGTATGAGGGCCGCGGTCTCTCCCTTGTCGGTCAGGGATCTGATGTCGTCTGTGGCTGCGATGAGGGCGGTCTCAGTGCTGTGGTTGGCCCTGAAGCCGAACTGCGAGGGGTCAAGTGTTTCGTTGGCTTCGAGGAAGGTGGTGAGTTGTGTGTTGACGGTTTTCTCAATTACCTTTGCTGGGAACGGGAGGAGAGAGATGGGTCGGAAGTTCTTGAGGTCTGTGGGGTCTGCTGTCGGCTTCTTGAGGAGGGCGTTGAGTTCGGCATGTTTCCAGCTCTCGGGGAAGGTGGCGGTGGTGAGGGAGGTGTTGATGATGTCTCGGGGTTGGGGTGCGATGATGTTGTCGGCTTTGTTGAAGATGTAGTGGGGGCATGGGTCGGTGGGGGATCCTGAGTGGATGGAGTTCATTGTGCGGGTGGTTTCCTCGGTGGTGACCGGGGTCCAGGCGTGGAGGGTGGCGCTGTGGGGTGTGGGTTCCGGAGGGGGGTACGTGGTTGTTGTGGTGAAGCTGTTGTAGATGTCGGTGATTTTGTGGTGGAAGAAGGTTGCGAGGGATTTGCAGAGGTCTTGTGAGGGGGTGATGGTGTTGTTTTCGGCGTCGGGGTTGGAGAGTTCTCTGATGATACCGAATAGTTCTTTGCTGTTGTGAGAGTTGTTGTCAAGTCTTTCTTTGAAGGAGGATTTTCTTGCTGCACGGAGGAGTTGGTGGTGTTTTCTGGTGGCGTTTTTTAGTAGTAAATTAGGAATCCTAACTTTACTACTACTAAACTGAGAAAAACCCTAACTTTACCACTTTCGGTATTCACAAAAGGCATTTAGTAGTAGTAAAGTTAGGATTCCTAACTTTACTACTACTAAATACCTTTTGTGAATACCGAAAGTCGCAATGTTAGGATTTTGTCTCAGATTACTTCTGTGAATCGGGCCCATCGTCCGCAAACGCAAGTTCCTCCAAAATATATAATATGCTGATCGTACAAAAATATTAAACAACTATACTGTACAAAGGGGTGGGCCCAAACATGTCTTACAAAGTTCTTTTTGTGTAAGGTCGGGCACTTTGAATGCTAACCAGGCAGATGTATATCAGAATATCATGTATATAAATATCTTATGATGTATAAAATATCTTGCTCTAAATAACGCTTACAAAAATTTCTTTCTAATGGGTGTTGATTTTTTTATATTTATTTCAATGTGACAACAATTGGTAAATGATACTTGGGATACAATATTTATATCAGACAACTTTCTTACAATTATATTCTGGTACCACACAAAGCCTTTATTAAAGGGTTGGTTCAGGAATCCATGAATGATCACCACACTGCTCCATCTACATAAGGGTGCCATTTCTGCTCTGTATGCCACAGTTAAATTATAACCAAGGTGGTCCTATGTACTCGATGCTAATATTAAAATGTGTTTCTTATGGAGCACTTAATGCTAAATAGCTACAACAGGAGATGTAATCGCAGGTCTAATTTTCAGATTTAACAATATTGAATGACTTGATCACGTTAGAGTGAAATGCAGAGTTGAGCCTTCCTGCATCCAACCTCGTGGCCTGCATATCACACTGGATGTCAGTTGTGAGCACTTATATCACTGCGCTAAGCATTCTTACTATCAATTAATTTATCTCTGATAGGACTTTTCAAGGAGCAGAAAATACTTCTGTTCACCCAGACAGGTGGATTTGTTCTCTAATTAGAGCAACAGTATTTCAGAGAAGATCCTTAAATGGTAGTTAGGTTTTGGTATTACACTGCTTTCCCACTCTTTGGACCAACTCTTAGCATAAGGTAGTGATGAACAGTGTCAATATTGTGGCTGCCATAAGGCATATTGTAGCTGCATTGGTCAACTCGATCAACTCCTACCAATTGGATAAGCTATTTTTCTTTTTGCAAATGTGTGTGTATGTACCTAGTCAGGGTGAAATTTCCCTCTCTTATCTTTTCAGCTTCACCAGTGAGTTCAAATGTGCCCTATTACTACTTCGTAGCGCTTTCTCATAGATTGATAGTTATACTTCCACTCTCTCTTCTCTGGATTTGAAATTCCTCACATCAGATAAAAAAAGGGACAATAAATATTTATTTAATTTCTTTCGGGGAAAGCGCGGAGGATTTCCTTCTGCAGGATGATAAACTCACTGTCTTTAGTCACAGTTTTAGTTACAGTTTGAAGCTCCATATAGGAATTCCCACTAGTAGGGTACTTATTTTTCTATGGGTTCAATCATTTACTTCATCAATATTATTTGCTGTACAGTAATCAAGTAAATAAACATTAACAGCAATAATCAACTACTACTGGAGAAGCTCTTTATTTAGGCAATCTAATACTTAGGCTTCTTTTTTATTGACAATGTATTTCTATTTCATCTAATGTGCAATAACTAAACAAAACAGTTGCACGCCGTATACATTATTATAAAACTGTAATATTCTTATGGAAACTTTTTAGATGAGATTATTTGTTTGTACTCATCCTTTCTGTTTTTATCGCATCCTTTTTGTCATAATGTAACTGTCTATCATGGATATTCATTATGCATCACCCGCAAGATCTTCTATTTAGGGTCCCTGTTGAACTTGGCCCTCACTGCATGGTCAACCCAAAACTTTTTTTACCTTCACTCCTCCTATTTTCTGCTGAAATTGTTTCTGTTGGCCTTAGTGCTCTGTGTACTTTACCAATGCTAACCAGTGTTAAAGTGCTTGTTTTCACTCCCTACACATGGTAAAATTGGCTTACACCAGATTGGCATATTTCATTTTCTGATATGTCCCTAGGAAAGCGTTATACCATATACCCAGGGCCTGTAAATTAAATGCTACTATTGGGACTGCAGCCCTTATTGTGCCACCCACTTACGTAGTCCCTTAAAGCATGTCCCAGGATTGCCATTGTGGTATAAATGTAGTTTTAAACTGCCAGTTCGACTTGCCAATGTAACCCCTTAGCCAAGACTTACAGTCTCCTTTTATTACATATAAGTCACCTCTAAGGGAGGCCCTAGGTAGCCCATAGGAGAGGGCACAGTGAACTTAAAAGGCTGGACATGTGGTTTTTATTTGTAGATGTACTAGTAGGGAAAAACTCCTTAATTCACTGTTCACTACTTTGAGGCATACCTCTCCCACAGGATAACATTAGGTTACTTTATTACATTTAATAAGCGGGTGGTCGAGAGCATATGCAACCACTCGCAATGAGAAATTCGACCGCCCGTGTTGAAAAATCTCACCGAGAGGTTGATTTTCCACGCTTGCCAACTTGACATCGACGATCACGAACAAGGAAAAATCTTGCCAGGAGATTTCATCGCTCGCACTAGCCAACTTGACGTTGGCAACTGCGAGTGAGGTCGAGTTTCTGGGACTCCATGAACTCCGCGTAATGCAGAGTGTGGAAAACTCAGCAAAATGAGCAGAGTGGAGTTCACCGCCCAAGGTTAATTTTAAGTTACAATTTTAAAAATTCCACTTTTAGAAAGCTTTAATTTTCCTGCCCTAACTACTTTGTGCCTGCAGCTTGTCCCTGAGTTACATGACTGGGTTTAGTGACAGTTGGACTTTGTTTATTCCCCCTGGACAGCCACACAAAGGAAGGATTAGGTGTGCCTGAATGGGACATCACTAGCAGGATGAGGGTTGGAGCTGGGCACAGCCCCGCTTGCAACTGAATAGGCTGAGCACCGCTTTCACTAAAAGGACTTGTCACAAATGCATTGTTCATGCAGCCAGCCTTGAGCCAGGGCAGGGGTGGTAGGAAAATTCAGGCACTTCAAAGGGAATTCTCTAGAAACCATTCCTACTTCATAAAGGCACCTGGTATAAAAACAGGACCTTCAGACCCACTCTTCAGTTCACTTTCTGGACTTGTAGAAAGACTGTCAGAGGACTGCGCGCGGCTGTGGCCTGCTGTGTACCTCAGAAGACTGCCTCGCTGTGCCTTTAAGGACTGCTTTGCTACCTGAAGCCTGCCTTGAACGTGCAGACACCTGCCATGATGTATGAGCCCTGGTCCATCACTGAACCCAGGGCTACCAGAGTGACTCCAAGGTCTAGTTGGCTGGCCTCCAGATCACAAAGTAAGGGACAGGAAAGGGTCTAACCATATTTAACACGCACCTGGTCTCAGCCAGAGTGAGTCCTAACCGCTATGAGGTGCCCCTCCAGTCCTAGACCCTTGGCTGGGAAGTTAAAGATGCCCAGATAGCCAAAATCTAAAACTTGGACTTAAAAAGTAGACTTAGGCCAGCCTGCTTGTCTATCTGGCCAAAGTGCTTTGCCTGATTTAGCGGCAGCTTAAGGTATGTTCTTCTCCTCAGCAGCAAATCCTGTTCAGCGATCCTTTACCAAAAGGGTATCTGTCTCATGGAACTCTCCTCAGCTACAGTCTCTAGCTCTGTCCTGCTGTAGATGTTCGACTTACAAAAAAGAGACTAAGTGCAAATGTAGAAATCTTCGCTGCAACTTTGCTTTTACCTTAAACTTAAAAAATTCCTATCTCTGGTTCCACTGATTTCGATTTTTACTTTGCACATTGCTTCTAAGTTAAGCCTTGCTGCTTTGTGCCAAGCTACCAGAGGGTTAAGCACAAGTTAATTAAGTGATGTCTGTGGTTCACGCTCACAGAAATTGTGGCTATTGCTTGAGCAGGGTTAACAGGCCACCCAACCCACAATCGAACTTCTCACAGTCCCTCTAATATCTCCCTGAAATTGCCCATTTCAGGTAGACCTCATCAATTTTAGAGCTCAAACTCACTTCTTCTGAAAATGTCTTTGTTGAAAGTACTTGAAGAATGGAGTGCTTTTAGGGTTTGAAACTCAGCCCTATCAGATATCAGAACACTCCCTTCTTCTGAAAAGCGTACATAAAGAATTTAAACCCCTGCTGTCTGAAAGCCTTTCCTGACCTCATTTGGGGGTGCTCATTAACCACCCTGGAAAGCTATATTGAGTCCACCCAGGAGCAGCAGAGGACCAGTGGGATTTGGAGGCACAGTTAAGCTGACCAGGGAGTGCTACTTGAAGTCCACTAAAGAACGAAAGAGGACCAGGTCAACTGGAAGGCAATGTTAAGACACTCATGGAATAATATATGGAGTCTACAAGGAGCAACAGAGGACCAGCTCAATTGAGAGGCAGTTAAGTCCCAAAAGAGGTGCTATAATGAGTCCACATATGAATGATAGAGGACCTACTCATGGGAGGCACTTAGAGTGAGAGATGTCAGAAGCACAAGGCAAAGGTTCAGACATACAGTTCTTTTGAGCCCATAACATGGGGGACATCCAGGCAGGAGAGTTTAGGTAGGTGGGAGGACCTAAAAGCAAGAGTACTTGACACAAGCCAGACTTCTAATCAGTTAGTCCCTAACCTTGAAGTGTGTTGGGAGGATGGGGGGCAAAGGGAAGCGATTCAACTCCTGCAACTTGTGCTAGGTCAAAAAGGGAGAAAGGGAGAAAGGCAAAAGCTTGAATACACTCTCTGATGGCCTGCCAAACAGACACCCAATACTCCTCCCTGACGGTGACGCTCGGCAGGATAGCCCAGGCCCTGCACTAACCTCAACTGGTTATATTATAATTTTATTTTTCAGGGGGGCAACACTCCTCCGCCTCAAGGGAGGAGACTCCCCTGTCTAACATAGAGTGAACAGAGCAGGAGTAATTGAGACACTCTGAATACAACTACCCCTTCTCAAGCTTCTCAAGCTTCGAAACCCTCAGTAATGTTTAACTCACAGTCTCACAATTTTCCAATTGAAATATTCTCAGTATTATTTTCAATAAAATCATAGTTACTCATGTATCTTAAACAACTAAAACCATTGCTGAAGCCAATAGTCCTGTCTTGTTTTAGGTGTGTCTCAATTGGTGTGTTATATATATGAATGCAAAAACAATAAGCTCAAAAAAGCACAATAGTGTGAATCTCAGAAATGTGGGTTACATGTGTAAGCCACAGCATTATTTTTATAGGTAGTGCTCCTTTTAGAGACACCACCCTTTTTTCATCCAGCTTAAACCCCTGTCCGTGTGGCACATCATTTTCTCCTTAAAATGGCGACCAGATTTATGGAAAGTTCTGCCCTTCCAGGAGTGATTCCACAGTTCGTTCTACAGATCCTTCGGTATGTGAAAGTTTTTAGGACTTTGTACTTAATGCAGCCATAAATAGTACGACAGAAGAGTTTGCTTATTGTATTGCCACCCACACGCTGATGATAATGAGACTTTTAACCCCATGCTAATTTCTTCATTATTGAGTGTTTTACATTGTGTTAAATTAGATTTGCTTAGCTCAGGTTGAGTGAACCCAGCGGCCTCAGGTACTAGACCTTTTGAGACAGGTGATATCATGTGGTACTTGATAATTACAGAATCTAGGAGCTGGGTACATGTTCAGTGCTTATTCAGCAGTACATTTTTGTGCTAAAACTACATTTTAAAATGACGTTTTTTTTCTTCTTCCAAATAATTTCCAGGTCAATGTTACTGTAAACTAATTATCTGAACTCATATCAGGTTTACTGTAGTCTGGGAAAGAAAGCCAGCAATATTGAAACCCTTTTGAATTTCGTCCGATCTTTGAAGAAGCCAAAGAAATATTGCACTAAATAATTAATTAAGGGGCGTGATATTGCAAAGAGGGATCAGTTCAGAGGGTGAGGGAAGGGATTCAAGTCCATAGTAGATAGGTATTTAAGCATGGGTGATTAAGAGTAGGACTGACTCAAACTGGCAGGATGTCAATTGGAGGAGGAACGTGGAGGGATCAATATAAACTTGCAATGTGTACAGTGCAGTGCTGAAAATAAGGAGATCTATGCACATACCTGGGTCCTGCGGCTGGATCTCTGCCCGACACAGTGATGAGCTTAGATGTTCCGGGGCTGGCACCAGGACAGATTCAGCAGCACCAGCACTTTGAGTGCTTCGAGTTTAGGGCCTCAACCAGGGCAGGGTGAGGGTGGATTCAAGAGGGGGGAAACAGAAACGTTTTACCGCAGGGCCATTAGAGCTCCAGTCCTTCTTCCTGGCTGGCAGCTAACTGGAGCCCGACATATTCGAGTCAAGAAACAAACACAAGCAGCTTGTCACTTCACAAGTGCTCAAGAGATAAGCTGAGATTTGGAGACAGGTTTTAGAATTGTCTAGGTTTTATATGTAAACATTATGCATGCACTTTAAGAATGTCTGATGCGTCTATTTGGGTGAGCAATTATATTAATATCCAGCTATATAGCAATTACTTATGTCTTCGGCCACCTCCCCCAGTTCGTACCACCCCTTTAACCCCAAATGCCAGATTCCAGAGTTATTTTTTAAACTGCCAGCACTGGTACAGTAAGAGATGGGTGTTTTTGTGTTTAGTGCTTTTGGTAAGGAAAATCAAATGAGTGGGGACAAGCCAGTGTATATAGTCGGGTAGGTAGAACCATGGTAATTATTTGAGTATGTGAAGAATAGCATTTACGTGACCCCTCAAAATGGAACCCATAATCGCCAAACATCAATTTTAAATACAGTGGAATATATGCTGGAGTGATTGTAGGAGACTAGGATCTGCACCTTATGTTGCCCCCACTTTTTTCTGATGTTTACACTGGTTTCGGGCTATAGTCTGGCTGGGACCCTGCTAATCAGGGCCCCAGCCTCTCTGTTCTCTCTAAACAACTTGGAGTGCATATTAGATGCACTAGTGATTGGATACTGTGGTACCATATGAGCCCCTAGTATATGGTATATATCCATTCTCTGGGGCTGTTTGTGAATGCGGTCAAACCATATACTTTTAAGTGCATTATAACCTCGCGGTAAATGCTTACTCTGGGATGGCTGCATCAAAACGTGTCGTGTTTGGTGTCAAACGCTTTGGAATCACACCCCCACACCAGTAACTGGTGTGAGAGTATGATCCCACCCTTCTAGAGGAATAGACATGTACCCACTGTGGAAACACGGTAGAATCCTGAAGAGCCCTGGCATCACAAAATGGATGCCACCTGTCACAGACACTGGGCTGCCCTCCTGCTGATGACCGAAACTCGCAGTGGAGGAGGCCCAACAATAGGCATCCTGTCACAGGGAGGTGTGGTCACCTCCCAGACAGGGTTTAGTGTATTGGGGCGGGGTAGGTGCACTCCTAGAGTGCTTTGAAGTCCTGCACTGGGGGAGCAGTAGGCTCCTCTGTGCATATGCCAGCTCAAACTGGTTCAGGGGATACCTGCACCTGCTCTGGCGTGAACCTGGACAAAGAGAAGTGGGTGTAGCCACCCACTCCCCTGACCCTCCCATAGGTGGGGTCATAGAGCTAGTCCCTCTCTTCCTTCTAGTATAAGTTAGGGAACCCTTGCCATTGCAAACTAGATATCCCTGGACGACGCTCTGAAGAAGAATCCTGGACCTTCGATGTTCCCCCACCTCTGGAAGATGGAAGAATCTCTCTTGAAGTCAAGGAGTGACTCTCCTGCTTGGCAGGCACCCAATCTTGCAATCAATGATCGCAAACTTTCCCACTCCAGCAGTATTTCTACCAAAGATCAGAGGCCTACCCCATCCCAAGTGACTGTGGGCCCCTGTTGAGTGAATCCTCCTGAGGCGTCTTTGCGATCCGTTGCCGGTTGGCTTGTGGGTTCCCAGAAGACTTTTTTACAAATCGAAGGGGTTCTGCTGGTTGCTCCAGGCCTGCCCTGACTTACCCTCACTGGGTGAGTCCCTCAGACCTTGCTGGTCTGCACCACTGACTTTTTACACTTTCCACAAGACTTGCTGTTGCCAAGGCTTGTTAGTTCCAATCTGCTCTCTGACACCACAGTAAGCTGCAGACTTTGTGGGACACGCGGAATCCAGCTCCTGGTTGTTGTTGACACCTCCTGGACCTCGTGGCTGAAGAGTCAAGACACCCATGGATCCCCTGATATCACCCGACGACTGTAGGCATCCATCTTCCTTGCCCCGGGTCACTGCCAAGTGACTATGAACACTGTCCCCTTTGCTTTCAGGTCTTTCTTCTTCTGAATCCAGGCTTGGATTCCACCGAACACTTCTCCTGTCTTCGCAAGCAGCAAGTCCTCTTAGGCTCCCTTTGAAAACGACGCCGTGACCCGACACCAAAAGACACCTATGCACCCGGCTTCCCTGGGTAAGGTAACTCCAGCACTACGGTGCTCCTGTGGGTGTTGGCTGTAGAACTACTTACCATGTAAGTGACTTGCTTGTAGACTCTCCCAAAGTACCCTAAAACTCTAAATTTCCAAACGCGACTTGCTCCATTGAAGTCAATCGGGATCCGCGGCTGTGTTCTCACACTGCATGCGTCTCCCGTGGGTCCTTTACTTACCTGCCTTGGGTGGATTAGTGAGGTCCCAGCACTTCTGAAGGCCCTAGGCCTTGTCCCCTTACAAGTCGTTATCTCTAAGTCTCTTTTTTAGTATATGGTCTGGTAGCTCCTAGGGCCCCAGCCATATTTGTGCTTAACTTGTTGTGAAATGTTGATTTGTGCATATGTCCTTGACTTCTAATCTCATAAAGAGATTAGTAGAGTGTGTCTAGTAATAAATACATATATATTTTATATATATACCTGTGTGGTGTCCTTTCATTTAGTAATTCAAGAGATTATAAGGTAAAACAAGCTGCTTTACATTCCTCTAAAGACTTAGCCTGAAGGCTGCTCTCCACACCTACCACTAGGATAGCTTTCTTTAAAAGGTTGTCTTAAACCTACTACCATAAGAGTAAATTGTACTGGTGCAAGGTGTCCACTTTAACTAGTGAACAGCATATACCAGGCCAACTTCTCACAGTGATTATTTATTTAATGCACTAAATCGCAATTGTTTATCCCAGTTGTACCCCCAGGTGTTAAAACTAAATTAGGCCTGAACTCCTCCCCAGGATAGTGAACGCACTGACCAGAGGGGGGTACTGCAAGGTAGAATTCACAGATATTTGGCTTCCAAAAAATAGAAAATCTAAATAACTGTGAATTTGTGGGAAATTTGGAAATCGCTATAACGCACTTAGCATAAATAATGATGGGTGCGATCAATTAAGAAAAAACATTGTGGCCTGCTCCGAAGATGAATCCCACAGAATCTTTTTTTGCTGAATAGAAATGATCCACAAGCAGGTGTGCATCCAGGACACGGAGAGCAAACGAGAGGTGTTGGGACAGTGTCTATGCGGTCTAGGGGCTATTGGTGGAGGACTGTCCATGGGTCTACATCTTGTAGCACTTGCATTCTCTTCAGACATCTAAGGGCAGTGGTCGGCCCTTAACTCTGTTCCCTCACTCTTAGGGGCATATTATCAAGACAGGCGATAAAATTATCGCCGCTTTAGCGGCAGAAAACTGCCTCTAAAACGGCGATAATGGGCTTGATAATATGCTCTATGGAATTCCAATTGAAGCCCATGTTAGATGTGAAGGACATCTAACTTGAGCTTCAATTGGAATTCAATAGAGCATATTATCAAGCCCATTATCGCTGTTTTAGCGGCAGTTTTCTGCCACTAAAGCGGCGATAATTTTATCGCCTGTCTTGATAATATGCCCCTTAGTTGTCTAAGTCTATACTATTTTATAATCTGTATTAACATATTTCATTGTTTCCGTTGATAGTATTGGGAGAAACCTCCACTCTTAATTCATTGATCTAATTTAATTAAACTAATGTTCTTCTGCTTTGATGTCTTTAATTGTGAAAGGCTCTTTCAGTCTTTGGCTCTAGTGCATTCTGTTAAAAAACTACTAACAATAAATACATTAAATGAAAGAATGTGTTCTAGCCACGGTTTCCAGAGCATCCAGTGCCAGAATTGGTATGGATTGAGCCCTAGCAGGGCTCTTCCATTGTCGCTAGCATTAGCACTCATCTCTTAATGGCCATATTGTGGACAATGAATGCATATTTGAGGCCCACTACCTCCTACAAGTGGATTTAGCTCAGACATATTCTTTGATACGAACACAAGATTGAATGTTTGGGGATATTAATGCGTTGCTCAATAGCATTTCTGGTCAAGTGCCCTATTCAGTGCGCTCTGTTCCATAGTATTTGGCTTGTGGGGCGGTTTTATTAACTGTGTTTTTATAGGGTACTCACTGTCAGCAGTGAGGTAAAGTTGGCAGACATGAGTCATGGAAAGAAGTATGTTGAGGTTAATTACTGCATTAAACTATGTGTACAACTCACCAAATAGAATACATCTCAATGTTCTTGGCACAGTGGCCTTCTATCCTCTCACTATGTGATATGTCTGTAGGAGAAGTGATGTCATACATTTTCAAGCATAGCATGCTAATAAGAATGTCATCGTGAGGTGGAATCTCCCAGTAACTGTAGTCATAGATGTTGTTCTTTGCACTAATTGTCTCTTCTTTGCTCTCTACTTTCACCTACTATCTCTCATAGCTATGGAAGCCTCTTGGAGTTACATGCTGATAAGATTGAGCATGGTTTCACAGGTTCTTACTATCCACTTCGTAGATTTACGTTTCATGCAAACATTAGGGGTTGCTCATGCAGGTGTTTGTGGTTTCATAAGCCCTGCTCGTCTACACTTACACATGCAATCTGCATGTGGACTGATTGGGTTCTCATGTTGAAGAAGAGCAGAGAAACCCAAGGGAATGGGCAGTATGTGGCCTGCCATGATGCATGTTTCAAGAAATAAATCCAAGAGTGGCAGGGAGTAACTCATAATCATGGCCATTAGGCAGCCAGACACTTTACCAGAAGAGTACTGTAAAGAGTAGCAGAAGGGTAACAGAAGGCATGATAAAGGAGACATACATGGTTCTCTAGTGTCTTCCCAATCACAGTGATGGTTCAAATCCAGGCAATCAGACTTCCCTACAGAATTATTACACACTAAACATGCATGGGCATGCCCAGTGGTGTGTGATGGCATGTAACCATAGAGAGAGAGAGAGAGAGAGAGAGGTCATCAGAGATTCTGGGGAAGGAATTGATTTTATGATACTGAACAAAGGAGAGGAAGGCATGATTTGATGGCCAATGTGGAGGGTAGAGCAAGGCAGGGGTATTCACTATAGCCCAATGCCATTCGATGCCCCTGGAAGTCTAATAAGGAAAGATGTGCAGTGGAAAACCAGAGAGAAAGGGGATAGTCTTAGAATAGGGTCAAGTAACTGGGGAGGGGTGAGCTGACCACAAACTATCTACAGTGTCCTGTCTCGGTCCAAGGTTTCTAACGGTACAGTGGGGAAAATAGAGTTTCCACCTATAACATTCCCCCCCTGATCACAGAACCAGTCTTTGTGTCTCAGAACCTACCAGGATTGCGGAGACCACATCATGCATGAATGATGGTTGTATGTCCTAGGCCAAAAGGAAAATATCAGGATCCCAGATATCATGCTGCTAGGTTACTCAGGGCAGGGGTTGCATGTCCATGCTTCCATTTACTTTCCGAAACATGGGTTTCTCTGAGAAATTACCCCTGGATACATATATATTGGAGTAATTAACCCCCCAAAAACCACTGCCTAGTAGTAAAATAGAAAAAACTGCCAAATAACAAGGTCTAGAAATTAGCATATGAGAAAGGGTAGACTGTAAAGAAATTTCGGAATTAGGTTACAAAATAAAGGAGTGTGGCAATACCGGTGAACCCACCTTTTATTAAGTTAATAAAAAGGGAGAAAAGAAACAGTACATGACATATGATTCTGAATATCCTCACTGGAGTTGAAACTTGATATTAATTCTTGCATTTTTACAGGTTATTCGCAGAGATCTTTTGCCAGTAATGACATTCACGGTGTGTAAAAATCTTGTATTACCAAGCTGATCATCTCTGACTAAGCACTGCACTGCACCTGCGACATGGAAGGGCAATTAGAGCAAAGACAACATTTCTGTAGTTCTTGTGGGGTCAATTTGCAGTAGGGGCACACAGTGAGTGGCATAATGGAGTCCTCTGATACAAATGTATGAACATTAAGGGGAATGCAAAGAGGGACATCTTAGGACATACACACATGCCAGTTGTGATTGGTTGCATAGTGTCTGGGTTGCTTTGGGAGATCTTATGGAATTGGTGGCAAATGGGGACAAATATCCCTGATTTGTTTTAAATACAGTGGTGCTTTGTGGGACAATGGTAGAGAGCATATGTGCTCAAAGGATTAGGGTGCTTAGGACTTCTTGGACCTGAGAACTGGGGATGGGATAGAGCACTTCGGATAGATTGGGATCTGTCCAGGTAAGTTAGTTCCTGAAAACATTTGAGGAGACAGATGGGGATGGCTGAATTGTTAAGCACCGGGGTCTCTGGTAGATGCAGAGGGCTAAAAGGTTTGAGAAACAAGTGCATGATGTTGTGGGGGTAGCACATGGACAGGGGGATTATTACATTATGGGCAGACATCTGGGGGATCTTAGGATGGACAGTTATCACTAGAGCAGCTAAAGTATTCATACTACGCTGGGGCTGTAAAGACATGGCCTGTGAAATGGGCAACTGTTGCTAACAGTCAGTCACTCAGTTAGTTATATACTTTATACAAATAATCTCGACCATAAAAGCACATAAAAAATGACATCAGCATAAAAACACATTAAAAACATCTACATAAAAATTAGATGCATTTTATGATATATGTATAGATACTTTGTAATGTAAAGTATTGCACGATCTGTGAGTTAAAAAAAACACTATAAAAGTAAGGGCAACAACCTCAAAAGAGTCTCCTCTGTTAGGACAAACCGGGACCACTGCCTCAGCTATAAAGTGTAGTAATTCAAATCCCTTGAGAAAAGAATAAAACAATCCATTAGTAACTAGCTATAAATATCTGGGTTTCTATATGGACAATAGAGAAAACCACGTAGAGCAAAAAACCTATATGTCACAGAGAACTAGCGCACTAACATTCGCCTTTAAGACTCTGGCAAAAAAAACTGAAGGGCCCATCATACAAACAACTGCTCGCAGTGAAGTCTGTCAGAATGCTTCCAAATATTAGTCTCAACCTACAAAAAGGTCTTCCGGATAGATCAGTGTGCTTTACCAGCCCAGGTATGACTTGAACTTGGCCTTATGAATGAAACAATAGGGAGAATGTATACAACAATAAAGCTTTGGTTTTGACTGAAACAGAACATAGCAAACTCCCCCCTCAATAAAGCCCCTTGAACAGAACTGGATGAGGATAAAAAATCACCATACAATCAATATCTCCATAAGTCTCGACTATCTACTTGCACGGCTGACCTGTGGAACAACAACCTGCTGTGAGAGACTTTTTTTACATTAATCCATTTGTAAACCTGGCTGGTCTCGCACGGGGTTCCTCACACAAATTCTGCTAGAAATCTGCAGTTAACAGTAGTGAAGATCACCTTTAAAGAAACATTGACAAGTTTTTTTTGAGTACAGAACAATCCACTCCCATGGAAGATTCTACAATCTGGCAGCAGAATATCACTATAGGCAGGCTGGGGTTCCATTACCAGTAGAAAGGCAAGCAACGCCTCAACAGCGCAGACCATAAGTAAAAATAGCTCACACCACAGGCAATCTACATGCAATTCCCATCAGTCTGATTTAGGCATAGGCAACACAGGTACTTACCGTTCAACCTGCTGTACAGCACAGTAAGATAACAATTTCAATGTTGGTGGTTAAAAACCACCAAACCTGCATACAGGGTAAATACACAATCCATGGGTTTGAGACAATAAATAACATGTGTTAAATCACACTGACTATGAATTTGTACCATGTACTACATACTTGTTATTAAGTGCATCATCATTGTGAAGAGAGACGACTTTAATTTGAAATACATCTTCACTTTGATCCATGTATGTGAAGCCATATGAGCTAACAACTTTCTAAAGGTACTGTTGACATGTATTGAGATTGGACTACAACATTCATAATACATAGTAGTTTTGATGACAAAGGGTTGATTTGTCTGTCCAGTAACTTAAGGACGATGAGTTACCAAAGTATGGCTAATGTTGCTTCCCGTCAAAATCATGACATTTTAATTTTATCCAGAACCTAACTTAGCATTCAGTATACACAGATCCACATCATACATTGTTTTCACTTAAATTGTGTGCTTCATTTTAATGCACTTGGCCCTTTCTACGTGATGGCATCAGGTGTAAATGAATGCAGTCAATTGACCCTAGCATATCAGGAAATCCTGCTATTTGCTGGCATTGGCTGTGTCGGTTTCGAAAGGTGACTATATACTGCTCGCTCACTCTCTGCAAAGCATCCACCACTTACAAAATATTGCCACACAACACTCCCACTCTCTGCTGTGTGCTGCCTGTTGTAGTGGGGTATCTGTGTAAAGATGAAAATATGTTTTGTATGGTGCTCATATAAACACTGTGTAGCGTCTGAATATGGGTTCTGGTCTTACTCTGTCAATCCTGACTCCTAACCTGCACTGATGTGCTGTTTGAGATCATTGATTAGTCTCTTGTTTCCATCCTCGTGCTGCATGGGTATGTTGTATAAATAACAAATGGTCCCAAACTTATTTAGAGAGCACCAAGTCAAAGACTTTCAGAATTTAAGTACAATTTGTTGCTTGAAAGGATCAGCACAAGGTAACTAACACATAACAAAATAACATTTTCAAATATGCACCAGGGAAAAAAGGAAAGACACCCACTGTTTTTCGGCAGAAGACTTTATTGATTCTTAAATAGACTAAAGAGGTAAATACATTACCGCGTATATACCTATCAGAAGGTTGCACAAGGAAAATAATGTAAAGAAATAGTGCCTGTGTGCAGAATAGATGGAAAAAGAAGAGACTTCAAAGTAAAGGTAATTAAACGGAATTAATGGGAGATTTTACAATCCATACTGGTTATTAGTAAAACATACACCAGTGAATTATGGCCTGTCCAGAATACATCCTTTTGTCATCACTTTTGTACATTTTTTAGTAGGCGCAGAGAAACATCATCTGTTGGTTGGACGGGGTGCAGTGTGAAACACTCAACAAAACATTTGCATCAATTGCATCTTACATCCAGTATCATAGATGTGTTTAGTTTGGATTTGATTTGGGTTTTGGAGACCCCCTCAATGAATTCACCAGACGGGATGTCTTTTTGAGTGTTTCACACCACACTGTTATGCAGACTACCCATTCTCGGGAGATGTGATTGGGTTTGCCAATAATAGGCACCTGAAAGAGAGCCGCAAGCGCATGTTTAAAAATTGCTCTCAACGCAATAAGTCAGGTTGAAACGTCGACGCATACGCCCAACCCTGGGTCTGGACCACATTCTACTACCCCATCCAACCAACAGATGATGTTTCTCTGTGCCTACTAAAAAATGTACAAAAATGATGACAACATGATGTATTGTGGAAAGACCATAATACACTGGTGTATGTTTTACTAATAACCAGTGTGGATTGTAAAACTGTTGAAACTACTTCCGTTTAATTACCTTCACTTCAAAGTCTCATCTACTGCGCATACAAGCACTATTGCTTTGCACCCTTTTCTTGTGCAACCTTCTGATTGGAATATACTCGGTAATGAATTTACCTCTTTAGTCTATTTAAGAATCCATAAAATACAAAGTTTTCCACTGAAAAAAAGTGGGTGTCTTTCCTTTTTTCCCTGGTGCATATTTGGAAATATTATTTTGTTATGTATTAATTACCAATTGCTGATTTTTTCAAGCAACAAATTGTACTTGAATTCTGAAATTCTTTGACTTGGTGCTCTCTAAATAAGTCTGGGACCATTTGTTATTTATACTATACGATACCCAGGTCCTCTGACAGGGATTGGGTTATCCCATTAGTCTATAATGGGCATGGGTTGTTGTAGCATTATGTGGATCTGCTATAGCATGATACAGTTGCCTATAAATGCTGCATCCATGGCAGTGTACTGCAGAATAGAAGTGTGAGCTACTAAAATCAACCTGCAGTAGCTTCTTCTGTCTATGGCTGTTTTTGTTGGTCTGGCCCCGTGTGCAGCTGTGTATGAGTTTTGTTGTTGTTGTTTGATTGGTGCATGTAATTCTTTTTTTTTTGCATTAGTCTCTCATTTCATACACCACCTGCTTTGACTGGAGGTATTTTAACATGGTATTTTCCACTAGTTTTCAATGACCTTTGCACTCGTATTTTTTGTTTTTTACCACATACATTATTTTGGTCATGCGGTAAATACCATACAGTAAATAACACATACCTTTAAAATCACAAATGGATTACATGCATGTGGTATTTAGCACATCTGTTAAATATTACATGCATTTTTTAATTTGTGATACGATGATTGAATTAAAATAATGCGTTGTTTACTCTAGAATGTGGTTATTACAACTATGCCTCACTTATAATCAGTTCCTTGGATTCTTGCCAGATGTCATTGTCATTTAGTTATTCAAGGAGCGTAAGAGGCCATGAGCAGGGACTAGACAAACTCTTGTAGTAATAATTCCTTCCTTACTGAATCATGGGATTTAGGAGGCTGATCAAAGCTGACAGGCTGGAATCTTCCAGCTCTTTACGATGGCCTTAAATTGATTGTGCTCTGAGAACATCAGCTTTAATATTCCCCTCCTAGACCAATGAAGACATTTTTTGATCATATAGCATGATAATGGCCCATATGTTTTTTACTCTTAAGTGACATATATTCGATGTCAGGAACAGAAACTTTAGATTATGCTTCTCTTTCACTACTTAGCCATTACAACAGCCAATGAAATTTTAAACTACATAACCCAACAGCCTTTACCGCCCTTCTCTCCACCAATCTCAGGTCACATGCCTGAATATAAATGTCCACAGAACCATAGACCTTCTTCTTTCTTTGCTGCCGCAGCAGCGGAGTTTAGTATATTTTCTTATTCATATATATGGCATGTGTAGTGTTTTTGATATTTGTATCAACGCTTGATGAGCAACTTGTGGTGTTTAATTGTTTGATTCCACATGCGGGCAAACGCTCGTACACCCACATTGTTTGTTTATAATGTCTGCTTCAAAATGGGGAGATGGAGCGCGACTGCCACGCTTTGCAAGGGAAAAAGGAACTCCCTTTTCTATTCATAGCAAGCTCGTGCATGTGCGAACAGCTGATCAGAGAAATTTTCAGTCTGATCTGCCTCTCGCACTATGTGTAAACAAGCCGGATTTTCGATGTCTATGGAACACCCGATGTGGCACTTAAATATTTAAGGGCTTTGCCCTAGGCGAGTTTGGGGTGGCTCCCTCCACTTCCAATACTTTATAGAGTTTATTTAAATATATTTTAAAATATTGCAAATACTACAGACTTTTCTGACTTGAGGCTCACAGTCTGTGAAAGTTCAGGTACTTGTGCACCCCTGGGCATAATCTCCCCCTGAATATCTTCCTACACTCCATTAGCACACTGGTGTGCTACGCTGATGAGGGATGAATATGCTAAATATACAGAATTTTAAGAGGTGCCCTAGAAGCTCCACATGGAAGAGCAGCTGGTTGAAGCTATGGATTCACATGTACAAGATTAAGTGAATTGTGCATCGATTAAGGCTTTACAACCCTTTACCCAACCCATGAAGAGTTATGGCAGATGGGTTTTGGGAGGACCCTTAGGGGATTCCTCGGTCAAGGAACAGAGTTGGGCGAACCGGGCCTTGCCCATAATGTTACTTCCATGACTTCCTACTAGGCGTAGGTCTTGTCGCAGATGGTGTCTTCGGTCCTCAGAGACCATGGGTATGGAATCTCTTTCGCACAAGGTACATTGGGTGCCTCCTCAATTTCCACACTGGGGGAGGCTGACGCATCTTCTCATTCCTCTCCTCACACTTCCGATGCCGAGAATGACCAGGCTAGGCAATGGCTGGCGACTAAGCATAAAGGCAAAACCCATCATAGTGCATTGGAGGCCCCAACAAACAAAATATCCTTTTCGACCTAAAAAAATGTCATACATCCGAGATATACCAAATTGGTTCCATGCATGGAAGTCACACACTATGTACAGGAGAATATGTGACAAGGTTTGAGCACGAGGTGTGCGATACATTTAAATCTGAGTGCCCTCATATTTCACTTCTGGGCAAAGTAACTGAGACCACTGAACTAGATCCCAGCATGGCTAATTTTTTTTAAACATTTGCTAAAGATTCGAAGAAGGGGCTAGACAGGGCTTGGCGAGGACGTCAGAAGAAACTTTTGGATGTGTAGGGATCCCTCACCAAGATTCTAGATCTAACAGTGAGGGCTATAGATTCCAACTCCCAACTTGACCTGACTGAAATTCTCGAATGGGAGCAAAGAGCCCTATGTTTTTGAGCAACACTAATTGCACCTTGTCTACTAAGAGGCGTAATCATTTCTTATGAGAATCAATCCTCAATTGACAGATTTGGCCTCCACTGAGGTGGGCACCCTGGTAAACGGTCTCTTGTTTGACAACAAATTTGTTAAGGACTTGGGCAAATATGTGTCCACATTCTCTGCTCTAGATAAAGCCCAAACTTTGCTGAAGAAGGTTTTCCATAGAGGCCTTTTTCTCAGGATTGGAAGCTTACGGGTTTGGGCACCTGGCCGGGGATTCTATCAGACCTTAAGAGGATATGTGCCTAGAGGACATTGGGGAGCCTCTAGCTCCAATTTGTACCCCACCCACAATAGAGGTAGCAGAGGTTGCATCCTCTGCGGAGGCTACAAGCGAGGAAATATCATTGGTGACACTTCATATAGAGGTAAAGATTTTTCTGTCTTCGAAACTTTTGTTGGGAGGAAGGGTAAGATTGTTTCTGCACAATTATGAGATTTTTACTCAGGACCCATGGGTGCTTCAGACAGTTCAGGGTTTTCACCTGGAGTTCTACTCCTCCCCGTCTCAATGGCAGAGGATGGTACTGCTCCATTTTTCCCAAACAGAGAGCAATTTTATAGACAACAAGGTTTTGTCTCTGTTGCAGAAAGGGGCAATAACATAATCGAGTGCACATCCTAACAGGTTTATAAGCACAATATTATTGGTTCCAAAGAAAGATCAAGGGTTACGTTTGGTTCTCAATCTCAAAGACTTCAATTCATGGATTGTGTATTACCACTTCAAGATGGAGGGCATACATTTGTTGGAAGACCTGTCATTAGAGAGAGACTGGATGGTTTGGCTAGACCGATAAGATGCTTATTTGGCAGTCCCTATCTTTCGGCCTCATCAGAGGTTGCCTTTTCTCCGCTCATTGGTGCTTCACCAAGTTGCTCAGACCAGACCAGTTGTACAGTTTATCTGATCATATATTTTGATGATATTCTCTTCATGGCACAGAGCGAAACCTTGGTCCTGCTCCACCTATCTTGGGTGACTCAGCTCCTTCAGGATCTGGGGTTCCGTCATCAACATGGACACGTCTATCATGATTCCCTCTCAGACTATGGAGTTTTGGGAGTTTCAAGGGCAGTCGATCTTGACACAATTATTGCTTCCGATTTCTATCTAGAAGTTGAGGAGAGCGCTTGCATCTCAGACTATATCCATTAGTATTTTGTCTCACCGAGTGGGTCTTTAGGCTTCCTCTATCCAGGTGATATTTCTGGATCCTCTTCATTATCGGAACCTGCAGCAGCTGAAGATAATGCATCTTTGCAGAGGCTTAGCTTATTCAGAGCTGATTGTGTTGTCAATGGACACCAGGACAGACAATGTCCTAGGGGCTAAATCACATGGATGCCTGGAACGGCAAGGCCATTTTTGATGCAGTTCTGCAGGTGATAAAATAATCCAATGCGAGTCATTGGAGATAGGGAGCCCATTGTGGCTCTGTGGAAACTGGGGGCAGATGGTCTCCAGAGGAACTTCACCTACATATCAATTGCCTGGAACTCCTGGTGGGTTCTTTTGCTATTCAGACTCTGTCGCCATTCAAAACAAGTTGTTCGATCCTGTTGAGGATGGACATTGTATTGGCAGTCTGATACATCAATCGATTGGGGGATTACAAGGTCACACTGCCTGGTGGAGATAGCTAAGGACTTTTTGCATTCTTGCCTTCAACATCACATTTCAGTAATGATGGAGTACTTTCCAGACAGGAGGACTGGAACTCTTGTTTTCTTTGGGATTCCAGCAACTGAAGGCTTCACTCCAGCGACTTTCAACACCTGGATTTGAAATGGGGCTCTTACATGATCGATTTATTTGCATCCCGCCTGAACGCACAATTGCCCCTCTTTTACAACTGGAGGCCAGTTCCCCAGGTAATCAGCTTGAATGCATTCTTTCAGTTTTGGTCGATGGATCTGGTTTATGCATTTTTCCCATTTGATGAGTCAACGAGTGCTGGCGCAGGTGCGTCGACAGTGAGCTGAGGTTATTTTGATCACTATGTATTGGAAAGCACAGTTACGGTTTCCAGTGATGATCACCCGGTCTTGCTCACCTCCGGTGCATCTTCTCTCGTTCCCATATCTTCTTTAGGATCCGATGGGACTGTCAAATCCATTGGTGATGCAGAGCCGTTGCTTCTCATGCCTGGAGATTTTACGGAGATCTTGGCAAGTGCCAAGAGTTTTGCAGGACGCAATGTTTTTCCTGTCTCAATCTTGGGCACCCTCTACAGACAAACGTTAGGAATCAGCTTGGCCAGTAAATAGTTTCCATTCAGCTATATCCGCTGGCCATCCTCATCTGGGTTGTAAACCCATGGGAGAACATCCTCCTGTTTGTAAACTTTTGAGGTGCATTTGGTTGGTTTGTCCACCACAGTTCAGATATTTACGGTGTGGGGTGTGGCTAGAGTGCTCCGTTTTCTCAGGGATTGGCCTGCGAATTATGATCATTCCTGGAAGTAATTGTCAGCAAAACTTACATTGTTGTTGTGTCTTATTTCCTGCAGAAGGGTCTCTGATGTAAGGGCCTTGGATTTGGCAGGTAAAGTATTTACTCCTTCGAGGGTCTCTCTTACAATTTCTAAATGTACTAATTCAAATTCCAAACGTGTGAGTTATCCTGCGTTGTTAAATGCCTGAATTGAGGATTGTACTTGTGAATTGCGTAATGATGTTGCAGATGAATTGTTGATTTTTTTGCGGAAACCTTTCCTCCCAGTCTCTTCAGCTACTTTGGCCCACTAGGTTGAATGATTATTGTCTGAAGCTGGTATTCATGTCTCCATCTTTGAAACTCATTCAGTGGAGGGGGGCCATGGCCTCAAAAGCCTTTGTTATCAGTTCTCGGTTGGAGGGCATTATGGGTGCAGTGGATTGGTGTTCTGATTTACGTTTAAGGCATTCTATCACAAGCTGATTGTTGATGTTGCATCTAATGTGGTAGATCAACTTTATACTAGCATAATCTGAAGCCTCCATTCCTGAGATAGAATTAAAAAAAATATAGCTAGTGCATCATGAATTTTCACTTCTATTAAGGACACAGAGGAGAGGATTATCTCACCCTAGGATATGATTTTAGTGAGACTATGGACTACTATTAATTTGTGTAATATTGATACAAGTTTATGGTATAATAATGCTTTGATTTTTGTGATATGATGAAATTCCGCTCCCAGTGTTTGTGATGTACTTCCTGGAAGTGGGATATTATGGGTGTGGTTCTCTTTTCAGGATCTGAGGCCAAAGAAACCTGAAGGAGCTTAATGTCTGCTGATACTGACACTGTTTGTTATGAAGGAGTTCCTCTTTGTATGTTGGAGCTGATACGTGGATGAGATCCAGTGACCAGTGGAGTTCTGTTACTGTTGGTTTGAGGTTTTATGGACTTCCATTGTTTTGTTGGCAAAGAAAGAGGAAGGACTATGGTTCTGTGGGCAATTTTACTCAGGAAGGTGACCTGTGATTGTTGGAGAGAAGGACCATAAAGGCTGTTGGGTTATGAAGTTGAAAGTTTCAATGGCTGCTGTAATGGATAAGTAAAGAAAGAGAAGCATAATCCTCGCCTCCGTGTCCTTAATAAAATTAAAAATTCTTGACACGCTAGCTTGAACATTTTTTATTCCAGTAAAACTTTAAATACGTGCTCACCAGGGCTCCAGAATAAAAGAAAACATATAGAATACCTACCTTCATGGTAGGTATTCCAACAGTGCCAACTGTACCAATAAAATAGTTGTGGGGACTGTAAAACTCTGTGTATGACGAATGGTATTTACAACAAAAATGGCTCTATGAAGCTTTGATCAATATGTGTTTGTATACCTTTCAACAGCTAAAGCTGTCATTAGTCAGAAAAAAAGGAGCAGTTTTATATATGATGACACAAGTTGGCAGGTTGAAGACTCTTAAAAATGGCCATTTTTTTCCCTGTAACCAAGCACTCTATTTTCCATGTTCAATCTTTGTTATGGTGTGTACGAACATGTTGCTGATGCTAAGTTAGAATAGGGGAATTAGCAGGGGTGTCAGAGGTACACATATGCTTGGTCGACATTTTTGCAAAATGTTTGCTGCATTAATTTCGTTTTACAGCTAACAAATGTCCATCTCCTGCTATCCCTGATTTCCGCTAATGGTACTACTTACCAAAATCACTATTCTGATTCCGGCAATAACCCTTTTTAAGGGATTCAAAGTTTTGAATAAAAATATTTAAGGCTAGGCTTTGATTTGCATCACTTGCTATTAGAATAGAATGTGATGCAGCTGTTGGGTACACACATCAAGTTTTTTTCAACTGCCTATGAATGTAGTCACCCCAAAACTCACAACTAATACAACACCAAAGGGTGACTGTGCTACATATTTTATCCATGCTTTTTAGAGCTGGATTTTTCAGCCGGGTTATCTCCAGACCTTTTGCTTTTGGCCTCCTGTTTTTTACCCTGTTTTTGTTGGCTTTAGGGCTCTGGGCACTTTACCACTGCTGTTCAGTGCTAAAGTGCATATGCTCTCTGTGTAAGTTGTTATTATAGATTGGTGTTTCCATGATTAGCTTATTTGATTTACTACTAAATAATGCATTGTATCCCATGGGCCTGTAAATCAAATTCTGCTAGGGGGCCTGCAGCACTGGTGGAGTCACCCACACAAGCACACAAGCAGCCTTTTAAAGGGTTCTCAGACCTGCCATTGCAGTGTTTACATGCAGTTTCCACTGCCATATCGACCTGGCAAGTGTACCCACTTGCCAGGCCCTAACCTTCCCTTTTTTACATGAGAGTCACCCCTGAGATATGCCCAAGGTACCTCTGTGAGCAGGGTGCAGTGTATGTGAAAGGTAGGACATGTACTGGTGTGGGTGACATATCCTGATAGTGAAATGCAGTGTATTTTGTTTTTTCACTTTGCAAAGGCTATCGGTCCCATAGCACAGAATGGTAGATATATTGTAACTGCTTACAAGTATAACATCCCAGTGGGACAAGATAGGGAAATGGACTTTAGGCTCTTAGAAAGTGGGGATTGTCTTGCTTAGTCATCTTGTGTGTCTCTGCTAGTTTGTGGATTGACTTTCTGGCTTTGGAGTGACAGGGACTGGGGATGTGCATTCTCTCAGACAACCACTGGTGAGTTGAGGTGTGTCCTGCCTTTTCTGCATGAGTCAGGGCTGGGCTGAATAGACCTGGGCTGCATTAGGAGTAGCAGGAGGACATTTCCCTTCACCTAAATAGGCCTGGTCTGCTTTACACAATGCTGTCTCCACCTTTTGCCAGGAAGCTGTGACAGAGAGGACAGAACTGGTCTTTTCTGGGCACAGAACCTCTCTGCCACAACAGAACAAAGAGAATTCAGTATAAACATTTGGGAGCAGACCCCAGAACTTTAGAATACTTCTGGACTCAAGAGGAACCTGTGCCAAGGAGAAGAGCTGGTAAAGCTGAAGGAGAATTGCTGCCTTTTTGCAGTGTGCTGCCCGGGGTGGAGAAGACACAGACTTTGCTTGGTGCTGTGTATCCTGCTTGAAGAAGATATCCAAGTAGTGCCTGCCTCATGTTCTGAAGTCTCATGGACACAATGACTTCACCATCAGCTCCCCTGAACTCCTTTGCTGGGACTTCTGGCCTGCTGCCAAGGGGTGCCTGATCCTGTGTTGGGCCTCTGAAGGTTGTTACTGCTGATGGGAGCTGGGAAAAGAGAAGCAACTACAGAAGCGTGATGCATCCTCACCCATTTCTGACACAACACCGCCGTGTGGCAAGAATTTCCATGCATCGCCACTATGCAGCTGAAGAAACCAAAGCAGTGCTTGCATGCGGCTGGAGAAAATGTTGCATGCCAAGTCTCGGTCACCAGTCTCCAAAGTCCGAGATCACCGCAGCCACTCCAACCTGACTGCAAGAACTGACGCATCGGGGACCATGGCTGGAGAGATCAATGCAAGGACGTTGCTGCCACCGCATCGAGAGCCAAAGGCTGCCGAATTCCCATGCATTGCACCGGGGCGCAATGTCTACAGCAGTAAGAAACAGTAGGTAAGAAGGGCCGCAGTAAGAAACCAACATATCAACTACTGCACAGTAAGAAACTGATCCAACACTTGCCCTGGAGCAAGGAACTAATGCATCATCTTCCCTGTGCGTACAGAACCAACGCATCACCTTCCCAGAGGCTGCTCTTGCTTATGATTTTGACACAACCAAAGTACCTTGTGTCAAAAGTGTTGCATCTATAGTTTGCTATGGATAGAACTGTTTTTACCTTTTAAAAGTCATAGCTTGATAACTGGATGTGTTTGTCATTTTGGTCTTGTTTGGTTTAGATTAAGATTACTTATTTTTCTAAACTGGCGTGGAGTCCATTTGTAGTGTTTTCACTGTATTACTGTATCTGTGCACAAATGCTTTACACACTGCCTCTGAGATAAGCCTGCCTGCTCATGGCAAGCTACCAAAGGGGTGAGCAGAGGTTGTCTAAGGGTGTAACTCCCTTACCCTGACTTGAAGTGAGTGTCCCTGCTTGGAAAAAGGTGCAAACCGTTGCCGAGAGACACCCATTTCTAACAATGTTGAGTTGGAAATGTCTCTGAAGCCTTATATATTGAACATGATGCACAGTCATTAGGAGAAATTGCTACTCAAAACCTCCCCATGCATAGTTTATTCAATCTTTTCTAACTCTGGTGCACATTGAAGTGGGATTTACTTATTTCTTCTGATTACTGCATGCTGCAAACAATGCTACCAGTAGCTCTCTCTGTGAAGAAGTAGCAGCAAAGGAAAGTCTCAATGGTGCACACTGATGGGGTGGAGCAGTGCTTATGTATGTCATCACAGTTCAAAAGGAAAGAAGCCGTGATTTGGAAGTAAAGGTCAGTTTATTAGGAGTCTACACTGGTGGAATCATCAAGATGCCACCCTCTTTTAAGGGAGAAATACACAGGGTGTTCAAGGTCAGAAAAGATTACCTCCAAGAAGAATGTTATTTTCCACAGATTGTCAATTTGGCACAGTTTTAAAAAGGAAAGGTTGGCACCCACTTTTATCCACCTTTTGCATAATGCTACTACATTGTTTTTGTTGGTGGAAACATCGCCCACATGAGAAGCTGAAAAAATCGCATTTTTTATTAAATGATATTGTAGCGTCTGGCCTGTGGCTGGGTAAAAACTTTGGGGCATATTATCAAGACAGGCGATAAAATTATTGCCGCTTTTGCGTCAGAAAACTGCCGCTAAAACGGCAATAATGGGCTTGATAATATGCTCTATGGAATTCCAGTTGAAGCCCATGTTAGATGTGAAGGACGTCTAACCTGAGCTTCAATTGGAATTCCATAGAGCACATTATCAAGACCATTATCGCCGCTTTAGCGGCAGTTTTCTACCACAAAACCTGCGATAATTTTAACGCCGTCCTTGATAATATGCCTCGAAATTCGTCTTTTTGGCTCGTTGGTAGCACTACCGAATTAAACCCTTGCTAGATGTTCAGCGGTCAGGTAAAATGTCTGCTTTTTTTTTTTACAGTCTATCAAGCTGCCAGTCAGTTAAATTGAGAAGTTGCTTTGCTATTTGCCAGCCACTTAGCAAATGGCGCATCATCTAGTGGTTAGCCTGCGGGTTGGAAATAGTGAAGTTTCCACCCCAAAAATTGCATACAAAGTCTGTTGCTAAGCTTGCTGTCTGGCAGATAGTGGAGTTGCCCGACCGTGAGCTAAATACCACATAACCTCTTCTATTTATCCAGCATCTTGGTAAATAATAATGGCGTGTTTGTAACTGATATGTGTTAGAGGCAGTCATTAGCAAGTTAAGATTTGCAATTATGCCTTCAATCTATCGACACAGTGCAATTCAAAGACTGCAAATATTGGAAGAAAATGACCCTAATTCTGTCAGCAAGTGAGGCCGTACGGTCGGTTTAATTAATTCCGCTCAAATTCATTTTGATATTGGAGAAACCCATGAACACTGAAATGTAGGCACAGCCATCCCTGCAAAACTTTTGCTCTCCTAGAATGATGTGACAGACCATATGAATCAGCAGTTCCAGGTGACTGAATATTCAATGATAAAATGCCATGATGGGAACCGTCAGCATTAATTGGAAAGGGTGTGAAGGAACTCTCTGCGTTGACAGCTATGGCCCTTTATGAGCGAATTTGCAATTGACAAAATGGCTGCTTAAATGAATAGTCAATATTTATTTTGCTGATGCAGACTAATGTTGGTAGTAATTGTGTTCGGTCTGCAAATATTACTGGCTCCATATTTGAAATATGACAAAGCAAGGGACAATCGATATTATTAAATGACAGTGCCACTAAGTTGGAGGGTCCTGTCAAATGAAAATGGATTGCGGAGCTCCCCAGACTGTTTTTTGCTATTAATTCTATTATTGCATGACTGATAATCGCGCTTCTCATGGCTTCCATCATTTGCTGGGCTCTCCTAACTCAGGATCACGAACATTCTCTGCATCAATCATGTCACACCCATTCTATGACTCTCTCAACCTTCATCTGAGGGCTGATGGTAATAAATACATCTTGATGTACAACCATTTAGGAAATCAAGCGGAGGTGAACGCTCTTGTGGTGACAAATAGACGCATCAGTTCTCAAGAAGAGCGGAGGGATAGCACTGTGGCCATATCCTGAAAGCTCTTTTCGCAGGTAAGTCAGACATCATATGCTCTGACTTACGAGAGCAAAATCACTTACCAAAATCAGAAACGGTGATTGAGCATTTGCACATGGATTTATTCAAACAATACTTTTTGTGAGAGTAATTCTGGTGCCAGTGGTGGAGTTTGCATAGCTGGTTAGGAATGCCATAGAAATACCACACACACACACACACACATGCACACACACACACACGCGCACGCACACATACATACACACGCACACACGCACACACACACACAAACACATACACACAGAAAAACATAAAGGTTAAAATGATGTAACAGTGATGTGAAAATCTTGGTTAAAATGTAATAATTAAAAGTATAAAACTCACTAAAATTCACCAGTTCCTTTTAACTCAAGCAATTATTACGCACACCTCCACCATGCACAGTTTGTCATCAATGATGTAATATCAGATGTTATCAGTGAAGTTATTAATGACATAATATAGACATAAGATATTATCAATGTAACTAACTATAACATAACTACCACTTCTCCTTTTGTAGCATATTGCTGAGTATTTTTAAATTTAATGTGACAATATAAAGGGGTGTTATTTTAAATAATGCAGACCTACTGGTTTGTCAAAGAGTCAGGACACCGGCATATAAAAAGTAGTCCTATTTGCTTTATCAGGGGATTAGTTAGCAGATCACCAAAGAAAGGAGATCTTTTAGCTTTGTCAAAATATCACCACAATAATTTCTTTCAGCGCAGGAAGCCCATGCCAGCGCTGCCCGACTTCTTATTGTCTATTGTGGATACCCTGGGGCACCCACATCCATCTTTTATTTTTTTTTATTATTTGCAGCATCAGGAGCCCACTCCTGTGTTGCCAATCTAGCTTCCTGGCTGTGAGCACATCCACTGCTGGCATGGGAGATAGCACATTCTTGCTCCCTGCCATCTTCATGCACACAGGTATTTTATCTGTGGTGTGCACCCTGCTCCATCGGTGATAGGGAGCGGGAGGGCATACCACAATGTGGAAGAGGCACGGTGGTGCACATGCAAAATCTAAGTGCTCCAGGGTCCCAGGACCACTTTCATAATGCTGAAGGCCCCGGGGAGATGGGGCAGCTGGGGGAAACTTACACTGAGCGGTAGAGGTCCCACACATGCCCTTCATCAATTTAGTAAATACAATTTAAAATGTAGCATCTCCCTTGCTCTGGTCCACATCAGGGATTGGGGGCTTATTGGATAGAATGTCACATCCTTTTTTTCCTGGTGTACTGTAAAAATGCTTTGTTGGCTTTGGACCCATGGTCCTTCCCATAAGACCTAGGGTGTTAGTGCTCTAGTTGTTCATTAGAACACCAAGGTCACCTGTAGTAGAACAGAGGGGCATCAACTGACAGGCTGCTGCTGGAAGTACATGATTTGCTTGTGATATCAGACTTTGTTCTCACAGGGCTGAGGAAGATAGTGTGAACTTATAGAAAATCTACTTTTAATTTAGTTTCTGGATCATCCTCCATAACATCAATGAGAACATCATGAGAGAAAAGGGTTTTCTCTTAAAAATGCTTCATCAAATCCCAGCAGAGCATCAGCTTTTTTCAATGTGTAAAATCACCTTAGAACACACCACAGTTCTTAAAATTAGTATTACACTGATGATTTATATTATCACTGAAATTTGTTATCACCCTCTATAAGTGCTCCGTTTGTGACCCTAAAAACATGCTTTTCACTACATGCATTTCAATGGGAACCATGTCTATGAGTCCTGTAATGGCTGCCATACATGTTGTCAATGTTGTGGCCAGCCAATTAAGGTGGGGTATCTTTAGACCCCCACATGCCTCTTGGGGTTAGGGTATGATCAGCCTTCCCCTCATACATGTTATTAACTTTTATTTCAGAATGCAGGGAACATGTCCCTGAGTCATATAATGGCTGCCAGAACATATTGTTCCGGTTGTAGCCAGCCAATCAGGATTGATTATTCACTTTTAAAGGGGCCAATAAGAAAATATCAGTACACCAACAGCCAAGATATAGATAACTTTTTAATCCTTTGATGCCCAACTCAAGCTCCTCTCTAAATGCAAAATCCTCAAAAGTGGCTGAATCAATTTACACAATGATGTTTTTAACATTTTGTGAAAGATGTAATATGTGAGGTGATAAGCAGTGTATGACAAAAGCACAAGTTATAGTTAGCTTGGTGAACTATAACTGGTGAATTTCAGGTTTTTTGGGTTTATAAGAATTAGCTTCTGTGTTATGTCAACACCTAGCTATGACGTCACTTTAACGTTATTTTTTTTTAAGTGGATTGCTGTTTTTTTAAAAGATAAGCTATGATTTGTTTCTTTACAAACCTAACCATAGTGTCACTTTATTCTTTGGTTTCTCAGTGAATTTCTGAGGTTCAATGATCGGTTTCAGTCAGTTCCCCCCACTGAGCCTGGCCAGGCCCTGCACTCAATCTCATTGCAAGCAGCCAACCCCCAGTGTGCATGGTCTTTGGCCATGCACAGCAAAAAGTTGTTAGCAGATTCTGGACAGATGCTAGACACCCCACCAAACCCACTGTGTGTGGCCAATACCCGGCTGTGCACTGTCGAAGGCCACTTATGCATGGCTGCTGATCCCATGAAGGGATCAAACACATCAGGTAAAAAAACTGTTCTTGTTTTTCAATTAGTGCCCAAATGAGGATTGGCCTGACTTGATGGGTTTAAGGAAGCCACAAATATGTAAGTCCCAAGCAATACAATTGTAAAAGCCACCCTCCCTTAAAAGGTATTCCTAAACATTGAAAGAGCTAGATAGATAGATAGATAGATAGATAGATAGATAGATAGATAGATAGATAGATAGATAGATAGATAGATAGATAGATAGATAGATAGATAGATAGATAGATAGATAGATAGATAGATAGATAGATAGATAGATAGATAGATAGATAGATAGATAGATAGATAGATAGATATGTCAAGCGGGGGCTAGGAAAAAGGGCAATCCTAAAACTCATTATTCCCATGCAATTTCAAATAGCAACATTAGACAATGAGTCTAATGGCTGAGCAGAATAACACTAAATTTGGTAGGAAGCTAGATCTTGATTCAGGACGGGCACATTTTGTGATTTTGTGTAAATCTGTTACTAGTACTTTTTGGGAAATTAAGGTTTAAATTATATAGATATTTAGCAAGGTGCTACTCGCAAGGTACTCCTATGTGACTACTGTTGGTCCACATAGGGAAAAACAGAATTTGATTGGCTGGTTCCACAAGTGTCCTGCTAGATTGAGTGAAGTAATTGACTGATCCCAACAGAGAAATATGTTGGCGCCACCATTACAGGACTCAGTCACTGAGTCTGGAAAAATAAAAATGACATAGAAGCAGAGTAGAAATATTCTGAGACCCTAGTCCTTGTAGCACAGCACTGTGGGAGCCTGCAGGACCAAAACAAAACCCAATGCTACCACACACAGCCTTCTTCTACATTGAGGTATTTGTATAGCTGGGGTCGGTCAGGTCCTAGCCATATGACCTTGTGTTGCAGGGGTGTGGCTGCCCACGGGGATTGGGCTGATGACCGTGCACAAGGGTTCAGCCAACCATGAGGCAGTGAATGAAAGGTCTGACTGCAGGCTAACCCCACACAGTACATGGCCAAAGGCTGTGCATGGCAAGGGCTAGCCCTAGTTAGTTATTTTAATAAAATATTGCTTTATAATAAAAGAAAATGGAAATTCACAGAACTAACAAAGTTAAAGTAACATTATAGTTAGGTATGGTAATAATACCTAGCTTTACATTGACAAAAAACTTGGGAAATTCACTGAAACAAATCAAAGGTTAAAGTGACGTTATAGTTAGGTGAAAGTGCCTATTTAAATGTTACAGTTTAAACCCTGAAACACTGGAATTCAGCAGTTATAGTTAACTGAAGTAACTATAACTCACACCCTCACCATGCACTGCTTATTTCTTCACATTTTGAATCACTCATGACATGTTCTATGACTTCATCGATAACATCACTATGACGTCTGAAATGACATCATTGATGCAAAGTTAAATATAAACAAGAGAGTAGCTGAAGGCTGGGAGGACAGCAGGATAGAAGGAGTTTGGAACCGGTAGTGAATAGGAATCTGGAAATCTGCAGGGGAAGTGATCTTAGTGTGAGGTAAAAAGGATCTTACAAGAAGGCAAGTAGCAGATTAATCTCACAGAGTTCAGGTAGACGCCCAGTAGCTCCCATGGAGAATGAGTCTGGGGTTGTTCTCTGTGCCAAAGCCACAAGCCTTGGAATCTAACTGGCACCCTTGGAAGCAATGAAAATCAGGGTAATAATATAAACACACAAGAAGACAAAGGAGAACAGTGGAAGGTACGCAAAATCTGGAACTGAGCTGAATATACTGGAAACCTGCATACTAACTTGGACAGGAATATAAAGTCAGAACTGGAACATAGGAATACAAGACAAGGAACCTACATATACACGACAGGTCTGGATGTGTACAGTTAGAACTAGGGAAATGCCTAACAGCGGAACAAAGCGGCAGACTAAACAAGGGATAGGCAACATAAACTAATAGCTAATCACATTACAAACATATAATTAAACAACAATGAAGCACAGCAGCAAAGTCATTTGCGAGCTGGTACACTCTGGGTTCACCAAGCGGAAATAGCAAGAGGCTCAGGGGAGGAGCACAGGTGCAGGGAGAGAGCCAGGTGCAAGGACTCAGAGAACCACCAATGAAGGAAAGGCTGAGCTGGGACTTGGAAAGGGGAAGAGTGGGGAAACCCAACAGGCACAAAACAGGACACAGGCAAGCCAGGAACAGAGTACAGGTCAGAACTAAGGGAGTGAAAAGTCCAGAGAGCAGGTATAGAGAGGTCAGTAAGACTGTGGGATCCAGAAAACAAGCTAGAGAATAGAATACAACCACCAGGGCATGATTGGGGCAGGGTTTGCAGGCAAAACGTTCTGTAGGAAGCATGATGCATGAGGATGGTAGTCTGGCATTCTGTATTACAACACAAAGTGTTTCTAGCAACGGAAGGTGTACAAGTGTACAGAATTATATTCCGGAATAAAGGCAGGACTCCAGAGCACCTTTGTGGGCACCACCTAGTTGCTGAATGTTAAAATCCTAACACAATCACTGGCACTGTGACACCCTCCTATAGAAATCAATGGAGGTAGGGTAAAATCCCATAAGAACTAGTGGTAAATTGAATCACATATGAAATTCAGCATGCAGTCTACTACCGCCTGCAATTGCAAATCTTCCTTCATCATGGAAAGGGGATTGGTTAACTCAGGAGCTGCCAAAACAAAGTCATAAGCACCTTAAAGTGATTACCATTAACCGGCCAATGCTTTAAACATGAATTAAATAAATACATAAATAATTAGGGAAGCAAAATACTAGGGCTATTAAATTGAGAGTGCTCCTTTCCAATGAATTAATGTATGTTAATACTAGCTATCAATTTGCACTAAGCAATGAAACAATGAAAAGGAACAATAATTACAAAAAAGCAATTTGTATAATTACAGGTGAAAATATCAAACAAATAAGTACCTTAATAGTAAAAAGCCTATTGTTTTAAACTCAAACTTAGGTGCCTATTTTGTGTTTGGCAGACGGTGGACTCTGCGACAAATGTGGCGCAGCATCCTTCATGCCAACCTGATATTTTGCTTGCTCTATTTAAAGAAAGGTTAACCTTTTATTTATTTATTTTGATGCTCTTTCCGGGTCTGCTGGTGGATGCCTTAGACTATCCCACATATTTAGGGCAGATGGCCCTGATGTGCTTTTTTCCCGGTTTAGGAAAACTTCGAGGGCTCCAGGTCCATTCGAAATCAGGGCCATATTATCAAGGAACGGCAATAACATTATCGCCGCTTTAGCGGCAGGAAACTGCCGCTAAAGTGGCGACAATGGGCTTGATAATATGCCCTTGAGAATTCCCATAGAAGCCCAGGTTCACACTAGAACCTGGGCTTCTATGGAACGGAACGAAATTTTGGCCCATGCCTACTAATTATCTGATGTGTGAATTAGTGAATCACAAGTTAACAACTACTGCTGTCCTTGCTCGTAGCCGTCCATGCAGACATCAGAACCTTTTTCAGAAAAAGCAATATACTCTGACATACTTTAGCAACTGCCTCCAAACAAATATGACACGATAAAGGCCAATTCAATTGGATTTTGTATAAGTTATGTGTCACAGGACGTTTATCAAAGTGTTTTTTTTTCAGAAGTCATTGGACAAATTGTGCAGTACCAAATTCGAAATCAAGGGGTGTATGTACAAGCCCTTATCGCCACAGGAACGTCACTTTTTGAGACGTTCCCGTGGTGATAGGGGGCTTGCCTTATGTACAAGGCAGCGTCAAGCCACTTGCCTTGTACATTATGACCCTTTCACGCTATGTTTAGCGGGAAAGGGGCGTGCAGTGGGTGTTGTGGTGGGCAGTCTGTCTTAAGTCTGTCTTAAGTTTGTCTTAACTCAAACTTAAGACAAAATCCTAACTTTACTACTACTAAATGCCTTCTGTCAATACCAAAAGTAGTAAGTTTAGGATTTTGTCTTAAGTCAGTCTCCTGAATCAGGCCCATTGCCTCTAAATTTGTATCCAGCATCAGAATTTTCAGGGCCATGCAGTGAATCACTGGCATATTCTTGTTAAACTGAGGCACTGAACATTTTGTCGCTTTAGGAAAAAAAAACTCAATTGGACGAACGTTTCCACTACAAACCCATTAATATCTGGGTTTCCCTCCCCAGCCACTCTTTAAAAACACAATGCCACCGTCGCATGTTAAATGCCCATTATATTCTTTAATAGGACACTGACTGCACAGTATAATTGAATACCTACGTACGTCCAAACATGAGAGTGTTTAACTACTCTTGCAGGTAGGACTACTGCAGCATCGCTACAAAAAATACACAAACTTTAATTTGGGATTGTGTAAAGTCCACTATTTTGGGAGGTTTTATTTATTTCCGCGCATACTTCGCATTCGCACCAATTCTGATTCTGAAAATCAAGACTGGAGTTTTGCCATTTTAAAAGATTTTTTTTCACATCGAAATGCCCCTTAACTGGTAAAATTATTGCTGTAAACAGAGGAACCATAATGGCGCAGTCAACAGTAACAAGAAACTCTTAGGCATTGGGAAGTGAGAAATCTGTTCAAGGGGTGTTTCTAAAAGACTGAGACAACAACCTAGGTTGATTTTGAGCTTAGCGTTGAAGAACAAAAAGATGCTGCCTACATTTCTTGAATAAAACCAACATATGTGCGCTTATAGGCATGGTGGATGGTAACAATTACAGTGTATAGTGGGATTGTAAATGGTGAGGATGGGCAGGTCCACAGTTCACCAACTCCGCCTCATCTATAATATTTTGTCATAAATTAAATTCTCACTGTTCGAGGTGCAAGTATATGAAGCCTGGTCTACACTGTTCTAATTCTGATTGACTTGACAATTCTGTTGCTATTATTTATGCACAAGTGTCACAATACATGTGCTGGAATCGGTGTTTCCTTTTGTTCTTCTGTCTAATTTTAAATCAGCGGTTTCTTTGAGATTGCTTGGTTGTCAGAATGACAGCAGACAGGGAAGAACTGCTACTGTCTTCCATAATCTTGTAGGATAGTACAGATATTACTAGCAATTGAATTCTACCCGGGGATTATAGGTGACAGTTAGGAAAATACCATCAATCATTTAGTTTGTATGCATTTCAGGGCAGTGGTTTCTCATATTCTAATTGATCTGTAGATCTACCCATGCACAATTTGAGAAATTATGGCCACCATTTCATTAAACCCTCCATAGAGTATTTGTGTGTTGGTCTCTATCTCCTATGAAACTCATACTTGATTGGCGTGTCTCTTTTGTTGAAGATGTTGACATCGGATTTTGTTTTTAAAGTAGAAGCTTTATTCTATAAAATGCTGGTGTGAGATTTTTTTTAGTTTTACAATGCATTTATTTCAATTTAACAAATCCACATCACATGCTTATAATAAAAATATCTTTTAAACGCATAAAAATTACAAATTGTAGATGATATATTGGTTTCATGACACTACATCATTGTCCATTGCTTCATTGCTTTTCTTAGATCTCAGATTTAACAGTGTTGACTCCAAGTTCATATTTATAGACCTATAAATAATTTTTTTTGTTCAACCTGACATACTACTTTGTATTTTTTAATATCATCTCTGAGGTTGTTGAATTTATATTACACCACGGACATTGCTTTTGCTGCTGCCCTCACCTGTGCTGACTCAAGCGCAGGGGAGGAGTCCCACTCACAGAAAGGAACTGCACCAGTCTCCCGTGGCGCGGGACACCACAGACATTGCTTTTGCTGCTGTTGGGGTGGGATTCGGTCCCCCAGCCCTCACCTGTGCTGACGCGAGCGAGGGAGAGGAGCACCACTCGCAGACAAGAACTGCGTGCGGGACGCCACGGGCATTGCTTTTGCTGCTGCTGGGGTGGGACTCGTCCCTCAGCCCTCACCTGTGCTGATGCGAGTGAGGGGGAGGAGCCCCAAGATCCATGCCCATCAGAGCCAGGAAGAGGCTGGGCTGACTCACCCCTCTAACCCCTGGGCTTCATGGATTTTTCACTCGAGGTATTTTTCTGTGGAGCTCCACATAGCACGGTTGGTGAAAGACAATGGGAAAGAGAAAGCAAAAAATGCCCACAACAGGTGAAGGGGGTTCTGTTACGACTCTTGGTACGTTCTTGGCCAGGGCGGCAAATGTTTTGTCGAGTGAAATTACTCTGACTGAAAGGAGACTTTCGCTGGATATAACTAACCTTCCACATAACCCATTACCCATCTGCGGCACGTTGTGAAAAGATGCGCAAAGTGAAATGGCACCCACTTTTCCATTCACCACTGTCTTATCAGAGGGAGCGGAGAGCGATCAAGTGGAATGTACGTTTATGTTGGAACCACCAGTCAAAAAGAAACGAGGAAGCGGGAAAGAAGTCCTGCAGGCTCCCAAAAAGTCTGCAGTACCAGTTGTCCTTGATCTAGATCAGGTGGATTCAAGCCAGACTCTGTCAAGACTGCTGCTAAAGAGACTTTTAGCTCCCATTAGCACACGGCTGGAAAAGGTGGAAGCCTTGCTTTGTCAGTCTAATGAGCTTTACGCCCACCACTTAGCCAGTAAACATGTTATAGAGCTCATGGGGATGAAGGAGGGAGCAGGGCATATACAACAGGGTAGACCTGTACCTGTAGCACCCTCAACTAGAAATGGGCCGCAAGTCAACAGAGGCCAGCATTTAGAAAACAGGGGCAGTTCGCAGTCAGTCCCTGGGCATAAAAAACATTCATTGGGAAACACGAGTATTCAAGGGAGCCAGAGACCTGCAAAAAACAACAAGGAGGAGGGGAGTGGTATAGCTGTAGCCTCGAAAAAGTAGTTATTTGTTAATCAGATAGACCCCCGGGCCAATCAGGGCCCAAACTCCTCCAGTCTTCCTTTACAACTGGAAGAAAGAACTGATATTTTAAACCTGCCCTCGGAGTCAGGACCCTTAGTGGCCGTTTTGGTGGGTGTTCCACCGGTCAAGTGGGTCACTAAGGAGACAACAGTAGTTCTGATACATAAGGTGACCCGCTAGCCGGATAGATCTTTGATAAAAGGACGTCAAATAGCTCCCCATGTTACCATGGCTAGAAGAGAGGGGTGGGTGGGGAGAGCCACAAAAAAAGATAGGAGGGGGATAGTTGTGGTCAATTTAACACACCCGTCAAACACAAGGGCCATGTCAGCTAAGACAAGAATCAAACACAGGAATTCAAATCATCCCACTTCGCTTTTTCTATCCTGATGGGGGGCAATACCGAAGACTACAGAGTATTAATTTAAGTCTTTTTTAGGAAAAGATGTTACAATGCCCAAAAGTGTACCAAAATCTGAGTATGTGCATTCCTCTTGCAAATAGATTTGCCCCATTGAGGGAACGAGGTAGTATTGATTGACTACCAGCTTTAAGTGAGGTTATGGTTACAACAGGGTGCCCTCTGTCACCGAGCGTGGTAAATGATATTCGTCCACGCTCTGGTCCCTTCCAGATGGGTCCTTCTATCTGTACATTTATGTCCTGGAACATTGCAGGGTTGATGGCCAAAAAGGACGAGGAGAAGTGGTTAGCTGAAATAAGATCTTGTTACATTGTCTCACTGCAAGAAACCTGGGACTTGTCAGATTCATTCGCTATGGATGGTTTTGGATCTTCTTTTAAAGTGGCTTCCCCTTCCGTTATAAGATGTGCTAAGTGAGGTCTGCTTATTTTAATATCACTCAAACTGGCTTGCACAATGAGGAACCTGTTTAGCCCTTCCCCACATTTATTATCAGTAGACTAACCTTTCCCAAGCGTCCCACATTGGTCGTAATTAACTTCTATAACTCCTTTTGCAGGATCGAAGATAGTGAGCATATAACTGCACTCGAAGACTTTCTCGAGCGTGTTGGACAGGATAGTCGCACCCATTGTGAATTTGTTATAATGGGGGACTTTAATGTATATCGCTGCTCCCTTAACTGTATATTGGATAGGGGATCACTGGATAGCTTGGATCCTTCAGCCCATTTTGAACACTGGGCACAAGGTAATATGTTAGAGAGCTTATTTGCTAGTAATAATCTACACTGTCTTGAGCACACAGATGAGACTGAGCTGGTTCTTTCCTTTATTGGGAGGGGATTTTGCTCAACCATAGATTATATTGTGGTATCTGCTCCTTTGCTCCTAAATATACTGAAAGTAAGCACATCGTGGACCAGTTCTAGTGACCATAACCAAACAATTGCAGAAACTATGGGGGTGCTGGTATTTCATAGAGAGAATCAAAGATCCTCTCAAATAGGGATATCTACCCAACAGACCAGGGAGTGTAAAAGTAGAGGGGGGAAGATCATGCCAGAGGCCTTTTTAATCAAGCTTTATATGGAGGGCAAGGAAGACATTAAGCAGTGTCTCAAGAATCGCACTGAGCCCGATGTGGTAATAGAAATGTTTGACAAGCTGGCAAAGCGGATCGCAATAAGTCTTACATGAGGAGGAAGTCAAGGACATACTAATGGGGAAAAATGGTTTGATGCAGATTGCTCTAAAATCCAAAAGGCTCTTATAGTTGCATTAAACAATAAACCTAGGGATGCTGAAATAATTAAAGCATGCAGAAAAGCATATAAATTGGCTCTAAACCTAAGAAAAGAGTAGATAAGGGGAACAGGCATGGGAGGATTTAAATCGGTCTAGTGTCCTGGTCAAAAGCTCAAATTTCTGGAAAATTGTAAATAGTCAATTTTTTATAGATAATAACTCACTGAGAATAGAATGTGTTATTCCCGCCAATGGATGGGTCAGCCATTTTGAGCAAATTTACACAGATGTGGATTTAGTATAAAAATGTTACGCGATGGGAACCCAGTGCTGAGTCACTCCCGTTATCTTTTGGGGTGGACAAAGTACAGAAAGCGAGGCCTGATAGGGCCCCTGCGGACCTTTAAAAGTCTGACCCAGGGACACGGGCAAAGATCCCAGCTAGGGTTTTAATGCTGCAACCATGGTTGGCCCACCTTCATCATGGTCCATCGCGGTGATTTTACCAATTAACCCCTTCGCTGCTGTGGACATTCCGCTGCAGCGCTGGGGGGGGCAGGGGGGCAGCGCGGCGGGCCTGTGCTCATGACGGAGCCGCTCCGTCATGAGCCACAGTTGAGCTGTGCTCATGACGGAACGGTTCCGTCATGACTCCGCCCATTTGCGTTGTAACCCCGCACAGGCGGGGAAACAGCGCCGCGCAGGCGGAGCGGCCGCCGTCAGGATTGTCATGACGGAACCGTTCCGTCATGAGCACACGGCAACCGTGGCTCATGACGGAACGGTTCCGTCATGAGCAGGGAAGGGGTTAATAAAAAGGGTCCCAAGGACGATCCTGCATGTTATCATCCGTTGTCTCTACTAGATTTGGCAGCCAAAATTATGGGGAAGGTAATTCTAGATAGTCTAAGCAATTGGCTAGAAGACAGCAATGTGATTTCAGATATGCAATTTGGTTTTAGAAAAGGCATGGGCACAATGGATCAATGCATGAACCTACTTATGATGACAAGCAAATATTCAGTTGCGATAAAGGGATGTATTTTATCGCATTCATGGAACTAATGTCCACTTTTGCTAGAGTAAACATGTCTATACTATGGCCTTCACTGCTAGAAATAGGCATGGAGTTTGACCTGGTGGCTTTCCTACATTGGTCTCACCTTAAATTTAACTGCCTCTGCCAGATATGATGGAAATGGCTCACTAACAAAATCATGGGAGGTCAAGAGGGGGGGAGGCATGGATGTATATTGGCTCCGGTCTTATTTACACAATACATCAACAATCTGGGGGCTGTTCTATCTACTGCCAGCAAGGATACCCCTAGAGTAGGATCCAAACCCATTCCTGCCCTTTTTTATGCTGATGATGCAGTTTTATCAGCTAGGACTCCATTAGGGATGAAACGGCTTGTAAATACTTTTATTGATTTTATGGTTGCACTCGACCTTTCCATCAATCTCATGTAATGTCTTCTGGTAATATAAAGTGCGATCAGCAAACGCTTACATGTAAAGGTGGAGAATTGACCAATGTTGCAACTTTTCCATATCTGGGAATTTTATTTGACAAAAAGGGGTCATGGGTGGCCCAGTGTACACTCAAGAAAAATACCTTATCTAGAGCAGCTGGAGCAACAATGGATTTTGCAGGGAGATTGGGGAACAAACCTCCATGACTGGTGGATTAAAATATGGGTGGCCCACACCATGCTTAAATCAAATTATTTTAAAAGATTGTAATGGGCTAGATAGGGCTGCAGATATTCCCTGATTAGGTTACATCTCACAACAACTAGCGGAACTAGGGCACCCTGAGCTTTTTAGGCACCCTAGACAGTTGCACTTTGGACAGGTGAAAGATATTAAAATTACATTTTTAACCAGGAGGAGGATGATTAGACAATACAGGGTATTAAGCCCTGGGATTGTAGACCAACCTTTTTGGTTTCTTATCAAAAACTTGCATCATCGTTTTCTTTTAATCATATTTAGGTTTAATTATATTCATTGGTGTCTTTTGGTCCCCAAGGGTTTCTCTAAGACAGGGACCCTAAAGCCTTGCTCTTGTGATGATTTTTCAGACCTATATTTGTTGCATTTTACGTTTTTCTGTGGATTTTATAGTGATCACCGGTCAAAATATATCCTACCTCTTTTAAAAAAATTCCCACTTTGCACAAGTAGGACCTGCCTTGATGTATTTGCAAATGTTGTCATCACCCTTGATATGTTATGGGGTTGCAAGTTTCTTAGCAGGTGCTTTACGCAGAAGGAAAAACTTTGATAAGCGGGACTGGTACTGTAATCTTGTAGGAAACACTTCTTTTATTTTCATATGAGCACTGTATCAAACACACTTTATTCAGACTTAAACCGTTACTTTTATATTATTTTTGTCATTTTGCAGAAGTGTGACCTGATGTGATATACTTGTGATTGCTGCACTCATCCTCAATAGGTTAGGGAGTGGTGAGTTCCTCAGCATGGGCCTTATGCTGAAGGAAAATTTCGATTGGGCAATGAACCAGTTCCAGTAATAAAATCTTTTAGGAAGTGCGGTTTTTAATTTTGTGCTGACATTGTGTAATATGCATTATATCTAGGACTTGGTGGTATTTTAGTTATGTCATGACAAACTAAACATATATAAGGGTGAAGAAATTGTTACACAACTATTGTACATGAAATAGTAGCTTTGCCATTTTTTAAATTTTCATTTCTTTTTAATTATTTATCTGTAGAGTTTTATCAGTCTACTCTTTTTGTAAATGTACTTTTATAGCTGTAATGTGGCTGAATAAAGTTTTATTGATGATGATGACTATTTTTCATAGAACCCAACTTCCCCAATGACAACACTGTTGCACAAATTGTACAAATACATTAAATATAGCTGCACCACAAAGCTACTACAGTAACATCAAAGAAAAAATATTTTTTTTTCAAGAAAAATAATTGATTACTCATAAAAAAAGTCATTACAAAAAAATAAATGAGACAAATATGTAAGCAAAATGGATTAGATTTTGTTTAAAATCTAATTCACCAATAGCAGATGTTACCATGCATGCCTTTTTCATGCATGTCTTTGTCCCTTGGGCATTACAACACTTTGACTTATATAACATATTGTACTACCCTGCTGGGCTTTACCGTGTATTTCTTTACCATACACTGAATTGTTATCGACTGCTTATCATATATATTTTTTTAACAAGTCATTTTATTAAACATGTAACATTTGCAGTACACAGTACAATATTACAGACAGCTGATGACATAAATATCAAAGCATACATTTGCAGTATCTTGGTCTATTGGCGTGCCAGACATATCGGACCTTACAGTTCTGACATCTGTATTGTAAGCACATTCACTAATCTGGTATCATGCCCGCTGTGCTCCCTCTCTTCCCAACCCAACCTTACAGACCCCTATATGTCTCCCAGTGGTACCATATTTTCTCCTATTTCTTAGGGCAACCCCTACTCACATATACTACTTTTGCAGTGGCACAACACCAATCTAGGTCGGACTTCCACTGATCCACCTTCCATGGGACGGTGGCTCCCCACACCCTGGCAACATTTCTCTTAGCCACCATTGCTACCACCATTTGCCAAATTTTCTGGTATTTTGGCCAAATCTGTTCCCCTGTTACACACAGTATGTGCCACTTGGCATCTATAGGAATTTCTTGCCCCAGGACCGCTGACATCACACGTATCACCTTCCCCCAATATTGTTGTATAACTGGACAACCCCAAATAATGTGGAAGAAGGTACCCCTGTGGTTGCAGCCCCTCATGCAGCTATCCGTGGGGATACGCCCAAGTTTGTGCATAAGTGTAGTCGTAGAGTAAGATCTATGGAGATTTCTTAACTGTACTAATCTGAATCTCGCTCTGACAGAAACTTTCCTTGGGCTTTGTATGGCCTCAGTCCAATCATCGTCTTCCAAAAGGCCTATATCAGTCTCCCAAGACTCCCGGAGCGCCCCAGGAGATCAGGTGAGTTATTAACTATCTTCCTATATGGAAGGGATAGTGCCTTTTCTGGGATTGAATCTTGCAAGAGACGGTCTTCCAAGGGGCTATATTCCTGAATGCGTTCCCCCTCTCTGATGTGTCTGCTGAGTGCATGCCCGAATTGCATATTTCTATATCTTTCTGCTTCCACCATACGCCTCCTCGATGGGCTATATCTAGTAGTTTCCATTTACTGAAACCATGTAATTTGCCAACCTCCTTCAGCATATCACTATCCCATAGTGGGGTACGTTCTGTCAGTTTATTATCCCACCCGAGAAACTTATTGGCCCCCCGCCATGCATCCAGTACAATCCTTGTGTGCGAGGACATATGTTTCCCAGCTTGTTGGTGATACAATGCACCCGGATAGCCTCTGGAACCCATCACGAAGTGATCTACTCGGTATGCTGGGTCATTCCTGCCTCTAAAGATCCAGTCGTTAACAGTTATCAGCTGTGATGCCCAATAGTATTTCCTAACGTCTAGTACAGCCAGGCCACCCTCATCAGTGCCTCGTTGGAGTTTAACCAATGCTATTCTTGCACCTCCACCATCCCACAGTAATTTCCGTAACTCACTGTCCACTTCCTTGAAGAATCTGTCAGATATCTTGAATGGGGTGTTCTGGAGGACATAAACCAGATGCAGCAATTACATCATTTTGAACAAAACTGCTCTCCCCATCAGGGAGATTGGCAATGTCCTCCAATGCACCACATCTCTTTTCAGGCATTCCAGTTGGGGCAGCAAATTACATTCAACAAATCCTGTTTCCGTTTTAGTAATAATGATACCCAGGTATTTGAATCTGTCTTTCAAGTGGAGCTTTATCTCCCCTGGAAGAGCGGGCGGCGGGCCATCAGAGAGCATGAACACGAGGGACTTATCCCAATTAATTTGATAACCTGAATATTCCCCAAATAGATGAAAAATGTGTAAGAGTCTGCTAATTGTAAAGCGAGGCCTAGTTGCGTATAGAAGGACATTTTTAGCATATAAATATATTTTCTCTTCCCGCTGTCTCTTGCATACGATCCCAGAGGCCACCGGGTCTTCCCTCACCCATGTCGCGAGCGGCTCCAGAGTCAACGCGAACAACATGGGGGATAGCGGACAGCCTTGTCTCGTCCCCCTGTGTAAAGCAAAGGAACGGGAGATGGAGCCATACACCAATATTCTAGCTAATGGGTTTTTATAGAGTAGCCTAATCCAGGACTGAAACCGGGGGCCAATCCCAAATTCATCCAACACCGCAAACAGGTAGTGCCATTCAATACTGTTGAACGCCATACATGCGTCCAATGACAGTAGCGCTGGTTCCTCACTCGGATGATATTTAGTTAGATACATCACACCGCATAAACTTAGTAGGTTTAATCTGGAACTCCAGTGTGGCATAAATCCGGACTGGTTGGGGTGTACCAGGGACGTGATCACTACCAAAAGGCGCTTTCCCAGGATTTTAACTTCCATGTTTAATAAGGATATGTGCCTGTAAGAACTATATTGGTCCAATGGCATGCCCGTCTTGGGTATAACCACTATGGTGGCCATCCGCTGATCCAATGGCAGGCAACCCACATCTCTAGCCTCCTTAAACATGTTCAGAATATGTGGCGCCAGAATGTTTGTCGTGCACTTATATAGCTCCGTGGGCAGGGCATTTGGTCCCGGGGCCTTCCCTGCCTGCAAGTCCTGGATAGCCCCCTCAATCTCTTCGACTGTAATGTCTTTCTCCATGGCCTCCCTATCTGCATTAGACAGCGTGGGTGGCCGAACATCACCTAGCAATTCCCAACATTCTACTTCTGTATGGATGGGGTTGGAGGCGTAGATCTCCTCATAATATTCCGCTAATGCTCCCGCTACCTCCTCACCAGTGAAGTGCTTTTTCACCTGAGAGTCACATAACTCAGCACCCAATTGCGTTCTCTGTGCCTCTTTTCCAACAAAGCAATCATTTTGTTGGCCTTATTGCCAAGATCATATATCCTCCTCTGTGTTGCCAAAGCGGCGGATCTCACAGAGTTATCTGCAAGGTTCCTCATCTCCTGTTTTTTTAAGCTCAAGTTGGTGCACGAGCGGTGGGTCTGCCACCTCCCCGGCCAGATTCCTGGCCTGCCTCATAGCCACTTCAGTTTCTTACGTGTCCCATTGAATCTTTTTTTCGTTTTTACATCTCCCCAGGTGGGCCTGGATATGCCCTCATATTACGGGCTTGAATGCCTCCCATAGGATGCATGTCGAGCCCACCGATCTCTAATTTTCCTGAAAATATAGTTTCGCCCTTTCTCCGGTTTGATTGGCCAGATCTTTATTTTTGAAAACCCAGGTGTTTATTTTGGGCGGCAATGCATTAGTTCTTGTCGGGCCTTGCAAGATCACCCCCACTGGTGAGTGGTCCGAGATACCCCTCGACTTAATGTTAACGTCACAAAACCACCCCTTGCTACCACAAAGCATTAAAATGTGATCCAAGCAGGAGTAACTGCCCTGCACCCCTGAATAAAAGGTGTATTGTCGATCTCTGGCATTATGGAGACGCCATAAATCTGTTAGGCCAATGGCCTCTGCAAAGGTGAGAAGCCGCTCCACCCCCTCCCTCTATTGGCTTTAGTTTCTCTATCCCACTCTGGGTCCATGGTAGAATTCATGTCAACCCCCAATAATAAAATCCCTGGTAGGAGGTCCACCAACAAGGCCCCCAATGCCTACAATGCCTCCGCATGCAGAGCTGGTGGAATATATCCAGAGACTATGTTCAGCAACTGTCCCTCCCATGTTTCTGTGAGTGCCACATATCTACTTAGGGGGTCGTGCCAAATCTTTCTTACTACCAGAGGGAGGCCAGTCCTAACCATTATCCCTACCCCCCTCAAACCTGTTGTGTAGCCTGAGGGTGCTGCAAGCTTATAGCCATATCTATCCATTGCTTTATATTTATTGCCTTAAGGTGCGTTTTTTGAATCAGCGCCAGATCCGGGGTATGTCTATGGAGGTATTGCAGAACAACTGTATGTTTAATGCGATTACCCAACCATTGACATTTCAAGACAGGATGATAAGATTATTGACCCTTATATGTTTCCCCCGGCACAGTGCCTTCACACTTTGGTCTGCCATTGGGAGTAAAATAGCACCATCGCTAGCCACTTAGTTGTCGACCACATTATTTCTACCACTAAGTACTGCATAGATCCTGCATTCCAACGATTCTTTAACAAAAGATAAACCTCGCTAAAAAGACTGTAAAAACCCTCCATACCCCGAACCTCAATGTCCCCACTCCATGTTACCCTGCTGGCGAGTTTTAGAACCACCCACCTCCCCAACTTGCAGAGTGCCGGTCGCCCTTAACAGAATAACTAAGCAGGGGTGGGCAGGTGCAGAACGAAGTAGATCACTGCCGCCGACCTGGCACACATCCTGCAGGTCCCCCAGTTCTGTTCCAGTCCTACCGATCACTTGTCGGGCCCACAGCTAATTGTATGTCCCAGTGGGTATAGTCCCATTCTCGCAATCATACTTCTCAGTTAGTGCAGTGTGTCCAACCTCCCATTCCTAGTTATCAGTGTTACCTGGTTGCATTGCCTTTGTAAGCTGGGCCCCCCAGCTGAACATGTCTAATTCAAAACCTGGGATCCGTCCACTGCCTGTCCCCCACGTTTGTCCTTCCATGGTCCTCGTCTTCTTTCACATTGGGTGGTGTGGCCCACCATGTGCCAGCCTTCCAGCCATTCTCAGGTTTCTGCAGCAGTGTTGAACTACCAAGTTTTTACTGTTATCTTTGCTGGGAATAACATTGAGCATTTAATCTCTTTGCTGCGCAGTTCTGTTTTGACTCCCTCGAATTCTCTCCTTTGTCGTTGGACTTGCAGCGTGAAATCCGGGAAGAAGTGTATCACGCTGCCTGCAGAATAGCGTCTTTGTCAATGTAGTTAAGGAGCCGTGCTATGATTGTTCTGGATGGGGCACCAGGCTTTGGCCTGGGATTGGGCGCCCTATGCGCACACTCAATAGTAAAGTAGGCAGAAAGACGTGGAGTTTTTAAGTGGTTGAGGATTAAATCTTGCAGGAACAGGTCAACACTCGCTCCCTCCATAACTTCTAGGACTCCTACCACTTATAAGGATATTTTTCCTTCATGCCCGCCCCTCCTGGTCTTCTAGCTTGGCCGCCATCTCCGCTTGGTGTTTCATGAGGGACTGAACTGGCACCTCTAGGTGTTTTGCGTTGGTCTGCAGATGCGCCACCTCTGTTTCGGTGGCAGCGACTTTGTCGGCCATTTTGTGAAGAGCGGCCCGCAGGAGGTTCACATCCACAGTTATGGCATCTAGTTTTGGTTCTATCGTACCTTTCAGATCCGCAATGGCTGCATTATTGTGCTCAGGAGGTTTCCGTTACATCCTCCGTTCGCTGTTCCGGGGCAGCTGCCATTGACTTCGGAACAGTGTATTTGTCCATTTCATTGGTCTGTGTCCCAGATTGTCCTTTGGGCTTCATACAAGGGCTCTGTGACACCTCCGATTCCCCTGCTGGTGGTCCCCACGAGTCGAGGTGCTCCAGGCGTCCCCCACCTCAATTCCAATCAGTCCTCTCCCAGCGGGCCTTAGGGGTTCAGTGCTGCAGTCGACTTCTGTTTCACCCGGTAAGTATGGGCACCACCCGGGATCTTATTTTGAACTATCACCCAGAGGGTTCTGACCTGTTTCACCCCCCCCCCAGGCATGGCGTTACACAGCAAATTCACACCATCTGTTGCATGCTGTCCGCAAACGTCTCGGGGCTCTACACACCACAATCGCCCTCTCACTTGTTAATGGGCCCAGTGCGAGCTGGCTTTCCAACCACTATCAATGCGCGGCATGTATCTGTATTAATCCAGACTGCAGCAGTCATTTGTTATGGGCCACCCCAGCCTCGGCCACACTGTCTCTCCTGCGCCCTGGACACAGATACTGCAGGAAGTAATGTTCCTCACAGGACCCTATGGCAGCCACCACAGGGCCCTGGTGCGCACCACAGAGGTTGATCTCCACCCCCAGCGACCACCACTCCCGCACACGCCACTGAGTGCCAGTCCATTCAGTTTGAGCTCATAACTTTAGAGGAGAGGGGCCCACACTACCACTGGGTCCATGCAGTATGGACTTCGCCGGGCCCGCCGTCGCAAAAACATACACTGGGCACTTGCACTGTTAACTGTGCCTGCTGGCTCACCTTGACTCCCACTTTGCTTTGGGCCACACAGACAAGGCACCCACTGCACTGCAAACGGAACCGTTGCAGTAGGGCCCCCAAGCCGCAGCACAGCCACCAGTCTCCGCTCTTTATTGCTGACCCGGCCTATCCGGCCACATGCACTGTTGTCTGTATCCCAGGGAGACCGAACACCGATCCCTTGGTGAATTGCAGCCTGCAACGTATCACCACAGTGCTGCAAGGTTGTAGATCGGCTGCCACTTATGTGAGCCCCGCTGACCCCGCTGGTAGTGCATCAGCCATCTTTATCCAGGCCGCAATTTTGCAGATGGTCATGCTGGCTTATTTAGCTGTATCCCAGGGTGCCGAGCTGTTCTAGGCGGGCCCGCGGTGTTCAGCAGTGCTTACTCAGTATCATAACACTGGCAGGATCGGATGAGTGGCCGGATTTCAGGATGTTACGGAGTCTGGTGTCAGAGCTCCGCTAGAGTGCTGCCATCACGCTCAGCTCCCAGGCCACACCCCAATTATCATATATATTGACTGAAAAAAGCCAAAGGTTAAAGTGATGTTATAGTTACGTATGCTAATAATATCCTACTTATCTAACAATAACCCTGGCAAATCACTGACAAAAATGTAGGATGAAGTGACATTGTGGATAGGCCTTGCAAAAATGCATAAACTTTTGCGTTACAACAAATAAAAACTCAGAAATTTACCAGTTATGGTTTACTGAACTAACTATAACTTGTACCTCCACCATGCACTGCTTATGACCTTACATATTTCATCACTCATAACATGTTCATTGACACCATTGTTGCTATCACTGTCATAAGCAATGCATGGCAGGGGTACAAGTTATAGTTACCTCAGTACTGCCTCTCATATTCAGGAATTAACATATCTAACACCTTTAAAATGATACATATTAATGATACATATTAATGAACCTTTTCTTCTATCTGACAATGAGAATGCTGAAAAAGACTATTTTTCCAACTACTAAACAATCTTTTTTCATTAATGTATGGAAAAATCTGGGAAAATACAATTCCACTAATTTATAAGTAACTAGCAGAAAAAAATACTAATACCTACAATTATTTTTTAAATTGGGTAACATTGATCACTAACAAAATTGAACCACAACACTACTTTGCAGACATAAAGCCTTACACAAAAATTAAAGAATGAAAATAAAAGCAATATAATTGATTAAATAATGTATTTCCTTCCTGATGGTTGGCAGGCCACCTTCACCAATCACTTACATCCTCATTAATTACCCTTCAAGTATGCACTTAAAGTTCAAACAGCCCAAGAATAATGCTAACCCCACTGGATTTTCCTTCTTTGGTGCAATGATGCACTGTGTAAGCCATTACCAAGTTGCTTGATCCTACCATCAAGGACATGGCTCCCCTTATTGTCCTAATTCCATTTCTAGCAAAGAACCCAAAATCCATATCTACTCAGCTGATTTTACAAAAAGCAATTGTTAAAACGATAATCTGCTTAATATAAAAGTTTGGCTAAAACCAATTCCTATTCAGGTGACTATATAGAAAGGATGCCCAAAACCAACCTCTACTCAGTAAATCATTAGAGAGAGTTGGCCAGAATCAACATCTGCTCAGGTTTCCATTTAGAAAGGAATGGTCAGAATCAACGTATGCTGCACTATAAAGAATTGTGCAAGTTACGCTCACTTCTAGACTGAACCTGCTGTCTGAATCCTGTGAGGGCCCATAAAGGGCTGGACCTGCTCTCACTTGTACCCAGGACAGAGGAGAGGACTCCAAGGGTCAGATGATGGATCTCTTGCACGGCTAGTGGGACACAACAAGCTACAAGAGGCCTTTTTCTTCCCAGGTGACTAGTAGGAATAGAAACAAGACTGGACCCTGGTGGCAGCCTCTTCCGGAGTGAGTCCTGGACCATAAGTGGTCACTGAGGCTGTGGGAGCCTTAGAAGCGAACAATAGAGAAGCTGCTCTAGAAACTCTGAAAAGTTGGGACTTAAAATATTTTTGGACTTCCAAGACCACTGGACGATCAGCGGGACCTCACTGTCAAGGTGTCTGATTTTGATGTAACTTCACCGGATACAGCTTGAGGCTTACCCTGCTGGAAGATTTTGAGCACCATAAAAAAGACTGAGGGCCTGATTTAGAGTTTGGCAGAGGGGAAACTCAGCCATAAATGTGACAAATATCTTTCCCGCCTTATCAAAAGAGCAGAAGGGCCTAAGGTGGACAGGAAATCCATCATGTTGGTGACAAAGTATCTGTCAGCCAAAGCTAACGCCACTCTAAGGCCTAAAGTCTGAAGGTAGAAACCTTGACTGCATGAAGGTGCAAAATGTATCTGCATGACTGGAGGAATTTGTGAGACGCAACATATGAATTGCTCCCACTCTGAGCTTTTCCTACCCACAACTGAGAGCTTCTTTGGGACCTAATCCTGCAGCTATCCAGCACTGAGAGAGTTTTGGTGGAGATAGCCCACCACAGGTCGAATTGCTGCTACTGTGGAGGATTCCTACTTCCTACTTCCATTTCAAACACTATGTCAGAAGGTAACATTTTTGACCGGTATGAACCAGCTTCATGTACTCATTCATGTTCCGTTTCAGTCTGCCTCAAATTGTGCCAATGTCCCTGCCAACCACAAACAGTGACTTCTGATTGGTTCTTTCACCTTAAATATATAAAAATTCATATCTCTGGTTACCCATCTTGGATTTCAGCATTTGATGTCTCTTTGCTTATTACATTTTTCAATATTAATGTTTATAAGTTGGAGTGTGATTTTCATTGTGGCTATGTTTTTTTACTTTTGAACTGTTTGGTTACTTCCAAATGCTTTTTACATTTTCACTAAGTTACGCCTGCCTGCTCAGTGCCATAGCTACCAGAATTTGTGCTCAGGTTTATATTATTGAAACCTTTGCCTGGACTTAACCTGTTAGTGACGTTATTAATTGAGGTGAACAAGCATCCACCACAATTAATAATGGACTTTATTACAGAGTCTTCCACAGTTGTTTACAAGTTTTATAGACCAAACACATGTTTTCCTCAATTTTCTGTGATAGAGAGTTCTGGAATCTGCTACAAACCTCCTTCCACCCAGCATTCCCCCAAGTTGCCTGATAAAAATGTTACTTCTCTTGTGTGGTTAGGCCTAGTGGCCAGAACAGGAGACATCACATTTTGCCACACAAAACTGACCTGTAGTGGGTAGCTGTAGGAATTTGGGTCCTAGCTTAGCCAGCACATAGAGAAATCTAGTAAACTTGTATATTTTCGAAAACTAGACACCTAGGTAAATCCAGGGTGTGGTGACTTGCATGTCTTTCTCTATGATCCCTTGCAAATCTCAAACATTGACTTAATAAATACATGTGTATCACATTTCTGTGACAGAAAGTCCTGGAATTAGTGGGGAGCCACAAACTTTCCACTGCCCTGAGCACCCGCATGTCCCCTGATAAGAACAGTCCCCCACTTCTGTGAGTGGGACGAAAGAGCATGGCACAAAAGGTCCTAAAGCGCTACGTTGATAAATAAGCAATAGAGGTAGCTGCGGAATGTGGGTCTGTGCTGTGACGCCAGCCATGCAAACCTACGAACAACAGGTATTTGTGAAAACAAGACAACCAGGGAATTCCAAGGTGGTGTACCTTGCGTAGATCCCTTACGATTTTCTTTCCCACGATACCCTGCAAACCTGAAACTTTGCCTGAAATCACTCATTTTCCTTACGTTTCTGTAATGGAAACTTCCAGAGTCTGCAAAAATCCTAAAAATTCTTACCACTCAACGCTACCCAAAATGTGCCAATAGAAACGTAACCCCACTTGTGTGGCTGGGCCTAGTGCCCACCACAGGAATGGATTAAATCAAGGTCAATGAGACTCCATCAGTCTTTTTTTGGCCCAATAATAGAAACCCATAATGAGGTTTACCGTGCCACACAATGCCACCTTACGTGGGCCGTGTGTGGCTTGGTCAATCTGGAGTAATTGAAAGCAGCGCAAGATGCTGCCTTGTGTTTCTCTGCCCCAGGGAGGTGTTCCATGGGTGGAGTATGGATGTTCTCACACATTCACCCATGGATTCCCAAATTCCCCAACTTGCATATTTAGCTTTACAGTTAGGCCATAGTATATGGTGTGGATAAACACACCAATGGAATAGCAAGTTATATGTCATCTGTGGGCTGCAGCACTTATTGTGCCATTCAATAGAGTGGCAAGAGAAGCATGGCATCAGACCTACCAATGTAGCCTGGCTCCTGCAGCTTTTAAACCTGCTGGTAAACCTCTCAAAATTACCCCTTTGACAGGAGGCAGTCCTACTTTTAAATAATAAATAAGTCACCTTTAAGTATGCCTTGTAACCCACAAGGTAGATTACCTAGTATTTTAAAGTGGTACAGGGGATTTTTAATGTTGGCATGTACCTACAGTGGCTAGCCCCAAAAAGCTATTTTCAAAATGAAAGGCTTTAGCCGTCCAATCATACTTCTGTCAACATTAGTCTGGCACAAGATACTGAAATAATTCAAATATTACTTTCAATATTTATTAAAAATTCAATTCAGATTTGTAATAAATATTTAGGAAAACTGACCTTTAAAAAGTTAGACTTTGTCAGCCTGAACCTCCAGGGCGCTGATTAGCATTAGACTGCTGACAGATGACCTTGCCTGTGCTTCTCAGTAATGTAGTTTGACAACTGCTCCAAGAGCAGAAAAATGGCTTAGGCCTTTTAGCAGGATGGCCTGGGTGTGAGGTGTGTGACACATATAACCTTAGGAAGTTCAGATAAGGAAGGTTTAAGAATCTTGATAACTTTAAAGGTACTTGGATGGGGCATGCCCATTCATATTTGAGTGTAAGGAGAGGCACGGGGAAGAGACGCCTTTTGTCCTCCAGGCTCTCTGTAGCGAATTAGGCACCAGTCCGGTGAGAGGAGAGCTAGCCTCAGAATTAGTTTTGTGCAGCTGAGGATGAGGACAGTGCTAATTTCCCTAAGCACACGTGTGTCTGGCACTGCATCACCTCCAAGAGCAGAAAGGCTTGGATAAAGAAGTGACACCTGACCCACTGCTCATCAGAACACTCTCTGGACATGTGAATGAACAGAAGAAGACTGGGCTTACTATTTGGGACCTTTGTGAAAACATAAAGGCCTCTAACTGCTCTCACTAGTACCCAGGACTTAGTGGTGGACTCAAAGGGTCAGCTGACTGACCCCTTGAGGGAATACAGGGAAATAAAAAGCAGTAAGAAATTGTTTCCTGTCGTTTTTAGTGAACCAGTAGCAACTGCATCTAAACTGGACCCTGCTAGCGCCCTCTGCTAGAGTACAATCTGACTCCTAAATGTTGTTCCGATAGTCCTGGGAGCCTTAGAATTGACCTCTGTATCTTCAGTGGGACCTTGCAGAAATAGTGGCTAATTTTGAGACAACTTCCTCACATACAGCTCCAGGCTTTTGCTGCTGGAGGATTTTGAGCTCCATCAAGAAAATAAGGGCCTGATTATGAATTTGGTGGTGAGGGAGCGGGCTGACATGCCAATGCCCTGCTCCCACACCACCAAACCTCACTGCCAGCCGGCCACCAGATTACGAGTTATCTCGTGGTCTGGCAGGTGGTCCTTTGGCATTTTTACAGTGATGCCTATTAAAAACAAACAGAAATGGGAGTGCCAAAGCCTGTACCTGTATGGCATGGGCTGTAAAGCCCAAGCTGTGCAAGGAAGGGGGTGATAGCACACATGGGGGTATGCCATGTGCCACCCTGCCTGCATGCCATGACCCTGAGGGAACAGGGAGCCCTCTAGGTCCCCCTACATTTCCTCATACCATCCTTTTCATGGTAGGCCTCACCGCCAGGAAACGAGTGGATGTGAGGAAACTTGTAAATTTCTTGGCGGCACTGCTGTGACACCAACAGCATATTGTGGCCCTCAGACTGTTGCGCCACCACCAGGGATTATGGATCCCTGGCGGCTGCGGAGGGTCCTATTGCAGTCCGACTGTCGTACAATTAATACGGAAGTTGGACCACTGGTGCAGTGGTCCACGATCGCCACCGCACCTCCACCACAAATTTGGTGGTCCTATGGACCGCCAAACTCGTAATGAGGCCCTAAGTCCAAAGTTAGAACTCTTGATCTGGAAAACATCCAACTGAAGCAAGGACTTTCACAGATGACAAATTTGAATTTCTCGCTCCCTGAGCTTTTCTCACCAAAGCCAAAACCTCAGCAGGACCTCTTCCAGCAGCTATCTGGCTCCAAGATGATGTTGGTGGATACAGCCTGCAACATTGCCCCACTGAAGGATTTCAACTCCAATTTCCGAAACTAAATCAGAAGGTAAAATAAATTTTTAACCTGGAAAACCAGCTAGATTTATCCAAACAATGCTCTATCGCAGGTGACCTGATATTGCGCCTAGGACCTAGTCAATTGCAAACAGTGACTCATGATTAGTGCTTTCCTTTTACTTGGCGCATTATGCCATAAATTAAAAAAAAATGTATATCTATGCTACCTCAATAGGATTTTTAGCATTTTGGTATCATTTACTCATTAAACTCTATTTAAATAAATTGGTTGTGGGATTTTTATTGTGTTATATTTTGACTTTTTTCTATTTATTCCTTTAAATACTTCGCATTAAAAATTCAGTTTAAATAATGGTACTATCTTTTGACCTGATATGTTGGTTGTCTTCTTCTTTGTGGTGCACTCACATCAACATGAATTAATGAAGATTTTCTTACAAGCATAAATGGTAGGGGTGGGTGAAGAATTCCGCTCCTCCAGAAGAATTTGTGGAGTTTTGCCCACGCCGCACTCTTTACAGAGCCTTCAAAACTGCAAACTCTGCGAAGGGCGGCTTATCAACGTTAAGTTGGCGGGGGATTGCCAGAAATAATTGCGTGCTAGACCTGCTCCCGGTGCAATTTTTCATTGTGGGTCGTTGTGGCAGGCCGTGGCTGCTCGTGTTGAGAAATCTGACGCTCGCATTGAGGAAAATGCCTCTCGAATAGAAAGTCTACTCGAGCAGCAGAAAGCCACAGGCACCCTCTGGTGCAAGGAGTAGTGCCATTCGCACTGATTCTGCAATGCAGGACAAACTCCTGCTGCTAAAAATCAGTGCTAGCATTGCGACTTAACAGTGTCCATTGCTGGGAGAACTCCATGGAGTATTTCTGGGGAATACAACTGCACAAACTCCACCCAGCCCCTTAAATAAGAGTTTCAGTGAAATGTTATTGAATCTCAAAATGTATCTATTCTTAGTAAAAATGACAGCTCTTACCAAATGAAAAAGGGTTGTTTTCACCTACAGCAACCACGGAATATCTGAAAAGTATACTCAATTGTGTCCAATATACAGGCAAATTATATTCCAAATGACTGATGGTGGTTGAAATCCATAAAAGAAAAACCAATTACTGGATTGTATTGTGGGTTTTATTTAGCTGAGATCACCATGGGATGAGTAGGTTTAAGGATGGAATTTTTAATTGAGGCTTTATTGATTTGCGGAGATTAAGAAACTTCACAAGTAGCAACAACTATAATATGAAATTTAAACGATAAAGCAAAGGACACAAACCTAAGATTTAAGAAGGTCCACTGCTTTTATTGACCACCATAGTCCCCTTTCTCTTTGAAGCATTCTGTGGTAGTTATGTTCACAAATTAATATGACTAAGACCATAAGCCCTTACCCACTTGCCCAGCAAATTCTCCATCCCGCTTTAATCAGATGCAGTGTTTATTTCTTTTCTGCCAATTCTAACTGAGACTAGCGTTAACAGCAAAAGTAAATCAAAAGTGGAGGGGGTGAAATAAATGGAAGGCAGCGAATAGAAGTACAAATCATCGGGATGGCTTAGAAAGCATCAGAAAGTGAAGAATGGTGAGAAGGTGACGGGGACTTATAGAGTGCCTCCTGAAAACATCCTCTTCATAAAATTGACATGGGGGCCAGGAAGACTGAGGTTCCTATGATGAGGTGCATCTAGCAAACTCCTAGCATCCAACACATCTCAAAAGCATACCTCTCATCATCTCTCAGCGCACTCATCTTGGCTAGCTACATTGTTCTTGCTAGCCATTCTGCCTCTTCAAGGAATAAAACCTCTTCTTTATCTCAGACAAAATATGGCTTCCATTTCTAGTCTGACTTTACTCTTTATTTCCACAAGAATGGGGTCTTTCAAGGGTTCTTGTTCAGCTAACCCATTCAAGTAGTATCAGCATTTTTATTTTCAGTTGGGGTTTGTGTTCCTTAAATTGACAACAATGCCTCAATTATTTGGCAGTTCTTCTAATTTTCCTCCAGAATCCAGACTATTACATAATAACAATTATCCATTCCACCTCCATCCTTCGGGAATCCTAGAAAGTGCAAGTTTAAGTCTTATTTCAGTATTCGAATCTTCATTGCACAAGCCCCATGACATCTTGCTGTCAGGTCTGCACTATCTTGGATTAACTTGATGTATTTCAGGACCCATTCCACTTTTAAGGCAGAACATGTATCACTCTCTTCACTTGCTGCTCTTTTCCTTGAAAAGCTGCCGCAAACCCTTGGGGAACTTTCAGCCTTTGAAATTAAGGTGAAGGTACTTTTACCTACCCTCTTCAAAACTTTGGCTATAACAGTTCCCTAAGACTATAAAAAGTAATTGGGTCTTTACCGTCCCCTTCTTTGCTCTCAGGGTTGAATGAGTTGCATTATCAGATGTTTCTTTGGAGTATATAGTATTGTAGTGGTAGTGTACCAGAAAGGCAGAGTCCACCATGTAAAGTAGAAGATCACGCATATTCTCCACTTCAATACGGATGGCATGCTCAACTTGCTCATTCACTCACTCCCATTCAAGAAGAGAGATGCAAAGACTGTGTGCTGCTTGGTTTCCTTTTACTCTACTCAGCACTCAGGTAAAGGAATTGCTCTCTTTGGCTAAATTCCTCTCTGTATTGATCAAAACTCACTGGCTGTCTTGGTCTTGGAAAGCTGTGTACAATCACTCACTAACTGTACTGTTAGGTGGTCTTTACAGATGGAGCCCAGCTCCTATTCCACCTGATCCTGTTGACCAGATATCTAGCTCAGGAGCACCACTTCCGCTCAACCCCAGAAGTCTTGCTGACGTCTTTCTCACCAGCTATTCTGCTTGCCTCCAACAGATCACTTCATTAAGAGATGATTCAGAATGGCATCTTCGAGAATTGCTCCCTAGAGATCAACAGAGCCGATACACACTGATTGCCATCTTTCCACACCCTGCATCAGAAATCTTAAATCTGTGGGCGGGACCCCAGGGGGGCCGTGGAATCCTGGGAAGGGGGCACGCATTCCTCAGCCTCCTCAGCTGAAGTGTCATTTAGGGACTCTCCTGTGCTGTTACTGTAAAACCAAAGCCTGGCAGACAGAAGCCTTTCTGCCAGTGTGCTGCTTGCCTGAAAAAATGCAAATGTGCAGAACGACTTAACCTGAAATTGTGAAGGGAAAGCTGCAAATGTCATGGATACTTAGGAGCCAAATCACATGAAGCTTTTTGAGTGGTAATGCAAAGAGTAACAACTGAGCTGTGAAGTGGATGTGCGTGCTTTTAATTGTCATTGTATTTACACACCACTTACTGTCCCTGAGGAGGTGTTGAAAACATGTACGTAAAAAAATGATATAGCATTACGTACGTCTGGGTATTACTGAAATCTACATTTTGGAAGCACCATTTTATCGTAAAACATTTTGCACATTTTTTAGCAGTCTATCATACTGTGTGTAATGCAAATATAACATAATGACTTACATATTCACATTGCTCTCTGTAGCAGGCTGTGGCCTTTAGCACTAAAAATACACGTCACTATTCCCACTGCACCAACCAAGATTAAATTGTGTTCCTCTCTGGTTACACACAGAACTCTGCAGTGCATTAAATAATCGAGGTTTCATAATGTACTATAGTGTATTTCCCACTGAGTAACAACTTTTTATATTTATTTATTTTTTACTTAACCCCTTCGATGCTCATGACGGAGCGTTCCGTCATGAGCATCGGTTGGGCTGTGCTCATGACGGAACCACTCCGTCATGAGCACAACCCCTGGGGGAAGCACTGGCGCTCCCCCCCTGGGGCATCGATCTTGCCCCCACAGAGGGGAATGGCAGCGGAAGAGTTTCCCCTGCCACCCCCGACACCCCCACGCTTCCCCATGATGTCATCGCGCACAGCACACGCCGATGCCATCAGGAAGCGCTGGGACGCCTGGAAGCCCTTTGCTTCCAGGTGACCCAGCAGGAGGAGGCAGGTTTTGGTCTCTGGTGGGGAGGCATCGGGGGAGAGGAAAGAGTATTTCCTCTCCCCTGATGTCTCAATACAGGGCATTCCTGCAGCACGATCGTGCACAGTGTCGCGATCGTGCTGCAGGCATGCCCCCACTAGGCACCAGGGATGCTTTTTTGTTTAAAAGGAAGCGACCCATTGGGCAAGGGTCGCTTCCTTAAGGGGGCAAATAATATAAAGACTTTTCTGCCCCCCCCTGGGGCCAGATAGCCTCTGTTTTTTTGCGTTTCTGGCCCCAGGGGGGGGGGCAGAAAAGCCCACTAGAGCCAGGGATCTTTATTTATAAAAACGGAAGCGACCCCTTGGGGAAGGGTCGCTTCCAGGCCCCTAATTTTTTTTAAATGTGTACTCTGCCCCCGCTGGGGGCAGATCGGCTCATGTATATACCCCACTATACACCTGTATTATCTAAAGGAAGCGACCCTAGGGGCACATTTTTTAAAAGTCTTTTCTGCCCCCCCCCCCCACCCCCAGGGACTGTTTGCCTTGGTTTTTTGGTGTTTCTGGCCCCAGGGGGGCTGAAAAGCCCACTAGAGCCAGGGATATTTTTTTTAAAAATGGAAGCGACCCCTTGCGAAAGGGTCGCTTCCAGAGGCCTCATTTGTTTTTAATGTGTATTCTGCCCCCCCTCGGGGCAGATCGGCCCGTGTATTTGGCTTCTGACACTAGACACCAGAGACGTATTTGAAATTAAAATGGAAGTGACCCCTTGGGCAAGGGTCGCTACCAGGTGGCAGATTGTTTTAATAAATTTAGTTAATGTTATTTCTGCCCCTCCTGGGGACAGATCTGCCCCTTTTTTATGTGGCCTTTTTGCCCTAGGCGGGGGGGGGGGCAGAAAACCCTACTAGGCACCAGGGATTTATTTCTTTTGCAAGGGGGGGCATATTTCTGTCTGCTATTTTCTGCCCCGCCCTCAGACAAGGTCACCCGATCCCTTGGGCAAGTTCACCCCCATTTTTGCACAGCCCTATTAGAAGGCCCATCTGGCAGATTGACCAATTGGGTAGTGACAGTATGTTATAATGTTAATTCTTTTATTTTTTGTGAATTGCAATTGTAATGCTTTTTTTCTCCCTCTTTGTTCTAGTTGAAAGCTTTTGCTCTTTAGACTGTTCCAGGTTGCGGTTTCATTACTTTTGGTTCTGCTGTTTGTGTAGTTGCTTGTGTTTGGTAAGAGACTTTTTTTTGTACAATTTAAATGTTTTTCATTTATCTGCATGAATGTGTTTTTTGCAAATGATGTAAGAATCACAGTATGTTTGGCTTCTGTTTTTTGAGTGTCAAAAACTTTTTGCATATGTGCTCGATGTGTATTTTGTTGTTTTGTGAGTAATTGGTTTTGTTTTTTTCCTTTCTGGTGGGATATTGTTTTTGCTGTCTCTCTGCAGAGTAGGTGCTGGTGAGTGTAGCGGTCTCTTGCAAGTGAATCGTATAGTTTTTGAGTATATTGATCTTTGTGATTAAGGCACACATTTTTTATGCTTACTTATTTTGCACAGTGTTGGTTGTTGTTGACTTGTTTGTGCAGTTTCCTTTCTTAGTAAGGATAATGGCTAGCCACGGGATTACTGCTCAGCAGGTTGTTGGTATACTTTTTGAGTCTTCCTCGGACCGTGGTCCAGAGACTGACTCTGATTCTGAGGCAGAGGTAGGAGAGGAAGATTCAGGCAGTGAGTTTTCTCTCCACATGGCATCATCGGATGATACTGCTACTCTCAGTGCGGATGAAGCTACTGTTAGTGCGGATGAAGTGCCTGTATTAGAGGAGGACATTGATGTGCCGATAGTGCGGCAAGAGGCATCTGGGCTACAGCCTGGGGCTGCAAGGCTTCCCGTTGGAGTAGTGCGGCAAGAGGCATCTGGGGCTGCAAGGCTTACCGTTGGTATAGTGCGGCAAGAGGCATCTGGACTGCAGCCTGGGGCTGCAAAGCTTCCCGCTGAAAGTACTGATATCTGGGTTGCCCCAGAGATGGTGCAGCCGGCATTGCCAGACTTTACTGGTGTTCCAGGGTGTAGAGTGAATACTGAAAACTTTTTGCAGATACATTTTTTTCAGTTGTTTATGGATGATGTATTTTTTGCAGAGATTGTTGAGCAGACTAATTTGTATGCCGAACAGTTTTTGAGGGACAACAGTGCCAGCCTTAAGCACCGCTCTAGAGCTACCTGGTGGTCTCCCACAAATCTGGATGAGATGAAGAAGTTCTTGGGTTTAACTTTTTTGATGGGCTTGCGAAGGAAGCCATCAATGTCTTCATACTGGTCTACTAGTCCCTTGATGGCAACTGCTATATTTCCGGCAGTCGTGAGTCATGATCGGTATTTGCTTCTGCTTCAGATGATGCATTTTATCGATAATGGTTTAGCGTTGCCACGAGATCACCCTGATTGTGACCGTCTTTTTAAGATTCGGCCTGTCATTGATCACTTTGTTGATCGATTTTCTGAGATCTATGCTCCAGGGAAAGAAATAGCAGTGGATGAGTCTTTGGTGTTGTTCAAGGGCCGCTTGGTTTTTAGGCAATACTTTCCTAGTAAGAGGGCGTGCTATGGAATTAAGCTGTATATGCTGTGTGACAGTAGGACTGTATATGTCTCTAATTTCAGGGTGTACACCGGTAAGGAATCCAGGATTAACCCCCCTGGTTGTCCGTCCACTTTTGGAGTGACTGAGAAAATTGTATGGGAACTTGGGAGAGGATTTTTTAACAAAGGCCACCATTTATATGTAGATAACTTCTACACTGGTGTGCGGTTGTTCAGGGAATTGGCCAAAGTGGACATTGTTGCTTGTGGCACAATCTGCTCTAGCCATAAAGGTTTTCCAAAAGAACTTGTTTGTCAAAAGCTTGTGCGGGGACAGTGCAGTGTGTTGCATTGTGAGGAGCTTCTAGCTGTGAAGTTTTCAGACAGGAGAGATGTCTTCATGCTGCAGGAGAGATGTCTTCATGCTGACTACCATCCATGATGAAAGCACTTTACATGTGACTGTTTGGGGTCAGGTTGCTGAAGTGCGCAAACCAGAGTGAATTTTAGACTATAATAGGCACATGGGTGGTGTTGACAGAGTAGATCAGAGGTTGGATCCTTACGCTTCTCTTCGTAAGGCTTACATTTGGTACAAGAAGTTGGCTATCCATCTTTTCCACTTGGCAAACTTTAATGCTTTTGTTGTGTTCCAGGATTCTTATCCTGAGTCAAAGATGACTTTTGCTAAGTTTCAGGAGTCTGTAGCAGGCAGCCTTGTTTTAGTGGAACAGGCAAGTGTTCCTAGAGTTGGAGTGGTGGAGGATGTTGCTAGATTGAAAGATCGCCACTTTCCTGATCACATTCCTCCCACACCCTCAAAAGACTTTCCCAGTAGAAGATGTAGAGTCTGTTGGCAAAGAGGCATGCGGAAGGAGCGTCGTATGTATTGCCCCGAGTGTCCTTCTAACCCTGGGCTGTGTGTGCCTGCTTGTTTTAGAATGTACCACACGCAAAATAATTTTTGGGAGCATCCATGAGTGGTAAAGTGAACTTTCTGGCCTCTATTGTTTAATATTTTTTGTTCAGTTTCAAGGTTGGCATTTGTGTAGTGTATTTAGTTTTAGTTTTTGTGTTAGTAGATTTGTATCTATTTGCAATTTGTTTGTGTTTTCCTATTTATATAAAAAAGAATCCTAAATGTGATGGCGGTGTGCTTGGACTGGTGCTTGGCAGGCGGTGTGGTGTGTGTGGACTGGCGCATGGCTGACGGTGTGGTGTGTGTGGACTGGTGCTTAGCTGGTGGTGTGCATGGACTGGCGCTTGGCTGGCAGTGTGCGTGGACTGGCCCTTGGCTGGCGGTGTGTTTGTACTGGTGCTTGGCTGGCAGTGTGCATGGACTGGCGCTTGGCTGGCAGTGTGCGTGGACTGGCGCTTGGCTGGCGGTGTGTTTTTGTACTGGCACTTGGCTGCCGGTGTGTTTGGACTGGTGCTTGGCTGGCAGTGTGCGTGGACTAGTGCTTGGCTGGCGGTGTGTGAATAGCGACTAGCTGCTGATCACTACACACACTGCTAGCCAAACACCACTCAACACAATCTGTGAGCTGGTGTGGTTGATTTTTTAGGAATCTGGGCCTGTGAAAGTGATGGGCCCTTGAATGACACTGTCTGCTGGTGTGAGTGTTGGAATGTGCTGGGCCCGCGGCTGGCGTTGTGAATGGTTTTGTATGTGTCCCACGTATGAAGGGTGTATGAATGGCCTGTAAAGAGGTTGGTGCCTTGTCGTGGCTTTACAGCTCACGAGCTGTGAGTCAATGGTTCAGTTTCTCGTCCTTTCAATTAACAGTGCATTTCATTTTTGGGAAATCTCTGGTTAATACAATTTTATATACTGAACCATCACTCGCCCTCGTGCCAAATCCATCCAGTATGTGTGTGTGCTTGAGGAAGAGGTGGTTGTGCTTAAAAATGTGTTTTTTCTGTTTTTGTCACGCAGGGTGTACCTTGTCCTTTTTTGGGAATGTTGTAATGTGTTGGTTTTGTGCCTGGTGGTGTAAATGGTCTTGTGTGTATCATGTATGAAAGGTGTGTGAATGGCCTGTAAAGCGGTTGGTGCCTTGAAGTGGCTTTACAGCTCACGAGCAGCGAGTCACTGGTTCAGTTTTTTGTCCATTCAATTATTGACAGTGCATTTCATTTTTGTGAAATCTCTTGTTAATACAATTTTATATACTGAACCATCACTCGCCCTCGTGCCAAATCCAACCAGTATGTGTGTGTGTGCTTGAAGAAGAGGTGGTTGTGCTTAAAAATTTGTTTTTTTCTGTTTTTGTCACGCAGGGTGTACCTTGTCCTTTTTTGGGACTGTTGACATGTGTTGGTTTTGTTCCTGGTGGTGTAAATGGTCTTGTGTGTATCATGTATGAAAGGTGTGTGAATGGCCTGTAAAGCGGTTGATACTTGTAAGTGACTTTACAGCTCACGAGCTGCGAGTCACTGGTTCAGTTTTTTGTTCTTTCAAATATTGACAGTGCATTTTATTTTTGTGAAATCTCTTAATACAATTTTATATACTGAACTATCACTCACCCTCGTGCCAAATCCAACCAGTATGTGTCTGTGCTTGAGGAATAGATGGCTGTGCAGTAATCTTTGTCTGTTTTGTCTCTCTGCCAAACTGTACATTTCATTTAAGAATAACCTAACAACTGTAGTTTTTGTCGTAAACTAAACACCCATGGGAGTGCATGGTGATGTCTCTCTTGTGGTTCCCAACGAGTTATCTTACCCACAATGTCCTGCAAACCTCAAAATGTGACTGTGACATTTTCCTTGCATTATTGCGCCCAAATGTTCACACGGCGGAAAGTAACAACAAATTTCCAACCCCCCTGCATTTCTCCAAGTATCCCAATAGAAATGGTACCTCACTTGTATGGGTGTGTCAAGTACCCGCGGCAGGGAAGGCCCCAAAACCCATTGATGTGACATCACAATTACCTACCACAAACCAACCTGGTTTTGCAAAGGGGTCCCATGAATTTTTGGTCAGGAGCACGGCGGCCATCTAGGGAAACCTACCTAACCCACACATTTCTGAAAACTAGACACCCGGGGGCTTCCAGGGAGGTATGGCTTGCGTGGATCCCCCAACGTTTCTTACCCAGAATCCCCTGCAAACCTCAATTTTAGCTGAAAAAATCACTTTTTTCACAAATTTTTGTGTGGGAAAGTTGTGGCATCACCGGGCTCACACTAATTTCCCACCACCCAGCGTTCCCCCAGGTCTCCCAATAAAAATGGTGCCTCAATTGTGTGGGTGGCCCAAGTACCCGCGACAGGCAAGGGCCCAAAACGCAGTGAGGCGACATCAAAATTGCCTATCTCAAAACCACCTGGTTTTGCAAGGGGGGACACCTGGGTTTTTGGCCCCGTGCTCGGCGGCCATCAAGGGAAACCTACCCAACCCACACATTTCTGAAAACTAGACACCCGGGGGCTTCCAGGGAGGTATGGCTTGCATGGATCCCCCAAAGTTTCCTTACCCAGAATCCCCTGCAAACCTAAATTTTAGCTGAAAAAAATCACTTTTTTTTGTAGATTGTATGTTTTAATTACGATGAATGATGTTCAGCAACCTTCAGTTCCTTGCAGCTGTAAAAGCCAAGCCATCAGCAACCCCTGAAATATAGTATGGTTCTCCTTGGATGCCTTCCACTAAAGTTTCAGCCCTGCATTGCAGCCATCATACAGAAGGCCACTGAAAATATATGATTATCTGGCCACAGTATTTTACCATAATTATAGATAGACTCTCATCTGCTGCATAATCTACTGATTTTAACAAAAAAAAAAATTCTCATTACTCAAACGGTTTAAAAGTTATGAAAAAGCAGCAAAACGTGTTGCTGCGCTGTAGAAGGCTCTTTTGAAAGCTGGACTGGTCACCTTTTCATTGCTATATTTGGGTCTTAAACTGTACCTAATGAGGTGCCACCACAGATTGACTGTTTCTCTGGAAGAAAACAGCCACACCCATCATATTAGTTCAGAAAGGTGTTATCATCTGAATACATTTGGTCAAATGATGTTTTGTTTGTGAAAAATAAAGTACCATTGTGCATTTTTAGGTAATTTCTTTTGGAGACTTATTTTATTTTAACTGTGTGGTAAGCCTTTGACACAGAACCACAGTAACCTCCAAACCTTTGGTTTGCTAAACACTATTTAATATTATTTCCCCACCGTAAAATTTATTTGCCATAGGAATTGGGGGCGTTTTTGGTTGTCGATAGTTGTCGATGATGAGGAATACCAGGTTCTAGAAATGTTTGTCAGGAGGGGGTCCTTATGCCTAAAAAAATGTTGACAGGGGGTCTCTGCATCAAAAAGTTTGAAGACCACTGCCCTACACATTGAACGGAATTTGAATATTCTTATTGAATCATCCATTACTTTCTGTTAGAACTACTGTGCAAATATCATTATTGGTTAAGGGCATATGCATGTGCATGGTGTATCACCAAGATATGTCATTTGATTTCTTTTATGAAACTCTACTGTGTGGAATGCTCATTCATTGGCTGTTGAGGTGGATGGGGCATATTAAAGTGGAGGTGAACCTGACATTTGCATCATCTTATTTACCCACCTTGTTATCATCATTACACTAGCAATGACTTAGTGAATCTCAGCCACAGTTTGGACCTCATACTAAAGTAACTTTCAGGTGTCAGGTGATCATGAATAAAAACACATCACGATAAGAGCAGAAAGTAAAAGGTGCTCAAACACTTGTCATGAGCTGTGATGAATTGTTCATCACTTGATCAGATAAAGCTACAAGTGAGAAAGAGGATATCAGTGAAGTAGCAGTTACCTGCCTACCAAACAAAGATGCGGCACTACACCACTTTTAGGTCTTGCAAAAGAGAAGATTTGATGTCATTGCTGATAATATCTAAAAGCACAGGAGGAAGTGCCCAAGTGCAATCCACATCCTTTAGGAGGTGAATAGAGATGGTGTGGGTCTCTGCAGGAAAAGGGTCTTTAGAGTCCTGCCATTTAGTAAAGGAAAATGGACTGGTACACAACAATCCATGCAAGTCTGACCGAACAATGTTCAGAAGCATAGTGATTGGTCGGGCGAACTCGCAGAACCCGATTCGGTTGGAAATGATTCCGAAAACCCGATTCAGTCGGAAGAGGTTACGAACGACCTCGTAATCGACCCTTAAAAGCAACTAGTGGTAGCCAAGTCTAGTCAGGGAGGTGGAACATGATAGCAGAATGCAAGGAATGTAGTTGTAGTAATGACGGTTTGAAGATTAAGCAGAAGCAGTTAATATGCAGGAAACTGCCAAATTATCATTTGGAGGAAGTCGCCATAGATATTGGTGGACCTATTAGGAGGGAACATGCCACAGCATATCTTGTTGTAATGATGGAATGATAGTCAAAACGGGTTGCAGTATCTTGTGTCAAGGACATTTCACCATGAATTGTTATTTGATTTATGGAAAATGTTTATAAGTGAGAGAGTTATCCAAAACGTTTGCTTTTGGACTTTGGGGTTTTATTCAAGAGTGATGAAGATTTATTATGGTTTGTGTGAGACTGTTCACAAGGAAGCACCCGTTTTGATCCAGAAAATAATGATGCACTGGAGAGATTTAACAAAAGACTTAAGGAGAGCATTCACTTGGCATAGCCGAATGGTCTAGATTGGAAGGTTGAATAACAAAAACCGCACTACTGCATATCTTATGAGCCTCCCTTGCCAAACAAGCAAGTCTCCCTTTGAAAAGGATGATTTCCATGTAGCAAAGTATGTCAAGGATGTAAGCTTTGGAACAATGGGGTGTAGAACCATGGTACTGGGTTGTGGAATAACAAAGAGCAGATGTTAAGGAGTAAAAGTGAAGTGAAGTTCGATCCAAAAAAAGTGTAAAGGGTACCAAGGACAAGTCGGGTGATTTGATCAAGCACAAAGCGCATGTGGGTTATTCAAATTGGTCAAAATTCGCTCCTGTAAAAAAAAAGTGTTCTTTTTGAGGATGCTGTTAGAAGAGATGATGGCACATTTTGAAACTGAAGTAGGATTAGTGTTCTGAAAACCTTTGGGTCCATGAATAATGAGGAAATGGAGTTGGAACACGTTTGTGTTGAGAATCAACTTGGCCCTCAGCAGACAGATTTTCTAAGGAAACATAGGAGGGTGTTTAGGAAACAGTCCTATTATGATAATGTTTAATTATATTCATTTAATAATATGGTGCTGTGATCTTTAATTCATTCTACTGTTTCTGTTGGTTGTTTATCTGTTATCTGCATATTTTTTGTTTCTTAATGTTTTCCACCGTCTACCTTTAGTTTCTTTTGCTATCCTTTCAAATTTTACTTTATCTTATGTCTTCACTGTGAACATGCAGTCAAATGTTTGTGTTCTCGAAATGTGAGTGCTCAAAAGTAATGGAACACATCATTCCTGGGTTGATGATTCCCGAGTGCAGCGCAGCACCAGGAGACACCGCCAGACTGTCTGCAGGGAGGGTACCCTGCACAGGCAATGAGGATGGTGTATGAAATAATATATAACATTTGAGCGCTGGGATTCACATTTCGAGAACACAAACATTCGACTGGATTGATTTTACGATATTCGATTTGGATACTGTGGTAGATTTTCCTAATTTCAGCAGGTAGTGAATATACTAGAACTTTGGTAGGACTCATGCTAAGCAGTTGCAACCCTTTTTCAACTTTTGAATTTGGAAATCCCTGAAGAAGCCTTTGTGTAGGGTAAAACGCATTGGTTGCATCTGTTTGTAACGTTCACAAGAAGAAGAAAAAAGAAGAAATAATAATAATAAAAAATCTCTTTAAGAAGACTTTTCCATAATTATGGAATTTTTCTTGTCAATGAACTCGATGTTGCACGTGTTATGTTAATCTATGTGTTGCCTCTCAATCTCAATGTTCTCTGAGAGGACGCAGGCAGGCTTATTACCAGCTTCTGTATCCGTGTGCCTGTACCTACCAATACACCATAAAGCATAATCCACACTAAGTAGGTGTAGTAGTACACCCCTCCTTCCTTCACTTCTCTCCACCAGTTGTAGACAATCCTCTGGTATACCCCACACTCTTTTGCCATGTTCATATCCTGATGTGAATAGGTCTGTGATTTGGTAACATCTGTACGCAAATATATCCTCTTCATCCACACTCACTCTCCCACATTAAACTATCCATGGTGTCCAATCAAAAGAAGGTACCTTTTTAACAAGTTTGTTTTATGTCAGAAAACCGGTGTCTCTATTTTTCTTCTTTATGCTGTTAGTCTTTTCCATAAAATGAATTTCTTTTGAAAAGTGCAAGAGGTTAAAGTTGCTAGTGGGATGGTACGCTTTAAATATGCACAGAATCTCTATAAAGTCATGTTTTTGTGTGAAGCAATATTATTGTCTGAACCCCCATCGAAGCCCACATCAAGACTGGGGGCTGTCTCTCCTTATAGCTAGTAAAGTAAATCCCTTGCAAGTATACGTTGTACCTTTTCAGTAACTGAGTAATGGTTTCACTTTTAGGATTCGTGCACCTTGGAGCAAACAAAGCAGAGGTATTGCAATGTTTTATCTTAACCAAATACTGTTCAATCTGTTAAAATAAACACACGTTGGCTAATGTGCAGTCACATCTACTTTTAAGATAGTCGGCTGCCTCTCCAAAGAGCCAGTAAGGTAAGAGTACTTGTAAGTTCATATAGTATGTTTCACTGAGGGATGCTTTTATTATTTAGGATTCTTGTATTGCACAGCCTCTCCACACAGCAAACAACCCCAGTGAGAAACTAGGCAAACCTCTGGTGATATTGCAAAGCTTTTACAGAGCCAAACACTGTTTTTGCTGATGAACTAAATAGATGTTGGATTGACCCCAGTCAAAGTCCACATTTAAGACTGCCGGCTGCCTCTCCATGTAGCCAGTAATGTGGATTCCTTGCAAGTACACATTGCACCTCTTCACTAAGTGAGTGATGCTTTATTTTTTTGCATTACTGTACCTGAGAACAAGCTGGAGGAATGGTAATGATTTAACCATATACAAACAGTGTTCAGACTGATGAAGTAAACTCTTGTTGGTTGGATCTCCAGTCTCCCTCAGTCAGTGAGTGCTGCAACAGGAGCTGAGAAACATGAACTTCGATTTACCAAAATGCCAGGGGTAGCAGAAGTGACCTCACACCTTACTGACATCATATGACTGTTGACCTGAATCCTATGAATGATGCCACAGACCTTAATCCTGATGACATCATATGCATTGACATCACAGAAGCCTAGGTGCATACCCCAAAGGGAAAGTATTGCTAAGTCACATTGAGATGCACTAAAAAGAGATTAAAAAAACAATAAGTAGGCAGACTAGTACTAATTCGTCGAGACTCTAAATTGTCTGTGAACCATGTTTTTGGCTTGATTTATTCCTTTTAATTGATAACACGTTTTGATTTATCATTGCTTGTAAGGAACTATCACAAATGCGGAACAGAGGTGATGGGTCTGTTCAAATCATATTTTTTCAAGTATTCAGAGAATTTTTTTAATTGTTTAATTTTATTTCTTTAAATATAATTATAAAGGCGGTGCCTTCTCCTTCTGAGTTTATTCATTCCTAATCTAAAGTGCATTCTCCCAATGGGATCTTCAGAATTCAACAGTGTTTATCAGGCCAATGTTTACCTTCTGTGCTTGGCACTGCTTTTGCCCCCTCTGAGGCCAGGGGTTTTAAGAGCAGTGCTAGGGTTTTTTCAAGGGCCGAGCCAGGCATTGCAGCTGCGACCCCAGGCGACCCCGACATGATGGCCAAGTTGGGAACCTTCTGGATGTGCGCAGGTTTTTCATAATACCAGACTGTTAGGAGTTAGATAGGTTTTAGGGCTAGAATTCGACTGGAATGTGTCCGGTGATTATAGCACTTCAGAGAATGTGCGCTGACAAAATCAGGTGCAGAGATTGCGTGAGAAGGTTAGTCAGTCGAAATATGGGCCTGTGCTGAGCGGCATGAAACGTTCTCATTTTCACCGGATCACAGACCTGATCCTAATCCTTTAGAGATGGTGCGGCGGCGGAAACTTGAACCCCATCCAATGGAGGAGCAGCGAAGGCTGTCACATTGAACAGTTGCCGGCAGCGCGCGCAGCTGCAGCAGGAGATGTGAACTTTAATGAACTTGGACGCTGTTCCCAATCCCTTCCAGCCTAGCCATTAGCTGAGCAGCTGTCAAACATGCAATCACAGAAATAAACTCGATCAAAACAAATTGGAAAAAGAAATCTGAACGCACAGAAGTTTGCTTGGAAACAGTTTTAAAGCGAGAGGATAAATGCTCTGTAGTACATTTTGCTGTCACCTGTTTCTACAGAGATGGAACACCTGCTTGGGATGGGACATCATGCAAAATCTTTCCAGGGTAAATTAGGGAATACTCGTCAGGAGATGATGGTATTGCAAAATCCATGCACTCCCAGTGATTGAAGAACAACAAGGATGAGTGGGTTTATTTTATGGGAGGGTCTGCGTCCATTTAAACAATGAATAATGCATATTAAAGCTCTTCTTGAAGGTAAACCCAGTATCAAGTGTGAAAGTACTGGAATTAACTGCAATAGACATCTAATCACAATAAGAATAATGTAACTCCAATATGAACTGAATTAAATAAGTTTATACAATGCCTTCGTTTAAACCTTGTCCTTGTGCTTAGTGAGTGACAGCTGAAATGAACTACTAAGTAAAGAGGATTTTTTTTTCTACCACGTAAGAGAAAACACTGCAGCCCTTAAATGTAAAAAGCAGGACTTAATGGGAAAAACAACAGTAAATGGAAAGAAATAATCCCAAGTGTTCAGAATAAGCTGTCTCTTCATTAACATCAAAAAGTTCTTGTTGGCAATGTTGGTGTGATGTACCCTCAGCTTTGTTATCTTGGCTGCTTTGCGGGCTCTAGAACTCTGGGCACTTTATCCATGCATACCAGAGGTATAGTGCCTGTGCTACCCCTTTCAACGTGATGAAAATGGCCTAACCCTAATTGGCTTACTCAACTTACCTGTAACTCCCTAGCATATGGAACAAAAGTGTACCCAGGACCTGTATGTTAGATGTCACAAATGGAGTTCAGCACCTATTGTGCCATCCACTACAGTGACAGTATAAAGAGAACTGCAGGATGTAGCCTGATCATACAGTTTTAAGCTGCACATTTGACCTGTCAAAATAACCCTTTTTTGATGCCACTAAATCTTATTTTTAAAAAGGAATACATCACCCCTAGGAAGGCCCAATAGTCATGAAGACAGGGTAACTGGTATTTTGAAGTAGGACATGTAAATGTTTAATGTTAAACATGTCTTCAAAGGGATAAGGCCCTGCAAGTTATTTTCGCTGTAGCTGGGTTGGTTACTCCACAGAAAAGCATTGGAATCAATAATGAATTCAATAATGTTATCCCCAGGTAGGGAGCAGTTATACATTTAATTCTTGGACTTTTAAAAATATTTATTACAAGCCCAATCCCCTGGTCAAATTGGATTTTGAATGTATATTTTGGAAAGGGCACTTTTCGAAAGTTATATTTTCCCTGCCTTGAGCCTCTGGATGCCTATTTGTATGAGCTCAACAGTCATCTGGCAGCAAAAACGCTCCTTTGATGAGATGTGAAGTTGCTGCCAGTGCTGGGACAACAACCTTCTTGGTGTGGAGAGGTATTCTCTCCTTCTGGCCGGATGACCATCTAGAATGTCCCCAGGAACTTAATTCACTTTCAAAGAGGCCTATCCTGTCACAAGCACATGTTTATTGACACCCGGGCAGGCCTCTTTGTTACCCGCCTGCAAGGCATGCTTTAGTCCCAGTCAGGAAGGAGCAGCCCCCAAGTTTGGCTTAGAGTGCCTTTGGGCAGATTACTGGGTCACTTAGTACATTAATCACAAAACCCCTAAAACCAAGCAAAGTAAGGATGGGTGGTTTGATCATTAATGTACCTAAGCCTCCAAACATTTGAGAACTGCTTTGCACAGCTTCCCTAGGGATTATTAGGCTATTAAGCATTTGTGTAAGAATAACAACCAGACATTAGCCATTAGGAAAAGGGTGTTATGAGAGGAGGTCTGGTTAAGTTCGGCCCAGGCTGCTGAGACAAAGGACATTGTATTATTCTTGATCACGGTAAATACACCTTTTGAAATAGTGAATCATTCCCCAAACTTACTTCATTTGTTTGATCTGCTGGCAGTGGGTGAGACGGAATTGTGCTGGCATCATATCCCATTCGATTTTATTTCCAGTTTATTTGCAGGTACACGAGGGGACGGCGTTCCCCGAAACACGTAACTAGAAATAAAACCTAATTCTTTGGAATATCCTGAGAGAGCGTGATTACTTGGTTCATGACAAAAAGCATTTACCTGGTAAATGTCGCCGGGACATGCTCCATTTACCACGGGCCAAGTGGGGCGGAAGAAGCAATGCGAAGAACAATATATAAATATGAATATATATATATATATATATATATATATATATTATATATATTTTTTTATTACCTACTGGCGGTCGCCAGTAGGTAGTTATAGTTAGGACCACGTTTCCATAGGAAATCCGCAACATTCTATTTTGAATAACATTTGCGCCGGTCGACGAATCCTCGCAAATTTTTCAAAATAGGTGGGGCGCTACGCTCCGCTCCTACCCTGAAAGTCTCGGGGGGATTCGTCAAGCGGGGGCTGAGATAAAAGGGGGGTCCCAAAACGCGTTTTTCCCATGCATTTTTCCATAGGACCTTTAGACACAGCTACAGCCCGAACGGCTGAACAGAATTACTTGAAATTTGGCAGAGAGGTAGTCCTCAGGTCAAGGAAGTGCCTTTTGTAGGTTTGGTGTAAATCTGTTCAGTAGATTCTGAGAAAATAGCCTTTAAATCAATATATATATCTGAGCCAGCTTACGGTGCGCTTACGGTGCGCTTACCGTACGCGTACGGTGACGTGCGCGAGCGCGATTCTGATTGGCTCTTAGATCTTAGTAAACATTCGATTCGGCCGAAACCAGGAAGCGGCAGCCGCCATTTTCTCTCTCGCACTCTGAGTGGGGCAGCATAAATGAAGCCCTAAAATGTGTAAAGGGGCAGTTTATTGAGATAATATTCACCCAGCAGTGATATACGGGCCCCCAAACAACCCCCAAGGCCAACAAAAAATATTTTTTTTTTTCGAAAAATCGCCGATTACACTTACCGTACGTGTACGGTAAAAATTGGTTTAAAAAAAAAAAAATATCCACACTCTCCCCACCCCAAGTGCAAATGGTGCCCTAAGGGCACCATTTGTGCATGGCATATCAAACAAATGAAAATAATAAACAAAACATTTCACAACGATGAGCATAATATGTCCCCCATGTGCGCACGGTGCGCGAAGCGCGTCGTGCGTACATGGCCCATCCCGCATAATGTGGGCATGCGGTGCGCGCAGCGCACCGCGTGACCACCGTGCGTGCATGGCACTAACTGCGTAAAGTGGGCGCGTGGTGCGCGAAGCGCACCGCGTGCTCACTGTGCGCGCACGGTGTGCGAAGCGCACCGTGCGCGCACGGAACGAACTGCGTTAACTGGGCGCGCACGCCACGAATGGCGTAAAGTAAGTTAGCATTTAAAAAACCGTACAAATTCACTGAAAAAACCATAGGTTTCACACGTTATAGTTAGCTGTACATTTTACTGATAAAAAACCAATGAAATTCCCCCGTTATAGTTACTGTAGGCAACTATAACTCACGCGACCGTAATCCTCTGCTGATGACATATGTGTCTTTATGAAAAAAAAATATTTGTAATATATGTATAGCTAAAATTTAATGGAAGAAGACATGGGCAAATAAGTGTCTAAATACAGTATTAGCATCAGCAGAGGATTACGGTCGCGTGAGTTATAGTTGCCTACAGTAACTATAACGGGGGAATTTCATTGGTTTTTTATCAGTAAAATGTACAGCTAACTATAACATGTGTGAAACCTATGGTTTTTTCAGTGAATATATATATATACACACACACCACTCTACTGTACGCAGCTCCACTGAACTCTACTCGACTGTATACCACTTTACTGTATGCCTGCCATGCTACGCTATTCCACTGTATGGCACTCCATTGTATGCCACTTAAATCTTCGTCAAACCACTCTACGACATTCCATTCTACGCGATTCCATTGGATGCCACTCCACTGTATGCCATTCCAGTATATGGTATTCCAGTGTATCACACTGCACTGCACGTCACTCTACTCTACACCACTCTATTGTACACCACTCTAATGTATGCTCCTCGGCTGTACACTGATCCACTGTACACCACACCACTGTACTCCACTACACTGCACTCTTGTTTTTTTAAAAAAAAATGTATTAATGGCATTTTATAACATTCAGAAAAAATAAAAAATAAATGAACAAATGAAAAATACAGACGCAATGGAATCTCATGCATAGAACTAAGGCCATGACATTGTATCCAAGTGATAATGGGAAAAAGTGATAATAAGTGCTAGGACATTCGGGAGAAATATATTTAAAAAAACACATAACAGAAATACGTTATACGCCATCCATGTATAAACACTGAGGGGCAGGAGAGGATGACTTATTCTCGTCACTGTCTGGGGTTAAAAGTGATAAATAGTATCTCTCTCTCTCTATATATATATATATATATATATATATATATATATATATATATATATATATTCACTGAAAAAACATAGGTTTCAGACATTTGTCATTTGAGATGTCATCAGTGATGTCATGAGTGATGTCACTGACTATGTCATGAGTGATGTAATATGTGACATCATCAGCAGTGCATTGCGGGCGCGCGAGTTATAGTTAGCTGAACTAACTATAACGGGGGAATTTCACTGGTTTTGTACGAGTGAAATGTCCAACTAACTATAACGCCCCTGAAACCTATGGTTTTTTCAGTGAATATATATATATATATATATATATATATATATATATGTATGTATATATATATAATACTGGCAGTCGCCAGTGGGTAGTTATAATTAGAAACTAGTTTCCATAGGAAAAGCATTTTTTGATTTGCTAATAACTTTGGGGTCGTTTGACAAATGTTTGCGAAATTCTCCCAAAAAAAGGTCTATGCAGGTCAGCTCCTATCCTTAAAGTTTGGGGGTGATTCGTCAAGTGGGGGCTGAGAAAAAAGGGGGGTTCCAAAAAGTGTTTTCTCCATGTTAATTTCCATAGGAAATTTTATTTCAGGCTACAGCCGAAGTGCTGAACAGAATTACACCAGATTTGGCAAAAAGGTAGAACTTGGTTCAGAAAGGGACCTTTTTTAATATGGTGTAAATTCGTTCAGTAGTTGCTGAGAAATTCAAAAAATAAAAGTTTCGATATCTGTGGCAGCAGTGGGTTTGTGCACCCTCCCGACCACGCGCTTGACTGTGATTGGATGCCACAACCACAAGCTTCAGTGAGTCGGTAGAACCGAGTTACAAGAAAACAGTCGAAAAAAGATTACAAGAAAAAGGGGGCAGGGTATAAACACTCTGACCCCTAGTCCTGCTCACGGGGGTCCCACAAGGACCCCCAGGCCTAAAAAGTATTTTTTTTTAATAAAAAAAATGTCAGAATGCGGGCTGGGTGTGCGAATCTGGACAATTTTTTCATTTTTTAAATGAAGCGGGGGCCCCCCACTTCATTTAAATGAGCCCCCGGGTGCGCCAGGTTCCGGGGGCAATCCTACAATTATTTTGCGGGGGTCTGCGGGGCCTCCACAGCCCCGGGGACTGCCACCTCTCATGTAAATTAGGTGCGGAAGGGCACACGACCCTCTCACAACCCCGGGGATAGCCACTTCCCCAGGGCTTGTTTTGTAATTGCTCTGGGGCCTCCGAGGCCACGCCAAGTCCTGGGGATTGCCACCCTCTGGGGCTTTTTTTAAATAAGCAGGGTGGACCTCGCGGGCCCCCCAAAGCCCCGGGGACCACCTCCTCCCCGGGGCTTTGAAAATAGGTGGAGGGGGCCTTGCTGTCCCCCTCCTTGAGCACTTGATGGCCCTGGAGACCGCCACCCACTAATGAAAATGATCGTTTAAAAAAAAAGTTTGTTGTCACGACCCCCATCCACCCCCCACAAACAAATGTGATAGCAACCTTCCGAAATCTGGAGCGTAACAAATCAGCTGATGTCGCAGAATTATAAAAATCAAGATGCATGTGAGTTTGGACAAATGAGAATCATAGTCATCTATGGATTTACATATAAAACATTCTCTTTATACAAAATATCAAAATAAAAGTAGGTACAGCCATGGCGTGTTATCCCTTGATAATCTGTGAATCACAGCCTGCAAGCCAAAAAGTAAGATACGATTGTGTGTTATGTGCCCATCAAAAGAGAGAGAGAAAGTGAGAGAGAGAGGAAGAGAGAGAGAAAGAGAAAGTGTGTGAGAGAGAAACAGAGAAAGGGAGAAAGTGTGAGAGAGAGGAAGAGAGAGAGAAAGAGAGAAAGAGTGTGAGAGAGATAAAGGAAGAGATGGAGAGGGAGAGTGAGTGCCGACACTCCGGACAAAACCCTCGCAGCTCACCTTTCTGCCACCAGTGTATCTCCAACCACGTGCCGGGACATACTGCAGCCCTCAAGCTCACTCACCTGAAACATAGTATAGAATCAGTAATGGCAGCACCCACCTTCATCACTGTCCCGCCCCTGCGCACCCAGGCTGCTGCACACTATCCACTCCCACCGCCGAGATGTGTCTGCCCTCCCCTGCGCACCCAGGCTGCTGCACACTTTCCACTCATGCCGCCGAGAGGTGTCTGCCCACCCCTGCACACCTAGGCCTCACTGCTCAACTTTCCACCACTGGTGTGTCTCCAACCATGTGCTGGGACATACTGCAGCCCTCAAGCTCACTCATCTGAAACATAGTATAGAATCAGTAATGGAATAGTACATACACCTGCACAAGCCTTCAGCACTGTCCCGCCCCTGTGCCCCCAGGCTGCTGCACACCATCCACTCCCACCACCCAGAGGTGTCTGCCTGTGCGCACCCAGGCCTCACTGCTCTCCTTTCACCACCTGCATGTAGAAAAGAGGACCCACTGTAGGAGAGTAGGATCTGCTTCACATGGGTACCCCCCCTTTTTGCTGGTGTTTCACTGTTTTTCGACCTTAGTCAGGCTGTGGCCCTGCTAATCAGGACCACAGCCTAGCTGCTTTCTCTCTAAAACGGTTTGCATGTACATTAGGTACATATCTAATTGGATTCTGGAGTGCCTTATAAGCCCCTAGTATATGGTATACTATGTACCTAGGGCATATGTACCTCAGAGGCCCACCAGGGGCTGCAGCATATATTATGCCACCCCTGGGAAGCACTCCAAAATCACACCACAGGTCTGCTACTGCAGCCTGGGTAAGGGTGTGCTTGCACCCCTTACTGTGGTATAGGCTACCTATATCTCTACCCTATACAGACCCATATAAACCTATAAGCCACTCCTTTGGCAGGCCTTGACAATCCTGAAGGCAGAGTGCTTGGTTTTATGTGAGAGGGTGCCCAAGCATGAGCTGAGCCCCTCTGCAGCTTTAGGAAATACTTCCTTATGGCTGTTCTGTGATACAGCCATACCATATACTCTTAAGTGCATTATAACCTCGCGGCAAATGCTAACTTTGGGATGGCTGCATCAAAACATGTCGTGTTTGGTGTCAAACGCTTTGGAATACTACCCCCCACCAGTTGCATTCCACCCTTCTAGAGGGAGAGACATGTTCACACTGGCTAAACCCAGTAGGACTTTCCTGAGCCCTGGCATCATAAAATGGATGCCTCTGCCACAGGCACGGGTCTGGCAACAATTACAACAGTAATCATCGAATCACGCACAGAGATTCTATCATGAAGGGTCCATGACTTGTGCTGCACTAAGGTAGGAGCATCAGAAGCATTCAGCATGTGCGCAGGCAGCGATGATGCATGGTTCGGGCAGGCCGCACTGACAGCAATGTCTTTTTGTCTAATGAATTCAGCCTTAATAAGGCTATGTGGCGATGACTTGCACTGAGTTAATGGCACGTGAAGCAGTGAGCGTGTGCGCAGCCTGCGATGATGCGTACTCTGAGCAGGCCGCACTGGATGCATGTGAGGTTGAACAAATGAGAATAAGTCATCTATGGATTTACATATAAAACATTTTGTTTAAACAAAAACAACAAAATAAAAGTAGGTACAGCCATAGGGTGTCATCTATTGATAATCTGTGAATCACAGCCTGCAAGTCAAAAAGCAAGATAAGATTGTGCGTCATGCGCCCATCAAAGTGGAGAGAGAGAGAGAGAGAGTGAGAGAAAGAGAGAAAGAGTGAGAGAGAGAGAGGAAGAGAGAGAGAAAGAGTGAGAGTGAGAGGAAGAGAGAGAAAAAAGAGAAAGAGTGTGAGAGAGAGATAGAAAGAGATGGAGAGGGAGAGTGAGTGCCGACACTGCGGACAAAATCCTCACAGCTCACCTTTCCGCCACCGGTGTGTCTCTAACCACGTGCCAGGACATACTCTAGCCAACAATCTCACTCATCTGAAACATAGTATAGAATCAGAAATGGCAGAATACATACAACTGCACATGTCTTCATTGCTGTGCCGCCCCTGCACACCCAGGTTGCTGCATCCCATCCACTCCCGCCACCCAGAGGTATCTGCTTGCCCCTGCGCACCCAGGCTGCTGCACACCATGCACTCCCACCGGCTAGAGGTGTCTGCCTGCCCCGGCGCACCCAGGCTACTGCACACCATCCACTCCCACCATCCAGAGGTGTCTGCCCACCCCTGCGCAACCAGGCTGCTGCAAACCATCCACTCCCACCGCCCAGCGGTGACTGCCCACCGCTGCACAAACAAGCGTCTCTGCTCACCTTCTGCCACTGGCGTGTGTCCAAGAGGGCCCATGACGTGAAGGACGCACATTTGATTCTGGGTCTTGATACCTCAATGGCCGAGAACATATCAATGCACCGCGCCGAGGAATGTGTGGCGTACACGCGTCCAGCTGAGCTCACAATTCAAATTGGGTCTTGATTGCCAGGATGGTGTTTTGAGGCCACGCATCATCGCAGGCTGCACACCCGCTCAGCTCTGGTGGCACTAACTCAGTGGATCTCAAGTAATCGCCACATGGCGGGAGACCCGTGTTGTGTCGGGGGGTTCGACAATCTGTGAATCACAGTCTGCAAGACAAAAAGCAAGATAACATTGTGCAACATGCGTCCATCAAAGGAGAGAGAGAAAGAGAGAATGAGTGAGAGAGAGAAAGAAAGAAAGAGTGAGAGAGGAAGACAGAGAGAAAGAGAGAAAGAGTGAGAGAGAGGAAGAGAGAGAAAAAGAAAGAAAGAGTGAGAGGAAGAGAGAGAGAAACAGTGTGAGAGAGAGAGGAAGAGAGAAAGAAAGAGAGAAACAGTGAGAGAGAAAGGAAGAAAGAGAGAAAGAGTGCGAGAGAGAGAAAGGAAGAGATGGAGAGGGAGAGTGAGTGCCGACACTCCGGACAAAACCCTCACAGCTCACCTTTCCGCCACCAGTGTGTCTTCAACCATGTGCCACCCAGAGGTAACTGCCCGCCGCTGCACAAACAAGCATCTCTGCTCACCTTCCGCCACCGGCGTGTGTCCAAGAGGACCCATGACGTGAAGGACGCACATTTGATTCTGGGTCTTGATACCTCAATGGCCGAGAACATATCAATGCACCTCGAGAGGAATGTGTGACGTACACGCGTCCAGCCGAGCTCACAATTCAAATTGGGTCTTGATTACCAGGATGGTGTTTTGAGGTCACGCATCATCGCAGGCTGCACACCCGCTCAGCTCTGGTGGCACTAACTCAGTAGAACTCAAATAATCGCCACATGGTGGGAGGCCCGTGTCGGGCAAAGTGCCTCGGCTGCCACCAACCCTGTGTACTTCAAGTCAAGGGAGAGAATGGAAATGGCCTCCGGCATATGCACCGGGCCCTTTTTATTGGCAGGGTCACGTGTCCAGTGATGCCTGTACTTGATGGGTGTGGTGTGGGTGTAAACCAGCCATGAGGGAGTGGCTGTGGCATACTGACAACTAGACCTGTGACCAGCAGATCACTGCAATGAAAACCTTGGCCATGTAGCGTTGTCGTCCCTCCCTGTAACTGTAAGGGGAGTGGGCTGGCCTGGAGTATGCCAGTCATGCGTGAGGCTGTGAAGAATGACTCCGGGGATATGGGCATGGTTCTGTCCTGGGCTGTATGAGGAATCAACTGATGCAGGTGTCTCTGTTGTAGTGCTGCCGCCACCTGGGCCACAAGCGCTGATGTGTCACCTTGTGACCCAAGTCCCACTACAGGGCCAACATGGAAGGTAGGGGGAATCACTGACCCTACATTCATCCATACTTCCACACATGAAAGATCGTGGACATGACACATCTGTGTGGAAATAAATGTTTACATATTCAGTGGAGTGTTGCAGCTGTAGCGAAACAGGGCCATGCAAAGTCCAAATTTCAGTTTTTGGCACATGGAGGGCAGCCAATTAGAGCCAAGCTCATGCTCGGGGTTAGGCTGCACCATCATATGTACTTATCCAATCACTCCGCAAATCCCCAAGCACTTATAAATTCACTATATACTCTCCTTGCAGTACTCTAATGATCCAGTCTATACACACGTACTTATACAATGACTGAGACAAAGTTACATAACCAAAGTTTTCCCCACTGCCAGAGGTAACATGGTTGCGTGCGCTGTCCACAGCACAATGTAATGTGGTAGGGCCCAGGGTCAGCATCATGCATACATAATGAATACACTGACACTGTTTGCTAGATAGTGGAACTGGGTACGTGCACTTGCGCTCTGCTCGATTTTATTACCAGGGTCACATGTCCAGTGACGTCTGTGCTGGATGCGTGTGGGGTGAGTGTAAGCCAGCCCTCAGGGAATGATTAGTGATGGCAACAAGTACAACAGTATTTATCGGATCACACTCAGAGATTCAATCATAAAGGGTCTATGACTTGTGCTGCACTAAGTTAGGGGCACCAGATGTGAAATAATACACAAAAGATTCTATCATAAAGGGTCCATGAGTTGTGGTGCACTGAGATAGGGGCATAAGAAGCATTCAGCGTGTGCACAGCCAGCGATGATGCATGGTCCGGGAGGGCCGTACTGGTAGCAATGTCTGTTGCCTACTGGACTGCGTCATCTGCAATCGCAACTTGATCTGAATTGTGAGCCCTGCTGTCCGCAGTGTAGATCGAAGGCAGTAGTCAGCACAGCCATCGAGGGATGCTTTATGTCACTTCCTCTTGACAAAATCCGAGGACATAGAGTACAATTCTGTCTGCAATTAATAAATCAAGACTGAATTCAAATTGTGAGCTCTGCTGACCACAGTGTAGGCATATGGAACAAAAGATGAAATATGTATGGACGACATTGTCGTAATATGTAGGTTTCAGGGACATTATAGTTAGTTGCCTACTGGACTCTGAAATTAATGAATCAAGACTGAATTTGAATTGTGAGCATTGCTGACCACAGTGTAGGCCGGAGGCAGCGGTCAGCAAAAGCCCACAGCCAAGTGGCGTTGACTTGAGCTGCACAGATTGGGAGCATTTGATCTTCTTAACCGATTATAGTCTCTTACACAATTTGCATTGGTACTAATCTTCAATTGTGAGCCCTTCTGACCGCAGTGTAGGCCGGAGGCAGGGGTCAGGAAGGGCCCACAGCCACATGGCATTGATTTGAGTTGCACAGAGTTAGTGGTACCTGAAGCACTCAGCATGTGCACAGCCAGTGATGATGCGTGGTCCGGGCTGGCTGCACTGGTAGCAATGTCTGTTGCCTACTGGACTGCGTCATCTGCAATCGCCAATCTATCTGAACTGTCAGCCCTGCTGACTGCAGTGTCGGCTGGAGGCAGCGGTGAGCAAGGGCCAACAGTCATGTGGTGTTCACTTGAGCTGCACAGTTAGTGGCACCTGAAGCACTCAGTGTGTGCGCAGTCAGTGAAGATGCGTGGTCCGGGTGGGCCATACTGCGAGCAATTTTTGTTGCCTACTGGACTGTGTCATCTCTAATCGAGACTCGATCTGAATTGTGAGCCCTGCTGTCCGCAGTGTAGATCGAAGGCAGTAGTCAGCACAGACATCGAGGAATGCTTTTTGTCACTTCCTCTTGGCAAAATGCGCGGACCTAGAATACAGTTCAAACTGTGAGCTCTGCTGTCCACAGTGTAGACTGCCATTCAGTGTTCCTTTGGACTTGTAAGATGAATTTGGTCATTGTACTAAAGCTATTACTGATATAAAACAAGTTGTTGAAGCAAGGATAGTAAAAGGATTTTATGAAGGTTTTAGGGACGTTATAGTTAGTTGTGTACTGGCATCTGCAATTAATGAATCAAAACTCAATTTTAATTGTGAGCCCTGATGACCGCAGTGTCGGCCAGAGGCAGCGGTCAGCAAGGGGCCACAGCCACGTGGCATTGAGGTGAACTGCACTGTTAATGGCACCAGAAGCATTCAGCTTGTGCGCAGCCTGCGATGATGCGTGGTCCAGGCGGGCCACACTGGGAGCAATGTCTCTTGCCTACTGAACTGCGTCACCTGTAATCGCGACTCTATCTGAATTGTCAGCCCTGCTAACCACAGTGTAGGCCGAAGGTAGCGGTCAGCAAGGGCCAACAGCCATGTGGCGTTCACTTGAGCTGCACAGTTAGTGGCACCTGAAGCACTCAGCGTGTGCGCAGCCAACGATGATGCATGGTTCGGGCGGGCCGCACTGGGAACAATGTCTTTTGCCTAATGAATTCTGCCTCAATAAGGTCATGTGGCGTTGACTTGTGGTGCACTGAGTTAGTGGCATCACAAGCGTTCAGCATGTGCGCAGCCAGCGATGATGCCTGGTGCGGGCAGGCCGCACTGGGAGCAATGTCTCTTGCCTACTGGACTGCATCATCTGCAATTGTGAGTCGGTCTGAATTGTGAACCCTGCTGTCCGCAGTGTAGATGGAAGGCAGTAGTCAGCGGAGAAATCGAGGAATGCTTTTTGTCACTTTCTCTTGACAAAATCCGAGGACATAGAGTACAATTCTCTCTGCAATTAATAAATCATGTCTCAATGTAAATTGTGAGCTCTGCTGACCGCAGTGTAGGTAAGAAAAGATGAAATAAGTATGGAATACATTGTCAAAATGTGTAGGTTTCGGGGACGTTATAGTCCCCACTGGGGATAAGACAACTTTGCACCACAATGACCAGAAGGCTGTGAGAGAGACACGCCCATCTGGGCGAGTATTTTTTATGAAATAGGTGTGCGGCGAACTTTGGTTTCTTTCATTGAACACACGCCATTGAGGAAGGGAGTCAGGACTTCCGAAACACGTCTTGCGTTGGACTACATAGATGCCTGTTCTATGTCTGCTGCCTGCTTGCATTTCACCAATAAACCAGTGAGCTGATTATGTGTCTGAGGTCACATTCCTTTGGTGATACCTGCGTGTGCGGATAAATGGGCTTATCTTTATTCAAATTCTGCCTCACAGCATTATGGTATTTGCAGTTCCATCTTAAATGAATGCCCAAGTGGGTGGTGCCGTCGTCCTTCAGCCAGTGCAAAAAATAAAACCCCAGTGGGTTTGGTGAGAGTTAAAAAGCACACAGTCCGTTGCTGTGCTTCTGCCACGCAAGTGGATCACTCTGCTCCCTCCACGATGGTGTCCGAACCTACCGACACCAAAGGATCCGTCTTCAAATGGCGGGCCACTATCGCGGCTGGACAGAGCCACTACATATCCAACAAAAAGTTTGCCCTTGTGACAGTGGCCTCCCAGAGTTCTACATCCTTTAAATGAGGGCTGCAATGGTTTGGTGAATCATTCTCAAACACAAGAATATGGCTCAACATGTTTCAAGCTTGCACCCTTTCTCACAAGCCTCCGCTGACATGGAGAACTGCGTTACAACAAACAAATGATGGACGGAATGCTGACAATGCATACATTCTCCCCCAGTCAAGAGATCTGGGTTAAATCCATCGTTCTTTTGCCCACTACACCACCCCAGTTTAGACATGGCCATATGCAAATCAGTCTTGACCCTGTGCCTCAGGGGAACAGTCCAGCCCGAACTGCCAAGCCATGTCTTCCCTGGACCGGAATCAAGCATCCTAGGACCGGTTTCTGGCTATCAGCCGTCATCAGCTAGGATAGCTTGACTCCAGTGGCGTAGTGAGCACGGGTCCCACGTCTGGGAATACCCATCCCACTTAGGGCGAAAAGCGTTACAACAAACAAATGATGGACGGAATGCTGACAATGCATACATTCTCCCCCAGTCAAGAGATCTGGGTTAAATCCATCGTTCTTTTGCCCACTACACCACCCCAGTTTAGACATGGCCATATGCAAATCAGCCTTGACCCTGTGCCTCAGGGGAACAGTCCAGCCCGAACTGCCAAGCCATGTCTTCCCTGGACCGGAATCAAGCATCCTAGGACCGGTTTCTGGCTATCAGCCGTCATCAGCTAGGATAGCTTGACTCCAGTGGCGTAGTGAGCACGGGTCCCACGTCTGGGAATACCCATCCCACTTAGGGCGAAAAGCGTTACAACAAACAAATGATGGACGGAATGCTGACAATGCATACATTCTCCCCCAGTCAAGAGATCTGGGTTAAATCCATCGTTCTTTTGCCCACTACACCACCCCAGTTTAGACATGGCCATATGCAAATCAGTCTTGACCCTGTGCCTCAGGGGAACAGTCCAGCCCGAACTGCCGAGCCATGTCTTCCCTGGACCGGAATCAAGCATCCTAGGACCGGTTTCTGGCTATCAGCCGTCATCAGCTAGGATAGCTTGACTCCAGTGGAGTAGTGAGCACGGGTCCCACGTCTGGGAATACCCATCCCACTTAGGGCGAAAAGCGTTACAACAAACAAATGATGGACGGAATGCTGACAATGCATACATTCTCCCCCAGTCAAGAGATCTGGGTTAAATCCATCGTTCTTTTGCCCACTACACCACCCCAGTTTAGACATGGCCATATGCAAATCAGTCTTGACCCTGTGCCTCAGGGGAACAGTCCAGCCCGAACTGCCAAGCCATGTCTTCCCTGGACCGGAATCAAGCATCCTAGGACCGGTTTCTGGCTATCAGCCGTCATCAGCTAGGATAGCTTGACTCCAGTGGCGTAGTGAGCACGGGTCCCACGTCTGGGAATACCCATCCCACTTAGGGCGAAAAGCGTTACAACAAACAAATGATGGACGGAATGCTGACAATGCATACATTCTCCCCCAGTCAAGAGATCTGGGTTAAATCCATCAATGTTTTGCCCACTACACCACCCCAGTTTAGACATGGCCATATGCAAATCAGTCTTGACCCTGTGCCTCAGGGGAACAGTCCAGCCCGAACTGCCAAGCCATGTCTTCCCTGGACCGGAATCAAGCATCCTAGGACCGGTTTCTGGCTATCAGCCGTCATCAGCTAGGATAGCTTGACTCCAGTGGCGTAGTGAGCACGGGTCCCACGTCTGGGAATACCCATCCCACTTAGGGCGAAAAGCGTTACAACAAACAAATGATGGATGGAATGCTGACAATGCATACATTCTCCCCCAGTCAAGAGATCTGGGTTAAATCCATCGTTCTTTTGCCCACTACACCACCCCAGTTTAGACATGGCCATATGCAAATCAGTCTTGACCCTGTGCCTCAGGGGAACAGTCCAGCCCGAACTGCCAAGCCATGTCTTCCCTGGACCGGAATCAAGCATCCTAGGACCGGTTTCTGGCTATCAGCCGTCATCAGCTAGGATAGCTTGACTCCAGTGGCGTAGTGAGCACGGGTCCCACGTCTGGGAATACCCATCCCACTTAGGGCGAAAAGCGTTACAACAAACAAATGATGGACGGAATGCTGACAATGCATACATTCTCCCCCAGTCAAGAGATCTGGGTTAAATCCATCGTTCTTTTGCCCACTACACCACCCCAGTTTAGACATGGCCATATGCAAATCAGTCTTGACCCTGTGCCTCAGGGGAACAGTCCAGCCCGAACTGCCAAGCCATGTCTTCCCTGGACCGGAATCAAGCATCCTAGGACCGGTTTCTGGCTATCAGCCGTCATCAGCTAGGATAGCTTGACTCCAGTGGCGTAGTGAGCACGGGTCCCACGTCTGGGAATACCCATCCCACTTAGGGCGAAAAGCGTTACAACAAACAAATGATGGACGGAATGCTGACAATGCATACATTCTCCCCCAGTCAAGAGATCTGGGTTAAATCCATCGTTCTTTTGCCCACTACACCACCCCAGTTTAGACATGGCCATATGCAAATCAGTCTTGACCCTGTGCCTCAGGGGAACAGTCCAGCCCGAACTGCCAAGCCATGTCTTCCCTGGACCGGAATCAAGCATCCTAGGACCGGTTTCTGGCTATCAGCCGTCATCAGCTAGGATAGCTTGACTCCAGTGGCGTAGTGAGCACGGGTCCCACGTCTGGGAATACCCATCCCACTTAGGGCGAAAAGCGTTACAACAAACAAATGACATGGAGAACTGCACCCGGTAAGTATGGACACCTGCTCCAAATAATCAAAAGTTCCACCCAAATGGGCTTATCTTTATTCAAATTCTGCCTCACAGCATTATGGTATTTGCAGTTCCATCTTAAATGAATACCCAAGTGGGTGGTGCCGTCGTCCTTCAGCCACTGCAAAAAATAAAACCCCAGTGGGTTTGGTGAGAGTTAAAAAGCACAAACTCCATTGCTGTACTTCTGCCACTCAAGTGGAACACTCTGCTCCGTCCGCGATGGTGTCCGAACCTACCAACACCAAAGGATCCGTCTTCAAACGGCGGGCCACTATCGCGGCTGGACAGAGCCGCTACATATCCAACAAAAAGTTTGCCCTTGTGACAGTGGCCTCCCAGAGTTCTACATCCTTTACATGAGGGCTGCAATGGTTTGGTGAATCAATCTCAAACACAAGACTATGGCTCAACATGTTTCAAGCTTGCACCCTTTCTCACGAGCCTCCGCTGACATGGAGAACTGCACCCGGTAAGTATGGACACCTGTTCCAAATAATTAAAAGTTCCGCCCAAATGGGCTTATCTTTATTCAAATTCTGCCTCACAGCATTATGGTATTTGCAGTTCCATCTTAAATGAATACCCAAGTGGGTGGTGCCGTCGTCCTTTAGCCAGTGCAAAAAATAAAACCGCAGTGGGTTTGGTGAGAGTCATTAAACGTATCTTACTGCAGACTAGTGACTAAACTGTGTGAATGTTTGTATCTGTCTGTCTGTTGGTGTATAAGTGGCTGCATGGTTTTGTGAATAGCTATATGAGTGTCTCTATGGGTTATTGATTGGTTGTCTGAGTATCTGTTTGGGTGCCTGAGTGTTTGTGTGGGTGGGGTGTGTGTGACTCTGTGCATAAATGTGTGAGTGGGTGATTCTATGGGTGCATGGTTTTAAGAGTGCATCTGTGATGGACTGTATGGTTGGGTGAGTGTATGTATGGGTGTGTTAGTGATTGAATGTATATCTCAGAGTAACTACATATGTGAAAGGCAGTATATATGTGTGTAAGAGTATATAAGTGGGTATCTGTGAGAGTGTGTGATTGTGAGAGTGGCTGTATGGATGAGTGTGTGCTTGTATCAGTGATTGTATAAGAGCGTAAGAATGTGGTACTATTTTTATGAGTAAGTGAACTTGTGTGTGTATAACTGCATAGGTGAGTAAATGGGAGTGTGATTAATTATTTGCATGACTGACTAGGTGTGAGAGTACCTCTATGGATGATTGGTGGTGTGTGAGTGTCTATGTAGGTGCATACATGCATATGATAGTCCTATACTGAGTGAATGTAAGTATGAGTGACTGTACAGGTGAGTGAGTGGATGTGTGTGTAGATCTAAGAGTCAATGAGATGGTATGTAGTTATTGGTATTGGAGTATCTATGGTTTTGAGAATGGACATCTGAAATTTTGATTGAGTATATCAAAGGGTATGAGAAGATGCACTAATTTATCACATGGATGACGACATCAGTGATGTCATCAGTGATGTCATCAGTGATGTCACTGACCATGTCATGAGTGATGTAATATGTGACGTCATCAGCAGTGCATTGCGGGGGCGCGAGTTATAGTTAGCTGAACTAACTATAACAGGGGAATTTCTAGGGTTTTGTACGAGGGAAATGTCCAGCCAACTAGAACGCCCCTGAAACCTATGGTTTTTTCAGTGAATTTCTAAGGTTTTTTAAATGCCAATTCCTAACTATAACGCCCCTGAAACCTATGGTTTTTTCTGTGAATTTCAAAGGTTTTTTAAATGCTAATTCCCAACTATATCAGGCCTGAAACCAATGGTTTTTTTCAGTGAATTTCAAAGGTTTTCTAAATGACAATTTTGAATGTATTAATAGTTATACTGATTTTTTTATACTGATTTACTACATTTTTTAAACTATTTATTTTTAGATATATTTTCTTTAATTACATTATAATTACATTATACATTACAATACAAAATATACTTTTTCAGAATGAATTACTTTAGTTTAAATACTTGGCAAATAGGCAACAGACTTTTAAGTACAGTAGTTACAGTTGTTGCAATGGGCAACACAATTTCAAACACAAAGCAACATTGAGCTCAAAGTGAATTTCTAGTTAAATGCAATTAGTCACGTTATGGATTACTTTTCTAACCACAAGACTGGATCCTAGATTCAGTCCTTGGACATCTCCTGTAAACAGCTGAGTTAAAGCGCTTTGGTTACAGTAGTGATTTTTAAGGAATAATATTGTATTTTAAAAGTTGACACTTAGAAACTTTTTCCCATAGAATCACCAATTTTATCCTACGGCAGAAAATTCACTTAGCAGGTAAGTAGTGTTATCGTTACTTTTTCTTACTCAGTGGTAGATCCTGGATCCAGCACTGGCCAACCTCCTGTAAACAGTTGAAAGAATGTGTTTAAGTCATACAGACGATTTTTTAGGAATATTTTTAGTTTGTGAAAATAGACACTTAGAAAATTTTCTGGTGAAAACCACACAATGGATTCCTATGGAAGGAAATACAAGTTACTGGTAAGTACGCTTAGAATTACTTTTCAGGGTCAGTGCTGGGCTAAAAGATGCAGCCCTGGGTTCTCTCCTGATAACAGGTGAGTAAATCGGAATTCGTAGTTCGGCTGATTTTAGAGGAATATTTGTACATTTCAAAAATGGACACTTAGAAAATTTTCTGGTGAAAACCATACAATGGATTCCTATGGAAGGAAATACAAATTACTGGTAAGTACGCTTAGAATTACTTTTCAGGGTCAGTGCTGGGCTAAAAGATGCAGCCCTGGGTTCTCTCCTGATAACAGGTGAGTAAATCGGAATTCGTAGTTCGGCTGATTTTAGAGGAATATTTGTACATTTCAAAAATGGACACTTAGAAAATGTTATGGTGGAAACCACACAATGGATTCCTATGGAAGGAAATACAAGTTACTGGTAAGTACGCTTAGAATTACTTTGCAGGGTCAGTGCTGGGCTAAAAGATGCAGCCCTGGGTTCTCTCCTGATAACAGGTGAGTAAATCGGAATTCGTAGTTCGGCTGATTTTAGAGGAATATTGGTACGTTTCAAAAATGGACACTTAGAACATTTTCTGGTGAAAACCACACAATGGATTCCTATGGAAGGAAATACAAGTTACTGGTAAGTACGCTTAGAATTACTTTTCAGGGTCAGTGCTGGGCTAAAAGATGCAGCACTGGCTTCTCTCCTGATTACAGGTGAGTAAATCGGAATTCGTAGTTCAGGTGATTTTAGAGGAATATTGGTACGTTTCAAAAATGGACACGTCGAAAATTTTCCGGTGAAAACCACACAATGGATTCCTATGGAAGGAAATACAAGTTACTGGTAAGTACGCTTAGAATTACTTTTTAGGGTCAGTGCTGGGCTAAAAGATGCAGCCCTGGGTTCTCTCCTGATAACAGGTGATTAAATCGGAATTTGTAGTTCGGCTGATTTTAGAGGAATATTTGTACATTTCAAAAATGGACACAAAAAATTTTCTGGTGAAAACCACACAATGGATTCCTATGGAAGGAAATACAAGTTACTGGTAAGTACGCTTAGAATTACTTTTCAGGGTCAGTGCTGGGCTAAAAGATGCAGCCCTGGGTTCTCTCCTGATAACAGGTGAGTAAATCGGAATTCGTAGTTCGGCTGATTTTAGAGGAATATTTGTACATTTCAAAAATGGACACTTAGAAAATTTTCTGGTGAAAACCATACAATGGATTCCTATGGAAGGAAATACAAATTACTGGTAAGTACGCTTAGAATTACTTTTCAGGGTCAGTGCTGGGCTAAAAGATGCAGCCCTGGGTTCTCTCCTGATAACAGGTGAGTAAATCGGAATTCGTAGTTCGGCTGATTTTAGAGGAATATTTGTACATTTCAAAAATGGACACTTAGAAAATGTTATGGTGGAAACCACACAATGGATTCCTATGGAAGGAAATACAAGTTACTGGTAAGTACGCTTAGAATTACTTTGCAGGGTCAGTGCTGGGCTAAAAGATGCAGCCCTGGGTTCTCTCCTGATAACAGGTGAGTAAATCGGAATTCGTAGTTCGGCTGATTTTAGAGGAATATTGGTACGTTTCAAAAATGGACACTTAGAACATTTTCTGGTGAAAACCACACAATGGATTCCTATGGAAGGAAATACAAGTTACTGGTAAGTACGCTTAGAATTACTTTTCAGGGTCAGTGCTGGGCTAAAAGATGCAGCACTGGCTTCTCTCCTGATTACAGGTGAGTAAATCGGAATTCGTAGTTCAGGTGATTTTAGAGGAATATTGGTACGTTTCAAAAATGGACACGTCGAAAATTTTCCGGTGAAAACCACACAATGGATTCCTATGGAAGGAAATACAAGTTACTGGTAAGTACGCTTAGAATTACTTTTTAGGGTCAGTGCTGGGCTAAAAGATGCAGCCCTGGGTTCTCTCCTGATAACAGGTGATTAAATCGGAATTTGTAGTTCGGCTGATTTTAGAGGAATATTTGTACATTTCAAAAATGGACACAAAAAATTTTCTGGTGAAAACCACACAATGGATTCCTATGGAAGGAAATACAAGTTACTGGTAAGTACGCTTAGAATTACTTTTCAGGGTCAGTGCTGGGCTAAAAGATGCAGCCCTGGGTTCTCTCCTGATAACAGGTGAGTAAATCGGAATTCGTAGTTCGGCTGATTTTAGAGGAATATTGGTACGTTTCAAAAATGGACACTTAGAAAATTTTCTGGTGAAAACCACACAATGGATTCCTATGGAAGGAAATACAAGTTACTGGTAAGTACGCTTAGAATTACTTTTCAGGGTCAGTGCTGGGCTAAAAGATGCAGCCCTGGGTTCTCTCCTGATTACAGGTGAGTAAATCGGAATTCGTAGTTCGGCTGATTTTAGAGGAATATTTGTACAATGGTGAAGGAAGGGGGAGAGGCCTGAGGTGACGTGTGCAAACACACCCTGTGGCGCATTTTAAGTTGGGGAATTAATTCCTCTTCAATCCTGAGGTCCCCTGGGGGCCAACTAGCCCACCAGGTACCTCCAGTATGCGCCAGGGAGCTGCATTGCAGAGAGGTATTCAGAGGCCACGCCCCTTTTTACAACACTCTGCAACACAGCTCCGTGGCACTTACTGGAGGTACCTGGTGGCCTAGTTGGTCCCCAGGGACCCTCAGGATTGAAGAGGAATTAATTCCCCAACTTAAAAAGCGCCACAGTGCGTGTTTGCACAGATCTCACCTCACCACTGTGCAAACGCGCCCCGTGGCGCGTTTTAAGTTGGGAGATTAAGTCCCCTTGAATCCTGAGGTCCCCTGGCGGCCAACTAGCCCACCAGGTACCTCCAGTATGCGCCAGGGAGCTGCCTTGCAGAGAGGTGTTCAGAGGCAACACCCCTTTTTACAACACTCTGCAACGCAACTCCGTGGCGCTTCGTGGAGGTACCTGATGGGCTCATTGTCCCCTAGGGGACCTCTGGATTGAAAAGGAATGAATAGCCCAACTTAAAACGGGCCACAGGGCGTATTTACACAGTATCACCTCAGGCCCCGCCCCCTACCTTCACCACTGTACAAACGCGCCCCGTGGCACGTTTTTAAGTTGGGAAATTAAGTCCCCTTGAATCCTGAGGTCCCCTGGCGGCCAACTAGCCCACCAGGTGGCCTCATTACACCTCTCTGCAACGCAGCCCCCTGGCGCATACTGGAGGTTCCTGGTGGGCTAGTTGGCCCCCAGGGTCCCTCAGGATTGAAGGGTGCGCGTTTGCAGAGTGATGAAAGGAGGGGGCGTGGCCTCCTCCCGATCCGTTCTTTAAATATTTCTCCTTTTTAAGAAGGGGGGCTGTGTAGCCCCCCTTCTTTTTCTTATATTTTGGCCCTGGGGACCCATCCCCCAGGGCCTGCCCCCAATTTATTTTTTTTATTTAAAAAAAAAAAAAAAAATCGGGAAGGGGGCCGCGTGGCCCCCCTCTCGAGGCCATAATTTTCCCCGGGGATCCCATCCCCCGGGGCATGGCCCTTTTTATTTTATTTTTTATTTATGGAGGGGGGCTGCGTAGCCCCCCCTCCTGTGGCCCATTTTGGCCCCGGGGACCCATCCCCCGGGGCCGTTTTTTTAAATTATGTTTTTTAATTTATTGTTGGGAGGGGGGCCGTGTGGCCCCCCTCCCGGGCCACTACTGGCCCCGAGGACCCCATACCCCGGGGCCTGGCCTTCACGTTGGGAACCGTGGGGAGGGTCCCAATCCCCCCACGGCCCCGCCGGCTCCCCGCGTCCTGCGGGAGCCGGCATTGCTTTTCCACATGGGGAGCAGCTAACATGCTGCCCCCCGTATGGAAAAGCAATCGTCTTTGGTATTTGGAAGAGAGAGCAGGTTTCCTGCTCTCTCTTCCAAATACCAAAGCAGTATGCTATGGCAGGGTGGGAGCCGCGAGGCTCCCACCCTGCCATATCAAACAGCAGTGTCCCAGGGGGTGGGCACCCCGGGACACTGCAGGAGTTGGCCCTGGGGGGTGGTGGTCCCCAGGGCCATCTCTCCAGGAGGGGAGCCGCGTGGCCCCCCTCCCACTGAATTTTAAGCCCCGGGGGGTGGAGGTCCCCGGGGCTTGGGGGTCTGTAATGGACCCCCTATTTAAATATTTAGTGCCCCGGGGAGGTGGCGGTCCCCGGGGCGTGTGGGGGGGCTCGAGCCCCCCCACACTGGTATTTTTTTTAAAACAAGCCCCGGGGGGTGCGTCTTTGTTTTTGTGGTTTCTTGTGCCTCGGTTCTTCCTGATTCAGAATGTTGGCAGCCAATTAGCATTGAGCTCGTGCTCGGGAGGGTTCGGGGAGGGTGCGGGGAGGATCCGCGGATCCTCCGTGGCCATAGATATATAGGTACTTTTAACTCTAATTTTCTCAGGAACTACTGAACGGATTTACATCATTTAAGCAAAAGGCACAATTCCGAACTGAGGACTACCTCTTTGCCAAATTTGGTGTCATTCCGTTCAGCTGTTCGGGCTGTAGCTGCGACAACAGATCCTATGGGAAATTGCATGGGGAAAACGCGTTTTGAGACCCCCTTTTTTTCTCGGCCCCCGCTTGACGGATCACCGCAAAACTTTCAGGGTAGGAGCGGAGCGGAGCTGGCCAAAAGTTTGGAAAATTTCCCTGAAAGTCTCGGGGTGATTCGTCAAGCGGGGGCTGAGAAAAAAGGGTGGTCCCAAAACGCGTTTTCCCCATGCATTTTCCCATAGGACCTTTAGTCGAAGGTACAGCCCGAACGGCTGAACAGAATTGCTTGAAATTTGGCAAAGAGGTAGTCCTCAGGTCAGGCATGTGCCTTTTGCTTAAATGGTGTAAATCCGTTCAGTAGTTCCTGAGAAAATCAAAAGAAAAATCACATATATATCTGGGCGGAGCCTAACCACACATCTCATCGTGAGATCTGATTGGCTGTCAGCACTTCATCCAAGAAGTGTTGGCAGCCATCTTGGGACCAATATACATGATAGCACCTCATTAAAAAGCATTGCAGTTAATAGAAGGTTTTAAGACTTTAGTTACATTATAAATCATTTGTTGATGGTACCATACTCATTTTAGGAATTGTGGTGTGTTCTAAGGTGATTTTTTACCATGTGAAAAAGCCTTCTGCTGTGATATCATGAATCATGTTTGAGAGAAAACTATTTTCTCATGCTTTTCCCACAGAGGTTTGGAAGGTGATCTATAAGCTAACTGAGAGCATATTTTCTGTGAATTCACATTATCTTTCTCAGTCATGTGAGAATGAAGTCTGACATTCTCAGTAAAACATGTACATCCAACAAGAGCAGAGACTGTCAGTTGATTCCTTTGTGTTCTACTGCAGCTTCCCAGAGTGTTCTAAAGAACAACTAGAGCGCTTACTGTCTTACTTATGACAAAAGTATGGCACACCTGAAGCCATCTTGATTGGAATAAACTGGTAACACTTAAAACATTTAATTTAAAAAGGAACACAATGAGGGGGTTTATTTTGCCATAGAAATTATGATTAGTGCTGAAGAAAGAAAAATTAGGGCACATTTTGAGTGACTTCTCAAATCCTCTTCTATTTCATTAAAAAATTCTGATATGCAGACTGAAACATGCACTTTTAATACCAGCAGCAGACTTCCGTGGTGAGCAGTAGCTTTACTACAGTGATCTAATGAGCAACTAGAGTGCTAACATTCAGAATTTATGGCAAATGTGTGACATATCTGAATACCTTCTGGATGGAATCAAAGTAAAAAACTGAAAGCATTTCCTACTGAGGAGACTGCAGTAAATGAGGAAATTAGGAAACTTCATAACAAATAAATCTCCCAAGATGGCCACCAGACACAAAAGAGCCTAAATGCAGCACAAATATCAACTAGATGTAGCCCACATGTAGCCCAATGACAGAAGTGTGCAAAACACTTATTTTTTGTGTATTTGCAGTTTTATATAGTGCAGACTTGTTAGGTATTGGAATGCTTTACATAAGCATTGATTACATCACACAAGATCAAATTCATTTTGGTTGTAGACATGGGGAGATTAAGTGATTTGACCACAATCACAGATTGTTGAGCTGAAGCAGAAACTCCAACCTGGTTCCCCAGTTGCAAAGTCTGCAGCTCTGGAAGTAACACCACATCCTCTCGCCAAGGTGCAACATTTAATCAAGTGGTCAACTGGATAAAAAAACATAAAGATTACAAATGATTTAAAAGTTCTTTGTCGCTATTTGAAAACTCAGAAAATATGTCCTCATTTTAGTTTTTTAGAGCACTAACCATAATTTTGATGCAAATAAGACGCTCTCATATATGTAACTTCTAAAGGAAATACTCTAGGTATTACAGTTTTGATTACATCAAGATGACGTCAGGCGTTCCACACTTTTGTAATAAATATAGAATGTTAGCAATCTAGTTGTTCATTGGGATACTGTTGAGAGGCAGAGGCCAGGGGCACGTACTCTGAAAATTGAAGGCAGGTAGGAGAGTGCAGAGGCAACAATTTGACTACACTGGGCAGGCAGGAAGGGCAGTGGCAGCACAACAGATTATGGAGGGCAGTGGAAAGGGGGGCAGGGGCAACAAACCAACAATACAGGACTGGAAAGAGAGGCTGTGGCAATATAATAGACCATTGTGGGCAGGAGGAAGAGGCAGTGATAGTACAACCATACATACCAACAGACCCGTTTCAGCCAGAAAACGTCCAATTTTTTTAAGCTCAAATGGGATTTATTTGATCTGTCTCCTGTCTACAATGTCCTCTTTTTCAATGTAACTCAAAAGGGAAAACCAATACCCCAGTTTTTTTTCAAAATCTCCCTCCTACCAAGTTCAAAATGTTCGCAAGTATGTTACATTGAATCATGGTAGGCAGGAGGAATTGGGGTAGGGACATGGACTCGGATAACAGAGGATAGGAGGGACATGGAGAGGTGCACCAAACTGACCCTACAGGGCAGGCATCAGGGTTTGCAGCAGCACAATACACCACACAGCGCATGCGGGACAGGAGTGCAGCACAACAAGCCATAGAAAGCAATAGGGAGGGGACAGGACCATGCACATGGACAACAGAGAACATATGGGAAAGAGGCAATGGTAGCTAGCTGACCATAATGGACAGACAGGAGAGGAAGCTGCAGCATAAAAGACCATAAAGGGCAGGAGGGACGGATCAGGGGCATTACAATGGAACAGACAAGCCAGGAGGGAGGGAATAGGGGGTCTGCATATGGAAACAGAGGGCTGGGGGCAAGTGGCAGGGCAGGAGCAGCAAGATGACCATGGAGGTCAGGCAGGATGGGCACTAGAAACAAGACACACCATGGAGAGCAACAATGAGACTATGGTGGCAGACACACAGACCATGGAGGGAAGGTGGGAGGGGGTCTGGGGCAGCTAGCTGACCACACAGGGAAGGTGGGAGGGGCCATGGCAGCACAGAAGACCATGCATGGCAAGCGGGAGGGTTAGTGGCAGCACAATGGCTATGATGGGCAAGAAGGAGGGTGCAGGGGCATGCACAAAGGACGATGGAGGATAGAAGGGAGGGTCAGGACCTGGGCACAGACAAGAGAGTTCAGGGGAAGGGGCCTCACAACAGACCACGCGGGGCAGACAGGCGGAGCAGTTGCAGCACAACAGATCAGGGAGGGAGAAGGGTGTGGCAGTAAAATGGACCATGGAGGACAGGAGGAAGGGGATAGGGGCATGGCATGTGGACAGGCAGGGTGGAGGTGGCAGGGACAGGTTACAGTCATCTGACAATTCTAGGCAGGTGGGAGGGGAGTGGCAGCTCAACAGAACACTCAGAGTAGATAGGAGTGGCAGGTCCATGGAACATAGTGGGCAAAAAGGATGGAGCAGGGGCATGCACAAAGACATCGGAGGGCAGGGGGAAGGAGAATAGGGGGAGCAAGCTAAGCACAGAGGCTAAGCAGGAGGTCAATGATTGGCCATAGAACTGGGTAATGGAGGGCAGGAGGAGTGGACTGGTACATCATGCTAAATGGAGGGCAGTGGCAGCGCATCAGACCATGCATGGCTGGAAGGAGGAGGCTAGTCCATGGATTCAGACAACAGAGGTTAGGGAGGAGGTGGATGGGGCAGCAAGCTAACTGTTCAGAGAAGGTGGGTATTAGGAACTTTATTGTTTTTAAAATGTGTGTCTGTGCGAACTACTTAAAATATGAACAAGTATGCAGCATAATCTCACTTTTATTCAGGAAGAAGAGGACGTTTGTGACTGTGACTCCGGGCTCACTTGGCAGAAACACCCCCTGACCCTCCACCCCCATCGCAAAATGTAATGCCCGTGAAAAGGGTAGGTGGACGTAATGTTATATAGAACATAGTCCTGAGAGCACGATTGAAAATGAAAACTAGATGTAGTATATGGTATAAACTATGCACCAAAAAGTGTGATATAAGATGAACCGGGGTGTGAAATATAATATGCAATACATTGTGCGCAATGACAGATTCATTGGAGAGCGCGAGATAGCACAGGCACTAGAGCGTGCTATGCGATATGCGCCTTGGAGTGTAATATGTACAGGGCAGTGTTGTGTAACATAACTAGTCTCTAAAGTTGTGATATAAAATATGTGCTGGGGAGTGTAAGGTTGCATATGCACTGTGACAAAGATATGGATCCCAGATTGTAATATGTATGGCATAGTGCTGTGCGTTATAACATACACATCGAGGAAGGCACGTTAGATGGGGCAATATAACCCGTGCGAAGGCAAGTGTGGCATGACATATTCACGGGGTGGTGTTACAGTGTACATGGGCTAGAGAGTGTCATAGCATACACACTAGCTGATGGAATACAACACAGAGGTGTGAGGCAATCGGCGGGCACTGGTGGGTGGAACACAGCATTGGGCTCAGCCAGGAGAACGATGTGGCTCTCAAGTGAGGTTTGTCTCCTTTCCAGAGAGTAAAATAAAAAGTATTACACATCCGGCGGTGGATGTGTTTTTTATTAACCGTGAGGGGGGTTTCTTGCACAGTTTGGTCGAATTTTTGTCGAATCCCTTTTGAATGGCTTGGTGTGCGTGTATATTAAATGTGCCCATCAATAGCTCCCCATGTTTGTATAAATAAATGACAAGGGTGTCTACTTGGAGAGTAATGAAAAAAACTATCAGAAGGTGCAAAGTCCATTAAGAAGAGAATAGCAAACTACTAACTGCTGTGAGAGTGCATAGAATCCCTTGAGTAGTCGGGACAACACCCAGCAGGAGTTGAGAGTTCATCAGCCCACCCTTACTGGCGGAGCATCGTCATCTGAAACTCTAGGGGATAGCAGTCTGAGCCCACAGTCGCGGGCCAAAAGGCTCTGCTAGGTGCTCAGCCTGGTAGTTTCCGAAAGAAAGTACTCCTGCCAGGGGTTATACCCAACACCTGAAGACTCTAGTGATGCGCAGTGCTCTAGTGTAGATGTGAGTTTTAAAAATGAATACTCGGGCAAAAAGTATGTTTATTAGGGATTACCCAAGTTTCATATCTAACAAAAAATAAACTATTTCCTGGCTCAATTATAAAATGGTCGACATGTTTCAGCCGAGATGGTCACCTGACCCGGCTTTCTTCAGGACCAATAAAGTGATGGATATAATAAAGATGCTACTGCAGGAAAAATAACAACATGTGAAATACAATCAAAAAGTGAACGTCAGATAAGACAGTGGCGATAGCCACCCTACCATACAAGCAAACTCGTGCTTGGACTCAAGAGCTATGTCTTCTTTCCCAGCTTTTTGTGGGAGAACCGCCTCACCTCACCTACGAGCTGTCTAGCTCGTAGGGTAGTCTGAAGTACCGACGGACAGAAGTGCCTCTATCTCCGAGCAGTCAGCCGGGTGAGGTGAGGCGGTTCTCCCACAAAAAGCTGGGAAAGAAGACATAGCTCTTGAGTCCAAGCACGAGTTTACTTGTATGGTAGGGTGGCTATCGCCACTGTCTTATCTGACGTTCACTTTTTGATTGTATTTCACATGTTGTTATTTTTCCTGCAGTAGCATCTTTATTATATCCATCACTTTATTGGTCCTGAAGAAAGCCAGGTCAGGTGACCATCTCGGCTGAAACATGTCGACCATTTTATAATTGAGCCAGGAAATAGTTTATTTTTTGTTAAAGACTATAAGTTTTTTTAGATATGAAACTTGGGTAATCCCTAATAAACATACTTTTTGCCCGAGTATTCATTTTTAAAACTCACATCTACACTAGAGCACTGCACATCACTAGAGTCTTCAGGTTTTGGGTATAACCCCTGGCAGGAGTACTTTCTTTCGGGAACTACCAGGCTGAGCACCTAGCAGAGCCTTTTGGCCCGCGACTGTGGGCTCAGACTGCTATCCCCTAGAGTTTCAGATGACAATGCTCCGCCAGTAAGGGTAGGCAGATGAACTCTCAACTCCTGCTGGGTGTTGTCCCGACTACTCGAGGGATTCTATGCACTCTCACAGCAGTTAGTAGTTTGCTATTCTCTTCTTAATGGACTTTGCACCTTCTGATAGTTTTTTTCGTATCGATCTGAGGGCCTTGGAGGTGCAGTAGTCTTTAAACTAAATGTCCCTTTTGACCCCTTTATAAATTGAGTTTTTTGGTACTTGGAAAGTACCCACCGGCGGGGGCGCCGGGATTAGGCACGGTAGGGCGTAAGACACGTCAGAGCTTCACTAGCGGTGTAAATACATTCCATGTGGATTCATTCTATGCATAGTCGCCTTTTAATGAATATCACGCAAATCGTCATGGTGATAGGTACATACGGTTTGTCCACCATGTCCTAGGTGTTTCTATAAATATGTATATTTTTAAAATAATAAAAAACAAAGGCCGGCCCCGGGGGATGGTGTCCCCGGAGCCATAAGTGGCCTGAGGAGGGGGGCAACGCATCCCCTCCTAAAGAATTTAAATAAAAAAAAGGCCATGACCCGGGGGTTGGGCCCCCCGGGGCCGATTAAGGCCTTGGGAGGGCCAAATTTATTTTTTTCAACCAAAAAAATTAGGGTGCAGGCCCTGGCGGATGGGGTCCCCAGGGCCAGTAAATTAGAAAAAGAAGGGGGGCCACACAGCCCTCCTTCTTAAAAAAATAAAATAAATAAAAGATCGGCATCACGCTGGAGGCCACGCACCCTCCTTGCAGCACTCTGCAAACGCGCCCCCTGGCCAGTTGTAAGCTGGGGAATTATTCTCCTTCAATACTGAGAGTCCCTGAGGGCCACCTAGCCCAACAGGTATCTCCAGTGTGCACCAGGGAGCTGCGTTGCAGACAGGTGTTCTGAGGCCACGCCCCTTTTTACACCTCTATGCAACGCAGCTCTGTGGCGCTTACTGGAGGTACCTAGTGGGCTAGTTTGACCCTAGGGACCCTTAGGATTCAAGGGGACTTAATCTCTCAACTTAGAACGGCCACAGGGCGCGTTTACACAGTGGTGAAGGGAGGGGACGGGGCATGAGGTGACGTGTGCAAACACGTCCTGTGGCGCGTTTTAAGTTGGGGAAATAATTCCCTTTCAATCCTGAGGGACCCTGGGGGCCAACTAGCCCACCAGGTGCTTCCAGTAAGTGCCACTGCTCTGCGTTGCAGAGAGGTGGTGCAGGCCGTGCCCCTTTTTACATCTCTCTGCAACGCAGCTCTGTGGCGCTTACTGGAGGTACCTAGTGGTCTAGTTGGACCCTAGGGACCCTCAGGATTCAAGTGGACTTAATCTCCCAACTTAAAACGGCCACAGGGCGTGTTTACACAGTGGGGAAGTGAGGGGACAGGGCCTGAGGTGACGTGTGCAAACACGCCCTGTGGCGCGTTGTAAGAGGTAGTTTTAATCCCCTGCCCTATTATATACTAGGGGCTTACAGAGGAGGTCATGCTGATCACAGGGGGACCCCAACGCATAGTGTTCCCTAGTGTATGTAGGTGTTTTCACTGTATTCTGAGTGTCTTTTAACATAGCACTGGCTCTAGGACTGGTTAGTCAGACTCAGTTACCACCAGTATCCGTCTGAAAAAGTTGAGGGTACAGGATGATTTTGCAACAAGGCTTCTTTCTGCTCTTCTGTTTGTTCTTTCTGCACATTATCCTTCTTCCTGCACTTTTCTTTGTCTTTGAGGGCTTCTGTTGCTTCTTTCTGCATTTCTTTTTTTTCTTTCTGTGCGTTTTTTCTTCTTTCTTCACATGTCCTATCTCTGTAGGCATAGTTAGAAAGTAGCATTTAAAAAACCTTTGAAATTCACTGAAAAAAACATAGGTTTCAGGGACGTTATAGTTAGGAATTAGCATTTAAAAAACCTTAGAAATTCACCGAAAAAACCATAGGTTTCAGGGGCGTTATAGTTTGCTGGACTTTTCACTCGTACAAAACCATTGAAATTCCCCCGTTATAGTTAGTTCAGCTAACTATAACTCGCGCGCCCACAATGCACTGCTGATGACGTCACATATTACATCACTCATGACATGGTCAGTGACATCCCTCATGAAATCAAACAAAATCACAATAATGAATACAATAATCTGATGCAAAAAATCAAAGCAAGTAAGGACATAGTTGTGAGATGGCCAGATAAAGGTGGCAACATTGTTCTTTGGCCAATGGAGATGTATCATAAAGAAGCAATGGATCAACTACAAGACACCAAGTGCTACTGTCGCATCAGCTCAACACACTCCATGGGGGTCAAAGAACGTTTCCATGCGGCACTATATGAATGGAAAAGGACAGGATTACTAACCAAAAGTGAGATGGATTTTTTTAAAAATGACTACCCAGTTACACCTCACCTATACCTCATTCCAAAAATTCATAAAAACCCTACATGCCCCCCCGGAAGACCTATCATTTCAGTAATCGGTGGGCTTTTTGAAAACACCAGCCGCTACATAGATCATTGTCTGCAAACATTTGTCCGGGATCTACCAGCATACATCAAAGATACTGGAGACTTTTTGAAGAAAACCATTAATTTTGAATGGAATGAGAGTTCTCTTTTCATGACATTAGATGTACAGAGTTTGTACACCAGTACCAGTCACATAGATGGTTTGAACGCTATGAAATTTAATTGGAAAAAAGAGCCATAGAATGTTATCATTATACAGTTATGTTGATGGATATGGCCGAATGGTGTTTGAACAATAATATTTTTCTGTTTGATAAACTATGTTACAAACAAATTCAAGGTACGGCCATGGGTACTTGCTTCACCCCCAGCTATGCTAATTTGCATATGGGCTGGTGGGAGGAGCAAGTACTCAGGGTTGAATATGCACAGGTAATGTCGGAAAATGTAAAAATTTATGTGAGATACATAGATGATGTTTTCATTATATGGCAAGGCACTGAGGAATCTACCACAAAATTTGTGCAAGGTATCAACACGAACAATCTGAACCTCAAATTTACATGTACAACTAGCAGAGAGGCAATTCAATTTTTAGATATAGAATTGTACATAGAGAATGGAACCATAGAAACTAAGACATTCAGAAAAATTACATCTGGCAATTCCATCCTACACGCGACCAGCTTTCACCCGAACAAACTAATAGACAGCATTCCATATGAAGAATGTTTAAGGATGAAGCGCAATTGCAGCACTGTTACTAGTTACAATGAGGCAAAGAATGGTCTCTTCCAAAGACTAACAGGCAGAGGCTACAGCCAACAAATTTTGAAGAGGGCAGAAAGTAAATGTGCAGGGATCAAAAGAGTAGATCTTTTACACACCAAACCCATCACCAAACATCTGACTACAAGCGAGGAGATGAACACACCACCAAGACTTATCACAGGGTATAACATCTACCACAACAACTTACGCAAAATATTAATGAGGCACTGGCCTCTGGTATGGAGTGACCCGGTAATAGGGGAGATTTGTAAGAAATCCCCTCAAATTACATACAGACGTGCCAAATCTATGCGTCAAGAATTAGTATGTAACACACCAACACTTAATGTAAGAACCGAGTGGCTCAAACCGCAAAAGGGATTTTTTAAATGTTCCAAATGCAAGGCATGCAAATACAGTACAAATGTCCGCAGCCTGACATTACCATTCAGAAATCCCCCTTTCGAAATCCGTAGCAATTATTCTTGCAAAACCGATTTTGCGGTCTATGTTTTGCGTTGTACTTGCAACAAACTGTACGTAGGTAGTACCGTACATCCCGTACATGTACGATCTTGCAACACCTACGTGCCATCAACAATGATGATCCTACATACCCTGTTGCGAGACATATAAACACTTTTCACAGTGGTAGAATTCCTACTGAGGAGACTGTAGTAAAGGAGTAAATTAGGAAACATCATAACAAATAAGTCTCCCAAAATGGCCACCAGAGACAAAAGAGCCCAAATGTAGCCCAAATATCACCCAGATGTAGCCCAAGTATAGCCCAATGACAGAATGTCCCAGAGTGTTCTAACGAACAACTAGAGCGCTAACAGTCTTACTTATGACAAAAGTATGGCACACTGTGAGACCGGCCTCACGGCGTTGCCCTCTCCATCATCCAGCCAACCTGCAACCACCCTCAAGACACGACATCTCCGACTCCGGCCACCCCAGCCACCCCCGATCCGCGGGCCGGCCAGAGGCCTGACAGACTCAACACCCTACCACGCATGCCCAACCGAAGGAGCGGGAACCCTCGCGCCAGACCCAGAGGCGCCAGCCCAGTCACACCTCGGGTCGCCTTCCCCGGGAGGACTCAATCGGCCACCAGGCCCCTGGGGAGCAGGCGCCTCCCCTACCGAGCATCTGGGGTCCCTCCCAGACCCACCTGAAAAGACCAAGGAAGTGAGCGGCAGGAAATCCCGCCGAACCCCCTCCGTCACCCCAGTCCCCCCTCTGCGAGCACTCCGGACTTCAAAGAACCAGCGGAGTATAACAAGGGGTGCCGGAGAAACAAAGACAGAGAAGACCTGGAACCATCTGAGCCTGCTGACGCTGTCGCGGCTCCTGAACGCTGAAATCACCTGGGCCTGCTGAGTGACTCGCGGCCTCTTGCTATTGAACCATCTGAGCCCTGCGGACGAGGTCGCGGCTCCCGAACACTGAACCACCTAGGCCTGCTGAGTGACTCGCGGCCCCCAGCTATTGAACCATCTGAGCCCTGCTGACGGAATCGCGGCTCCCGACTCCGACCACCTGTGCCTGCTGAGAGACTCGCGGCGCTCCCCTTGAGGACGACTCGGTAAGAGATCGCCCAGAGACACGACACCCTCCAGCTCGAGGATTGTGAGCTTCCGCAGGGTATTTCGCAGAGACACTATCTTGAAAGACTGTCCCGCTACCCCCATTCCCCATGACTGATTTGTGGTACGTTGTGCCACTGCTGTACTACTTGCCTTTTGGATCATAAAGATCCCTTGAAATCATCGATAAAAGAACCTATCGTCCTACAAAGAATACGTGTGGTGTCACTCTGTTCGTAGTGCATCTCAGGGTGTGCGCGCCTGGTTCGGCTTACTTGGGAGAGGTGGGTCAAAGGGGTGGGCAAGACGTGTATCGAACCCCCCTCCGGCGAACGCCTTTCCAACATTTGGTGGCAGACGACGGGATCCGAGCCGACACCGAAAGAGAGCGTTCAGGGAACGACTGACACACTACTAAACAGAGATGGAAGGAGAAACCTCCCTGGGTGCCGCAGGTACCAAAGTAAGCTCACCGTTCCGAGAGGATCAATTGGACTATTACACGCATAGAGAATTAAAACAGTTTTGCAAAGACCTTGGCATCGCTACCACCGGACTAAGCACAAAGGAAGACTTCCAGAAAGTACTGAAAGCCTGGGTCGAGACGGGGGCGCCCCCGACCCAAACGGAAGGGGATTCTACCCATGAACCACCAAGCATCCCGGCGAGAAACAACGGGCCAGAGGGGAACCTGTCCCCCGAGGAACTAGCGGACCGAGAGAGAAGCCGCAACCACGAACTTGAACTGGCAAAACTAAAAATCGAGGGAGAGATAAAACTGGCAGAGAAGAAGTTAGCCGTCGAGCAGTTACGGCTACAAGGGGAACTCGAAGAGAAGAGACTCCAAAGGGAGCACGACGAAAAGAAACTCCAGCTAGAACATGAACGCGGCCTGAAGGAGATTGAGTGGCGGGCTAGAAACGAAAAGTCACAGCCACCCGGGAATCCACCGTCCGCTCCCACCGGGGAAACCAAAGTTCACATCCCCAAGGATGTGGTAAAGGAGTATTATAAGAACGATGATATCCAGCAGTGGTTTAAGGCCTACGAAGTCGCCATGACCTCTCACCGAGTCCCGCAAAAGGATTGGGGGGCTGGCCTATGGGGCCGGTTCTTAAGCGAAGGAAGAGACACTCTGCTAGATCTGCCCTCCACGGTCATGAACTCCTACAGCCACATGAAGGAAGCCCTCGTGGGCCGGTACGGACTCACCCCCGAAATGTACCGACAACGGTTCCGAGATTGCAAGAAGATACCGGGCACCACGTGGGTAGAATACGTGAACTTTTACAGCCGAGCCTTGGACGGGTGGATCAAGGGCAGCAAGGTCTCCACCTTCGAAGAACTGTTCGATCTGATTGCCTGGGAACATTTAGCGGCCAATTGCTTTATAGAACTGCGCCAGCATCTCCTGGACAGTAAACTCACCGACCCTCGGAAGCTGGCCGCTGAGGCTGATCGTTGGGTGAACACCCGGGCCACCCGGGGCCCCGTGGGGGACTACGGCCGCCACAGTCAGGGTCCCCCCTGCCAGAGGGGCGGAGGGAACCACGGCCGACCAAGAGACTTCCCCGGGGGGGCCTCAACCAGCCCCCCCAGCAGCCCACCAGCGGCGGGTTCGGCACAGTCCCCAGCAAGCACCGGAGCCCCAGGACGACCAGGTCCACGAGCTAGGATCACCTGCTTCCGCTGCCAGCAGCCCGGACACTACGCCAATGACCCACAGTGTCCCCAGTATCAGCGAACCACAACGACCAACCCCACGGCCCGGCAGATGGCCTCCGTGGCTCTGGGGGAAGAGATGGAAGACTCCGAGGAATGGGAACCGGCGGCCATGGCCCTGGTCTCCCTTGGTGATCGAGAAATGGTCCCCGGGACACCCTTGCCCGCCAACACAGAAAAATACCGACAGCGGGTGACCATCAACGGCCGCCGAGTCGAGGGCCTTCGCGACACCGGGGCGAGTGTCACCGCGGTCCACCGCAGCCTAATTTCAGAAGACCAGATCCTAACCGGGGCCCTCTGTCCGGTCGTATCCTCTGACAATTCTGAGAGCCTCTGCCAGATGGCGCTGGTGCCCTTCGAGTGAGGAGGGGTCTCCGGAGAACTGAAGGTAGCGGTCCGGACCTCGCAGCCCGTAGACTGCCTCCTGGGCAACGACCTGGAGAGTTCCCCGTGGGGGCAAGTAGAACGAAGAGCCCACCTGGAGATGATGGGCCTACCAGAATGGGTCTGCGCCACCACGCGCTCCATGACCGCACGAGTGCCTCCCTCCAAGGGCGGTGAAGCCCTCTTACCGAACACTATCCCCGAGAGCCGGGACCCCCTCCCAGAAGCAGACAACCCTCCTTCCGAGGGAGAAGGAGACACTAACCCAGGGGAAGGACCGGAACCGTCCGCCCCAGAGGCCCCGACGGAACTCGAAGAACTGCCCGAGTTGGCCCAGTGGCGCTGCGAAGGGGGGCCCTCCCGCGAAGAGTTCTGCCAGGAACAGACCACCTGCCCCTCCCTCGAGGGACTTAGACAACAAGCCGAAGCCCAGGCCACCGGTGACCGAACCGGAACCCATTGGATCTATTGGGACAATGGCCTCCTATACAGCGAGCAAAAGTCCGCCAAGCTCGGCGCAGCACGAGTACTGGTGGTACCCCTGCGGTTCCGGAGCCTCCTCCTGGGCCTGGCCCACGATGTACCCTTGGCAGGACACTTAGGCCAAGACAAGACATACCAGCGATTGGTGACCCACTTCTATTGGCCCAAGATGCGAGCGAATGTAGAAGCACACTGCAAGTCCTGCCTCACGTGCCAGGGCAGTGGGAAGAGTGGCGGGAAACGCAAAGCCCCCTTACAACCGTTCCCCGTTGTGAGTACCCCGTTCGAGCGGGTCGGCATCGACATCGTGGGACCCCTGGATCCGAAGACCGCCCAGGGCCACAGATTCATCCTTGTCCTGGTGGACCATGCCACCCGCTACCCCGAGGCCATCCCCCTCCGCACCGTAACGGCTCCCGTGGTGGGCCGGGCTCTCATGGGGATCTTCTCCCGTGTCGGATTTCCCCGCGAGGTTGTGAGTGATCGCGGCACTAACTTTATATCCCGCTACATGAGGTCCCTGTGGCAGCAGTGCGGAGTCACGTATAAGTTCACGACCACCCTCACTCCCCAGCAGGCCGACGACTGCCGCCAGCTGCTCAGACAATTCGCAGACCTCTTCTCTCTCATTCCAAGGGTTACCGACTGGTGTGTCCACGACGTGGACACCGGCGACAGCCCGCCTGTGAGACACCGAGCCTACCGGGTGCCTGACCGTGTCCGCACCTGCATCAAGACCGAGGTACAGAAGATGCTCACCCTGGGAGTAATCAAACCCTCCGACAGCCCCTGGGCCAGCCCGGTGGTTCTGGTCCTGAAGGCGGCTTCCCCAGGGGTCGCCCCCAAACTAAGATTCTGTGTGGACTATCGGGGGCTCAATGCGGTCACCCGCGCAGACGCTCACCCTATTCCACGAGCCGACGAGCTCATCGACCGCCTGGGGTCCGCCCGGTTCCTCAGCACTTTCGACCTGACCTGCGGATACTGGCAGATTGCTCTCACGGAAGGAGCGAAAGAGCGCTCTGCCTTCTCCACGCCAGATGGCCACTACCGCTTCAGGGTCATGCCGTTCGGGATGAAAAACACCCCAGCCACGTTCCAGCGGTTGGTGAACAAGGTCCTGGTCGGACTCGAGGAGTTCAGCGCAGCGTACCTTGACGACATCGCTGTATTCAGCTCTCAATGGCACGAGCATCTCCAGCACCTCCGACAAGTACTAATGGCCATGCGCCAAGCCGGACTAACCGTGAAGGCCAGCAAATGCCAGCTCGGGCAAGGCTCCGTGGTCTACCTGGGGCATCAGGTGGGCAGCGGCCAGGTCGCCCCTCTCCAGCCGAAGATCGACGCCATCAAGTCCTGGGAGCCCCCCACCACGCAGACAGAGGTTCGGGCCTTCCTGGGCCTTACGGGGTACTACCGGAGGTTCATTAAAAATTATGGTAGTATCGCAGGGCCCCTCACAGAGTTGACCTCCAAAAAGCTTCCGCAGAAGGTGCAGTGGACCACCCCGTGCCAGCAGGCGTTCGACGCCTTGAAAACCGCCATGTGCACCGCTCCCGTACTCAAGGCCCCCGACTACTCCCAAGAGTTTGTGGTCCAGACCGACGCATCCGAACACGGCATCGGGGCCGTGCTCTCGCAGTTCGACGACAAGGGCATAGATCAGCCCATAGCCTTCATCAGCCGAAGGCTGCTGCCGAGAGAGCAGCGTTGGAGTACTATAGAGCGAGAGACCTTTGCCGTAGTCTGGGCCCTCAAGAAACTGCGGCCCTACTTGTTCGGAACCCATTTTCGAGTACAGACGGACCACCGGCCCTTGCAGTGGCTAATGCGGATGAGGGGGGAGAACCCCAAGCTACTACGATGGTCCATCTCTCTCCAAGGGATGGATTTCACTGTCGAACATCGCCCCCGGGACGGATCATGCCAACGCCGACGGCCTGTCCCGGTTCTTCCGCTTCGGCGAGGAGAACCCCCCAGTGGATTGGTAGTTCTCCATGCCTTTCAGCTGGGGGGGACGCGTGTGAGACCGGCCTCACGGCGTTGCCCTCTCCATCATCCAGCCAACCTGCAACCACCCTCAAGACACGACATCTCCGACTCCGGCCGCCCCAGCCACCCCCGATCCGCGGGCCGGCCAGAGGCCTGACAGACTCAACACCCTACCACGCATGCCCAACCGAAGGAGCGGGAACCCTCGCGCCAGACCCAGAGGCGCCAGCCCAGTCACACCTCGGGTCGCCTTCCCCGGGAGGACTCAATCGGCCACCAGGCCCCTGGGGAGCAGGCGCCTCCCCTACCGAGCGTCTGGGGTCCCTCCCAGACCCACCTGAAAAGACCAAGGAAGTGAGCGGCAGGAAATCCCGTCGAACCCCCTCCGTCACCCCAGTCCCCCCTCTGCGAGCACTCCGGACTTCAAAGAACCAGCGGAGTATAACAAGGGGTGCCGGAGAAACAAAGACAGAGAAGACCTGGAACCATCTGAGCCTGCTGACGCTGTCGCGGCTCCTGAACGCTGAAATCACCTGGGCCTGCTGAGTGACTCGCGGCCTCTTGCTATTGAACCATCTGAGCCCTGCGGACGAGGTCGCGGCTCCCGAACACTGAACCACCTAGGCCTGCTGAGTGACTCGCGGCCCCCAGCTATTGAACCATCTGAGCCCTGCTGACGGAATCGCGGCTCCCGACTCCAACCACCTGTGCCTGCTGAGAGACTCGCGGCGCTCCCCTTGAGGACGGCTCGGTAAGAGATCGCCCAGAGACACGACACCCTCCAGCTCGAGGATTGTGAGCTTCCGCAGGGTATTTCGCAGAGACACTATCTTGAAAGACTGTCCCGCTACCCCCATTCCCCACGACTGATTTGTGGTACGTTGTGCCACTGCTGTACTACTTGCCTTTTGGATCATAAAGATCCCTTGAAATCATCGATAAAAGAACCTATCGTCCTACAAAGAATACGTGTGGTGTCACTCTGTTCGTAGTGCATCTCAGGGTGTGCGCGCCTGGTTCGGCTTACTTGGGAGAGGTGGGTCAAAGGGGTGGGCAAGACGTGTATCGAACCCCCCTCCGGCGAACGCCTTTCCAACACACACCTGAAGCCATCTTGAATGGAATAAAGTGGTAACACTTAAAACATTCAATTTACAAAGGAACACAATGAGGGGATTCATTTTGCCATAGAAATTATGATTAGTGCTGCAGAAAGAAAAATTAGGGCACATTTTGACTTCTCAAATCCTCTTCTATGTCATAAAAAAAATCTGACATGCAGACTGAAACATGCACTTTGAATACCAGCAGCAGACTTCTCTGGTGAGCAGTAGCTTTACTACAGTGATCTAATGAGCAACTAGAGTGCTAACATTCAGAATTTATGGCAAATGTGTGACAAATCAGAATGCCTTCTTGATTGAACCAAGTAAAAAACTGAAAGTATTTCCTACTGAGGAGACTGCAGTAAATGAGGAAATTAGGAAAGTTCATAACAAATAAATCTCCCAAGATGGCCACCAGAGACAAAAGAGCCCAAATGTAGCCCAAATATCACCCAGATGTAGCCCAAGTATAGCCCAATGACAGAATGTCCCAGAGTGTTCTAACGAACAACTAGAGCGCTAACAGTCTTACTTATGACAAAAGTATGGCACACCTGCAGCCATCTTGATTGGAATAAAGTGGTAACACTTAAAACATTTAATTTAGAAAGGAACAAAATGAGGGGGTTCAGTTTGCCATAGAAATTATGATTAGTTCTGCAGAAAGAAAAATTAGGGCACATTTTGACTTCTCAAATCCTCTTCTATTTCATAAACAAATTCTGACATGCAGACTGAAACATGCACTTTGAATACTAGCAGCAGACTTCCCTGGTGGGCAGTAGTTTTACAACAGTGCTCTAATGAGCAACTAGAGTGCTAAAATTCAGAATTTATGGCAAATGTGTGACACATCTGAATGCCTTCTTGATGGAACCAAAATAAAAAACTGAAAGTATTCCCACTGAGGAGACTGCAGTAAATGAGGAAATTAGGAAACTTCATAACAAATAAATCTCCCAAGATGGCCACCAGAGACAAAAGAGCCCAAATGTAGCCCAAATATCACCCAGATGTAGCCCAAGTATAGCCTAATGACAGAATGTCCCAGAGTGTTCTTAAGAACAACTAGAGCGCTTACTGTCTTACTTACGACAAAAGTATGGCACACCTGAAGCCATCTTGATTGGAATAAACTGGTAACACTTAAAACATTTAATTTAAAAAGGAACACAATGAGGGGGTTTATTTTGCCATAGAAATTATGATTAGTGCTGAAGAAAGAAAAATTAGGGCACATTTTGAGTGACTTCTCAAATCCTCTTCTATTTCATTAAAAAATCCTGATATGCAGACTGAAACATGCACTTTTAATACCAGCAGCAGACTTCCGTGGTGAGCAGTAGCTTTACTACAGTGATCTAATGAGCAACTAGAGTGCTAACATTCAGAATTTATGGCAAATGTGTGACATATCTGAATACCTTCTTGATGGAATCAAAGTAAAAAACTCAAAGCATTTCCTACTGAGGAGACTGCAGTAAATGAGGAAATTAGGAAACTTCATAACAAATAAATCTCCCAAGATGGCCACCAGACACAAAAGAGCCTAAATGCAGCACAAATATCACCCAGATGTAGCCCACATGTAGCCCAATGACAGAAGATGCAAAACACTTAGTTTTTGTGTATTTGCAGTTTTATATAGTGCAGACTTGTCAGGTATTGGAATGCTTTACATGAGCATTGGTTACATCACACAAGATCAAATTCATTTTGGTTGTAGACATGGGGAGATTAAGTGATTTGACCACAATCACAGATTGTTGAGCTGAAGCAGAAACTCCAACCTGGTTCCCCAGATGCAAAGTCTGCAGCTCTGGAAGTAACACCACATCCTCTCGCCAAGGTGCAACATTTAATCAAGTGGTCAACTGGATAAAAAAACATAAAGATTACAAATAATTTAAAAGTTCTTTGTCGCTATTTGAAAACTCAGAAAATATGTCCTCATTTTAGTTTTTTAGAGCACTAACCATAATTTTGATGCAAATAAGACCCTCTCATATATGTAACTTCTAAAGGAAATACTCTAGGTATTACAGTTTTGATTACATCAAGATGACGTCAGGCATTCCACACTTTTGCAATAAATATAGAATGTTAGCAATCTAGTTGTTCATTGGGATACTGTTGAGAGGCAGAGGCCAGGGGCACGGACTCTGAAAATTGAAGGCAGGTAGAAGAGTGCAGAGGCAACAATTTGACCACACTGGGCAGGCAGGAAGGGCAGTGGCAGCACAACAGACTATGGAGGGCAGTGGAAAGGGGGGCAGGGGCAACAAACCAAAAATACAGGACTGGCAAGAGAGGCTGTGGCAATATAATAGACCATTGTGGGCAGAAGGAAGAGGCAGTGGTAGTACAACCATACATGCCAACAGACCCGTTTCAGCCAGGAAACGTCCAATGTTTTTAAGCTCAAATGGGATTTATTTGATCTGTCTCCTGTCTACAATCTCCTCTTTTTCAATGTAACTCAAAAGGGAAAACCAATACCCCAGTTTTTTTTCAAAATCTCCCTCCTACCAAGTTCAAAATGTTCGCAAGTATGTTACATTGAATAATGGTAGGCAGGAGGAATTGGGGTAGGGACATTGACTCGGATAACAGAGGAGAGGAGGGATATGGAGAGGTGCACCAAACTGACCCTACAGGGCAAGCATCAGGGTTTGCAGCAGCACAATACACCACACAGCGCATGCGGGACGGGAGTGCAGCACAACAATCCATAGAAAGCAATAGGGAGGGGACAGGACCATGCACATGGACAACAGAGAACATATGGGAAAGAGGCAATGGTAGCTAGCTGACCATAATGGACAGACAGGAGAGAAAGCTGCAGCATAACAGACCATAAAGGGCAGGAGGGACGGATCAGGGGCATGATAATGGAACAGACAAGCCAGGAGGGAGGGAATAGGGGGTCTGCACATGGAAACAGAGAGCTGGGGGCAAGGTGGCAGGGCAGGAGCAGCAAGATGACCATGGAGGTCAGGCAGGATGGGCACTAGAAACAAGACACACCATGGAGAGCAACAATGAGACTATGGTGGCATACACACAGACCATGGAGGGAAGGTGGGAGGGGGTCTGGGGCAGTTAGCTGACCACACAGGGAAGATGGGAGGGGCCATGGCAGCACAGAAGACCATGCATGGCAAGCGGGAGGGTTAGTGGCAGCACAATGGCTATGATGGGCAAGAAGGAGGGTGCAGGGGCATGCACAAAGGACCATGGAGGATAGAAGGGAGGGTCAGGACCTGGGCACAGACAAGAGAGTTCAGGGGAAGGCGCCTCACAACAGACCGCGCGGGGCAGGCAGGAGGAGCAGTTGCAGCACAACAGATCAGGGAGGAAGAAGGGTGTGGCAGTAAAATGGACCATGTAGGACAGGATGAAGGGGATAGGGGCATGGCATGTGGACAGGCAGGGTGGAGGTGGCAGGGACAGGTTACAGTCATCTGGCAATTCTAGGCAGGTGGGAGGGGAGTGGCAGCTCAACAGAACACTCAGAGTAGATAGGAGTGGCAGGTCCACGGAACATAGTGGGCAAAAAGGATGGAGCAGTGGCATGCACATAGACATTGGTGGGCAGGGGGAAGGAGAATAGGGGCAGCAAGCTAAGCACAGAGGCTAAGCAGGAGGTCAATGATTGGCCATAGAATTGGGCAATGGAGGGCAGGAGGAGTGGACTGGTACATCATGCTAAATGGAGGGCAGTGGCAGCGCATCAGACCATGCATGGCAGGAGGGAGGAGGCTAGTCCATGGATTCAGAGAACAGAGGTTAGGGAGGAGGTGGATGGGGCAGCAAGCTAACTGTTCAGAGAAGGTGGGTATTAGGAACTTTATTGTTTTTAAAATGTGTGTCTGTGCGAACTACTTAAAATATGAACAAGTATGCAGCATAATCTCACTTTTATTCAGGAAGAAGAGGACGTTTGTGACTGTGACTCCGGGCTCACTTGGCAGAAACACCCCCTGACCCTCCACCCCATCGCAAAATGTAATGCCCGTGATAAAGGGTAGGTGGACGCAGTGTTATATAGAACATAGTCCTAAGAGCACGATTGAAAATGAAAACTAGGTGTAGTATATGGTATAAACTATGCACCAAAAAGTGTGATATAAGATGAACCGGGGCGTGAAATATAATATGCAATACATTGTGCGCAATGACAGATTCATTGGAGAGCGCGAGATAGCACAGGCACTAGCGCGTGCTATGCGATATGCGCCTTGGAGTGTAATATGTACAGGGCAGTGTTGTGTAACATAACTAGTCTCTAAAGTTGTAATATAAAATATGTGATGGGGAGTGTAACGTTGCATATGCACTGTGACAAAGATATGGATCCCAGATTGTAATATGTATGGCATAGCGCTGTGCGTTATAACATACACATCGAGGAAGGCACGTTAGATGGGGCAATATAACCCGTGCGAAGGCAAGTGTGGCATGACATATTCACGGGGTGGTGTTACAGTGCACATGGGCTAGAGAGTGTCATAGCATACGCACTAGCTGGTGGAATACAACACAGAGGTGTGAGGCAATCGGCGGGCACTGGTGGGTGTAACACAGAATTGGGCTCAGCCAGGAGCATGCTGTGGCTCTCAAGTGAGGTTCGTCTCCTTTCCAGAGAGTAAAATAAAAAGTATTACACATCCGGCGGTGGATGTGTTTTTTATTAACCGTGAGGGGGGTTTCTTGCATAGTTTGGTCGAATTTTTGTCGAATCCCCTTTGAATGGCTTGGTGTGCATGTATATTAAATGTGCCCATCAATAGCTACCCATGTTTGTATAAATAAACGACAAGGGTGTCTACTTGGAGAGTACCCACCGGCGGGGGCGCTGGGATTAGGCATGGTAGGGCGTAAGACACGTCAGAGCTTCACTAGCGGTGTAAATACATTCCATGTGGATTCATTCTATGCATAGTCGCCTTTTAATGAATATCACGCAAATCGTCATGGTGATAGGTACATACGGTTTGTCCAGCATGTCCTAGGTGTTTCTATAAATATATATATTTTTAAAATAATAAAAAACAAAGGCCGGCCCCGGGGAATGGGGTCCCCAGAGCCATAAGTGGCCTGAGGAGGGGGGCAACGCAGCCCCCTCCTAAAGAATTTAAATAAAAAAAAGGCCATGACCCGGGGGTTGGGCCCCCAGGGCCGATTAAGGCCTTGGGAGGGCCAAATTTATTTTTTTCAACAAAAAAAATTAGGGTGCAGGCTCTGGGGGATGGGGTCCCCAGGGCCAGTAAATTAGAAAAAGAAGGGGGGGCACACAGCCCTCCTTCTTAAAAAAATAAAATAAATAAAAGACCGGCATCGCGCTGGAGGCCACGCCCCCTCCTTGCAGCACTCTGAAAACGCGCCCCCTGGCCAGTTGTAAGTTGGGGAATTAATTCCCCTTCAATACTGAGGGTCCCTGAGGGCCAACTAGCCCAACAGGTATCTCCAGTGTGCACCAGGGAGCTGCGTTGCAGACAGGTGTTCTGAGGCCACGCCCCTTTTTATACCTCTATGCAACGCAGCTCTGTGGCGCTTACTGGAGGTACCTAGTGGGCTAGTTTGACCCTAGGGACCCTTAGGATTCAAGGGGACTTAATCTCTCAACTTAGAACGGCCACAGGGCGCGTTTACACAGTGGTGAAGGGAGGGGACGGGGCATGAGGTGACGTGTGCAAACACGCCCTGGGATACGTTTTAAGTTGGGGAAATAATTCCCTTTCAATTCTGAGGGACCCTGGGGGCCAACTAGCCCACCAGGTGCTTCCAGTAAGTGCAGAGAGGTGGTGCAGGCCGTGCCCCTTTTTACACCTCTCTGCAATGGCGCTTACTGGACGTACCTAGAGGGCTATTTTGCCCCTAGGGATCCTCAGAATTCAAGGGGAATTAATCTCCCAACTTAAAAAACGGCCACAGGGCATGTTTACACAGTGGGGAAGGAAGGGGACGGGGCCTGAGGTGACGTGTGCAAACACGCCCTATGGCACGTTTTATGTTGGGGAAATAATTCCCCTTCAAACCTGAGGGCCCCTGGGGGCTAACTAGCCCACCAGGTGCTTCCATTAAGCGCCACTGAGCTGCGTTGCAGAGAGGTGGTCCAGGCCGTGCCACTTTTTATACCTCTCTGCAACGCAGCTCCGTGGCGCATACTGGAGGTACCTAGTGGGCTAGTTGGACCCTAGGGACCCTCAGGATTGAAATTAACTTAATCTCCCAACTAAAAACGGCCACAGGGCGTGCTTACACAGTGGTGAAGGGAGGGGACGGGGCCTGAGTTAACGTGTGCAAACAAGCCCTGTGGCGCGTTTTAAATTGGGGAAATAATTCCCCTTCAATCCTGAGGGACCCTGGGGGCCAACTAGCCCACCAGGTGCTTCCAGTAAGCACCACTCCGCTGCGTTGCAGAGAGGTGGTCTAGGCCGTGCCCCTTTTTACATCTCTCTGCAACGCAGCTCTGTGGCGCTTACTGGAGGTACCTAGTGGTCTAGTTGGACCCTAGGGACCCTCAGGATTCAAGGGGACTTAATCTCCCAACTTAAAACGGCCACAGGGCGTGTTTACACAGTGGGGAAGTGAGGGGACGGGGCCTGAGGTGATGTGTGCAAACACGCCCTGTGGCGCGTTTTAAGAGGTAGTTTTAATCCCCTGCCCTATTATATACTAGGGGCTTACAGAGGAGGTCATGCTGATCACAGGGGGACCCCAACGCATAGTGTTCCCTAGTGTATGTAGGTGTTTTCACTGTATTCTGAGTGTCTTTTAACATAGCACTGGCTCTAGGACTGGTTAGTCAGACTCAGTTACCACCAGTATCCGTCTGAAAAAGTTGAGGGTACAGGATGATTTTGCAACAAGGCTTCTTTCTGCTCTTCTGTTTGATCTTTCTGCACGTTATCCTTCTTCCTGCACTTTTCTTTGTCTTTGAGGACTTCTGTTGCTTCTTTCTGCATTTCTTTTTTTTCTTTCTGTGCATTTTTTCTTCTTTCTTCACATGTCCTATCTCTGTAGGCATAGTTAGAAAGTAGCATTTAAAAAACCTTTGAAATTCACTGAAAAAACCATAGGTTTCAGGCACGTTATAGTTAGGAATTAGCATTTCAAAAACCTTAGAAATTCACCGAAAAAACCATAGGTTTCAGGGGCGTTATAGTGAGCTGGACTTTTCACTCGTACAAAACCATTGAAATTCCCCCGTTATACTTAGTTCAGCTAACTATAACTCGCGCGACCGCAATGCACTGCTGATGACGTCACATATTACATCACTCATGACATGGTCAGTGACATCACTCATGACATCACTGATGACATCTCAAATGACATCACTGATGACATCACTGATGACATCATCCAGTGAATGTGTGTTTTTCTGAAAATTAAATATGTTTTATATATGTATATCTCAAGGTCGATGGAAGAATAAATGGGTATATATGTGTCTAAATGGATGATTTGTTTTTGAAAAATTGATTGTGTAACTGACTGATTAAGTGTATCATAGTGAATACATGGCTTAGTGAGTAATGTTTAAATATGTAAATATCTGTATCAGTCTCTCTCTTTGTGTATAAGTGGCTGCATGGGTTGGTGAGTAGCTACATGGGTGTCTATATAGGTTATTAGTTGGTTTTTTGAGTGTATGCATGGTTCGGTGGAGGGTATTACGTAGTGCATAGTTGCATGAATGAGTGACTCACTGTTTGTATGTGTTGAAGACAGCATGTGTGCAGGACTGTATGGGTGGATGAGTGTGTGTATGGGTGTGTTAGTGAGTGAATGACTGTCTCAATAGTGTCTTTATGAGTAACTACATATGTTTTAAACTAGTATATGTGACTATTGGGGTATATAAGTGAGTATATGTGAGAGTGAGAGATTGAAAGAGTTCCTGTATGAATAAGTATGTGTTTCTATAAGTGATTGTTTAAAAGACTAAGTATGTGTAAGTTTCCGTAGAAGTAAGTGTGGTGGTGTGTGTATAACTGTATATGCAAGTAAATGTATGTTTGATTCTTTATTAGCATGAGTGACTATGTGTGTGAGTAACTCTATGGATGAGTGGCATTGTGTAACAGGATGTATAGGTGTATGAGTACATATGATGAGTGAGTACATGTATGAGTGACTGTATAGGACTGTTGGTGAATGAGTGTATGTGTATGTGGATCTTAGAATTACTGAAGAGGTTGTTGTAACTGGTATTGGTATGCCCATTGTTTTGAAAATTTTAGTCTCTATTTTTGAATGTGTGTATCAAAGGTTATATTAGGGTGAGAGGAGGTCTGCCACTCTATCACAAGGATGATGTCATCAGTGATGTCATCAGTGATGTCATTTGAGATGTCATCAGTGATGTCATGAGTGATGTCACTGACCATGTCATGAGTGATGTAATATGTGAAGTCATCAGCAGTGCATTGCGGGCGCGCGAGTTATAGTTAGCTGAACTAACTATAACGGGGGAATTTCAATGGTTTTGTACAAGTGAAAAGTCCAGCTAACTATAACACCCCTGAAACCTATGTTTTTTTCAGTGAATTTCTGAGGTTTTTTAAATGCTAATTCCTAACTATAACGTGCCTGAAACCTATGGTTTTTTCTGTGAATTTCAAAGGTTTTTTAAATGCTAATTTCTAACTATGCCTACAGAAATAGGACATGTGAAGAAAGAAGAAAAAATGCACAGAAAGAAAAAAAAGTAGAAAAGTGCAAGAAGAAGGATAACGTGCAGAAAGAACAAAAAGAAGAGCAGAAAAAAGCCTTGTTGCAAAATCATCCTGTACCCTCAACTTTTTCAGACGGATACTGGTGGTAACTGAGTCTGACTAACCAGTCCTAGAGCCAGTGCTATGTTAAAAGACACTTAGAATACAGTGAAAACACCTACATACACTAGGGAACATTATGCGTTGGGGTTCCCCTCTGATTAGCATGACCTCCTCTGTAAGCCCCTAGTATATAATAGGGCAGGGGGATTAAAACTACCTCTTAAAACAGGCCACAGGGCGTTTTTGCACACGTTAACTCAGGCCCCGTCCCCTCCCTTCACCACTGTGTAAACACGCCCTGTGTCCGTTTTTAGTTGGGAGATTAAGTTCATTTGAATCCTGAGGGTCCCTAGGGTCCAACTAGCCCACTAGGTACCTCCAGTAAGTGCCACAGAGCTGCGTTGCAGAGAGGTGTAAAAAGTGGCACGGCCTGGACCACCTCTCTGCAATGCAGCTCAGTGGCGCTTACTGGAAGCACTTGGTGGGCTAGTTAGCCCCCAGGGGCCCTCAGTATTGAAGGGAAATTATATCCCAAATTTAAAACGTGCCATAGTGCGTGTTTGCACACGTCACCTCAAGCCCCGTCCCCTCCCTTCACCACTGTGTAAACGCTCCCTGTGGCTGTTCTAAGTTGAGAGATTAAGTACCCTTGAATCCTAAGGGTCCCTAGGGTCAAACTAGACCACTAGGTACCTCCAGTAAGCGCCACAGAGCTGCGTTGCAGAGAGGTGTAAAAAGGGGCTTGGCCTCAGAACACCTGTCTGCAGCGCAGCTCCCTGGCGCATACTGGAGATGCCTGTTGGGCTAGTTGGCCCTCAGGGACCCTCAGTATTGAAGAGGAATTAATTCCCCAACTTACAACTCGCCAGCGGGGGGCTGTGTGGTTCCCCTTCTTATTCTAATTTATTGGCCCTGATGACCCCATCCCCCAGGGCCTGTCTCCTAATTATATTTTTTTGACCCCAATCCCCAGGGCCGGCCACTGTTTTTTATTATTTTAAAAAAATATATATTTATAGACACACCTAGGACATGCTGGACAAACCGTACGTACCTATCACCATGACGATTTGCGTGATATTCATTAAAAGGCGACTATGCATACAATGAATCCACGTGGAATGTATTTACACCACTAGTGAAGCTCTGACATGTCTGATGCCCTACCGTGCTAATCCCGGTAGACACCCTTGTCGTTTATTTATACAAACATGGGTAGCTATTGACGGGCACATTTAATACACATGCACACCAAGCCATTCAAAGGGGATTCGACAAAAATTCGACCGAAACTATGCAAGAAACCCCCCTCACGATTAATAAAACGCACATCCACCGCCGGATGTGTAATACTTTTTATTTTACTCTCTGTAAAGGGGACGAACATCACTTGAGAGTCACAGCGCGCTCCTGGCAGAGCCCAATGCTGTGTTACACCCACCATTGCCTACTGAGTGCCACACACCTCTGTGTTGTATTCCACTAGCTAGTGCATATGCTATGACACTCTCTAGCCCATGTGCACTGTAACACCACCCCGTGAATATGTCATGCCACACTTGTCTTCGCACGGGTTATATTGCCCCATCTAACGTGCCTTCCTCGATGCCTATGTTATAACGCACAGTGCTATGCCATACATATTACAATCTGGGATCCATATCTTTGTCACAGTGCATATGCAACGTTACACTCCCCAGCACATATTTTATATTACAACTTTAGAGACAAGTTAGGTTACACAACACTGCCCTGTGCAAATTACACTCCAAGGCGCATATCGCATAGCACGCGCTAGTGCCTGTGCTATCTCGCGCTCTCCAATGAATCTGTCATTGCGCACAATGTATTGCATATTATATTTCACGCCTGGTTCATCTTATATCACACTTTTTGGTGCATAGTTTATACCATACACTATATCTAGTTTTCATTTTCAGTCGTGCTCTCAGGACTATGTTCTATATAACACCGTGTTCACCTACCCTTTTCACGGGCATTACATTTTGCGATAGGGGGTGGAGGGTCAGGGGGTGTTTCTGCCAAGTGAGCCCGGAGTCACAGTCACAAACGTCCTCTTCTTCCTGAATAAAAGTGAGATTATGCTGCATACTTGTTCATATTTTAAGTAGTTCGCACAGACACACGTTTTAAAAACAATAAAGTTCCTAATACCCGCCTTCTCTGAACAGTTAGCTTGCTGCCCTATCCCCCTCCTCCCTATTCTCTGTTGTGTGGATCCATGGACTAGCCTCCTCCCTCCTGCCATGCATGGTCTGATGTGCTGCCACTGCCCTCAATTTAGTATGATGTACCAGTCCACTCCTCCTGCCCTCCATTGCCCAATTCTATGTCCCATCATTGACCTCCTGCTTAAACTCTGTGCTTAGCTTGCTGCCCCTATTCTCCTTCCCCCTGCCCTCCGATGTCTTTGTGCATGCCCCTGCTCCATCCTTTTTGCCCACCATGTTCCATGGACCTGCCACTCCTATCTACTCTGAGTGTTCTGTTGAGCTGCCACTCCCCTCCCACCTGCCTAGCATTGTCAGATGACTGTAACCTGTCCCTGCCACCTCCACCCTGCCTGTCCACATGCCATGCCCCTATCCTCTTCCTCCTGTCCACATGGTCCATTGTACTGCCACACCCTTCTGCCCTCCCTGGTCTGTTGTGCTGCAACTGCTCCTCCTGCCTGCCCCGTGCAGTCTGTTGTGAGGCCCCTTCCCCTGAACTTTCTTGTCTGTGCACAGGTCCTGACCCTCCCTTCTATCCTCCATCGTCCTTTGTGCATGCCCCTGCACCCTCCTTCTTGCCCATCATAGCCATTGTGCTTCCACTAACCCTCCCACTTGCCATGCATGGTCTTCTGTGCTGCCATGGCCCCTCCCACCTTCCCTGTGTGGTCAGTTAGCTGCCCCTGACCCCCTCCCACCTTCCCTCCATGGTCTGTGTGTATGCCATCACAGTCTCACTGTTGCTCTTCATGGTGTGTCTTGCTTCTAGTGCTCATCCTGCCTGACCTCCATGGCTATCTTGCTGCTCCTGCCCTGCCCCCTTGCCCCCAGCCCTCTGTTTACATGTGCAGACCCCTACTCCCTCCCTCCTGGCTTGTCTGTTCCATTGTAATGCTCCTGATCCGTCCCTCCTGCCCTTTATGGTCTGTTATGCTGCAGCTTTCTCTCCTGTCTGTCCATTATGGTCAGCTAGCTATCATTGCCTCTTGCCCCTCTGTTCTCTGTTGTCCATGTGCATGGTCCTGTCCCCTCCCTCTTGCTTTCTATGGATTGTTGTGCTGCACTCCCGTCCCGCATGCCCTGTGTGGTGTATTGTGCTGCTGCAAACCCTGATGCCTGCCCTGCAGGGTCAGTTTGGTGCACCTCTCCATGTCCCTCCTGTCCTCTGTTATCCAAGTCCATGTCCCTACCCCATTTCCTTCCATGATCCAATGTACCATACTTGCGAACATTTTGAACTTGGTAAGAGGGAGATTTTGAAAAAAAGCTGGGGTATTGATTTTCCCCTTTGAGTTACATTGAAAAAGAGGAGATTGTAGACAGGAGACAGATCAAATAAAGCCCATTTGAGCTTAAAAACATTGGAAGTTTCCTGGCTGAATCGGGTCTGTTGGCATGCATGGTTGTACTACCATTGCCTCTTCCTTCTGCCCACAATGGTCTATTACATTGCCACAGCCTCTCTTGCAAGTCCTGTATTGTTGGTTTGTTGCCCCTGCCCCCCTTTCCACTGCCCTCCATAGTCTGTTGTGCTGCCACGGCCCTTCCTGCCTGCTCATTGTGGTTAAATTGTTGCCTTTGCACCCTCCTACCTGTCTTCAATTTTCAGAGTCCGTGCCCTTGGCCTCTGCCTCTCAACAGTATCCTAATGAACAACTAGATTGCTAACATTCTATATTTATTACAAAAGTGTGGAATGCCTGACGTCATCTTGATGTAATCAAAACTGTAATACCTAGAGCATTTCCTTTAGAAATTACATATATGAGAGGGTCTTATTGGCATCAAAATTATGGTTAGTGCTCTAAAAGACTAAAATAAGGACATATTTTCTGAGTTTTCAAATAGCGACAAAGCACTTTTAAATTATTTGTTATCTTTATGTTTTTTTATCCAGTTGACCACTTGATTAAATGTTGCACTTAGGGGAGAGGATGTGGTGTTACTTCCAGAACTGCAGACTTTGCAACTGGGGACCAGGTTGGAGTTTCTGCTTCAGCTCGACATTCTGTGATTCTGGTCAAATCACTTAGTCTCCCCATGTCTACAACCAAAATGAATTTGTTCTTGTGTGATGTAACCAATGCTCATGTAAAGCACTCCAATACCTGACAAGTCTGCACTATATAACACTGCAAAAACACAAAATAATAAATGTTTTGCACACTTCTGTCATTGGGCTATATTTGGGCTACATCTGGGTGATTTTGGGCTACATTTGGGCTCTTTTGTCTCCGGTGGCCATTTTGCTCCTGGTATTAAAAGTGCATGTTTCAGTCTGCATGTCAGAATTTTTTAATGAAATAGAAGAGGATTTGAGAAGTCACTCAAAATGTGCCCTCATTTTCTTTCTTCAGCATTAATCATAATTTCTATGGCAAAATGAACCCCCTCATTGTGTTCCTTTTTAAATTAAATGTTTTAAGTGTTACCAGTTTATTCCAATCAAGATGGCTTCAGGTGTGCCATACTTTTGTCATAATGAAGACAGTAAGCGCTCTAGTTGTTTTTAAGAACACTCTGGGACATTCTGTCATTGGGCTATACTTGGGCTACATCTGGGTGATATTTGGGCTACATTTGGGCTCTTTTGTCTCTGGTGGCCATCTTGGGAGACTTATTTGTTATGAAGTTTCCTAATTTCCTCATTTACTGCAGTCTCCTCAGTAGGAAATACTTTCAGTTTTTTACTTTGATTCCATCAAGAAGGCATTCAGATGTGTCACACATCTGCCACAAATTCAGAATGTTAGCACTCTTTTTGCTCATTAGATCACTGTAGTAAAGCTACTGCTCACCAGGGAAAACTGCTGCTGGTATTGAAAGTGCATGTTTCAGTCTGCATGTCAGAATTGTTTAATGAAATAGAAGAGGATTTGAGAAGTCACTCAAAATGTGCCCTAATTTTTCTTTCTGCAGCACTAATCATACTTTTTATGGAAAAATGAACCCCCTCATTTTGTTCCTTTTTAAATTAAATGTTTTAAGAGTTACCACTTTAATCCAAGCAAGATGGCTTCAGGTGTGCCATACGTTTATCATAAGTAGGACTGATAGCGCTCTAGTTGTTCTTTGGAACACTCTGGGAAGCTGCAGTAGAACACAAAGGAATCAACTGACAGTCTCTGCCCTTGTTGGATGTACATGTTTTACTGAGAATGTCAGACTTCATTCTCACATGACTGAGAAAGATAATGTGAATTTACAGAAAATATGCTCTCAGTTTAGCTTATAGATCACCTTCCAAACCTCTGTGGGAAAAGCATGAGAAAATATTTTTCTCTCAATCATGATATCCCAGCAGAAGGCTTTTTCACATGGTGAAATCACCTTAGAACATACCACAATTCCTAACATGAGTATGGTACCATCAACAAATGATTTATAATGTAACTAAAGTCTTAAAACCTTCTATTAACTGCAATGCTTTTTAATGGGGTGCTATGATGTATATTGGTCCCAAGATGGCTGCCAACACTTCTTGGATGAAGGGCTGACAGCCAATCAGATCTCAGGATGAGATGTGTGGTTAGGCTCCGCCCACATATATATGATTTTACTTTTGATTTTCTCAGGAACTACTGAACAGATTGACACCAGACCTGCAAAAGGCACTTCCCTGACCTGAGGACTACCTCTCTGCCAAATTTCAAGTAATTCTGTTCAGCCGTTCGGGCTGTACCTTGGACTAAAGGTCCCTATGGAAAAATGCATAGGGAAAATGTGTTTTTGGACCCCCCTTTTTTCTCAGCTCCCACTTGACGAATCACCCCGAGACTTTCAGGGTAGGAGCGGAGCGGAGCGCCCCACCTATTTTGAAAATTTTGCGAGGATTCGTCAACCGGCGCCAAAGTTATTTCAAATTGAATGTTGCGGATTTCCTATGGAAACACGGTCCTAACTATAACTATCTACTGGCGACCGCCAGTAGACAATATATATATATATATATGCCCTAGCAATCCGTCGCAGTACTCCACTTCACAGGCACTGCACAAGAGACGGTACGGACCCAAATTTTCGTGCTAATTATTTTATTTCATTTCAAACCAGCACTGTCGCCATGACGCGTTTCGGCTTCAAAGAAGCCTTGATCACATGACGCCCAGAGGAGTGACCATGAAATTTAAAGTGCCAGTGCAACAATCATGTGATTATGGATACATAGACATCGACAAAATACTTCGAAGTTTAACAAATGTGCAAATTGCTCTTTTTTCTTTGTGCAAAGTTGCATACAATGACAACAAATGCCTCAGGAACCAAGATTATGGGCCTGTAGACATCTACAATAAAAGTTGACTAGTGCAAATACTGTTTTAAACATGTGCAAAATGCTGCTCTTATTTGTGCAAATTCGCATTGGTTAAAATACCTGTCTATTGACTTCATAAACACGTTAAAAACCAAAACTTCAGAAGCCTAGACATTAGTATATTGCTATCCTGAATATACATTGCATATAAGCAAATAACTGTAAATTATGTGCAAAGTTGCAAGGATTTAAAACCGTGTCAATTAAAAAACACGTTAAAATCAATCCTTTGTCACAGCTTGAAAATAAGTTTGAAACCTCATTGTTCAATTAGCCAATCATAGAATGCTCGTAACGACTTAAACGCAGATTAACATTCAATATTAACAACAATCATATACATTTATATAGTGTTGTGTCATCGTTATTGACAAAAAATGTTAATCTTTATGGACGCCCCAGTGAGATGGACATCTGAAGTTGGTGAGGATACCCAAAATTAATATTGCTACCATCCAGCCCGAGTGGGCTATCTTGTTGTATCTCACTTGACCAATCGCCATGTGTTAAATATGCCATCCACCTAGGCGTCACTTCCAATGCATTCTACATGTGGTATCCCCATATACTATATAATGATATTAAATAGAATATGTATCTGTTGTATGTTTCAAAGCTTACAGTATGCAATTTAGCCACTCAATAGATAAATCATTGTCGAAGGAACCCATAATTTCAAAATTTCAAAATAAGTGTAAATGTGCAAAAAACTCTATTAATACAATTTTTAAAAAGCTATATATTGACTCACTTGTTACATATAAAAAAGGCATGGTGTTAAAATTTAAATAGTAGAGGAGGTGGTTGAAACTCATCTCAAAGTTGTTGTTTTAAATCAATAATCAATTATTACAGAAAGCATATATAATCCCTTTATAAACAAGTGTAGAGATCTTCACTGGAATTGAGCCCATTGGGCACTTTGGAATCCAACTCCAGGATATACTTAGTCTCTAATTTTCTAAGAATTGCCTCTCGATTACCATCTCGTCTGAGTGGGTGTACCATATCAATCACGTAATAACTGAGGTGGTCAAGACAGTTATTATGGCATTCTTTGAAATGGCGGGTGACAGGATATGCCGCGTCACTGTTATTGATTGCCCTTATGTGCTGGAGTATCCGTTTGTGAACCTGCAACTTGGTACTCCCCACATATTGCAGGCCACATGAACACTCCAGCACATAAACGGCGTATTCTGTCTTACAGGTTAGTCTTTTAGAAATGGGGGTAGGAGTTGCACTGAATATATATATATATATATATATATATTATCTACTGGCGGTCGCCAGTAGATAGTTATAGTTAGGACCGAGTTTCCATAGGAAATCTGAAAATTCTATTTTGAATAACTTTGGCGCCGGTTGACAAATCCTCGCGAAATTTTCAAAACTAATGGGGCGGTCCGCTCAGCTCCTACCCTGAAAGGCTCGGGGTGATTCGTCAAGTGGGGGCTGAGAAAAAAGGGGAGTCCCAAAATGCGTTTTCCCCATGCATTTTCCCATAGGACCTTTAGTCGAAGGTACAGCCCGAACGGCTGAACAGAATTATTTGAAATTCGGCAAAGAGGTAGTCCTCAGGTCAGGGATGTGCCTTTTGCATATATGGTGTCAATCTGTTCAGTAGTTCCTGAGAAAATTGCAGTTAAAAGTACATAAATATCTATAAGCGCGCACCGTGCCGTGCGCGAGCGTGCACGCACGGTGCGCGCACCCTTACGTGTGCGAGCATAATTGTGATTGGTGGTTACATGTCAGTCAACATTCGAATCGGTCGAAATCAGGAAGTGTCGTCCGCCATTTTGTGTGTGACAGTGAAAAAGAAAGGTAGAGAACGTGAAAAGGGGGCAGGGTACAGAGTTCCTGACCCCCTAGCTTTTGTCAGGGGGTCTCTGAAGGACCCCGAAGGGTGAAAAAAACATTATATTTTTTTTCAAAAAATCATGAGGTGCGCGCACGGTGCGCGCACGGGGGAAAAATCATAAAAAAATAGAATTAAAAATCAAATTTAAGTGTTTAGATGTTAGGTGGCTCTAAAAAGAGCCGTTGTGTTAATGGAGGAACAGTGGAACAAAAAAATGAAAAAAATTATGGGGTGCCGCATGTGTGCTGCTGTATCTTTCTCTCTATTAGGGGAATGCTGGTGTCACCATAAGAGAGAAGGGCATTGCTCGCATTGCACCGTATATGCACCCTCTTGAACAGAGGGTGCATATCCAGAAGAACAGAAGCAGGTGAAGCTGCCGCCGCAGATGAAGTGCTCGGCTGAGCTGCCGATGATGTGCTCAGCTGAGCTGCTGCGGATGTGCTCGGCTGAGCTGCTGGAGGGTTGTCTCTAGCAGCTCGAGCATAAGCCACAGGATGTACTCCGTTAATGTGCCTGATCATAGTGAAAATACTAAAAGAGTATTTCTTTTTAGGATCTCCTCTTGATAAGACAACACCACAAATAGTGCAGGTGACTTTCGGAGCATTCACCTTCTTCTGCCCCTCTGGAAATGTAAAGAATTGCCATATAAAAGAGTCTTTCTGTTTCCTCTGTCTCTGTGGCACAAGTGTCTCCTGCTCACTCCCAGAAGATGACTGCTGCTCTGCCATTCTCAAGTACTGGAGTACTGGAAAAGCTGCTCAGCTCCTTCTCCCAGGGAATCAGAAGAAATAATGAGGGGAGTGGGTGTGGTGTTGGAAGTTTCTGGAACTGAAACTACTATAAACCAATGAAAAGTGTTGTTTCTTAATCACATGACCTGAAACTACTATAAACCAATGAAAAGTGTTGTTTCTTAATCACATGACTTGCCCTGCGCGCACAGTGCGCACACGGTGCGCGCACGGAGCACGCGCACCTGCGCGTACGGTGCAATCGCGCATGCGCGTACAGCGCACGCGAGCACGGAGCATGTGGCCCCCCTCCCCAATTAAAAAGTTTTAAAAAACAAACAAAAAAAACAATGGCCGGCCCCGGGGGATGGGGTCGCCGGGGCCTTAAAGTGGCCAGAGGAGGTGGGCTACGCAGCCCCCCTCCATAACATTTTTTAAATTTTTTTTAAAAAGGGCCATGCCCCGGGGGATGGGGTCCCTGGGGTAAATTATGGCCTTGGGAAGGGGGTCCCCTTCCCGATTTTTTTTTTTTACTAAATAAAAATTGGGGGCAGACCCTGGGGGATGGGGTCCCCAGGGCCAAAAAGATGGAAAAAGAAGGGGGGCAACACAGCCCCCCTTCTAAAAAAAAAGAAGAAGAAAAAAAAGACCGGGATCGGGCCGGAGGCCACGCCCCCTCCTTACACCACTCTGCAAACACGCCCCCTGGCACATGGGGCACGTTTGCAGAGGGGGAACTAATTCCCCTTGAATACTGGGGGTCCCTGGAGGCCAACTAGCCCACCAGGAACCTCCAGTATGCGCCAGGGGGCTGCGTTGCAGAGAGGTGTAATGAGGCCACACCCCTTTTTACACCTCTCTGCAACGCAGCTCCGTGGCGCTTACTGGAGGTACCTGGTGGCCTAGTTGGCCCCTAGGGGACCTCTGGATTCTAGGGGACTTAATCAGGTACCTCCAGTAAGCGTCACGGAGCTGCTTTGCAGAGTGTTGTAAAAAAGGGCGTGGCCTCTGAACACCTCTCTGCAATGCAGCTCCCTGGCGCATACTGGAGGTACCTGGTGGGCTATTTGGCCGCCAGGGAACCTCAGGATTTAAGGGGACTTAATCCCCCAACTAAAAACGGGCCACAGGGCGTGTTTGCACACGTCACCTAAGGCCCCGCCCCCTTTCTTCACTATTGTACAAATATTCCTCTAAAATCAGCCGAACTACGAATTCCGATTTACTCACCTGTTATCAGGAGAGAACCCAGTGCTGCATCTTTTAGCGCAGCACTGACCCTGAACAGTAATTCTAAGCGTACTTATCAGTAACTTGTATTTCCTTCCATAGGAATCCATTGTGTGGTTTTCACCAGAAAAGTTTCTAAGTGTCCATTTTTGAAACTTACAAATATTCCTCTAAAATCAGTTGATCTACGAATTCCGATTTACTCACCTGTTATCAGGAGAGAACCCAGGGCTGCATCTTTTAGCCCAGCACTGTCCCCGAAAAGTAATTCTAAGCGTACTTACCAGTAACTTGTATTTCCTTCAATAGGAATCCATTGTGTGGTTTTCACCAGAAAAGTTTCTAAGTGTCCATTTTTGAAACACACAAATATTCCTCTAAAATCAGCCGAACTACGAATTCCGATTTACTCACCTGTTATCAGGAGATAACCCAGGGCTGCATCTTTTAGCCAAGCACCGACCCTGAAAAGTAATTCTAAGCATGCTTACCAGTAACTTGTAATTCCTTCCATAGGAATCCATTGTGTGGTTTCACCAGAAAAGTTTGTGTCCAATTTTGAAACGTACAAATATTCCTCTAAAACCAGCCGAACTACGAATTCCGATTTACTCACCTGTTATCAGGAGAAATCCCAGTGCTGCATCTTTTAGCCCAGCACTGACCCTGAAGAGTAATTCTAAGCGTACTTACCAGTAACTTGTATTTCCTTCCATAGGAATCTATTGTGTTGTTTTCGCCAGAAAAGCTTCTGTCTATTTTCACAAACTAAAAATATTCCTAAAAAATCGTCTGTATGACTTAAACACATTCTTTCAACTGTTTACAGGAGATTGGCCAGTGCTGGATCCAGGATCCACCACTGAGTAAGAAAAAGTAACGATAACACTACTTACCTGCTAAGTGAATTTTCTGACACAGGATACATTGGTGATTCTATGCAAAAAAAATTCTGTCAACTTTTAAAATACAATAATATTCCTTAAAAATCACTACTGTAAGCAAAAGGCTTTTACTCAACTGTTTACAGGAGATTTCCAAGGACTGAATCTAGGATCCAGTCCTGTGGTTAGAAAAGTAATCCATAAAGTAACTAGAAATTCACATTGAGCTCAATGTTGCATTGTGTTTGAAATTGTGTTGCCCATTGCAACAACTGTAACTACTGTACTTAAAAGTCTTTCAGTGAATATATATATATATAAATATATATATAAAATAACATAAAATTGAATGCATTTTTTATATATATAAATTAAAACATAAAACTATTTGGAAAATGGAAAGTGTTGAATATCAAAGGGGTAAAAATTACTTTTCCCACTCCAGTGAGTGCAACCGTAGGGAATGTGCAGGATAGCGGAGGGAAAAAATCCATAATCTGTCTCCTATAATTAAAAACTGAAAACAGTGACCAATATAGAACCACTAAAATCTCTGATTTCACCTTGTTTTTTCCAGATTTTATTGGTTTTAACTTGGTGTCTAAGGGTTTTTTTTTTAATGTTGGAGCTGGTGTTAGGCAGTGCTAGATTTCTAGTTAAGTTGCATTAATTCTTGGATTTTACGTACAGCATTTGTTGCACCTCTTTATAATCTGGTATAGACCCATTCAATGGCCAGATATTATTGCTCATTTGCACTATTGCGTATTTGCACATTTAAATTTTCTGAAAGTTTTTGCCTTACAAGTGATGTCTGCATTCTGTATTTGAATTTGCACTATCAAATATGTCAAGGATGCACTACTTGATCAATTGGAAATCTAATCTCCAAGGAATGATGATGGTTTTTTTCGATTGATCATGGAATCTTTACTGTATATTTATGAGAATCTTGTTCGGTAAATATGCATAAACATAAAATTGAATACATTTTTTATATATATATATATATAAACATAAAACTATTTGGAAAATGGAAAGTGTTGAATATCAAGGTGCCAATTCCGATCCTGAAAAAGCCGGGTACGAATGGTCGTACGGAGCGTATTCTCCGTCTGACTCGTCCCCGGGTAAAACACCTTACAAACCCGCAAGTACGATTCGTAAAGGAATACAATTTCCGTACGAGTCATACAAAAGACCGACCAACAAAAAAATACCCACAATTGTGATCCGGGACACCGCGTACGTGACGTCCGGATGGAGTCAGGCAGCGTTTTACGAACCAGCAAGTACGATCCTTGCCTACGTCACTCCGCACGGATAATATTTTACGGCAGCCAAAAACTCCCGGGAAATTGAGGACGACGCGAACAAGGAGCACCGGTACGCGACGGACAGCCATGGACCCCATCCTACGTGTCATCCCGGCCCTCATAGCCTACGACCTTGTGTACAGAAACCGACGCAGACGCCGCTGAAGGTCAGAACAACCCCCAGGGGCAAAGGGTGGGGAAAGGGGCAGGAAACATAACCCACACCCCACAAAAAACAAATATATCCTGCACATTAATTACCTCCATGGTCTGGTCATTTCGGGGGGGGTGTGTCCACCAATCCCACGTCCCACCATAACAGAAGTGGACGTGGACGTGTACCCGTCACCACCACAATGGTAGTACGGGACGTACCCATGCCCCTCAGAGCGTGGGTACGGTCCGTACCACCATTGCAGTGGTGATGTAGGGGTACGCGTGTACGGACCGTACCCACGCCCCCCAGAGTGTGTGTACGGTCCGTACACACGTACCCCTACATCACCACTACAATGGTGGTACGGACCGTACCCACACCCCCCCAGAGCGTGGGTACGGTCCGTATCACCATTGCAGTGGTGATGTAGGGGTACGCGTGTAAGGAACGTACCCACGCCCCCCAGAGCGTGGGTACAGTCCGTACATGCGTACCCCTACATCACCACTACAATGGTGGTACGGACCATATCCACGCCCCCCAGAGCGTGGGTATGGTCCGTACCACCATTGCAGTGGTGATGTAGGGGTACGCGTGTACGGACCGTACACACGCCCCCCAGAGTGTGGGTACGGTCCGTACCATCATTGCAGTGGTGATGTAGGGGTACGCATGTACGGACCGTACACACACCCCCCAAAGCGTGGGTACGGTCCATACACGCGTACCCCTACATCACCACTACAATGATGGTACGGGACGTACCCACGCACCTCAGAGCATGGGTACGGGCCGTACCACCATTGTAGAGGTGACGTAGGGGTACGCGTGGTACGGCCCGTACACACCCTATGAATGCAGGGGTACGGGCCGTACCACCCGTACCCCTACGGCCCCATTACATGATGGATACAAGGCATACACACACCACGAACGTTGGTCTACCGCTTGGTGCAGCAGATCAGCTGTAAATTGGGGGTGGTGTATGCCCAGGAGAGTAGTGTACCACAGCAAGGGGGCAAGTGGGTGGGTGGGTGGGTGCAGAGGAATACCAGCAGTGGACACAGACATGTGAGGGGTGGGTGTAGAGGAATACCAGCAGTGGACACAGACATGGGGGTGGGTGCCTATCACTCCCAGCAGTGGACAGAGACATGTGAGGGGTGGGTGCCTATCACTCCCAGCAGTGGACACAGACATGGGGGTGGGTGCCTATCACTCCCAGCAGTGGACACAGACATGGGGGTGGGTGCAGAGGAATACCAGCAGTGGACACAGACATGTGAGGGGTGGGTGCAGAGGAATACCAGCAGTGGACAGAGACATGTGAGGGGTGGGTGCCTATCACTCCCAGCAGTGGAGAGAGACATGGGGTGGGTGCCTATCACTCCCAGCAGTGGACAGAGACATGGGGGTGGGTGCCTATTACTCCCAGCAGTGGACACAGACATGGGGGTGGGTGCCTATCACTCCCAGCAGTGGACAGAGACATGGGGGTGGGTGCCTATCACTCCCAGCAGTGGACAGAGCCATGTGAGGGGTGGGTGCCTATCACTCCCAGCAGTGGACACAGACATGGGGGTGGGTGCCTATCACTCCCAGCAGTGGACACAG